>NC_084666.1:27219735-28491164 GCF_028389875.1 Rhea pennata
ATGTGTCTGAATCATCCCGCTGTCTTCTTGCTTGGCTATTTGCCTTTCCTAGTGTCTGCTGGGTGAAATTTATCTTTATTCACTCTGCGGTTTGTTGATTGTTTCAAATTTCACTTATTACTTCAGGCATCTCCAATGATTTTTACAGCTCCTGCATTACATATTTGTAGTATTTCATCATTCTGTGCCCATTTCTGTAGCCCTAACTTGAGAAGAAGCAGTGCACTCACGCAAGTCCATAATCAGGCAGCACCCAGCTGGCAGTGTGGAGCTCTGCGCTAATGCAGCAGTGCATCCATTGGGTTATAAAGTGTAGTAGTAGGATGAAAAACTTCTGATCAAAATGTAAGGTTTGCTGTACTAATTATGGTGATACAATCATTGCATCAACACATGCGTGCTGATAGCTCCTGGGGGCAGCAATACAAAAAGACAAGTAGTTGATTCCCATTCATGAAGTCAGGTACAGCTATAAAGTCACTGTTCGTGGTTTAAAATGAAAGAATAAAAAAAAATTGATTTTTACATGAAAGCATATATTGATACAATTATACTTACTAAAAGAAAAAAAGTCCCACTATTAACTGACACTTCTCCTAAAGTTATCCTCATCTATGCTGTTCCAGCACAGATCAAAACTAATATTATAACAATATTAGTTTTGCAGAGTTTTAACTGTCCTTTTGTATTTTACATGACATCACATTTTTCCTTCTATAACACAAATACTGCTGAAATTCTGTCATTCTTTTTCTTTTTGTCTGAGGTTTTATCTTTTCTATCTCTTGCTGCCGCCTGAAGCTAGCATCTCTACACACTTTTTGTATTGCAGAACTAGTAGAGGGCAGTTTTTGACAATTTGAGTCAAACATAGCATACAGATGCATTTTCCTAAAAGGATGGCATCAACATTTGAGATACTATCTATCTGTTTCTTTTTTGCTGCTCTCTTTATTTGTTCAGCTTTTTCCAACGTTTGTATGCCTGACAGTGCCTTTCTTTTTTTTTTTGTGGGTAGCAAACTCTAGTAGCATCCCTAAAAGAATATTCAAAATCCTGCATGCTGCATCAAGTTGCCTTTTTAGTCGAGCTTGTCTTATACACTGTCTTTCAAACTGACAGCTGAAAATATTTTATGAAGCCACCAATTACCTTTAGAATCTCCTGTTAGAGATTTAAAACTATTTCTGGCAGCAGCAGAGTGGTGAAAAGACAGTGGGATACTCTTTCCAGAATCAAGGCTAAGCTAAACAGCCGGCTAAGCTTTAGATACTATTGATATTTAGTACCGATGTGCTCAAAGACAAATAGATTTGTCCCAAGTGTTCTTCCTTCACTGCCTGATGATACATCAGTGAAAGTACATATGACTTTCGCATCAGTCATGTAAACACTCTAAAATCAAGAAATAAGCACTAAATGGGCTACTTCAGATTTTCTGCTATAACTTGAAGTAAAGATTTGTCAAAATAAGCAATATTATTGTTTTATATTTATATTCAGGAAGTCCTTAAAATGTTCAAGTAGGATTCATGAGATTCCTGCTTTACTAAGCATTTTACCAAGATTCCAAATATCACTTCTACCAAGGAAGAGTACAACTTGATAAGACTGGAAAATGATAACAGAGAGGAAAAATATGAATGAGGTTTAGATCTTACGTTTCTTTATTCTCCCACACACATATTCTTCTTAGCCAATAAGTCTCTTACCCATAGAAATTTTATTTTATAGACATGCACAGGAACTGCTTGCTGAATTCCCAAATAGTAGTTGAAGCCCAACCAAGAGAATTCTAGAAATTCATCCCAAGGAAACTATGCACTCTTAAGATCAGATTATAGTTTTATTTAAAATTCTGACCAGATTTTACAGCAAGTAGATAAAGAACAATACATAAAAAAAAATCACATATTATTGCAGTCTGAAAATTCAACTTCCTTTGAGAGGAAAAATAAGGCAGAGGGTATACCATCTCAGACCACAGTTCATATTGTCATTATTATATCAGTATTACAAATGTGTTTGTATGAGGTAGTTGCTTCTGATCAAGCCTCTTTGGGAATTTTATAAGTAGAAAGTCCCAAATAACCCACTACTTTCAGCTGGGTTTTATAGATTCACATTTAGATATTTTCACTCAGATTAGTGTTAGTTATGTTTTTCCTAATTCCTGGAATTGGTCTCTGAACTGAAGAGATGTATAAACACCATATAAGACCCAACTCTAAAATAAGTCAGAAAGATATCTTTTAGGAATTCTATGCTATTGACTAAAGCTATTAACTATCAAGAGCTCAAGGAAATGCAGAAATGGGCAAAACATCTGTATTCTAAGCTACATGATAAATTCTCGTATGAACAAACATACCATTGGTACCGCCTCCTATATTATTTAGCTAGTTTAACAAATGTAAATTAAGTACTTGAAGTCAGCAAAATTAACTATAATAGATGAGGCTTACAAATGAGTAATTCTGTACAGCTGCCATTTGTTCAATATTATAAAAGTGCTCTTAATTTGATTTAACACATCTGTGAAGTGACTTCATTCTATAGATTTATTATCTGAATTTGCATTTTTTTCTGCTTACTGTAGGGGAAAAGAGAGCCAATTTCACTTGGAAATTCTAGTTTATTAGGCTGTTATATAAATCTTTTATATAGCGCTTTGTGGTGCAAGTATCAGCAATATCAGTTGTTATCTACGGTAATTAGGGATAAATGAATGGATCTGAATGCCAAACCACGCCATTCCCTCTCTTCCCCCCTGCCCATGGTACGCTGCTGGTTACTTTTCTACTGTTGATTTTTCAAACCTAGTCAGGTACACGTGTTGTACAATTCCTTAATCAGATTAAAGCAGAGATGGACCCTCAAGCAGGGCTGCCTTGTTTCAGTGATTTAGCACTCTATTAGTCTGGGTGTAACCACTCCATTCAGTTAACAAATAATGCAATTACTAGTGCTCATCCTTTCAGGTAGAGAAGGTCTCTTTCTTAGGTGAACATAGGTAGAAATAATTCTGGTGGCTTCAGCGAGGTTAATTCAGAGCATTCATATCTCTGCCATGGTGTGGTCAATATTATGCAGGCCACAGAGAACGTCTTTTCAATCTTAAAAATAACTTAGTTCTAGCTAAGGAGTTCATCGAACATAGTAAGTAGGGAAAAAAGTTACCTTTTTATATCTTCTATGAAATTGTAAGATTGATGCCATGAAGGACAAAGAGTCTGTAAATGTATTTTAAAAGTGTAACTGACAGGCTGCAACTGGTCAAAAGGTTTGTCCACAAGGCTTTTCGTAAACCTGTGGTGTGTGCCTCGCATATTTGAAGAACGAGAAACCTCAAGGCTTACTCATACAGAAATTCTCCAATTCACCCGAGAGCAGATCCTTTTTAAAATAAGTGTTCTCAAATAAACAATGGGAAAATTTTTCTGCCTAAAGTGGCATTTAGATTTTTAATGCTTTTATAGGCTTTTTTTCCCCCCTAAACACACTTATGGATTAATTTTGAATTAATTTTCTATTCCTTAAAAGTCATACTGTGTTCATCAACTATATTAATGACTTAAGGATAGACTCAGAAAAGGACTTAGGTACCTGTGTCACCTAACTTGGTGCTGCACTCACTCAGTTAATACATAATGCTGGAGGCATCTAACATATGTAGACAGAGTCAGCAAATTAATTACCAAATTATAGGATATTTTGAGTCAGGGTTCACAAAAAGCTTTCCAACAAGCTCTTCTTCGTTCCATGAAACAGTTCACTGACCACAGTGCAAGAGATACAACGAGAAAACATGGTAGTAAAGCCAGTGGCTATGTCACTCATTTTACAAAGGGGTGGATCAAGCCTGAGTCCCACCTCCCGTGCAATTTAAGCTAAAATATATAAATATTCACTGGTACTTTTCTTTCTAAATTAACAGTTAAACTGGTATCTGGTCTTTTCCTTTCCCAAGTACTCAATTCCCCTAGCTACTAGACAGAAATCCTTCTCCCTCTCTCACTTACTCATTGCCTAAATCGTTAAGACAACTTTATCCTTTTCTGCCTAGCTCATTTGGACAATTCAAAGGAAAGAAAACATTCTTTAATCCTATGAAAGACTTGAGACACTTTGCTCAATTCCAACGCAAAAGCAAAAAAAAAAAGAAAAGAAAAGAAAGTCACCACTTGATGCCAAGTTGGAAGTTAATCTCAGTAGACCTCTATGGATACTAACAACATTAACCATACATTCCGGTCTTATATGGTGTTTATGCATCTGTTCAGTTCAGAGACTAATTCCAGGAATTAGGAAAAACATCTCCTAAAGACTAACACTAATCTGAATGAAAATATCTAAATGTGAATCTATAAAGCCCAATGGAAATGAAACCTAAGGAGTTAAAGCTCTTTTTGTTCTGCTGCATATTTTGAATGTGCAGACAATTTTGTCACATTCAGTGTGCTAAAATTTAAAATTGGCATATATTTGAATGAAAATTTTGTTTACCAAAAATACTCTTATAATTTTTATAAGATGTTTCTGCATTTTGTTTATACACTTTCTTTACCATGATAATGTATCTGTTTACTTAGCTCCTCTAGATTTTTTCATAAAAGATGCTTATCATCATTATATACAGTTACAGTTATCTGTTATTTACTCTCATCTGAGGAGTGGTCACCTTTTATGGCCCACAAATATACAGTCATATTTCTGAACAAATACATTACAACCAAGGCAAAAGCCAGGTAACAGCAATTTATCTACTTAAACAGTGGGCCAATTTTTTCCAGTTTTTGGAACCTGTATACACTTAGTAGACATTTGAGTTTCTTCTCTATACTCTTCTATTACTATCTTACTGGAAAATGGATGACAAGCCTGCGCTTTTTACTGTCAATTGTATACGTTTATATAGAGAAACAGAGGAAGAAAACAGAGAGTAATTGTGTTTGGATAAAAGGCTCTGCCTTACAGACCATCACCTTCTTTCATGGCCAAAAAAACATTTCACAAAAGAACTAACTTAAGAGGCAAGATTTATGGTTGCTTTCTTAATATTATATACTTTTTTATGCAGTCAGTTTCAATATAGTAAGTAAGAATGAAGTTTCTTAATGTTGTTGGAATATTTTTACACATGATGAATAAGACCCTTTCATAGTCTGGAAACAGTGATAATTATATTTTATACACTATGCACTGAATCTATAATTCTCATTAGACATACCAGCTCTTCCACAGAGTTTCAGATAATGAAGAATAACTAGAGCTATGCTGCATTAAGAGGCTCATTTCTCCATGAAGAAATAAGCTGTACAATATTTATATTAGCGACTCTCTGAAACTATAAGCAGTAGACACAACAGCAGTGACAATCACCCATCCTGTGAATGACATTGACTGGTGTTGCCTGGAGCTCTAAGCAACACAAACACCAAAAAACACGCAGTCACTTAAAACCTGATCAGAAATCATGCAATGGGATACACATTTGATCCTGAAATAATCCATCATTCATGTGTATTTCTTCTACGTGCTGAAAACAATTATTGAAAGAGCATAAAGTATATTTGCTTTGAAGTAGAAATTTAATAGAACTGAACATACAGATACATATAAAGCAGCTGAAAAAGTCTAGAAATACTCTGCCAACTTTTGAATTCTTGCACAGGCTAAAACCTCATTAGGAATGGGAGTATAGGTATTTATTCCAGCTTTGAAATTAGTATGCGTTTTTGCAAGTTTTGAATTGTAGGAAAAAAAAAAAAAAAAAAAAAAACTCTGAAGGACTGTAAGAACAACATATGGCTTAACTTTATGTTTCTCATTTAGATTTTTTTGTTTTTTGGAGACTCAAATAGGAATCCAAGTTTGTTTAAATATTTAATGTGATAATATAACATTTTTCTTTTTCTACTCCTTACCACTTCTGTTTTACTAAATTAAACTGCCTTGGGAACTAGATTCCTTACATCCACATCTTCTTACTGATGGGCAACTCATCACTACTGCATAAGCCCACACAGCATCTTGCAAAGTCTTACATAGCAGAGAAATGGTAGGAAAAGTTATAATCTCCATTCAGTGTTTAAGAATAATAGAATAAATCCTCTTTAACATATTTATACTTTATGAGCAAGCCTTCTATTCCTGACCTCTGATGTAGGTTCTTTTCAAACTTAAGGACAAAATACATCTTACCAAATACCTCACTTTGTTCAAGTATTCAGACTCACTTTTCCTAAACTTGTGTAGCTGTAACAGGATGAACAGGTATGTGTTTAAGTCATATGTTCAAGCCCTGTTGTTCAATTGAATGTACTGAAACTAATTTCTTAATGAAGATAAGCTGCCCAGAGATGTTTTCTTCTAATAACAAGTATTTTATATGGCTATATTAGTTTGGTCATTTTAAAATATTTTATCTTTCTAACAGCACGTGTAGAGGTAGAAGCATGCCCCAGCTGTACATTGCAATGTTTAGCAATTTACCCTCTCTCTTTTTTTTATATGATATACAGAGAACATAACTTCAAAAATAAAGCAAGGACCTGAAGACTATATTATACAGCATCTACACAAACTCATTATGGAATATAAGTAAACCTATTTCTACTTTTGAGTCAGATGCCTCATGGGAATCCTGCTTACACTGGCAATGGTTCTGCCCTCAAAATTTCACTCCAATATTAAAGGGTGGATCTGCTCTACGACTCTCAGATAGTGTTTTACACGGCTGACTAAATTTGTGAGTGCAGATCAAAACTAAGGCAACTTTACAACACCCTGACAATGGAAAGAAGTTGGAAAATGAGTATAAATGTGATGTGTCCACTTTATGCTGTCAGAGTGATAAATGCATAAATAAGAAACCCTGCAGAGTCTGAATGTTTCAGCAGATAGTATCCCAGATGCCAGCAGTTAAGTACCTCTGCACATCAAAACTCTTTAAAGCAAGTATTGTGATAATACAAAAATCTAGCATCTGAGCAACAGCTTATGCTGATTAGGGTTTTAACAACCAATACAGAATTTGAAGGACAGGTAATAATTTTTTTTTGTTGTAATTACTGTTGGACAAAGACAGAACAGTTAAATATGTTTGTTAATTAGACTTGTCTGTCCAAATAGTAAAATAGAAGTTAATAAAATTAGTAGATAGAATACCATATCCTTCATGGTATAACCAGCAAGCCATGTGTTAAACAGCTATTATGAGTAAAATTAATTACATTTCTTGCAACTCTAGTATTTCTAATATATGCCAAAAGTCTGTCTTGGCAACTACAAAGATCCTCAGAGATCTCATTCATGGAAAAGCTCCTCTACCTCTCACTTAATATGATATTTATAGCCATCTAATCACTAATTTATTATAACCTACTTGAATGATCCGATTTGATTTGCAGATATCAGGCTCACATCATAGTAAATTCACATATACTATCATAGAAGTGTTGTGTTGGCACAGATCAAATATTCACTTTTCAGCTGGCAAATATTAGCTTTTCAACTTTCTTAAGTTATTTGGTGTCGATACAGTTTCATCTCCTAGTATTTCACAAAACACTAAAATATGCTTAATATTTTATCTGCATCTATGTCAGATTAACAAATACAGCACAAAAATACTGTTGTTACATAAACATAAACTATCTATCCTTTGTTATTTTAAAGGTAAATCATTATATTTTGACTAGGTTTTACACTTACTTGTTATACTAAACAATCTTAAATCTGTCATGGATGCTAACAAAGTTAACCAAGCATCTCAAGACACTACGTAGTTTCCATTTTAAAAATCTTCTTTTGTTAAAAAATGCTCATGTCAATAAAAAGAAACACCTCAAGATAATCAGAAGTCTGCCTGTGAGGCTTAGAGTCGCAAACTTAGTGGACCCCTAGGACTGCTGTTGTATCAAAGGTGAAAGCTGAACACTTTACTGCGTCATTTTTCTTTGGAATTACAGGCGTCTCCATGCTTAGTAAGAGATTAAGAGCATCGATGCCCTTGAAGTCTCCATGCCATACAAAGTTATGGCAACTGGCAGGTTTTCTAACTGCCTTGGACAAGAGGAAGCCCTGTTTAGCAAACGTGTCAAGTGTTCCCAGCTTTTGCTCTCAAGACGTTTCAGCACAGCTTTGCCAAATATCTTTGCTGTTCCCGTAGCGCGCCACGCTTCGGTAGAGCACAGAGTTATTCTCCCCCACTCGCTGCTGGATAGCAGCCCAAAGGGATGGCATCTTTAGGAGAACATTAATGCATACATATGCTAGTCAGAGCTCTCGGAGACAGGCTGGCAGCACCTCTGCAGCCCACCGCCTTCGGTTTATTACCCTATACTCTCTGTCGTCTGCTAACAGTCGTTCCAGGGTTGTAGCCATCATCGCCTCAGCCCGCGGTTTCATCCGGTTCTCTCCGGCAGCAGATGGGTGACTTATTTCCAGAGGATGTTGCAGTGGTGGTTTGCTACTGTCTCGGCCCTTGCGACACCGGGTGCGAGCCTACAGGAAGTTTTCTGCTGGATCTATTGTAACCGGAGGGCAGCACAAGAGCAAAACTAAAAGCAGCATAACATTTCCAGGCGGCTGTGATACAACAGCTCAGAATAAAATGTGTTATGAAGGGATTGTGTAACTATACTATTTCCCAAAGTAATCATGAAAAGAAATTAAAAGTATGTAACATATTAACCATATAAAGGATGCCTTGACTTCTGAAATCTTCTATTTGGGGTCTTCTCTGCACCAAGGCTTCTCACAGAATCTGTCAGTCTCAATTTTAAAGACAAAAATTACTTAAGAGAATGTTATTTATATAAATATCTTAATAGTTACTGCCATATGAATCATGATGTTTAAAAAGGTTGGCATCGGTTTTGCTTTTCCTCTTTTTTTGTGGTGCGAGGGAGGAGGTAATAGATCTGTGTGTTTGAAAATGATATTCTTTCAATTTTTTTGAGCCTATCACATATGAAAGTAACTGCTTCTACTTCAAACAATACACTTATGATTCTACCCTTTCCCTATGAAAGGAGAGGGAAAAAAGAAAGAGAAAAATCACATAATTTAATCCCCATGTTAAGACTGCTCTGTTGAACAGATGGCTGCCAATTATATGCAAGTGCTAAACTACATGAGGCAGTTGCTTTCATAACGATGTGTCTTAATGTCCACTGAAAATAAAATGGAAAGCGTTCAGCACGTTCTACCTGAAAAATGAGCGGAGACTTGAACTCTCACGCTAGAACTGAAACGAAAATACATCATTCATATACCACATTCCCCAAAAGTAAATTTCTTCATGAGTCTTTACATAACTTTATTTCTTGCTTTTCATTATCCTACTATTTTGTAAAGAATCAATGGCAATAGAAGAAAGAAGAAAGCATTTTTAAAGTTCAGCTCCATGCTTTTATATGACTCCTTGAAACCCAAACTACTTAGGGCTGCTTCAGTTAATTTGGAATGGATTGCCTCGTCGACTCCCACTCCAACACAGACATCATTACACGGAGAGAGCAATAAGAGCAAATCTGCCTTGACGGATTAAGAGGCTATCAGTCTAATCATAACTCCTGTGCTGTTCATTTCTTTTAGTCTTAATGGGTAGCAAAGTCCTATAATAAAGTTTGCCCTAACAAATACTGTAGAGTTTCTGTTTTCTGCCAACTGCACATTTTAATAAAACTATCCACAAAATCTCTCCTTTTTTCCCTCTTATAAATAAAGTATCATTTCCCTTCCCTAAGTATTCACCAGAAGCAAGACTTAGTGACATTTTCTTGGTAATATTATAATAATTCAGTAGCTTAAGTCAGTTTTGCATTTAACTTTATCCAAAATAAAATCTAGACTTTTCAATGAATTTACCTTACTCTCTATCATACCACCTACTGAGCTATATTGTCTTTTCTTATTTCTTGAGGTTAACAGTAAGATGTAGGACACAGTATCACAATGCCTGTTCTCATGTATATATACTCCTAGCAGTACAGAAGATATCAGAAAAGCAGATACAGATCCTTCTTCTAATAGATATAATTCATTGTACTTTATGGCACTTTATTGAGAGGATTGCAAGAGACAAACAAAAACAGGTGTAGCAAATCTACATAGAAAATTAAACCACGTATACATATCTTAATTTTGGGGATGCAATGGTCAGTTCAAATCTTTTTGTACTTGAACATAAGATGGAACAAATAGTGAAGATATAACATAAACATGCTGGTTAACATACTCTGCAGAACAAAGTGATTATTCACTAGAGAAATGCATTCATCATAGTGATTTTTTTTCTTTCTGTAATTCAGTACATAGAAGGAAAATACTCATTACTAGACACTCACTACTATATGATTGACATCCACTGTAAACAGCTATTCTCCTCTCTGTCATTATCCATTCCTTTACCACATACTGAAATTAATATTTCCACAAACAAATATATATATTTATATAAATAACACCTACAGAGAAAAGAGTCCTATCTTATTCTAACTTTGTCAAAGTTATCCCCACCATCATATTTGCCCAAACACAATGTGCTTCTCCCATTTACGCAGCTGCCTCACGTTGACATCATCCCAGAAGCAATGGTTGGAAGATCTCATTACTACAAGTTGTGGTATCAGAACACAATAGCTCTGTTCTCAGATAAAGGATCAAGACAGTAGCTGCAAGTTATTACTTTTCATAGAATATTTCATAAGTAATATCTACAGTGGTATTTTTTCCTCCTTCCTTCTGCAGATCCTACACCTCACCAAACCTTAGGATGGGCTCTGTGGTGCTCATGTGATTTGAATTGCCAGTACACAAAGATTTTTACTACACTTGACAGTTAAAGAACTCCCGCCCCTTCAAGAATATTTGCTCTATTATCTTAATCAGAGTCTTGCTCACCATTGCTATCCACAAAGATATCAATTTTCATTCCTTGATGAGGAATACTTAAAACCAAGTTAAGTAACAGACTTTGACCCATTCTGTCTGCTTCAATTCCAGCTGAAGGTTTAGTTGTTTCTCATTTTCAAGTTCAAAAAAAAAAAAAGGTACTGATACTGAAAAATAAACATGCTTTATACTCTCATTCTGTGATTTAGCACTAAACAAAATAGCTAAGTAAACACCAGACTATAATTTACAAATTATTCTATTTATTATTTTCTTAATTTCTCCCAACCTTCTGTCTCAGGAATGACAGCTGCCCTTGAGCATTTATGTCTCCTTTGTTTACTTCAAACTATTTTTTGCTGCATAGAAGAGCCATATGGAACATTTATTTATAAAAACACCAATTTTCCTAAAATTGCTCCTGTATTGTGGAAGCCATTAAAAATAGAAAAAGAATGTGGAGTGTTCAGTCTGGAGAGAAGATATGCTTTTGTTTCAAGCATATATCATAAGCAGCTTTCCTGCTTGATAATATAGAACATGTAGTATTGGTT
This sequence comes from Rhea pennata, assembly GCF_028389875.1. NCBI lineage: Eukaryota > Metazoa > Chordata > Aves > Rheiformes > Rheidae > Rhea > Rhea pennata. The sequence continues at coordinate 27,231,192 of NC_084666.1, forward strand.
ATTGGAAACTGGTGGAGTATTTAAATGTAAATCTATCTTTAGAATAGAAAGTATTAACAAAAAAATCACATTAAGAAATATAGATCACATTCCAGAATAATTAAGCTTCAATTTGAACACTAGATTGAGATTTATCTAAACTATCATTTTCATATTGTGTCTGGCTTTTAAGCTCACTCTCGGTTTGATCCTTAAAGGGCACATTACAAAACCACACAGGTTTTACTGACTTCCTCTCAAACTGAAACAACACTTGAATTCCAGATCTGGGGATCTCTAGTGTCCGCGGCGCTTGCATGAGTCAAGGAAGAGAGGTATCCTGACAGCCCCCCATAGCCTTCCCTTTCCAGCTCTCATCTCACTCCTTTCGCTGTAGGCACGCTGTAACCACCTCAAACTTACCACCCAGCGGGCTCATGGAAAGCTTGTCTAAAGCAGAGATTGCAGACCCAACGCAAGGTTTTGGGGGGAGGTGGCACGGCTTGCATCACTGGGATACTCAGGCTAAATGAGCAGAACATTTCCTTCTACCTCCAGGATATATGAAGGCAAAGGCATGATATTGTCCCCGTAACAGAAAGGTAAATCACTAGGTATCTTTACCACTGTTACCTTTTTTATGGGTAATAGCTGTTCTGGAGACATAAAAGCAACACATTATGTTTAGATTGAAAGTCAGCTTACATTGAAATCACTGGGAGTAGTGTATTGGCTGAACTATAAGTTGGGATAAGATTAATATACAATATTGAGTATGAAAAGGGAGTATGAAATATTTTAATGAATCAGATTTTTAACACAGATGTACCATACGTGCTTTGTGTCTCTCATAGAAAACAAGCATTGGTAAAGAAAGTGCTCAGAAACAGATAAAGATTTTTCTGACAATAGGCAAGAAACTATTTTATTTAAATAATTCTAGTTTATCTTGTTTTCTTTTTTATGCAGTTGTATTATATAGCTTTTTCTCCTGATGCTTTTTGACAGTTATTGATCTTACCACTTAACAGCAGAATCTACCACAAGTGAATTTGGCTCCCCTATTGAAAACATACCATTTGAAATAATGAATCATCGGGGGGGGGGGGGGGGGAATCTGATGATACAGTGTAACTACCATCACTAGAAAAGAAATGTTTTCAGCATTTGTTGAACATACTCTTATCTCTGTGATGGATTTTACAAGAGCAAAGAGGCAACAGCAAACACTGTTATTTACAAAAAGGTACAGGCACAAGAAGGATCCAGAATATGTTTTAGCACTTCAGAAAGTCTGTGTTATGAGTTAGCTAGTCCTCTTCATGTTGCATGAAATAGGTTTTTTTATACAATTAAAAAAAAGTGAAAGGAAATTTTGAGCTACCTGAACTCCACAGTCTGTCTCTGTGCACGTGATACATTTTAGATATTTGATTTTTGCTTTCTCAGTCACTTTATACATTACATTTTGAGCCATATTTTAGCCAGGCATATTTTAAAGGCTCCTTATAAATCAATGAATAGTATACAATCATGACGATCATAGCCATACTGATACATTTTAAGGTTTATATAATATATTAAAAAAAAAAAAAAAAAAAAAAAAAAAAAGCCCTTGACAGGTATTGAGAAGTAAAAAAAGATCTGATTAGGGCAATACCCTGCACCTCCAAGGAGCATGGCCAGTTGAAACTAGCTAGGAAAGGATCTGCTCCAATTTGCAATTAAGTATTTTTTTAGGAAAGACTGTCAGAGACCACTGAAGTGGGAAGATGAGAAAGCATGATAAGTTGGTAACAAACACAATCAACAACCCATTCCCCCCCACAAAAAGAACTCACACTCAATGGAAATATTAAAAAAAAATAAAATAGAAGACCCAAAGTATAGCTACAGTAAAGATTACTTAGTGATCTACCTACACAGTTCATTGTTTTACTCTACCAGAAGAGTAAAATTCTAAGTTAGTATTGAGAAAAAGCTTAAAAGAATATGAGAAAAAGATGCATTAGCTATCCTAAGAAGTTCTGCAAGCAGCATAACAGTTTGTTAGTTTTTATCATAATGCAGTAAATGCTATGAAATAACCTTGTCAACCTTGTCATTTCAATTTTTTATGCATTGTCTTTCTGTTCCTGGATATGTCAGCCAATTCTTCTCTCCATAACATATCGCCATAGGCTAAAAGCCCATAAAAGAGCTCTGTCACAGAAGTGTCACATGTAATAACATTACACTGTAAACAACACTGGCCCTGGTTACCTCCAGAGGTCTGCATTGCACAGGTACTGTAGCACTCAAAGTCCTTCAGCTCAGCTGCAGCTGGAAGTAGGTGGCATCCCCACCTTTGGTCCTTTAGTGACAAGTGGTCTACAGAAAACACATCCTCATGGGGTCTGGTTAAGAGATGCAACCATGCTAGAAGGAATTGGGGACAAGGGGACGAATGAAGCCACCCTCCTTCACCCAGGGACTCGGTCTCTAGGTCGCACAGGGGGCAAGGCTCCTTTGACAAACTCAGTAGTCAAATGTTGAAACCAGTTCAACACTGCAGCTGGGAGGTCTACAAGTAGCTAAAGCAAGATGCTTTGGGAAGGTTCAGGACTTCCTGGGGTTTTGCTGGCATTGCCTTTGTCCCACACTGACTGGCTGCTGTTTCCAGCATCTCCTTATAATTCCCTCCCCGAGGGTTCATCTGACCATTTACCTCCCTGTTCACCCATTTAGTTCATCTTCTGTTAAACAAACTCACTAAAACAGAGCCTTGTGAAGCTATCCTGGTACTGCTGAAGCACTACCAGCAGAAGCATTCTGCTTCTGGGTTACATACTTATCTTCTTTTTAGGAATGAAATTTCTATTTAGCTTATAAACACCAGGAGCCAGCTAACACTACATGTTTCCAAAGTCTTACACAAAACTAGTAAACGAACAGCTTGCTTGAGTGTTAATTTCAGTATGTTATACATATATGCCATCATGAGTTGCAGAATAAAGGATATTTTCAATCTTATTTAAGCCTTAGTTTTAAGAATCTAAATAACGTAAGCGGGAATGACTGATCACAAAATAACTTTAAAAGCTTCACCAAAGATGTCAAAGACAGAAAAAAAAAAATCCAACGGATAAAGAAAGAAATCAAATTTTCACAACATCAGTGGAATGAAGAAAGTTTTGGTTCATTGGAACTTCGTGTTCTTCATGCTTCAAGGGCTTCTGGAATAACAAAAAATTGTGCATGCTTCTTTTGCCAAATAGAGTTGAAAAGACAGATGTTATCCTAACTTATAACCAGGGAGTCTGGCTGCCCATTGGGGTAGCATATTCTGGCCAATTAAATACTGACATCTTTAGAAGTGAGTAGCAATAATGCAAGCATGAGTCCAGTGTTGCTACTGACGGTGGATTCTGTATTTGCTCTCTGAAAAGATACAGTATTTTAAGAACAAAGAAAAACTCCATCAGTGATATTCTGCGGGACTGCATTCAGATTACCATCTTTAAAATACGATTTATCTTTAATGACTGGTATCATTGCTTAGCTTCAAGAGCAGAAGGGTGGATCCAACTCCTACTGAAATTAGAGGAAAGGCTCTTACAAAGGAAATTGTATTAGCTCTGGAATTTTACTTTCTTTGTAATAGAGAACCATATCCAGCAGTCTCTCTTAGGAACATTCCTACTGTGCCATCACATCGGTGCATTTTACCTTTTTAAAAACTTGACCTTTACATTAAATGTTAAATAGTCCTTATCATTTTATTCTTCTAGTTCATATTGACTTTGAAAATATTTCTTCAGCTAAATTACACCTCTTTGAAAAGGTAGCCAGTAACATCTGCACACTTCAGAGTTTTCAGTACTAGTGAAACAGAGAAAGCTATTCCACTTTGTCTCCCACTGCAGCACACAGCTACCCTGTTTATTGCTAATATTTGATATTTGTCAGATCCTCTGGAGTTTAAAAGGAAACTTCCTTGAGAATGCAGTTAATGGGAATCTGGTAAAGAGAACAGAAACTCAACCATAGGGAAAGTCTATACTGAAGTTGGTTCTATGATAACAGTTCAGTTATACCTGAAACTAACTTTGAACTAGCTAGCTTGAACTAGGACTATAGCTCTTTTAACCAAGAACTTAGAAGGAAGCTGGAGTGGTTGATGGCTAAACACCATTTTCTGAAGCATCTTGTTCAAAGCTAGCTCCAGAACACACGCATGAGTTGCAGTCCCAGTCTCTGACACACAGTGGAGGAGAACTTCTGCATAATTTACAGCTATGAAGATTTACCTTTCATACTTCAAAACTTGATCAAGTTCTTCTGCCCTTACCGCTATTCCACCTCCCCACCCCCACCCCATTGCTCTTATTTGTCAGGTAGCGTATAGGTTAACAACCTCGTCATCAGTGCTGGCATTTAAACCGTTGTTTTCATATCCTTCAGCCCATTTAATAATCTTCATTTTTTGATAGGATCTGACATTTCTCTGACTTCTCTTCCCTACCCCTGCACAGAGATGCTTCCAGAATAAAAATAAATAAATCAAAATTAATGACGACATGAATGTGACAGTTTCCAAAACTTGCTACCATTGTTTTCTGTTTCCTCCTATTACTCAACAGACAACAGTTTGACATGGACATGGAAACAGCGTGCTTCAGACACAGCAATACACTTAAACAAGGAGTCAGCAAATTTATATAACATCTATTAGGTAAGTGTTAACCATTTCAAAACAGCGAGCTCTGTATGAACCTGAAAAGGAGTTAAAGGCCCTACACCTTTAGGCCTTCCCAAAGTCTGTAACTCTGAGTTACCGCTCACTCATCTCCTTGACAGTAACAGCAGAATCGATGAGGAATAAGAACAGGGAAACAAACTGCCACCACACTGCCTACCAGGACAAATGCCTAGCAAATGCACTGGCACACAGAGTCCTTGGACTAATTCATCTTCTACCCCTGAGATGTTGATGAATCTGCATTTCAGTCACTTGTGCATCATTCACTGCAGTCATTTAAACTGTAAAACCAGAGACTCTCTGAGTGTGGAAGACAAGAAAACCCACAGAGCAAACTTTGACTTACAGGAGGAGCCTTTTGATGGCCCTGTTAACAGCAAATTATTAACCACCAGAGAGCTAACAGAGGACAGAACAAGAAGACAGGACAGCTCGGAATAGCCAGCCCTGGCAGGAAAAGAATCAAGAGTACCATTTCATGGTGTCAAAATGACAGTGCACGTTGTGGCTGATCAGAGATTTTATTGCTATCCTCACTAAAATCAAGTTTGCCTTGTACATATATAAATACCTCCGAAAAGTAAGCCCTTAAGAACTTACTAGGTACCTAACTCACTTCATGATTCCTTTACTAGTAGGCAAGGGGATGTTACAGTAGAAAAAGAGCAATTGAGAAATGTTGCAGTTCACAGGAATGTTTTAACCACAGAATAGTCGAGGTTGGAAGGGACCTCTGGTGATCATCTTGTGCAAACATCCTGCTCAACTAGGATCATCTAGAACACATTGCACAGGACTGCATCCAGGCATGTTCTGAATATTTCCAAACGGGACTCCACAACCTAGTAAGTAAGTAAGTAAAATAAGTAATAGATTCAAAGATGGTCTAGGCCTATGCCCTAGAATAGGCAATGCTGTAATAAGAAAGGGGAGTGCAAAACTAGAAGAGGAATGCTTCTCATTAAATGTTTCTCAGTGTCTCTAAAAGTAGACAAATTCAAACCCAGACGCCAAACTATTTAATCATTACTTAAATAAATCTGAAGTACTACTTACAATTCTGAAACGCTTCCAAACAATCCATGATTTATGGGAAGTATTTCTTGAAATGAACATTTCTTGCAAAGACCATAATCTGTAATGTAACAGCTTCATTCTGGTTTGTATTTGGGCCAAGACTGTCCCACTGAGCATTCAAGCTGTACTTTAATATGAGGCAGAGTGCTGAAACAGGACCTCCTTGCAGCATGACCTCCAACAGCTTTGTGTTGTTAGAAATAATGTGCATCGCTGTGCCACACAGCCACGCATGTGCCACGGACTTGTAAGAGACCAGCAGGAGCAAGGCTGCTCCCTAAGGGCAGGCAAGCTGGGAGCTAAGGACCAGACAGATCCTCCCTGAGGAGAGCATACCACAGTATCCAAACCACAGCAGGCAGAGGTAGGTACCAATAACAGGGTCCATCTACAGCCTGAACACAGAAGTGATGAACCAGCTCCATGCCCATCAAGGGAGTCTAGGTAGGAGCAAAAGGAGTCGGGGCCAGAGACAAGACTGGTGACCAGCTGTACCTGCAGGGTATCCTGGGCGGGGGTGGTGGAGACCCAGGTGAGGCTGCTCAGGGCCATTAAAGCCTGTTAGTGCCCTCTGGGCCCTGACATAACCTTGGGGTTGCTGGAGCTTGAGGTGACTCTGCACTCGATTCAGCAATTTTTTTCCAAGTCAGTCATTAGTGAAAATTTGGAGTAAATTCTTGAGGCCTACCTTGAACCTTCTGTCACATCTAGAGTTGTTACGAGACTATTAAGATAGCCAATAATGTTAGCATATTAAGTCTTTCACTTCAAAACCTGAATGCTGACCATTGTAAAATAAATTACATCAAAAGAAAGCTGCCTTTACTGAACTGAAGTAGCTGTGTTCATCTATTTTTATTATCTGGGGAAATGTTCTTTAAATACTTAAATATTCTGACTACCTTAATTATTCTTCTTTTCAGGTAAATTTGGTTAAATTTTTAGCTTTCTTCTATTCAAATGGACTGAAGTGAATTGAATGCAATTTTAATAAAAGATTAAATAGCATTACTGAAACATCCACTCTTTCAAGAAGATTCAGGATATATGATGCAACTGAAATACCAATAAGAGAGCTAATATCTGATGCTGGTCCATAGACCTGATTCATCATTTCTCCATCTTTTGTTGCATTCTTTGCAAACTCACAAATCAAAGATTATCTTCTGAAATTGAAGAGAACACTTCTAAAATGAGAAGGCTTTTGGCTGAACAGAGAATTCAATGGTTGTTGTAGAAATCCTTTGTTTCATATATTACAGTAGATGGATTTTATATAGTACATGCATACAGTAAAGAGTTTCCTATAACAGTATGACAGTAGAGATAAACCATATCCCAGGAATATTTTCAAAAACAGACTTTGCAATTTTTGGTCTCAAAATTTCCAGTTTCTCATTTTTAAGAATCAGACATGTGAATTGCCTTTGATTCATCCTAAACTATTCACATCACATTCTGAGTGCAATGAATGTAGGGCTGAATATGATGTGGTCATCTTCAACATATAGGGATATATTTCCTTACTTTCTCAAAATATGGACATATGACTAGAAAGAGGTCTCCTTTAGCTTTGGATCTAGTAATTTGTCATTCTAGAATGCCAGTCTATAGTTCATAAATTTAAACGTCTTTTTTTTAGAATCAGTGTTCTTCTTCATCTCTTTTTTTTCATTCTTTTTACTTTCTGCTACTCGCATATGAAGATGATGAACTCACTCTTCTAACCTTTGGAAAGAACCTTCTATTTTTCAATTTACGTTTATTCCTGGCCCATTTATATTCACTTATCCTAGTGTCAATATTTTCCGATAGTTTAAAGAGCTATTTCTCTTTCCTGAAGTATTTATAGAGGGCCATTATATCCCCTCTCACCATTCATTTTGCTAGGCCAGACAAGCTGCTCCTTTTGTAAGACAGACTCTCTATTCTCTATTCAACTTAACAGTCTTCTTCTACAGCATTTCCAGTTTGAATTTATCTTCTTGAAAAGAAATGACCAGATTGCAAATGGTATTCCTGAAGACAAACTGGTGCTTTTTATGTTGTCATTTATACCTTTCTGTCTGTACTGGCAATATCTCATTGGATTGCTATGATTAGATTTGTCCTTTTATAGTCAACATACTGCCAGTAGCTTGAAGTGCTCTGTTGATCACTTGGAATTTCCCATTTTTTGTTATTTCCACGTGATGAGGTTCCAGCTTATTTCAGAAATTGTTAGATCAGAAATTCCTCATGTAAAAAGAACTACTTCCCCCTCATCCTCTTAAAATTTGTCCTCTTTCTCTTATTCCATTTCCTGGAGTCATCTTTCTTTCTGTATGATATTCTGTGCATTGGTTGTTCTGCAGAAAACTTTGTCTGGTTAACATAACGTATATTATCTAGTACCTCAGCTAGAACGTTCCTAGTCTCCTCTTTCTTCAGAGAGAACCAAAAATGCTGCCATGTTACTATGCAGGCAAGTTACTGAGATCATCCACCATGTGGGGTTTTTTTTCTAGCTAGAACCTGTATTGCGGAATAGCTTTATCCCTTAATAGTATTTTGCACCTCAGAAATGAATGCTACAAAGCACACTGCTAGCTGGAGAATAAAGGAGCCATTAAGTCATCAGGCAGCTCAGCACCTGCCATTCCTTTCTGAGTTAAAATGCACAGACTTAAGTGTTGGCAGGCAAGAAATCTAGTGATTTCTGGCATTTATTGCTGTTGCAGGTGAAGGCAGAGCTGGCACTGAATAATAACTAGCAGAAGATGATCACTCACTTTTAAATTATAGATTGTTGCTTTAAAATGAGGCAGGTTTGGATTCTTTTCATTTTAGGCTTTGGAACATAATGTTCCACGTCAGCACTAATTCGTTGCGCAGAAGCACCCTTTAGAACAAAAACAAACCGGGCACAGCAAGCGCTGCTTTCGGGCAGCGGAAACGCTGAAGCGACCCCTTGTTACTCGCTCTTCCGTGCAAGTCTGTACGGAGCAGTCTAGAGTGCGAATGAAGAAAACAAAGAGCCTAAAACCAATTTCTTGATTACAACAGAAAGTGCTTACGTGTTAGCACCCAGAAGTGGCAGCCGCCAGGATTTTCTCCCTGGAAAAAAACTATCAGGACTTCCTCTGCACAGAGGGAGAAGGAGGATCAGCAACTTGTGCGTGAGAAACTCTAAAACTTGCCATTCAAGGAAGGGAAAAATCCCAGAAAGCATCCACAGCCCTGATCTGCAGAGTCTGCAGATGCCAGGCTGTGGAAACTGCGGAGACGTGGAGCCAAAGAGGGCTCTAGAGAGCTCAGAGGTGTGCTGACCTCCCTGGCCGTGCCCTCAGGCAACACGCTCTGCCTTTGCTAACGGCAAATTTCCAGGTGGTGAGAGAACCTGCCCCTAACTGGCAAAAGTTTACAATTTGTTTGTAAACTGGCACAAAGCAGCTGCAGGAAGGCCCGGAATCTCTCTCAGACTCCCCGCCCCAAAAAAGACACTATTGTAGTGCAAAGCAAAGTCCAAGTATGACCAAAAAACACTGAGGAGCACAGGATGGGGCCCATTTTGAGAAGCAGTTTGTACACATGCATGGCATACTTATACTTACACGGCTTAGCAGTCAGGATATCTCTTCCTTCTTTTAATTAATTTCAGATTGTCTTCAAAAAGATCTTATTAATACACAGTTCACCTTTCTTTACTTATACTTTGCACAAGCGGCAGACTGAACACTGTGTCTGCTTATACATTTGGCAAAAAGCACTGGCTGATGACTGATGCAGGATATTACCGGAATTCCTCTGCAAACAAGCCATGCCAAGTGTCTTCTTCCCTTTACTATCACCAGTACTCCCCCTATAGAATATACGCTGGCTGTATTGTTCGTCAGCCAGCGGGAGAGGTGCCTATAATGATGTATACATCATTATGAAATACCGTGTATCGTAGCCTGGTGCACATGCATCATCTCCGGCTGGCATCATTTTTTCTTCTCAGGCCAGAAGCAGAGCTGCAAGAACTCCTCCGGGTGCTGTGCCCTCTTCCCCCACAACCAGGGAGTTTCCAGCTGACCCTGGACCCAGCTGCCTGCCAACATGCTGCCTGCACCAGGAGGCAGCGAGCTGCAAGGCAGCCTCTTCGCTGGCCCACGCAGCTGAAACCTTGAATTCCTTGCAGAACTTTCCTGACTATGTTGTATGGATGCTAACACCTAGCTGAGCAGCGTTTAGTAAAAATAAAAACTACTGCCACTTTTTGTGGAATCTGCAAAAGTTCTTTTCAGAGTTCCCAGAGGGAAATTACTGATTTATGGGGCTATTTAAAATTAGCTGTCTAGTCTAAGCCAGCCAGCTAAGCTTCTCCCATTGTCAGTATAAAGAGAAAATAATACACCCCACCCTAAAATAGGTGTACAAGGCAGATGTGATAAATAAACTGCCAGGGCTGCTTATACTGATCATAGAAGGAAGATTTAGTCTAGACATCTGATTTTTAGACAGCTAAAACTGGGGTAGATCCCAGCCAATGTTTATTTAAAATGAAATACATATTAATCCTGAGCAATGTATGTGTATTTACCAGATGGAATTCATGTTTTTATGCACACATCTCAACACATCTCTGATGAACAGATTGCAGATATTTCAGATTTTTTTTGCGCCCATATAAAACTTGCATTTCTTGTATGATTGTCATTGATCATCCACTGATCCTCTGGAACACCTTCCCTTCAGATTATTGTATTAAATAGAAATGTAGAAGTGATTTCTCATAGCTGTAGATAATCCTGCTAGCAAAGTTACTAAGATACATTGTAAAAATTGTTCAGTTGTTTACACCACTATGGCTACCGGAAGACTATTTTAGAACTTTTTTTCCTTTGATATTTGGAAATATTCTTCTAATTTATAGCCTGAGCTTTATTAATAGGCAAGTTCTTTCTCTGTGTTTTTTTGTCATCATTACCCTAGAGAATATATATTTCTTCTCCCTTTTGTTGTTTATCTCTCACTCCCAATTTACCTGTAAGAAATATGTCTTTAAAGCATCTTTTTTTAGCCTAACCAAGTCAAGATCTTCCAATATATTTTAACACAGGCTCGCTTGAGTTATTACATACATAGTACTTAAAATGCTGTTTTATCAGTGCCAAGTAGAGTGGTAGCAGTGCCAAGTAGAGTGATAGTAGCATTTTCCTCTGTCTCATAGAAATACTTGACTTGATCTGAGTAGGATCTTATTTCCTTTTCTCAAGTCAGTGTTACATTCAAGGATCAAAGTCAGACTACCATTAACTAATACACCGGGGTTTGCCTCTGAATCCATTTTTTCTAATTGATGACTTCCTTTTTTTTTTTTTTTTTTTATTTTTTTTTATTTTTTTTTTTTTTTTTTTTTGCAGAATTGTTATTAGTCACAGGGTGAATATGAGCTTTAAACTATGAAGATATATCTGGCTTCTTTCAGTCCAAACTTGGAGTCCTGTCAGTCTTCATACATGAGGTACTGATCCTTCTCCATTTAGATAATGGCATTTGCTGCCAACAGGAATTTTATTTGCATAGTTCTACTTGTTATCCTGAAGCTATTTCTGAAAATGGTAAAATGGGCTGGTTCCAAGTTAGGTGGCTGAAGAACTGTAGTTTTCCAGATTGCTGTTTTTCACTTTCCACTTACATACACTAAATTTGCCCATCTCTTATCACAGAATATCGCTTATCATTCACTATGCTTACAAAATATTTTCTATGTTTTTTCTCAGCAATCTCAGCTTCAAGTGCCATTTACACAAGTAATATTATATATTTCTAATGCAATAGTGCATAGGGTTTTTTGTGTAACAAACACCTTACAAATAAATACCATATGTGAGATTAATGAAAACACATGTATAACTGTATATGGCTAGAATTAAATTTATAGAACTGTTACCTGGAGTCATGTGTTTGTTGCTTATTTTGTCTCTAGACAATAATAGCTATTTTATTGACAAATATAAATCAGTCAGAAACTAACAAACCATTTAGTTAGACTTCTCAAGAGGCTGTAGCAGATGTAGGAGTATAATAGAAACATGTATGTAATGATTTATCTTAACAAAAGAGGGCATATGATTAACATTGCAGTGCTTTTGGAGTATGTGTAAATGAGGTAAAAAGTATTTTTAATTGTAGGTGCTCTCATAAAGCATTAAGGAAGTTAACTGATATTGGTACCAACAAAAAAAAAAAAACATCTGTAAGGTCAGACTACGCTAATAATACATAGTCACGCTAATCCCACTAATAATATTGAGGTGATGTAAATGTATTACTTAACTAAGAGAGTACTGTTCACTAATTGTATTATGAGCGACACAAACATAGTCAACTCTCAAATGATTACAGAAATTGGATGATTTTCAGGAATAAAGGGCAAGTTGAAGGATTTTATTTACAGAGTTGTTTTCCCAAAAGAAAATATCTGATGCTTGTCATTCATCTTGTTTCTACCAAGGCAAAATAGTCTGAAGTATAATGAAAACACGCTGGAGCTTTTTCTTTGTTAAACTTTTACATGATTTCATCAGTAAGGAATGTTCAGGTTATATTTTCTTTGTTTCACATGTCTGAGCAATGCAATATTTCTATTAAGAAAAAAAAAAGCCTTTAAAAGCATTCAGATGTTGATCTAGCAGAATGTACTTCATAAAGGGATAAGTGTTTAACTGGCCTATCTTTATATGATGCTCAACAAAATAAATAAGGAGGCTGGACAGTGGTGGGAGAAGGTGGTAACAGACATAGAATTATGCATAGCCAGCCATAATGTCTTCGTAAGCAAGGGCACTCCACTCCCATCTGTTCCTGATATCTCTTATTATTTCATCTTTATTCCTGCTTGGTTTTTATTTGCATCTCAGCTGCAGATGCATTTCTGTCTCTCAGCTTTCTACACCTTGTGGCTTGTAGTTACATCCTCTGAAGACTCTCCTGCTTTCATTGCTTCTGTTGCTCTTCCTTAGAGGTTGCTTCCATTTTCTCTCTCTCATGCTCCTTTTTCCTCATTTCCCTAGTCCCTGATAGTCTTTTTCCAACTTTGTTACTCTCTTCCCTCTCACCAGGAATCCAGCTGTTTCCATCAAGAACAGTGGAATCAAGCAGAAAGATTCTGAGGCTTGATGAGATATCAAAAGGTAATGCTAAGTTTTTAAAACATTCTCCTTCATTTCTGCAGTATAAATTTCCACTGATAAAATGCTGCCTTAACATACATGTATTGCTAGGTCTTCAAGCTTCTGAAGCCAGAGAATTATTTTTAAAGCACAAAATGTCTGACTGTCTTTGCCTAGGGTTGTATTATTATTATTTCACTGAGCTCATGTAGGAAAACTAAACAGAAATTGACCTTCTATATTCACTGTAACATGTCTTTATATCTTAAATGAGGTTCTCTTTTCAAATAGATCTTTTCTGCTCTTTATAAGTTACTCAATCACTTCATCCCCTAAGCACAAATGCCTGAGAGTCCATTTCATCTGAAGGCAGTTAGCTGCTTCTCCAGGTTCATAGAGCAGCCATTAGTAGCAATGGCTATTTGTTTTATTTTATCTCCTCTATATTGCAACCATTCTACTCAGCAAATTCAAATAAACATATTTTATTCCCCTGAGCAGTCCACAGTATGCAGTTGAACTGAATAATATGATGTTGGTAACACGTTATACATGTGCCATTTTAAATTTTCAGGAAGAAAAAAAGCTCAGGAACATCTAGGGTTAGATGTCTGTATATCTTTCAAAAAAAAAAGAGAGAGATTTATTTTTGGTTCTGAATCATTGTAAGAAAAAGATGTGCAGTTACCAGTGAGCATGCTTGCTTCTAGAATACTGCATTTCTACATGCTCAGAATAATTTTATATTCATTTTGATTAGAGCAAACCGCTTACTCTCCAGAGGTTGACAAATGTTAAAGATTTCCACTTTAGTGGCTTACAATGACATCAAAGTAGCCTTACATCTTTGCAAAGATCTGTTTCCTTGGTAACATGAAGCAAGCTGTTCATTTCAGAGGTGCCTATAGAGCAACTGAGATTTTATTTTCATGTTTAATATCAAAACTTAATGTGGATAATGACACTGTACAAAATAGTCTACTGAGTTTTGAAGAAGTTAAGCCTTCAGGTAAACCATATAAACAGTCACTTTTGAAGACCAATAGCTTTTAATTACATATAGATATTATTATTTGTTTGAAACCTAAGTATATGATGCTTTTATACCTATGAAATGTAGTTTAACTTAATGTAATTAAATAAAAACAGTTTTGTTTGTTTTTAAACTGGAATAACACCTTTTTTAAAAAAAAATAAAAATAAAATAAAATAAAAAAGCCTAATCTGAGGAAATATTTCATGGAAAAATATTCCCCAAGAACTAAGTTGTAAAGAGTTTGAAATTACTGCTTAGCTAACAATGAATGATATCACTGTCAAGAACATCTTTTTCTGCTAGACACAAGCTTTATGCGTGCAGTATTGCAATGAAAAATAGCTTAAATTTTGTACAATCAATAAATGATTAAAACGCCTCATCCTTGCTCCTTTTATTTATTACACATTTTTGTTACATCTTAACTAGGGCTCTGAACTGGAAAAAATATCTAAGCATGAATTTAGCTATAAAGGGGCAAACATTCTCACAGAAGTCAGTTGAATTTTGGGAAGACCTGGGGAATGCAAGCAAAACCTATGAATTCTCATGAAGTTGTTATAGCTGAAATTACTGTGTCATGCACATCTATGTATAAATGGATACTCTGTTTTCTGACAAAGCATCTCGACATCTGCCCATCAGAACCTCTCCACAAGGGAGACAAGCTAAATTTAACACACAATTATGAGCAGTAATCACTGGGCTAAGGGGCTTATTAGACATGGGAGAATAATTTTCCTGTTTCTTCTTTCTGGATTGGGGAGGGGGACGGGGAGAAACACGAGGAGTGGAAAAATTCTGGGACAGAGGACATCTCTCACGGTACCGTGATTAGCTGAACAAGCCCATATGTAATGGCCATGTAATGTCAGCTTTCATTTGGCATTCCCTGCAAGTTAAGCTGTAAGGGCACACAACTGCCTCATGCCTCAATTTTTATTGTCTGTTATTACAGGAACTGTTACAATACTCTTCTGCAAGATGATAGGCACAAGGTAGATAGAAAACATTATTTCCAGAGGAGCATTAGAGAACGATCGTTTCCCTCACCACCACTGCCTACTAGTTTCCATGTCAGTATTTTAGATAAAGTTAAGGAGTTTTTTGAGGATTGAAGCTCCTCTCTGTGGAGTATTGTGGTAGGAGTAGATGTTGTTTGAAAATGCAATGAAAACTAGGTTTCTCAATTTCCCTTGGAGCAGGAACTTCCAGATTTACTAAAAGGCAAAGAATCTTGTTTTGACCTTTCTGGAAAAAAAAGATTTCCAAAGATCAGATATATGAGCACGTATGCTACAGAACAAGACATCTGAATTCATCCCTTATATTGGATGCAGGCTTGCATCACCTTTCCATCTTTGGAGGACACTTTGCCTGAGATGAAAGCTGTGCAAATAAATCTATTTTCCATGATGATTCATGTTAACACACACATACATAACTATTGAAAAGAAATAAGGGGCTTAGACTGGATTTGTATCATTTTCACTTATGTTATTAGATGCTTCCAGTTGGATTTATCTTAACACTGAGTGATAATATTTGCCTTTTTATACTTCCAATGAAAGATATATAAACAAGTAATGAGTGTGGTCCATTCTGGCCTCATAAAATATGGAAAGCTATTTAAGCTGCCAACAGTTCCCATTCTCAGCTCCATTTGCAATCAATTCAGACTGTTTATTTGGTTTTGATAGGGTAACACAGTAACACATTTATCATCTGGTCAAAAAAAACTACCAGATACTCCAAACTCATCTTTTCTCAGCTTTTAACCCTCAAAACTATACCAGCAGAAACGATAATTAAGCACTGCAGCCAGGAACCACAATCAGCACCAAAAGATGAAATGTTATTTAACATCCTGAAAAGTGTGGAACATGAATAACGTAGTACACCCGTAACAATCAAACAGAAGGAACTAACACAAAGAACTAACACTTTTAAAGAAGAATTATCTCACTCAATAGGTGATGCATGTTGCCAGGAGGAATCATCAAGACAGTTTCAGGTGCTTTGTATAGCATGGACATAAGGACAGCTACCTAGTCTCGTAGCTATTTCTGAGATAATGGCTCTGAAATGCATTAAATGCAACATAACACCAGCCTCAGGCTTAGAAGAACAGTAGAAAATGTGCAGTAGGCAGTATTTATGTTTCGTCACAGCCCTTTACCTGGCAGAAGACGCTTGAGGTAGTGAAGTAAGGCTGCTTTTAACAAATATTTGTGTTTGTTACCACTTTCCTCTTTCCTGAGTTCTGAAGAAAACAGCATGTGACTAGTTGCAAGCTACAGAGATTCTTGGAAATTTTTCCCCAGAAAACTCAGTGAGGAACAATCAAGATAAGTTATTTACATGTGGTATCAATGTTATCAGCTTGTTTAGCTATAGTAGAGGGGCAAAGATCCCAAAAATTTCTGCGACATGAAACTTTGCGCTCATCACATGGGCTTCACACGACTGCTCAGGCATTGAAGTTCAAACATTTCTTTCCACAAGGTTTTGGTCTAGTCAATTGACTAATGAATACAGTATGCTAGATAAGTCATCAGGCAAAACTAATAATGCATGTGTAACGCTTTCAGACTACTATGAAGAGAAAGGGGAAAATTTCAGGCTCTAACCTTGGATGAGTGGAGTCAAGGGGAGAAACTTTCCCAATGAACTGCACAAAGACAACGGGGACCCTCTGCACGAGTAGTTTACTGGCAGCATCAGGGAACACAACCTGATTTAGCAAAGATCTCTATCACTGCAAAATAAAGTGTCTCCGGCAAAGACCTTGCTTGCCAGGCACAACAGGAAAAATGAACTTGCCATCCTGAGAACTTAGAGTTTTGAGTATCCAGCAGAAAAGGAATATTTTATAGAGCAAACCATAGTAATGATGATTAAAATGAAAATACCACCCATAAGCAGAAAGATAAAGTTCCAGAATTGTGCCTTTCAAAGATGTTTTCATTCCAAGTTGCCCAAACATCAGCAGAACGCTGCAATACTTTTTCCTCTGCACAAGGAAACGTAGCTTTTGCTGAATGGCTTTTAGTGTGAAATAAACAGGAAAATGATAGCAAGATGAAGAAATTTTAAGGAATGAGTTTGGAGGAGTGCTAGATTTTGCATTTAACAAGTGATTACAGTAAGTATAGACACAAACTGCAAAACTAGGGTTTAAAGTTCCTTGGTATAATCCAAATTAAAAAAGCTTTAAGATCTTGTGTGCATTGAATAAGTTAAATGCAGAAAAGTTAAAAAAAAATCCATGATTAATGCAGATATATTTTTTACTGATCACTAGAGGAAAAATAATTTAGTCCAATAGAAGTAACAGAATTAAATAATAATGAAATGTAATAGAGCATTAAAAGACAGAACTATTCAATTATGGAGGAACAGATGGGTATTCACAAACCCTCTATAAACAGAATAATGTGTTTAAGAACCTTGACTCACGTTAATTCTTCTATTTGTTTTTGGTTTCTTTTTTTTTTCTTTTTTTTTTTTTTTAACTGGCAATCATAGCTGAATAGAATTCAAGGGAAAGGTTTAATTATATGATTTCTGCAAATTCTTTCATTTTGCTACACCAGCTTATATTCACTTCAAGTACTTTAATTTTACTAAGGAGTACATTTTCATTAGTTTTAAAGTTCTTTTTTCTTCCTTTTACTCCTGTGTGATCTGTCCCTTATTTTTATGTAATAAATTTTTTTATGTATGCATTTTTTCTAATTTATTTTTCTTTAATAAAATTATTTCTAAAATAAATGCCTCATGTAGTTATCTTTGCCCTTCAAACATCACTAAGAAACCTACGATCTGACAGCAGAAAAGACACAGTAAGTAATGATGGAATGATTTACTGGAAGTAAAATCCATAAGACGTGACTATGAGACCTTTGAGCCTTAAATCTTTAGTGGCATGCAGTCAATTCGCACTCAGCCACCTACCTGCTCGTGCAAGTTTATTTCATTCTGCTTTGGCTCTTCCTGCAGTTGCAATATATTTCATTTTGTTATTGAGAAATGTTATAATGCAACTCAACATGAATCCTGAGACACATATATTATTTTCTGAATAGCATATAACACGTGTTTATGTTTGCATGATATTGTCAAGAGGAAGTTTTGGAGCTTTCACAATAACCCCAGATCAATGGGTCACATGTCTGTCTGCTAACTAGGCTACTGTCCAGCTTAATCTTTTTTTCCATGAGGAAAATATTGATTACCTTGTAGGGATGCTACGAAAATAAAAGTGTACATGCTTTGAAAACCTTATGAATGTTGTACAAATAAATGCATCATTCCTAATTGCCATTTTGTCTTTTCCTTTTACTATATAAGACTGTTCTTCACAGCTAGTCATTTGAACCTGTGCAGCACTTTTTGAAGGTGTAACATGAGGAGTACAGTAACTTTTTGCAGACACACATTTCAATGGCAGAAGTACTGCCACTAACCCCCCAAATCCTGCTTTTTTTTTTTTCTAGATATTGCTTTCTGATTTATCTTTGTTCTACTACTGTTAAAATACTTTTGATTCTTTTCTCTCTCTCTTTTTTTTTTTTTTTTTAATAAAGTCAGCAAGTTGTATTCTTGTTTTGGTACAATTGCCTGCTCATACTACTAATTTGATGCCATTTGTGCTGAAATGTTAAATCTAGTGACATTTCCTCTCACCTGAGAGGATATTTCCTCTCACTCTACCTGCTTCCTCTGACACTCGAGCGGTATCAGATATAAATTGCTGCTGCCAAAATCCAAAAACACTTTATAGAAGTTTGATAACATCACTGCCTCTTAAACAGCAATTTCCAGCCAATCTCCACTCTTAGGAGGGTTCAAAATTTGCCAGACAATTCAGAAGCTGGAAACCTCCTTTTACCCTCCTTCTTGCTCTTCCTGATGATCAGGTTATGGCTTTTGTCCCCTCGCCACATCTCCTTGCTACAAGATAAAAACCATCTCTCTGCCCGTTGCTGTCTTCTCTTACAAGCCTGCATAGCTCCTAGAGTGCATCTTAGAGAAGAATCTGCATTTGTGGTACAAAAGATCTTTTTTGAGTTAGCAGGTTTGTGCAAGTTTCCTGAACACTGAACAAGTCACAATTTCACTTATGTCTAGTTCCCATCTACTAACTTGGGGGGGGGGGGGAGAGAAAAAAGAAAAAAAAAGAAAAAAAAAAAACACTTTCTCCTCATCAGTGGGATTCCTGTTTATTAAAGGTCTAAGCTCCTAGTGGTAAAAACAGTTACCTTAAACTATGGTACTTTGTGCATATATGCACAATCTTATATACAGGCAAACACCCAGAGAGATGCAAACAAAATCTAACCTCTGCCAGTTTTAGTTTCCAAATACTACCAAACAAAATTGAGTAAAAACATCTAGACGAATCACACATTTATCTTCTTCAGACTTTCAATTTGTCTAGACATGTGATGTT
The DNA here is from genome assembly GCF_028389875.1 of Rhea pennata. Lineage (NCBI taxonomy): Eukaryota > Metazoa > Chordata > Aves > Rheiformes > Rheidae > Rhea > Rhea pennata. The sequence goes on from NC_084666.1 coordinate 27,250,619, forward strand.
TTAACACCATAATAGTATAACTCAGCACTATAAAATATCACTAATGCAATTTATATAGAGAATGCTCTACATGTTGAATGCATACATTGCTCCTGATAAAGCAATACCCTGGAGTTACTAATGAAAATCTAATTAGTCCTTAGATAAACAGATTATGGTTATGATGTGTGACAAAGAGCAGTGATGAAGAAAATTGAGCAGTCTCCTAGCTCCAGAAACTGTATCAAAACTTCTTATTTTCAAGAGGAAAAAAGTAATCATGCCTCTGTGAATTTCATGGCTATATACAAAATTAGTCCCTTACCAACCAATCAAGACAGGGAAAAGTTTCGAAGCAAAACTTGCATCTTGAATAAGTTAAGATATTTCACTAGCTGACTTACTAAATGATTTATAAGAGGGTACAGATCAGCTACATGAATTTAGAAAAAGATCTCCATGATGTAAAATAATTAAGAGCTTTCCACATGCATGGATATTTTTGAAGAAAAAAAATATACTGATAAGCAAATCAAATATAATATAATGCCGTACTATTACAGCAAGAAGAATCACTTGCCTCTAAGATTGCAAGAAAAAACTTACTGTGAAACGTGTAGAGAGAAAAGGTCTCTGTCTTCAGGAGTCAAGGACACTGATAGCTAGTTTTCAGCCTCAATAATACAGACCTGCACCTCACCAAGACCAAAGCCGCGGTGAGGGGAGGCTGGGCTGGTGGGAGGCCAGCTCCAGGAGCTGCTACTCACCTCCGGCAGGAGCCAGAGCTCTCCCCATCGTGTCTGATCCCATCTTGACAGAGAAGGGCACGGCGAGGAGAGCTTCGCTAGCCTGGGAAGAGAACACACACCAAAGTCTCATTCATCCGCTTTCTGGAAGGTCGCAATTTAGTGTTCAAACACAGAAGATAACCAGAACAGAGTACCTCAGATGAGCACAGCTCAATAGCCCCGACAGGATACGCCACCATCACTGAGAGTGTCTTTTCATCCACTCAAACACAACTTTCTCTTCCTATGCTTTTCTTTTTCTGTAGAAAAATTAGTCGCTGTAGGAACAACAGAACGAGAGGGTGTGAAAGTACAGAAAGGTAAAAAATCTGAAGATGCTTCCACTCGCACAGGGAAACAAAGCCAGTAAAATAAAAATAATCCTTGGGTTTTTTTTGTTAGTGAAGTATCAGACAAAGGTGTAAGTCAACACTGATTAAAAAAAAAAAAAAAAAAAAAAAAAAAAAACCTTAAACTGCATCATTTCATACCAATTTTTAAGTCTACGCTGCCTTGACAATTCACTGAATAAGCTTTAAGCCATATGTTAAAATATATATATACTCACACACACACAAATATATACATTTATATATGTATAAAAATAAAAAGCCACAATAGTGCATTTGATCCTTGTCATAGCTTCTAAAATTTGATAGACAATATTGAAGGGTGTAGGGTTGTATTTCCAACTCCGTGCATACAAAGATCTTCTAAGGAGAAAAAATAGCAGCAAACTTGGCTGCAGCAAACTTAGCTGAAGAGAGATCTGTAAGCAGGAGGGCAGGATTTCCTAATTTGGGACCTGCTTCCCCCCGGGGCAGGATAAAGACAAGGAAAACTCATCCACAGTCTGAAATCACTCCTGCCTGGCTAGCTGTAGTTTACAACAGGCAGCGAAGAGAACATCTAGTCCATTAAAAGCTCCTTTGAAGATCATTTATTTTCTAGTGAGAATTTCTGTTTTGAACTAATCCTTAATGCAGCTGCAGTTCTCCTTCCTGATTTAGGTTTGCAAACTCTTTAAACTCAGTGAAGAATCCTCAGATAAAGCAGCACAAGGAAATATAGGATCCTTGGGCAAAATCCTTGCTCCCAGGGAGAGATCTTTTTTCTTTCTTGACCTAACATTCTGCCCAAGCTTTAAGTATATTTAAAACTTTTTCTGTAAAATTCCTAATATTCTTTTCAGAAGCACAGTAACATCAAAAACCCATTCCACAGAAAAGAATATTCCAGACACATTATAAAGCTTTGTAGTTAGAGCTATTAGCACACAACATTATTATGTAATTTAAATTAAGTTGATCAGAGATGCTCTTTCCTCTCACTGAAAGGGGACAGAAAGCTCAATCCCATTCAGTTTTCCAGCCAGAGAACTTGCAAGCTTCCAGGTTTCAACTGATGAGCCAGTTTACAATAAAAATGCCTACTTCAGAGGTCAGACGTCAGAATCAGACACTTGTGCATCCAGGCGAGACAATTAGGCATTCCCGAATGATATGTCCGAAATATATGCAAATCCATCATAGCTAGAAGTGCTCTGGCTGTCCAAAGCTCAGAGACAGGCAGGAGTTTTCAAACATTGGCATTATATCCAGTAAAGCACAGAGACAGGCATTACATCCAGTAAAGCACAGAGATATCTTGGTACCTTTCCCATCCATAGCAACCCTCCTCTTTCCACCTCAGAGCCGAGTTTTGATATGGAAAGGCATTTTGGAAAAGAAGGGCGTAGGAGAGCCCACAGAAGAGACATGGGAGCAGATTGTGGTCTGAGCCCAGACTCCCCCATGTAAGTGGAATGAAGATCTGAGATTTTGCTTCTGTACCTCTTCTTTAGCAAGAATGGCACAAAGAGATTAAAAATCTTTTGAGGTAGCCTTAGAAGGAAATTCTCAGCATTAATAACCTTGAGCCTGTTGTCATTCTGAAGAGGTTGCCTATCTTCATGTCTGTTTTTAATTAACAGCCTTTAATAAGCTACATCCATTCACCCACTTAGATTTTCATGTCAAGTATTTTATTAAAATACAGTTTACTACAAAATATAACAGAAAAGGCACTTTACACTGAAAGATTTATCCTGTGTTATCAGGAAAGGGGACTCACTCATCCTAAGACAGAAGGCTGTTATAAAAAAAAATTTAAAAGCTCCATGGAGAAAGATTGAATTTACCTGAGCAGATTTCAAAAATGGGGGAGGGGGGAAGGTGTTCTTGTTTTGTTTTGTTGTTTAAGAGCTGATATGCTTCAGGGATGTCATTTAACAGATGCAGACCAAGACCTAAGGGTTGCAGAAAGATAGAATTCCTGATGAAACAGGTGTTAGAAGAGTCTTTAGGAAGTCATGGGTAAAGGAGTGAAAAATTTCTGATGTAACCTTAAAAGTAGATTAAGCTGTGGTTTTGCTTTCATTTTATCACCTCTGACTTTTATAAACACTTGTAGCAAGCCTGTCTATTCAGCTACTGTGAGCAAGTGCTTTTTAGATGCATTTTACCTCAAATCATCTTGAATTAAGAGCAATTCCAAGGTAACTGAATAATGGCAAACCATTCCTCTCTTGGAGAGGTGGGGAGAAGGAGGAGGTGACAAATCGATATGTTAGTACACCAGAAAAATCTTAAAAAAAAAAAAAAAAAAAAAAAAAAAAGAAAAAGAAAAAAGAAAAAAGAAAACAATAGAAACACACAGAGATTGTAAAGCAAAGAGCCCAAAGGAAAACAGGATGTGCACTCCAGACATCGAATTGGCAGCTGACAGCCACACATTTCAGAAAGGAAGGGAGATATTTTGCACATCTACCGGTAACTGGGCAAGCTTTCTCTGTTCCAGAGAGATACTGCAAAAATACAGTTAAAATCAGCTTTCAATATCCAATCACCTGAATATCCAATCCAATCCTGAAGGATTAAAGCCCCTGAAGAGGAATGGGACACAAATCCTACCAGCTGCCAGCCAGGGCATCCCCCTCCCTGGGATCAACAGCTTCTGCAGCTCCAGTAAGAAAAGGCATTAATTTTATTAGCCAGGATATCCAGGCTCTCGGTTCACTTGCAGCCTATTCCCTGGCTCAGGCAGAGAAGCACTGCTGAAGAGTTTCATGAAAGCCTGGGCACAGCCAACATCAGCCTTGGTACCACTACAGGTGCAGACCATCTCCACTCTTAGAGCTTCAGTACTCAATCCCAGTTAACCATCCCTGCTGCTCTGCCCTTATTTTCACTCTCTCTTGTGCAGCTGAAGACTAACAAACCCAAACTGGTAATCAACAGAAATCATGGAAAATCAGGCAAAACCTTAACTGTGAGCATCACCTTTTTTTTCCTTGTTAACATTGCATCTAATAGACACACCAGACTTCTCAAACAAGCCTGATTCATTATCAGTGTTTGCTCCAAGGAAATTTGTGTTTGCAGAAATTTTAAGAAGGTCTTAGTTTCACCACAGACTGGGAAAAGTTTTGAAATGTCAAACATTTTCAGTAGTTGGGGAAAAACATCTTTCTCTTCATGGAATTTGAACTCCATATTGAAAGTAGTGAATACATTGGTAAATATTTGCTAGGCAGAAATTCAGAGAGTTTGTCTAAGTAGCTAATATTACATATTGGAAAAAAAAGGCTAAAAGAGCTGAAGCATGAACAACTTTGATCTTTTCTTATATATATGTTGATGAAAGAGTAATAAGAGAGAGCTGTGTTTTCCCAGTTAATGGATAATGTTACAACCGATGTTCTTAAGAGTATACTTGAAAGGGGAGGGATAGGATAATTTAACACCATTTGTCTTGGAGTACTTTGGCTGAGGTATATGATGTTGCCTAAAACTCCACTGGGTTCCAGTAATGTCTGGACTAGCTCCAGCCTGCTTTTATTCAGATAAATTACTGCTATACTAATCAAATTAAAAAACTTAATATGAATGCAAACAAACCTTGTCATATGTTCCAATAATTAGTTAATGGAAGATCAAAGAGCAAATTAAAGAGACATAGCTGCAACACCCAAAAGAGCAGATTAGCCAACTCAGTATGACTCAGACAGCTTCACCTCTTCCTCTCCATTCTCCAGACATGGAAATATTAGATGCTATACCTATTTAAAAACACATATAGAAGATAAAAGATAGAGATGGTGAAAGCTACCAAACGTCTAGATTATACACTCCTACTCAGCTGCTGCCTAATTCTGGAAATAGCTATACTACACCACTACTGAGTGAGAGAGCAAGGCAAGACCAGGGGTGGGAAGCCAGGTCCAGCCATGAGCCCAGATCATCAAGCACCTCCACGGTGATGAGACAGGTCCAAGGCCTGGAAGTTGGTCCACAGGACTTGTGGCCAGGCAGAGGCACAGCTGTAGCCAAACTGGAGACCAGCACTTCTACATCATGGTACAGGCCCAGGCTGAGCTGAAATTGTCCCCTGGGCATGGGCAGCAGTCAGGAGAGGGACCTAGATGAGGCTGGTCAGGGCCATTAAGGCCTGATAGTGCACTCAGTGCCCTGATATCTAGAGAGAAAAGCAATATTCGTACCCATCTTTCATAATAGCTTAGCTCTGAGGATATTCACATAAGAAATAGGAGATCTAGGTTCAGCATCCTCCTCTGCCAAGAGAGTTCAAATCCATAATTCTGTATGAACATATTCTGTTCAAATCCATAATTCAGTCTTTGCTGTAGTTAGCTGCAGAGATTTTCCATCTCTCTGTGAAAATCATGCTATTGAATAGCAGAGAGCACAAGATGCACAGGGCAAGACTGAGAGCATGCAGAAGCGCTCATTTCTGCAACCGATCCATCAGAGCTCTCACCCACGCAAGGAAAAGGAGCCCTGAATCACAATACCTCCTGACACAACTCTCCTTGTATTTTACTTTCAAAAACTATTGACTAAAATACCAAAACTTAAAATAGATATCCCGGGGCTAATCTCTCCCAGCTGTGTGCCCTAATCTTGGTTTCATGGCATTCATTGCTATTGTTCTTCCTCCAGCTGTATTTGAAAGCAAAGCAGAGTTGTCTGCTCGGTTCTTTCAGACAGCGAGTGGAGGGTCTCCATTAAAGAAAGTTGCCAGCTTTGGTCCTGAATCCACATCTGTAACTCAGAATATAGCACCTAAAAATGGACATGGATGAGGTCTCTTATTGACTAGCTCAGCCTGAAGTCTGTTTTCTGCCCTACTTATTTTATAGGAACTTGCACCTTTTCTCCAATGAATCTCTAAAGCTATTTAATCTGTTTTGGAGTGTTTCACTCTCCAGACAACATAGTTGGCACATCTTTGCATCTAACAAAGGTTCAGAAACACACCTTTGCTTCTCTTTTCTCTCTTCACTCCCTCCTCAGCCATACACACAAAATACAAAACATCTAGCAATTAACATTTTCTGTCCTCAGCACAGCTATTATCTTAATCCAAGAGCTTGTCTGCACAGAGAAATGAGCATGCCCTGAGCTATAGTGTAAAATTATGATATGCTTGCCACTCTGAACCACATTTCTTTGTGGATACTCCTAGTATACACTGAAATTATATTTGCATAGTCCAAGTCAACACTGCACAGGTACCTGAGCCCAGAGAAAGCGCTGTGTGGAACAAGGCAATAGCACAGCTATGATGTTTTCTATTTCAGAAGCGTCACACTGAAATCTATCTCAGATGCGCCTGCACGGTATTCCTCTGTGCAGTGCATGCGTGCCCTTAGTGTGCACAGGCAGCATCCAGGGAGAGTATCTCGCTCAGATGTTTTTCTGCTGTGAGCTGCTGAGGTAGCTAGGCAAGCTGCCAAGAGAAACTCAGTTCCATGGAGAATATTTCCTTGCATGCCAGCTCTTAATGTTTATAAAATACCAAGCAGTCCAAAACTGAACTCATTCTAACTGGCTAACTGTTCTAGATACATAGTTATTAATGGGGTTTAACCTAATTCTGGCTCTGGAAAAACTACTTTGAAGAAAATAAAGATAACAGCTAACTAAGAAAAAGGCAAAAATAACTGTACAGAGGCAATGACTGAATGCAAAGCCATTCTGAATAGATATGACAATATAACTATTAAATATATAATGATGCTGGAGAAATAGACATGATTTGGTTTTGATTTTGGAATGGAAAGGTACATCAGAAGCTTTACCTTTTAAATTGAAAAAATCTTTCCTGATTTTTTTCTAGAAAGGTAACTATGTAAAAGACATTATACAATTATAATGATTTTAATCTGAGAGACCCTTTATATGTTCCTGATCAACCTGCCTTCAGGACAAAAGAGGACTTTGGTATTAAGGTTGTATGTAATGTATTTTAATCAATGTGATGGCTCCCAATAAATTTAGCATTGTTTTCCTCAGATTTCACAAGAATTTCACTAATATGTGATTGCCTTATAAAGACACACATGAGTGCCTGATGATTGAGTTCCATTTGGATTTGATATTTTTTTCAGATGTTTTTGGATATTGTCTTGCAGACAAATCATTTAGTATATGATTTGGCATAGCAGCATATTTCTCCAGCAAATTAATCCTCAGAGGCATCGAGTCTTTCCTGAGTACCCAGGACTTGCAGAGGAACATTCACAAGCTTATTACCTTCAAGCATTGATCATAATGGAAGTTTGCCAGTGCAGTGCTTGGACCTTAATTTTAAGAAAAGTTTGGTTAATTGAGCTATGTGAAACATTATGTCATAAATCAGCTGAGAACACAACTCCTTGTGAGACTTCCAATAGAGTGAAAAGTGTTAAAGTACTTTCTTAAAGTTCTCACATATGATCTCACCCAAAATCGAGAAGAGCATAATCTCACAAAGATCAATATGTTAAAAGTTAAGATTTTAAAGCAGATTTTCATTGTGTTTTGGGAAAATGAAGGCAAGTGTCAATGGACAGGAAGGGCATGGACAGCAATCTTTTTTTGTTGTTTTTTTGTTTGTTTGTTTGTTTGTTTGTTTGTTTGTTTTTTTAATCTGCACTTTAACTTAGATTTTATGAGGAACTATGAGGAACAGCTGCGAGAGCTGGGCCTTTTCAGCCCGGGGAAGAGAAGACTGAGGGGGGATCTGATCAATGTGTACAGGTGCCTGAAGGGAGGGTGTCAAGGGGATGGGGACAAACTCTTTTCAGTTGTCCCGTGTGACAGGACAAGAGGCAATGGCCAGAAATTGAACCACAGGCAGTTCCACCTGACCGTGAGGGGGAATTTCTTCACTGTGAGAGTGACAGAGCACTGGACCAGGTTGCCCAGAGAGGCTGTGGAGTCTCCTTCTCTGGAGATATTCAAGGCCCGCCTGGAAGCAACCCTGTCCAGCATGCTCTAGATGACCCTGCTGAGCAGGGGGGTTGGACTAGATGATCTCCAGAGGTCCCTTCTAACCTTACCCATTCTGTGATTCCCCAATAAGCTGCTCTTGCTGCCTTGTGTCTCTCCAAAAATTTTAATGTTTGAATATCATTGATGGCTATCACTTTAGCAATGGCAGCAGTCGAAAGTTAAGAAGTACCAGCAAATGCTATGTGTATCCTCCATTAATTCTGGAGTCTAATTTATATTGTGTGGCAAAGGGATTCAGTAAATACACTTGTAAATTCAGATTTCAGAAAGCTATCAGCAACTACAGTGTTAGTGGAATTAAGGAAAATGCTGAATGTACAAGAGCCTACCCTAATATTTAAAAGAGAGCACAGACATGGTGTGATTCTTTGCCTTGTTTCCCCTGTCTCAGATTGGCCATCTAGCTCTGATAATTTATATGAAACAAATCAATTAGCCATCAGGAATTATCTTCAAAGTATTTAATGATCTGAGCCCACAAAATCTAATGGATAATTTAAGGATCTGGGATTACGTAAAGCTCTGGGATTGCTTAGCTCAGCAAAGTTGTAAGATTTGAAAAAAATCCATCTGTAACAAGGAGGACTTTTTCTTGTGTGAGACTTTCCAAGATTGTAGAACAAGCTCCCGTATGAAATGGACTACAGCTTTGCCGTTTTTCATTCAAAGACTGAAGCACACAGTTTTGACTTTGCCTCTGGTAACGAAGACACAAGAAACAGAAAACAGATAATTTAGAGTAACAGTAAAAAATCAACCCCCAAGAAACAATCCTCTGCACACACTATTTCCTCTCTTCTAGAGAAGATGAGTAAAATGAAGAAAAAATGCTATGAGACAGGCATTAGTAATGGGGATAAATACGCCACTGGAAAAAATTCTAATTATTTAAGTGATGTAAAGAACTTGTATTGAACAAAATAATCTTCTGAGAAAAGCAAATGTGCTCCAGAAAATTGCTCTGAAGAGTATTTAAGTTCTGTAATGAACTGTAGTCCAGTTTCCATGAGAGATATGGCAACATTGTCCATGTGCCAAGTGGCAATGTCATGGAGCCTGTTAAAAAAGATGGACCCAGTTCTGGCCTGAGAAGTCTGAGTGGAAACTATTTAAGAAGATTCTCTCTCACACCACTAAACACAGTTAACCAAAATGTACTGCTCCAGGGAGTCTTAGCCTTCTGCAAAGCAATTCCGTGAAGTAATTAAAGTGAGATGATGCTCAAGCTATTTTCAGTATTGAGTGGAAGTCTGTAGCACTAGTAACTGATGAATGAGAGCCACAATACAATTTTTAACCATCAGAAAAGTACTGATAGTAACAGTGATTCAAAGTCTCTTCTGTCCTCCTCCTTGTTAACAGAAGAGTTCCTTCAGCAACTGCCGTTCTCCAGAAGAAACCACCAGTGTGCTTATCTGGAAACTTTTTATTAATAGAAAATCTTTCCAAAAAGTGTATCTCTGATTAAGCCAGAGATGGATGACTGGTAGTGAAGACACTAAAAATAGTGAAATGTCAACAAAAAAGGACAGCATCTGCGTGGATAAAGTGACGCAGTGATGTGGATAAAGTCTCACTATCTACTGAAAATACTGAGATCCTCAAAAATCTGCTTGCTGTGGGCTTGGCTATCTATCTAAGTTTTGCACAAAATATAGCTGAATATAATAATCATTAATTTTTGTGCATGTGTAACATTGTGTTAATTAATGAGTAGCATGCATGCGCCCTTGCATAAAGTCGTTTGTGAACTCTCATTTCAAACTGTAGCCTGAGCACAAACCTGCTTCCCAAGGGAGTAGAACTACTGCCACTTTTCAGTGAGCCTGACAGCTTCTTCCTCTTGAAACTTTTTCTCTTGGTATAAACAAATAAACACTAATTGGAGCAGGGACTTTGCCTGACCATCTGCCATCTGAGGGGAGGCCCTTAACCAGTGAAAAGTACACTCAGTTTATTCATCTATAACATCTCCTCCACACAGTATTTGCATCTGGCAAATTTGGGGGATGAAATCTTACTGCACAGTCTCATCTGAAATATCACTTTGTGTAGTTTCAGTTAATGAGGACTACACATTGTCTGAGAATCCTAAAAAACTCGTGTTCTCTACAGTCTTAAAACATTAGGAGACACTCACCAATACTTTTAATCTGCATTTTAGAAAAAGATCTATGCATAGTATTTCTGAGCAATTCCAAGAAGAAGGTTGAAAAGAAAGAACTAATGTCAGGCTCTACCTGCCCAACAAGGAGGGTCATTAAAAACATGTTTAGCAGCTATGAACCAGCTCTTCCAGGCTTTCAAATCCAGTTTGAAGTCTGATCAGAAATACTTCAGCTGACAGTCTCTCCACAAAAAATGTTTACTGAACCTGACACCTTTGATGGGAAAATTACAGTTTCACTGAAACTCCTACCAGAAACTAGGCCTGTTGCATGAATATTGAGCCTTTTCTGATATAATATAGTGGGTTGTCACAGAACACACAAAACCAGAGCTTCTGTGCTACTGGGTATTTGGTTCCTGTTTGGTATAGGACACAGGATCAGGTTTGGTCGTATTTTTTTTTCTCAACATCTGAAAATACCTATTTTTTAGCTGTATATTTTGAAACTGCCCTTCCAGAAGGGAATGCTGGGTGATTGGCATACTGATGCAGATTTATTTTTCAGAATGTCAAATCTTCTACAGAAAAGATTTCTCTCTCCCCTCCCCCCCCGCCAAACTTTTACCCCAAAGTTACTCCAGACTTGAATGCAATCACATCATCTCTACTCAGGACAATAAAATATCTGCATTCCTAAAACTACTCCTGACCCTTATGGTTGGTGGAGAGAATCCACTGACCTCTACTGAAATAATAACATTTCTAAAGAGTCATTCAGGCTACTAAAGCAGTTCAGCATTCCTATGCACCTATAAACTGCATTAGAATCAAGCAAGTATTATGAAACTTGCTCACTTTTATTTCCAGCATTTAGGAGAAGTAATAACTCTAAAATAACCTGTTAACCTGCTTTATGCAAAAACAGAGTGCTTGATGAACACTTCAATTCAGTAGGGTTTTAGGATCACACTCCTCCTTAGTCCCTAGTGAATCTTGAATCCTTTCAAGCAGTGTGGCACAGCTTAAGCAGGAAAAATAGAAAATGAGCCCACTTCAACAAAACTGTAGCTTAGCAATTCACGGTCTCTGTGAGCAGCTGGCTGATGCGAATTTGAACACCTTCAAGTAGAAGAAAAAGCTACATCAACACTGTTAATAAATGTTCTAACCTCTAAAATATTGTACAAAGGGGTCCTCCTCACCCCATACTTTTAAAGCAGTCATCTTTTATTGTTTTCATCATATTTTAGTCTAACTGAAGACCTAGAGCAGCTATACCAAATTTATTTTATGGGGCCAGCTGTTCAACAAGCTGTACCACTGGCATAGATTTCAGCTTGAAAAATGCTCCATCAGATTCAGCAGTTTATAAGCAGAAGAGAATTGGTTAAGTGGCCCTGTAGTGTTGTGCTACCAATATCCTCTGAGAGAACTGTACGTCTCATATATTTAGCACAGGTTCAGTGTTGGATGCACAGGACAGTACTGAGGGTCTGCTGCTCTAAATAGAGAGAGCAGAACAGGGAAAGCAAAAGCCACCTGGTAGTTTTAATTATAGCTTGGACTGTGATTGCCACAATTCCAGCTTAACAAGATATAAAATTGAGCAGATTACAGAAACAAAGAGCTTTACAGAACAAAACTCCTGAAATCTTTTGTGCTGTTGTTCGTATAAAACATATGCATATAGAAAATGCTCAGATGGCTGTTGCAGAAGAAACAAAAAGTTATCCCAGTATTATCCATAGTCATTCCTATACACTGATACATTTCATAGTGACTGCAAATTAAAGGCTATTTCCTAAAATGTCTTCTAAAATATTACAACATACCAAGACAAAGTTTCACTTATTCCCCTTTTCAGTTGGGAAAACAATTAAAAATAAATTAGAAAATGTATTTCTTGTGGTTGCTGTCTTAAGCCACAAAGTATTAGAATATTTCCAAGGAAAGGTAAATTGAAAAAACAGTAATATGCTGCCTGCTTGATTATGTTTAAAACAGCAACATGATAGTCCAGTAATAAAATGAAAATGTGTATTAAAAAAAAAGGCTTGAACTTTGGTAAAGTTCAGGTTGCAAATGAGGCAGACATACTCTTCTATCTACAAATCAATGCCAAAGGAGGATGAATTTGTTTCTAGCTAATTGTCCAACTAATGATCTGCTTAAGATAGCAAAACATATTGTACATAAGTTTTCATTCGCCCTTGAAGATTGAATCTTTTGTTAGCCAACCACTTTTTCTCATTCATCCAGAGACTTCCAAAATTTCAGGAAATATTTCATTTTGCCAACATGGAATGGACAGTCTGGCTTGCTAACACTCTGTAATTAAAGGATATTAAAATATTTTACAGATATGAGAAATCACTTTGAACATTAAGTAAGTCCACTTAGATTCTTGTAATTTTTTTTTAGGAAAGATGAGAGGGATTTTCAGTTTCTGAAAGCAAGTATCTTTTATGTTGCAGTCTCATAATTAGGACAATTTGAACTTGTTCATCATGAAATTTAGGACAAGAATGCACTCATAAAATGCAAATTACAGCTTGGAAATGAAAGGACTTTCAGGAAATGAAAGGTCATGTCATCTTAAAACGAATTGTGATAAAGTGGAAAAGAATCAAAAAAGATTTCTTTCAGCAATGTATATTAGCTCTCAAATACTTGACTTTTAATATTTTGATTCCAGAAAACAAAATTACTTTCACCAGATTCAGCCATGGACTTTGACAAGAAAATTGACTTTTCAACAAATTTTAAGTCTTGCAACTTGGCAAAAGGCTGAATATGGATTCTTTTATGTGAGGAATACTGTACACCAAGACTTTTATTAAAATATTGGCTCATGCTCAAAGAATTCTATATTAGTGGTCTAATATTATCTTAAGAATTGGGTTTCTTAGATGTCTTAAAACATCTAGAATATATTAGGTCCAATACTGCCTCAAATATGGTATCATAAAGAATATTTCTTTGTTTAAACAGCAGTAGACATTGTTAAATAGAGATTCTGCTAAGTCAAAGCTTCAGATGAAGATTATTTTCTTTTACAATGTATGCATTATGTATTTACTTTCTAAAAACTAAAAGACATTAAAGCTAATAAGAAAAAACATTTTAAATGTTTAACTGAAACTTAGCTGAATTCAGTCTTTGAGGCAAATCTGTACTTGAAAGAAAACTAAATAGTATGCTAAGCACTTACTTAAACTATGATTCAGAAAGAACTCGCTGTCAATTATCTTCATGCTGTTTTCCTTTTTCTCAGTAGACAGAAATGGTCACCTATTTCTCAGAGAAAGTCAAGAGGATGAAAGTCAGTCCTCTGTCAAAACTGAGGGCTTCTGGGAATGCACAGAAGAGCTCTCAGGCATCAAAGTAAAGCCTGTGCTGGTAAAGGGCATGGAAAGGTGCTTCTGGAGTTTCGTGGCAGGTGCCTGAGGCTTCAGGACTGTAACTGGATGAAATCACAAAAACTCAATCTACGTTTCCTATTAAGCACCTAATCCCTCTTGATAGAACTACTGCTTTTAATTATGATGGACTGTAAAAGCCAATATTGGCTTTAAATTAATTTTTGTATGTATGTTCAAATGACTCAAATGATTCATAGGCAGCTGGAGATCAGTTTAAATGCATCTTATATATCCAAATAAGCAAAACTGCCAGAATTGCTCCTGCCTGGCTATAGGAATTTTCATTTGCTCTTACCTTACTGAATAAAAAAAAAAAAAAAAAAAGAAAAAAAAAAAGAAAAAAAAGAAAGAAAGAAAGAAAGAAAAAGAAAATTAAAAAAACCTCTTATATTTCTACTACAGTTATTTGTTTGAATGATATGTTTATTAATTCAATCAAAGTTAACTAGGTCCATGGTGTCCTGGGGTAAGGTCACAAATAACTTACATAAAATGAAAACGTTGTCTTAATAATACCACCACATCAAACACACTAATGAAAATCATAAATAAACATATGATCCTAAAGCAATTGTAAGTGCCCCAGGATTGAAGAAAGTCAGAGGAAATTTCTCTAACAGGATTAAAGAAATTCAGAAGTTTGGATATGCAATATAAGCTGGATTCTAACGTCGGTTGCACAAATCTTCCTCTAATTTAATACCATGAAGTGTAATTCTTGTTTGCCTCAGCCAGAGATCAAAATCAAGCTCTGTACCAAGCTAAGGAAGTCCCTGACTGTCTCAAGTAAGCGAAAGAAAGCAGTTCAGAGAGAAATGAGGAGAGAGACATGTAATGAACAGCAGACACAGAAAACACGTTCACGTGTTTGCTTCCTTCTAAAGTAAAAAGAAAGGAGGCATGTCTCAGAAATGGAAATGAAAAGAAGTGGGATCTCCTCCCTGCGCCAGGGGAAAAAACATACTTTTTAGGTTTGCTAGTCTGAGTTTGATCTTTTTCCCCTTCTAAGTGGAAGGATACTAGAAAAGGCAGCTGTGTGAAGGCTGATAAATAAAAATTAAATAAGCCCCACAACCAACAACAAGAATTTCTAAATTTGTCTAGATCTGATGATATCCCCTTCTTTTCCACCTTTAGCTTCAATCAGTCCTGCATTTGCTAATCCAGGACTTAGCAAACACTCCGCTCCCTCCTTCTCTTCCCACCCCAGCTTTCCCAAGCTGAAAAGAGAAGAATCAGCTGAACGGAAGGGCAGCAAAGGAGGAAGGAGAGCGGTCATGAGTCAGAATGCATCTTTTTCAGCCCTTATGCAGACAGGCATGCCAGGATAGCAAAAACTGTGTTTTTCCTCTGCTGGGACCCTCCAAGACCACTGCAGTAAACTAGTTCATCTCACATTAGTAAGCAAGAGCATTTAAGAAGCACTGTAGATCTTGGTAGCAATAGTTCAGTCATTGGTTATACTGATCACAGATTCCTCCCACCTAAAGGGTTGTATCCCATCTCTTCGGTCTGGCTAAAAGGAAATCCTGATTAATTAGTGGAGGTTGGTGCAGGGAGGGCATTACTCACTGAGGGCTTTTTCCCCCCCTGTAGAGAAATTCAAGAAGGAATCATTGTGGGGAATAGTAAATGTATGGGGGGGGGGGACAGGGAGCAAAACCTAGCACAGATCCTGGTAGAGAAAGTATTTATGTCAAACCTACCAGGGAGTCAAAGGAAACAGAAGAGGGATAATAGGAGACACTGGAAGAAGGAAGATGATCAGAGAGCTGTTGAAAAGCGAATATTTAGAGTTCAGAGGACATAGCTTAAGGAGGAAGAGAACAGCAGCCTCTGAAGCTCATGAGAAGGACAGAGGTCTGCTGGGGACAGCCTCAGGACATGTATGACACATGCTGGAAGGCCCATCTCTCTCTCTCAGCCCAGTCTTACAAGAAAGCAAGCATGTTTAGCACAGCCTTTCTAATGCAAAACAGAGCCTCTTTAGGTCATTAGGTACAAAATAAGCCCAACTAGTAGGATGGAAGAGCATTTGTATCTAACAGTAGTGTGGGATGGCTCTTATGAATCCAGGGGCGTTACTATGGAAGTACGGCCAGGGCAGCTGTTGTTGGCAGGGTCAGTGAAAGGATGGAAAAGGTGGAAGAGGAAAGGGCCAGCTCAGAGAGTTAGGTCAGTGGGGAGAGAGAAAGGCTGGCCCTGGGAACATAAATAAACACTTCAAAAACAAATCCTTGAACTTTCTTGCCTGCTGTGAATGGTCCAGGTTCTTTAAAACATGAGGCTTATCACTTAGTGTATCAGCTAAAACATCAGTGCTGCACACTACAGAGAGAGCACATCTGACGACTGAGAGATGAGTACCTGACAGCTGTTGAGAAGTATTCATTAAAAGTGAGGCAGAAGTGCATCACCCAAAGGCATTCTGCAGGGACTGATACTGTGTTTAAAGGCTATTCAACACTTCAGTGAATGAACTGGACAGTTAATACAGATAAACTGTGTAGGTAATGCAAAGGCTAGTAGCAAAGTAAATAACAGAGACAATGCAAAAAATGGATAATATTGTTATAAACAGGGCTCAGTCACACAAGATGGTTTTTAAGCCACAGACAAAACTACACATACACAATGTGAAATATGTTTTTGAAATAATTTAAAATGCTTTTGAAAGCAGAAATAAAATGAGATTACTTAGTAAAAACTGGGAAGTGACTTTCATTTCTCCTATGGCATGATGAGATGAACACAAACATAATAAGTAGCGATGGGAGCCCATGTTACACAAAAACATTACTGAGAAATCACAAAGGGTACAGAAAAGTATTCAGACACTAGAGAAAATGCCTTCTTGTGAGAGATTTAAAGAATTCAATCACTACAGTTTATGCAAGAGAAAGTTAATGACAGTGGCTTCACACTGTTCTAGGGAGAAAATTTCAGTTATTACAGCAGTTGGTGAGCTTCAAGAGAAAAGAAAAGCAAAAACCAATGTCTGGAAGCTGAAGTCAGACAAATCCATTATGAAAAGGCACACAGTTTCAATACTGATTAATGAGTGGAAAAACAATTATCAAAGGAAGCGATAGATTCTCTTTCTTGCCTGATTTCTTCCTATCAAGATTTGGGTGGCTTTCTGCAAGTTAAGCTTCAGCCAAACTCAGTTAATGGGTTCAAGAAAGGGATAACGGGAGATTGGCTGCATAATCACTTACTGATCCTTTCCAGACTTAGACATCGTAAGTCCCTGAATACATCTCTAATTTGAAAGATTAGCAAAGCACTCTTAGAGGCCCTTCATGATCCCTTACTTTACTGCTCTTTTTTTCTTTTGGGGCTTAACTGGCCCCACAAACTGGCAAGAAATCTTTCTCAGCGACCTTCTGCTGCCCAACAGTGCGTTCCGAATGGCAGCAAACAAGCGTGCTCTTATACTTGATAGGGAGAAGATAACATCCAGATTGAAAATACTGACAATTTGGGAAAAGCTGTTGTATTTACCTGGATGATCACTGTTTTAGATGCAGAGGTCACCACTTGACTTCACAGTGGAGAGGGAAGCCCATTTCTTACAGACCTGAACTTTACATGACTGTAAAAAAGCAGAAATTGGCCTCACATATCTTTCTTCTAAAGTTAGCCCAGACCAAAATGTCCTTTAGTCTGAACAAAAGTTTATGTGGGCATGCAACATCATGCATTATAAAATTTGTATATATTTTTTGAGTAATATATCTCTCCAGCAGGAGCCATCTCCAGGTCCTTCTCCCTCAAGAAATCTAGCACATAGGTAGCCAAAGGGTAATCAAGAACAAAAGCTGCTTTAACTTGGAAAGCCTTTGCTTTATCCATTTTAGAAAAGCCATTCTAACATGCTGTCAAATATTTGTTAAGAAATCTCTCTCACAGCCAAGTCTCAGTGGATGCTTGTTGTTCTCTAATTACATAGCTGTAGTTTTTCCATTCAGGAGGCAGATATAGTAATATTTTGTTTCTCTGGTTCCACACCTGGATTATCAGAGTGATAACTGCCATATAGGCTGGGCTTACCTCAGATACAAGCTGCTGTAGGTCTGCTTCTCATGATGAGCTTCCTTTCAGAGGAAGAGATAAGTGAATGGTGAGTTTGCGGCCACTTTTCTTCATATTATCTCTAAATGTAGCTGTAGTCATTTATACTGTCAGAAAGAGCAGAATACACAGAAGGATCAAAAATACATTGTTTTCTAATCATTCTCTATTGTGCACTACAGAACTGAACTGTATTGACTGACAATTTCAAAGGAAGGAAAAAGAAACTCTCATTGCAGAACTGATCATAAAAGGTATCTGCCCTTTTAATGGGCTTCATTGGTTTGAAAAGCTAATTTTTAGCAATCTACTTAACCCCAAAACATAAAAACGAAGCCTTTTAACATCTCCTGTATATTTTATTACTGATTTAATTGACTATGTTATTTGAGATATGAATGACATTTTATCTGACAAAGTTCACAATAAATTCAGCGGCTGGGAACATAATTATCCCCAGTCATTGATTCATCTGTAGGTTTCCAGGCAGCAAGAAGATTTCTGTGTTTGTGTAGACATGATAGCAAACTGTGTCTCTTATTTACAGGATGGTAGCAACTCCTTTCATCTGTTTGTTTTGTTTCAGGTAATGTATTGTGTGATGATTGGACTTGACACAATAGGAAAAGCACATTCTTTCTAGAATAAAAGATGCAGTACTGTAGAGTGGAAACTGGACCAAACAATGCAGTGATATCCAAGGAGCAAAGAAGAAAACTGAGAAATCTGCCAGAGTTTCTCAACAACAACAGCAGCAGCAGCAGCAGAGAGAGAAACCTACGGCATAATAATGAAAAATAGGTCAATTCCTAGAACTGACCTATCTATGAAGAGATAGATTTAAATACAAATTTGCATTTTTGAGTGAAAAGATAACACAGGCTCATAAATGCTTGTCCGCATGGAAGAGTTAGTGCAGAGTAATTACACTGCAGTGATTTCTTCACACCAGCTACCTGCCTGGATTATCTCACTGTGTGACATGGGATCCTGCTCTGAATCACGCTCCAGAGAAGAAAGTTACCTCTTTTCTGTGCTTATAGAGGAGCCTTGGGAGATTAACCCTACTGGGCTAAAGACAGCTTTTGTGATTTTAATCTACAGCTGTTTGTGTGCTATAATTCAGCAGCTGTCCAGGAAGAAAGCAGTGCTACAAATGAATTCCCTCATTTACTCTGCATTAACTGGTCTGTGCAGACAAACCTTGAGTGACTTGGGCACCTTGGAAATTTATACTCACACCTTTTAGTTTCACAGAACAACTGCTTTATCATCATACTCGCACATAACCATCAAAGATTTGACCTTGCCCAGGGCCGAGAAAGCAGCAGTTTCTCAAAATCAATTAAAGGCAGAAAATCAGGTTTTGGAAACAGCTTAGCTTTCTAGAAAGGTTTCTAGTAGGTTCCTGGTTGATTTTCAGTGCTAGCTACAGCAGCAGTAATCACAAAAAGATACCAGATAGACAGGATATTGTTACAATGCTAGACAATATCATGTTATATCAGACATTTTTACTATCCAGCTAAATTTAAAGCAGATAAGCAAAGTCCATTGGTTTAAATACGTGTATATAAGTTGTTTCTGTTCTAATACATATGGGCAAAGAGGACTTTACAGGACATCATGTTTAATAGGGAAAGTGGGCATCTACTAGATACTTGACACAGTTGATATTGACTCCCAGGACATTCTTTGACTAAAAAAGTATCTTTTTCTATTTTTATTTTCATTTTGTGCCTTCCCATAATACAGGAAAATAGTTCTACTTCCTCTCATTGAAAATATTGCCAAGTGAAGATTTGATCTTCAATTCTTTTTCCATAAAAGTTTGCAGAGTGTTTACAAATCCTATTAGAACTTTATTGAAGAAAAAGATATTAGATAATAATGGATTTTTTAAATAAACATGCTTCCTTCTATAGAACAAGAAAACTATGTTTTATCATCTCTTGGAACTTAGACATACTAGAGATTACTATCAAGCTAAGAATTTCATACAGCATATGGTTTCCATCCAGGAATGTTAAGGTATAAAAATGTTTTGTTATGAGTTTTGAATCTTAACATTCAGTTTTTTAAACTCATTTAAATTATTACTGATTTTAAAAAAATCTATAAACAAGAAATTATATGTGTAATAAGGTATATTCCCAAACTCAGTAAACTCTAGCCTTTTATTTTTAATATTGTTTCAGAATTGTCTTCGAGGCTAAGACAAAAGTGAATGTAATTCTAATATTTTATATGTAACACTTCTGTTCTAAATACAAACTTTTCATAGAAAAGGGCTGCTATACTTTATTTGAATTACATAGCTGGTATTCAGTGTACAATGATTACAGATTTGTTATATGATAATTGTGTGTGCACTGACCCTACAAAAACTTTCCATGAAAGCTGATGATTTGTAGTAGGGTAGAGGAGGGAAAAGACAGAATAAAATAAGATGACTCACCATCAGGCTTAGTACGTGGCAGGTAGTTTAATTTTTTCAAACTCACAGTGCCAGACCTGATGCTTAGAAAACTTCATAAGCCTAGAGATATCCCCACTGAATTGTGAATTAGTGTGTGCAAGATAAAAGGAAACACAATTATTAAACCATTACCATAGCAACGTTATTAATGTTATGCTAGTTAAAACTGCAGCAATATTTCTATTTTACAAAACAACAGTGCTTCCTCCTCTTTAGTAATTTATAAAAAGTGGAAAAAATACAAAAATATTTACTTCATGTCTGTTTCTCAGTGAGAGATTATCAGCCCAAACAGGTAGTGTTCCAGGACCATTGAAATGATGTAAAATCTTTGGTGACTGATGCATTGTATTAAAAATTTAGCATCCTAGTAGAATAGATCTAAATATTTAATTTCAAAGTGATTCATAATCAATACTGAAAATTCCAACAAATGTCCTTATTTGGAGAGTAAAGCCAATGTACCTTCCACCCATTGCAGCAGCCTCTACATGTGTACATATCTTCATGTACATATGCACACTGAATAAGCTAGGCAGAATTTTCACTTCTATTTGCCACAAATTACTTCAGCTCATAATTCAGATACATCAGTATCTGCTGCCTTTCCCAGAAATAGGTCTCACATAATAGCATTCTTTAGTTAATATTTGCAGTTACTCAGAAGTAACCAAAGTAATCCTATTTCTCTGTAGCAAGCAGGACAGCTACATTTTTTCTTTATTTTAGTTTACCAAAACCTTTTTGCAATTTGCTTAGATGCCCCTTATTGATAACTCTTTCCTTTCTTTGGTGATTTCACCCTTAAATATAAATGTATATTTTTGTAAATATGGAAAGAGCCAGAGATGGAAAATATTAGTCAGGAGATTACCAGGGAAAAAGATTTTCATAGTATTCTGAACCCTTCTCCCTTTCAACAACATTATGTCAACATTTTAATGGGTGATAAATTAATTTATATTGGAATAATATGCTAAAGGATAGATAAACAGCTATTTCTTAGTAGAAATGCACACAAAGCTCACATTGATCTGGAATCATATTTCTCTCTTATAGTTTCATTTACACTGTGCACGGATAATTTTCTGCTGCTTTTTGAGGTACCTGCCATGAAGACAACAGTGGGGGAAGTTCCACAAAGCTGCCGTGTCAGCTGGAACAGCTGGCACATCCTGCGCTGCCTTTCCTCTTGCACGTGGCCACTTCATCCCACAAGGTCTTCTGGGCTGCAAGAGGATGGAAAACAAGATATCACTCAAAATCAGCTAAGAATCCCAAGAGTGATCAGTTTTTGCCTTCAGTCAGCTTTAAATTCCTTTTGTTTTATGGGGGGTTTTGTTTGTTTGTTTTTTGCTGCTATGTGCCTTCAGGAGCATCAGCCCATCTTTACAAAAAAAAAAAAATAAATATAAAGGAAAAATAAAGAAAAGAAAAATAAATATAAAGGAGAGCAGCTTCTATTCCCCAAAGTAATAATAAGTAATAAATTTTGATTCTGAACTGATTTGTTGTAGTCAGCCTAAAATGAATAGCTTTCTTACTACAAAAATCTTCCTTTTTGAAATGGAGTCCACATTCTTAAGAGATCTTTTAACCATAGCTGTGTGCTATTATTTAAAATGACACTATCTCTAGATGGGTCCAAATTTTCAGAATTTGGAAAAATACCCAAAGTGAATTTTGTTCTTGTTGTTCTAAGATAACCAGATGTCAACTTGACAGAAGGGCACTAGTCCAGAAAAATAGGTATCTGTGAAGGGAAAACATCAGCTGGGAGAAGCAATGAACTGTAGCAAGAAGGTTAAAACTCATCATTAACAACAGACTAATTGAAATTTGCAAAGTGAAAAATGAATCACGTCCTATGTCCCAGAACGCTGCAAAGTTTTCGAAGGAAGAAACTTATTTCAGAATATTATTCAGGCTGCTAAAGCCACCTAGCAGGCCATCTCTGAGTCAGAGAGCATTCAGTATGCACCGACCTTCTGAAAAGGAAATTTGTCTTTTAAATTCTCGGTGGCTGTATCCGGAAGAGGTGCAAGAAAAGTGTCTGGCTGCTATATGAAATGGAGGGTTTGGTTCTTTAACAATAAGGAAAAGACAACTTTTATCACCAGCACTTTGCTCTAGTGATATTCCTAAACTGACATCTCAGAGAGCAATGCTATATTTTTAGCCTTATATATTTGATTAAAAAATGTTCTTCACTACCAAAAAGCCACCAGAAATCGTGTGATACTGTGACTCAATTGACAATCCTATAATTTACCTGAAGCAGTAAATTATCAATAATTGCTCCTCAGTTGTAGTTAGAAATGTAAGAGATCTGTTAGATTAGTATTTCTAGTCAGCTGGCCTATTCTTTGTTTCCTTTCACAAGTACAAATGTCTCTGTCAGTAGGCAGTGAAGCATGGAGTATTTTGGAGTAATACTGAGGCAATGTTCCCAAGAGCACTGTTATCCTAAATTTTTAAATTTTCTTTTCCCCAAAGTTGTCTTACCACAGGAATAACCTCTTTACAGAAGAATAGCTGTCCACGATCACAACAAAAGCCGCTTTATTGTCTTTCATCAGCGGTGGTCAAGAGCAGATGGTGAGTGAAGAATACTAGGTCAGGGTAATTACACAGCAACCCTTTCCCAGAACACTTTCCCAGCCTCTAATATTTTACAGCTCAAAGATTTCTTCTGCAGAAGTGATATGCTTACGTTTTAATAGTACTTGTGGATTTATCTTCCACTGATTTGCCTAGATCCCAGGTAAACTTTTAGCAACCACATGTCCTGGTATGGAGCGCCACAGCTCGACTATGTATCATGAGAAGTTACACTTCTTCAGTTTCTTCGGCATAAGCCTCTTGACAGCAGCATCTGGCCCCTTGTTCTTGCACTGGAAGAAACAGTAGACCAGCTTCCACATCTCTGATCATCCTGGTTGCCCTTCTCTGAACTTCTTCAAGCTTTACCATAGTCTTTCTGAGAAAGCAGGAGGGTGAGAGGAGGAGTGGGGCTCAGGACTACGCACATCATCCACACGCATATCACTCCATATAGAAGTACCCTAGATTTAAGTGGCAACGTACAGTATTGTCTGCCTTGTTCCTTTCCTAATAATTCTTAACATTGTTTGCTTTTTTCAGGACTTTTGTGCACTGAACCATATTTTCCTTGAAAGCCTAAGATTTAATTTCAGAGTACTAGAAGCCAGTTTAGAGCCCAGTAGGTTTTAAACCTGCAGCTCATTACCTTGCCAGCAATGAAATTTAAATTCTGTTTGCTTACTCCAGCAGAGCACTATGGCAATCAAGTCCTCCCACTTGCTTCTGGAATCCTACGTGAAGAGTATAAAACCAATATTTTTTTTTTGTGCCTTTAGCAATATTTCCCTGAGGTTTGTGCCACCTACTGCTCAGTCAAGATGAAAGAATAACTGTTCCAGATGTTCACAAGCCAATGTTATCAGTGGTGTAATGGCACTGAAACCAATAGCGACCTGATATAATAACTTGCATTTAAAGGAAATGCTGGTTTCTCATGGGGAAAATGGAGCTTCTGCTCAGAATCTAAAGACTTTCAGATTATTTCAGCTTTATTTCTTTTTGTAAAGTGTACATGACCCCTTAATATTGCCAGCATTTTCTGCTTAATTTAACATGTTTTTATTACACAGTGCTACTGGTTTTAAAAATTCCAAGTTCTGAACTGACATGCCCCTAACAATGAAATGTTTGTTTGTAGTTATTTTGGTGCAACAAATTTTAATGATGATAAATTACAGTTTCTGGGAGTTTTTACATTTCTGCCTTAAATCTTAAGCTGCCAGTAGCCAGAGCTTATATACTGATTCACTGCCATTCCTAATGATATTCCGTGCCTATAAATTATCCTTTTCCTCAGATCAGTCAACAGGCACACATAAGCTCAATGAGAGCTGTTCAGCTTAACAAATATCCTTTCCTTTCTCTCCAAGACATGTTCAAAATCAAACCTGCGTGAGACTGGAGCCCAAAACTACTTGTAGCTTTATCCACGGAAGTAGCACAGTTCTGTTACCAAACTAGCTACTTCAGACCGTTTCCTGAGGTGACTGATAGCGTTCACAGTCTGTTTGTCATATTATGCTGAGGACAGCTCGTATTTTTTTAATTGAATGTGAATGCAACAAGTTCAAAACGGATTTCAAAATGACATTCTGCTGTTCCATATTCATCATCTCAATGCCTTCCAGCTCAGTTTCCTCAGTTACAACATAGACATAATTTCCCCTGACTGGAAGCCCTGTAAATACATGCAAATACATGTGGGTCACTGCATAGCCAGGTTCTTGGAAACACACTGGTGGTAGAACTGAACAGGACCGGGGGTAACTCTTTAGAACTGCCTTCCTATCTTCAAAGAACTTTTATGATTACTTATCCTTTTATTAAAATTAAATGTAGTGCTTTAGTTTCAATATTAATATGTCATTTATAATAGTGTGACATACTGGAGGGAGACATTTTGAATAAAAATATCTTTTCTCTTAGTTTAAATTATAATTTAAAAATGCTTCTGTAGGGAATCCCAAAGCTGAACACTGGCACCTTACTACACAATTAACGACTTTCTGCCTAATATTATGGTCTCTGAGCAATTAAATTCTACAGAAGAAAAGGAATTTTAAGAATAAATACTATAACTCTGGGTAATAAGTTTCCATTAGGCTCAGTAAGTGAAGGAAACTTTTTTTCATCTTACAGACTGCCATAAGTCAACACTACTCAAACCCAGAGGCAGACTCTGCTGTGTAATTGAAAAGGAGAAGCCCCTGGCCAAAAGCATTTCCATGGGAAGACCAATTCAGTACTTTCCATCCAAAACATTTTTTTCCATATAGTCTACCAAATGAGCCTAAAGTAAAGTAAACTAATAGAGAATAAGCCATAAAATCACCTGGTTTATTCCAAAAGAGCCATGATGGGAGAGAAGATTAGCTGGCTGAATGTGTCAGAGAAGTGACAGAGAGAGCTTTCACACCTCCTACCATTTTCCCCTTTCAGACTCAAAGATGTAGAGAAATGGAATAATGTTCACGAGAATTACAAAAAGATGATAAAAGTAAAATCAGTAATGCTACAGAATTGTAAGAGTGTTCATTAACACCTTGAATATCCATTAGAGATTTACTAATGCCAGAGATTACACAATAAGATTATATAGCTTTTCAATTCAGTTGACAGGCAACATACTGATAAATGAACATTCAAGTCTAATGGTTTGTCCATCAAAGAGTAAAATTATGTGATATTTCATGTAGTGTGCAAAAATACAGATGCATTATAAGAAAACGATTGTGAAGTGACCCTCCTAAAATGCTTAAGCTGCCAAAATGGTGACTGTGCAATTGACCTGAAGTTGAATTCATTCTGAGTTATCCTTCAGTTGTCTAACAGGAGAGATAGTGCACCGTACTATGGCTTAATCTGCCTAATGTACAGCTTTCTGTGCCACCTCTTGGCAAAGAGATGCCATGTCTTGAGAAAAAATGATGGTCAAGTTATATCTGTTATAAGATTTGCTTTTCTAATAAACAAGATTGAAAAATCTTAATTGGTGAGAATAAAGATTTTTTTAAATCTTGCTCCATTGTTGACATTCTTTAAGAATTAGATAAAATATTCATTATAGCAAGAAAAGCGGAAAGCCCTTTTGCAGCATTATGAGATACAGACCTCTCAGGTAAACAGAAGCTGAGAAGTGCTAACAGCTGTAATAGTGGCTTTGCCCAGCTGAAGCCTGCCATTTAGGCTAGAGTTAACCATACTCTTTCCTTTAAAGAGGCACCGCTTCTCAGGGGCCTGGCAAACTGTCAGCTGTGGAGCCTGGGGTGATGGAGAGGGAAGGTTATGAGGAAGGAGCAATATGGAAAGAGGTAGTTTTTGCACTGTATATGACTCAGTCAAGTCAGATAATGGTACCAGCAAAAGTCTAAGCCTCTTGCACTGCAAATTGGCAAAACTGAGCACCTGTTTGAAACCTGTTTCAAACAGTAAGTAGGAAATAAAAATCTGTTTGTGTAGATCAGATACAGTAAATGAGCTTAAATTTGGATGTGCCAGTAGTTCTGAGTAGATGATAACGCAGCAGCCACATTTTTGCTGATTTACCACAGATTAGTTCTAATTATACAATGCTTGCTGATTCTTCTCCTGGAGTGTTGGTCTTAGACATTATGAATTAGTCCTTTGTTATATAACGGAACTATCTGATTCCTTCTGGATTTCAATTACTCTCTCAATAAGCAAGTGCTTTCCTAATTTACCTCTTCATTCTTCTAATCTACCTTAACAACCAAAATGATCACTCAGATAGTCAGGAAAGAGATATAACTTTCATAAAATTATTAAAATTACCCCTTTTCATATTTTTATGAAAAGTACTTTATTATATAAATTATGGGTTCATGGCAGCCTGCCTTGAATGAAAGAGCAGGAAATCAAAATACAGCCTGAAGTCACTAAGAGGAATTGACAATTATTCTACCAGAGGAAAGTAGATGTTGTGGTTTGCCCTAAGAAAGAGAGTAATTCATTCTTCTTGAAAGAAGAGAATTAGTCTCTAAGAACTAGCCATCGCTTTCACTGGGCCATTGTTTCCATGGGGAGACAATACTGTTATTGAGGTAAAAGTAAGGTACTAATTTTTTTCTGAGATATTATTATCTATTATAGTGAACAATCCAGAGAATGGTTATCCTGGCATACCACTTGTTCATCCTGATGAACAAGTGTGATATTCAGCTCCCAGTAGATTAAATTTCTGTTTCTGCAAGTATGTTTCTCAGAGCCAAACATTCCTCCAGCTGAGGAAGTTTCAGAAGAATCACTTTGCATTCCCTTCTAGGGAAAGGTATTTTATGACAAAATAACAAATGATGAGTTCTTGCAGTGTGCTGAATGCATAGGTGTGAGGACATTAATAAAGCGGCTGCCAGGAGCTGGACAGAGGGATTGGAGCAATGCTGTGTAAGTGTAGAAATTTATCCTATTTGGTGAACTCGACTGTGGAAAAAGGAAGCGCGGTTTCCCAAGGAAACAGCTACAGGCACGCTACAGAACGCAGCTGAGCAGTAACCTGTTGACTTCACGCTCACTGGCAGCAAGGGAACACTAAGGACAGGAAAGGCCACGGGCAGAGACTGCGAAGAGAAACAGACCTCACTCCCCTGGAGTTAAGCAGCGCTGATAAACGGATACACCCTTTAATTATTCAGTCCCTCCTCCCTCCTTTTCAAATACAAAAGTCAAGCTCCATGTATGGAGAAAGCACAGGACATACCCAACCTGTCAAGAGATCCCTGAGAAGAGGAGTGCAAGGCAAAGAAGGTGGCAGCTCCCACAGACCCGATCACGCAGGAGGCAGTACTGTGTGCTTTATGACAGCAGTGCTCATGCCAGAAAAGTCAGTAGAGCAACCAAACAGGGTTTCCTTCTCTTCCCACCAAAATGGTTGTGGATGGTAGCACTGTGGGAGACTTCTGACAT
This sequence comes from Rhea pennata, assembly GCF_028389875.1. Taxonomy (NCBI): domain Eukaryota; kingdom Metazoa; phylum Chordata; class Aves; order Rheiformes; family Rheidae; genus Rhea; species Rhea pennata. The sequence goes on from NC_084666.1 coordinate 27,278,335, forward strand.
GGAAGTATCCTAGCAACAATTCAGTTCAATGCTGTTTTATCTCCATTATATCAAACTGTATTCAGTTTTAGGATGTTATATCAACCAGTTTCAAAACAACAATGCTTTGGGGTGGGTCTGTGCCCCAGACCCACTTCAGCTTCATGAAAAGATTCCAGATGTACCTCTGCACATCAGCCATGACCATCACGGAGCAACGGCAACGGGAGCAGCACATTTCGCACCGCTGGAAAGGCAGTAGCATTCACTACTAAAGTTGTAAGGTCGGTGCTGGAGCATCCTGGCAAGGTATGTGGGAGAGAACGCCTCCCAGCAAATGCCGAGTTTCTGAACATTGAAAATAGAGCAAAACAAGCTAGCACAGTATCTTGCCTCTTTGAGGAGAAGCACCCCTAAATCCTGCAGTGTTTCTAGCAGCACATTTGGGGAAAGGAAGTCGTTTACTGCCATATCACTTCTGCTGAGTTCTGCACAAAGAGACCTGCAAGTACAACCTGAACTAACAACATGCAAAACTGGTGGGAAGGGGAGGGTTGTGAACAAATGTTCACAAATATTCAAAGATCACTGACATTCTTTCAGAGGTGACTGAAGACCAAGTTTTAGGGAAAAATTGTAACAGAAGGAACCTAAAAATAATGCAATATCAAGACTCCTGGCAGGAATTTAAAGTGCACTGGAAGAAACGTGAATGACTGTGGATGAGTAGGTTAAAAAGAAAAAAGAAAAGAAAATGAAAAAAGGGCAAGCAAAGCCATCTCATTCCAGCTACAGAAAAGTGAGGTAGTGATAAAGTACTTACTATTAGTCCAGGAAGGTTTGATAGATAAGATTAACTGTAAATGTGAAAGACTGCAGTGAGATTCTTCATCTAATTTCTCTCTGATGGTGAAACAAAATATCACAAAATTTGGACTGTGCTGAACAGTTCTAAATTCTTGTCAAAGCTTTGCATATACAGTCTGCATTATGTTCTGAAATGTTCATAAAGGACCGAACTAATACATCTTAAATTTATAAAATGCTTTAGAATTCAGTGCAAGTAAATGTTAATATAGCAGTGGAGTGGTATCAATCCAACACTAGTTTCATAGCTTAGAAATTTCACCTACTGCATGACAATAAATCTGAACTTGCTTTGCTTTTCCAAAGCGTTACAGAAAGAAAAAAAATAATAGCCAAAATAATGTTTTTCCAACAAGAAAGATTTGAGAAGACTTTTATCATTAAAATAAGAGTTATTTTAATAACTTATTAATCTTATTAATGCACTACACCTGAAATTCCCACAGTGCTATCAGAATATTTCTAAATGGGTTAAATAGTAAAACTGCTGCACCAGAAGCACGCTGCTCTGAGCCTTGCTGTAGAACCTTTTCTTTCCCCTATAGGACTGAAAGAGAGAAATGAGTGTTGGGGGACGGGGGGCAGCGAGCTGGCAAGAAAAGTAGTAGTACTCAATCTCTTAACAGGGTATTTGAAAGACAATTTCATATACATAGGTCAAATGTAGGACCATGGAAATTTTCATTTTTCTTCTCTGACTTCATTTCAAGACTTTGTCTCTTTGTGCTTATAAATGCTGTGTTACGGAGCTTCAGACAATACGAACAAATGCATCTTCACTGAAGTTGGTGAGATGTGTCCACTTATACCAGCTGCAGATCTGGCCCATGATTCACTGTATCCCTGAAATGTTCTATATAAAGATAAAAGTAAATAAAATTTATGGCCTTGTAGTTAAAACCCAGGCTTTGGACAACCAGCATGAATAAAATTCATGCCAAGCCATTTACAGATCATAGAAATGCAGTTCAGACCCTGAACACCTGCTCTTCCAGAATATGAACTTGAATATTTGCCACTGTGTCTCTTAAGTGTCTCTATAACACAGAATATAGGAAAACTAACCTAGCACTCAAAAATAGAAGTAATGCACTCAGTACATACTAATAGATGCAGTCTACCTTATTGTTAGAATAATAATCATAGGCTTAAGATTAACTGTCAATCTTTTTCCCAAGACACTTGTTGCTTGATTTTCTCCATTTGACAGGTGACAGTGAAAAAAAAGTTGTCCAGGTATTAATTAGGTGAAGGAAAATCAAACCCATGAACACTAAAAAAAAAAACTTTTCTCATCAGTATTTCTAGTTTTCAAAGTCAAAGAAACATGAAAATAAAAGTGTGAATTTCCCCGTATTCCTCAACATTCCTTTGTTACCCATTTTTTTCCCTAACTGTAGCTAAAATATTAGATCCGGATGTCATTTATACCAATAAAATAAGTGAAATACATTTAAACGTTAAGGCTTATAAAAAAAAAAAATCAGACATGGTTTAAGAGTGCACAGTGCAGTGAATTCTTCACAAACAGGTAGAAACACACCAGCAAGCTTAGTCTTTGTGTCCTACTTAGGAGATGATGAAGAGCAGGTTCTTGTGCTGTCTGTTGTAGAAGAGCGATTTTTTCAGATGGAAACAGCCCAAGATCACTCTTCGTGGCTTGGGTAGGCTTCTGCCTTCTCCTCAGTCTTGTTGTTCTCACTGGTGTCAGTGGATCCCACCTCACCTGGCTTTTGGGACGTGTCAGAAAATGTCTGCAGGAGGAGTCGTATGACATCATTAAGCTGCAAGTTCTGGACAGTTGTTTTGTTTTCATTGTTGTACGACATTAAGATGCAGCTGCCATTTAGCTGTTTACAAGTGAAAACATAACTTTGCTCATCTGGACTGATGTCTTCCACGGAATCATCCTGGATCTGAACTTTGGCATTGGCATGCCATGCATTGCCGCTAGGATCCACTTTCAGTGAGATGCCAGTCAATGTCTGGTTTTTCCGAGAGATCTTCAAGTACTTTAGAAATGAAAACAAGTTAAGTTAGGAAAGTATATGGTCTTAATCAAAAACAAGTTGGTCTTAGGTAATAGTATTCTTGTAATGATCCAGGAGAAGAGCACTTACATAAGCTAGCGAAATTCAATATTCACTTATACCATATAGTCACGTTTACAGTTTTAATCAAAAGGAAATACTAGTAATGAACTCTGGACAATTGCTGGATAACTACTTGTAATAGTATTTTATTCCTCATCATAAATAATTTCACCTAAAGAATGTCAGGCTGACCACTAGATATATATCTCTTATTTACTGCAATTAGTACACTGCTAGCACTTCAAAATCCAGTTCACAATTAGACATTTATCATATCTGCTTTTGTACATACTAACAGCATAAAGGCCAGAAAGAGCTTTTGCAGGCTCTACAGAGTTCTCGCCCGAAGATTTAGAAGGTTGTAACTGATTAAAAAAAACACTTCATGACATACTCCTACTTCATTCTACCATGCCAAGTTATTTTCCCCTTTTTCCTTTTATCTGCTCAGTTCGTTGCAATAGAAGCAACAAGGAAAAGTCAGGTTACTTTGCAAAGTTTCCACCTAGTGTTGCAGATTTATTCTCTTCTATTCATTTCTCTAATACACCGAGCAGCTTTAAATGGACCAGACATAACACTTCTATCATTTGTCTGAGAGACCCGTATCACCACTAATGGTTCTAAAAGTAGAGACAATTAACTTCATCATTATCTTTTAAAATGAATTATTATAGAAATCATTAACATCTACAAATGATAGATGATTGCATACTGCAAAACCTTCAAGATAAGACAGCGTTGTTATGCATGCAGAGTGCAACTACCATCTCTGGAACTCAGTATGAAATAGGGACTTTTTGCATGATAAGAAAAATAGCAGCACTTCTTCAATCAGTACATAGATGCTATACAAATGGAAATATACAGATACATTAAATGGACAAAATTTGATTTTATAGGTTTCTCCGTGGAATAAATAGTCTATTACTTTCTCCTTTTGGTAAACAAACACTTATGACAGTTACTGTGATATTAGCAAGCTGTGTGACAAACACTCTGTGCTCGAGTTTGCTCACTGAGTTTGTTTTGAGTTGAATGCTTTGATATTATTAGGTTAAAAAGAGTCTCTCTTAACTATTTCTCTTGTACACAGCCTTACTAAGGGTTTCATAACTATTAGATCACATTGAACAGAGCCTTTTGTTTCATATTATATAGCTGCTAATGAAAAAAATCTTGTTCCAAATCTTCTGAAACTCACTCAAGATGAGTTTTGTCCTTTTTATTGAGTTTTACCACTACTATAAGAGATTAAAAGTTAAAATTATTCTTTTTATGTAAACATGTTTACATTCTTTCTTAATACGGGAACTCTGAGCAAGGAGGACCCAGATGAATTAAAATGACCTAACTGTAGGCTGAATGGATCAAGTCAAACAAAATATATACTACACAAGAGCTAAAGGCCTCCTTTTATCTTTTCCATGAACATAAAGTGTTGACAGTACTTTTTTCCAAAAACTAGCAACATACAGAGAACAACAAAAATAAAAGGAAAAAAACTACAGCAGACTTGTAGAAGGATGATTAGATGAGGCAGAAAAACATCATTTTTGTAAGAACTGAAACAGAACAAATATTTCTAGAGTCAAATTGAAGAGGACAGATGAGTTTATCATCTAAAGACATAGATAAACATGTACATACACACATACAAATACATATATAAAGACATGACATAAGATTAGCATATAGTAATTTTGTCCATTTAAAGTACATTGTACCTTTAAATATACAAAGTGACTCTACTTTTTCAGGGCTTCCTCCACATATTCAGAGACATACAAATGCCAAGTTTAAATTCAAATTCCACTGCTCCAAGAATCCTCTGCAATGTGTAAGGGAGCCCTCAGCCTCTTTTGATTGCAGTAGGAGTAACTGGAACTCAGACATAGTTCACAGACAAAATAATAGTCTTATTTGCAAAAAAAAACTTTTCTAAACTTCCTCAAAGGCAGAAATACTGATAATGAAATGAGCCATTTCTATGAAGCTATGTATTTTTCAACTCAGCAAATGCCTGCAGAATTCCTCAAACCTCCTATAGTATTTGTAATTAAAGAGTCATAAAATATTCTATTGGCTTAAAAGATATTTTACACCACTCTGATAAGAAAATATTGTGATTTTACTCTTCTTTAACACTGCCAGGTTGCCATAAAATAGCTTTTATATAACTTACAACTGAGTTGACTAATGTCCTGTTCAGATAACTGAAATCTTTGGATTCTTTTCTGCTAAAACCAATGAACTAGTTGTATTTGCTTGATCTTTAATCAATATTTGATATTTTAACCAATTATACACCTCAGTTTACAATTGTTACAAACCACTCATATTAAGTAATATTCTGTATTTCCATTGCATTCTGTAGAGCTACCAAATTGTTTGTCACACTACCAAGATGTATTAAAATGGAATTAAATTCCATTTTAAGTTGACCACGGAATAACAACAGCAACAATAATAACAATGATTAAAAATAATAACAATAATTTTCTGGTACCCACCACACTGCAATTAGGAGCAATCTCCTTGGCCAGCTTGGCTAGTAAATCAGCTTTATCAAATTCAATGTCTACCTGCGTTGCATCTGGCTTGGTGACTGGATTATAGATATAATATTCAGTCACCATCCCTGCTCTATCAAACATGGTGACCATCTTGCTTTCACCCAGAGTAAGAGTAAGCCTGGTGCTGAAGAGCAGGATGCAGAATAGTACAATCAAGCCAAAAATGAGGATCATTCCAGCCAACAGGGCAAACAGCAAAGACAGGAGAGTGTTTAGGATGTTCATGATTGCAGGTGTCTTGATGCGGTGAGAGGAGAGTTAAGCCCTTCAAGGAGCAGTGCTTCTCAGCGCTGTCATTTTCGTGGCCTGCCCGCGAGCCGGCGGCAGCTGCCCCTGCCTCGGCGCGCGGGAAATTCGGCTGCATCACAATCAGCGACGTCCGGGCGGCTCCGCGCAAAGGGGTTTTCGGCCCCGTCGCCTCCTCCTTGCAGCTTTCTGCCATTATAGCACGCTTTTACATCTGTCCTCTTCCTAATCAACATGAGACTTTCCCCCTTCCACATAACCATGCAGTTATCACCAGCATATTACCAGGCTTTCTGCAAAAAAGAGAGCGCCCCCCAATAGTTACTAGGGGAAATAATATATATACCTAAACTGTATTTGATACCTCTCTGTAGTTTTTACCTATCATATACATAGTCATACACAGGAGAGCAAAGATAACATAAGCCTTGCTGTTTCCATATCATATAAAGCAACCAAGCCAGGTTAGCTAGCTTGACAGAATTGAGTGTAAATTGGAAATACTCCCAATCCAGCTTTCTTCAGAGGAAATGTCGAGTTCATCAAAACAACATTAAGCCTAAATTTTAAGATGTTTAATAGTCTTGCTTTTAATTTTGGCCATGAAAACCAATAAACAGAATACATACTAATATTGCTACTTATATTGCAATGCCACACCAAGATTCCACATATATATTTATGAATTTCTTATCCGGTATTTCTTGAGAATATTTTAGCAACTTCTTAACTGGTAACAAGAAAAGTATATCATTTTTGTAGATACAGTAGTATATATCTGTGGACTAGGGCTTGAAATCAGTGAATATGGCTCATTAACATGCATTTGATTGAGTTCACTTGACAAGACAGCCTTCGTGAAAAAATTTCAAAAAAGTTTTCAAGTAGAAAGTTGAGTTTATAGTTAACCACTTTCATACTCTGAGTAACAGAAAGTGCTCATTTCTAGTTTGGTTTTTGTTTTTGTTTGTTTGTTTTTAATTGCTAGTTGACCTTTCTCAGTATAGATGAGGCCTCTGGAGGCACCACAGTAAATGAAACTGGCACTGACTCAAATGTTCTGAGACCAAGTTTTATATTAAATTTGGAAAGCCCTAGCTCTTTCCAAAAAAATCTGAAGACTTTCATTTGTTAAATGGCTTTGTTCATAATCCCATATCTAAAAAATAACTTTTGGCATTGTCCTGAGGCTTTAAGAAAGCATTCCACTTTGCCTAGAGCCAAGTAGAAAATTCAGGAACATATATATGTATACATATGTGTGTGTGTGTGTGTGTTTGTGTGTGTGTGTGCAAATATATATAATAGACAATACATGCAAGCTAAATTCAGCCTTAGAAATGAAGAGGTCTGTCTCTCATCCACTGAAGACCTTTGTGAGCCCTCTGGTATACCAAGAGTTCAGAGACTTAAGCATATCTAAGTTTACACTTTAGAGAATTCCAGGCTAATGAAGCTAGTGAATCTGCTGCAGATTTTAACTTAAAGGCTATATCTGCATAGAGTAAAAATGCTCTGGGGTTCGACCAAACCTTTTTCTTTGTATCTTTGCAGGAGGAAATCTCTCCACGCATTACTCGTTGGTGTGCACATATGTGTCCATACATTACAGTGATATGGCAGTCAGTATACATTATCATCAATGGTATGCTGCGGTATCCATATTAAAAATGCCAGCTGAAGAAAGTGAGAGGTTGCAAGATGACCCCACGATCACAATACCTACTGCTTTTGTTATTTTGCTGTATATACAAAGCGTGAAAACTTGACGGCACGGACTTTATGAGGTCTGGGTGAGATGTTATGCAGAAAATATGCTAAAAGAAGGTGAATTCTCAGATACAGTCGTGTGTGTTAAACAGCTATAGCATCCATTCTGAAAGATGATAGTATCATAACTGGAGTGTAGGATTCATTCACATGCTTTTCTCTGGGCCCTCAGACCCTAATTAGATCCACAGGGATAGACAAAGCCCTGAATGACTACACATTGAAATTCAATAAATAAAACTAAAGATAGTCAAAGTTCAAAATAATTATTTTGTAGCATAGTTCACTTCTCCAGTTGGTTTTATGTTCTTGGCAGCTACCCAATAAAGTCACCTTTGCTAATGAAAGAAAATCAGCCTTAAACTTTCTTGGGCTTTCTTTGCCTTTTTAGAGCTTCTCATAATATCATAAAAGGATTAGCAGCTTCTTCTGGTAAATTAACAGCTATGTGTCCCGATTTATAGCATCAGCAAATAGATCTAGCCAGCATAAACTACAAACTGAAACAGAAGGTGCATCTATATTAGCACTTTAGTGAAGATCAGTACTGCACTTGTGAAGCAAACCTCCTACTCATCACCACCTCCTGCACTTCTGCTGGCATTGCGGACTGGTCTGAAAGTGCCCTGACCACTTTTGTATGAAACTAAACCAAGAGATGCAGGCTGAGAGCACACTAGACTAGAGCTTTTTACAGTGAAACCCCAAAAATGATTGTAACACGGCTGTCAGGTCCCCAGAGCCAACTGTTTCTCTCTAAAGACCACTTCTATTAAGCTGCACTACCTGCTAATGGAGACGCAACCTTATAGAACCTGTCCTTTTCCCTCTATACATCCTTTTATCACAAGCAGAGATCTCTTATTCTCATCACTTCTTTGAACTAAACTGTCACCTGTCCTGCCTGATATTAAGACCTACAGCAGCTATTAAAGTACTTGTCAGATCTTAGTAACAGTGTCTCCGATACTCTGATAGCCTGTAAAAACCTGCAGACAAAAATCTCATTGTCATGGATGCTTGCTTAGCTAGCTTTGCAACTGTTTCTTCATTTTACCAATAATTACAAATTTAGGCAAAGATACATCTAAAATTTTTGCAAGCTGAATTTTAGTCATTAGCTGCAAGGAACAAAACTATTCTATTCCATTGTCCTGTTTCTTCTTAAAAAGTGGCATAGCCTCAAAACTATTTTTGAAACTTCATATCAAAAGAGTAAAATGGGGATACCTACCTTCATCACAAAATATGCTTTCACTCAGCAAAGATTAAAAAAAAGTAAAGGAAAAAATATTGATGCAGTTTCTTTCAACTTACAACTGAAAATAATTTTCTTTCCTTCTTTCTGCCATTTTCTTTCCTATATCATTTCCTGATATGAATAGGTATACAGGCACACATATTTAAAAAAAAATCACATTCACTGTCCTCTGTATTTTTACAGTATTCTAGACAATACCATACGAAAACGTGAATGAAATTCAGATAGCCGGATCTATCATATAATAAAATGGTGCAATTAATTATTGTACATCAGCATGGATGTTCTAACAATATTATAAGCTGCTGTTTAGAATATATAACTGCTTTTTAATTGTAAATAGTCTAAATAACATATGCATAGACAAAAATGTAGGCTTCCATATCAGTACCACATAGGGTAATCACAAAGATGCTCAGCTACACTGACTGCAATAATCAGCAATTATCAGGTGACCGACCAGCTTTCAAATATTTTTTAAAACAGCAGTGCTTCCTTCTTACCAGACTGATTGATGATTTTTCTTTGTTTCATTTTTCAGGTCTTCCCCCTCTTGGTGCCATTTTGCATCTTGGACTCCAAAGAACTGTTCCTGCTGAGAGAAGAGTATATGGCCACCGTAAGGTCAGGTCACCTGAGAAATGAACGGGATCAGGCTTTCTGGGGACAGCTGCTTTCTGGCAAATTAGGTAAACAATATTACTATGGGAGGGAACAGGGAATATGCCACGTTTTCCCCTCCATAATGAACAGAACAAGATAACGTGGTTTTTTTTGCCTAGGAAAATACTGTTGTTTGGGAAAGACCTACCTTTCTAGAGTGAAATAAGTGGAAACTATTAAGCAGCTGCTATAGTTTTTCTTCAAGGGAAAGTGTACAACTTCTACCTCACAAGTGAAAAGTAAACTATTGCTCTAATACGAAGAATCTGAATGAATCATTCTTATCTTAGCTTTCAAATCCCCTTTGCAGAAGTTCATAAAGAAAAGGTCATTTTGTATTCACAGACCTCATATCTTCCAACAAGAGAAGAACATTCTCAAGTATTATGAAGGAAAATTTGCATTCCCTTTTACAAAGAGGTTTTGCTTTATCTGTGACTTCCATTCTTTTCAAGACAACATCTATTGAAAATATCCTGTGAATGCATAACACTTAAGCTATATATTTGTGAATGGAGAGGATAAGAATGAAAAAGTACTTCATATTTTGTATATAATGACAATCCATGCTCTTGCTTGGATAAACTGAACAATACAGTTCAGCCTCGCTGGAGGTACCAAACAGCAAGAATTGAGAAATTCTTGGTTTCTTCCTATGGTGGGATCAAAAGAGGTCTGAATTCATTAATCGGTTGTCTCCCATCCTTTACAAGCCTTGAAGAGAGAGCAGCGGGAAACAACTCCTCCAATATTATTATTATTATTATTATTATTATTATTATTATTATTATTATTATTTAAGGCACATATAGCTATCAAGGCCTAAATTAAGAATGATTTAAACCTGTAGTCAGTCAAACGTATCACAGCCTGTGAAGCACTCTCTGGCACAGACATACTTTTAGCACTTATAGCCATTTTTTTTTCCTGGATCATTATAATGAAATAGTTTAAATCTACCTCGTTTAATTGATCCTGCTTAGGAACATAGCTGCTAGTGTGTGATCAATGGGAAATGCTGACTTAACCAAGGCAAATTGTTTCACTTGAAATTCTTCTTGCCATATCAGGCTGAACTACACCTCTGGACAGCTCTGTGAGCTATACTCAAGAGGACAATATTAAAGACTAAAACAATACATTTTGTAATGACGTTTATCCTTGAAAAATACAGAAAAAAATAGAATTTTTCCTCAGTTTATCATTGAGAGTAACCTTAATGAAACGCAAGACCCAGCTGCTCTGGGTGTGGTGTGCACTGACGTTGGCTTCTCAAGTAGATTCAGTGAGATCAGCATTGCCTCATGCGCGTTTAAAGGATCACAGCTAGGACAAGTAAAATCAGCTACCTAACATATTCCAATGACCTCCATTATTAGATGTGTCCAAGCACCCAGAAGTACCTAAGATCAGTATCAGTCCTCATCAGAGCGCTAAGAAAAAGTATTCATACACTATTGCTAGAAGGGGGAATGAAGACAGAAGACGACAGATCAAATGTAATCTGTCTAAAATCTACATAGGAAAACAATAATCAAGTGAGTAAGCTAAAGGTGAACACCACATTTTCAAGCTAATAATCTATTAGCTATTCTAATCTCACATAAAAATGAATTTTAAAAGGTGCACATTCTCATGTAATTCAAGACTTTGATGAACAAAGGAGGATGCAACTTATAAGGCAGCCATTCCACTTCAAAGGGTGTTAGAGAGCTGCTGAAGAAATGATCTCTATTGTATAATCCAGTCAAGTGGATTATTTCACCTTCAGAAAAGCTGGCCACTCTCAGACCCCGTTACAACAAAAATCTGACTGTGTTTTCACTGGGTCATTCCTGACCTTTTCACAGCTAAGACATCAATCACATTTACCTTTATATTGATTATAACAATTGCTAGCGTAGTTGAGAACTAATTGCCAATAGCTTTTATATCAGCTAAAACAGGAAAAGTCGTAATATTCATAACAATAAAAAATGGAATTCCTAAATTATAGGGAAACACAGGAGAATTAACAAGCATGAAGAAAATCAGAGAAAATGCAGCACTACCTACAAGTTCCTAAAAATACTGTATTTGAGGGATTTTAAATTTAATTTTTCTCTCTGAATTCATGGCATACAGCATGGCTTAATGCAACCTGAGTCAGCCACAAATGTCTTTCAGTCCTCCCGGGCCTTACATAGGTCTTAGCCTGCCTCTGACTATGGCTGCTAGCAAGCTTACTTCAATCAAGCTAATATTTCTAGAGGAAACTTTAATTAGGCATTTCATGCAATGGGCAGCATGTAATTGGCATGAATAAACCATCCGCTGAGCAGCCTGATTAGTTATAAATAAGCAGCACAGTAGAACTGTTGAGGGTAACAGATGAATACTGTGTTTTACTGGTACCAAGGCTTATTGACTTGAACTGATCATGATGATAACATTGTTTTAATGAGCTGGATCTGCCAAGGCAAAGTAGAGGACAGCGTGTATCACAAAGCTATAGAGCCAGGATTTTCAGTAACGAGCACAGATTAATTTAAGATGACAGAAAACACCTGACTGCAACAATTCATTTGCAATTGGGCAAACAGAAGTATTTATACACTTGTGTAGGGCTAACTGGAGTTGAACACTTAACCAGTTTGCAGACAGATCCCAGTCACACCCAGGTCCCAATCACCACATTGTCCCAAGGGAAGGCTATCTCACCATACTGCCAAACGGACCACGTATAGTCTGTAGTGCCATCTGGCAGGCAGAAATTGGAAGTCAAAGGTTGCTCACTCCAGGGGAGTATGTTTGCACAATATGAAGAAGTATTTTAAAAAGAGTTTGAGTTTAATAAGCAGTCTTGTTGTAAAGGGTTGAAGCCACAGCTTCTTTGTTTCATAACTACATATACATTTACACATATGTCTGAAGCTATTTTATATATATGTATATAAAACTATAGATTAATAGTATAATAATTATGTAGCTACATGTGTGCATATACTGCGCACACATGTAGATACACAGTAGTAACCCGTACTTTCAATATTCCATATTTTTAATTTCTGAGAACTTTAAGGTCTTTAAGCCTCTTCAGAACTCTAACTCAAATCTCACAGTGAGACACTAGTTCAATCTAAAAAAGGCTATAGGAGAACTAGAGTGGAAAACATAGAATTCTAGATAGAAAATGATACAAGTTACAGATAATATGAAAATTTTAATGAAAAGGAGATCAAAATAATTAACAAGTGTTCATAGGATTCAATAGTAAGCAAGGTTGAGTATATTACTTATAGTCACTTTAATGCAGTTGGCTGCTGGCAAACTATCAACAATTAATATGTTTAAAATCTTTATTATAGATGTAACAGAAAGGGGGAAAAAAGCATGTAAGTTGAACATTACTTTTACCTTTATCTATAGAGATTTCTCTTCAGAACTCTTATCCTAAGAATGACTAGAGCACATTTTGAGTTTTTTCTGGTGGAGTTTAATCCTCTTTTCCTGAAGATGAAACCAGACAAAAGACCCAAGAGGGCACGGAAAAGAATAGCAGAGGAAAAAAAAAAAAAAAATCCAGTATCTGTTTCTTGTGTGCAGTCTTTTTAATAACCTCTCTGATGGATAACAAGGTATTGGATATTTGGATATTCTTATACATTTCAGAGGATTAATGGACCGCATTATTTTCACTTTTCTTTAACTGTGGACAAGAAAAAGAAGGTTTGCTGTATTGTTTTTCTCCTTAGTTTCTGCAAAAATAGTTTCTATCATCTTGCTTTTTTTAATTTTTCTAACCTTCAGAGAATTACTTCTTCTAATTTTATGAACTTGCATGTTTCTTTAAGTGACATTTTATAAAAAGTAGTTGTAAAGATTATTCACACCAAAAATGGTGTAGGAGTCAGTAGGAGTCAAATGTGTAAACAGTTAAGGGTTTCTTTCCTGGTAGGCTGAAAGAGAATTGATCATTCCTCAAGTATTTGCTTTGGGAAAGCTTAGCATTGATGAAGAATCCAAATAAAAAACCAAAACTAGGATGTGGATTCACAATTGATTCAAGTTCCTCTGGGTTTAGCTCTAGCCAGCTATCGTTCATTCATGCTCTAAGCAATTTTACCAGCAGCTGTGGCGTGACCTATGGTGAAGGCTAAGAGTTACAGCGTGCCACCTGGAGAATCCTGGTTTCTCGATGGGTGCAGTTTGCTCTCGTCATCTAGTGGCTGTTTATGAATTACGAAAAGGACCAGAGAGAACAGATACTGATTCCACAGCTGGGAGACTGTGCACCAGAAGTACAGTACCTGATCACTGCTCTTCATCCCACTGGCTCCAAGAAGGACTTCAACAACAGACCTGTCCCCTCCCTGATCCACGGCACTTTATTCAGGCAATGCATCAGTAATTTCATAGGCAGTAGTATTCTGGAATGACCTTGACAACAAAAGTTTAGGTGGTATAAGCCACTGACGCAGATGTAAGTAATAAAAAGGAACAGAGCTGATTGTGCAGGGAGCAAATTAAAATGTGTGACAGGAATTTTAAAAACTCTTCCTTTTATCAGCTATTTGACCTTCCCACACACACACTGTCTCAAAATGAGAATGTACTTACTGTAAAAGAACATTGTGCAGTGACCATAATTATTTTGGAAAGAACATGAAATTCTCCTCTTGAACTTCCCTGTTGAATTTCAGCTCCCAACAGGAATTACCTTTGTTCTGTAGGGCTGATGAGCCTCAGACTCTCAGGGTAACCACTCTCTCTGTTCCCATTTGTTTTATATTTATACCAGTAGTCACCCATGACACCAGCTTACCAGTGCAGATGGGAAGAGTTTTCCATCCAGTAGTCCACTTTATCAAAAAGAACATTTTAAGCCAGTTTTCAGTTTCACTGATCTTTCAGTAAAATGTATAGAGTTTAAATGCATCCTATATAGTGGCATTTCTGAAGGACATACTTAACTGCTCACTCAGCAGCCAAATAGCCACTGTTTATGGTTTATGGAACATGCATGAAATGATGGATATTAGCCTGTGATACTGCATTGCTCCTCATAATCTTGCTAAGTATCTGAATTTCAAGTAAAATGAGATAGGAGAATAAAACCTGATTTAATTTCACAGTGTAAGTACCATAGCATAATACTTGCCACGTACCAAGTGCATCTTGATCATTCCTTCTTTTCAACTCTTTCTTCAGTAGGATGTTATAAAAATACTGAAAAGCTTTCATAGCACCACAGTTTTACCAGCTTTATTAGTGTTGAGGTATTAAATCATGTAATTTCAACTATCACGAATTATTAGATTATTAGAGCTTATTACTAAGTCTACCACTTGCTCTTTGCAAATGTCATAGGGAAAAAAAAATAAGGTACTGAGCCTATAAACATTTGCAGGAAAATTCCACTTTACTGGAAAGCAAATTCTCTATTCTCATTTTAAAATAAATTCACCTTACTAGAAAGAAAAATTTCTGTTCTCATTTTAAAGTAAATTTTGAAGACACCTTGGTATACCAACTTGTAGTTAGTAAAAACCAAAATTCATCTTCTTACAGGTTTATTTCTTCATTCTACAGATACCAATGAGGTATACACAATTTTACATCTGTTTGCCTTTCTTCATGGTCCCCTTTTTTCTCAAATTATGCACATACAAAGTACAGAGGAGGAGATATAAATAAGCAGCAACGTAGAAGCACTTATTAGAAAGAAGTCAAAGCTGTAGTGTCAAAGTAAAAGTCCAGACCACTCTGATGAAGACATTCCAAAAGGAATTGCTGACATTCACATGGAACAATGATAAATCACATTATTCACTACAGGATAGTCAGCAGGGCAAATCCCTGCTCAGTTTTGAACATTCTCCAGTCCCATGTTATCAGACGCAATGGAGAGGCAGCATTCACCACCCAGTTACTGATTCTAATCTCATTATTTTGTTAAGGATTTGAAATTATGGCCCTATTGGTGAAAATGTGCTTTCACTTATGAAACAATTTGCTTAGAGAATGAGCTTCTCTGCAGTCTGTTTTTAGACTCTGAAAGTCTATTTTTAAAAGCTCAGTCTATTCCCTTTAATCTAAAGTTTAATATAGGAGCTACATCTTTCCTTTATTGCTATTCCAAATTTTTGAATTCTTAGGGAGTTTAAATGTTTTAATTAGTACTTTACCATTTTCTACATCTATTTGAACTGCTGACAATAGCTTGCCAGATTATTCGAAATTAAGGACCAAGTTTTGACTGCAGTCTCTTATTTTAATAATAATTCTTTTCTACTATGATTTACCAAGTTAACTTTTTTTTTTTTGCTCATTGACTCACACTTTATTTCTTGTGAGCTAACAATATCTAAGAAAGGATATTGGCTCAGTCAAAAATATTCTCACCTAAATTGCCCGACTGAGCTTCTACAATGGATCTGAACGTCCTCAGACCAGTAAGTCTCAGGTGACTTTAGCCCGGAATAAAAGCTCAGTTATGTCAGCCGTATATTGAAGATTTGCTATTTAGGCCCCCCAGTCAGCAACGCAGTAGCCACTATAGGGATGACAGAAGTAATTGAAGCAAAAAATGCAAGAACAAATAGACCAGACTTCAAGCCCAGTAAGCTGACCTCAATCAGGGCATTTCAATGGGCTGAGGAGAACACTCTCATCACTGTTTCAGAGTCCTTGCTCTATTCCTGCTCTCTTTAATCCCTAAATCTCTCAGACCAGCGTAAATAATACCTCCTGAAGGAGAGGGGTAGGTTAGGGAGTCTGCAGTATTGTCAAGTCTCCCCTGGTGCCCATTTATTGAGTAGCGGTGGCATGTATTATCCGGTGGCATGTATTATCCAGTGGCATCCACGGACTGGTCAGACCAAGAGCACCAGCGGTGAAAAACAGAAATGACACTTTTCTGCTGTGCTGAAATACTGTGATCTTCTGTTATTATGGTTTTTGAAAGCAGATCTAGGAATAAGATTTGTGGAACTACATATGTACATCATCAGTCCAAGAACTGATTTTGTACTAAGAAAAATTAAGTCTTGGTGATTTCATATAGCCTGAAGTTTAAGGAAATATAACTTGAGATCATGGTTTGGGATTTCATCACGAGGCATCTGCACAAGTCCAGCTTCAGGAATCTTAATTCTTTACAAGGTCTGGCCTATGATCCTATTAGCCTTGCCAATACATGGCAAACTTGGACCAGTGTAAGGCTGAGACAGTTCTTTCAGCCACCTTTCTAATCAGAAAAATCAAAGCAATTTTTCCTAATGAAAATCCATCTTACTCTGCCAACCAGATAGTCAGCAGAATGTAAATGGAGACCAAGATAGAAAATAAATGCAGCCAGGAAAGGAAAAGGAGATAGAAGAGGGGAAGGGGGAAAAAAAGGAATCCATTTGCATGTTTGAACATAATGCTGCTAAAGCTAGCAGCTGAAATTCCTGTCTTTGACTTACGTTTGTCGGGCATCTCCAGAATGAGGCTGATGAAGGTCTAGAAGTGCTGTGATGATCAGAGATTGTGGGAGTGGCAGCTATGAATACAAAACTCACTCTCTTTATTTCACCCATCACTGTAGCATCCCCAACAATTGAAAGACTACAGAAGTTATAAAGTCTATTATTTTGTTCATCAGTTTGCCATAAAACTTCTGATACATTTATTTCCAGTACTTCCTCTTGCATACCTGACATAATCCTCAATATAGTTTTTCCAAGTGGATAAACTTAGTCCATCTTTAAATGGCTGCTGAGTTTTAACTTTTCTCTGTCAATATGAGCTGTATTTTTGTTACCCAGCAAAACATATTGAGCATCTAAGCATGTTTCCACCATGGAGCAACATGAGCTGTGGCATAGCATTACATTGGATTCCACTTAGCTTAAAACAGAGCTTCTTAAAGATCTTTCCAACAGTGAACACAGGAACAAATAAACAAGGTGACCCGTCCCATTAGAAAGACAGCTGGAAAGTGACAAGTACCCCTAGACAGAAAAGAACAAGACATTGGAGGAAAAAATAGGTTTTCAACTTCCAGTACATAGTCAAGAATAAAGGAAATCAGAATAGTGAAGTCTGGACTGTGGCTCAGCTGAGAGCATTTGGGGGGGGGGGGTATTTTTGGTTAGGTCAGTTTTATGGCTGAGAAAAAGCCATAAACGTAACAAACTATAAAAATAGGTGGTTATTCATTTAAGACTTTTCCTTAGAACTGCAGTGACAGGGTGTTTTATGAAATGGCCATTTTGCATGCATGCAAAAAGCTCTCAGGCAGATTTAATCAACTTAAGCACATTTGGAAGTAGCTTTGGGCCCTGGTTACACTGACGAGACCACTTATCTTTCTGAAACAGTGTATTTCAATCTTTATAGACTGAATTCCCCTCATCCCTCCTACAGCAGCTGTGCTAAATCTCAGAGGCCTTTTCTAAGCCACATCTCTCACTTGGAGTTCCTACTTTAAACTGTCTGGTCTACCTAGATAGCTTCATTTTCCTCCAGATCACAACACTGCTTACGGTAATGTAATGTGATGTAAATGTCAGCTTGAATTACTGCTAAAAACAAATGACACTTTTTGGGGTAGCCTAGGAATTAGAAATGGTAAACAATATTCTGCTGTCAGTTTGTCTGTGCATCAGGCTGATCAACAGTCCGGCCTCCCCCTTCTAGTATATTCTGAATTGCAGCAATTTTGCCTTCATGTTTTAATAAAACTCGCAAACATTATCATGGGGGGAGGAGGGAGTTTTGAAATGGTGAATAATCAGCCTCACGAAAGAGGTTATCCTCTCGAGAAAAGAGGACAGCTACCAGGCTACCAGGCATCTGCAAGGACAAATCTAAACAACGCTGTCTGAAAAATTACTTGGTGGCATAAACAGCATCCTTCCTTGAAAAAGAGAAGAGTTAATAATCAGACTCTATTGCAAAGTTTTTTCAGCAGAAGCTTTACTTTACGATGGCCATTCTTAACATCACTCAAGCAGTTAGCATAATTTAATAGCATGAATAACAGATAAATTGACCAGAGGGACTCACTGACTGTCTGCAACTGCCTTTAAACTTTCAGGTTTACTTGCAAAATCTGTAGTTCATTGCTGATTGAAATCAATGGCAGCATATTGAAGCTCAGTGAAGATGAACTGTATTGTGATCAATTGACTTGTGGGACAGCTCACTTGAGAAAAGAACTGCACAAGCAAGTTTTTAGACTGCAACTCTTGTTCATGAAGATGAATGACTGAATTTAAACCTCCTGTCAAAAGCAAGGGATGGCTTTTGCAATCAAAAGATTTGTCTTGTGTCCTGGAGAACTTTAAGATGGAGGAATGTTAGCTTTGGAAGATGTTCTTCCCAGTACAACCATGCCATATTATATGCCTCCCACTGCTTTTTTTATATTACAAGATGAAATAATCAATGTTTCAAAACACTTTCACAAATTTCTTTTAAAGTCAGTTTCAGGCATAGCTGGAAATTCATGCAGACTGTCCATTTCCCCTGGAAAAGCATAACTGGTCTGCTCAGTTCTACCAATACATTCAAAGGAGAAGATTTTTCATTATTTAGACAGCACGATAATAATAAGAAAAAACTGCATGCAAAGAATATAAATTAATATTTGCATTCAAAAGAAGCAATTTTATTACAATAGATGCCTGAAATGTTAAACACACAACCATTCTGCAAAGGCAGCAGAAACAGATGTGGACATTATCCCTCCATTGAAGAGATAATCAGCTACCTCATGAGAGCTAAAGAAAAACACTTTAAAAATATTTACTTACTAGCTTTTACACAACCCATGTCCAAAAATATCATATCAAGAAGTCTGTTCTGAAGATCAATAACAGAGTTGGCCATGCTGCAGTGATAAAACACTAAAGCAATATATTCACAGCTTGATTCACTTGTGCAAATGTCACCAGCCAGGCCTAAACTTTTGTGTTTTGTGTTTTGTTTACTTGCTTCAGTCTTACAAAAAAATCCTGACTGAGATGTGGGAACAATCTGCAACCTCTTCATAACAGTATTACAGCAATTCTCTGAAGTTCCAGTTTCCAGATGTACAGAATGTTTTTCTTTCTACCTCATAAGGAGCAAGATGGTTACTCTACCATAGCACAAAGAACACACATCAGATCACCTCTGGGTAGCACTTTGGTTTAGAAATATCTCTTGCTGACTACAATGTGATTCAGTAAAACTGTAAGACAGCTGTCCTGGTTACTGAGTAGTAATCCAACCTAGCTGTAATCTGCTTCATCTCAGACAAGCAAATCTTCTACTATCAGAATTAAATATATTTGTTAAGAAGCTGTCTCAATAGGACTTCTTAAACCTGCCTTGCTAAAGAGTAACCTCAGCAGTGACTGAGAGCCTTCCCCTGTGGTAGTCTGCTTTTAATGAAATTCTGTATTTTGCCGAAGGTTTGAACACTCAGTTCACAAAAACATCTATAACTTGACCAAGATTCAGCTCAAGCCACTTAGTAATATCTAGCAGAATTGTGTACAAGATTATCCAAATCTCATGCTTTCAATTGCAAAGCAAGGAACACCTGCTTAATACTTCCATTTTTATCCTTAATCTGGTAAATGCATAATTAAAATATATATATATTTAGAGCCTTCAAAGAGGCTGTGACTCAATTCAAGTTCAGAGTAAAGTCCTTAAATCTGAACCAATTCTCCCCGATTATTTATCATCATCCATTCAAGACAAAGGCGTGATCCAGCTGATGCTTTAATTCAGGTCCAAAACAACGACTCTTGGCTTCTAATTAGTTCTACAGATGTGCTTGTATCACTCTGAGTGAGCGAAGCTCTCCACAGAGGTGCACGCATTTCTGAATTGACTTTCCCAAAGGTACAAACACTCAGTTCAGGAAAACATCTATAGTTTGATCAAGATTCAGCTCAAACCACTTGGTAATACCTAGTAGGACTGTGTAGAAGACTCCAGGGCTTTGCTGTTTATATGTGAGATATGGGGAATAATAAGCTGTCATTTTAAAGCCGATTGAACTAAATCACCTCCAGCTCACCCCTGGTGTAAATTTTACAACAGGAACCATGTGGACTGATTCCTGGACTCACTGGAGATCCCTGAAAAGTCTACAACAATCTGTGTGAAATGCCTAGATTCCCGTTCTCAGCACAGAACCGTAACTAATGGATGCGTAACACAACCGTTACCTCTAAGCTGTTAGCTATCTATCCAGCAGGAAGACGTTTTCAGACTTCGGTAACTTTCTGCTAAGTAGAAATTTCCTGCAAGTTTGTAATTTGTCCATTTCTCATCAGCCAAGCCCTAGAAGGGAGATCCACACACACAACAACGCAGGAAGAGCCATATTTCAGGGTCAAGCATCAATATTCACCTCCAGCCAGCAGTTCTGCCTTACAGTGTCAAATCACTGGGAATATTGTCCAGCCACTCACCACAAGAGTTTCTACAAATCAAAACAAGTAATGTAGCATTATGTCAAAGATAAAAAGTCATATGCTGAGAAAAAGTGTTTTTTGGACTATAGGTAGAACCATCGATAACCTCTTTCAGAGAATAAAATGAGTTTATAAGTTACAACAAGTTATTAAAGATTGAAATGTGATCAGTCCTTTTTAAATGGCAAATTGCCTCCTTCCAAAAAGTCTTCTTCCTTTCAAAAGCTTTCAATGCTAACCAAAAAAAAAAAAAAAAAAAAAAAAAAAAAAAAAAAAAAAAAGATATTTTAATAATTGTTGGGTTAGCCTTAACCATTATGCAGAAAATCCCAGTGGAGTCAAAGCATTTTCATTCTCCCCTGAGGTTGACCAGTGTTCCCTTCACAGGAAAATGTATGCCACAGTATTTCCACTAGACTTTAAGAAGAGGACCAAAAAGAAAAAGAAAGAAAGAAAGAAAAAAAAACAGCGACAAGACAGTCACTCTGCATTGCACAGATAACTAAGTTTCACATACACATATATTCACTGTATTTGTCGATTTTATTTCATTTTTCCTCAGCTGACTTTGCTGATACTCTTTCCCCGTGCAGAGCAAAGAGAAAAGCTGTGGTCCCCAGGAATGCCATGATCACATTGCCACTTTGCTATGCACAATATAATTAGCTCTAACACACAGCAACCTACCTCTAGTTCTGGTGTTCGGTGTGTCAGCAGTAGGTTGGAGATCCCTGTGCTGTACAGACATTCTAGCACTACCTATAAACCTATAACTGAAGTTAGCCAAATTCTTATTAAACACTGAGATCAAAACTGGCCAATGAAAAGTCTGTTTTGACAATGTTTTATGACTTCATATGATATTTCTAAACAAAACTGAAAGCCAGAACTATTTTCAAAACATCAAGACTTTTAATCAGTAATGAAATTTGTAAGACTACTACATTTTTAATCAATTAGTTCTGAAGATAATTTGAGTTCTTCCCTCCTTCCTTTTCCTTCCCAACAGTTGAAAGCAAATATCTGAAATTCTTCACATTAAAGTCTTTCTCCACAAATTGCTTCACCTCTCCCCTCCAAAAATCTGAATAATTCAGCTGTCAGGTTTAGATTATATTCTGTATTGTTCATTTGACAATTCAAAGCAACTACTCAGTCCCTTACAGTATAGCAAAACTCTTCCATTAGTCCCAGCATTTGGGTCCTGAAATATTCCTTCTCTCCTCCTCTCCACTCACTCCTCTGAGACTCATTTCACTCTCAGCATCTCTCTCTATACTGCTCCTCCTTGACATAGTCTCAGAAAACCTTGGCCACATAGATCACTATGGGGTGAACATAAAATCTGAGTGCAATGTTCAGAACACTGTACATACATCTGATAACATAATACATCTGATAACAAGGTTTCCACATGAGAGAGATTTCAGCATTACACATGATTTGGGTTTCATCCTAACCCAAAACAAGAAAAAGGTCAGTGACTGTAACTCCTTTTTTCCATAATGTTTAATACTGTCAAGATGAAGTTTACCCCAGACATTCTGAATGGGCTTCAGCTAGTAATTTTTCTGATCCTATTGCCCTTTAACATTAGTCCCCTTGTAAACAGTCTCCCCACCAACAGACCATATTGCTCTCAAAGTCTTACCCTTTGAGCAGCCAAACAGCTTGCAATGCACTGAAAGCTACAGTGTCTACCACAGATATTTCAGGGTTTCATGCAACTCGTTCACTGCCTGGCTCTTTCTGTTTTCCATCGCTTCCTCTTTCTACAATGGCCCTGTAGAGATTATTCTTTGAAAGTTTTCTCTGGGCATTGAAAAGGAGCAAGATTTCCTCTGCCTTCACCTCCTGGCGAGGATGTCTCCAGGTAAAACGTTGCCCTCGAATAGCCCTTCCTAAGTGGATAATGGCTAGCAGCTTTGGTGTACTGCACACAGAAAACCGTCATTTCTCTGACTGACAATGAATCGTAAAATAGTCCTTTAGTTCCAGTTTAAATTATCAGCTAATTATTATTTCTCAGGCATGCAATCATCCCTTTCGTGAGACAGGGCCTTCAAAAGGGAGTATTTTTAACTGAGAACACAAAGAGCTTAGAAATAGAAAACAGAAAAAGGTTAATCTTGGCTTGCTTTCTCCCTTCTCCGAGTAGTCCAGAGACTCAGGTGGTTGGAAAGGCCTCGAATAAAGAGATTTTCCTTTATCATTACTCCATAATCCATTTAAAATGTACAGTTATAAACCTGACTGATTTGTATTTGAAGTGGGGAAGTCTGAAAGCAAAATGGTGACATGCAAGACAAAACAGAAAGACAGAGAAACAACAGTGCTAGCAAAGCTGCAGTAAACACCTGGGAAAGAACAGGGCTTGCCCAGATGAACAGAGGACAGTAAAATACAAAATTTGGGGGTAGCTGATAGATAGATATTCTGCAGAACTAATTCTACAAATGAAGTAAGTGTAATATTTTTCACCAAGCAAAGCAGCTGTCCGTATTCTCACAGATATAGATTTTCAGTTTCCTTCTGAAGTACAGCACAAACTTACTTTTGAACTTTATTTTTTGTGCCTGAAGTGTTAAGCTGTTCATCTGCTTGACTGATAACTCAAATACCATGCAAGCATCATTTTGTAGTTTTATGGTTTTAAGGAATATTAGTGCAACTGAAGCAGCTGATTTTCCCGAGGGAGTAGGAGGAGGGGAGACAAGAAAATATAAACTCATAAAAATCTCTAATGGAAGTGAAAGATGAAAAACTATGGTGTCATCAGATGCTAGACCTCAGTGGGATACGGATATGAAGAGAATGTTGAGATGTGAGAAAAGCATTTACAAAAATGTTCACAAAATACAAAGTATGGAAAAAAACACTCAAAAAGAATTTTAAAACATTATGAGACTTTCCCCAGTTTTAATTTAGGATTAGAAATCAGCTGAATTGCAGCAGATGCCACTAATCTCTGAGGTGTTGTATTTTAGCCATACAGCCTAGTTTACAATAGTGGCAATTTCTGTTCATTTCCACCTTTTTAAAAGTTATTAATTATTGCATGGCTTCTTTAAAATAGTACTCCCTAGCTGACATTGAAGCTTGTTTATGAAAAGGTTGTTGGTTAAGGGGACAAAGACAGTCCATGCTAGCTCTACACAATGGTATAAAATATCATTATCTAAAATAGTTTTGTAACAAGATGAATTTGCCTCTGGTACAGAGTTCATAGCCAACTATGCATTCAGCATTACCAAACCTGTCTTGAAATCTAAAGGGACATAGCTAAGGATATTTTTGTTATGCGCAGTTAGATTGACAAAATTTCCAATCTTAGTGGTATTTACAGTGATGCTTTTGATAAAGTTCTGAGAATAGCGCCTGGTAAAATGGTTCCTGTCCTCTTTCCTGAGGTGGGTATTGTGAGCCATAGCACTGTACTGATTCTGTGCCAGAAGAGATATTAAAAGGTCTGATCCTGGTGAGACAACTAAGATGCTTCAGGACAAAAGTGGCAGAGTGTACAGAATGCTGATAGATTTTAGATGCAATCATACACCGAGGAATTAATAATTCACACTGATTGAATCAGGTAGTAGATGGTCAACATAGTCAAACACTTCTAAATATCATTTATTTCTATATATCTTCACAACATTACCAATGTTTTTGCAAGTTCCTGAGTGATGCCTATATCACAGGACACTGGCTGGTAGCAAGTGCACCATTAATGGTTGTCTGAACACTCCTGAATCTGCTGCCCAGTTATTAATCACTAATTCCAAGTACTCCGTAGGACAAATCAGTTTTGATTTATAACTTCACTTAATGTGTTTTTTGGAATTCCATATTGATAACACACACACATTTATCTTCATTGTTGCTGCTGGGAAATGTGAAGGTTGTCTGTGACAAGATTTTCCCATTTACTTAAATAATCAGATTAGGATTTAGAAGTAGTCTGTGTCATTAGAAGGCAGCAACAAATCTCCAACCTAAAAAAATAGCATGCGGATGCCTCTTTGGTCAACCTGTTCCAGTGCTCTGTCACCCTCACAGTAAAGAAGCTTTTTCTCACATTCAGATGGAACTTCTTGTGTTTCAATTTGGGCCCATTGCCTCTTGTCCTGTTGCTAGCAGCACCAAAGAGCCTGACCCCATCCGCTTGACACCCTTCCTTCAGATATTTGTAGACATTGATAAGATCCCCTATCACCCTTCTCTCCTCCAGTCTGAACAGGCTCAGCTCTCGCAGTTTTTCCTCGTGAGAGAGAGGCACCAGTTCCCTAAACATCTTTGTGGCCCTATGCCAGACTCTCTCCAGTAGCTCCATGTCTCTCTTGTCCCATGGAGCCCAGAACTGGACACAGCACTCCAGATGTGGCCTCACCAGGGCTGAGCAGAGCGGCAGAATCACCTCCCTCAACCTGCTCATAACACTCTTCATAATGCACCCCAGGATACCATTGGCCTTCTTGGTTACAAGGGCACATAGCTGGCTTATGGTCAACTTATCCACCAGAACTCTCAGGTCCTTCTCCACAGAGCTGCTTTCCAGCAGGTCAACCTCCAGCCTGTACAGATGCATGGGGTTATTCTTCCCTAGGTGCAGGACCCTGCACCTGCCTTTACTGAACCTACTGAGCAAGACTGGACCCAAGACTGACCCCTGGGGAACTCCACTAGCTACAGGCCTCCTACTAGACACTGTGTCGCTGATCACAACCCACCGAGCTCTGCCTTTCAGCCAGTTCTCAATCCACCTCACTGTGCATTCATCTAGCCCACACTTTCTGGGCTTGCCTGTGAGGATGTTATGGGAGGAAGTCAAGTCCACTGCTCTCCCCTCATCTACCCAGCCACTCATTCCATCATAGAAGGCTATCAGATTCGTTAAGCATGATTTCCCCTTGGTGAATCTGTGCTGACTACTCCTAATCAACCTCTTTTCCTCCAGCTGCTTAGATATGCTATCCGAGATGAAGAACCTACTTTAGCAAGTAACATTTCAAAGCCCTTCCACTGTACATAGCTGTGTATTTCCATAGAGAATCAAATTCAGTTCTTGCATGACTCTTCTGTTAAGTCACAAACATACTCAATGGAACTAATTGCACAGATTAAGTACCAGCTCACCAACGAGCGCTGCACGTTCATTGATGCTCTGAACAATGACTGTGCTATTCACAGCTGGTTTACTATAGGCTGAGGAAGCTCTAACTCCATCTCCAATACTTCTTTGATGCAAAAGACTTGCGCTACTTCTTACCCATGTCAGAATGTACAGTTCTTAGTGATAAAATTATTCTGGCCTTGCAGCTGTGAGTGTACATCAGCTTAATTCTATGGACTTCAGTAAAGCAATACTGACTGAGATTCCAGCCCTGGAAAACTTTAAATAAAACTAGATCAGTAACTGGGACTTCTCACTTCATAGACTAAACTTTATTTATTCTCTGGTACACGATTCTTTTAGATCATTCTGACCATAAGCAGTGCTGAGCTGCATTTGTGACCACAACTGAAGCTACTCTAAATAAATACGTAAGTCTCAGAATCTTCCAGTACTGCTTGCAGGACAAACTACAAATAAAGCCAGTCTTAATGTACAGTGCTTAGGTATCAGCAACAGACCTGCAGAAGGCAGGATAAAATTACTTGGATGTATTATCATTAATAACAGCCAAAAAAAAAAAAAAAAAACAAAAAAAAAAAAAAAAAACAAAAAAAAACAAAACAAAAAAAAACCTTTATCTACTTTCACACTTTTTTCCAGACAGTTTTCACATTCTGAGGATATTGGTCAGGGAATTCTGCTCCTGATTGCTTCTTGAGGTAAGTCCTGATTGCTAAGTTATTCTGAGGACCTACCTTCATTAAAGACTGTTTTATTTACCTTTTTATACTTACGTTAAAAAGTATTTCTCTCAATAGGGAAGAATCAACCTCCTGCAGCTTCAGGAACTTATCACCATCTCCTTATGAATTACCACAGCTTCCACTAAAGACTTGCATACACTTTCCTTTTCAGAATTGAAGGACAATGACATCGTTTGCTCTAACCATCTATCAGCCTCTTGATTACCGTAAAATCTGTGTACTTTGTATTCATTAATTCAGTGTTAATCTGAACGGCTCCGTGAGACAAAGTAGCATTATTCACAACTTATGGATAATAACTGAGGCACAGAGAAACTACTGATCTCATCTAAAATGGAGAAAACATTGAATTATATAGATTTAGTGGTAAGAGAACCTTAAATGCCCAAGTCTTAGGTTCATATCTGACCACTGATTCATCATCTGAGCAAAATCCTCAGCATTAGGCTTAAGACAGGGCTTCTAGTAGTGGTCTCTATTGTGGATAATATTTGGGATTAGAGAAATACAGTCAGTACTGGGAGAATCAGTGTCCCTGTTTCTTTATAACTGCTGGCAGGATACTCAGTAAAGCATCTGAACTTTGTCTGATTATCTATCATAACATACCTTTCTAACGGTGAAAGATGCATTCAGCAACTCAGCCAGCCTGGAAGAATCTACTGCTGAGAGTTTGCTAATCTCAGCAGCACTGCTGTGTAAGATCCCCAATAAAAATCATTTTCAAGGACATTTTGTCCCTTCTGCCTTATGAAGTCTTTAAGAAAGTGCTAGGAAAAATCTGCTGCCTTTTTACCGTTTCTTATCAGATGTCTTCACACCAGACCACAGTCTCCAGCAGGACTCTTAGAGAGCAGGAGAGTGACACACAGCATCTTCAAACTTCTGTTGGTATGCTGAGATCTTGTTTCTCATGTCTGCTTCACTTTCATAGCTGTGTCTCTCACATTCCATAACTCTTTTTTGTAAATGGATGAATTAACCCAAAACTGAACAGAAAATGAGAAAACAAAGGTGCATAACCTGGTAAATAGGTGGACAATACACTCAAGGTTGAGGAAGGCAGATTGATTTCTAATGCAAGGAAGAGAAGAGCCAGAGGAAATTGTATGACAGGAAGACTCAAGAAGATGGTAAATGATAGGCCTAAACAAGAAGAATAGGAAAAAAAAAAAAAAAAAAAAAAGTCTAAGGTAATGTGTCTTATAGGAGAAAGCAAAAGAGCTGCAGCTGACCTGACCCTGTGTATCAGGGACTATTAATGCATTATGCAAACTCTCAATTGGTAATAGCTATTTAATGTTAGCAAGCTGGATCTGAAAGCTCCTACCATATGCTGGCTGCTCACTGGCCTGTGTGAAATGAGTTCAGTGTTCACAGTCCCCTTCCCAACAGGGAGGTGAGAGCATCCCAAAAAAATCACCTTTACCAAAGCTAACTTAGTTGGTACCGCCAGCTACTGCTCAGGGCCTGTGAGAGTCACGCTCTCACAGCAAGCAACACTGTGGGCCCTTAAGGGCAAGAGAGGAAGCACAGAGACAGTTTTACCTGGTACCGTGGAAAGCAGCTGCTGCTTCTTTTTAACTATCCAGAGGTATCATTTGGGTATATATTGTTCCAAATCCCCAACATTTTAAGAGCTCTTTAATAGTATAACAATTTCTACTGCAGATATTATTCAAAGAAAATAATCTTAGGTCAAATATTGGATAGTAAAAACAAACATTTATTTCTTATTTATATTACTACTTATTACTTATTTGTGATATTAATTATCTATTACAATTATGTATTACTAAAAGTAGTTGGGAAGGAACTCTCTTCAATATTTACTGTCTTATTCTAGTTATGCACTGACATTTACTAACTTAAGTCAGCAAGGCTGGTTGCCACCTGCAGTCTTAGCAGCCTCAATTTGTAGAAAATAATATACTTTGGCCTGTCAGCAAGAAGTGAATTCATTTTAGCCCCTTCCAGGCACCTATTGTTGAAATGCACCCTACTGACAGTAGTAATGAAAAATGTTTACCTTAAAAATATAGACAGTAAAATTTACTTTGAAGTTGGTACATAAGGGCTTTGTCTAATTACCTCATTCATCAGCTACATCAATACTGCTGAAGCTAGAGATTTGATTCTTTTGAGCTAAGAAGCTATTCAAAACTCAGTGCTCTCAGAGGTATGGTATTATGTAATAACACACTTCATTGTAATGCTCATATGATGGAAAAAACATCAGCAATCTAAAAGAAAAAGATAAATAGATTCTATTATACTCTAAGTAACCTTAATAATTTAAGTAACACCTTGCAAGATGTAATACTGTGGGTACCCACAGGGGAAAGAGAGTGCAGGATGTTAAAATCAAATTTAGGTATTGCTGGGACTGAGGGATTGTCCTGTCCTTAATCCAAGAAAGATATAGAAGGGGCTGCTGAAATCTGTGATGTCTTCCAGTGCTTCCACCCCATCTTAAAACATCTTTTGACTCCTTTCCCAGAGTTTTTACGTTTACCTCTCTCTCATCACGTTTCCATATTCTTTTTAGAACGAGTCAAAAATCTTCCCTGGGATTGACCACAAGAAGAAGATAGTGTTTATACACAGCTGGATCATCAAAACTTGAAAAGAGCAAAAATAATTTGAGGAAAATAATGAGGAGCAATTTTGCCCAGACACTCACAGTTGCACTTTCAGAGGAACTCTTGCTCCTTGCCCCAAAATTACAACCTTTTCTAAAACATCAAGCAAGCCAAAGAAGAGGGAGCCATACATCATGGCCCTGAGGGATCTTGGAGAATGAGAGAAGGATTAGCCAAGCACCAGTGCTGACAGAAGAGCAAGAGTGTGAAGGGGAGAGCAGAACCACTCCTCTCAACAGTAAATAAAAGGAGATCTTTTCATTACCTCCATACTGCAAAGCTACAGTGAAACAAAACATTTGATAAGGGTAGGTTGTGGTGCTCCAGAGCTTTGTTTCTGCTAGACAACCAAAAAATGTTGGTTTATTTTAGGAAGGAGAAAAAGAAAAAAAAAATCTCAAGGAAACTTTCTTTTTTACTTTTTTTTTTTTTTTTTTTTTTTTTTTGCTTTTTAATTACTGCTGGTTAGTTAACCATTATAGGCCGTAGACCTCATCTCAGAGCAAATTTTGATCCTTCTTCTGTGGGAAATTAATCAGAGCTGCAGAAATTTTCAGCACCCAGAGTCAGAGACAAAAGAGCCAGAAAGCAAAACAGAAGCTATTTCTGAGGGATACCCAAGAACGCACTGCTCAGGACACTGAGCGTGACACTTCCTGAACATTATATGAAATAACACTTCATCACAAACCTAGAACATCTCCATCCTGTCACTGAGCTGTACAAGCAAATGGCTCAGTGTGGGACTGCAGCCTTGCCTAACTACTACAGCCATATGAAGCAGCTCCAAATTTAGTTTAAAGTATTTGTGAGCATGTAAAGGCTACTTCTCTTTCTTTTTTATTTTTCTCCTTGGTCAGAGCAGTGTAAGTGTACAAGACCAGGGTGATACACTCCGTATCCAGTTCTAAAAAGAAGATCTCTAAAAGAGATTGCAGGCCATGCAGAAAAAAAAAAAAAAAAAAAAAAAAAAAAAACATCAGAAAGTATACAGCCAGGCACTATTTAATTTTTCACAGTGTAACCAATCAACTTCACAGCATATACAGTAAAAACAGAATGCATTACAACTGCTTTACAAAGTTCAGTGTTTAAACTCTCTTGATTCTTATCAGCTTAAGAGACATCAGAGCACAAACATCTAATCTGTTCGATTTGCACAGAAGACATGGTATTCCTTTTTTTTTCTTTTTTTTTTTAAGACTATGGCTTTCAAAGAGTTTTTACATTTAGGAGATTACAGGCTAATTCTCAGACATGTGTACAAACCATGTACCAGGGTGCAAGCACATTTCCACTTGATTCACAAGGACCAGTGCAACATTTATATGAAAATTCAATAGACATCAACATTCACAGTACAGTCATGAGCTGTAAATTTTACTCTCCAAAATATTGTCAGTCTACTCTTGGCAAGAAATTTCTGAGATTATGATCCTTCTAGAAGCGGGAGTCCTTATAATCCAGCTTTCTCCTATAAATTTCAGAAATTCTGTATGCAAAGCCTTGAGCAGCAAAGCATCCTCCCACAGTGAGAGCCACAAGCACCTCCATTCTGAGCTTGTTAATATTATTTTTGTCATCAGTCTCAAAGGAGCATTCAACTAAAACCAGCTTTTAGGACATGCTGCACTATTTTGCATGAGGTATACTGTTGTCAGAAAACAGGGTGAAATCCCTCCATTTGCCTTTATCTGTCCCCAAACCTTAAAAAGAAGAAGAAAAAAAAGGCAAGAAAGGGAGAAAGAAGGCTAGAAAATTCTTGCGTTGAATCTTATTTGAACTTCCTACAATATTCTACAGTAGTCTAAACTTTCCATTTATTTAAAGCATTATCAGTGATGCTTAGTTAGTTAGTTTGGTTTTGGAGCATTTTAAACTCAGAAAGCTTACGGGGTGCTTTTTAGAAAGGGCTAAACACTCACCCTCTGAAAAACAGGTCTTTCTCAGATGTCTTAAACTGAACACTGGCAAGTGAGGCATCCAAAAAATAAGGGTATGCTTAAAAATTTAAACCTCTGAGTCAATCTTTTATCACGGTAGCAACAGAGTGGTGACAATAAAGAATGTATCTACTCTGTGAAAGCAACCTCAGCAATTTCCTCAGCACTGAGGAAATTCACTCCTATTTATACATCAACTTTTCATCAAGAGAAAATTTTCAAGATTACCTTCAGTAATATCAATACCTATCTTCAGCAAGACCTTTTGTGTTCTTTCTTTTTTAATATAGAGGAAATGAAATGGAAAATGTATCCACAAAGTCCCTCAAATGAAGCCATAATTATTTTAAGCTTCCGAATTCCACTTCTGCATTCTAACAGCACACGTTAGTGCTGTTTTCCCCCGACTTTTCTTGTCACGTAGAGAACTTAGATTTTCTAGAAAAATTATTCTAGCACCCAGTGAAGTAAGAACATTCTGAAGCATATTAAAATGACAATCAGCGCTTGACATACATGTAACAATTTTAAGATTTTGCTGTCCAGTCTACATATGGAATTCTATACATATGTCTGCTATTACCACTTTCCCTCCTACCACACTCTCAGTTTTCAGGTGTCTGGGATTTAGCTCAGAGCATCACCAGTTCATCAGCTCTGAAGTCTTCTAGCTCAGCCCTGCTCATTAATAACGCTGTCAAGTATTAAAAAGGAGCAATATCAGTGTTTCACTCTAACCTGGCAGACTTACCTTATCAAAGCAGAGAATCAAATAACATTCAATTTGATACCTGCAAATGCTTTAGTTTTGGCATGGTATACAAGAGATTATGATTTTTCTGAGAGAGGCTGAAGAAGTCATGGCTTAATCATATTAAAAGCTTGCTAGGATATCTTGACATTTCCATGTAATTGAATATAATAATGGATGAGTGCATACCAAGGCTATTGGAAAAGTACCAAATAACTGAGCAGAACTGCAAATATCAGCACACTTATAATAAGATTAGTCCAACTAAGGAGGCTTCTGGAAGAAAAACTGATGGAAGATTGATAAAGGATTGATAGAGGATAAATAAATTTGTATCAATTGTGTATTTTATACATTCAAAAATGACAAATCAACATATATCTTGTATAATAGGCTAAATTTTTAGCAGGTATAAATAGGCAGCACTCCAGTGATACCGAATAGATCTCCCCAGCAGGTACTATAGATCAAAATAGAATAGGCATCTATTCCCAAAAATTCCCCCATCCAAAGCCGCCCTGTTTACATCTAACCCTGTATTATTCTACTATCTGTTTAGATAATAAAAGTATCCATCCAGCTCACTAAACTGTTGGTAATAAAAATAAAATTACTGAATTTTATTTTCTCTGTACAGTGCAGAGGGCTTTTTATTATTACTTTAAAAAGTTAAATTGTTGCAACACAGAGTAATGTAACATCTTACCATTTTCTTCAAACTGCGTATGAATACTTCTTAGAAGCAAGCCTGAAAAATATATAATCTACTGAATATCCTCTATTTTTTTTTTACTAATAAGTTATCCAAACGGGCTTTCATGTAACTTGTTAAAAGGTTGTTAAAATGATGCTCAGTGTTGCAACATTGTCCACTGGTGCCAAAGTACTATCAAAATAAATGTTTGCATAAGTAGTTAGCAAATAACAGCATTTTTTAAAATAGAATGGGAAAAAAAAGGATGCATCAGTAAGGGACAAATACTGTAAGTGTATCAATGAAACAATATGTGAAATATAAATGCTGAGACAGAAATTTTCATTAAGTGTACATGTGCATTTGAAGCAAGTAGAATAATGAAACCTCAATACAATAAATACTGAGATCTAAAATAGAATAAATTGACAAGTACTATCTTTGAAAGAATTTTGTGTACATGTAGTCTTTAGACCATAAACTGTAATAGTTTATAAAACTTTAGGAAAGAGGAATACAGAATATAGCATTATTTGAAAACAGCAATTATAGGATACGTACATAGTAGAATTTTTTCCAAGTAGGAATCATAATCTATCCAGGCCAGATTCTGCTGCCTTAGTTTCATTTAAGGAAACATTTACATTGTATAATCCATAATTAGAGGTATCATAACACAGCCTTTACATTCACACAAAAATTCTAAACATTCGCAGTGGGCAATGTGGCAAAAATAAATAATGTGAAGACAGACACGTATGCAAACAACTATGGTTTTGCCAGAGACTAATGTGTGAACAGAGATTGTGTTTTTATACTGCACCTATGAATACGCAAATGTCTGTGTTCTCCTAACTTGCAAAATCTGAGCCACTTTGCCAGTTCCATCACTGCTGCTGCTCCTACACCATCCCTGGGGCAGAGGGACAAACATGACCTCACCTGGTTAAAACGACTGTCACCTGCTTTCTGTAGGTTTCACAAACCAAAGATCACCCTTTTCCCATGGAGAAAATTCTGCTCAAGGGAAAATATATTTCCTCAGTGAAATAATGACTCAATCTTCACTTCCCACATCTAATCCATTCACAGCAGCTGTTTTTGTCTTTTGTTTTTAAATATTGAATTGAATTAATACACCCTCTAATGGGGCAGGACTGATCACCGCTTTAACAGCCCTTAATCTTTTCGAGTCCAAATCACAAAGCAATCTTAACGCTACCTTACGGAGCCAGTCTGCCTCTTCCACCAGATCAACTAAAAATCACTTTTCAAAGTTTGATGGCAAGACATCACACACATGCCAGGCTTGGCCAGGCAACCTGGAGAGGAAGCCTTTTCTTTTGAATTCAGTAAGGCTCAAAGCATGACTATAAAGATCATTCTGAGAAGCCAGAAATACAGGAGAATTACCTCCAACCTGAATTATCTCAAAATTTCAGGTAGGCATGCAGAGATGAACAGAAAAGGAACTAATAGGAGTTAATAGGAATTAATTTTATTCACTATCTTCCAGCACACCTGTAACTTTTCACTAACATCATATCAGAGCTGATCAGGACTTTGAATCCACAACACCGAGAGGTGGGACGAGCACAGGCACCTTGAGTGCCATCAAAACTCTCCTCCAGTATCGTATGGGGAATACTTAGGTGCCTCACAAGAGGACAGCCAAGTCAATGAAACTGATTTTTCCCTTCATGTGGAAGTCTCAGCTCAATCTTCTGAAGGAAAGCAGGGACACTGTTTAAAATCATAATCCAGCAGGCAGAAAACACCCTTCCTTTTAACCAGCAACTGTTACCAACATCCTTGGAGTTCATGCCTGAAATGGCCACACCCACCTTTCCCACTCTCTTAAGGATTGTCCTAGTCATTAGTATTAGGCTTTTCTGAACCCAGCACATCCCACACAAGACACATCTGGGAGAAGACAGGAGGGAGTCAGTGAACGAATGCAGGATGGGCCAGGTTCCATTCCCAAATGCTGTGGCACACGTAGCGTGCTACAGACATGCAGAGACCTGGGTACTAGCTCTTTCTCAGTGTCTATTTTACTCATTTATACTCCCAGATAATTTTTTAAAGTTTTATCATTAACAATTAAATTAGGAAAAAAGAGAACTTTTTTTGGTTCAATTCTGATTTAAACCCTTCGTATCAGTAAGAATTTTCCTCCATGAAGAAGGAAATCTCACCACAATAATTATCACTCAAGATAACAGCCTATTGTTTATTCAGTCTATAATTAATAGGAGATGTCTGCTATTTTATTTATTTATTTATTTATTTTTAACACTAATTCAATTATGTTGCAGCAAAATCAAAAGAATTATCACAAATGCCATTGAAAAAGCCAGTGACTAAGCATAAATCATTCAGATCAGTGTAATCATATGCTGAGATCAGCTGCCCAGGTGATCGTTTACCTTCCTCCATACTAGTTTTAGGTGCAGATTCTCAGCTGAATGAAGTATGTTCATCATAAGAACCTTCTGGCTCCAGCTGCAAGCTCCCATCATCTATTCTGGACCAAAACTAATGGTCACACTGCTGCATGGTGAATCAGATTAGCCCACCCATTTGGCTGAAACCTTAACTAATAAAACATTATAATAAATGATAACTTTTCAGTTTTTGATTCAGCTGGCTACATGGCTTCAAAACCGCTATGGCTGGCACAAGTGAAGCAGTAGCAAGGGACCACTGAAAAGGGAAGGACGCAACCATACCTTCCCTTGACTAAACCACTTTTGTAACATGCCTATAGTGCAGACCAGCACAGAGGCCTTTCCTACAGCCCGGAGAATCTTCTACCTCTCCCCATGAGTCATTCTCCCCCATGATATACTCACTGGGACATGCAGACATTGAGGTTTTCCAGAAATAGAAGCAAAGTAGTCCTTTCTATCTGTTTCTGTATTCTAGTAAACTTTAGTTTAGCTGCAGTTTTCTGTTTAGCTATTTTAACTTTATTTACTATATCAACTGTAATCACTACAAATTACAGTTTTAAAGGGTATTTCAAAAACAAAAGATTGCATTTAGTGTATAAATAAGCTGAGGAGAATTACAATGAATTGAAAGAATAGTTAAAAGAATTAAATTAACAATGATTTTAGGAACGTAAAATAGACTTATTTGCATGAATTCTCAGGTTTTTCAAAACAAAGATAACTGAGATGGTGACTAATACAGTTACACTGAATGTATCTTACTTTATGCAGATATATATATTTAAATCCAGACTTCTCCTGTTGGGCTTTTCAACAAAAACAGCAAAGGTCTTCACAAACTACAAAACACATTTCATATATCAGATTTAAACAAATCTTTCACTATCATATCAAATAAGTGACAGATAATTACAAAAACCCTGCTGGAGGTGATTCTCCTTCAAAATCTTACACAATCCTACGTCTGTGAATATCAGAAAACTGGATAAGGTTAAAGTTTTTGAAGCACATCAACACACACATAAAAAACACATTTCTTCGAATTCATGCGACGATTGCACTGCCACTATATGAAACAGATGTGGAAGACATGCACTGAAGATTAGAAAGGTACAGTCATAGACAAAGATTTGCTAAAAAAAAAAAAAAAGCACACTGAGCTGTACTCACTCCTAAAACAGACAAATGGTCAACACAAAAATATCCAGGAAAAGGTGTCTGTTTTAGAAAATACATTTCTGGAGACTCCAAGATAGGTAGTTTAAAGCAATTTTTCCAGACCTGTCTCTCACTTCTCCACCTCTATGGCAGCTTCTCATCCTATGTCCCTTTCTCTCAATGCAAAAACTTTCTACCAAACAGGCTTTAGCTCACATTCCTAGTGCTCCATCATTTGAGCTACTGAACACTCATTATTGAAATTAGTGCAAATTAAGCATGAGTTAATGGCACCAATTCAGTATAGCATCACTCTTTGTGACAGTACATAAGCACATGCTTTTCTGAATTCTGGCCTAATTACAGTACTGACTAGGAACAGGTTTAAGCATGTGCTTAAGCACTAATAGCCAGAATAACATGACTCCAACTACCGTGATCCAAGCTATCAGTAAATGAAACCTTTTATCAATGGATATTTGAAAAATAATTGCAGTATTTAAGCCTAGATAACCACAGTCTCTGTTTCTTGCCATTTTTTTTAATGAGTATTATGTAGATTTCTTGGAATCACGTGTTTACAGGCAGATTAGGAATAAAACTTATATGGCTAAAATAATACATTTATTATATGCCAAGTTACAGTTTGCCGCATTCTCATTTGTATTTGCACTCAATGCAATTGCACTCAATTGCACAATACTATGGGAAACTGAAATTATTCCATCAAAAACGAATGAAGTACACAGAAAAGTTTGTCAACAGAACCAAGTGTATTCATAAGCCAAATTAATATTTTTTTACATTGTTTCATAGAAATTAGAGACAAAAGACTTCTTATCCATCCCTTGCCAATTCAGGATGTTTTCTGTTCTTCAGTTCAGTCACTGGAGACTGATAGGCAACTGACAACCAAACGAACAGAAAAGGCTAACTAGATGTGCCAGAGGAGAACAGGCTGTGAAATCTGTGCTTCCCTTTGGGAAGTGCCAAGATTTTTCAAGTTACACTTGCTTAAAGGTGAGTTAATGAAGCTCAGGAGCTCATACAATTGGGCCTTGTATCATTGAGCAAGCAGACTTGCTTTTCAAGCTTACACCCAACATACTGCTGAAGCCACCTTCATGCCTCCTACCGAGCAAGGGGTTCAGTGTGCTGTCAGAAAGCATCAAACTGCACTACGGAATTAAAACTGACACGCTTCTATTGTACGCTTTTCTATGGAATATTTTCTGAAAATGAGACTCTAAAGAAACCATAAATTATAGTACATTAGTGTTGTTAAGGATACCTCACTTTTACCCTCACTCTAACCATCAGAAGTTGTAGCTCAGAAAGGTCACACAACAGATACTGCCTGCCAACCTCAATAGTAGATTTTCAGGTTCTCACAATCACTTTAATATTTTGTCAGTTAAATACTGAAATAAAGTTTGCATTAAAATGGGATCTTCTTTATCACACGGTCTTCTAGAATCACTGCATATAGTCTTGCATACTTTATTAAACTGTGGGGCTGAATGCTGCAGTAGCATTTCACCTGAAATTTTTATTGTGTATCAAATCTAATTGTGTCTGGTACCAACTAGCATGCAAAGAGACATTAATCTTCTCTAAGACAATTTCAGAGAAGGCAGTACATGCAACAGAAACACTGCCGGAGAGGAGGGTCTTTGACAAATCATTTTCTGTTACTAGCCATTAATCATGTTTTTATCTTCAGTACTGAGCATCCTCACCTACAGCCAAATACTAATCCCATTAATCCCCTTTAAAAATCTCTAAGGTCTTCTCTGTAGTTCTGACTTTTACTTAATGTGTATCTTAATTTTACAGTGATTTTTGCAAGCTCACTTGAAACCAGTTTCTTTCTGAGAAAGGAGGATGGACTGCACTTTACCATAATGAAGACAATGGATTTAAAAATAGAAATGAGATACTAAATGCTGGCAGCCAGCAACAGTCAATATACAGAGAAGTCAGACCAGAAAGACTACTGCTGAAGAATAACTACCAAAATGAACAGAAGCTCTGACTGCAGAGAGGCTGGAGAACTGGTCCTATGATTTTTGAGGCTATATCCCATCTTGGATAACGATCTACAATACATAAGGATCTTTTTCCCATAACAAGAGTTTGCTATTAAAAACAAATATGAAGGAATTACTAAAAATCAACCCATAACACAGGTTCAGTAAATTCATACCACATGGATTTGGCTCAGCAAGTGGCATATGCAGAAACAAGCAGAATCTACAAAATTCACATTGTATGCAAAGTGGAGCAGGTCTTACACTTTATTCTGAAGGCTGGAGATCCAACCTACTGGGTTTTAATATAATGATTATAACAATGTCAGAGTTTCCCCAAACTCTAGTAACACAAATTCCATTGAACATAACACCTTCTACGGCCCTGAGTGTGAATCAGACTAAAGAGAGGAGAATGGGGAGGAGGTGAAAAATCATTATGCTCAATGGCCAGACCCCCAGGTAGCCAACATCAGCCTGATTTCCATGAAATTAGCAGAGCTGCGCCAAGCAACAGCAGCTAGTTAGGAATCTTGAAAAGTTGTAGCCCTATTGGAGAACTTTGGTGAATGCACAACAGTGAAGTAACGGCAGACGGAGCACAGTCACAAGTGTAATCTAAGGTTGAAAGCCAAAAGCCCACATAAATGGTCAGGATAAGACAAGCTCAGAATTGCCCTTGTGTTTTTGTGATATATTCATTTCTTTCTGCTCTCATTTCACAACTTTGTATAAAGCTGAATGGGATTAACTGTGACTTAATCATGCTTTTAATATACTGCAGAAGACAAATGGCTAGCTGAAAAATAGAAACATTCCATTTTGACTTTTTAAAACCAGGAATTCATAAAAATCTTCACCTTATAGAAGAAACAGATGAGAATAACTAATCCCATTTTATTAAGGCTTTCTTTGTTAAGATGTAAGAGGTGCTACAAAATTTATCTGCTTTATCATTTAGCATTAAAATTGAAAGGTTATGTAGAACTATTTCAAAAATGTAGCCTCTTGTCTCTGCATCTTGTTAGAGCTGGACAAAAATGGGTATAGGTTCAGACAGGTTAAATCTTTCAGATTTGTTTTAAAATTTTCTCTTCAAAACTAAAAAAGATCAGTTCTAAAATTGATAACAAGAGGGGTCACCATACTTCCCCCCTTTGTTTCAAATTTTTAGTGCATCCAGATAATTTTAGTGACTTGGGACCAGCTCTAATCTTTGACTGTTCAATAAGTTGTAAGAATCAATGGTGAGTAAGCCTTTTTCTGAGTTTGTCAAATCTCTGAAATCTATAGATAAAGATAGCCAATCCAATAAACAAGATTGAACAATGCAAAGGCAGTTGGAAAGAAAATTCGAGAATAGGAGTCAATTTTTGCAATACGGATGTGTATCCTTCCTTCTCTCCAAGATCCTGTGCGGCAGTCTTCAAAACAACAAAAGAAGCTAGCACAGTCTTTCCCTTCTAGGCACTCATATCCATAATCATCATCACGTTCAGGGAGATGATTAATGTGATTAATTGGAATTAGTGTTGATCCAGGTCGAACAGCAATTGCAGGTGGTTTCTTAAAAATAAGGAAAGAAAGAAAGAAAAATACAGGTTTTTTTCTTTCCCTTCAGACTACAAACATTCCATGGACTTCCCATAGGAAAGGCCAGTATAAGTACATTCAGTTGAATACACAGAACTTCAAATTTTAACGAAAACAGTTTGGGGAACATTGCGAATTATGAAGTGCTGTATATAATCAACCCAGGCAGGCAAAAGTTCATGAATGCTTTTCACCTGCCACAGTAAAATCTGGGTTCTGCTGGGATTTGGGAATACTGGATAATTAGTTACACGGACAGGGTTAGCTGATCTCATCTACACAACACAAAAGAACATTTTGAACTCAGTCACAGCCTGGCAACTGTGTCACAAACAAGTCCACAAGCAGGATGTAAGTATCACTACCGAGGGAACGATTGCTGCCCGTGATTTGCAGTCTTTAGAGGAAGACTGGGCATGACTCTGGAAGCTACATTTTAGCCAAAACAAGCTAGTGGAATTACTACAGCATCACCGGTGAAGTTTAAGAGACTGTGACACACACAAGGCCAGACTAAGACATCTAATACCCCTTTGATGTTGTATCTCTAAACAATACACCCTGCACTTGGGAGCCAAGACACCAGCTCCCATGGAGAACGCCATTCAAATCAGTAAACTGATTAACGTAGCTCTTAATTCTTACTTCTATCTTCAGCTAGCGTAACTGAACCCTCTTGCAGTTTGGTAAAAATTCGGTGTAAAAGCTGTTAAGGATCATAAATAATTTTAATAGAAAAAAGCTGAGGGCTTTTTGTCTCAGACATAGAACATTTGCTGTTCCTTTCCTTGTAATTTTTGTTCTTTTTACCTTCCTTTCACTTGCACTACTATAATCCATCTTTCCTCCTACTATTATTTTATTTCCATGCAGTCCTTCACTTTTTATACTTCTTTTTCCAAATATATTTTAGGACATTCTCCCTTTCCCCATCTGTTCTTTTTCCTTTTTCTAACTCTCATAGCCTTTCTAGACTATTCCATAGTCCTCTTGTTCACTCTTTCTTCTTTCAAATTCCCAGTTTTGGTACCTCTTCTAAGATTTTCAGACTGAAGATAACAACTGTTACATTATTATTTTTTTCTTCTATTTCTTTTACTATCTCCATATTTTTTAATATAAGGAATACAAATGATAGGAAAGGATGTAGTCAGAGGAACTAAGGAAGTGAGTTTACAATGAAGTAATTAACACCTCTGGACCTCAAAGCATAGAGAAGAATCTCTCCAAGCAATTACACATGATATGCAGTAATAAAATATAACAAGCTGGAAGCCACATCATTTAGATTCTTTTATGTTTTTGACTCCTATTGTCCCACTTTCAGTGAATCACCTGGGTCAGCACACAGATCTCTATATCCTGTTAAGAGGGTACCTTGTAGTCTCTGCAGCAATAACGTTCCAAGGGGATGATGCCAAAGAAGTGCAGTGCCCACCATGTCCTCCTATCTGCTTCATAAATTTATTAAATAAGTGCCTTTACCAAAACAGGTTTTGTGCACACTGCTATTTCAATAGTTCTTAGACATGATGTCCTAGGGAGCTAATTATCATCCTAAAGGACCTCATTATTCTTTTCAGTTATGATAAAATACTAACTACATTAACAAACAGCAGTTAGATGCTTCTACCCTAATAAGTATTACAAACAAAGCTTATTTTTATGTAAGAAAAATTTAAATTAACATTTAGTGTCAATCATCATTTTGTTGAAGATATATATGGAAAGATACCTGTGACTGATTCACTTCTTTTACTCTGGCTTTACAATAATTTTTTGACTGGTGCTTCTAGCAATCTAAAAGTCAGGCAGTGATTCATTTCTACTAGTAGGATAAATTAGGAATCCCCGAAGTCAGTAACAACTCACTGAGAAAGACAGAAAGAGTCTTCTCTGTGAAGACTGAAACACAGCCACTCACTGCTTGTCAAACAAAAGTTCCAAAATTCTCTTATTTCCTGAGAACTCACAGCTAATTCTAACCTGAGCCTAATCTGGAAAGCATCTATCATGCCTATCTCCAGGATAGACACAACTTACAAAATTGTTTATAATAATCAAAAGTGCTCACTACCCATCTCAGAGGATCAAGACGACCACACACAGTAAAGAACGTAACGTGGCTTCGTGACCAATGTTGGCACCATCTGCTTTCTCCCTGAAAGGGAGCAGAATGCTTCACATTAAAAGGGTGCAGTTCCTGAGGGTCACAAGACCTAAGTTACCACTCAGGTTGCTACAGCAGTCACCGGCTCCTGAGAAGAATTACTGGCATATCACAGGAAAAAAAAAAAAATCAGAGAAGGGAAACAAGCAATCACAGCATCCCACAGCAAAACAGCAAAGAGGGAGGACAGAAAACAAAACAGTCCCATGAGAAGCGGAGCCAAAGAAATCTGGATTCTTCAGTGGTTTGTGCCTTGTGGCTGAACTACCAAGAGGATTCCCTTGGCCAGCAAGAGCTGTTTGCTCTCGAGTTTCTTCTACTATCCATTTTACTTGTGTGTCCCTCCTCCACCCCACAGTCTGTTTAAAAAATGCCAGAGTAGACTGAAACTGGCTACTGAATTAAAAATTTTTAGAAGCGGCCTGAGTGGAGAAAGGCAGCGATATTTCATATGCCTAATTTCTTACTGGAAATATATAAGAAATGTGTAGGAAAGAGACAATGTGAAGAAAAGAAGATAAAAGATTTGGAAAAATTAGGAAGATAATATTTTAAAAAGATCAAATGAAACCCTACAGGTAAATCTAGAAATCAGAAAAGGACAGAGGTAAAATTAAAAATCCTTAGCTACTTAGCCCTCTGAGCCCAGTAGGGATCTGCATCAAAGAAAGAAACCATTTCTAGAATCCCTAAACTACGAACCAGGAGACTACTGAGAAGAACTGAGGTCTTCAGAAAGCTTTTACTCCAGAAAGCATGAAGAAACTGTAAACGAAAACTGATAACTAAAAAAATCCCCCAACCACTTCTTATAAAAAAGTTTTTTCAACAACTCTTACAGTCATCTGGGGGGTTTACAGTACACAACAAAGTAGAATTCAATACCTCACAATAACATGACCTTATATCAACTGGCAGCGAATTAAAAAAAAAATCTTTTAACAGTTTGATACAGCAGTACATGTTGATTATATATGTAGATGGTTGATCATATTGTAGCTACATACAGTGAGAAGCACTTATAATACACTCTGGTAAGATCACAAACAACTTATTCTGCACAAACACTAACGTGTACAAAAGAAAGCCATCATCCATGTGCTTTTTGACTTGTAACACAGTTAATGTGTTCACTTCAAGGGAAATGATGATCGGAAGATCCACAACTAATTATATTTAATCTTACCAAGCTCCCTTACTAATGTGGCTTTGCATAAGCGAATTCATACTGCTTTATTTGAATAATGCTAGCCCACATTTTGTAAAATAAAACTGTTGTAATCATTCACAAAATCTTGCCATTTCTTCACAAGATATTTTACAGCACATTCTTGTCATCAGTTCCTGGAATAATAAGCT
This sequence comes from Rhea pennata, assembly GCF_028389875.1. Taxonomy (NCBI): domain Eukaryota; kingdom Metazoa; phylum Chordata; class Aves; order Rheiformes; family Rheidae; genus Rhea; species Rhea pennata. The sequence continues at coordinate 27,321,904 of NC_084666.1, forward strand.
TTTATTGAATTTTGCAGTAGAAATAGAAGACCTATGCAAGGCAAGTTTTCCAAGAAAAAAAAATGTGAATGAGATCTTTTCATACAGAATTAAATTGACTATTTTAATTAAATTGGGTATTTTTGTGTTATACATCCACAACCACAAGAGAAAATGAACAAAGTCTTTCACAAAGATAGTAAAAAAGAAAGAAAAAGAAAGGAAAAGAAATCTGTAACTGTATGACTTCCCTTTAATTAATCAGATGGCTTGTTTAATTGTTCCATTTGGAACAAGAAGTTTAACATAAAACTTCATCAAACAAAAAGTATTTTGATCAAATTAGAATCCTTTAGATTAAGTACATTAAGTTTAGAACACTTTTTTTAAAGTAATCTCTTATTGAGTAAGTTCTTATAGTCATTGTTTTGGTTTGCTGAAACATGTTAAAGAACTCTGGGTGAACAGACAGGGATTTTTTCCAAATCCTTAGAAGTAGAAAGCATACTTCAAGACTAGAATAAAACATAATTAAGTAGTGATTCATAATTTATTGTTAATCTTAATTCAATCTCCAACTATTTAGTCAATAAGTGCCATAGTTCCTAGTCCACCATTATTCCACATTTTATATTGTTATATGCACTTAAAAAATCTCAAATCGTTCAGTGGATTATTGCACAAGTGGTTATATCTGGTTGATATTCTGTAAAGTCTGAGTGCTCCACTCCATTTAATTTTTGTTGATCTATCACCCAGCGATTTTTAATTTCTCCCTGGCTTGGAGAAATCATCTCCCTTTTCCTTGTCATGTGTGCTGAGAGCAAACCTATTTCTGCTTCACGTGCCCTGTCTGACCACCAAGGTCATAGGTGAGTGTTGCTTGTATCTCATTGCAACAATAACCTAAAGCTAAAACTGCTACACTAACACCAAAAGGTCTCACAAAATTTGAAGCCTTTGTATCTTTTACTCCCATACCTAACTGTACCCGTTGCCAAAGCCTGCTTTCTTCCCTGACCACATATGCCTCTAACACTGGGAGGAGTAAGGTTTCCATTTTCTCAGCAGCTTCCAGTTCTCTCTGGTGGGCTGTACTCCCAGAGGACCTCAGCGATGCCCAAGGCAGGATAAAAGCAGCATAAGCCCTTCACCACTCTAGTCTTGTACTAAACACACAGCTGATCCACTTATCTCACCTCCCCATTTCCAGCTGTCTATATTAAGTCCAAGGGCTCTCATTTCCCTCATATTTAGCCATAGTGGTCCCAAAGGGCCCACAGAGGTCAGTCTATCCCTGCAGCACTTATAAGAAGGTGAAAACCAGTTCTCCTCCAGTGTGAACTGCAGAATGGATATGGTTCTTTCTACTTCATGTCTGGGCTTCCATAACTTCAATTCAACTTCTGTTTGATCTTACACAAGTGGCATTCAGCCTTGCCCCAGGAAAGACAACTCACATTATGAGATTCAGCTATGCTCTAGCTTCCCCTAACGAAATGACCTGGAAGTAGGCTTTACAGCATTGGCCATCACCTTATCATCCTCTCTCAAAGGAGGATCAAGCCTCAACTATTAAGACTAGAATAAGAATAAAATACTTGATGCTTTTCCCTCAGTGCTTCATTAATTTCAAGATTAGCTTTTCAATATTTTACTGGTTTCCAACAACACAGTCTTCAGAAATTCCAGTATTCTTGCTAAAGGAACAGGAAGTTTCTCAAAACTGAGTAATATTTGTTGCTAGGATACATGGGGATTCACATCACACCAATCTCAGCTTGTAACACCAAGAGGTTCATTTTACTAGAAAGAAACAAGCAAGTAAAATTTAAAGAGACTTGAAGCAGAACTTGTAAGTTGAAGAGATGTAAAATTCTGGCTAATAATAGGTATTTTTCCTTTGAAATGTTAGTGAGGTTAGACTCAAATGAGGTTAAGTGATGCAGACCCAAACAAATCCTTGTATCTTCAGTCCTTTTACATTATTCTCTAATGCTACAATCTTATCTACAGTTCTTTGCCAGGTGCTGTTATGAGAGTAACTGAGCTCAAACCAAACTGTCAGGGGGACTTTAAAGGCAGCTCTAAAAGCACAGAGGGGTTGTGCACAACATGGAAAATTATATTCAACTGCTCTCTAGCTTAACCTCATATGTTCTCACTCATATATGACTAAGATGATCCAAAAGTTCTCTTTGTTCATTAGCAGTATTTAGAGAAAATGAATACAAGCCCCCAGCTGTAAAAAAATCAGTGGGTTAATTCTCTTTGAAAATTAGCCCTTCTGCTTGAGAATCAGTCCCTCAGAATTAATTTTACAATAAACAGCATTCTGTAATTCTTTTTTCTTCTAAATTGCTTGACTAAACTTACTGATGGCTTGGATTTTGCCTTCTTTTCTTTTCCTTTGTCCCCTTTTCTGTTGCTGGTAAAGTAATGCAAAGTGCCATATTCCATCAAGGCAGCAAACACAAAAATGAAGCAAACTGAAACAAAGAGGTCCATTGCTGTCACATAAGAAACCTTTGGGAGTGACTTCCTAGCAATCGTACTTAGCGTTGTCATGGTCAACACTGTTGTAATACCTGTATGCAGAAGAGAGAGAAGTGTATAAATAAATAATCCAGTCATATTGTCACAAAAATTCCTCAGATTACCTCTTAATTCATCAGTGAGGCATACAAGAACTGACCCGCAGCAAGGCTGGCCTCAGATCACACCCACCCGCACCCATGCACACCAGCGCTATCACAAGAAGCTATCCATATGGATCCAGTGGCCACAGTGGGATCGTAAAGAAGGAAGATTTCAGCTTTACTTTAAATCCCTCCTGTTTTCAACTCACACTAAAGACACAAAAACACTAAGAAAGTTTGTAAGATAAATATAAAACATGAAACAAATATGATAAACAAAAATAAACACATCAGATGATACACTGATAAGTGGCTTTCAGCTCTTGATAAATAAAAAAATCCCAAATAATTATTTTGTAAGTAAGCAAAAGATGCATTATCTATCAACAATTTGAGAATTTTCAGAGGATGATGATGATTTAAAACTTTCAGAAAATACTAGAAAAAAGAATGATGTTTTCAAATGCGTTTGATGTGTAGTAGGTCAAACTAGATGATCTACAGGGCCTTTCTGGTCTCATTCTCCAAGTTACTAGATATTTTCTCAACGTTACCTCTTAGGTAATAGAAAGTGTTTCACTCAACTCACTTCTATACAAATTAATTACACAAACAAGATGACCTTGGAAGCTATATGTTTAGAATCTCAACTAAAATGCTCTTCAGCGGATTAACACTTTCTTCTTCTATTTGATACTTCAAGGAGATACAAAGGGGTTTTTTTGGATAGCAGTCCAAAATTCAGATGTGACCTTTCCTTTGGATAGCAATACTTGAAGATATCTTCTCAGATAATGTTATATACGTAAGCAGGTTTATTACACAAAACATGTTACACCAGTCTAAGACTACCTATGGCTTTGAGTCAAAATACAAAATCAGAGGTTGCTATTGACTGATCCTGCAGCAGGAAAACAGTGGTGATTTTGCAGTAGATTTCTCAAAAGAATCAAATGCCTAAAATGGCATATAGGTAACCACAGTTTTTCAGAAGTGCTTAGCTCCCACTAGATGCTTTTGAAAATCAATTAGGCACTTCTATGCATAATTAAATGCCTAAATACCTTTAATAATCTGGATCATTTTGCTTTGGGAAACCACAATCTGTCAGGGTCTTTCAACATAGATGCAAGAAAAAGGCCTGAGTCTTTGCAGCGTACCAGGCCCAGCACAGCTGCCAGGTGGAAGGTGATTCCCACCGTCCCCACTACCGACTTCTGCTCAGAGGATAAAAGGAGACACAGACCTTCCACCTTCTCCACTGCAAAAGGCATACAGAGGGCTGTTTTGGTGAGCAAATCTTCCGCATCATCCTGCCTGCTAGCCACGATGGACCCTCGTTTGAGCTTTATTGTTTTAATTTCTCAATCATTCTCTATAAAACTTTGTTTATTCCCCTGGTAAGCTCTTTTTTCTTCATCAGGATACCTATCTGTGAGAAAAATAACCCTACAATGCGCCAGTTAAGCAGGCTTCTGTATGCTCATGCAAAAGTCACCAAAAGGGACTCAGAGTTAACTGGATGGAGCTGTAAACATGATCCTGCTAACACCTGTTTTGGTACACATCTCAAGTCCACATCTCAAGTGGATGAGGGTCGGTATCGCTGAAATGGGAGTGTGAAAACTCTGCCTTCATCATTTGATCCAAGGTGAATTTGCTAAGTTAGTGGCACAGAAAGATTATTCTGTAAAAAGAACAAACTGGATATAGAATGAGCAGGATATGACAGCTTTTCTAGTTAAAGCTAGTGACTTTCCAGACTGTAGCCACAATGAGATTTATGTGCAATGCTTAAAAAAGTTTCTAAATATCAGAGATATTTCCATTCATTTATTCAGGCTTTTAACCTCTCTTCACTAAGCTTGGCAGAACTTTTAAATAGTACAGAGTTAAGGTCCAAGATTCAAACTTTCTTTTGCTTACCTTTTCATTACGCTACTGAGCCATGTTCATTTTTGCTTACTTTTTTGACTTATTAATCTTGCAGATTTAACAGCATAGTGGTCCAATTTCAGTGAGAAAGGAAGAGAGTTAAAGCCTGGACACAATCTTCTGTTAGGAAATGCTCCTATAAGATGAGAGTGGTGTGCTCACAATCTTATAAACTGGTGAGGGAAATTAACTCATCTCTCTCACTTCTTAAGATGTATTCTCAACCCTCAGTCTTCTCCACCAGACAGATCATACTGCCACCACCAGTTTTACTAAAAGCATCTATCAGGGCTAAGCTCAAAGTTGCTAGCGTGCATCCCACGTGCTCCAGGGACTCCTGGACACACTGTGCATCTCTGAGGTATAGTATACAGCACTTCTCCAAGGCAGGACACAAATTCCAAGTGGTCAAAGGTAGGAGACTGATGCCATGCCAAGTATCTCGGTCAAGGTAGCACTGCTACAGAATAATCCCTGTAGCAAAAATTATAACACTTCAGTAATGTCTATGGTAAAAACAAAATCCCTAAGGACAGTGAGTCAGGCTTTTGTCAGTTTTACACCTAACAGTTTAAGTGCAACTGTGGTTGAAAATTTTCCTCATCTTGGGCTTAAAAATCAAAGGAATTATTTTCATTACTTTTTAGAAATCTAGATCTTCCTGGGTTTCCTCTTGTGCAGTAATAACATTCTTTCTTCCATGATCTTAAAGAAAGTTTAATGATACTTGTCAGCCTAATCATTGCCATATTGCTGCCCCTGGAGATGACAAAAAGAACATAAAGGGGAAAAAACGTATTTATGTGAACAGCAGTAGATCCACAAGGCTTGAACTACAATTTCCAGAAGATTTCCATTCTCAACACTCTCTCCCTAAGCCCTGCTGTGAAACCACAGCAGGATCCTCCTCCTCTTAATCTTGAAGTTCAAGAGGAAGGGTGACCAGCAGTTACAGTCTGAAGGGAAAAAAAACTAGTTAATTTACTGCCCTCTGCAGATTTGTACTTCTAGGGAATATTGGACCCTTCAAGGTTGAGAACAGATGTACATACCCAGAGATGTCCTTGCAGGAACTGCATCTTTATTGATCCAAAATGATACCCATGAAAGAACAACTGTCAGTATACAAGGAATGTATGTCTGGATAGTAAAATATCCCATACGTCTACTCAGATCAAAGAAGATTGTCATAATAATGTAATCACCTGTAAGTTAAAAAAAAAAAAAATCTCAGTAGACATCGTAAATGGTTTTCAACTGTATATTTATCGCTACTGTTGCTCTATATTGTTATTACATGCAGTAAAACTTTACACTTCACCTTACCAGACAGGGTATGAGAAATTTCAGTTGTATTTCGTAGCCCTACAAATGCAAACTGATACAATCTCCAGTATTTTGGATCTGCTACTTCAACAGAGGTTTTTTTCCATTTGTATTCAATTTCATTTCTAGGATATCCATCTAAAATAAAACAGAACAAATCAAGCGTTCAGTTGCAATATATACCAAAGCATGTTTTCACTTGTGATCTTGAAAATTATTTATAAACTAAATCAGGGCTGTATATAAACTGGACCACAGAGCAAGGTACTCTAGAATCTACCTGATACACTGTTAAAATTTAACCAAAAATTGTCTAACCTCAGTTTTAAGCCTACCTAAATGTATGATCAACCAACTATGTAAATACGAATGTCTAGGGAATACGTACACAATATTGTTATACTCAGACATGAACAACTGGCTCAGAATCATCACTAAACATTAATCTATAAATGTAATAAGACACCAATACAGCTTTAAAAGAACATAGAGGGCTTAAAAATGCAGACACATTTTATTACATAATTTGATAAAAGTCCTATAGATATTTATTGAAAATTACTTTTCTCTACTGTTCACAGACCGGATTTTTGTGGGCTGACTTGTTGTCCAGTATTTCAATTCTAAGGGAGTACAATACTTGGATTTCATAATGTTTGCCTACATGACCCGGCACAAAGGCAGAAATGAAATTAATGAAATCTCCCTTGTAGGGCTCAACTCTTTAGTGGACAGAGTTGTAAAGCTCATTTAGTTGGCAGCATTCAAGAAGGAAATGTTAAATTAAAGTATTTATTTAGGAAGAATCGCTGAAGTTTGATTTCATTGCCTGTTAGGTTTCACATTTAGGAATAAATTGTCTAGCTGTGTTCAGGTAGTGTTGGAGGGTTTTTTGCCAGTAATACCACAGTGATCTTAAGAACATATTAATTTTTTATATATAGTTTATACTGAAGAATCCAAAAATCCAAATCTGAAAGTTGGTGTTTCTTGCTCACATAAATAAGTCCTACTGAAAGGACAAGGGCTCTTTATACTGATTAAATACCTGAAGGAACAGGTTGAAGATGTTAGCTCTTATTTTTCCTTTTAAGTATACCCTATGTAACCAATTCAAAGCCAGCAAGTCTAGCAGGTATAAAAGAAAAAATAAATCCTCTTCTCTTAGAACAACAGATTCCTATTTTTGTATCAAACTTCTAAGCACTATGGTTATTTCTAAAGTTGCAATTAAATGCATGTAATTCCATTCATTCATTATTGCATTTAATAATGCAATACACAATGCAATAAATCCAAGTAAAATATAAAGTTGTCAGTTCTTTCCTTCTCTGTAAGACTTTAAAATGTAAACACTTCTCTCTTGAAGGCAGAATATAAAGAAACTAAAAGCCTAAATGTAAAAAGAAAGGGGAAAAAAAAACAAAGTAAAGTATTTTACCACCTACAGCTTGAAAACTCCAGTGGACAGGAATGTTCATCCATGGGAAAGTTATGGAGCTGAAGATAACATTCAGCATTAATTGTCAGCCTAAATAGGGGGGGAGGGAGGGGGAAAAGCAGTAAGGTTATATTCAAGCATCCACACGCTTCAGACTAGATATTAAAGAACATGTACAGAAATCAATTTTGCCAATTAATGCACACTATGCATAGCCAGCTTCGTATCTGCAAAAAACACTCAGCATCACCTCTAAGGAGTGAAAACTGTCAGCAAATGCAATCTGAGGAGCTGTGTGGTTTTTCAGGATATCTAGCAATTCCAAGAGTGTCAATTGATTTGGGGGAATCTCCCAGCTCCTCACCATAAAAAGAGGGCAGAGGGGATGGATAAAAGGGTGGGACCGAAGGCAGGGCAGAGAGCGGAGTTCACAACAGCAAATAAAGGAGGCCGCGGAAGAGTGCATTCATCAAGTCCAGTGGTATTTGGTGTCATTGCACCTAAGGGCAGTATCCTGTATGGTGAAGGTGGGGCCACCCGCCTGCTCTCCACTCACAGAAGTAGCTCTGATGAAAACAGCAGCAGAGGTGGCAAACAGTAGGCTTGATATTTCTACTCCTTCAGCCTCTGAGGCACTCAAATAATGCACAGAGCTAGTGTACACTTTAGAAGTAGTTCAGGACTCATAACGGTGTTTAGACAACTGAATCACATGCTGCTTTTAAAAATACTACCCTAGATTTCCAAAAATCTTCCATGACAAATGAGAAACCTCGCTCTTGCTAACTTTCACTAGGAGGCTGCAGTAAGGGGCTGGACACTTAACTGCCATCTTTGCATTTAGAATAGCTCCTCCTCTGCTGACAGCATGGTGAAGAAGTCAGAATTTCTTCCACATCCAGTTTTGAAAAGTAACATCATGCTTACATGCTACTGAGATGAAGGGATGAAGAAAGGAGGACTCTGTCATGCAATGCCAGAAGGCCCTGCAAGCCTGTGAACAAAGTGATTATTTTATACAAAGCGTCATTAGGGCCTTCCTGGAAATCTGACCAGACCGAGAGAGAGGTAGATGTAATTTACATGGGAAAGTAAATTAAAGGAAATTTCCTGACATATCCTGGAAAAGAATATGCCATATTTCAAACTGAATGACCTGCATTTCTCTGGTGAGGCTTTTCAAATGTGCCAGTCATGATGTATGCATTTATTGCCTTTGGTTTCTATTTTCACTCTTTGGATAACTCAATTTTTAAAAAGGCAGACCTAAAGCAATACAATGCCCAACATATGAACTTCTCTTCTCTGTGTTATTCCACCTTAGGCCAAATCCAGGCTATCTCCTCGGTCTATACAGATGTCTGCACATGGCAGTGCTGGGTGAATACCACCCAGTTCTACTGTTTTATCAGCAGCCCACTGCACTTCATAGCTCAAATATCAGCACTGTAATTCTACTTTCTCCCTCTGGGAGAGTGCACATAAATGTTTTTCACTTAGACTCTGTTTAGAAAAAAAGCATAACTTTGAAACTGAACAGACGATGGAAGGGCAAAGTCCAAGTATGACACTGAAACTGCTCAGCACATGTTAACAAAAGAGACTACCTAGAGACTTTTATAAACCTCAGCAGCATAAACTGTCTAAAAAGCGCTTTTAGAAAGTTGTATGCTTCAAAGTGAGGCATATAAGAAACAATTAAGTGAACAGAATTCTTTTAAAACAGTCTAATTCTTGTTACTTCTTATATAGATTGCTCATACAACATCACTAGACTACATATGAAAGCTATGTAAATGACTGAAAACAATTTTAAAAGAAAAAAAAATTAATCTTGCAAGTACAGAACCAGATTTATTGGACCATATGGCCATAACTTTTGAAAGGATATTAAACACATTCTCAATCCTAAGAAAACAGATAATTTAGTATACTCCTTAGTACTCTGCATCATCTTACTGTCAAGGCTCGTGCTTAACAATCAGGGCTCTGGCTGATAAGTAGAAACTTTTTACAGCTGGCTGAAGGAAGCTCTTCCCGAGCCTGTCACTATCCTCCTCTGCATGGATGCCTGAACTACTTGCTGATGAACTAATTTACAGCATGATTTTGTAGACAAACTTAAAAAAAAAAAGGAAAAAAAGGAGAGAGAGAGAGACAGACAGACAGACAGATCACACTAGAATGCTTTCTATAGATTAGAGCCTTTCAAGAACCATTTGATAACCAATTTAGACATCAGGACAGATAGCCTACATGTTGCTTTTAAAATCATCCCCAGCATCCCCCATTTGCCAAGCAAAATTTTTGCAAATATGTTTGCCTCCACCTAATTTGGAGTTAAAAGAATAGCTTTGTTGATTTTAATGGCACAATGTAAAGGTTGCAAACATATGTGAAGAAGTACATGCAGAACTGGAGCCTGATCATTAGTCAGGCTACCTATGATTTTTACTGTTTGAAGCATTTCATCTTTTACTTAACAAATGTGATGTGGCAGAAATTAAATACTGAACTACTCAAGAGTATAGAAGGCTCTAAAATAACAATCTATGGCTAGATCAGTGATATTTTAGGGTGGACAGCTACTATGTTACTGGCCACATAATTTTTATATTTTTTTCTTGCATGTACCTAAATGAGATAAAGGTCTGGTTCTTCTTCAGTTGTATTCACCCTATTAACTGGGTAATGTAATTCAATATTACACATTTCGAATTTTTCATTATCATCATTTTTTTCTCCCCAGTAAATTCCCCCCGAACTCCTGTAGTCCACAATAAAAAAGGGCCAGAGATTTTCTTCATACTTTAATTATTTTCATATTCCTGGGCATAAAAATGCTATTTTTTTATCCAGTTAATAAACACCCACCTCAAAGTGTATAATACTCGTCCATCACTCCAGATCCGAAGCAAGCGATTTGGAGTTGTAATCCAGTGAGCATCAGACTTTCTTGAGTTCCGGAAGAAAGTGTCTGGAATCCAAATCTTCCCAACCATATTGCTATTAAGCATAAGCACTTTCATTGAGCTGTTAAATTTTAGACGACTGTCATACCAAGTCTGGGCAAAAATTATATCTATGGTGTATTCCTAAAAACAGAGAAACAACCATATCTATGTATGCATATACCAGAGCCTGCAAGCCAAGGATTTTTAATTCATATAGAAATCTTGGGCCATCTCTTCTTTTTCGTATCAGGTGACCAGCACCCAGAAATCCCACACTGAGGAGTAACAGACTGATGAATGGCACACACATACTTCTGCTGCCCTCTCTTCTTTTCTGACATAAATTGATTATTTAAGGAAAAGGAGACCTGATAGGACCTTCCTGTAATGCGGAGGTCACCACACAGCAGAAGTACTTCCAGTGGACCTAGTCAGAAGTTAAAAGCAATCTTAATACTTCTTCTGGGCTAGACTAAGTTTGTTAAGACAGAGATTCTGTATCTCTTGAAAACCAAAGCAAACAATTTTTCTGTATTTTTTCAGAACTTTACAACACATAATTTGAGATCTTTTTAAGAAAGTAAGAAAGCTACAATTATCTTCAACATTCTCAACTAATATTTTAACAAAAATAATGGAATTCATCCACTGGCCAAATTTTATATTTTGAAAAATTCAAGGGGAAAGCAGCAAGTAAACATCACAGCTTGTGCAGTTAACTGTTACTGTCTGCCACATACATTTACCTACATACACATACAAAAGGGTATATATTCATAGTCAGGAAGGAAATTTCCTTAATGAAATACCACTTTACTTATTTGAGTTTCAAGAAAACATCTGTTCTTCAGGTCAAAGTAAGTGCTTGATTATTTTATTTCCATAAACAACCTTCAAGACACCTGTGAAAACTCAAGGCTTTTTTTTTATCCTTAAAAAACTGCTTCCTGTGCTCATTTACAGTAGTTCCACCCAGAAAGGAAACTCACTTTTCTCTAGAGTAAATCAGTAAACAAGACCATGAAAAGGAGACATGTTTTAATGGCTTAAATGGAAAAGAATTGCCTTTACAGTACAAATAGGAGAAAAAAAATAAATCAGTGAGTGAAATCAACAGACGTGACAATGCATGAGAAGAGCAGATTGTCTGAGTTTGAAGGTGCTACTCCAAGCAGCCACTTCACAGTAGCTCTGCATTGTATGGGAAAAAAGAAATATATCAAACTGTCATTTCAGTCACAACCACCTAGGGTAATAAAACTCAGGTTGCCATAGAATACATCCACCCTAAGAAATTAAGACAGGAAAAGGAGAGGAGCTCAGAGATGATTCTGAAGGCAAGGGGACAGCCTCAGCATGCCCAGGTGTTTGCATTCTCTTACCTTTCAGTATTAAATACGCAAGTCTTATCATGACCATATTACAGAGTTGTTTAAACAACTTCTTGGGCAAAAATAATACGAAACTTTATTCACACCCTTCTTGGAACTCCTCCCACTGTTCAAGCAGAATCTATATGCGTAACAATTCATTACCACAAAATTAATAGCAATTTGTTTCCAAGCATACATTCAACATCTTGTTGAACATACATAACAAGATATCCAAGGGCCAGCCTCCTCTCATATATCTACTCAGGGTGGTCCTCCATTTCCGAGCTGACATTTCAGTACCTGGACATCTCCCTCTGCTCTCATTCATCCAACCAAAGGCACAATGCTACTCATTTATCCCATCTGAAAGACATGGACTTGCAGCCTCTGCGCATGGCAGCAGCAATTCTTCCCTCTCTTAAGCAAGGGCTCACAGTCAGTACATCTCTACTCTCTCCCAATAGGGGTTACTCCATTTGTAATCTGCCTTGGAGGACAGTAACATCTCTCGAACATTCTTATTTGTTCTATGCTTCACTGAGACCTCTCCTTCTTTGAGGATCCATCACACATCCCTAGGTCACTCATATTCTTCCTATAACCCACCTCACACAGGACCACATTTTCAACACATTATATCTACACTGTCTTTCACCAACGTGCACTTTGATGCAATGACAAGCACATACATTTTATGTTCACATTGTAAGGGTGTAGGACGTGTGAAAATGGGACACAAGCATTACCCTCCTTTCTGAACTCAGGTGTCCTCACAAAACAGGCCAGGTGGCACAGGTCCAAACAGAACCCCAGCATTCACCTTTATATAGACAAACATATAGGATGATCAAACAACTGAAACAACCAAGAGTTTGCTACCATGCAGCTGTGACAGTATAGATACCTGAGAGCGACAGCCTGAAAGGGAAACTATGCTACAGGACTATTGAGAAAAATGGATCTGTTCTGAAAACCTACTTTGAAACGGACCTGAAATGTGCACAGATTTTACAGATTCATACGTTGAACTCCCTCAAGTTTCCAGCTCCTGGAAAAGAATCTGTATGTCCTAATAAGAGAAGCAAATCTCAGTTGCTAAGATTTGCTGAAAATGAGGTAGAAAATCATCATACTGAAGCAGTCAAGTACCTTTTCTAGAAGTACTTTATTTCCAAAACTAGATGACTAAAAGTCCCATTTTAATTTCAAAAGCATACTAGCAAGCACAGCAGCACATCAGATTTATAAAATGTTCTTTTAGTGCAACAAATTTCTGAGAAGTTACTTTGGTTTTCCTTGTTTTCTTACTAAAGTTAAATTTAACAAGCTTATCACCTTCTAGTCTTTCATAAAAGCTCTCACTATTCAGCGCCGCTGTGTAACCATAACAATTGGTTTAGTACTCTCTTTCAAATGAAACTAATGATAAAACTATTTGCAGAATATTTATTCTATGTAGAATGAAATGGAATCAATCTATGGCCACATTAGTCACAGTCATAGGAAAACGCATGCTTATTCATATTTAGCCTCACAGGGTTCAATAACCATTGCACATGTTAGCTCATATTTGGCATTTGATTAGACCACTGAACCTTTTAGCGCAGCCGGCATACAGAGCCCACCTGCCTGATTATTTACAGGCAACTGCAGCCCTCCTCCATCTCTAAAAGATCATAACAAACTCCAAAGGCTGGGAATACAGTGACTAATCTTGGATTACCATTAAAGGGTCAGGCAGACAACTAACTGTGAATTTTGACGAGCAGACTTATAGTCCCACAAAAAATCATTCAATAAATAAATGCTATTACTTCAAATAAAGTAGGAACAGTTACTGTATACGAATAAACTGAATTCTCAAGATTGGTTTCACTGTCAAAAAGAACAAGTGCAGTTCAATCACAGTCAGACATGAAAACTGGCCACTAGGCTTCTTTTTTTATTGCAAAGCTGTGAAAAAGGGGAAGTAGATACCATTCTACAAGATTATTTCTCAGTGTAACTATAACATGCCAGTTGCAACATAACATCAATATAGATGAAAAGAAAAATCACACAAAGCAGAAAACTATTTGTTCTTGGATATTTTGTCTGGCAGTCTCAAAAGTGATTTGATATTCCACAGTAAAAAGGGTGGAGAAGGGAGAAGTAAAGCAATGAGTAGCTAAATTGCTGGCTGGACCACGTTAACTGCAACACATTTTGTATTATAAAACACATAGGGATAAAGCAGCCTTACTTTCTGAGGGGCAAACTCAAATACAGGTCCTAAAATCAAAATTTAAAATAATAGCTGAGAGCTTGCATTAGTCAGCTAGAGGCCTGCAACACAGTTCAGTGCAAGTGAGTTTCAGAAATAAAGGAGAAAAAACACCATCACTTCATTCCATCCTTGTTTTTTTTTTTTAAAAAAAAAAAAAAAAAAAAAAAGAAAAAAAAAAGATTTAGAATTTCACTTTAAGTGCACCTGAATTTTTCGGGAATGCAACACACTAATTCAGGAATCTTTTTCATAGCAAGCCCCTGAACTTTGTTCAGCTTTTGAGTGTGACATAACGTCACCTTATTTAGCCATCAGAGGTCCATAATATTTTTCCCCAAGTTCTTCAATTTATTCCACTTTCTGTTCCAATTCCTTAAACTGGAACTTAATGGGAGGGAATTTTTCAGAAAAAAAATGAAGAAAGGGAAAGCTTCACTTCTGCCACTCTCTCCTTTCGTCTTCTTTAAGGGAAATTAAACGAAACATTCTACCAACCTATATGCTTCAACATAAAGAGATGTGATTTAATTTCAAAGACTCTGTTTAGTGTGATGATTAAGAGGTTTAGGAGATTAAGACAGTCATAGACAAAACTGGTAACAGCACAATCTCCTAAGAGATAAGCACAGAATAAAGCAACATGCACTAGCTGATTAATCAGCATCTTCCTAGCGTGACCTTTTCCTTCTCCCTCCCCTAAACCTCTGGACATCAATAAAGTGCTTTTAAGTATTAAAGTGCTCTGCAATCTTTGATGTATAACTGCTCCAAAAAAACTTCTAAAATGTGGTTGCTCTCCTTGGTGGGCTCCTTTCAAGTTCTTAAAAAAGGCTTTTGAGTTGCCTCAGGCTCCACCACGGTTTCACCAAGGGTTTATTCACATGGCTGGGCTGAAACAAAAGTTAACTTTCTTGTTTTAGCAAGTCATTTTAGTTTGCTCACTCACAGATCCAGGAGCAAGATCTAAGAGATCCAACAAACCAAAATGACTGACATCTACAACTGAAATTAGACTAATGATACCACAGCTGTAGAAGAGGTGGGGGTGGCAGGAAATACTCTGAACAGAAGCACACAGCATCTGCTCCCAGTGTCTTTTAACCAGTCAGATTGTTATAATTGTGCAGATAATCACACTGGAGGATCCTAGGAGAACATATGCACAGGATAAGAGGAAATACAGCAAATTGTCTACAGAAGACGAGGCAGTATAGGGACACCTACTTTGTCACAGTACAGAAGAAATCTATCATTCTTCATACCACAATTTGGCATCTGTGCTTCTCCAGTCCTTATTTTGAACATGAAAAGGGGCAGATGTAAACAATAATACGAATAAAAGGCAAGATCTATTTAAAAGCTTTGTAGATTAGAAACTGTAATAAAAATCTTGCCAAATAGTCAAAAGATTATCTAGAAAAGTAACTAAAGCACTTCTGTTAAATCTCTGCCCTTATTTAATCAGCTTAGATACTGGCCTTCTGAAGAGAGATAAGCATGAGGAGAGAAAGCAGGTATGTATATACATCTAATCTATATTCATTCTCACACCGAGAACAATACAAAAGTCTTGTTCTGTGTCTACCTTCACGTAATCAGAGTCACTAAAGGAGTCAAAAGTTGTCCCACAAACAACTTTATAGACAAAACTGTACAGCACTCAAGCACGTATCATTTTCTTTTATAAATAAGTTATAAGGTCTCAAACATGACGTTTCACCTTTCAGTATGGTACAACTGCTTTTAAAGCAAGATTACATGCACAGTTACTCTTTGGTCTTTTATTTCCATGATTTTCCTGTTGTGCTCCAAAATCCTAACATTGGTGGCCAGGAGATTTATCTGGGTTTGGTTTCTACCACACAACCTCTGTGAGATACGCACTCCCACGAGGAATATAGCTCTCTTCTCAGTCTACCTTTCTGATTGCTGAGGCAGTCATGCAACTGTGCATGTCAATGTGCAACACAAGGTACATGAGAGCTTTTAAAAAGCTTTCATTGGCTTTTTATTTACTTAATTATTTATTGCCCCCTAGGAAAGGAATAGAGAAGATAATATCACATTTTGGGGCATATCAGTATTAATACTTGAATATATTTGAATGAAGACATGAATACATGGCTTTCTGAATAGAGAAGCTGTGGATTGTTGCGTTCATAAAAGTATTGACTAGTAATAGTTAATTTCTGCTTTGCACACCAGATGCTGTGGGGAAAAAAACATTACAACACAGACACTTGTTTTTCAGAAAACTAAAAACCTCATGCAGTAATTGTATGTCAGTGAATGACAAACCCCAGACTAGTCAAAAACATAATGCTTCAGACATGCATTTTCAACAGCAAATGAAATAATCAGCAAGAATATATGAGACTTTATGAAATTTAAGAACATACTAAAACAGAATAAGAGTAATGAAAGCCAAAATCAGTGGGTGAAGAAGTTAAATTTATTCACTGGAAAAAGCACATAGCATTCCCTAATAGCTATTTTGTCAGCACACTCACCCCTAGTAACAGGGGATTAGGGCAAACACTCTTTCCAAAACTGAGTCTGCTTCCTTGGTAAACAACATGGAGGTGCAGCTGAAGGAGAGGACATCCAGACCCCAGCCCTGCTTTGTAAAGTGAGCTTCCCGTAGCACATACCGTGGGGAAAAACTCCCGTTTCTCTAGCTGCCCAGCCTCTGCCAGAAGATGAGATTTGAGCACAAATCATGACACTAGCCATCGAGGGGACAGCGAATGAGAGCAGCTTTTCCCTGGAGCGCAGCAGTGAAGAAGCCAGTGACTACTGCCAAGCTCAGTTCCTAGATGAGTTCAGGCAACTGCAGCACTGAGAGCACATCCCTTGTTTTTCTTCCTATAAATCCAGGGCAAATCGAGACCAGCAGAATTATTCCCACAACTGGAACACAGCAGCATGAAGTTTATAGATGACAGGTTAGGAATTAATAACAAAGATCACGTATGTAGTTATGTAGTGTTCTCCAAAGTGTTTATAAACTATTTGACACAAAGACAGGTAAGAGCTACAAGACAAAGAATTAAAAGCAGTTTGTCTCAGCTGCAGACACAAGACAGACAACCACAGTAAAATCATGCAGAAAGTACTTGAAGCAGGCGTAAAGGCATCGTATGTAACAGCGACCTGTGCTACTGGGCGGTCAAGCAGTCCATGTGGTTTGGGAGAAAAGTGTTAGCAAAGCACTGTCTGGCTTAGCTTCAGCACTAGTCACTATCCTTACCCTCACTGTGAAGTGCTACATGGTCTAGTAATTTGGTATTTATATGAGCACTATTCTTGGTTTAGATAATCTCGGACCAGAGCCAGTGCAGGAACTCAATGACACAAACATAGAAGACAAGCCTTCCGCGAAGCACCTGCAGTTTAAACTCGAGAAAAAAGACAAGCTCTGGAAGGGACAGTGAGGGGGTAAATAACAGGAAACAGAGAATTCAAGACCAGTCAGAACTGCAGGTAGTGCACAGCAAAAGCCTTGCCATTTGCAGTAACCTCCACAGGGTAAGAAAGCTGAAATGGGAACACGATGGGATACAACGAAGCAGCTTTGTAGACATTTATAGAAAGTTTCTTTCAAGCATGAAGAGGAAGTTTGGAAGAAAACAGTTGGTTTGAAAAGTTGAAAGAAAGGGAACAGAAGGTAGTGAAATCTGAGGTAGAAACTAGCCTCTTGCTAACAACTGGGGGGTAAATGGCTGGGGACAGGCTTTGAAGCACCTTGAAAGTGGAAGGAAGCAGTTTGAGCGTGAGCTCTGGTTTAAAGAGGAGCTAGAGGAGGGGCATGGACAACAAAACATTCAGCAGAAACAGTGGAAACATTTCTTTATAGGAATTCTCTGCGTGATATGAGTGGAGCAAGACTACAATTGGAAAGGCTACAAAAAATACGTTGTAATAACAATGGATGTCCGGATAAGACATTCAGCTTGATGGATGGATTAAAAAAAATAAATAAAAATATTTTTTAAGAAATCTCAAAGCTGTTTTGTAATAAGAATTTGCAAGATCCCAACTGAGACCTTGCTCCTGGTCCAGTACATCAGAACATTTTTAGGTTTCAAGATCGAATGACAGAATAACGATTATCCAAAGCAACTGAGAGAGCAGAAGGGACTGAAAGTGGAGAGATTTAAAGCTCTGACTTAGGCACATTGAGCTAACTAAACATCTGTGAGCAGATATCGGAGACATAAGCCAATATTTTAGATCGCAGACACCCAGAACAGCAGACCACTGGCATGCAATGGTAGCTGAATTTGTGGATGAGACTACCAAGTGAGAGCAAAGGAAAAAGAAGGTGACAACAGAAGACATCTGGCGTAGGAATGCCACAGAAAGAGCTTTAAGGAGTGCATTCACACTAACACTGAAATAGATAAATTATTGGAAACATAGGAAATCAGTGCACTCGCTCACAATTCACTGACAGACTGACCATAGATAAGGAGGAAGCTTTTCAGCAATGTCTCTTAGCACTACCCATGTCTCTTAACTCAGTACTTCCGCATTTTCCTCTAACAAATTGCCAGTAACAAATTATGTAAATACAGACTGCTTTGACATCTTAAGACACAAAGTGCCTTAAGCGCTTTGATGACAGTTTGGCTATTGCTGTGCCTGTAGAAAATCTAGAAATCTCTAAAAATTTAAGATGATATAAACTTGATTTTCAAGCAGTATACACTGGCACACTCTATTGAAGTGAGGGAAGTTAAGTCAAAGTAAATTTCATATATTTATATTGAAACCATGCCAGCTGTGGCTTAGATGACACAATGGTTCTATACAAAAACAGTATATATCTACCATGAGCTGGTCTCGTATACAAGATTTAAGAACACACCACAGCATAAATATGCCTAGGTGCAAACTATTAGAAAAGACTGCAGCTTTAGCTTATAGTATTCCTAAACAGTGCACACCAATTAGGGCATATTTCGTAATAAAGAGCATAGATTTCCTGCTGCTGCATACGTGGAACCCTTACTCTCTACTCTGATTTCATATCTATTAAGAGATAATTGGTGAACTGCGGCTGCAATGCAACAAATACTGAGAGCTGCTTAAAAAGCAAGCTGAAAAACTGGTTTTCTCTGGTTTGGTTTCAAAAAGCTATTGCAATATTTTCTTGCTGTCCAAAGGCTGGCTTTTCCCTCATGCCTCAACATTTTCTCCATGAAATCGTAACAGAAATAGGGAGTGACACAGGAGCCACTCTGCTGATCCAGTAGGAGCAGAGTATACTTTGTACTTGGCAGATTCCCCTGTAATTGGGCAGGATAAGCTCAGAGCTACTTTGCGATAGTGTTAGGCAATCTAGCTGCCCTGCAAGAGCCAGACTAATCGATGTAAGCTATTTTTTCAGGAAAAACACAGAGAACACCTGTGAAGTTGTATTTATACAGTATGCTTCAAGTTCACAGAGCTGCTAAAATGCTAACAGATGTGGGTTTTGACACTTAAATGTATTTCGTAACAAAGAAAAAACAATGCTCCAGCTTACCGAAGTAATATTTACTCAGCTGCTGTAAATGAACAATGTGACCACGAATCTCAAATACTCATCTGATAAAATTAGATACAATTAGATCTGATTACTTTCAGTACTGACAGGCACCAAAATTATTGGAATCTATCTTTTCTAACAAAAATAAAAGTGTAAGTTGAAAAAAATAGCGTATTAGCCTAGTTCAATTCGGAAACACTTTGTACAGTAAGAAACAGGTAATGTACAAGAACCAGTTGATTTAAGAACATTTAAGAACCAGCATTCCTGCCATGTGAAAAAGACTGAAACCAATCTGCATAAAATACACACACTGGGGTCTCCAAAAATGTGCAGTGCTTGCACGTGAGACCTATACAACCTTAGGAAACCTCCTGAATTCGCGAACACAAGCACAAGTGCATCATGCTCTTCCTCTCACCTATGCCACCTAAGCTCGTACAGACAATGGTACTGTTGTCTGCAAAAATGAAAGTAATTCCAGCCTCCAGGAAAAGCTTCAAATGCAGTTCAGAAACCGTGATGAGCCCTGTCAAGCAACGCTCTCCCAGTTCCGAATACTACTGTACGCTGCAGCATCTGAACAGCCTTGTGAGTTGTCACATTTGTGTCTTATCAGACCCAGATCCTGTGTTCACTTAGAAACACAGCTCTCTAAAACAGAAAAGTTTCGTTTGTGTATGTTCATATGTTTCCTTTAATGCACTTCTTGTTTGGGATTTTTGTTTGTTAACTCCTTAAGTCAGCGGAACACAATGAACACATAAACTCAAGTACATGCTGCAGTGTGTGCGGGATCAAGCCTTCTTTCTCATTCCAATACTATTTCTGTGTCTTTCTAAGCCTCATCTTTCATTTACACCAGTTAATATTCATTCATTAATAGGACATGATATCATTCAAGAACTGAGTGATAAACACATTGACTTACAAAATACTAGAGTTTGCATCTTTCAGCACTGGATTTCAAAGTACCTTCAGATAATATAAATTTAGGTGATGATTGTCAGAAATGGTAGACTATGGCAGGAAAAACTGTACCCCAACAGTGTCCAGGTCATGCAGTATGCATACTGAAGTTGCATGTTGGGTACTCTATGAATGTCTGACCTACTCAGTGGTTTGGCCACCTTATTAAAAATAATAGTGCGAGGCTTCAAAGTACAGCCTTCAGTTTGCTGTCACAGTAGCCTTCAATGGATAACCAGCAAAGATCATATGACAAAAGCTACAACATCTGCAGAAGAAATAGAAATGTTGGAAATAACAGGGGAAGCAAACTGCTTCAGTGAAGTGCAATCATAGAAATTTCTCCTAGAAAATTCACTCTCCACTTCCATTAATAAATACAAAAGCTGAATAAAAAGCATCACCGGCATACACATCCAGGGAATAAAAACGCATACACCCATCCCAGGAACACTAAAATGGTAACGATAATATAGTTCCAAAATGTTAAATCATGATTTAGAAATACATAAATCAACAAAAGAATTTTAAAACATACATTTTTTTCTTCTCTCTCTGTAAACATATATATATGCGCATACCTCTACATACATAGCTAGATATATATAGACAGAGAAAGAAATAGATGGACAGGTAGAGCACTTTCACTTAGCTATTTTTTTTATCTGTCAGTCATGATGCCCACGTAGCTTTATTGAAATGATCTGCCTCTAACTCCTCCCTCATTCCCTGTTATTTGGGTACTTCTCCACTATTTACCATATGAAACTTGGTTAAATAGGCATTAAGGGCAGAAAAAGTATAAACTTTCCTCCTTGTTCTTCATTTTTGACACAGTAATGTATGACTATTTCTTACTTAAGGAACAGTATTCCTTCTCCACAGATTTCTCCTATTTAGGGCAGCAGTCTTCCACTGTAATGAGACTTTTTATCAAATAGAGGTTACAACATCTGGTATTCTATTAGTTTTACAAGATCAGGTATTCTCTTAGTTAAAGGAAGGTATAAATGTTTTGGAGGGCTGAATTACATATTTGCATGGTCTCGTCGAACCACAAAAGCCAAGGTATTGACACGGTTCTCCTACAGGAATAGTAGGGGCAATCTGCATCCCTTAGACACCTTCAGGCACTGACAACACGAAACTTTAGTCTTTGAAGGAAAAAATACATGGCAGAGAAAGCTAATGAGGCCCACAGACAACACAGATCAACATACGACCTTTCTAAATGGGGAGAGACATCAGACTGCTACTCATGCTACCATCAGAGCCCCTTTTTTCCCTTGGTTGGCTGGTAGGAAATGCTGGAAGGAAAGAGAAAGGCAGGAAGAGCCTAGTGCACTTACACTGAAGTGCTCAACAGAATGAGCTTCTACAGAGGTGAAAATCGGAATTTAATATTCATTGCAGTTCTGAATTCCACTAAGAGAACCCTACCCCACTCCAGAGCTCTTGGGGATCAAGGCTTTGGCCACGGAAATGCACTTAGCCATACTTTATATGAATGTTATATGATGCAGAACACAGGCTAGATTCAAAAATCCGTGGGCTTAATGAGTATTCGGAGTCTAAGTCCTTTGCTGAGCTGGACGCTTGTTAAAAATGTTTACTCAGGAACCTGGTAATTGTGGGTACACAGAGAGACCACATGCTGTAGGAAAACATCTTTTATGCATGATATGTCTATATCATTTAGAATATTATGTAGATCTCTGTTAAATTAAATGCCAAAAGCCGAAACTCAACAGCCTTCAAAGGCAAATTCTAATGAATGTCACACATACACTTAAAGCCTCCCTTTTATGAAAGTATGAAAGACTCCATCAGATAGCAGAAGGAAAATAGACTGAAATTATAAAATAAATCAGTTTTCTCTCATGACGAGTGTCCTCTGAAGCTCCTCTGGGCTTTAACATCAAATTATATCCCTCTCTCTAAAAAAACAAAACAAAAAAAACAAAACAAAAAAAAAAAACAAAAAAAAACCCCTCTCTACATCATGCCACTAGAGTAAACTAAACAATAAAAGATGTCATATGCCAGAGTGAATTAAAATATCTGGCAAATGAATAATCCAATGGAAATCATGTATATGTTCTCATGTAAACTGATAAAGCGAAAGGCTAAGGATAGCCCTGAAGATGAAAGTAATTTTTGGAATTTTGGTTAATAACCTCAAAGAGTACTGACTCCAGGGAAAATGCATGCACAAGAAACAGCTCACATAAGCAGAGGTTACAGGGTCAAATCTGTAATTATTTTTTGCTGAGAATGCTGTTTCCTAGATTAAAAACACCTTTGTTGGAAGCCTTAATAAAATTATTTGCAAATATATGGCTTTATTTATTTTCACCAAATTACAATTTTTGTAGCGATATTAGGTGCTCATATGATCCAAGTTCCTCATGTCCAAGCCCAGTGAAAGCAATTGCTCTTTTTGGAGGCCACAGCGTCCTTGACTATAATCTAAATTGCTAGGTAGTTCTCTGCCCATTTTTAAAAACCACAGAATACTTCTTGAAGCTCCATGCGTCAATGAGATTTACCTTACTACCCTGTGGTGACATGCTTCATCGTTACTATTTATTTTTACAGAAATCAGGAGCTCCAAGTATCTCCTGTTTTCAGTCCTAGTGCATGCAGTACCTAGCAGGTACTAGCTTGACCCACTGGCAGAGGAAGCATTCTACCATGAGCTGCTGCTCGCTGCCTGTCTGCATATTTTGCTCCCACAATAAATCCTTTCTGAAGAGGATAGGATGGACAGAAAAAGACAGACTGTAATAGACAGACAGAACCAGAGAAACTGTTTATACCAGATGTAGATATAGGAAAACTTTCCCTAACTGCATTGCTCTCCTGCTCTTTCTTTCAGTTCTTTATAAACTGTCCTGGCCAGAGCCACGGACTAATTTCACAGAATCACAGAATCCAGTCAGGTTGGAAGGGACCTCTGGAGATCATCTAGTCCAACCTCCCTGCTCAGCAGGGTCACCTACAGCATGTTAGACAGGGTTGCATTAGACTGTTACACTGGAATGACTATCCCTTGCCACACATCAGTATCATCTACTTTTTTCCCTACTGATCATCTACCTTTATCCCTAATATCTAAGTGCCACAGGCCTTTTCTGCTTGGTTTCACATCAAGAAGTTCATATTCAGGTGAGCATGATGAGACACTACATGCAAATTGCAAAATCCTTAATAATCATTTAGAATTAATGTGCTTTTGTCAAATGCTCAGAACTTACCTACTCTGTCATATTTCAGCACCTGATCTGACAGAAATCCCCATTTGCCACATGTGCAAAAGCTACGAGCACTCCTAGAAGAGGTGGGAAAGCAAAAAGGCAGGCAGGAGCTCAGCTCAAGCTTGCTTGAGGGCCAGGCACAGGCTAAGTCCTTCGGCTCAGGTTCCAACCTGATCAGGGTATATTAACAGGTCCGCTTTGAAACAGGATGAGATGCACTACTTCACTGCTGAAGAAACCAGCTGAGGTACACATCCACACACACACACACACACACACACACACACACACACACACACACCCCAGAGGTCCCCTAAGACTAAATGAGATGGGATAAGGAGGTCAAAAGTGCTAATTTCAGATTTCGTTTTCTATAAACTAATGAAAGAATGACTGCACCGAAAATAGCTTTTTTCCACAAATACAAGGTCAACTGTCATTTTTCTTACTCACCGAAGAGCAGCTCTAGGAAATATTGTAAACTGGGCCAGAGACAAACCAAGTGTAAACAAGCAGAGTGACAATGTCCAGCATGAACCAGAATAAGAACCTGATACAATGTACTCACACTGGTGTAATTTTTTTTAAGAAATGCAAAGAAGAAAACTACAGTTTCAAGTAGAGAGTCTGAAATGTTTCTGCAATGCTCAGATTCAACAGTACAGGTATACACAGTAACAAATTATTATAAAGCAGCTTATTTGAATCAGAGTAGAATTTCCTCATAACATTAACCCATAGCATCTTTCAGACAATGTTTTCAGTCAATAATTAGCACTTACCATATTGATTGGGTCAACCGGGCCAATGCTGTTAACATAGACATCTGTTTCAATTACCGTAGTTCTCACTAAACAAAACAGCAACCATAATAATTACATATTTAATCAACTCTTTACATTATTAGAGTTATTTAACCTATCTATTAAAAACAACAATAAACCTGATTTTTTTAATTAAATTCCAAAATACTAAGTCTCTGGTCCTGTTGTCTGTTCATTAGGCAAAGAATCATACATAACTTGGCTCCTTATTCTATACAAACTAAATTACAATTATCAGGGTAAATTTTTTACTTCTAATGAAACTGCCATCTATGTTTTGTGAACACAAAGACATTGAAAATACAAAAGGTAAAGGAAGGGAAACAAAAAATATCTCTTCCAACATAAAAAGTGGTTCATAAGTAGAACAAAGAAATCATCTGGAAAATGTTGTTTATATAACAAACCATGGAGCCTGGGAGCAAAGGTATTTATCAATTGCAAAGGATCAACATGCAGTGCCTTATGTCAATTCCTATCTGAAGATGTTTAACAAAAATAAAGTAACTTTGAGCCACAGATTTCTTCAGTTCATGCAACTATACCACACTTAAGGATTATTATCAGCTTGATCAATATACCGTTTCATATCAAACAAAAAACTCAACAAAAGTTATTTAAAAGTTAAGTATTTCTATATTTATATTTTTTAAAGAGAAATTAAACTACCCTCCAATGGCTGACAAAAAATTAATTGTTTCAAAGATATCTTCTTATAACGCAGGACATTTAACGAAAGGCACAAATTATAACTTCTTAACAAGTCATTAACATGACTTCTTATGAATGTCACATGCAAAATACATGCATCACTGATCATTCACTTCCTCCTAACTGGTTTCTAGAGGAAAAAAGGTGCCAAAAGAAAAAGAGGTCAGGACTTCGTGCAGGAAAAGTGTGCATTTAAAAATCACCAATATATCTAGCAGGGTGGTTTTTTTTTTTTTTTTTTTTTTTTTTTTTTTTTGCCTATACTGGAAAGCAAATAGGAATAAATGTGGACACAAGAGGACATGTTCTAGTCCCCTGTGGCATAAAGCTCTGCTAGTCTTTCTCCCTTGATTTAATGTGTTAAAATGAAGCATGTCTGTCCATCTATGGAAGGAAAAGGGAGGAAATACAAGCAAAAAGGTACTTCTTTGATTTCATAGGAGAGGGCTCTAGATAATCAGATTTGGTATCTTTTTACAGTAAACAGAGATCACCAGAGTGTTCTTTCACAAAACTAAATCTACAGTAACACAAGCTTTTCCAAACCTCAAAAATCTGAAATTCTGCACCACAAGCAAGCATACAGGAAAAAAAAAAAAAAAAAAAAGAGGGGGAGGAGAATATTAATGAGCATTTCTGTCAGCTACAATGACAGACAAGATACATTTCCTATATCCTACAAAATCCTTTCCCCATCATTCTCACTTGTGCAACCTCAAAGCACCAAGGTGCTTGTTCACCATCCTGTCCCCAGCACGCTTCACACAAAGTTTAAAAAGACTCTGGAAACCAATTTATTTCCTGTGGGGAAAATAAATACTTCCTGAGCTGCAAATGCTCTGAACATCTGCAGGGCCTGTAAAGGAAAGGAAAGAACACAAGATCCACAAACTGAAATATCAGATAAAAAGAATATATATAATATGTGTGTGTGTACATGTGTACGTGTGCATGTGTACAAATATGTACACACACAGGTATATGATATATATCTAGATATGTCACATAAACACATATCTTCTTTCTTTGATTTTGCAATCCTGTGTGTCTACACAACATAACCCATCAACTTAACCAGCACCAGACTGCAACACAAGGGAGTGGGTCAAAGCTATCCTGCCTCTGCTCAAGCAATGGTGAATCCAGTGTTTCTCCTATGTTAATACGAAATGTTTGATCCTCCTTAGTTCTAGGAATTTTGTTTTTTTCTGAGGTTTAGTTATTTAACATCGACTTTCAGCACTGCCTAGCCCCCTACCAAACCTCTTCTTTGGACGTGAGTATCTACACAGGGTTTAAGGTCACTTCTCAGACTTGCCTTCAGTATGCTGAACAGTTTAAATCTCTGCAAGTGGAACCCACAGATAGTCTGTTCAGCATTAACTTCTGAATTCACTCTGTTGTTTCCAGATCCATCTTGACATGTGGACATCAGAACTGGAAATTTTAGAAACAGTGTTATCAGTGCTGCATGAATACTCTCAGATTTCTACTCACTGCATCCTTTTTCAAATGCACAAAATTTATCTCAGGACAATGCTCTGGGGGAAAAATGTCTGAGAATTCATACTACACAAAATACCTAAGCTTTCCTCTAAATCACCACTTTTCAGCACAGAATCTCCCACCTTGAAATACAACTCTCAGGCTTTCTTCACACTTTTGTTTTGTCTTGTTTTGTCAAATTAGCATCTCCAGCTTTACCAGAGGTACATATTACTCTAGTAACATGTCCTCTCCCTTTCCAAGAGTCTTTCAGTCATCTGCCAATTTTACTACAGAAAATCATTGCTGCAGTCATTAAGTATACTGTTAATCCTGATTAAGACTATTTCTGGTGAGATCCCACTACAGACAGCCCTACCACTGATATTTCATTACTACAAGTTGAGGTCTGCCAAGGAGCCAGCTTCTCATGTGGGCTGTGTCTGTTTTATGCAGTTCCAGCTTGCAGTGAACAGTACTTGATCTGCCACAAGGACTCTCCTGTAATGCGTCACAGAGTTCAATTTGACTTTTTTATACTGCAAAGAGTAAGACTATTAGGGCCATTAAGAGTCAGCAAAGAGTCAGAAAATGCTGGCTCTGTTGAAATTGTTATTTTAGTTAAATAATCTAGAGAAACAAATCTTAAGATTGGAAGGGGCTGCTGTCTTACCTTGGTTCTTCTGTATAATGCAGACCCTAATACTTGTCTGAACTAGAAGAAAGAACTGATTCTACTCCTGTTCTTCAACTAGAAATGTTTCCAGTCCATGGAAATGACAAAAGGTAGAGGAAATATATTCTTTCTCACTCATTTACTGTCCACAAAGAGCTAAGAGTGAAAAACAGTCTGAGAAAATGTTTCTACGGCAAATGCTTCTCATTTCATATTTAAAGTATTAGTAACAGCCTTGAAAACATCCTAGGTAGGAGAAAGGCTATTTAACACATGATGAGTAAAGCACAAAGCAGCACCATAAACATAGAGAAGCTTCTAAGGAAGAAGGAGAGAAAGGGACAGCACACACCAAATACACTGAGAGAGAACACGAGCCGGGCTAGAGCAAAGCAGGAGGGGGAGAGGACAGCAGACTGCACACTAAACAGTGAGCCAGAGAGTGAGAGAGAAGAGCTCCGAGGAGCAGCTGGCCCCAAGGGACAGCCCAGCAGCGTCTGCAGCAGCTGAAACACCAGGGTGATACAGAGACCCTGTTTGCTAAGGGTAATCTAGGAAAAAAAATGCATTTTCTAGTGTCCTGTTTTGCCTCCTTTTAGTCTTTTGCCAGGCTAAGCTCTTCTTCTTCTTTAAAAAGTTCACCTGGTATAATGCATGACCAAACACAAGCACCTAGAGAAGGAGGAGCTTGTCTCAAGAAAACAGATCTTGTAAATAAGTGACTCGTGTGCCTAGAATTTAAAAGCAAGAGTGAACTTTCCACCAAGCAACAAGATGTGGAAAGAAGTCTCTCCTGGTAGGCATGGACAGGATCCATCTAGTAAAGGATGAGGGGTGGACAGGTAGCAACGATGCTAGGTAATCCCCCAGTTGCCCATACTTTGTGCACATCCCCTATTTCATGTTCAAAATCTGCATTTTGAAAAAACTTTAACTCTAGATTAGAAAAAAAGTCACAGTGATAAAAATACAGCTGTCATTGACAAATTACTTCAGCAACTGCTACTACCAAAAGTGATTTTTTTTTGGGGGGGGGGGCTGTATTTATCCAAACCTAATTTTCAGCTTTTGATCTTTGAAATATCCCTGCCTGCTAGGCTGAAGAGCTCTCCTCATCTATTTATTTTCAATTTATAGGCACCCATCTCCTGACAGAAACTACTATTAATAGTTCAAAAGTGCAGAACATTGCACTTTTTATTGCTGAATATTGTTCAATTTTCATTACTCCAATCCTCAAATTATCCAAAAGCTTGTTAATCCATTCAAGTTCACTAACTAGTTCCCTTAGTTTACAAAAATTCTCCATTTTGGAATAGAAAGTTTAAGACATAGCACCTATTTTTATTTATCATGCTGTCTAATTTAAACTAAAATCACTTCAGATAATTTAATCCAAGCTTATTTTCTTTGACTAAATATTCTATAAATCCTCATTACTTGCCAAATGAAGCCTAAAGGAGTATTTCTCCTGGGCAATAAAGCAGGTCCTCAGCAAATAAATTACACAACTACCCTGTTCAAAAATACTAGGAATCTTCCATTTGTAATAACGACTAATGTCATAACACAACTCCCACAACCAGTTATCTAACAGTATTACTTACATACCAAAATATGAAAGTATCACAGTAATATCAGAATTCAGCCTCAACTGCCTATCAGCTTCCAGCTCCATCCCCACAGAATTTTTTCAAAGTGATTTTGATGAAAACAGAGCCATGTTCTCCACTTTTCTTCTCCTACTCTTTTATTTAAAAGACACCAATCTTTAGCAAATACTCCAACCCCAGCACTTTAATTTCTGTTTTTTCCTATGTAGTATGCACACCCCACCACCTTTAACATTCACTACATAAGTTCTTATGGATGTTGCTCTAGTATTTCAATTTTCCTTCATTTCTTGTGAAATATTCTTTAATAATATATACACGTATCTTCCTGGTATTTTCCTGTTTGCCTAGCAATCAAATCGTCCTTCTGTCAATTCTAAGAGCACTTGTTCAACATACTATCTTCTAACAGCCTTACCTTTTCAGCATCAGCTCCTCTATCAAACTCTTGAAAGTTCACGTTTTATTAATACTACCTGTACACGCCTGGGCACATGACTTTTCACACTGGTGCGCTAAGATGCAATTATTTACCTATGCCCTCCTTAGAGGGCAATTATAACTATCCAAATTTCTCTAGGTAGGAATTTATCTATGTCCATGAGTATCTTCTACATTGCTTAACATCCTCTCCTCCAAATTCTTAAAAAAAATCTACCACTGATAATTTTCCTCAAATTGTTGACTGAAAAAAATTATAAATTCCTTGGATACTCCATTAAAAGTATGGATATGTGATGATTATTCCCTATTTCTATTCAAACTTGCAAATTAATCAGTGTTTTTACCTACTCAGTACACAAAATTGGACATGAGACATGTCTGCACAAAATAGGTGTTATAAATTGACAGATTAGCATTAATTATATTAGCAATTTTAAATTGTGAGGGATGGAATAGAAAACAGAATTATTTCCTTTAAAAGGTAAAGTCTAAAAATGGCAACTAGTTTCATCCAAGACTGAAATTAAAACAATGTGGCCCTTATAAAATTAGGAAGCCTAAAGGTAACCTTACAGTGACAATAATACAGTTTTATTACTACAACAATACAGTTTTATTACTATATCAACACTCCACAAGGTTATATCTGTAATTAAAGGGATTTATACAACAGATAAGAGACTTCAGATGGTAACTACTAATATTTTGTATGGAGCAGAATGTACTTTAATAATATTGTCCCTATGCTCCAAGCACCTCACAGTGCATTACATATAATGAGTTAAAGACTAATAAGTTTAATGAACATAGCAAGGGGTAGCAATTAATGAATCAGTAAAACTCATGGCTGAGACACAGAAAATGACACAATGTGCTTTTTTCCTATTAGATTTCAGTATTGCCACTGACTTCTCAACTTTCATTTGGCCAGCTAACAGGAAAAGAGGAAATCATCTCCTTCAAACAGCAGTGTGTTTAACAACAACACAGCTATTCTTATTTTGAGATGCTGAAATTCTGCGTCAACATCAGGAAGAGAACAAATTCTGCTCTGCTATTCAAACCCATTAAGTCCAGACTCAGAAACAAAAAATGTTGCTATTACATAACTAAGCTTTGTAATTCAACAGCAAAAATGCATTCTGTGGGATATTATTACTTTGAAAGATAATTATAATCCTAGTTTAATAATCTTGTTGTACAAGGACTGACATATACTGAGAAGATGTGGAAAATGACACCGGATTTTATCCAATATAACTGAAGCAGACTAAGATGAATGTTCTGTAGCCTGATACTGTTTCTCTGTCTGTAAAGTATCTGCTGCATTTCCTGAGCAGCTGGACTGAATTTGAAGACGAAAGTTACTTTTACGTGGTTCGAAATTTCTGCCCTGTGGAGCCCATGCCTGCAGCTTCCCCTGCACCCAGCAGAGTCAGGCTTAATAATTTTAATCCTGACCATAAAGTGAACATCCCCACAAGTCTGCTATCCTCAACACACTGGATGATCCTGGCACATCTGATGGTCTAATACATTGGATGGAGGCAGGACCCAGATAGCAAAGGCCAGATGTGTAACAAAGTATAAGACATCAGGGGAGTGAAGAAAGGGAGGTTGGGGTGGGAAGCACCTGCTTTCAGAAATTGATCCTTGAACCCCACAACCTAAAAAGCTGTACACTGAATTACTCACAAAAAGGCAGAGTTCTTGCACTATCGAGACTCAGTGCATAAAATACAGATGGAATTTCTAAAAACCACAAAAGTAAGGTAAAATTCTTCTGCATCCCTCTAAACACATTTTATATGTCAGAAGGAACTCTTCTTCTGTCTTCCTTTTTTCATTTCTAAGTTTTACAGTGAGAGAAGAGAAACAGAATTCTCTCTTCTTGCATCCTCACCTACCAGCTGATCATGAGAAGGACTCCGAGCGGAGTCAGTTTATTCCCTCATAGTCCCTTTGCTGTCTGTTTTATCAGGCAGCCTGGAAAAGAGGAATGGCATGCATCTGTCACATACTGACAATTTAAGGGAAAATACGCTAAAAGATCTTTCTTGTTGTCCAAATGTTCACAATAATTCAGTTAAATGAACCTGAAGGCAAAGACTCACAACATAAACTTCATGAGATTCACATGTGATTCTGTTATGAAAGGGAGAGCAAAATTGCCATTCAACATCTTCAAGGCAACAGTCAACAGTAAAACAGAACTAAGAAATTTGGGGCAGAAAACAATTTGTTAGAAGCTTTGAAAAGAAAATACTTAGTCTGAGATTGCATCTCGCTGTTCTCCTACATAAACGAAACAAAAGGGTAGACTGTAGTATTGTTTATAGTATAAGCAGCTTATGGACTTGCACTGCATTTCTTTGATAGAAAATACCAAGTACTTAACAATCGTGTCCTCCACCTCTCCCTTCACAGTTCAGAAAACAAACTGAGAGAGAATAAATTATTTTTCCTGGTTTGACTCACCATGCATGTGGTACTCAAGAGTTTGCCAAGTTTTCACAAACTCCACAGTTTCAGAGTAAGACTCTTCCAAATAATACTTACATTTAATAGTTATATTCAGATTGATGCTTTCACTATTGACAGAAAAAGCTGCCTTCCTACTAGCTGAAATGTTTGAGCTATGGTAATGGTCTCCCCTCCTATATTCCTCTACAAAAGATATAGTCCTAAGTTATCTTTTTAAATTTTTACTTACATAGTTTTTCAAAATCTGAGGTAAAGGAATAAATCTGCTCATAATACATACACAGTTTATTTTCTACAAAGAATAAAAAGGTCTAGGGGTAATGTCTTAATAAATTTCAACGGATTCAGGATCAAACTTTTGACTGACTTTAACTGGTTATATTATATATATACTGATTATATTTTTATATATATATTTATATTTTTATATATATAAATATCTAGAATTATTTCTGCCAGCGGATCTTAGAATAACAAAGCAAAATATAATTGCTGTCAATGATTTAATAAAAATACTGCTTGTCACTCCAGAAAAGACAATACTTTACATAACATAAAGAGACTGCAAGTACAACAGAAACAGGCACGCACATAATGTTATTTTTTTACTATTCTAGAAAACTGTTGCATTTTATTTCTATCTAGTTTGATATACCCATTTTTAAAAATAGCACTAAACAGATTTTTCCCGCTTTTGATGAAACCCAAACATCCTCTGCTTCCTGTCTTCTATTTACAGAATTATTTTAAGGACTCACCCCCAATATCTGGCCGAAGTTTACTGTCATATCCTTGAAGTAAGGAGTCCAGTATATGAGTCACATCCCCACCATGAATCTTTGGTGCAAGGACCCATGTTTTGTTCACAGTTAAATCTTCATCGTCTTCATCATCTGCTTTATCAGCTCTGATTGTGATTGAATAAAATAAATCAAGGTTAGAATTAAACAGTGAAACAGATGTGTGAAGATGAAACTAATAAAATATGAACATATTTAAGCTATTTGATAAATATCAAATGTATTCTGGTGCCAACAGAAGCGGGTAGACCCTTATTTAAAATAACACATTTTGTTTTATGGCAGTAGAAAGTGTTAGCTAATAAACACATCAAGAAAAGCATTAACCCATCCTACATACAGAAAAATTGTGAGTCAAATTAATAAAAGCAATAGTCGAGATCTTCTGTGAGCCTTTTCCTTTTTCTTTTTGAGACACTAAATGGAATTCCCAGGCCTTTCATCCATTTTCAAAACACGGTACTAGCATTTTTAAGAGATGTTTAATTATTGTAATAGGTATCTCCTGGTATCAAGAACATTAACAGAATTTCTCCCCTAACAGCCTCTGTTGTGACTACTATATAAAAGATATCTCACCTCTGCTCATCTAACTCCATTCAAATTTTAAGAAAACAAACATTACTTTCCTACATTATAACTAAACGTTCACAGTCGAGAGACAAAGTTGTGTTTCAATAATGTACCTGGTCTATCTGTATGTATACTTTTTATCAAGACGGAACAAACACAGAAAGGAAAACAATTACATCCGTTTATGGCCTACTTTTTAATTGGGTAAACAGAAATATGCAGCTTACAGACTATTTATTATTTAGTTATACTAAGCCATTAGGAAAATGGCAATAGGTTGATTGTGTCAGTGGATTCACTCACGTGAGCATTGAAAGGTCAAAGAATGCCTGGAGTTTTCTCTCCATTTGAATCAAATGAGTGTGGACTTAAATATTTCTCCAGTGCTAAAGTTTGCAATCTGTATTACTCATCTGGCATATTTTAGGGAACTGCTATGGGCTCCAAGTCAAGCAAAGGGCATCAGACTGACAGCAGTAACTCTACAGTCACACGACACATCTTCACAAATGGAGACTAGCTAGCAACTACTACATAGCACACACCATTCACATAGATCAGCTTCAATGTTAGCATAAGCCCAGGTATTCCAGGAAAAGAAACGAAATAAAATTACTAGCCTTATACCAATTAACAAAATGTTATTGTTATATTATTAGAAAGAGATTTTCAAGAGCTTTTAAATTACACAGACTTACACAGCCCTCAGGACTAAGGGTGGAATTTTTCAGTAAATTTCTTACAAGAACGCACACCACAAGGGAGTTAGTTCCGTACGGAGACAACATTTTGCCTTCATGAGAAGAGGATAGAAGACGTCAGGAAATGAGAGAGAAGGAATATAGGAATGCTTAATTTTTGTTCTGGTCCTTTGTGCAAACGCACTAAAACAGCCTGGATGCATAACACATTGCATCACTTTTCAAATAAGACTACTAAGTCTCCCTGAAACTCAGGGCTAGCACGGCTGTGGAGACTGATCAGGCTGGGTTTGGTACACCTGCTTAATTTGGGAGCCTAACAGGGAACTTGGAGCCCTTCCAAAGGAAACCAGGACCTTCATACTTAGCTTGCTGCAAACAAGTCGCAACAGTCTCTTAGAGCTGAATGTAACACGCAACCTAAACATGAGGTTCACCGTCACTTTCCCCTGGAACAGTTGGAAAGGTGCTTCCTTTCTTTTAGTTGGAAATGCTCTGTATAACAGTTAATATCTCTACACGACTACACAGACATTATAGAAATGTCAGGCACTAAATATTTAATATTTCCCATTTAGCTGGATTCCACTAATGGAAGCACTAAAAGAAGCAGGAAGTGAAGTTTTGCAAATGCACACTCTTTCCCTCAAAGTTACCTACTGCTCTCTCGTTCATGTTTTGTTACTACGCCGCCTTTTTTTTTTTTTTGGCCCCGTTGTAATTATATAGCCTAATTACTATAGAAGTTAGCTGAAGGTTGCTGAGAATGCAGAGGCTGCCCCAGCCCTCCCCAGGGGAGGAGGTTCACATAATGAGGAGCAAAACTAAACGTATAAATAAACCGCTAAGAAAAGAGACACGACCACAACAAAATCGGCCTCTTCTTCCTCCCCTTTTAGGCCTCCCCGCTGCAAGCAGCAGAAAATGCACGGGAACTACCAGAGCGCGGTACAGAGCCGGGGCACCTGAATCTCAGGATCAGCACGATTATTTGCAGAGAATTTGAAGTGACAACTGTGTCCCCTTTCGATGTCCCTTTCGCATCAGTATTAAGAGCTGTCTAGATCTAGCCAGCAACGAAAACGACAGGGGGTCATGCGAAAGGCCCATGGCCACCCCAAGCCCAAGGAGGCACAACCATGCTGCCTCCACCTGGTCCCTTGCATATTCTGCCAGTTTAAACAGCTCCTCACCAATTTATCTGCAGTAGATTCACGGGATAATTCATGTTGGAAGGGACTCGAGTACAACCTCCTGCTCAAGCAGGGACAGCTGTGAGATCAGACCCAGTCGCTGCTTTTCCAGTCGGGTCTTGAGAACATCCAAGGATGGAGCCTGCACAACCTCTCTGGGTATCCTGCTTCACTGCTTGATTATCCTCCTGGTAAAAACATTTTTACTGATCACCCCTTTCCAAATTCATGATATTTTGATGACTTTTTTTTCTCTATAATGCTCCTCTCAATTTCTCTCTCTTCCACTATTTAGTGTATTTAAATATATCTGAAATTAAAAAAAAAAAAAAAAAAAAGCATGTTCCAGATTTTCACTTCTTGTCCTGTTTGATGGGAAACCTCTGGTTTTCCAGCTTTAAAACTCTGAGTTGCAGAGAGGCACACAGCTTTCTGTAAGCTGTTAATGTCTCTTCTATTAATGATGCAGTACCAGGGAGGTTGTGGTGGACATAGGGGAGAGGGAAAAATTTCATCCTACATCTTTTCCAGTCACTACTAAATAAATTCAGTAAAGGCAGTGTGTGGGGGGGGTTGTTTTGTTTTGTTTTTGTTTTTAGAAACCACATTTATTTTAAGCATCTGACAAGGAACTAGGCTTAAAATGTGTTTTTCCTACTACTAACAAGAAACTACTTAATTTTACCTAGAAAATATTATATGCCAAAAACAGTGACAGCTCTTAAAAAAAGAAATACAGAGACATTACATTAATTTAGAGGAAGTATCTAAACACATACCAGCACACTTGGTTAACAAGACCTTGTGACGCACTAATCCCTCAGTTAAACCAGCAAAGGAATCAATACAAATTGGAAATCAATAAAAGCAAATTTGAAGGAACTGGAATATTGTACTCTCACTGTGGAAGAGGCTATTCTCAGTTCTTTTTATCCTATCTTACTAGCTTTTTCAAATATGAATGACTGTGGTTAACCCATCCTGGTACCCAAACTATCATCTTAACTCTTTTTTAAAACATGCACAAGACCACTGAGCATTTAATAAAAACTATTATGTCTTTGCAATGCTACTGGCACCTGGTTCTGCAATTTTTATTCGTAAGTCATGGCAGGTAACATTCAGTTACATAATCAAGACAGAAATGATGCTAGTTGGAAGAAGGATGTGAGTAGACTATATAGAAAACTTTCTACCTGCCTTCCAACGACGCATTTGTCAACTTGAATTCTTAATCCAAAGGTTTTGGTGGGATTAATAACGACAGGAAATGGTGAAGCAAGTGTATGAGGTAGAGCAACTTACTCACCAAACACAGAGCACCTAGACAAGAATGCAACAGGACAAGAATGCAAACAGACAGTGGATATACATTCATTTCTATGAATCCAGGGCTGATTTTTGTCATTCTAAATAGGTTTGAACCACTCTGCTTCAAAGACAGAAATGCCATTATAATTGCATAGTCTGTCAGTAGGATCAGTTGATACAGTGTTACCAGGATCTAACTGAGGTTGCTAGCCTATATGCTTTAAAGAAACTTTCAGTTTGGAAAACAAAATGGTCCCAAATTGTTCATGTTTAACCTGAGTCTCTGATCCCCTCATGTCACTTTGCAAAGTCCAGCTTTTTCCCTGGCGTTTTGGAACAGGACAGAAGGAAAGACAGAAGACAACATTGTATGTCCTGACTTGAAATTCAATTTGCTAAGTTCAGGTCTGCATTTCAAATGTTCAGCAGAGGCAGTAACTTGGGCTGAGCACCTCTGTACTTCTTTGCAGTTGAAATAAATCTTGCAAACCTATGAAGATTAACGCCAACTAACTCCACCCTCACTTTCTTTAATATTAGTACTCTTCCCTCTCACAACCACAAAAAAGGCAAACTTACTTCAAAAGAGAATTCTTTTTCTTTCCAAGTTCATCTGAAAGTTATTTCACTATACACAGGACATAATGCTTGATTCTCTCTCCATTTTCTGTAAGATATGATTTGTTTCAACAAAATTCACTCTGTAGGTCTTTTTCAGAATGTCTGGAGAGAGAATGATTCAGAGCAAAAATACGATACTGAACATTAAAAAATCTCTATTTCATGGCACAATGCTATTATTTGCAGACGTTAATCCTAATTTCAATGATTTTACAAGTAAGAAAGAGAGACTTCATTTCTTAACATGCTTGCTGTTATAAGGCCTCAGTTAACCTCAAAGTCAACAGTAACTCCATGCACACAGTTAACAGTAATTAGGTAGAAAGTGCCCTAATTATGCTCTCTGTCCTTCAACTAATTAGAGACATTACCATGACTAATAAATCCCTGAGCCCAAGTGACTAATGACTGAGTAAGTCCTTTCAACATCAGACAACATGTTCATCTTCAGAGATTAATATCATAGGTCTTTGTTCTACTTTAAATATGAGAAAAAACAGTCAGATGAGCTTTAAGTTGCAATTAACATCTGCCAGGTTTGTAATGAAGTGAAAAAAAATGATATAGTGGGAGTGCGCCTAGTGCCTTTTGCAGCATGAGTTATCATTAAATATTGCATGCGGAAGTCCACATACAGTATAAACAGGAGTATTTCAACAGAAACAAGAATCAGTTTAGTCGCCCACCCTCAGGCTCCTATTTCCACCCAGAGCTGAAAGTGGTGGGGACATGATCTCTACAAGAATAAGGTTCGCAGGAGAAAGTGAAAACAATAAAAGACTCCACAATCAATAACGGCACTTTCCTGCTTCTTACACCTAAGGTCCCAGCAGCTCACACGCTTTTGCCACATGATACACAAGCAGCTAATGAAACACGAAGCATGCCCTAGGACAGCAGTTAGTCACTGCCCAGGCTTCCCAGCATATTACATTTAGGGAGCATAATACAATTTAACTTCTCTTTTCTAGTACCCTTTTTTTTTAAGCACTAGTTTCTCAAATTTTCGACAAAGTGACAACGTTTCCCAAATAATAAACATGGAAGAGTATTTTGTTAGCAATGATACAACTTGAAAAGTTTTTTTCAAATGCTACATGTAGCGAGATGAGCTTCGTAACTCAGTCCAGATAATATTTTCAGGAAAGCAACAGCTTGCAATTAGTCAGGCACCCAACTAGACATTACCTTATTCCAGAACACTGAATATGATATGTTGTTACAGCATTTTAAAAGCGTATTTTGTGGCCTGCCTGTGTTCAGCTGTCAGATGACCTCGCCAAATTGCACACATTAAAGAAAGATAAAAAGCACTGCTGAAAAAAATCAAAATACGGGCACTAACACCCCAACATCCAGCATTAGTTATTTTTACAGAAGCTGGTGATGATTGTAATTAGGAAACTAAAAAGAAAGTTCTTAGACATGTGTCATGTGAATAACCAGGCAAAGGACTAAGTATAGATGAAACTCTGAGCTCTAGAAGGATGGCAAGCTTAGGCAGTGCCTAAGACGGAAAGAAATTTCTGCCATTACATAAAGAGCAAAATGTGACTTAAGCATGGTAGGACTGAGCAGTTATTCTTATGTTACCTACTTAAAACACATATTTAAATATTTTATTGGACCACCTAAAAGTAAAATGAAGACCCCAGACAGACTTGCAGTATCCTTCAGGATTTGACAGATTGGGAGTCCTAAATATACACAAATATTACTTCTTCTCAGAAACAGCAACAGCAGCAGGTCCACGTAGTCATGGATACAAAATGAAACTTTTCTCCAAAGATTTTTTGAAGGCTTTCTTCCACTACTAACTATCAATACTGAATGTTTTAGACATTTCTCAAGATTCATCTTCCAAACTTGATGGCTGATTTCACACTTATTTTCTTTTAACATCAGTTCTATGGAATTTCTAAAGTAGTGAACTCTCTTTTGCTTTTCATTATCAGCTTCTTCACTGGTAAATTTTATTCACCACAGAAAGGAATTCTGTTATTAGAATGAGTCTAGTGATATTCTATGTTGCTTTTATCATAATCTCCCACTACTCTGTTTACAGTGCTGAGAAGACCCAGGTCAAGTGTCTCCATTCTGCTTAGTTCAGAATGAGATTTAATGGACAAACTCATGCTAAAAAACAGTCGGTTGAGTCCACCTTTTGCCTTCAATATTTTATCAGGTATTTGCTGGCCCTCAATCTATAGGAAATTGTTTTCAGTTTAAAACTCACCTTTAAACACAGCTACTGAAAATAGGTCTCTACAAAGTGTCACTTGTCCTCTCAGATCATGTGGTATATACAGTCGCTGACCCTATATTCCTTCATCTTCATCCTTCCTAAACTGGTTAAACACTTGTAAAAAAATCAAAAGATTTTTCCCCCACCTCCTTTTTATCTCTGGTGCTTTTATTAATCTATTTCCCCCTCTATCTGCCTTAACAGAGTCTTTAGCATGCTCTTCGATGTGCCAATATGCATCTCTCTGCCCACTGAAGTATCTACGCTTTTTTTTAATCCTCTAAACCCTTTTTTTTCCTGAATATAACTACCACGTTCCCTTAGGCTGTCTCTTTTTTGGACATACATATTATTTTATCCTCTTCTCATTCTCCTACTTTAATCTCTTATTTCTCTGGCTATTCATAATTGCCTGCCCTATTTCCCCTTTCCCCTCTCCTTCCTCAGTTTGTACTGAGGGGATGAATCCAGACCTTAAGTCATCAGCAAAATTATCACGGAAGAATGCAAAAAAATCCAGAGACATCCTTACTATATAGAAAGAAACATGAGATTTTTAGGATAAGATGCATTAAAAAGTTCATTTAGTATTAAGTAAGCAAAGCATTGTTTAAAAAACGAGCAATCATAGCCCTAGCAGAACAAAAGGAGGTCTCTCAACTATTCATTCTCTGTAATGAGAAGTGTTGCCTACATATTTTAGTGTTTAGACTATCAGACTTGTGGTATCTTAACGCATATCACAAGTGTCAGGTGATCAAGCTCTTTTGAGTCATTACAGCTCTGAAGTATCTAAAAGATATGAAACATTTTCTCCCCTACACACAGTAAGTTCAGTACAATTAATTTCAGTCACAGCAAGACCGTCACCTGAACGCATTATCACATTGCTTATAAAATGATCTTCAGTACATCTGTGATACTGTAACAAATACTAATCTGAACAGAAGTTACTGAACACAAACAGACTTAACTCCAAGCACTTAACAAAGGCACAACCTGACTGCAACAAACAGTTACAGAAATGTGAATTTTTGAACTTAGAATAACAGGTATTATTAAAGCTAAAATATATCACAGAAGAAGAATTTTGTTCTGAGATCAACACAAATTGCTCTCCTCCCATGTCAACGTTCAGGTGATAAGATATATTATTTGAAATGACACCAGATCAAATTTGTTCCTATTAATTCAAATGTCTTGAAAGATCTCACGAAAATTATCATTCAGACCCAAAGCACTGCAGCTATTATCAGTTCCCACCAGTCCTCTCATATAATACACAATTTCTCTCTGTTCAGAACTGCTCAATTCTCAAACATATTCAGCTTCCTTAATAGAATGATCTCCCCTTGACCACCTTAATAAAAATAGCTCTTTGCTACCACATGTGGTCACAAAAATCTTTATTTCCAGTTTTGTTGATCTTCTAGGGACCTGTTTCTGCACCCACCTCTTCTATATTATGAAATAGGGTGCAAGAACCCTGCACGAACAAGACAGCAAACCATACTGGAAAAAAGTTAGCGCCTACCTTTTTCACAGACTCATATACTTTACAAGGGACCTTGGAAATTCAGCTTCTACTCAAAGAAGAGCCAATACTGAAGTCAGACCAAGGTGCTTAGAGCTTAGAGCTTAGTCCAGTTGAGCCTTAATAACCTCCAAAGACAAAGAACCCACAAGCATACTAGACAACTGGCTGCACAGCTTAATTACCAACACAATGATTTTTTTTTTCCTTAAACTCAGCTGACATTCCCTTTGTTTCCATTCATGACCATTCTCTTATGCTTCCACCTTGTACCTCAGTAAAGAGCCTGGCCCTGTCTTCTCCATCACTTCCCCATGCAGTTGGGTCCCCCCCAAAGTCATCCTTCGCCAGCCTGGACAAGTCCAGCTCCTTCAGCCAGTCCTCTAAGCAATGTTTCAGGCCCACTCATCTTGGTGACCCTCCACTGAGCTCACTGCAGTGGACCCAAAACTCGATGCAGTATTCCAGATGAGGTCTCATGAGGGCTGAGCAGAGGGGGGTAAATCACTTTCCTTGGCCTACTGGCTGTGCTTCTGTTGATGCAGCCCAGGAGGCTGTTGGCCCTCTTCAGCACCAGGGCACACATTTGGCCCGTTCTCAGCTTGCTGCCCACCCTAAACAACAGGTCCTTTTCAGCAGAGCTGCTCATCAGCCAGCCTGTTCCCGACTTGTACAGTTGCAGGGGTTCCTCCTTCCCAGGTGCAGGACTTTACATTCATCCTGGTTGAATTTCATAATGTTCCCAGACTGTCTAGATCCCTCTGAGCCCTGCCCTCAAGCATATCAGCTTGGTAAAAACAGTCTTTCAGCAGGGGAAAAAAAATGCCTTCAGCAAAGGCTATGTTAATATCATTATTCTTGATGCTACATGCATCTCTTGTTCCATCCCAGACAGCAGAGGAAATAGGACACATTTCTCACTTCAACTCTTCACTCGCATCAATTATTCCATGTTCTGATTACAGACTTGCAGAATGTTGTGTGTGTTTTGTTTTGACTAACAAAAACTGTGCAGCTTATTGATCATAATACCCACATTTGAAGTGCATGTAGATCTCTTCCTTTGTTCAGATGAAAATCATTACTACAGTATCTTAAAGCAGTCCTTTGCCTAGAAAAGTATTTGAAAGTACTCATTATCTTCGGCAAGTAGGACCTTTCTTTTTTCTAGTACAAACATTTCTAATGTTATTTGAAAAAATCAGTAGAGGCCCTTATGCCAACTATATTTTAATCTTAAAGATCAAGAGAATTTTGCAACTGTGAATTCTTTCGAAAAACAAACATTGATTTTCCTCCACAAAGGAGGAACATTTCCTTTCTAAGGAAAGCTTTCGAGCTATTACATGCAACAGAAAACAAAATTTATCAGGAACATAAAGCAGACATTAAAACGAAGTATTTCTAACCTACATTGCTTTGACTGAAACTGAAATGTTTCTCCACTCAGATTCCTTTTAGAGACTTATTTCAGATGGATTTGAATGAAACTTACCAATATAGATTGGCAAGTCTCCTAACAGTTTAGCTTCCTTCTGAAGCTCTCATCAGCCACACAGAAATAACACCACTTTCTGAAATCTTACTTTGGTTTGGGGATTTGGCCAGACCTTGCAATCAAGTAATTAAAATGTGACATTCTACTGCTGTTCTAGACCAAACCAGTCCAGACCAAACAGAGAGGAATAAATGGAGATTCAGAGAACAGAAGATAAAAGTGTCACCATACTAATTATAGAGTCTAAGTAGCTATAACTGAAAAGTGACAAACAGTATTAAATAAGGGATAAAACATCCCAAAGCTATATCCCAAAACTACTAAAGACATGACAATGAAGAGACATCACCGCTTTGGGTATCTGAAACATGCTACTATCTACAACACTATCAGATCTCCTGGAAGTTTCAGACTAAGATCATCACACGAAGACGTACACACATGAATTCATGTGACACATGTCAGTGCCCAGCTCAAGAGACTGCAGATTTGTATCTACACTTGACTGATGAATGGTTAATTATCTTTGAGTTCAGAGTGACCTGATATACTGCTGATGGGGTTCAAGTGCCTTGAATCAAAAAACACTTTCCTGAGTAGAACTATACCTAAAATAAACCTCACATAAAAAAATACAGAAATCCACAACCTCAATAAAAAAATAGTTACCCTAATTAAATGCCACCTCAGAATCACTACAATACTCAAACTGAAAAATTGACTTAGTTAGATTTCAACATTAAAATGTCATCAGGACCTCAAGAAATACAGGAAATGAACTCTCTTTTATGGGTGCTTTCAGTTATTTAAGTCACTGGTATTCCAATATACTTGTGTAAATTTTTGTATTAACACAAACCATTGCATCTTTCCTGCAACATCTCCAGATAACTAGGAATCCACTACAGCCCTTAGAAAAAAGCACTTTTCCCAAAATATTTCCAGATTCAGGTACTCACCTGAGCAGGTTAAGATTCCTCTCCCACAGGAAGCAAAGAATAGGTATAGACCAAAACGTAGCAACAGAACCTAAAACTTTCACTGCACCGTGCACCATTGCACAATTACAGCATATAGGTGAATTCATCTCAAAACCACCCAAAAAACCCACAGCTACAATAACTAGACAATGACAACCTGTCCCCAAGAGAAGTACGGTGAACAGATTCTAGTGAAATTGTAGCGTAATTGCTACCAGACAATCATGAACTAATCCAAAAGTCAATG
This sequence comes from Rhea pennata, assembly GCF_028389875.1. NCBI lineage: Eukaryota > Metazoa > Chordata > Aves > Rheiformes > Rheidae > Rhea > Rhea pennata. The sequence goes on from NC_084666.1 coordinate 27,365,516, forward strand.
ACATTAACGAATAATTTTAGGAAGAGGCAAATGTATTCTGTAAGGGTTAATGATGACACCTAAACCTTGTAATAAAAATCTCTGTGAGCAAAATTCTCTCTTCTTCAACATAATTTATTGTGTAGCAAATATAACATGCATCTTCTACAACGTAAGTATCTTTCTACAGAAGTACCTATACCAGAAGTATCTTTTTCCACCTCTTGTCAGAGGATGAATGACATTTGTGGCAGAGTTGTCTCCTGTTGGATGTAACCTGCAGGCCATCGGTGGGATGGCCATTAATTGAAAAAGCAAGATCCTGAGATACAGGTCCATAGCTTACTTGAAGGAGCTCTGGAAACAATCCTGTATATATTCTTATGCTGGTGAGATCAAGTATCTTTCTCCCACAAGGAAAATATTGGTGGTATTCTCTTTTTAAAAATATCTACATAATTTATTCTGTCATGTAAACGTGATACTGAACAACAAAGGAAAAAAAAGTCCTGATTTATAATGACAGAGTTAGCAATCTAAATTAATACTTAATACTGCAACTTTTCCTAATACAAATTTCACTCAGCTGAATTTTATTCTGAAAGATAAATTGGACTATAATATTAAATTAATAATAAGAAGACGACTTAATCCTGCATGATACACTGCCTTAAATAAGAACAGAACTACATTATGTCAAAGGAATAACAATCAGTTATTTTTTAGACCTCAAATGATTTAATTCAATGGCTATGGGTCTCCTGTTATCTATTTATCAGTATGTTTATCTGTCTTCCTGAAAACCAGAAAAATTAAAAAAAAATATATAGATTTAGGAACAAAAAAGGTCATTCACACCTTACTAGAGATCAGGAATGCAGTGACGCTAAATTTGAGGAGCAAGGCAGAAAGCAAAAAGAACATGAGGAACACGAGAGCTAATCCTGGAATATATTATCTGTGCACTATTAAGCAAGAGTAGGAAAGTAATATGCTGAGCGTATATGCCATTAGTGAGGCTAATATTTGTATAATCTGTCTATTTTTTGAGGTCTGACTTCAAAGAGGGTTGAAAAATTCGAAAAGGTTTAGAAAATGACTAAACAAATAATTCAGTATTTGCTGAAGAAATTTAAGTAGCTCAGTTTACTTACCCAAGAGAAAAATGTAAGCTGTGATCAAGTTGCCTCTTAAACTACACGTATCAAGGAAATATTTCTAACAGTAGATGGTATGACAGTATACGGTAAATCCAATTCAATGGAAAATTCTAGTCTGCATGGAATATCTTAGATTGTGACACACTTGTATAAAGCTTCATTTTGGACAAGAACATCCATTCTGCAACAACTGCTAGGCACATAACTGAGTAGCAGCTTCTCTTTTTTGGGTTTTGGGAAGAGGTTTCTCTGAGCGAGGAGCTAATCTACAATATATCATGAAACGACTAGACTGGAAAGAGAAAGACTTTCCGACTGAAACGTTGATTTCTTTAAGAATTTTCAGGATTAATTTGAGGTGCTCTGAGTTTTATTCCAGGAAAAACTCGGTGGATGCAAACCAGACTAGGAAGAGCTTTGATGACTGGTTTCCCTATTGAAGACCAACTGACTACAGCAGTTTGATGTCTATCTGCCAAGGTGGTACTGGGAAAGATTTTGGCTTTTTCCACTAGGAAAGATGCTTCCAGTGGCTGGAAGCAAAAACTCAGGCTAGAAATAAGGCAAAATAGTTAACTGTAGAAGCAGCTTTGAACTCCTCCTCGGCACATCTTTACGGAGGTGCTTACAACAGCTACACTGAATGCACCCTAAGTCTTGCAGCTTTATTTATTTTCATGTCAGACTGGATTATCACAGCAAATACTACAGACTTGAAAATCTACAGGTGAAGGCATATTTTAGAAAGTATTTCCTTTCATCTTTGCCATATCACTGATATTACCCTCTCTTTCAAAACAAGATCCCTTCTGGTCAACTCCTGATGACATTTCTAGGCTCTTCAGTCCTCTGTACTACTGCAGTGCTGGCACATCGCTTACTCATTTAGGTTTAAATTATATAGAATCGGGACTCTGCAAAGGCCAGTAGGCCGCTGGACTCACGACACTATTTTCAGACTTGTTAGAAGTATTTGTGTGTAAAACTGCAGAATCAAGACTTCAGTGTCATCTCCAGGTTAGTTCAATTGCATTTGAATTTCTCCTCCTTACAAACTGTTACCGTTAACTGGAATTGTTAAGAAACAAAACGTAGAGTTGCTGTCATTCACCATCCTTTGAAAGGTGCCTGTCGGCGCTGCAAACTGCCATTTATAATTATCACTTCTCTCTGTCACTCTTTACCAAGTATTTTAAGATATTACTTTTTTACCTAAGTATACGCTCAGTTTAGTATGCAAGGCAAGAGACAACCATGCAGGTAATTAGAAAAAAATCTGCATACTCCTCTTTCACTGATCTGGCTACAAAAATGGTTCTCTGCTCATCTTGGGAGAACTATTTCTTTGCTCTTCTATGCATTCAACACGTGTGACTTATTATATATAGAAAAGCACAAATTAGTGCAATTCACCTTCCAGGCCACATTGCAGGTGCCAAGGTATCCAATTCTCTCCACTGAAGCAGTCCTGCATCTTAACATGGGAACTAGGTGCTGCGTTATATTCAGACTATCACATATCCTTTACAGCTTCAAACAGAAACTACTGGCCTCTACCCTGGGTAACTTACACTGTAGCCAGACTTGGGTATCCATGACAAAATTTTGATCAAAGTCAGCAAGTGCTTACCTGGACCCTTTTCCATCCAGCCCAGAGAGACTGGAACTGCTAGTAAGGGTGCTCTTTTTAACAAGAGAAACTTTTAACAAACAAAATTTAGAAGTAATTCAAAATGTAGTGTAATTTGCTGAAAGTGCCTTTTCTTTGTTTGCTATAATTTGAAATTTTCCTTTAAATCCATTTTAAGAAAGAGAATGATGTACAAACAATTTAAATACCTCTCAATATTTAACTATGTCTAGCTAAACTGCATACTAACAACATAAAATATTGATAAACTGTTAATAAAATAAGCTTGTTTTAAAACAAAGATTCTTTGCTGCCACATCATGAACAAAGCACATGGGAATGATGATAAAAATGAAAAAACACCACAAATGTTCACATGAAACACTAAATCACTATTATCAAGCATTAAAAACTCATGTTGTTACAACAGGCTTAACTTTGATCCCAGGAATTTATATGAGAAGAAAACATAGGCCGTTTTATGTAAGTATTTTCCTAAGAGAGACTTTGAAATAGAAAGGAAAATACGACTTGACATTTGTATCTGCTGACAGTTACATCTTGATAGAACATTTATAACTGCTTTTTAAAACATTAGACTAAAAGCTGATGGGAACATACTGTAAAATTAAGTTAAGCTTGCAACATATTGTTATGGAGGCTGACCAATATATCATTCAAAGGTAGTATAAATTAAAAGAAATACTACAGAAATACACACTACCTGTGTCTTTAGATTACTGATAAATAATATTAATTATATGGTCAATTGCTGTGGTCTCCCTTTGAAATATCTATTTATTTGAGCTCAGTAATAACGAGTTTGCTGAATATTCCAGTGACTGTTGGGTAACTACTCTTTCCCAGAAGTCTCTTCCAACCCTACTGATTCTAAGAAATAAGTGGAAGCGATCCTCCTTCGGAATACAGACTGGTGAAGTTCCAACCAGTACACAGGGAATTACGGTCTGTTTGTGCTGTGTGAGTGCAGAATTAGGGGAAAACAAGTGTTTCATGGACTTTTATGTAGTTTTCAACAACACTAAGTTCCCTTTGCTGCAAGAAGTTTGGGCTAATATTATGCTACAGCTTTTGGGGCAGTACACTAAAAGGGGTGAACTCTTGGTTGGAGTCGACCTAATTTCCTTATTTAGGTTCAGTTTCACTTTTTACATCCAAACTAACTTTTACTCACACTCCAGACAAAACAGTTTCTGTATAAACAGATACTAGAAGTTGTGCAATTTGCAACCTTTATAAGCATGTGTTATAAGAAGAGTTGGCTCCTATAGGGCATTTTTGGAAAAACAACTAGAATTGGTGCAGTCTGGTCTATTCTTGAAAAGAGCATTACTTCTCTGTGCTTTAATACAAACTTCAAGGGAAAGTTCGTATTCCTGTACTTTGGCTGAAAGTACAGAAAAGAATCCTAAGAGGCAGAAAAATGATGTTTCTCTCCTACTGGTGGCAGGCTGCTAAAGGGCTCTAGAGCTCCAGGGCTCTCTGCAAACATCACTGAGTTGTAATGAATTACACACCAGAGAATCAGGATCTGAAAAACATGTCCATTTGTGGTCACTTAAAAAAAAAAAAAAAAAAAAAAAAGGAAAGAAAGAAAGAGCGAGAGAGAGAGAAAATCTCAACAACCACCATTTTCCCACATAGTCTCAGCAAGCCTGAAAATAATTGATTCAGATATATGGATATTTACACTGAAGGCTCCATTTTATCTGACATGTTCTCAAGCATTAAATAAAAAATGCCTAAAAGTTACCTTTTTCTCTCACTGAAGACTTCTTATCAACTTTTTTATAAATGCTACCATTAATAACATCTATCCACAATAAAGAAATCTATACTTACTCCTGTAATCACAACCATATTTTGACAAATAAAAAAAATACTTCATTTGTAACTTTTTTTTAGTTATTTCTCCTCCATTGTAACTAAGTCTTTGACTGATAAATTAGCATGCATATTCTTTCCTCTGAAAACACTTGATAATTTCTTTCATACCTGAGGTACAATATGCTCATTAAGAAACATTCTGAAGATGCGCAGCTGCATTAGTATAATTTCCATCAAAGCTTTTGAAAAATATTACCATAATATGCCAAGATTTTAAAAGACACAGATTAAGACAAGTATAATCAGTAATGTTTCTAACTGGGATAACGCAGCAACCGTCTGAAGATGAGAAGAGAGATGAGCTGAGATCAACACACTTCACACAGACTGATAAATGATCATTCAGTGTGGGGAGGAAAGGGGATCCTGCATTTGAATGGATTTTTTTTTAATACCTAATGGAATTTTTACCACTTTCCATACTACACATCTGCTATATACTCTTGGAATGGTAATTTAGTTTATTGTTAGAAAGGAAGACACAGTAGGCAACAGCCAGTTCCCCTTTCAACACTGCCTTGTGAATTTTATGAAAGTGTAACCTGTGGAATGATGCATGCTACCCCTGAATTATTAAAAGGGATGAATGTTCAGATTGCTTCCTGTTAAATGTTTATGGATACTAAAAACATGCTTACATGGCAGTACCAAATTGCTTATTCAAGAGCCCTTTGGATCAATTCTGTAACTTCCTTAAAATGCACAGTTTGATCTTTATGGACTTCAGCAGCTCCTTGGCGCTACCCCCGACGCGGGCCCAATCCTGCTCCTGAGGGCAAGAGGCTGGAGCCAGGCTCAGGCTCCCCGGCGGCACACGCAGGACAAGGCAGCGTGGCGAGAAAGTGAAAACCCAACCAGCAGCGCCAAGCAGGTTAGAGCAACTCTTGGCGCCCCGGACCCCCCTGGAGCTCGTCCGCTGGCGGCACCGCAGCCGCCCTTAACCCCGGGTCTTCGCCCCCGGCAGCGGCAGAGCCGGCCGGCACTCGCCAGGCGGCCGAGACGCGCTCGTACCCGAAAGGGAGCGGCGCCAGCAAACGCAGAGCAGCTTGTTGCGCCTCGGGTGCCGCCGCGCCCTGCGCGGAGCCGCCCCCACGCGAGTTGCGCGCGCGCAGGGGAGCGCGCCCGCCGGCGCTGCGCGGCCGCGGCGGCCGAGCGAGCGGCACGAAGTTTGACTTCGCCGGGGCCGGGAGCGCCGCGGCGGCGGCCGGTTTGCGCTGAAGTTGCCCCGCGCGCAGGGCGCCGCCTCGGCCTCCCGCGGCCGCGGCCGGGAGCGCGGCTCGGGCGCCGCGGGGCGCGGGGGTCCCGCCGTACTCACCCGCTGCCCAGGCGCACGGTCAGCAGCAGCAGCAGCAGCCGGGCCCCGCGGCGGCGGCTCCACAGGGGCGCGGGGCCCCCCCACGGGTCCATGGGCGGCAGGTCGCGCTCGCTCTTTTTTTTTTTTTTTTTTCTTTTTCCCCCGAGTTTTCTCCGGCGAAGCTGGGGAATAGCGACCCTGCCAATCCCACCGTCCCCCCGGCACGCGAGAGGCAAAGGGAGGGGAAGGGAAAAATAAATAAATAAATAAATAAAACACCCAAACAGGTAGGAACCCACTCCGCAAGGACCGCGAGACTCGGCCAATAGGCTCATCAGGTTGCTCCATAAATTATCCTAAAAACTGCTGGGCGAATCAACCCCTAGCGGAGGAGGAGCCTCCCTTACTAGAAGGGAAACATGCTTGGGAGAAAGAGTGGCATTTGTGGTTTTTTTTTTTTTTTTTTTTCCCCTCTCTCCAAAGAGGATAATAAAATGGATCTTAAATACATATAGATATATAAATATATATGTTTAAAGCTATTCGTACATACATTAAAACATTTTAAAGCTGCTCAGAAGGCAGCTCGCAATGGGAGAGGAGCCCCTCGGCCCCACCTGCGGAGACCTCAGCGGGAAGGAGAAGCGCCGCGGGCCGCGCTTGCAAAGCCGCGGGGGCTGCGTCCGCGCCCGGCACCGCCACGCAGGCGGCCGGTTTGGGGAGGGCGGCACCAGCCCCTCGCCCTCCTCGTCCCCCTCGGCAGGAGTCACCCCCCCCCCCCCCCCCCCCAGCTCTGCTGGAGAAAGATACTTGCTTTGAGCGCAAGTGCCGCCGCGGGGACGCCGCGCAAGCCTGGCAGCTGCGGGCAGCTCTGCGCGGCCGCGGAGGGCGCCGGCGGCCGGGGGAGGAGCGGGCGGTGCGCGACGCTGCAGTGCATCGCCCGCCCCGCCGGCGCCGCGCTCCGCGGCCGCGCAAGCGAGGAGCGGGCGTGCGCCGGGGCTCGCCACAACATGCAAAAAAATCCCCGCGCATTTCTCCCTGCAGCTTCTTCCTCCCGCCCCCTCGAGAGAGCTGCGGAGAAAAGTAGCCAAAGTAAAACCCCAGGCGGGGGCCGAAGGGCGCCCAAGTCGCGCACCTGCGGCCGGGGCGGCCCCGACGGCGCGGCCGGGCAGCGGCGGGGCTAACGCTGAAGCGGAGGTTATTTCCTCGCGCGGCTTTAGGGTCCGTGGCCGCAGGCTGCCGTCTGCGGGCCCTGGGACACAGCTGAACCTATCTCAAAGCAGGTCCCTGGTGCTGGAGACGGGCCCAGCTGACCTCTCTCTGGGACGTTTCTGGAGTAACCTGCTCCACTAGACTGTCAGTGCGAGGAGCAAGTCATTTTATCATCATCATCATCATCATCCCTTGAGACAAAGCTAAGTGTATTGCAATCTAAATACTCCCCCAGTCTGTGGTTATTTTGATGAAAGATTGTTTTGGGTTCTCTTGCTTCTTTACATGTCATCATTTGATTGTTATTTAATATATACAGCTTACAGCTGCTTTAATGGTTAAAAAAATTCACCACGCTTCGGAGAGCTGCAGTACATTAAGTGAAAATTCAACGACTTGAAAATTAATAGCCAGTCCTAGGGGTACTGGCAGAAGGTAAAGGCACGTATTATTGTATGACCTGAAGTCTCTTTATTGGTGGATTAACACAGCAGGCAATGTTCAAGCGTGATGACAGAGGCATGAGCTCAGAGGAGAGAATATGCATGTGTTATAAAATAAGTACAGAAGCAGCTCTGTTGCAGCAGCTGGTAGCACTGATTCCAAGAGGCAGGTTTGCTGGCCACCTTCAGCAGCAAGCAAACAACCCATCCCCAGGTCTCTTTCTCTCTTGGAAGGTCCCTTTGCCCTGGCAATACCTGCACTCCTTAGGGTCACTATGGATCAGTCTGTCAACTTGACTGCATTTTGCAAAATGTGCAAAGAAGTCATCTTATGCCTTTGCATGCTGATGTTTATGGAACCATTAAGACTCTTGCAATTGCATAAAATTTTATCTTTGTCATTAAAATATATCATATACTTAATGTGACAATTGAGGAAGTTTAACATAAGTTTAGGCAACTTCTTTCTACCTGAGCAGTCTGGAACATCAATTTAAAACACTAACAATTTCACTCCTATGTAGGAGGTCCAGCAGCTTGCTAGCACTGAATAAGGTGGAGGATTACAGCTAAAATAACACATAGCATGAGCAGTGAGAACATAAAATGAATGTAGGTTCCATTTTCATCCGATTTCACGGCTTGGAATGCTAAGTGCATGAAGGCACCATTAAAATAATTGAACATAAAATCAACACCAATGGTATTACTCAAATGATACAAAACCAAAGATCGTATCTTCTATATTTGCCACCAGGACAAGCTGGTTTCGGATAGCACTAAATCTGCTTTTTTCTTGTACTTTAATTTAACCAGCACAAATTCATCTTAGAAGGAAGAAGAAAATATGCTATGAGTAAGTAAAATATTTTATGAAAATTAAGTATAAAAACTTGAACAGCAAACAAAAATAATAATGCAAAAATTCTTAAACTTTATCAGAAAAAGAAATCTGCATGAAAAAAACCCAGTCGTCTCAGTTTTTCTGGAAAACTAGGGAACAAAAGAAGCAGTAAAGGAAAAATGCAAAATGAGAAGATATTGAAGTTGGGGAAGTTAACCCAGATGAGACTCAAAAGAAGGAGATACTGAAGCTGAATAATAAACTAAAGAACAGTGAGTTACCAAAGCCGACTGGTATTCATCAGCTACTTGATATTGGAATAGCTGACCTAAAAACAATATTTAAATTCCCAATAAAATCATCAGAGCTGGAGATAAGGGTCAACAGTGGAATTTCAGGTCTAATAGGCACTGCTTCAGAAAAAAAACAAAATGAACAGTGGTAATGTACAAGTAAAACTGTAGGATTCAGATCATTATTATTAAATAGACACCATCCAGAATGGATTCTGCAAAAGAAAACCAATGTCTCTCTAATCTAACTCCTTCAATCATATTTAATGAATCTGTGAATAGAAGAACAGGGCTGCATAATTTACAATCTTTCAAGAACTTTTTAAGTCTATCGGTTAATTGTTAAAACAGCTCTATAGTTAAAGGGCAAGTAAGACACCGTCTCTTAGAAACTGCTTAAGACTGCTATCAGAATGGTCAACTTTCTGTGTTATAATGGTGAACGGGGATTGTCACAAATCTGCTCTTGGGATGATTTTATTGATTTCTCATTGAAGTAATTGTTTTAGAGTAATTGTTTTAGAGAAAAGAAATAGCAAAATTTACAGATTAAAATTTTAGATGAGATGCCGTAAAAAATAAAGGATATTGATAAATTCATCAGAACTAAGAAAATGAACTGTAAAATAGGAAGTGATGGCATGCTGGCAAATACCGCACAGCCCATTATATTTCCAGAAAAGGAAAGCTAGCTCAAGAGCTGACTTACAGAAAGTACCTATGTATACTTATGTACCTAAGAATGAAATTGCAACCCAACTTTCTGCTCTACTTGACACCAGAAGGTCCGGAGGGTGCATGCCATTTCAGTACATAAAGAGGTTTGAAAATCTAGACCTAATGGGCTGGCATCTTCATTGGCTGTGCTTGAGAGAAGTTGGTGATCCTTATTCCTGCAGTATATGTAAGGAGCAATTACCCTCCCCAAAGCAAAGTCTTTTAGTGCCAGGAGAGGGATGAGAAAAAAAGTACTGTGTTACATTCTCCACACACACACACACACACACACACACACACAAAAAAAAAAAAAAAAAAAAAAAAAAAAAAAAAAAAAAAAAGCTTTATATATATATATAGGTAGATAGATAGATATATGTGTATACACACACACCCAAGGACTGTTGCAGCCATGTCAGAAGGGTAGATTCAAATTTACTTGACTCATTCCTGTTGAAGTTAGTTACATATGCAAATCCTAATTGTGAATGCACAACAAAATTTCCTATGTGTAACCTTAAGTACATCCTCTCAAACTTAGGTAAGCACAAATGCAAGTGCACTGTCACATGCATTGTATTTTGAAACTGTAGCCCATAGATAAAAATAGAACATAGGAAGAGTTAGGTTCTTCTTAATTAAATTCAGAAAAAAGTGGGTTTAAATATGCAATAAAACTTGCCTGTTTTATCCTACCTGAATGTTTACTCTTTAATAAAGTTCAAGGTAGATATTATAAACAGCACGGTAGCCTACTGTTAAAATAGCTATACAAAACATACATATAAAGAAGAAAGAGAATAAATACAAATGTTTTGGCACTGGCCGTTTAGAATGTACCTTTAAAGATGAGAAGGGTGGATCTCCAAAAAAGGGGAATGGAAAGATGCAGAAACATCACTTCAGTGCAGCTTTCGTATTGTGATTAAATGGCAAAATAATTGCGTTCAGCGAAACAGTCAACATCTTAATAGAAAATAAATTATAAAACTCTCACTTCCCATAGCTAAATACCATTTTAATTAAGATTTCATCTCCGATACATTGATTTAACTGCTCACTCACTTATGTTATTCATTAAAATGATTACTAACAGTATGACTTTAGCACCACTTAAAAATTAAATGAGAGAAGTAATCTCAAGTAGAGAATGATGGATGTGGAAAAGAGAAAACTAAACTCATCTTCATATCCAAGGGAGAGGGGAAGGGTTAGAGCATAAGACAATATTCCTTTATATCTGTAAAGGCACACGTTATCCTTCTTCTCCTTTTATGCCATGATGAAATGAAAGACGGAAGTGTAGGCAGATATAGGAAAAGTAGGCTCTCGTGCTTAAGAATATAATTGCAAATCACAAGAATTTCCTTGGCCTATGATTATTGTCTTTCAGTATATTTCAGACTATTTTCAATGAGAGTCAGGAAGTGGAAAGAAAGTACTTTTTCGCTCCATCCTCTTCAGGACATAAATCCCCAACTCTCCCTCTTATTCTGCCTAAGAGCACAAATTATCCTCCACCTCTCCCTCACCTTTCAGGCCATATCACAGAGACTGGAAGCCAGGATCCTGGATTTCTCAGGACCCCATATTTCTCATCTTCCATGATGGGACAGACACCCACCTTCCACGACAACATTCTTTGCTAGGGAACATGGTGACCAACAAAGAAGAGGACTGTGAAGAGGCACTTGCAAGTGTGAGGCACATGAGTGTCAAGGCAAGACAAGGAATCTAACAGAAGACTGGGGCGCCAAGACACCTGTAGCATAGTAGCTGTCTTAGAAAGGTAAGTCCAGCTTGGACTACCTCGGTATGATATGAAGGAGGTGAACAGTGGTTCAGATTCTTCTCTAGTCTATGCTCTATTTCTCCTGGCAAGGAAAAGACATAATCCATCCCAGTGAACCACAGTTGTACAAGCATACAAACAGCGTACCTACACTAGCACTTCAGTTTAGGTGAGGACTGTACTTTCAACATGAATGTCCCAATCATCCCTGCCTACTGCACCTTTCTTGTCATCACAGAGAGGCCTTGGAGTACAGGAAGGTGCTTTCAGCACCTTTTTGTAGGTAACTAAACCAGAAGATGCATGCCAGGAGTGCATCTATTGTACTCTGAGCACTAGTGGATGCTCAGTCTATAGGACAAGATTAGTGCTAGTCTAAAGGAAAACGCCCCCAGAATACACAGGCTGCAGATGTTGGGTCCTCACTACCAACTGTTTCTTTCCGAGGATCTGCTTCTATTGCACCACCTTATTTTCTGGGTGGCGCCAGTGAGGGCGAAGTCACATTGAGCTATTAGAGGACTACGACCCTGGCCTGAATCGTGGCAAATCACCTTGTCAGGATAGGTGCTTTCATAGTAATGATATCAGGTAGCAAAGAGCCTGTTTTTGCTGATTTCTCTTGTCTCCAGACAGGATGGAGGTTCTCTGAAAATGGTAAGGATCAGAATTGTTTCACAGCTTATAGGATGCTCTCAGGAGAATAATATTTGATTATCTGTCTGGTCTTGTTTTGCTAGAGGCTAACGGGGCAGCTGTTTATCTGACTACTGTGAGCACTTAGTGTTCCAGCCAGATCAGGAAGGACAAAAACATGTGAAAATGAAAAATAATGGGGCAGGTAAAAGACTATGGTCTGCACTTTTTCAAGTTTTAAAAAGATTCAGTTAATACGTGGTTCAGCCTTTGCTGAAAGTTAAAGTGGCTTCTCAGTTTACCTTATCCTGACCCATCTTCCTTAGAGTACAAGATTTTTAACCTGTGTACCAGAAGACATAAAAAGGTGAATCTTCTTGGTAAGTCTGGTCTGTCTGTTAATTGAGAAAACATTCTCTCCAGAATGCTGATTTAAACTCTTAGTAGCAGACTCTCATAGCAACTCTAAATGAAGGGTAATATAATTGCTGTCCAAAACATTAGCACACTCCTTGCAATATATTATGTCACTTGCTGAACTTCTCCAATAATTGTTATTAACAGAACTCTAGACCTCTCAATTGTAACAAAAGCTTGAGATATTTAGGAAGCTGCTTTTTGGTGTATTAGATTGCATTTCCCTGTCTATTACAGAAGGAATACATCCCCTGAGGTTGCAATAATTTTTCCCATTTCTTTTATATCTCTACTTTCATTTTAAGACTCTTTTTCCATCTTCCAATTATTGTCATATGTTGTTACTACAGGACATTTCTTTTTAAGTGTGTTTAATTTCCACTTCAAATATATCATGATCATCAGTATCTCCTGTGCTTAACAGTGAAATAAGCAGGGATCTGAGCTTCCAATTATTTTAATATTTATTAACTATTCACTATATAACCAAATAGAACAGTCCTACAATTTAACTTGCTGTAAACTCAACTGTCAGGTGGATAGATTTATTTCTAATGGCAGGAATAGGTCAAAGTCCATAACATAAAACCAATATTACTTCAAATCTTAATTACTGAAAGAAAATAAACACACCTTCCAAAATAGAGTGTCATGGCAGATCCTCATTGGATTGTATAAAGGAAATTGTGTCAATTACCGGTAATCATTTGCTGATAATCTCAAAATGTTAAGCAAGGTTGTGAGAGTGAAGGTGAAGATGAACGAATAAAGACTGTAAGTATGCATGTTATGATTCTGCTTTTTTAATCATTTCATTGTGGCAAAATGCAGATGTCTACTAATCTTTGAAAAGATATATCTCATGGTAAGTTTTCAAAACTACTTCTTTGCATCATTCGTACAAAAGTGCCTTGATTTTGCAGCTAGACAAACTCTTGCCTGTGCTGTTCTCTTTAATCACTGACTTGCATATTTGAGCATCTGCATATGATGAAAATTCATCATTCTAGCATGACAAGAACTTCTTGCTGTGCAGAGATAATTCTAGTGAATGGCGTAGAAATTAACTATTTTTAAATGTGGAAGAATTATCTTTCAGTTTATCGTATGCTCTCAGGCAGGTCATTATCAATTATGATTATCAATATCTATTCACCTTCTTTATTGGAGACTAACAGAACAGCTGTTCAGTTTGTATCACTGATGAGTGTTATTCTCGAGGATGATCTTTCCCTGGGGTAATTCAACCACTCTCTTGCAAATATCTCCTCAAATAATTCCGTTGGCAAGATTGCTGATATTATCTTCTGCTTCAGCTGTACTGCAAATAATACTCTGGGTGTTATAGTCTTTGACTTCTCTAATAGCTATTAAAAGTACTGTATGTTTCTGTGAAGCCTCACCTCAGATACTAAAGCTATATTAGCCATGTAAAACAAATTCTTTGCTTAGTCTGAAAAAAATCATCATCATTCACGTTTAGTCGCTCTCAGACTTTGTCAGCTCCACAGACTGGATCCATAGTAGGCTGAGATCTGCCCCTTGGAGTAATGGTAATACCAGTGGAAGAGACATGTTAATACTATCTCTTGGCCATGAGTCATGCTGCTACGTTAGGCTGAGCAGTAGTCCCTGTCTAAGCCCCAGACAAAGTGAGTCATAGCTGCACAAATTCCAGGAACTGCAGGAGTATACTGCAATTGCAAAATAACTTTTGAATAGCAGTGGTGTGGTTCCCTGACAAACAACTATCACCGAATGTGTCTTTCATGGTGACTGAACACTAGACACTCCTTTTAAAATGTAAAGCCACTTGCTTTCTTGGGATGGTAGAGAAAGCATCCTTACTGAAGCCTTATGTGGCTTTCCTAGCCAGAACCACTTCTTTCTTGTTTGGGCTCAGATCAAGCTGCCTACCCACAAGCATAACTTCAAGATTTGTAACACGAGTGACCCTGCACACCCATGTATCTGTTGAGGACACACGATTTGAACCCTATTTGAACCCTTGATGATTACGAATATGTTGAAAATAAGTCCATAGACTAAATCTCAACAAGAGGTTCTGATAATACAGGGAGAGCAGTGAGACGCCTTCCTAGATGGACCTAACGTAATCTTATTTAAAGTATGCTGCTGTGATTGCATTCTATTCTTGGTTAGAGGCATTTTAAGATAGCACGATATGCTTTTATCCTTTAAGGATGCTCCCTGATAAATGGTCAGATTTTCTTAGGAGAAGTAATCTAGGATAAAAATATATATTTCCCTATACCAAAATAACTTAACTCTTTTATCTATCCACAAGCAAAAAAATAGAAAGTTTTTAATAGTCACCTCTATGTTTTGCTAGAATTTGTATCTGGAAAATAAGGTGATTAAGTCCGAGTTATCACTTATCTTCAGGAAGGTACAACTTGACCTTATTAGTAGCAGTGTCTATAAGATGAAAGACACTACTGAGAATAGACAAAATTATGTCAGTAGCCAAGAGATAAGCTAAAACTAAACTGATTTATTGGGCTAAATTATTTAAGTTACCACATTCCTATATTAAAACATATGCCTTAAGAGTACTGTCTTGCAGTTGTCCTGTCCTCTCAACCGTAACTATGGCATTATGACTGCAATTTTATGATGCCTCTGGGATGAACAGGTCAGAAAAAGAAAAGTAACTTTTACATGCGTAAGCACTTCTCCCACATTTTAAAATATTATGATGGATTTTAATAGTGATTTTCCCATCAGAGCGAGGGAAAAAAATCTCACTGCTGAGCCTCATGCCATTTTCTAAAGATTAGCCGGTTGTACTGCTAGAATTGCTTTTTTTATTTACTTTTGCAGAGGTTTAATTAGGAAAGAAACTGGGAGGGGCAGGAAGAGAGAGAGAGAAGAAACAGTGAGTATGCACTCATGAGAATCCATGCCTCTGGCTACTTTTCTCCTTCTCCAGGAACAACGTATAAAATCATCCAAACAATGACATATACCTATACGTATACAATAACTATAATAACATAGACCATGTTACCTCTCCATGGCTATCTTCTTAGACAGATAAACAAAACCAAATTATTCAGCTCGGAAGCTTCCATTCTTTTGTGTTGATATCATTGGGTCTATGCAACTGGAAGGTGTTTCTAGACTGGGTTTGCAGATGGTTTTCTCTCTCCATCATTAAGTGCCTTTGCTTTCATTGGACTGAATGCTTCATTACTCACTGCAGGATGCCCTTCTTTCTTTTCAGAAACTGCCCCTCTAGTCTCTCTAGATGGGCAGTGGATCACAACTTCCGTTTCCTACAGCAGAGATAGGTACGTACTAGCTAAGTACATAGTCATGGACTCTAAAAGGCAAGAGGAAACTACATGTGTTTTTGTAGCCTTCATCTTTCCAAATAATGGTAACTTTCCAATACCTTTCAGTCTTACAATGTATTTCAGATCTTATCCCTGCGTTTGTGACAGCTTACAGGATCCCAAAATATTCCTCAGGCTTTCAGATCTGGAATCTTATGCTGCATGCAGATTGTCCATCCTCATCTCCATATTGCTCCCAAAACACCAGAAATACATTTTATTGCGATGATTTCTCTTTACTTAGGGGGACAAAAGGTACTATAGTATATTAGACCAGCTAAAATAGTTCTAAAAAGCAGACAAGCTTTCAGATACACAGGCCTTCCTCCAAGTCTGATAAAGTTTGAAAAATTCAGACAGAGCAGTGCTTTAGTACAGTTGCTAATTATACTACTCAAACAAATGCACTGAAATCAAAGATCAGCTAGCACCTGCTGAACAGAGAAAGACCTATAGGAGGTAGAACAGAAGGTAGATTGTGAATAGATCAATAAACTAATGTTATTCTGAGTCAGAATTTCAAGTTTAAGCAGCTCTCCAAATTTTTGGTTGCTGGACTAAGAGAATTGTTGTTTGCTGGTGCAAGTCTAAAGAAGAGGCTGTCTTTTCGAGCAGAATTCTCAAGCACCAGCAGGATGTTCAGCCACTGGGTCTTCAGACAGTCATCCACCAGATGCTGTAAAATTTAATGTCTTTTAATGCCTTTAAGTCCTTCATTAAATCCTCCTCAGCTCCTCACTTAACTTACTCAAAGATTCTTTTCTAAACTCTGAAGAGCTTCCACTAATACATCCCAGTTCTCCTATTTGCAACAAGTTTTACTTCCTCCCAGAATTTTTCCTGGTAACTGGAAATTTTTACTTCATAATCCTGCTCTTTTCCCTAAAGAAGCCAGTCCACAGTTTCCAGTAAGATATACCATATGGAATATGTAATTGTGAAAATGTTTGCGCTTAAATGGGAAAAGACATGACATATTGGGCTGCCCTTGCTCTGTATTACAAACCTGCTTATAGAGATGTCATTATTTCTGCAAAATCAAAAGTAGATTGTAAGCAGAACTGCTAAGTTTGCAGACAGAGCTAAATCTTGTCTGTAATAACGATGAACTGGAATCAGTGATTTAGGAATTGCCTCCCAGTGCTTCCTACCAATGAATTTTGCATATGCAGCACACTTGCACAGAATTACTCCATCGTAACTGCTATGCAGCTTTTGACAATGTGCAAAGTACACTAAGAATTTGAGTTAAATTCTCTTCATATCTGTTCTGAACTCTAGAAGCCACTGAATTGCACCACTGAGTTATAAACATACATTAGGACAGTCTCCAAAAGTAACATGCTATAAACTTTTTTAAATAGCAACGCCAATTCTAGTACTGAAATCCCTCCTGTTGAAAAGCAAATTTGATAATAGTGATATTGCCATAACTAATAGATACCAATACCAAGTAGTGCTAAATAGTTACATCTGTATGCATATAGATAGAGCTGTGGACAATTATTTTTGTAAACTCTTTAATAATCTTAGTACAAGAAGGTATGCTTGACTAGGTTATGCTAATATAAATACTAACTACATTACCAGAAAAGCACAGCTTGAAGGCTCTTGAAGAAAAACAGTGGTGGCCAAAAGTTCAAGCACCAGGTGATAGCAGGGACCTTGAAAGTGTAAGGACAGGATGATACTAGAGGCCTCGGGGCTACGAACACAAACCACACATGGTCAGTTACTAGTTTCTAAAGGACTGCAGCCTTGGGAACAAGGTAGTGCCAGGTTTAGGGATAGCAAAGACAGCAAAGAACAAACATCCGACATATGTAAAACCAACCATATATAGTAACCCCAATATAACATGAAATTTGAAGCCCAGTAACAGAAGCAAGTAAATTTGTTAGCAAGCATATAAAAACAAGCCCAAGCAAAATCACAGATGAGGAGGAAGAAACTCCCACCATCAACCCTATGATCCTTGCAGGGAAGGACTTTAGATGCTAACAACTCAGTATAACTCTTCTCCACCACCATATTCTCCTTAAGAAAGAGTAGCACCATCAACTTTATCATCCAAAGGAACAGCAAAAGGGTAAGCCTAACAGAGAAAAGGCTAGATGTGTTATATGCAACCTTCCTGGCATCTGTATTATAAATGAGAATTAGCTGTAATTGGATAACTTGGACTGTAAGTATCACTGTAACTGGATTACTAGTAAGTCTTTGATTTCTAATACTTTAATTAGACTAACAATAAATTCTTGACCCTGTCTAGGAGGTGTGTTTCTTTAGCCCATGTAGACTGCTCAGATATTTGTCCTGGTCACCCACCCTTGAGGCATGATTGCAATCTAAGGGGATGCAATACCCCTTAAAGGCATGCAGTCATCTTTTGTTCCTTTGCTTCTCAACATGTATATCTAACGTAGTCTAGAGAGGTTAATAGAACTGATTTTCTTTTAATGAAGCACTGTGAGGGCCCAGTGAGCTGTTGCGTTTCCTCATCTGTTGTGACAGCTGAAATGAGTATAGTGGCAGTTTGGCAAAGATGTGTCCCAGCTGCCATCTAGTCTCTAACACTCTGGAAATAGCCAGAGATTTCAAGAGCTAGAAGTGGGAGCCTCCACCGTACCAGCTAATCACAGTCCCTGAACTAAATCAGGCAGGTAAGGAGACATGTCACGCACATACAAGTTAATTGTACCCTCAGTTCATCCACACACACACACACACACCTGTGAGACCTCCTGGCCATCTCTGAAAAGTCTGCATGCTCCTGTTGCTGCAATTGCTGTTGAGTAGATAATCCCACCTTGGTGCGCACTGGCTGATGGACCTGTTTGTCCAACCCTTGTCCAGACACAGTTCATCTCGAAAGGTCCCATAAAACCCCCAAGGAAGTCAATATTCTCTTTACACAGAAAACCCTGTGTCCTCTCAACTACAAAAAGTTTCTATCTAAAATTATAAAGTCTATGAAACATGAGTAAGAAAATCTGATAGGAAGTTCCCTGTACCTTCGCTATTTATTTTGTGGTAATTACAGTTTTTCAATAGTAAAGGCAGTCTGGGGAAAAAAGTGCTTATAAAATAGTAATAAGTACTTACAAAATGAGCTACTGGAATCCTTGATAAAAACTACAACCAGATCAAGACATTGCTACTAAAAGAATAATGAATCACTTTGTATACCACAGCACATTTTTTATTGTGTATCCTTAAATATAGCAGCCCCTAAATACACAAACCCCAAGAAGTTCTTTCCAGGGAACCAACATCTTTTAACCTTCCTGTGTGTCTAATTTCTTCAGTTCACAGAAGTTCTTAAATAATCTCTCATCCTAACATAATTCAATAATCTTTGAGTGGAATGTCTTCAAGAAATTTTCCTTTAAGGAGGTAATACAGTAGCTTGCAATTAAATACAGCAAATTATTAATGTGTTTGCTTTTTCCTTTCTCTATTCTGAATTGCTTAAGCATAATTAGTTTATTTTTTGCCCTTTATCTACTTCGTAGGCATTCTTTCCGTTTCAAAATAGCTGTATTAGTCATAAAGCATAAAAGTGCTATAAAAACTGACTTTAAGTGGTGTCCTAAAATCCCTTAGGGACCATTCAGCATTCAGCAGATTAAAGTAGTAGTTCTCCAAGACTGAAATGACATATAAATACGGTAATGTGAACTCATTTTAGGAAAAAATAACTGTTGGAGACTAAAATAGACAAATGGGCACTTAAAAGACAGCTCTTACAGAATGCAGCAGCTACCTAGTTATTTATATATGTCTCATGTAATTTTTCAAACAATCAGAAGAGAAGGTCTGGCTTCTGAAAGGGTGCAGGTATTCCCTCATCAGTTTGCACTAGGCAAGGTAACTAAGCATGGCTACTGCTTAGTTATTTTCCTACTATACCCGTTGCTGCCTAAAAGCTGCTCTGGTGGAAAACAAGCCATTCCCATTTAAAATTCTCTGCAAACTCATAAGCTGAGCTTTAAATAGAGCATCTTGAAAACACTGGAAACAGTGTAGCAGCTCTAACATCCTGACAAGACTGTATCTGTTCACAACCCCCAGAGTTACAAATGTTCGTTTGCTAATAAACATGCAACGCTTGTGCCAAAGAGAAACACAATTAAAATATAGACAAGTCATATAGATAAATGGACCGGTAACAGGTCAGTAACAGGGCTGAGGACTCTCACTGCATGACATTTTGCGACACATTACCCCAAGCAACCACTTTTCCAGGGCTGAAACGCAAGCAGAAAGGCACTGTCTCGGGCAGGCTTATAGGAGCTCCATGGTGTTATCCCACGAGACTCTACCCTCCAGCTGAAGCCTTGTAAATCTCCGTCAGCCTTAAGAGAGATTTTAGAAGAACAGATTTTGAAGGTAACCTTTCTTTATTATAATTTCTAGAAAAGGAAATGACAGGGTCAGTTCACCTCTTCCTAACCAGACAAAGAGGAAAGTATGGATGGGGGCTTTGTGCATGCAGAGCAAGTGAAAAGAATTCTTACGAGACAAGTTAAAGGCCAAGCAAAATAGAATTATTTTTCTTGCAATTTAGACTAACTGAATTGGGAATGGAAATGCTGAGGGAAAGGAGGGTAAAAGTCTGAGCTGTATTTTATCAAAAGCAACAATATGATCTTCTTTATGAGAATTCACTGGAGACTGGTCCAAGGCATTCAAGTGCAAGAATTAATATACTTTCTCACAGTACATTTCAGAAGTAACTTGAAACATCAAGTTGGAGGAGGTAGAAAATACCTTGGGAAAAAAAAAAAAAAAAAAAAAAAAAAAAAGTTAAACGTCCTTTGTCAGAACATTATGAGTTTTATGAGCCAAGAAGTGCCTTTAGGGCTCTTTAATACTTGTTACAATTACTAATTGTCTCCCACATTATTCCAGTGCTTAAACAATCCTAGTAGCTTCTAAATGGAAAAAATATAGCAAGCTAGTTTGCCAAAATACATCAAGTAAAATGATTGCTAACATCTGATGTGCGCAGAGGGAATCTTATTCCCAAATGTACTTCTAAGCACCTACTATCTTGCTGTCGGAAGAAACATACTCAATCTTTTTCATTATAGAGTGTTGGCAGGAGATTTGCTGGGAATTAATATTGGTTTGAACCATCTTTAGACCCAGCTTTCCTTTCTAGGCAAATTTTCAATTCTGTAGAAAAACAATCTAATGATGCAAATCCTCTGTTGACTTAGATGTGCATTCTTTTTTATTTCTCCCTAAGTCCTCGCACCCCCTCCAAGAGCCTTGCTGCAATTACCCATAGCAGACTTTTAGCGTACCTCTGTCATTATTGCTGTTTCTTTTTCCTCAAGCCTTCTCTTCTGCTGCAAAAGGACAGGACACACAAATCTGCATCCCGTCTTGCACAACCTGTTGTCAGGCTGCCTGTCTGTGGGGGCACAGAGGAAAGAGGGAACAGCAAATACTCAGGGTGCTCACAGGAATAGCAGGCAGGCTGGCTGGCAAGGAGAGTGAAAATATCGTTACCCCTTCCAGCCATATGGAACTTGCCCTGCAACAGCAGCATCTGTGGCCAAATGCTTGTAACCAATCTACCTCCACGTGCTCTCCCCCACCTCCCGAACAGGAGGCTTAAGCTGTCGTCAATGAACCAGAGAAAGTCTTCAGGTGAGTCAGAAAGCTGAGGAAGGGATTACGGCTTTGCATACATTACAAATTCTCATGCCTTTATAACATCCTTTGCAGCTAGTCTGAAGGTATATAATTGGGGTTTGCCTATTACTGACTTCTCTCCAATGCATACAGAAGTTTCTGAAAACAGAAGCGTTTCTTCTTGATAGTTTTGTACCTTATAAGGGAAGGGAACATTGAATCTAATCTGCCTTCATTTTTTTGTGGAGGTAGAAGATTCAGAAATGTTCTTGTAAGCTCTCACACTTATACAGAAGGAAAAAAAATCAATTAAGAAAAAAATGGTGTTAAGTATTGGAACTAAAGCAAAACTACTTTACTTACTAAGCTTAGGAAGAATTTGCTCAAACGAAGCATGTTCTAGGAAAGAAGAAAAACCCAACTAGACAAAACTAACCCCCAAACAGATGGAATTTAAACAAGTTAATTTTGGAAAAGATTGAAGCTAAGGAAGAATTCACTAGATAGAAGCACATGCTAGGGGAAAAAATAAAAAGCCCCCAGCACCTCTCAGAAAAATGCAATGTAAACAAACAAATGGATTTTGGAAAAGCTATTCCTCCCCGATTGCTCAGCAAGATTTGCTTTAAGGTGGTGCAAGTTCACTAGTCGTCTACACACTCATCTGGATTTCTGCTGCAAGAAAAAAAAAAGTAGGAAAGTGAAATGCTTTTCTTTTGCTAAAACCATCCTTACCTTCCACATACACCCCAAAGAAGAATTGAAACACAGTAACAACTTCCTTTCTCCTGTGCCAGTCACCTTGAGAGGTACAGTATAACCCTGATTTTATTTATGGTGACTATCAAGCATTACTACAAAAGGGATATACAGTACTGATGAACGAATACAAAATACATTTTTGCTTAGGCAGGACATTATTACAAAGCCTCCCCTTTGCTATATAGCCGCTTGCAACCTGACGGAAGGTCACAGGAACAAAGAGGGAGGTGCTCCGTAAGGAAAGTAAGGTTTTCCAGAAGCCAGCTGCAGCAGGAGCTCGCTGTTAAGCGTAACGCTCCGCTCAGTCTGTGCCCCTCTCCCCGCACCTCGGCGTCACTGAGGTCAGTGCTGGCGCTGCACACCCAAAAGCGGCTAGAAAATTTAGACTTTAGAACAGCAGCTTTTTTCTTTCTTTTCCCCCCTTAATAGCTACCACGGCGCTGGCCCGGCCACTGCCTCGCCAGCGGCGAGGGCGTTCGTCCGTCTCGGGATGAAACGGGGCCAAGGCCCCAGTATCCAGCGATTTCCACGTGAGGCAAGTTACCGCAGCGGTTCACTGGATATTCTTCCAGACACTCAACTACTTATTTTAGACTATTCACCAATAATACAGGTTCTCGTTGTGCTGGTTTGGGTGTGAGGTATCGTTCGAGTCACTCACTAATTATCAACCTAATGATAATTCCCAGGACTGAATTTCTGATTCAGAATGAGGGAAATATACCATGAAATGAAAATTCAATCCTCATCCCACATTAAATTTATTGAAACCCAGCTGCCTGTTAAATATTTTTATGCTTTAAAGATTCTTATACACTTGTATAAGCTGGAAGGAATGCTAGGAGGAAAGAAAAGTTATATGCGATTTTTTTAAAATTTTTCTAAATACTAAATTAAAGCATCAGTGATCTCTCTCATAGAAGATGTTTCTCACTTATTTTAATTATAGGTGCTTCCTCTGAATGACAAACTTGTCTTTCATGGTTGAGCACAGGTCTGTGTGAACTCCATTTTTAACCCTAATCTAACACTTCACTGGAACTGTCATATTTCTAGTTTAGCAAGAAAAAGCTCTATTGTGCTCTTTACCAAGTTCCTTTTCAAAAGCAAATATATCAGTATATCATCTTCCTTTATCTGGTCAGATTTACTGAAGTGTAAAGAATAGCAAGTGAAGTTTGAAGTGAAAATTATCAACTCTTTAAAAGGAGTGTCAAGCAAATATCAAAATTTCCTGAATTTTCTCTTTTAAACCCATTCCAAATATAAATCACCCAAATAACATACCACATTTCTAAGCAATTTGTAACTTTCTATGAAAATAATATGGGTCTTGTTCTGAAGTATTCTTCTTGGATAATCTCTCCCCCCATTATTTCCTATTTAATCTTTTCTTAGCTTCTTTGCCCATTTTCCTGTACTTTGATTCCCAGCAGTCTTGTACAGTCCAACAGATGTGATTTTCATAATTTTTCTCTTAAAGTATTTCTTGTGGAAGGAGAATGGAGTGGAGGAAGGGGAACAGGAATGCACCAAGACATTTTTTGGTTGGGCTGCTAACTAGACATCCAGGCCATTTTACAGCCTCAGTGATGCATTGCATCTTAAAAGCTCTTATGCAAAATGGCTAAATATGAACAATAAATGTCCTTGAAGGCTACACAAGGCCTTTGAGGTTTTTTCCTTGCCTAGGTAGGTGGAGGACAACTGCTGGTACAATTCCTATGAAACAAATATATCATCTTTACTTTTACAAGACCACACTATGGACCACCACAGTGGGAGAAAACTCAGCCTCACTTTATGCTGTCCTGCTTCCACTGGGACTCCAAATAAGCCAAGGAATTAGTAGGGCAGGTAGGAGAGAGGTTGCCACAGCCCTTCGCCTCCTGCTACGCACCTGCCCCACGACAGAATGATCAGAAGGACACTTTTCTTCCCCTTCCAGGTTTAAGTACCTCACTTAATGTGTGCACAGCACAATAAACCCTATTGCAGGTCACCAGTAGCCTGGCAGATCTGGGACAGGAAGACATTATGGTTTCCCCTTGCACAAAGCACGTCCTGTGAGGTGCCCTGGCAGCACTGCAAGGAACCACAGAACATGGGAGAAGAACAAGAGTCCCATAGCCCTGTTCTGCCCTCATTACTCAGCCAGGAGATTGCCTGAGTTCCCTTAATTTAAATGAGATTGCTGGAGGAAAGGGATCGCCATGTTAGCAAGCGAGCAAATTAGACCCAAAACGAGGACAGAAAGTTTTTCCTTAAACAGAATTCTCAAGCTTGCCCTACTTTTGGGTCATTACAGGTCACCCCTGTATCTGGGCTGCCTAGAGCCTTCCCGTGGAGATGATCCTTGTTACTGCTGTCAGGGAGGCTCAGATGACTCCCCGGCTACGAGCCTTTGCAGTTCGGCACGGCAGAGAAGCAGCCCACCCCAGCTTTCTTCAGCTGCTAATAGGGCTTCAGCTGCTCTGCAATGCAAGCAGATGTCTGGGCTGAGGAGGCAGCAGGTGAAAAAATGTTACTTAACAGTGTTTGGTCTGACTTTTTCCCTCAAATTAAATGTAAAGCATAGACAGTTACATATGAGATCATGTGGATCACAAAGTCAAGCGTTCATCAGGTCAAAAAAAATGCCTATTTGTGTGTGAAATTGCAGCCTCCTTGGCTGTTTGTGGTATAATATTGAACTTAATTCTATGACCACACACACACTGTGGTTTTCCTCAGTGCGCAGATACAAGGCAGATGTTACCCTCTGAACTGGATCATCTTCTAAAACAGACACATAATTTTGATATGCATGGCATTATTCCACAGGAATCTTTACATTGACGGAGCCTTTTGTTTCAGATTTTATATATGCATGCTTTTTAGAAATGCTATTCAATGAGCTTACTTGCAAATTAAGCTATTAATCAATGTGAGCAACATCAGGCTGATACAGGGAAGATTTTAAATTGATAAAATTCCTCCATCATTGACCAAAATAAATTATGATGAAGGAGACTTATGAATGTTCTGAACAGGAAGATCCAATATATTATTATTGCATCATATACCAGAATGAACAAAACATTTTAAAAGATGGATTCTTACTAGAAAATGTAATTGGATGCAAAGATACAATAGGCAATTGGTGCTTGAGCAGGTGTAAGGGATGCAAGTATAATTACTAGCATGGTAAGTCAAATGCTAAGAGCCATAAAAATAAATGTCAGAAGTAATTCTTATATGTGGAAAAGGGGTCATTTTCTCCCCTCTTTAAAGAAGCATAATTAATGAAAACAGTCAGGTTGAAACTTTGAGCAAAAGGACTCAAAATCTGTCATGGGAGTTAGGAGCAAAGTAATGATTAAAATACACTTCCTGTCATAATCCAAATATATTGTTAAAATTAACATCACTCAGAGCAAATTCTGATTTGATTAAGATTTTCCCTCTTGCACTGATGATCCCTATTTCATCAGAAGTGAAAAAAATAAAACAATGTAAATATATGCATTATCCTCACTAGGATTGAAATATGTTGTTACTATTATAACTTAGCAACAAAGCAACTATAGTTCAAGCATAAGTATTTAGGCCTTAGCAGCAATTATAGTGTGCGAGTAGTGATAAAGGAATAATTTGAAATAGTCAGTTATTTATCACATTTCGATGATCTCAGAATAAATGGATATTTTCAGATTGAGATTAATGCACTGCAAGATTGAGATTAATGCACTGCAAGATTGAATAGACAGAATGATTAGCTGGCTATGAGAGCCTAGGTTCAGTTGCAGAATCATAATGTAAAAAGGACAAGTTTAGGCAACCTCAGATTAATAAACATAGGATACTGAAGTACAATAAGAGGTCTGGTTATTTTATAAAGAAGAAACTCCTGACAGCATGAAACAACATAAAAAGCTTCTTCACACATTGGCTTTTCCATGGTGGACAAAAGCATTCTCCCAAACCAAAATGATGCGTATCTGGAATTCTAGTCTGCATCCTACCAAGTGAAACAGTCCTTTTTAGAGGGCAAGTGGTATCACTGTTAAGATCTGTTACCTTTACAGTAACTTCTAGAGTTACTTTTAATGAGCTTTTCTTTGCCCTATGATCTGTAATTTTTAGTTCTCTTTGATTCATGTTGCACTGGATAAATCTGTCGTTCTTTTTTGATTTCATCTTTTCTATCTCCTCAGCACTATAGATAGTTAAAAAAAAGTTGTGTTGTGGCCTAGCAAAGAGGAAAGAAAAAACAAACAAACAAACAAACAAAAAAAACCACTCCTCTTTGCCCAAATTACCTCAGTTATCTTACTTGGAGTATCAATTAACTGATCAGTCTGCAACGCACTGAAGTGATGCTTCTCAGAGATGATCCATGGAGTCAGACTGTTTGCAGATTCAGAGAGCGTTATAGTATTTGATGCCAAGTTTACAACTCATAATTCCTTTGACACTGTAAGGAATAGAAAACAAAACATCATTGAATAAGATAATAACATAAGAAACACGCATGTAATAGGTTGCCTATTCTGTTGACTGTGGTGGGAATACAAGAGATTCAACTGATTTTTCTCCTGTGTTAAAGGAATTTAGAGAAAATATCTGCAAAATTAGTAAAACCCTAGCTGCCCTAGTGGTAACTTCCTGCTACACGCAGCTCGTGCTGGAAAAGATGCAGGCCTTGATACTGCTTTTAGATGAATAATGCTTTATACATGAATTGTTCCAGTAGTTCAGTGGATGTGCTAACATGAGTGAAATTATTCATCTGTCTAGCAGGATGCAGGCCATGCAGTTTTGAGAGTGGCGTCTGCTCTTCTCAGCTGGCTAGCCCCATAGGCTATGAGATCGTACCACTGAATATAAAGAGAATTCAGCTGATAAAGCAGCTGCCAAGAGACACAAAAAAAGCCTCCTATTAAAAATGTCAGACAAGCTTGGCAAATTTATTGAAAGGCTAAATTACATACAAAAGCCAGATCAGTTCCCAGCTCACCACAGAGATCCCCTGATGCAAGATTTTGCATTTCTCTTTGTTGAGCTTTATGAGGTTCCTGTTTGCCCATTTCTGCAGCCTGTCAAGTTCCCTCTCAATGACATCTGATACATCAGCTACTCCTTCCAAGCTTGTATTGCCTGCAGACTTGCTGAGGGCACACTGCTCCATTCTCCAGGTCATTATTGAAGACATCAAACAGTATTGACTCCTGGGGTAGACCACTAGTGACTGGCATCTAGCTGGACTTTGTGCTGCCTTTCACAATCCTTTGAGCCCAGCAGTTCAGTGAGTTTTCAGTCTACCATGCTGTCCTCTTGTGTAGCCTGTACTTCATCAGTTTTTCTTTGAGGATGTTATAGGAGAAGGTGTTGAAAGCCTTGTCAAAGTCAAGATAAGCTATCTATGGCGTTCTCCTCATCCACTGACCATTAACATGATATTATGGGTCAGGCATAACCCATGAAGGGAGTTTTCCTTTCATAAATCCATACTGACTACTCCCAATCATCATCTTGTCCTTTCTAAGTTTGGAAATGGTTTCCAGGTTTGTTTGCTCCATCACTTTCCCAGGGTCAAGGTGAGACCAACCAGCCCATAGTTCCCCAGAGCCTCCTTTTTGCCCTTCTGGAAGATAGGAGAGACATTGGCTGTCTTCCAGTCACCATAACCTTTCAAAGATGATCAATAGTGGCCTCACAGTGACATTAGCCAGCTCCCTCAGCTCTTGTGTGTGCATCCGATCAGGGACTTGTGGATGTCCAGTTTAAGATTCCCTCGTTTGATCCTCCTCCACCAAAGGTAAGTCTTTGTGGCTACAGACTTTCCCCACAGGTCTCAGGTGCCTGGGATTCCTGAAGACCTGTTTTAACAATAAAGATCAAAGTATTCAATGCCTTTGAGTCTTTTGTCACCAAGTCTCCAGACCGTTCAGTAGAAGATTCACATTTTCTCTAGTCTTCCTTTTGCTGCTTATATACCTGTAGAGTTTCTTCTTATTGCCCTTCACATCCCTCTCCTCATCAACTCCAGATGGGCTTTGGCTTTCCTAACCCCATACACCTGCACACACAAGTAGTGTTCCATTATACCTCCTAAGCCACCCATCCCTGCTTCTACTCCTTGTATGTTCCTTTCTGAGTTTAGCCAGGATCTCCTTGTTTATCCATGCAGGCCTCCTGTCAGCTTGCTTGATTTCACACACATTTGGATGAACTGTTCTGGAGCTTGGAGGCAAGCCTTGAAAAAGAAAAAAAAAAAAATCAACTAGCTCTCCTGGATTCCTCTCTAGGACTCACTCTCAGGGGTCTTCCATGCAGGTGTCTAAGGAGCCTCTGGGTAGATCAGGGCCAAAGTCAGACTACTCTACTGATGTCCAGGGTCGTGATCCCGATTTTTGCTGTGTTCCCTCCTGTCGAGATCCTTAAGTCCACTATCTCACAGCCACAACAGTCAAGGCTGCCCTAAACCTTCACATCCCCATGTCATCAGCTCTTTGATCACTTGTGTCAGGAAGTTATCATCAAAGCACTCCAGAAGCCTCCTGGATTGCTTGTGCTCCACCTTTTTCCCCATTTGCTTTTTTAAGCAACAACAACAAGAAGCAGCTGTCCTCTGATGTGAGGGTATCTTACCTTTTTGTGCAAGGTGACCAGATGGGTCTAGTCTTCACTACTCCTGGTACCAGCACTAGCATCTTTTTGTTATAGGACATTAATTCTCTCAGAATTCTATCTTTAAAAAACAAAAATAGAAACATAACTACTATGCAGAGACCACAGCACAAGTAGCTGAACTCTTTTGATAGTGTAATGTGAGGCATGATTTGACTCTAAATTACTGTTACTTCTGCAAACATTGACCTGTTTAGTGTGACACGGCTGTGATAGAAAGGAAGAGGAGAAAGGGTGTTTGAAGGAAAATACATTCCATCAGAAAGAATTAACGGCAATATACCAAGTCACAACTAGGTGGATTGTAACTGCCTGTTCTGACCATCGCAGACATCTGACCATTGACAGTTGATTCGGAGAGAGAGAGAGGAGCAGCACTTAAATAAGTTGCTCTGCACAAAACAGTCTTCATAAGACTCAGTCATATTCTTCGCAAGAAATGATGCTAGTCTTTGGAAAGTGGAAGAGACATTGAATTCCTTCCTTTTTAATAATTAATATCAGGATCTCAAAAAATCTGCAAATAAATTGAAGGTAGACTTGCTTTCAATATTTAAAGTGTTATGAATATTCATCTTCCACTTTTGCTGTGGTTCCTATCCACCATGAATGTGAAGGACAATTGTTCGAAATGTTTTAAATGCTGTATCTGGTTAAGTATTTCTCTTCTTCTATCTGATTCACCAAGTCTGAAAATATTACTCAGGCCCCTTGTTTAATTAGTACCCGTATGCAAAGCATTCTGGGGAAGAAAAAAAAGAAGAGAGCTTTTAGAATATGATTTTGGATTAAAAACTTCCCGAAAAAAATGCACTGTTTTATAGATCACATTGCTATTACTCTCTCAGCTTTCTGTAGGAGCCCAAAACTATTCTTTGATGCTGGTGAAGTGTTTGGTAGGGAAAAAAAACCTAAATATTCTGATTAAAGAACAAACACTTTCAAATGGAACAATAGCTATCTTTGGACAGTTGCTGATAAGTGTGCATTACATATTTTGCCCTCCAAGCATACTTTGTCTCCATAGATCTTTTGCATCCGTGAAGAAGGAAATTGTATAAAGAGACAAGCAGAACAGACTGCTTCTTCACCAATAACTTCATCCTTATTTTTAATCTTGGCATTAGGATTTTGCCTTGCTTTATATTGCATTATTGTCTCTGCAGGGTAAGAAATGAAAAGGAAATTAAATTAATATTGTGGCTCCAGGAGGTGTTATTTAGAGTGTCCCAATAAATCAGTAAATCTCTTAATAAGCAAATACTGCAAACAGATGTATAAGAAATGCACTGGTCATACAACTGAGAGTAGAAAACAGCCACTGATTTACAGCTCCATAGAAAAGCAAGAAGTAAGGCACAAATACACACTTGCTCACCCGCCAGTGTTTGCACAATGACATCCAGTCTCTTGCCAGCAGTGTCCCAGTCTGAATCCCAAGTTTTATGGAGCCACACAAGATCTCAGAACCAACCCAAGGGAAGACCGTTTGTTTTGCAATAGTGGGAGAAACAGCAAACTCCAAGGTGACAATAAAAGTCAGGCACCCACAGCAGGCAGTGTACAGCATATGTATGCTGCTCATAGACCTTTTCCTGGAACACTACTGGTAATGGACTGGAACTCCAGTGTCAAAGAACTCCCAGGGAGCTTATGGAAACAAGCTGCTCAGATACCACTACACACAAACATGAAGAAACAAAGAAGCAGAATTAAAAGTGCTAAAGGATGATGGAATTTAGTTTATCAGCAAAGTGAAGTCACTGTGAGAGTATCAGGAGCTGGCTCTCATAGTTTGAGTCACTATAACTTCTCCAGTAGGGAAATGGCTGCATTACTGAAAGCATTTGTTGTTTGGGTTGTTTATGGCCCATGACTGACAGCAGTTTCACATGGAGAGTTAACAGCCTGTAAATAGGTTCCTCATCTGGTGACTGTTACACCACTGAGAAAGGCTGCACGTTCTTCCTCCATGATATTGTACTTCAACTTCAGTCTATAACGTAGACTCTTTGGGATTAAGATTGGAACGCTTGTGTACAGTGTGCTACAAAAATAAACAGAAAAAAAGACCTAAAACAAAACCAAAAGTAGACCCACACTCTACATTCTTGCACTACCACAAAGCAGTCCAGAGAAGAGCTAGCAAATTAATGGAAAGCGCTCTCATTTAGCATGCATCAATCTACAGATGGAACATATGTTCCAGTGCAGGATACTGTTAGAGGCATGCTGTAAATAGCATTTTGAGCTGAAGAACATAAATGAACCTTCATTGATATTTGTTTACTCTTCATATTTTGCTTTTCCTTTCAAATTCAGGAGACTAGAATGCTGGATAGAAGTAGGCTCTGTTCTCTGACAAGCGAGTAATTCAACATCAAGGCATGTATTTGTTGATACCTTTTAACACTTAAAGGAGAGAAATATAAAACGAGAGGAACTCTTTAATATAATTTGAACTACAAGTGAAGTTTAATGGTTTGAACTCTACAAGTTATGTCACAGAGCTTACAGCGGCCTTTGCTACAGGCCTAAAGGAGCAAGAGGATTTACAGAAATATTTCTGAAGACTGCCATTGATACAGAAAGGCACAGGTAGCACAACTCAAGGCACAGAGAAGGAAGCACTGACAGCAACTGTGGTTCCTGGGGACAGGTATCCTGGGGACACCCAGGACTCCCCTGGGGGCAGGTTGTCCGAAGTGGGCAACCTTGGCACCATGACTGTAGTTATGTAGTCTTGCAGTTACATATTCCCAGCTTCCCACAGGAGGGTTTTGGCCCTAAGGCACAGGGGCTCCCAGACCTGAAGGGGTGCATAAGCAATACAGAGCCCTTTCCCCCAGGAGAGGGTGCACTGTCTGAGCAAGCTTCCTGCAAACCTCACCTGCATTTTCATCATCAATCATGAAAGACTACTGTCAGTACCGTACTGTCAGTATTTCTCATGTAAGAGGCTCCAAGGCTGACAGGCAGCACTCGGCTGCAAAGCACTATGCATCTGTCAAAGCACAGAGTTAGGTCATCATTTGAGATGAAAGTTGCATCCATCTGATCCAAAAATGCACAATAGCTTCCCCTACCTCATGAGGTTCTCCACCTCAAATATCTCTACCTCCTGAATCATCCCTTGTTATTTCACTTAATTCATGCCACCAAAAAGGCATGTTACTAGTTGTTAACAGTTCAGAATAGAATTTAGTCTCTTCCCCCGACTATGGCAATGACTTTTGGGAAGATGCTATCTTCCACAGTTTATATCAGGAACCAAGCACTCCACAGCTAAGTACCTACATGCATTGCAAATTAAGAGAGAAAAATGCACCAGCAAGAAATAAATCCATCACCCACTTTTGTTGCCATTGGTCATGAGGCAAGGGTTAGAAGGTAGAAAAGGGAAGAAGAGAGACTTTTCCCCCCCCCCTCACCTGATACCCCACACATTTCTCACCACTTCAATACCTGAGCAGTTACTGTGGGAAAGCAAGTGCAAAAATCTCCCAGTCTGATAATACAGGGATATGACAGTAAGGCTCTTTATTGTGTCACTTTAAAGGGCAAAAGTCTTCGTACAGATAGAAAGGATATGGTCCTGAATCACAGTGACAAGTGGAGTTGTCTCCAACCCAAGTATCTCTTTGGGGTATAAGCAAATAGAGCCTAAGACAGAGGCAATCTTGCAAGGAAAATCTCATCTGGAGATGAAACCTAGGAGTGTATGTTATGCTTTAAAATTAAAATACCAGTAAAATTAAAACATTTTGAGCCACAGCTTGGACTACATAGACCTCCGAGACAAGTGGCTTTAAGTGATAGAATGAGTAGCAACAGACATGGACTATAGCATGGGCAATTTCATATCAGATAAAAAAAATACATATATATTTTTCCCATGAAGGTGGTCAGACAAGAAGAGGCACCCAAGGATGTTGTGGAAACACCATCCTTGGAGATGTTCAACACTTGACTGGACAAGGTATTGCACAACTTGAGCCAAGCTGGCTGTACTTTGAGCAGCAGATTTGACAAGGGATCCAGAGATCCCTTCAAACTTGAATTATTGCAACTCTACTGTACTTACATAGTTGAAATAGGAGCCTCACACACTGCCCTGCTGTTCCCAAGTGTTCCAGGAAACCATTACATAGCCACAACCCAGATACAAAGAGCCCCAATTCCTGCACTAACGTAAAGCTTCCATGAAGAGCATTTATGTTTGTCATACGAGGCTGCAGCTAGATAGGAAGTGAAAGGGCTATCCCTGAAGTATTTATAACCCATTCCACTGTAAGACTTGGAATTCACAAGCTCCTTCACTCCCTACCCCCATCTTTCCAATCTACTGACGTAGATGCACTTGAGGTTGCGAGATCAGAATGTGATGCATGCTAACCCAGATAGCTGCAAGGAGCAGAGATTCTATTTTTATTTTTTTCCACCATTTAAATACATATTATACATCAACCAAAAGAATGGATTGTGAGGGAAACATGCACAGTGGTACAGGCAATACTACATTAGATCAGAACAACAGGCTACTACCAGTCCATCATGACAGATTTAGCTGCTTCTGAGTAAAGTTTATTACTTCACCTACTCCTATTGATGAACTAATCTGTCTATTAGGAGGTCTCTTATACTATCCATCAACTGGTGGTTAGCATATACTCTGTAGCACCGGTGTTTTATAACCTTTTGAAAACAAGAAAACATTGCCATATCTAACATCATTTATATGGATAGATGAGGACATTTATTAAGAAGCCTGTTAAATATTCCTTAGCCTGCTGAGAATTTTCTTTCCAAAATATTTTTCCTTCCTTTAGAAAACTGTAGCAACTATTAGAAAAAGCAACTTTGCAGAGGCCATAATGAGTTGCTTATTAAGGGGGAAAAAAAACCTGAAAGACAACAACAACAACAAAAAAAAACACTTGTGCTGTCAAAGCATGGAAACAAAAATACAAAGTGCAATATATTTAAATTAACTTTAATAAGAAGTACAAAAAGATAATGTTAAGCAATGTTTTGCATATGGTTAATAAATACTCTTCAACGGCAAGCAAAGTGACACATTCAAACATAAGTCCAGTTATTTCTTTTACATTTTAGAAAAGTAACAACTTTTTTCCCAGTTAAAACAAGGTCACAAATTACAGAATAATATCATCCCCTTTAACTGTGAATAGCTATGAAACCTACTAAATAAGTGAACCGTCACCTAGATTTTATATGATGTTGATGTTCAAGGTTAAGTATACTTACATTTATCATGCAGTTTCTTACTGTGCATGTGCATATTTGATTGGTGTTTTATTTTCCACGTGATGGTGTTTAATATTCTTTACATCTATTGGTTCCACTCTTATTCCCTTATTTCTTGTTAATACATCGTAAGCACCTATTTTCAAACTCTCATACATCTTCACACCTGAGCAACACACTGAAGTAAAATGCTTTCTGACTCCAGTCCAGCTGAGAAATTGCAAACAATATCTGAATCAGTCCATGTTATTTTTTTTTTACTTTTTTTAAAATAAAAAAGTGTAATAAAGTTTAATATTAAATTGAAATGATTACACTGATGTGCCTTCCATTGTTTCTTAATAAAGTGATTATTTTGAAGGGGAGAGGGTGAAGGGGAACTGATTATTCAATAGCTTGTAGATACTGTGCATATTGTACATATGTATTCTAATAAATAGATGTAGAGTACTACATTGCATTCCATGCTAATGTTAAGCTATAGTAACCTATAAACCGATAAATTCAGCCAAAATGATCATCTAAAAGAATTATCAAAAGCTGATGATCAAAGCAATACACTGTTCCATTCTCTATTTGCATCCATCTCCAACAGCCTAGATGGATAGATGAAGTAGTGGAAAACAAATAAAATACTTCAACTTTTCAAAGCTCACCTCTTCAAATATCAGCTAAATGAAACCACTCAGAGCAATCATTAACCATCCTGAATGCATAAACACACACGCCAGGCCACTTGATCAAGTGAAGAACTCAGGGTTATGTATGAACTTTTGAACGCAAAGTTTAACTTATAAATCGTCCAGCAATAAAAACACATACACACACACACATATGTATACATGTGGGTGTATGCGCGTGCGTGTGTGTTTATGTAGACACAAACACTAGAGGAAGAGCATACATCATCTTGCAGATTTTAAAACATCCTCCAAATTCCTTTTTGGAAGACACCTACTCCAAACCCACAACATTTTCACAATATTCATAAAAGACATCTCAATGAAGTACCAGGAATAAGAGAGACATCAAGTCCCATCCTTCAGTATAGCTGATTCTTCCTATAAGGGTTTATTTACATGGATTAAAGAAGCATCTCTATCTAAAGGAGAGCCCAGGTGTACTTCGTCTCTGAAAAATCCTAACTGACTTCAGTGATGCAGAATATCCCTACGATTTTAATGTTTTCCTTTAAATTTAGTGCAAGTTTTGCCTTAATCTCAGTATAAAATTAGCCTCTTCCAGTTAGCCCTAATCATAAACTTACACAATACAAGGATTCCCCTAGGGCAATCAAGCATCAAGGTCTAAGCTTATAAAAAGGGATGGTGGGGAGGAGGGGAATGTTAAATGAATGAAAGTAAAACAAGAACTCTTCATGTGCTTAGCATTTGCCATTCACAAACAAATTTCTGAGCCTTCTATTACTGTATGCCTAAAGTGATGAAGCCATTCACTGATCCTCACGAGGCTAGAGTTAAAATTCAGATTCAGAATGGCAGAATTAAAAATTCCAGCTATTAATGAGTCTGGCTTATCTACAGAAATAATGGGGACTCTCCTTAGCTAGGAAAAAGGATTTTAAAAAATGATTACCTTTTCTTAAAAACATACTTAAAGTTTTACTGCAAAAAGAAGATAAAGTGTCTTCAGAAAGGAGCAGAGAGAATCCCAAAACTGAGCTTTCCAAAGAACCACTCTCTTTATTGGAAGCTGAAGTGTGATACAACTTTCATCTAATAGTTATTTTAACTTTGCAAAGCCTTTAAGAAAACTTTACATAGACATCAAATCATACTGCACTCAGAGATTCTATTCAGATTTGTTTAGAGACTTGCATGTTTATTCACCTATTTTTTAATGAAATTATTTAACTTGCTTGGCTCTCTGGTAATACTCTTATATCTTTCATATGCCACTTTAAAACTCATTCCATTGCTTTTCTGAATTTTAGCATTGTGTCTACGCACAATGAAACATAGACCAATCATACTTTCAAAGCTATACCAGACTTTCACTCAACACTGTTAGGAACAGAAAGGTTAAACAGCATAGATTTATTTTGCAAAAGTCCAAGGCAAAGCCCACTAAGAACAGGGAGTGAGAGGTATGGAGCGTGAATCCTGACCCTCTGGGCACAGGTGGAAGTCACAGCTTAAAAGAGAAAAATCAGAATTAACAAAATCCTTCTTTATTCCTGAAGCTCCCCCTCAGGAAGCACACAATATTGCATGGTTTTCCTAAAACAATCACAACATCCCTGGTAGTTCACAAATCACAAATCGGGTCCCTCAAGTTTGGCAGAATTATACAGGAGATAATTCAATTTCTCAGGCTCTAAAATTTACCTCCTCACAACTCATATACAGTAATGAAGGCTCAGAACTGAACCTCAAACAAAAACATACAGTACCGTCTTCAAAGGATTCTTCATCAATCAGTTCATAACTCACTGAATACAGTAGTACAGCCACCTCCTCCTCCCTTCCCATTTCACCTTTCACTTTAAGGTCACATCACTTAAAGAAAATCTCACCCTTCACTAAGTTACCTATAATCACTGGGGGAAAAGGTGATTCAGTACACCTGTGCGAGGCTCCTGCTTGAACTGGTCTCCAGAGCAGCTGTTTCATGCTCTCTCTCTCCAGTGACTAAATAGGCAGACTAGTTCCTAAACTTAGCATAACTTCCAGTGATATGAGTAGTCTCCCAAGCCAAGCATGTATCTGACAACAGCCACCTGTCCCAATGTTTTTACTCCATTCCTCTACTTCTATTCCCTCACAGGCTGCTGCTATATTTTCTGTATAGGTTCCAGGCTAATTCCTTAAACCGGATAGTTGTTGTCTGATCAGCATTACTCAGAGCCCAACTATCTCCTGGAGAGCAGAAATGCCCATTTTGAATAAGTATTCAAATCATTTTGAATGATCTACAAGACTATAATTTTAAGGTGCTCAATAATGCAGCAGGTACCAGTTGATTTACCCAGATGTGGAAGATGAAGTATAATTCCATTATCTATAATGTGATCAAGAATTTTGGAAGTCACTGTTTTAATACCAATCTGTTAAGAAGACTCCAACAATGAACACTATCATGACTGATAAACCTAGCTGACCTCTATATTCTTTATGCTGACTTATAAATTCCTATTAAATTACTGACCATATGCATCCAGAATTACATGAGACTATACTACTTTGGAAACCAATTTTAAAAGCCTTGTTTGGAATTATAATTCCAGTCAAAGTTTACCACAGTGTGATATCACAGTATTTATTGTATTGTTTTCCTAAGTCACATAAAATATGATATGACACTCTGACTCAGAATGAGAGAAATAAATTAGATTGGCATGTCAACCAAAATTTCACAGGTAGATTCCACATGCAAGTCTTTGATACTGAAATGGCTTGCGCTTCCTCACTCATGCTCTCCCTTTCCACACTTTTATGTATTTAAGATCAAAAAGTCTTAAGAAACTTTTAAGTGTTCAACACACACATTTATGAGACCAGCTCTACAATCCCAGTCATGGATAATATCCTGCTAAATGGAAAGAAGGCTTAACTTTGGCAGTTCAGAATTCCTTGCACAATGCTATGTTCACTCTAAATGTTGATACATTCTAGTTTACTTATCCTTCTGTCTTACAAATTTACCAGATTTATGTGTAGTTATTTCCTTGTTATAAATGTTTCAGCAGTAAAACAATAAAGATGCCTTACTCTCACAGAAGGAGTCTGCTTTCAATACTGACCAGCCGAACTAAATGTAAAGGTGAAACTCTTCTATTACAAATGCACTAAAAAATCTTGCTGAGGCCAACAAGAACTGCATGTGGATATTGAAAATATATTAATTTATACCGAGTGAATTTATAAGGTATATCTATTTTTTTATACTGTGTGTTGAATGCATCTTTAACATGTACTAAACAGCAGTTTATTTTGCCTGACTGACACTAAATATAAGACAAGCCTTGAGAGCCTTGAGAAATTGGTCACTGAATGAAAAAAATAATTGCACCCAACAGAAGTACTAGCAGCAAGGCTGACTAGTGTGAGACAGCATTAGGCTTCTTGCGCAAACTGAAGATGCACTATTTGCATGCAGCTGTAGATGACAGAGATGTTACCTTTCAGACAAAAACAGGACTTGATGGAGAAGACGACAGACTTGAACTATTAGAAACCTTCTGACGGGTCCCTATTTTTGCATAAGGATACAAAATCCTTCCCTGTTAGGTAATCCAAAACTCTCCTAAGCGCACTCATATTCCCAGTGGGGAGAGTTCTGACTATACAATGTCATGCATGGAGTAATACACAATATTGTTTAAACACTGGGAGGTGTTCAGAGTATCTGGGATGTAGCGAAGGGTGAAATGCAAATCTCTGCCTTTCAAACCTCAGTTCAGTGAGGTTCACAGAGTCCTTAAATCTTGCTGATGTGAACAGAAGGTAGGAACTCCCACTAGGTTACAGGGAGGAGACCTACGCTACAGAAAACAGAATCAAGCTACTCAAGTCCAAGAACTGATAAGCATGGGCCACCACTAAACTATACAGTCAGAGCCCTTTGCCAAAAACAGATTTAAAAGTGAAGGGATTTTTCTACAGTTCTAATATTTACAATTATTTGCACATATGTACATATTTATATATTTATTCATACCTGGACTGTGTGACACTGAAGGGATCATTCATAATTTACAAACAAAACATTTTTAAAATGTATAATTATACCATGAAAAACCTCTTTTTATTGCTTGCCTTCCAACCTTATGCAATTAATCACACTATTGCACACATCTCCATATTACATGGAAGATCTACATTTATATATAAATATATATGAAAATAATCGTATTTTTATTTTAATGTTCTGAGTAAAGTGCTCATTTTTAAATTCTGTTGATGAGAAAGGTTTAATGTGATGGTTTAATCAGAGGAACTTCAAGGGATACACACCTTGCCAAGATATCTTTCATTTGCAAGTTATGTAATATCTTTATTTTACTGATGTCAAGTCTGCCTTAACTATTAATTCTGTTCATAAAATGCATTTGTGACCTTGGCATCTATACCATCAAAGTACAAAATAGAATCACATTAAAAGCAAAGAAAATACAAGAAAATAAAACAACAAATAAAAGCAGTGTTTCTTTTTCTTTTTAGCACATTTCCATGTCTTAAGATACTTTTATTTGATTTTAGAAATATTTGTACAACTTTTTTAAACTCTGAACATACCTATTTTATGCACTATACTCAAGTACTGTACAAAACTGCAATAAATGACACTATACGACTACATATGTCTCTACTAGAAGACATCATCATAAAGGTGCATCTTTTTTTTAAAGGTCAACTAATAACTGCTAATGTATAAGTGAATCAAAATATTTTTGATTGGCCAAGTATACTAAAATCTAGACACAGTACACAATTATTATTTATGTCATGATTTACCAGGCCTTTAGGGGCATAAAGAATATTTGCAAAGGCTCAGATGAAAAATAATTTTACTGATCAGTATTAAATGTTCATATAAAATTGCAAATGGCAGTTCCAATTTTATTTTTATGTATATGAAATACTTGATACCTACTGATGATGCATTAACTTTTATTAAAAAAATAACATTCAAATCTTAGCAAAATCATTTCTAGTATACAAAGTTATTGTAAAGTTATGTCAGCGAAATGTAAAGTTGCAATTTACAAAAGCAGCAATAAATTTTATTTATATGGACAACTTCCTGAACTGAAATTATGAATTCTTGTTTCCTTTGAAAACAATGCTTTCTGGGACAAATATAGGTAAGCCTTTTAATGGCAGGTATTAGGATAACATGAAGCAAGGAAAAAGAGTGTATTATACTACTGATGTATTTAACCCTGAAAAATTTCTGAGTGTCTTTATGAACCTGACAATAATCTAATTAAGAAAAAATTAAAAAGCAGAAAATTCCAACTTTGCTGAACCAAAGAACCTGGCTCAGCAACACCAAATAAAGCAAACAGTGAAAAGAATAAAAGAGTTTCACTATTGGAAGTTGACTGTTAATAGAAATTTGATTAATACTTGCTTTTCCCTAAAACCAATTGGAATAGTTTATTAACAACTTCAAACAGGACAGAAGAAACTAGTGGCTTTTGCCATACAGTAGCCTCTAATACTTCCTGAGCCTATCTAGTATCCAGAATGGTTGTGAACAATAGAACTGTACAACCTCCGTACTCTGTTATGTACATGGGTACTGCTATTGTATGAAACAATTACACTTTTCTTAAAAAATTATTTTTTTAAATGATAGTTTCTTTCCTTAAAGTAGAATTAGTTACTTTATAGAAAAATATTTTAACTTTAAATTAAAAAAATATTATTCCTAAATAATTATGTAGGATCATATTTTCATCTCATTGAATGGAGAAGATATAATTCTGTATATCTCAATCATAGTTTAACAGAACTCCCCTGGGTATAGCGTTTAAAGAGCTGGCTATATTTGCCATGGGTGCTATCTGTTTACAGATCCCATGAATTAACACTGTGTCCCTCCTTTGGAGATACACAGGTAAGACATCTATATACACACTGTACATAATGGTTCACAGATTAGCAGTTATTAGTCGTACTGTACATAGCAAACAACCTATCTGATTAGAATGATGCTTTAAGTCCTCAGTGCAATTCAGATTTTAGGTTGATGGGGCAAAGCCAAGTAAGACAGGTTCCCTGTTTAAATATGTAGCCCAATACACTAAGTTAAAAGTACCAAATAAGACTGGAAACACTATTCTAGACATTCTGTCAATTTTGCTAACACTGTTGAATGTCTTCTTTGCTTCTTGTGGCTTCGCTTCTGGTTTTGCCTTGTTGGGTTCTGCAGTTGTAGCACTCTTGGAGATGGTTGGTAGTACTGAGTCCTTGGTAATATTTGGAGCATAGTTGGCAACAGCAACTGCATAGGCATTGTTTTTCTTAATGACAGATGCTTTTTCTTTTTTCTATTGGAAGACAGCATGAAATTAAATACTTATTGCATGGTATATTTGCCAGATCAGACTTAATAACATATCATTTCAAATGTAGGAAAAAAAAGTTAGTATGTTAAAATAAATACCAGGAATTGTATACTGCTAAATTCAAATATAAAGACAGGCACTTTCAGGCTATCCAAAATGAAGCTAGGAGTAACATAATAATGTTCTAAAAATGTGGACTCTTTTACACTATCAAAAGTCCTACAGAAGTTAGGTGAGGAAGGGTCTGTTACTGTGATTACAAGGATAACTGGAAAAGAGTCAGTCTTTAACTGCTTTGTATCTTGGTCTTCATAACAGAATTGCAAGATTTTTAATATACTCTCTGTTAAGAGGCTAGAAGTTGTGCATGGATGGATTGGATAAAAAGACTGGCTGGCATTATAATAAAATGAAAATCAAGCCATCTTTCCCACATAAATCTAGCATTGCTATTATGTCATATGCAATATACCATCAATAAATAATGGAAACGCTGTAAGAGTCCAGATTTTTAAAGTGATTGTGGAGAAATGTGTGTCTATAAATAAATAAATACAAAAAATATACACACATATATGCATATATGTATGCATATATACATCTTGAAACTTATACATGCATTAAGTAATTTATATGTGCTAATAAGGCATAAGATCTCACAATATCAAAAAATAGGGAAAGCAGAAGACTAAACTATTTTTTTCCTGCCCTTTCTAACTACTGTTTCCATTACTCATCTACAAAGATACTAATCTGGAGTCAGAGCAGGCAGGCAGGTAGATTGGCTGGCTAGCTGCCAAAACACAACTATTTGTATAAGATGTGGACTAAGAGAGCAGTAGTTTTTAACCAGTGAGGACTGCTCTTTCTCACAATTCCTCTAGGTTGAGACAAAATAATATAGCTAAAACGTTTAACTACCATTCCTACTTTGTTCCCTTCCACTCTGGCTTACTTCTTCATTTCCTGAAGTGTAGCACCTGATTTTGAAAACACTACCATCTTTTCCATTTGACTTTTTTCATGCACGTTAGCCTAGTGATCATTACTTAGTTTTCAGATAGTAAAGGGAAATGTTTAAATAAAAACAGGAAGTTTTTTCTTTGGCATTTAAAACAATAATAATACCAAACAAGTACATTTTTTAAAACTCATTCAGTTTTTTGGTTTAACGTTCCTTTGACTACACACAAAGTAAACAAAACCATTGAGTCTGATAAACTTTTGCTTTAAGCTGTTAATCTGAAATATGAACACGAAGGCAAACGTAGACAGACAAACAGATAAGCAGACACACATGTATGCCTCATCACTTTCCAGCTACAGGTCTGGTAGTTTTAAACCCACCATCTCGGATGTACTGACAGATTCAGAAAGATCTGAAAAATACACATAGCTGGCCTAAACAAGAACAACAAGGAAGTATAAGACCCAAGATCTATATGACTGCTTCAGCCTGACAGGGTTCAAACTAGATCTCTCAAAACTGCCCTCTAACCTCAAAAGTAGCAACTGTTCTTGGAGGGAACAAAAGGAGATATTGCAGGAGAAGAGAAAGTGAAGGACTTCCCACCCACTTATTGAAATTGGTACACAATCCAAAAAATGCAGGATTATGTATTTCATATATTAAATGTATTTTTTCATAAATTTTATATGTAGAACTGCTAAGAACTTTGTACATAAAATCTTATGTATTTAATTCTAAGACATGGATGATATTTCTCAGACATCTGAT
Organism: Rhea pennata; assembly: GCF_028389875.1. Taxonomy (NCBI): domain Eukaryota; kingdom Metazoa; phylum Chordata; class Aves; order Rheiformes; family Rheidae; genus Rhea; species Rhea pennata. The sequence goes on from NC_084666.1 coordinate 27,408,322, forward strand.
CTAAGAGATTTACTTTCTGTCATTGGAAAGAGATCGTAATCAAGAGAGAGGATGACTCCAGCCTGGTAGTTGCAGCAGTGAGCTGGGAATTAGTCCCAGAATAACCGTTTATTTTTCTAGAAATTATTCTTTAATAAAAATGCATAATGGTGATGAAAATAGGTATTAGAGCCTAAACATGACAGGGCTGGGCTGAGCTGTCAGGAATTACAAGAAGTTCAACAAAGGGGAATGTCCTGCATCTGGGGAAGAATAACTCCATGCACCAGTACAGGCTGGGAGCTAACAGACTGGAAAGCAGCTTTGCAGAGAAGGTGCTGGCAGACAACAAACGAGGCAGCAGTGCGCCTTCGCAGCAAAGCTGGACAACGGCAACCTGGGCCGCATTAGGAAGGGCATTGCCAGTGGGTCAGAGAGGTGATCCTTCCCCTCTAGTCAGCCTTGGTGAGGCTGCATCTGGAGTGCTGGGTCCAGTTCTGGGCTCCCCAGTAAAACAGAGACATGGACATACAGGAACAAGTCAGTGAAGGGTCAGGAAGATGATTAAGGGACTGGAGCATCTGACATATGAGAGGAAGCTGAGAGAGCTGGGACTGTTCAGCCTGCAGAAGAGAAGTTTCAGGGTGGGATCTTATCAGCATGTATAAATACCTGATGGGGGCAGTAAAAGAGACAGAACAAGACTCTCCTCACTGGTATCCGCTGAAAGAGGCAATGGGCACAAACTGAAATACAGAATACTCCACTTAAACATAAGAAAAAAACTTTTTTACTGTGAGGTTGCCCAGACAGGTTGCGGAGTCTCCATTCTTGGAAATATTCAAAATCTGACTGGACATAGCCCTGAGCAACCTGCTATAGCTGACCTGGCTTGGAATATGGGTGATTGAACTAGACAGTCTCGAGAGGTCCCTTCCAACCTCAACAATTCTGTGATTCTACAGGATCCTGTATGTTTTTAAATGGGTAGGTTCAGCCATCTGCAGCCCAATGGAGCAGGTGTGGGTATAGACAGACACAGGTATGCACAGCTCTGTGTGTGTTTTCAGACAGATACATAGATACACACACTAGCTCTGCAACGAGACTGATGTTATAAATGTTATAATTGTTACAAATCAGAGTTCTGCAGCAATTCCAAACAAAGAAACTACTATTAATCTGTGTGACAGACTGGAAGGAGTTTCTCTGGAAGGAAGGCAGCCCATATATAATTTGGAAACAGGCAAGCAAATGTCTTCTGAAGCAATGCATCAACAAGATGAAACAGATGAAGAAATGGTAACTTCTGACTCATTTAAGTCACCAACTGTTGTATTGTTTTGATTTGTTTTTTAATCTAATAGAAGTGGCCCAAGTGAGGGAATTCTTGTGACACTTCCCATGCAGATGCATTACTATTTTTTATTTCCACTGGGAGGCATCTACCCATTTTCTAACACTTGTTCTAACTAGTTGCAATTTGCTATCTATCAGGGCCATCTAAAATGCTAAAAACCTCATAGTCAAAGGTGCTGCCTCAAATGGCTTCTTCAGGGTTAGTTTCAAAAAAATTAAAAAAAAAAAAAGAAAAAAATCTGGGAACAGAGACAAAAGGGTGGATATTCAGCACTGTTTATTAATGACTTTCAGCACTGTTCACTAATGACTGGAGTGTGAAAGAGGGATGATCAGAAATGTACCTAATCCCTGTACCTGCTTTTCTATGAGGCAACTGCTGTGCTAACAGAATTAGATGGAATTTCCGTATAACACAAACACAGATGACTGTCACTGGGCAAATATATTTCGCTTAACTTGGCAAAGAATAAGCCTGATATCACATGCACAGATGTATCTGGCAAAAATAATAAAAGATTGTCAAATCAAATCCAGAGAGGAACATCCTAGGTAATTTGTAATTCCTCCCTTTCAGACACCTGAGTTTTAAAAAGTGTCTATAATCTCATTAATGAGAGCTGTATAATAAAGATGAACTAAACATAGTAAGACAAGCTATCAATATGTTAAAGGTTTAGCTTTTATTTATTAGCGAAGTCTGAAGAAAACAGAGAATTAGACATTTCAATGATATACAAATCCTAAAACGAAACAAATAATTTTGTTCCTAAAACAATTTTTAAATACTTGAATAATGTCTTATTTTAGTTAACCATGTGTATTTTACAGGTTTTCAGAATATCTGCTAATATTTTCAATAGACATTAAGAATGGTTCAAGAACAGCAGAGAAGGTCTAATACTAAAGAGAAGGGCAATGTGCTAGCTCTTCAAGGATAGAACTAGATCCCCTAACAAATGCGCTTGTTTCCAAGTGTAGATTCCCAAGGACTATATCATCTATTTCATTATCAAAAAAAAAAGGAATTTCAGAATTTCAGAAGATATACAATCCATATGTTGCTCATACTGGGACACTTGAATTTTGCTGTAGAGTCACTTCCCCCAGGAAGGAACACTATCTAGCTGTTAAACTGCTGCCACTTCTAAGATCATGCAACAACACTGTTAGGTTAATTTAAAGGAACAGCTAAAGGATGATCAGATGTTCATAAGGGTTTTCTACATTATTACAATGCAGTGGCAATGTGCCAGTCAGAAAAGCCTCCTGATATGCTGATAATCTTGTAGTAAACGATTCAAGATCTATTTCTAGAGTGAGTGGATGGATCTTGAAGCTCTGGATAGTTCATGCCCTTCTGGAAGCCACAGAGGAGTATAAATAAGGTACTCATTTTCTCTCATTTTCCTTTACCATTATCTGAACATTTTGCCTTTTTATGTATTGTGCCTTATGCATTGAAAGTGCTGAGAAACCACTGGTTAAATAAACTTTGCTTCATATCTACCATTATTATTCAGGCAGCAAATAATATTGTATCTTATTTTGGGGGGGGAAACACACAAATTTGAGTTTTCTTTGTCAGCAGAATTCCTTTTCCATTACTAGAATTCTCATTCTAGTGGGAATTCTGATGGGATAACATAAAATTACATAATATAGTAAGTCATTCAAGACAGGAAGTCACCTTTATCATTTATTCTGTGTTATTAAAATGATGAGTTATAAAGCTTGACACAAACCTAGGAGTATCACCAGTTCATTTTGTTCATCAAAAAAGTAAGAAATTCTGTCAGGAATTTCAAATCTTTTGAATGCCATTATTAATAGTTTCTAAATGGAATATGTGCATCCAGTTGTTTTCTGATTCTTGGCTATCAGAAAAACTAATATACATTCTATCTTTCTGTACTCTCTTTCCAAATCAAGTGGATTAAATAATAATAAAGCAGTCAGCCAATATGAACTAGCTAAATTTTCTGAATAATTAGATAAATTGAAATGATTTACATCTGCTGAGGTCAAGAAACAAGTCAAACAAGTCAGACAGTTCCCAATACAAAAAACAAGTACTTGGGAAGTACAGGGAAGGTATGTTTTTGCTCCAGACAGAAAATATATGGGCTAAATCTTGAAATTTTCAACAAGACAAAACTTTCTGTTGCCTTCAACAGGAGTTTTGCCCACTAATATCTAAAGATTTTTCAGGTTTAATGCTATATAAATTCAGAGTCCAAACATACAAAAAATTGGCAAATGGATACTTCTTAAATAAAATCCACTATCTGTTACTGCAATTATTGCTCTAGATTCAGGATCTCTGGAAATTATTTTTATAGCATGACAATTCTGAGTTTTAACTTCATATCCTTCACATAGCAATTAAGCTCTTGTTCCACTCTTCACAGATAGACTTTGTTGCTGCTGTTGACGACGACAATGACAATGATAATAATAATAGTAATAAAATGTTTGGTCAATTCAGATTCTTTTGAGGCATGACAAAGTGTTTTTTTCAAAGTCAACTCAAATTTCTCAGGTGGCCTTAAACTGTTGAAGGCTAAATAATCATTTAAAGGTATAGCTCAGTATGACAGAAGTAAAAGGACGTAAGCTACTCTTTCAAAAGTGACTACACAAAGCAGGCTGCTGTAAGAGCAACAGCATAATTTATTCTTGTTTACTAGGTTACCAGTAGTGGGGCTATCCATAGTTTGATTTTGTGAATGCTCCTTCAGTAACAGTTCTTGAAATTTGTTCCAAGTTACAAAAGGAAAATTTCAGACTAATCTTCAACCAATACAAAAAGATCACAATTAACCTTGTAGGTGAAATCAGTTTCAGATCTCTGTCTTGCCACATACATGTCCCAGAATAACACCCTTCATTGCTATGCTTTATTATTATCTCATTCTCTGTAAAATGAGAATACATTGGTGCTTAATAGCACACTGATGTTTTATGGGAGTACACATGAAACTTGAAGAACACCTTGTAGCTTAGTTTTAAAGCATCTCTAAAAGCAAGGATATTAGTCACATTTAACATGGATTATAGCAATATCCTTGCTGTTTCTGGAAAATAAAGTTACACTCTCTTAAATCTCTTCCTGCCAAAATAGAGGATTCAGAAAATGCTAGAACACAAAACCAAGCAGAAAAGTTCTTGGGACAACACAGGCAAACTTGTCTCAGGCTCAACTACTGAGATCTCTACACTGAGGCTTATTGAGAAATGGTCATATCTGAGAGAAAGGCATGTAAAGTATATCATGGTCAGAGCTAACAATAAATATATAAAATTAAATAAATAAAAGCAATAAGTACAGAGCTGAGATTTTTATTATTTTATTTATTGTTGCAAGAATGTATTTATGATTTTACTTGAGAGAAATTCAGGCAAAGCAGCAACAAGGGCCAGTCACTTAAAGAAATTCATTTTACATTTGTAACTCAAATAGCGAGATGTTTAGGACCTTGCGACACAGCATGGTCACAAGGTACAACATAATAATCTTGCCACTCTGCTAGGCTTTCTTGCTAACTACTAGGAACATTTTCCACTTTTTTGAGAAACTTTATCACAAATCTCTCATCACAAGACTAAGCTTCTTATTAGATGATAATGCAATGGAAAAGAATAAATTAACTACTGCTAGAAAATAAAAGAGCCTCTTTTTGAAAAATAGTCAAGAGTTTGTAGGAGTTCAAATTTTTCACAGCTTTCTGGCAGCTAGCTCATGAACCCATATGCAAGTTCCACAACATTTTATGAAATTCCAGAAAACATAGTTTACAAATTATTATATAGCTTGCTCTCATATACTAGATAATATAGACAATAAAAAAATAAAAACTTGATAACGTTGAAATCTAAATGATACAAATATATATTTATTTACAAATCTCCCATAAATTTTTTTTCATATTACCTATACTCCAACTCTACTCACTTCAAACAAAAGGATCGATGAACAATCTGACTTTAGGGTTTGGGCAGCTATTTCTGATGAGGGACTTTTCAAAAGATATAAATCATTTACATTTCAATGTGGTTCAAGTTTCAAGGTAATACTAATAACAATTAACAGAAAGGTACTTCCTTGCAAAATTTCTATATGGTATTCTCAGGCCTCCTCTAATCACCTTTCTTTTTTTTCCCTCTTACTAGCCACTGTCTTTAATTTTGATTTAATGTAACACGTATTCTTCCGTAAAAGCCAACTTTATAAAACAACCTAGTACAGCTGTTTTGTTATAATAAAGGGGTTATTTCCTTAGGACTTACCTTATCATTTACTACACTTTTTCCATCCCAAGCCCATCCTCGTTTTGTGAAGTAATTTACAGTTGCAAATTCAATTAATGCAGAGAATACAAATGCATAACAAACAGCAATAAACCAATCCATAGCTGTTGCATATGCTACTTTGGGAAGTGAATTTCGAGCGCTGATGCTCAGTGTTGTCATTGTCAACACGGTTGTTACTCCTGTAAGGGGAAGAAGAAAAAAAAATATCAGTAATTTTACTTGGATAGTGAATGTTCACAAAATACAGAACAAAAATTATTCTGGTATTTTTGTAAAACACAATAGAAAAGCTTATCTAGCTTGGTGACAAACTGCTAGCACCATGTTAAGGATTTCAGCTAGATTTTCCTTTGGAGTATTTTGATTCTATTTTAGTGTTTAAACCTCCCCTTTTTAACCAACTGAAGATTTCTTTTACAGGAGATGGATGGTTTTGTTTTTTTTTTTTTTTTTTTTTTTTTTTTTTTTTTGGGGGGGGGGGGGCTATCAAAACAAGTAAGAGACAAAATTATTATCAATTCCTTAATGAAATCACAATACTTTGCAGCACTACAGTAATAACAAGTAATATGCTAGTATCTCTTATAATGTCTTTCTTCTTGCAGTATCCTGACATATAGACATTTCACTTAAGAAAACTTGGATACAATGGCCTAGCATACATCTTTTATGGCCGGCTTCATTGCAATGGCTACAGGTCTGGCACCCATCTTCACTGAAAGTATCACACAAGTTGTCCTTTTTTATTAGAATAATGGTGGGTTTTGCCAGTAGCTTTTCCACTAACAACCCAGTGAAACAGTTTATTGTATTTCCGGGTTTACTTTTCATTCAGGTAACATGGATTTTTCTCTAGAACAGTGCAGTGATTCGAAATGGCCAGATTATTATGACTGCATACGATGTGCCAGAAAGTAAGATTTGATGATCTAAGAAGACTCTTCTTGCACTGTAGTAGGTATTTAAAACACTTTATAATACTTTTGTTCTTAATGAAGACTCAGTAGGAGGCCATAAATTATTCTCCAAAATTAAAAAAAAAAAAATACATGAGAGGAAAGGAAGAGAAGATTATTTTTCTGCATCATTTTTAGCAAGCAGAACCACACAACCATACACACAATCATCATACCTTAGGTAAAACAGTCTTCTCCACCTCAGGGTAAATCACATTTAGACAAAATAAACCATTTCCTTTGTGGTACTCTATTAAAAATCTCTCCAGAATGAAAAGCAAAGCAAAGTGATATACTTAGCACAGATCAACAAACCCACACACCATTATGACAGCAAAGGAGCTTTGACAGCAGAAATGTTACTAACAGCACATCTCAGCTTCAACTACAAATTCATAAGATTGTTGTAACAATTCTCGAGAGGAAGGAGTCACTATCTCCAAGCTAGATCGTCCACTGTTAGTAATCTGTGACCTAGCTTCTGCAGGGTAGACCAAGCTCATTTTCTTTTCTTTTTTTTTCTTCTACAAGGGAAGTATTTTTAACCACTGTTTGAAAGGGAAGAAACTAGCAGTTAGGTCCACTCAGTCCTCTTCTGGCTTTGCAATTTCCATTTTTTCTCAATCTGTAAAAAATCTCCCTCTCTGAGGGTGCTAGAAAGGATGACAGTGCAAAGCTAAGTAGACTCAGTCTCAGCCCTACTCTTCCTTGAAACGCTTCCAAAGGCTTGTGCAGCAGGGAAAACAAGGTACAGAAACATCCTGCTAATTGCATAGAGTATCCAGACACCTAAGCTAACATAATTCACCCATTACTAGTTTTTTAGCCTCCATGCATCAAAGTTGTTGCATTTACTCTGGAATCAGCTGTGGCAATTATGATCTATTAGCCCATAAAATGAAAAGGAAGCAGACTGTATTGTAAGAAAATATGTAGACTATGTATTTTGTAAAGAATTTATTCACTCCTAACACACAATGTATGGCTTAATTATTTTTAGCATCTCCAGGAAAAAGGCGCACCTATCTTTCATTTAAAATTTTCACATGCAAATTTTAGCACAGGTCCCAAGCTACAGATAAATCATTTTAATTATTCAAATGCATCAGTAAGGCGATTATTTCTCAAAGGTAAGGTGACCTTATTCCTATGCAAATATACACAGTTTCTAAGATACTGTTCTGTTTAAGTCCTAACTTTTAGAATAAACTAATTTTTAAGTCCCAATGCCATAGTCAGAAACCTTACTTAACTGCTGACCTTTTCTAGTCTCTATTAAAACATCATGAATTTATATCTTATATCTCTTACATATCTTATATAAGACATATATCTTATATGTCACCAACTGACATTGACAGCTGTCAATTTCTCTAAAAAGTACAGCAAGCCACTTTGTTTCCCAAATGCTAATCAATCAGTAGATTGCCAGACAGTTACCAATTTATTCCGTCATTCTATATATTCAGTGATGGTTAGCAATAGAATTCACTTAACCTGAATGAAGCGAAAGAAAATGGGACAGGAGATTCAGGCTATGACACTTGTCAGTTTAGGCATCTTTAGTATTTTTATACTTGCTATTCTTAAGTCAACACAGGTGACCTTGCACGTAACAGTTTTCTTAAAAAAAAATCAGTATGAGCAAATATCCTGTGGTAAAAAGTACTGAATGGAAACAACCTGCCTCTTTGTAACTGTTGAACCTCAGCAGACTAAAAAATTATTCACATAGAGGAATAAGTTCAACTTGTAAAACAAAATCCATTTATTTCGCAAAGATTAACTTAAAACTCCACAAAACCCGTAAGTTGACCAGATCTGAAATTTGTTTAGAGCCTGATTCCCAACGGCATTATATATTTCTTAACACTAGTGAACTCAGATTTCTATTAAAAAATGGCAAGTGGAATGTTGTCCTGCAAACTGAGGCAGTCAAAATATTAGAAGAAAACAGTCTTCTGCCCCAAAATCATGCATTAATCTGAAAAGCCTAAACGATATAACAGGCTATGTAAAGACTGCATGATGTCTCTCTGTAATTTCTTTAAGAAAGGCTACCGTTTATATACAGGTGAAGAACTACTACAACTATAGCTCAACATAGAGCAAATGTAGCAATGTATAGATGCTAGAAGGATAAATATGATCTTGTAAGACACTACCAGCAGTCATCAGTCTGACTTTAATTTGAACACAGTGAATCACTGCATTTGGCACGGAGGAGGAAAAAAAAGGATGTGAGGGAAGAGAAATGTGACCTTACAGCCTCTACCTGCCAGTGTATTACATATGTTTCTCATGACAGGATGCAATTCCAGCCATACTGTTCCTCCCTGTTCCCCTATACCAACTGAATTGGGCCCATCTAGGATAAATGTCCGAACTCCCTTTTCTTTTCTGCATATAAGAAGGGGATTGGATGTGTTACAGAAATCCATTTCAATTTAGTATTACAATGCCTTACCCCTCCATTTTGTTTGTTTTAGATTTGACAGAGGAGTGCAACCACTACCATACATATTACCAATGAATTAAAAAAAAGTCACTTTCTTTTGACATTTCCCTTCTCTGAAAATATAAAGTATTTTCTACTTGCCAGTAAATATGTCTCCATATTACTACAACTGCTGTTCTAAGCAATACTTGCATCTAAATGCTAAATATTCTCCACCACTACAGGTTTATTCATTCCAGGCAACAACTGGAGTTGATTGCCTAGGATTTATTTTTCATGCTGCTGACTTTGAAACTGCATCTGTTCACTAGAGAGAAGATCTCCCTCTCCAGGGCCATTAATCCAACACCTTTCACTGGCATTAAACTTACAAATGTAAAAAATACCAGCTCTATCATACTCTGGATTCCAAATCAGATGGGTGCCATTCAAGATGTGCTTAAAAGAGACAGCCATCTTCGGCCAAATAATGTCTGTCGCTTAACAGTATGGGGCACTCAAAAACTAAGGACTAAAAACTAAGAATATGTACCTAAGTGTATACTAAGTTTTAAAACTGAAATCTGACATGGCAGCTAGGTTTATGCCCATTATGTATGCAGAAGTTCCTTAATAGGGACAAGTTCTTCTGGATTCTAATTTTACCTCTTGTATGTCAATTATTTTTTTCTAATTTGAACAGATTTTAGTCAACTAAATCATATCCTAACCTTCTGTCTTAGAATGTGGACATCTCCTTTGAAAATGACAGCAATAGGTCTCAATAACAAACTACTAAAGGTCAATTTTGTAACAAAACATGTACTTCAGCTTTGCAAATAGTTGGTAAAAAGTCCTTAAAGTATGTTCCAATTCTTATAATGTTACTGTTTCTGTCATGTTACTCTTCCCACAATTTTATCTATTTACCACAACACTTTGAAAAGATGCATGCAACAGTTGAAGAACATACCACTAAAGAACTGACAAATGCCATATTTTTAAATTAAGAAGATACTCAACCCAGTTCAAAAACTAAACAGATTCATAACATAACACAGTAGAAAGAAAGGACTGTTGTCCCTTTTACAGAAATACAGATTACTACCTAATCTTAGCACCTCAGGAGTAAATGGCTAGAGGTTTAAACATAAACACAACTCTGGGGATAGTGTAATTTTAAATATTATGCCATAACATTTGGCTACACATCATATGGGGTTTTTTTTTTCTGTTTACCTAGTAAATATGTATTGCTTCAGAATAGAATAAAAAAGCAGCATATGTTGACTCTGCTTAGACACAGGCAGATAAGTCTAAATGACACAGAGAGATTTTAGAAAATAAGTGAAGTTCTCTGTCTTCCCTTCCTGCTAATGGGACAACACAAAAGGCCAGAAGCCTTCTGAAATAGCATGGAAGGCCAGGGACCATAACATTATATCTTTCCAGGAAATGTACACTCAGTCAGTTAAAACCACATATGGGTACATATGGTATTTACTCTAACTCCAGTACCACACTTATATGATTATGCTCTTTTGGAACATGAGCTAGGATCTTGGCATACCACCGAGCGGGGAAGATATATTAGTTTGTCTGCAAACAACTCCCGAGTCTCTAACCAACTGCTGTAGGCTGCCAGGTATGCAAGCCCACAGTGCACCAGTAGTTAAACAGTATTATGTCTGCAGTGAACAGAAATTCCCCATTCAGAAAATAAAGACTGAAAGTGGTAAATACTGGGATGTTTCCAAAACACAGAAGACAACCTGCATCCTGCAAAAGGAGAATAAAGATGGTTGGGATTTTTTCAACAAAACTACAAAAAAAATACTTTGTATAAACAGAACTGTTCATAAGGAAGGGTATACCTCATTCAATTTTCCGTGCAAAAATATCTGTAGATGAGATTTAGGTTTGTCTTAGGATGCCATTTCTACATTTGCACAACAGAAGTAAATTTGTTTCAGGTTTGAATTTTTTGTTTGCTTCAAATCACAATTAATACAGCTTCAGAAAAGATAAATGAAGAAGAAAACATAAGGGAAGGAAAACAGCACAAATGTAAAATGAACAGAGACAATAGAGTTCTGACAAAAGGACGAGGCAATATGAACTTAAAATTCTTTATCTTGGACAATGTACTAAAAAGTAACAGACATTATTATTTTTGGACAACAAGTTGAGTATGAGCCAGCAATGTGCCCTTGCAGCCAGGAAGGCCAATGGTATCCTGGGGTGCACTGGGAAGAGTGTTGCCAGCAGGTCGAGGGAGGTGATCCTGCCCCTCTACTCAGCCCTGGGGAGGCCTCATCTCGAGTCCTGTGTCCAGTTCTGGGCTCCCCAGGACAAGAGAGACATGGAGCTACTGGAGAGAGTCCAGCGTAGGGCTACAAAGATGATCAGAGGGCTGGAGCACCTGCCCTCTGAGGAACGGCTGCGAGAGCTGGGCCTCTTCAGCCTGGGGAAGAGAAGACTGAGGGGGGATCTTATCAATGTCTATAAGCACCTGAAGGGAGGGTGTCAAGGGGACGGGGACAAACTCTTTTCAGTTGTCCCGTGTGACAGGACAAGAGGCAATGGGCACAAACTGAACCACAGGAAGCTCCACCTGAGTATGAGGAAGAACTTCTTCACTGTGAGAGTGACAGAGCACTGGACCAGGTTGTCCAGAGAGGTTGTAGAGTCTCCTTCTCTGGAGATACTCAAAATCCCCTGGACGCAATCCTGTCTAGCATGCTCTAGGTGACCCTCCTGAGCAGGGGGGTTGGACTAGATGATCTCCAGAGGTCCCTTCCAACCTTACCCATTCTGTAATTCTGTGATTATTTTTGTTCTTGCCTACTGCAGAGATCAAGTAATACACATCTAGCTACATACATGTTAACACACTCATTCCTATCCTGGGTGCATTAAAAGACACAGGTTATTATAGCATTGTGAATTACTAAGAAAACTAATTTCTACTTTTTCTGTCACCTACTTCTAGTACTGCTATTCAAATATATATGCTTCTAACTGTTATGATCTGTTAAAAATGAAGTGAGAATTTAATAAGCTGTACAAGATCAATTTTTCTAATACTGCTGACATTAAATGCATAACAGTAAACACATTACTAAATGAAATAGATTGCAATCTTGCACTAAACAAAGGTATTATGAACCAGACTTACTTTCTTTCACTAAGAACGCAATCAAGTACCTTTCAAATTTATCTGTTAGGGAAAACATATTCAAGACTTATTTAATTAACGTTGGTAAAACTTTACTCTTCCAATAATTTAAGCAAAGTAGAAGCAATATAACATTAGACTCTAATTCATTTGGGATAGCTTAGATCAACAATATTAAATAGATGCCATAAATGAAAGGGATTAAAGAGCTCAACTATAAAAGAAGCTTCATTATACCAAGTCCTTAATGTTAACCTACAACTTGAAAGTACATTTTGTGAGGACAGAAAAGAGAAAGAAAAACAATTTCTCTCAAATATGAAATACTAAATGGTGCTTTGAATAACTTGAAGTTATTTTTCTTTGAAAAGAACAGTACTGGAGCAGTTAATCCTTTCCAGAACTCGGTAGCTTTCAAGAAGTTACTTGAAATATGTTTCTCACAGATTCTGAAAAACTTTTTATCAAAACCACTACCTTGTAATTTTTAAAATTGCTATCTTTATTATGTAATACAAATAAAATGGATATCTAGCAAGTGATTACTGGCATCCACATAAAACAAAAAAAATAATTAAGTACCTGTGGTATGGGCTTCCTGTGGCACTGGGTGGAACCTACCTGAAAGTACCACCCGAACAAATGAGATTTTGACAACATCTGCCTAACTCTAACTGGGGAGATTAATTCAGTATGAGTTGTGAAAAATAAAAATCAGTAGATGAACTTTGTTATGAAATTGTTGCTAACTTCACATTTTTGTAGCACAGTTAGCCAGGAAACCAGACAGCAACAAGAACCTCAGTGACAACTGTTAATTGCCTGTGGTAAAGAGAAAGTCAAGAAGATTGGCCTGAGGTTACATGATTTGAGAGACCACTGGTGGTGGCTTTTGCTTTGGTTTAATCAAGGGTGTAGCAAATAGTTAAGAAAATATCTTCTCAGGAGACATGTGACCCTGAGCAGAAGGCTAAGCCCTGAGGTACAATCACTGCATGCAGCGACCAGGCTGCCAGCCAGAACCCAGACATACCAATGCCAAAGTCACTGCCCTATTCCCCTGGGTTCATGGTGATGGCATAAGCTGTCCTGTAGGGGATGAGGCCTTGATTGGTGTGAGTGTGAGGGGTATTTGTGTGCGCACGCATGTCTGTCTATGTGCTAGAATAGAAATATTAGAATAGAAATTTCTATCTACCTGCTATACCCATTCCACTTAGTAAATAAATTTTAGATTATGTTAAAGGACCATGTGGCTCTGTTCTTGCAGCCACCCCTCAATTTGCCCAAGACATCATGAAACAGGCAAGACGATCACATATCACAACTATTCATTATTCATATTACACTAAAGCCTGGGAAGAGTAAAGCAACAGGCTGTTATGCAGACACTAATTATTTCCCAACAACATAAATTAAATAAAAAATAAACTATGAAAAAGAGGTATGCAGGAAGGGACATAACATTCCAGGAGAATAATCTGTGCCTTGCTGATGATGATACCAGAACAGAAAGTCCATTTTAGGAAGAGAAGATGAGAGATTATATTTTTAGAAAAAACAGATACAGTATTCTAAATGTGTAAGTAGGGATACAGAAAAGGGTAAACACAGCAGTATAGAAGGATTTGATAGGGTATTTGCAAGGCTGGCAAACAGGAAGGGGAAGGAAAGATGCACAAAAAATATACTGTGGTAAGTAGAAATGTCAAAATTGACATAGGACTTTGAAGAAACAAAAAAACCCTGTATCTGCCTGTAACTGCTCAAGAAAACATGGTAGAATTATGGTTCCACTAAAACCATTGGCTCATTCCAACTGACTTCAATAAGGCTCATATCTGAATCTGCAATTTTTATGATCCGTTGTGTGGCACTTTCTCTAACAGGAAAGATTGTGAGTGCTTTGTTGTGCATCATACTTAATATGTATTTGAGCTTGCCTTGTTATTTGAAGAGTGCATGATGTTTACAGAGAACTAATCATATGATTTTATGTAGCATTTTTGGTGATTGATTTCATGCAGACATTACTTTCTTTTTGTAGCGCTAGTCTCTTTTTCTTTAAAAGCAAACAAACTAAAAGAACTGTAAGTTACACAACGAAGAAAGACATTTGTTACTTTGCTTTGATAAAGAAGAGAACAATATCTTAATGTAAGGAAACCACTATTTATCTGCACTGTTGAAGCTGTTCACTGCCTTACAGTGCACTCCAATATGAATTAGTAAGAAAGACTGGCCCTGACTCTCAGATTAGGGTCTGTTTTCATGAACTGCAGCTTGCAAAGTTTAAAACAACTGAATAATTTAGGTCTTTAATTTGTATCCAGAAATGCGCTTAAGTACCAAAATATTTTTATCAATGTCAATGCAACATTTCAGAAAATAATCTAAATTCACTTTTTAAATAGAAAAATATTTTCATATTTTTAAATCCTATGAAAACTTTTTCCTGTTAAAAGAATAAAGAATATATAGGCAGTTCTCCTATATGCTAATCTTCAAAAACTTTGGGATTCTCTGTAAAGCTGTAAGCTGCAGATGAAAACTGTCTGTACTAGAAATAGCATTACATTCTACTAACAAACCAACCTGAACAAAAAAGGCCTTTGCCAAGCAGGTTTCAGAAATGCTTCCTAAAAGTTTCAGGTATTGCAAACAAAGCAAATGTCACTGAGAATACTCACCAAAGACTGTCCTTGCAGGTACAGACTCTCTGTTCAGCCAAAATGACACTTGAGAGAGAATGACAGTCATGATGCAGGGAAGGTAAGTCTGAATGACAAAATAACCAATTTTTCTCTTCAAGTGAAAATGAGCTGTCATTACTGTATATTCACCTAATGTGCAACAAGTAAAAAACAATGAAAAAAGGTTATCATCCTAATAAATTCCATTTCTTTGGCAGAAGAAAGTTTGGTATGTTTATGTGAACAAAATGCACTGTGGTTAATTTGCACAAACCGTATTTTACGTTAGAAAGCATCCTCCAGAATACAAGCTAGTTTTTAACACTGAACACAACTACATGTTATTCCCACTGAACTCCAGGAAAGATCAATACTCAATCTGCACAGTATCTTGTAGGAATGATTTCTTATTATCAGGAAATACTGTAAACCATGACAAGAATTTCAGTCTTGTAGGCTCCTGTATATACCACCCCTTTATGTTCACATAAAAGCATGTTAAGGCCTTATTCTACAGTCAGAAGGCAAGCAGGCGGGCCACCACATCCCTGCACATACAGGAAGGTTTTGTCTATTAAATAGTCTATTAAACCAGGTAGAATAATCGAGTGTTTAATAGCAAAAACAAGAAGAAAGGAAAAAAAACCACTGAAACTAGCATATTTTACTATTTAGTAGACAAAAAAGTGCTGTTTGCTGTGCTAAATTAAAAGAACTATCCAAGGCTTGGATTACAAATAAAGTATTTTATCTTTATTCAAGATTAGGCTCCAGACAGCATATCAAAACAGTGACTGGGGACTAGTTCCCCTCTACTATCACTTGTTACTTATGAATTTGAAAGAATCAGTAAAGTGCCCATATATGTTACTTGTACGTACACATCAATAAATCATGCCTCGTATCTCACATGTTGTAATAATTTCATTTCATGCAGCCTTCCAACACCAACAGCAATTCCTAGTGTTTATTACAGCCAAGCAATTGCCTTTTCCTTTAAACATTTTTTACTAACCTGTACTTGATTTAACTGTCTCTTTTCCAATTGTTTGGCCTAAAAGATCATACTGATTCAATCTTGAACCATCTGGTGCCACTTGCACTGAATCTGAAGCATTGTAAGTCCAAATGTATGTCACTTCTGAAGTTGTGTATGCATCTGTGGGAAGTAAGATAAAAAATTTTGTCAGCAATTTAGACTAAACAGCTTCCATTATTTGCAACATCAAAACTTATATAATTAGGAGAGCTACTTAATTATCTTCCCCAGAAAACCCTAAAATGATATGGTAAAAAATGATTTGGCCATTTGAAAAACTTTATTGTAGGCTGAATGCCTATTGTAGCATGGGAATAGGGCACTGATTTGTGATCTTATTAACCACAATTTATTGCTACTAAATTAAATGCAACAGATGTTAAAAGACTTATCAGAGTACATATTGTATGTATTCCAAAACCTATGTTAAGCCAGATTAAAAAGACAATGAAAAGAATAATTTGTAAGATGTGGGACATACTGAATTTTTGGAAATTCATTCATGTTTTGTTCTAACCTTCAGTTGTCCTCACTCTCCCCTTTTCAGAATGTATCACAAACATTTTCTTATTAGCTGGAATTCATACCTAAAATGGGATGGCAGGTTCTGTAACAATGCTCCTAAAAAACTGTAGGAGCTCTGTGCCTTAGCATTTATTCTCTCTTAAGTTTCACTCATTATCATGGAATCTCTTTGCGGGACACACCGAGATTATGTGTATGTTCTGCACCTTTTTCCAGGCTAATACCCTACTAATAAAACGGAGTACAAAAAGTACGAAAAGAAGAGGTTAGGCCACTGATGGAAGAAATCGTGTATTCATTCTCACTGATTAAGAGAGGTACATTTTAAGTCCTATCCCATGACTGTAGTGAAGTAAAAAAAAAAAAAAAAAAAAAAAAAAGAAAGAAATGAAACATTTCTGCTGGGCTGCAGACATTTTCACTTGAGAAATCTCTGGAAGCCCTGAAGGAAGCAACTGGCTATAACCTGCACGACTGACAAAATCTAAGAAGAGGATAGTTAACATTATCACACACTCTAGTAGAGACTGTTAATACTTCCCTTCTAGATCTCCAGGCTCCAATAAGAAGGTCTTTGCTCTGATGCAAATAAGCAGTCTTGCCAGTTGCTGATCTGACCCCAACTCCCCCATTTTTGTTAGATTTTTTCAGTGGGGATGAAGAAAGGCAATCTATTAAGCTACAACTTCTCCAGTACATTCAATTTGGCTCTTCTCTTGTGTGTAACGAGAAAACGGAAACATTCTTGAAGGGTGATGGTCTTCCTAGCAATGTAAAATTAGTAGCATGTGAAGAGCTGTGACAAATGTATACTACTCGTGGACTTGCCTCAGCTAAACTAAAAACTTTCAGTATTCCAGCTTATTTTTAATGCTATTCATCATTTAATTTCTATCCCAGAATAAAAGCATAGTAATCTAGAAATGAGTTCTCAGTAAGGAAATAAGAATGAATGAGACGGCTCTTCAAAGGGACCAAGAATATGAGCCCTGTGGATAAGCTAATAAATAGGGTGGAGCATAGTTGACTACAGGAGAAAAAGATAGCTTTCCTATAATTACATTGCTCACAGTTTGACATGGAAGGATGCTTTATAAACAGAACAAACATAATCGGACATAGAACAAATTAGTAAAAAAGAAAAAAAAAAGAAAAAAAAAGAAGAAAAAGAAAAATCACACAAAGTCCAAAATACCTAGTAAGAAGGGTTTCAAATTTATGAATGCAAATGAAGGCATAATATAAAGTAGCCCTTTGGCCTGATTACTGGTTTCATTATTATGGGTTTTTTTAATCAGTTATTTTGAGGCTAAATTTGGTTTCCTAAGTTTTCTTTTTTGAATTCAGAGTACTAGTTCTCCTCATAAATCAAACATACTTTACACTATGTGCATGCATAAAAGTATTGTTAGTCAGTAGTTGATTTCACTAACATCTCTGGTATTACTTATTTAAGCATAGAATATAATACTTAGAGCAAAAGAAGGCTTCATGACCAAAATGTTATTAATTCTAATGACCTTTTATCTCTATAGCTAAGATCTCCCGAAGCATCGTCAGAAGCACAGACTTGGTTTAAGGTCCTTCCTCCCTAAATCGCCCCCCTCAATACCAGGGAAAAGGGACCTATTAGACTTGTGGACAGTGTGCACAATGCTCTGATGAGTCTGGTGAATGATGACATTAGTGACAGCATAGCATCTATTTTGCAACCTGCAATGGCTGCAATTAATATAGAATCGGCTAGAACTCAAGGGTATTAACCACCTTCCTCAAAAACCCATGTCCTTTTCTGGGGCTGATAAAGAATCTAGGCTGCAGCCACAGAAAAAAAGAAGAAAAGCTTTCTTCATCAAGAAGAAAGAATGCAATGTAGGTAAATGAAACTGTAGAAAATAGAAATATAATACTAGTGAGATCAAAGTCCACTTTTTAACACGAAGTTGGGCTAACTAGTGAACATTTTTATCACAAGAAGCCATCTGTTGTTGCCTTCATTGTTTAAGAATATAAAAACCAAATATCATTAATAATAAAGAGAAAATAAATATTTCAATAAATGAAAACAAATGTTAAGGCATTCTTCAAAGTCTTTAATCTGGTGTGCATTAATACAATATGTACATTTCACACACAGGTCTGCATTCATCAGTATGGTTTGGCATACCGGAATGAAAATAGATCAGTGCAGTGCTGAATTAGGTTCATAGTATTTGTTGTTAGATAGAGTCAAGAAAGCTCTAAAATACATTAAAAGACACAACAATGAATAGAGAAAATATTTCAATATGTTTGGTTACAACTTTAAAAAAGTACTCTCTTGTGTTTCAAATTTCTCTTATATCAATTTTGTGAAACAAAGTGATGCTGACCAATGTTAGATATTCACTAACCAAAGTCTATACTTCTGGTTCGGTACTTACAGCTGCCAAATTTCAGTGGGCACGAATGAGCATCCATAGGAAAGTCCTCCAAGTGCATTGGACATTCAGCTTGGACTGTAAGTCTTAAAGTCAAAAGCCCATTATGCATTTAAGTTAGTTAGCAGGACAAGAAATCAATTCCACAAAAATGAACAGAGTTCATGCTGATTTAGGAGATGAAACTGAAATGTTATATTAAACTAATTTGAATTTAAATCAGCTCTTGCTTATTCTATGTGTTCCTTCAGAAGATATTGACTTATCACATGAAAAACTTAAAGCATCTGACCTCAAAACTGAGAAAATGCCATTTAAATGAAAATATAAATTATGTAACTGCATGTTGTTAGGAACAGTCATTTTCCCCTCACAATACTCCAAGGTACATATGTGATAATATGGCTCTCAAAAGCTCATTACAAAAGCATACAGAATATAGCTGATTTACCAAAGGACTGTGCTCCATAGTTTTCTGAGAATTTTTTTTACAGTCTGAATGGAAGGTGTATAAAAAAGCATTTGTGGGTTTTTTTCAAAAGATATATTCTTAGCCATTCTCCATGATACTACTGATCAGAATTTTATTTATATTTAAGCATGATAATATGTTAAGAATACATTAATTTTTGTTCATTTTTGAAATATTACTAGAAATATCTCAATATTAAATATAGGCATAAATACAATAATTTAAAATTTTGAACAAAACTTTTGTCAGACTTTTGTTTTTTCAATATATTTAATTCAAGAAAAAAGAAAAAGAACTACTCTATTCTTTTTTCTTATCCTGTAAGTCACCTCTGGGTGAAGATTTTTGGTGGAGATTTTTTCAGCATTTTTCCATCTCTCTTCATCCATTCTCAAACATTAGCTACATCTTCCTGTACTGCCAGTGGCCCCCAGTCACTGTAATCCCCACTATGTTCTACTGTCCTACCTTCCCTTCACCAAAAAATGTTCCATATTTCTATTCTCTCACTCCCCAAGAATTTGGTTCTGAAATTGGGGGAGGTAAAGAGGAGAGAGAAGAGTTAGAAAACAGCTGGATGCATAAGAAAGAACTTCATGAACAATCTTATAACATCTGTTATAAATCACACTATCATTTCAAATACGAACAGATAAAAATGGTTGTTTAAAATCTATAATATGAAAGCAGTGTAGACATGAATCTCATATCTTCAGAAGCAATATACTTAAAAGTAATAGAAAATGGTCTGTTGATTCTAGCTGACATGACTGATCTTATTTAAAAAATAAATCTTCAAAATTTTTTCAAATTATACTTCTTATTATTTATAGCGTATGATTTGAATACTTCTTGGAAGGTAAAAATTTCGGTTTATACAAAGACAAGTTCAAATATTGATTCGAGCCCAAACAAAAATACTATAAATGAGGTCTCAATTTATTTCTAGGAATCTATTCTGAGTCTCTCCAAGAACCGTATCATTCAATATGATTAGTAGTTATGCATCAACACTCAGTACTGTGATGGCTTGGGTGTCATACAGTAAATCAGGCTTAAGGTCTGCTGGCATGGCTGAATGGCAAAGATTGCATAATACATGTTTGCTTTATGGCTTAAGCTTTGTATCTTACTTGAGCTGGGGATTTTAAGTCTGCTTTCACAACCAATTCAATTTATTAAAAACATTCAGAGAAAAACAAAGAAAAATAAGTTAGTTTCTGAACATTTGAATAAAACAGTTTCAATGATATAGATAAAATTATTGCAAAAAAATCAAAGAAGAAATTAGTCTTACAGAAATATTGCTTATGCCTATGAACACATGCTGGTTTTATAAATTATTTTCCAACCAAATTAACAATTTATTTTACTAGCTAAATATTTATCTTAGCTGCTAATCATGCACAGTATGCAAAAATTAAAAATTAAAACTCTAAGTAAAATATTATAATTAGATATACAGAAACTGTTATTGGAGAGAAAGATCTGTTTTCCCCGCAGTTCTTGCTGGAAAGAATTTAAGCTCCTATTAACCTTTTCTTCTTCCTCTTTTTGTTGCCATTGATCTCAATAATAAATTTCCACGTGGTTAATATAACGCATACATTAACAGGCCTTCAGTAGAAATCACATGCTAGTTTAAACATTCTAACGTGGAGTTGGTAAACTCTGAGTATTTTAACAATTCTTGTACAATATTTCCCATCTAAAGATCTCAAAGTAGGTGGTCAGTATCTTTTAATGTATTTACAAGCATGAAAACTGAAAAACCATGCAGGAAAACTAATCTGTCCAAAATCATCCAACAAACCTGTAGCAGAAATGGAAACAAAACACACATTTTTCTAGTATTGTTTCTGCTGGGCTACAAGTAAGGAAAGTCTTCTGGGAACCTTATTTAATTGCTATTTGAAAAAAATATCAAAAATATCAAAAATAACATGAGAACAGATGAAAAGGCATACCTCATGGTGTACAAGAGAGTTCCATCATCTTGGATTCGTAGAAGCTTGTTTGGCATTGTCATGTTATGAGCCACTGACTTCTTCCCATTGTGAAAAAATGTATCTGGGGTCCAGATTTTGCTGGCCATTAAGTTGTTCAATCGAAGAATATTCATTGGGCCCTTAAATTTCAATCTCTCATCCTTCCATCTCTGACGGAAGAAAACATCTATTGTGTATTCCTATAATGGAATAAAGATAATTTTTGACACAATGAAACATTAATCTCCTTTTTGAGTATCAGAAAAGAAAAGCACTAGTCTCTTGGTAAAACTGTATGATAGGAAGAAAACTCATCACATGAAATTGTACAATACTGAAAGGAACTCAAGATATTAAGGGTATGATATTTGTCTTCATGATTGCTAAACACTGTTTGCATTTTGAACCCTTCCAATATTTAGATTTCTGCAGCTGGTACCCACTATCTGTGGGAAAGATAATTTCAATAAATACTGATATTTTACATCAAGCATGAAAAAGGATACAAAAAGATATTAAAGGATATTAAACGGTCCCTGCAGTAGATGCACCTGTAGCAGAGTAATCCAGCATTTCAAGAGCACAGAGAATGGGTGAATTTCAAATGAAGGAAACAAGACTATCCAAAATGGGTACAATATATTCAGCAAGATGGATACAAGAGAGATTTATTTCTGAAGGAAAAATAAACCAGTAGTAAGGCCCTTCTATAGTTATGGATTTCATTAGCATAAGCATATAGACAAGGAGAAGTGGAGTCTAGATCTTCCTTGAGAGCTGATGAACAAAAGGTGAAACATAACCTGCTGAAATCTGTTCATATGCAAGGACTGATAAACAGGATTTTACTTTGATATCTAATATTGTGAAGGAAGTGTAGTCTGAAGAACAGGATGCAAGAAAAAAGCAATTGATGACCTACACTGGATACCTCTGTCACTCTTGCTAGATATTCCATCTGCTACTTTTTGTTGCTATTCTAAATCTAAAAAAAAAAAAAAGAGATACTGATTAAACATTGACAGTATAAGGTCATCAACTAACTTCAAACTGTATGTGAAAATTGATTGAGGAGTTTGTAACTGTGAGCACTGCTTATGAACTGTAATTCCAAGAACATGAAAAATTTGTAGGAAACTGTATGATGCAGTGGCAAATGTTAGCTTGGTGCAATTTCAGTTTTGCTGGACAGATGAAAACTGGATCCATACTGTCAAATGATCAGTATGTTATAACAGTCTGTACCATTGCAATTACTTTGCAAATGCAATTGTTTAAGTAAATTGTTCTATTTATACAGTATCCTTGAATGGAGCTTTACTGATAAAATCCAAACAGCATAAGGAAGAGAGCTAAAAGTGGTTTCAGAGAACTTACTGGATCCCATCACTTTTTACTGGCCGCCTTGAGCACTGGTTAAGCATCAGTTCGCTTCAGTCAATCATATTGTTATACAAAGGACTGCTGACTGAGTAGGCAACAAGAAGCGACAGACAGCTTTTCCCAGCAACACTTCCTCTGTGAGCCCAGGAGCTGGCAGGATCTTTTCCAGATCAGGGCCAGAGGCACAGAGAAGCAGGTGGAAGAAGCATTCTGCTAGCTGAAAGAGCATGGCAAGGGCAGGGGAGAAAGCAGTTTTAACCAGGAACTTTTAATTTCATTTGCACATTATACTTGATCTTCTTCTGTGTCTAATCATTGCCAGAGACACTCCCTCTTGATGCCCATTTCTCTACAATAGACCATGTTGAAGGGTCCTGTTTTATCTGCTGATTTTATATTGCTTATTTCCTAAATAACTTATGACTTAAAAGCCTATATAGAAATTGTAAATTACTTACCAGTCCCATTATACACCAGGGAAAATTAGAAATCACACAAAATCAAGGACGATCAAGGGCAGCAGGAACTGTGTGCTTGAAGACACAGTGGAATATATGAGATCTGACTAGAAATACCAGGTAATCCAAAGAAAACAATTGCCTAAAATCTTCCTTATGGTTTCTGTCTGAGAGGTTTTGTCCTATTTCAAATAGATAAGCTGTACTGAATATTCACTAAAAGAAATCATTGCCATATATCAGAAGATTGATGGTTGGGGTATAAAAAGTGTGAAGAAGAGCCTGAGGGAATAAGAATTCAAGGGCCTTCAAAAGAGTCTGAGGAAGCAGAACTTTGAAATCCCACTGCAGTTCAACAGTAGTGTGTGATAATTCCTGCAAGTTCCTTTGACAAAGATCCCCATACACATGGACAGATGAAATATGTATCTTAAATTTTTTCAATGTGTCCATCAATAAAGAGTTTCAAAGGTCCTGCTTCTTCAGTCTTCTATCATTTATAGAGAGAATTACAAGAGCTATAAAAGAGAAAAAAAGCAGGAAAGAAATGCCACCAAATCAAAACAGTACCAATTAAAAAAAAAAAAAAAAAAAAAAAACCCTCTGATGCATGGCAACTACCTAAGGAGAAGAATAAGCAGGGCAGAATCGGAGTTGCAGCCTTGAAAGATCCCACTGATAAGTCTATGACTGATTCACAGGTAATTCTAATTTCTCCACTGGCAAATTTCTGTTCAATCCACACTGGAAATCTTTGTTTTACGGAACACCCCATTTAGAAGATGGAAAAAGGTAATAAACCAAGCTTTAGTAAGAATGATCATGACCATCTCTTCCTTCCACTCACCGTAACAGTAATAAAACCTCATGTAGTTCTTATATAACTTTTCTTTCTACAGATCCCAATGCATTTTGCAAAAGACTTATTGGGATCTCAGTTTTATATAAAGGGAAATCAAGGCACTGGGATGAAATTAACTTACATGACTAGCAGCAGCAAAATACAACCCTAACTTCTAATATCCTGGTGCTATATTCACCGATCCAGGTTCCCTCATGAACCAAATCCATTCTACTTATGATCATGAACATCCCTACAACAATCACTATACAGAACAAAAACATAGGAAACTATTCAAGTATTTTGAACATAAACAATGTGTTAAAAAGTCAGCATTCACCAAAAGATTACATAAAGATTTTGTAATTATCCCCTATTTAAAACAGTAATCACTTTGTCATAAATGTCAGTAATGCTTACTTTTCAAGCAAGGCTAATATTCTGTTAGAAACGCAAATCTGGATTCTAGAGACAAAGACCCAAATTAATACCTGATATCTGTTTTATACAATCTACACACAGTCTCCTATATGAAAAAGAAACGTGTCAGCATTGGACAGTACCAAACTATTTCCAACATAGTATCTCCATAAAATCACAAGATCTTACTTCCAAAATTATAAAGGACTTCTATGATGATTTCTAGACATTCAAATGCTGCTTGCTGATTTGTGCCTCAAATGCTTTCACAGCTGGACTCTAACACAGTACAATTAAACATAAACTGTCAAGTATGTATTACACTAGCCTCTATGAAATTTTAGGGATAGAGAATGAGATTCTTATTACAGTGCTAGAAGCACTGAGCCTCTGCCAGTTCACTAGTCAGAAGAATAAAATGGTGAAATAATTGCCTTTCTCTTTTAATTTGTAATAGTTGGGGCTGACTTTCATAACATAACTAAAGACATTAGTATCTCTGGGAGAAGCTTTAACTGACTTGGGTACAAGCAATCCTTTTTCTTTACAGGAAACAATTCTTTATTGTTAAGGCTAGATTTGTACAGGAGAAATTCAGTTTAAAAAAATAAAAAATTACTCTCATCCTCTCAGCTCATGGTTGGCAGATTTTGGCAGTCTTTGCATCTGGAGTAGAGATGGAAGTGTTCCAAACACTTTAAAAATTGTGCATGTCAAGTAGCAAGCAGTATTGCCGTGGCACAGACCGAACATTTTATTAATCACCTCCTGGAACACAGCTTTTTATTTAGTGAGCAGTTCAGGCCAGAGTTCCTCTTGCACACATTTTTCTGAATCAATTCTCTATAGGAAGTTTGGCCTTTTCTTTTTTTGTCTACTGTTTAAGCCATTAACTAGTACACATACGTTAGCATGAAAACAAACTTTAAGCATTGTAAAATATAAAACTGTAAAAGGCAAATGTAAAATTTCAAAAATAAGGAAAATGGAGACAGCCCAGAAATCTTTTTTATGGATTCCTTCACAACAGTCAAAAATATTGTTGTTGAAACATTGCTGAGATAAACACAACAGATTAATTCTTGCCTGGCTAATACAGGGGCTTAATAGATAAATTCATCTGTTCAGTAGCTAAGCATTTTTCATATATCTGAATTCCTGCTATGATCTGATATTTACACATGATGAGCGCTGCAAGTATGTAATGTCACTCCTTCAAGTTAATTTAACGAACTTTCTCATTAAGCATTTGGATCTAGTTTCTCAGTAAATGTTGAAATGGTTTTACATTAGGAGAAACAAATCTTTTTTATCGCCTTCATCATTTCATTTTCTGTAGGATAAATCTATCTATGGCACACATGATGTGCACAGGGGCTAATACACTGCAATGTTCTGCAAAACCCCACAATGCTTGAGGGACATGGCTAGATGGTCCCTGCTCCAGCTTCACTTAGGCCTGCTACCAGACTAGAAAAATGATGTTTTTGCCACCTCTGTCCCACTTTTTGCTACTCTTTTCTCTAAAACACTTTTGTCTAAGTATCAGGACTGAAGCTGATGATGAAGCCACAGCATACAAAAGATTTTGGGATGCAACTGTCCTGCCCTCCAAATATCCCTCTACACTCCAATCACAAACACGGACTACTCAGGCTCAGGCTCTGTACAGATGGCACATTTCATTAGCTGGGTATCTAACAGCAAATACCACGCTATGGATCTATAAATTGAGTCCATTTCTCCTTTTCCAAAACTTACTTACTTTCTGACACGTGCACAGAACACAGAGGGAAATAATAGCCAGATATTTCTTTCGAGTCTTTGGAAGGTTTGAATAGAATTCTTACAAATATTGAAGTAGGCACTTTGTCATAACACCAGCTGCCCCTGGAAATATTCTGGAGAAACTCCCTTATTGAAAAGGGCTGTGATTTGAAACTGCCTTTTTTTTTTTTTTTTTTTTTTTTATGAAAAACCCTGTTAAAGCCCCTGTTAAAAACATACACCTTGCCCTAGCTAGCACTGCATTTCAAAAGAATTTGGGTTTTTTATTTTATTTATTTTTAAATATATATCTGCCAGGTACATGACCTTTAATACTTTATAGAAAAGGTGGTATATTTCTAGGGAATTGCAGTATGATTTTTCTCTATTTGAAGAATTCATTCCAAGCCTTTTATTTCTGCTTCTTCTGTCAACTTCAGTCATTTTTGTTCAAGCATTTTATTTAAAAGTGTAGTATTTGAAAAAATCTGAAAAAAAATGTATTTAACTAGTCTGAATGACAGGGTCTAGGGGAAGAGAATGTCTTCCTATTCATATTCACATTCATTCATTTTTCTGAAAAAACCTTCTCTGAATCATTTTCTTTCTCTTCCTTTCCATAGATCTGATGGAGAACGAACTCAGGATCTAAAATAAGCGCTAAGGAGGGATATAACAGGAATGGGAAAGACACAAATAGGGATTACTTAGAAAAGAGACTACAGCATATTATCCATAACACTATCACTGAAAATACAAACATATCTCATTACCCTTTTCTGTTCAGCAATGGAGAAAAAGCAACCCTGGAAACACAATGGATGCCTGCTGCCAGGGACAGGAATGCAAATGGAAGGTACCACTGGGAGCTAGTGTCAGGGAAGGGCTTGGACACAGTCTCTGACAAATGAATCTCCAACACTGATCCAGCTGACAGGATGCTGCACAGGGGAACAATCCTTCCCAACAGAATGAAAGAAGTTCTGCAAGAGATCATGTGAGATATCCTCCTTAAAATTTCAGCCTATAGATTTAACTTGCAAAGGCATGCTCCCAAACACTTAAGACAACCAAGTGTATTTATCATTTGTTTGCCTTTCAATCTTAATTACTCTTCTGTATTGAATTAAAATAAAATTTACAGTAAAATAATTGCAATACTTTTTTTCTTTTACCTTT
The DNA here is from genome assembly GCF_028389875.1 of Rhea pennata. Taxonomy (NCBI): domain Eukaryota; kingdom Metazoa; phylum Chordata; class Aves; order Rheiformes; family Rheidae; genus Rhea; species Rhea pennata. The sequence goes on from NC_084666.1 coordinate 27,435,730, forward strand.
GTGAAAACAATCAGCTTGTAGCACTTCCATATTCTGTCATGACTTACACATCATACATTCCCTCTATAGTACCTCTTTAAAGAACCACAGCTAACAATCACACTTTGAAACAGCTAAAATGCTAAGGTTTAGTAGAAAGAAACAGAAGCTGAAATACGAAATGGAATGAAAAAATTTAAAAATAGACATGGAAACGGAAACGTGATGCTCCACTCAGCTAACTCCCTCTGAAAAACTATTCTAAATGATAGCAAGAGATTCTGTAACAATCCATGTAGTGATTTCTGGGTTTGACCTTCAGCCTTCATTGAAAATTTGTGCACTGGACATATTTGAAAAATCAGAAAAGCTTGTGAGAAGTTTAATTGCAAACTGACGACATGGAAGGGTATGTAGCACCGAACTAACAGGGTACAACCAGATCTGCAAAGAAATGTTCATGCTTCTTGATTCTAGGGTGAAAAACTGCATGTGAATCAGCAAGAAATGACAACCAGTTGTTGTATAAAAATAAATAGGGAAAAATAAGGATGCAACCACAGTTAAAAAAAAAAAAAAAAAAAAAAAAAAAAAAAAAAAACTCCACAAAGTCAACGCAAAGCAAAGGTTGAAAGTTTAAAATTGTCAAAAAGTTAGTTAGTTTTAATATTCAAACCAACAGTGATTCAGGTTTTGCATATTTTTATTCAGGATCTACCACCTATTAGCCATCTATTGTAGGAAAATAGAAGGGATTGCTCCCAGTGACAATTAGAAAGGCTACTATAAGACAGCATTTGATAAAACAGCTGCACTAAGTAGACTAGTAGGATCATATACTCTCAGTGGTTATATGTTATGTCTTACATACAATAACTACTGCTTGACGACTAAATGTATTTTTCATTTATTATTTATAAATTTTCTCTCAAGAAGATCAGCAGTTATGGTTATCAGAGAAATTTTACATGCTAAAGTATCAGGAGAGCCTGGAGAGAAAGTAATTCTGAGAAAAAGCAGTAAAAGCATGTATCAGCATATATATAAAGCTATGTCAAACTACCAGACAACAGAAAGTTCCGCCTGAGTATGAGGAGGGATTTCTTCACTGTGAGAGGGACAGAGCACTGGCACAAGTTGCCCAGAGAGGTTGTGGAGTCTCCTTCTCTGGAGATGCTCAAAATCCCCTGGATGCAATCCTGTCTAGCATGCTCTAGGTGACCTGCCTGAGCCGGGGGGCGGGGGGTGGACTAGATGATCTCCAGAGGTCTCTTCCAACCTTACTGATTCGATTCTATGATTCTGTAATAGTATTTATAATTTTGAAAAAAATAGAAAGAATGAGTTTTAATTGCTTAAATTAAATCATTTTCATTTTGCCATCCTATAGACCACATTCCATCCAGAATTTAATTATCTTTCACCTTTAGAATTTTCAAAAAGTAAAAATTTTAATGTACTTATAAATGTCGTAATTAGCCACTTAAATCACAATTTAGCCTTACAATTCACCTTAGAAAATTACAGTATAAACAATTGAGAGATGTTTTGTTTTCCACATTTTCTATCCAGCTTTTTTATTTATTTATTTATCTTATTAATAATACAGGTTTTCTTCTCTTAGGCTAGTGTCAAAACAAATTTGTATCACTGATCTGGTTGGAAGCCTATAAGGCATAGCATTATAATAATGAACTTAAACATTTCAGAGAAACAATAACACAAAAAGAAAAAGCACTGAAGGTAAAATCTGTTTAACCCCATGTTTTGGTTTCTTTTCCTTGATTCTCATCACTCCATAAAATGAAATTGAAAACACATCTTACAGGATTAGAGACCTTCTGGGCAGGCTAGACATCCACAAATCCCTGGGCCCAGATGGGATGCACCCACGGGTACCGAGGGAGCTGGTGGATGCTGTCGCCAGGCTGCTCTCCATCATCTTTGAAAGGTCCTGGAGAACCAGAGAGGTGCCTGAAGACTGGAAGAAAGCCAGTGTCACTCCAGTCTTCAAGAAGGGCGAGGAGGAGGAACTAGGCAACAATAGGCCAGTCAGCCTCACCTCCATCCCCTGAAAGGGGATGAACAGCTCATTCTGGATGTCATCTCCAGACATGCGGAGGAAAAGAAGGTGATCGGGAGTAGCCAGCATGGATTCACCAAGGGGGAAATCCTGCTTAACCAATCTGATAGCCTTCTATGATGGAATGACTGGCTGGGTAATGAGGGGAGAGCAGTGGACATTGTGTACCTTCACTTCAGCAAGGTTGACACTGTCTCCCATAACATCTTCCTAGATAAGCTCAGCAAGTGTGGGTTAGACGAGGGGACAGTGAGGTGGGTTGAGAACTGGCTGAAAGGCAGAGCTCAGAGGGTCGTCATCAGTGGTGTGGAGTCCAGTTGGAGGCCCGTGGCCAGTGGTGTCCCCCAGGGCTCAGTAATGGGTCCCATCCTGATCAACCTTTTTATCAACGACCTGGATGAGGCGACAGAGTGCCTCCTCAGCAAGTTTGCTGATGATACCAAGCTGGGAGGAGTGGCTGACACACCAGAGGGCTGTGCTGCCATTCAGAGAGACCTGGACAGGCTGGAGAGCTGAGCGGAGAGGAACCTCATGAGGTTCAACAAGGGCAAGTGCAGAGTCCTGCAGCTAGGGAAAAATAACCCTTGGCACCAGTACAAGCTGGGGGCTGACCTGCTGGAGAGCAGCTCTACAGAGAAGGACCTGGGAGTGCTGGTGGACAACAAGCTGACCCTGAGCCAGCAATGTGCCCTTGTGGCCAAGAAGGCCAATGGTATCCTGGGGTGCACTGGGAAGACTGTTACCAGCAGGTCGAGGGAGGTGATCCTGCCCCTCTACTCAGCCCTGGGGAGGCCTCATCTCAAGAACTGTGTCCAGTTCTGGGCTCCCCAGTACAAGAGAGACATGGAGCTACTGGAGAGAGTCCAGCGTAGGGCTACAAAGATGATCAGAGGACTGAAGCATCTGCCCGATGAGGAATGGCTGCAAGAGCTGGGCCTCTTCACCCTAGGGAAGAGAAGACTGAGGGGAGATCTTATCAATGTCTGTAAGTACCTGAAGGGAGGGTGTCAAGGGGACAGGGACAAACTCTTTTCAGCTGTCTCATGTGATAGGACAAGAGGCAATGGGCAAAAACAGAACCACAGGAAGTTCCGCCTGAACATGAGGAAGAATTTCTTCCGTGTGAGAGTGACGGAGCACTGGACCAGGTTGCCCAGAGAGGTTGTGGAATCTCCTTCTCTGGAGATACTCAAGGCCTGCCTGGATACAACCCTGTCTAACATGCTCTAGGTGACCCTCCTGAGCAGGGAGGTTGGACTAGATGATCTCCAGAGGTCCCTTCCAATCTTACTGATTCTATCATTCTATGATTTTTTTGACGTTACATTCTGTGGTTAATATACAATAGCATTTTTAAAACAAAGCTAATATGAGCACCATTCATATATTAGTTGCAGCAGTTCGTTTGAAGTACAGTTTGCAAATGACTTCTGGCCAATATTCAACAGAATAGGGAACTGACTATTTTAAGCAATGAGAGAGTAGTTTTTTTTCTATCTTAGTCAAAATTTTAATCTACAATGGGAATCAAATATATTTGTAAAAAAACTCAATTTTAGCTTCTACATGCTATATTTATCAATCACAATTTCACCCAGCCTGAAATCTGCCACAGATCAAGTTTCTCTGCATTTAATTTCTTTTTGGCAAAATTACAGACGGAAAAATACAAGGAATTCAAATAAAACCCTACACTTGGGCAATCATACTGAGTTGTAGATTGCACACAATATAATATTATCTTTAATGGGAACTAATTCATTTAGTGAGAAAAACAAATATCTCACTAATTTCTATAAAATCAATAACAATAAAGACTAAGATGACATTTTATCAACTCTATAACCAACATCACTATGCAAGAACAGTGTACTTAGCACCAATCCAAATGCCATTATCAGTGTGCATTCTCCCTGTTCCATACTAGAACCACATACTAATCTTCTCCAATGGCAGTAAGCCTCATTCCCATTTTCAGTAAGCTTTTCTCCAAAGCACTGTTTTCCTCAAAAGATGCTAATGGAGAAAAAAAAGAATGCCAAATAGATAACGCACAAGGGTGCAGTCACGTGTCTGCTGACCTTTAATATGAAAAATCCCAGGATAAGGAATCCTACTGACATTTGTGGCTACTGGAGTTTTAGACAACAGCAACGTCCAGCCTAAAAACCTAGCGTGACTGATGGCCTCACTGACAGTGTGGAACTGGAGGACCTCAGAGGCTAGGACTCAACCTTCCTGAAAAGCTGTGAGATTCACTGGAGAGTTAGGAGGATGTGGCCATGAACAAAACTTATTCTTCCAGTGAGACATTTTAGGGGAAAGTTTGAAAAAATGAGAACATTTTTTCTCAAACTTTTACAAAAGAAAATATCTCTAAAACCCCTATATAGTAATTTACATTAGTAATTTAGTAATGAAATATTTAAATGAAAGAGCATATGATATGTACTCTTATGTCACCTTCACATTTGACAGAATATGTGGTTACCTGGAAATTCAAAATTCATGTTTCAAAATTCATGATGAAATTTTCTGACTGTTGATGTATTTCAAAATAATTTTGTAATCATCAGCTCAGCATGCTAAATTAATCTTGAAGCTTGTATTAACAGATATTAAACCACTGTTATTTACCTGTCTACTTATCTGTAAATAGACCTACCCATTATGGTAACAGCTGCCAGTTGATGTATTCTGTTTCAGTACACACCTCTGAGCAGAGCAGTTAGTCATGGCATCAAACAACCTAATGCCTTAGTGTCTTGCTCCTCGTGTTGCCACATTGATCTGTACAAACGGATGCTCAGAGTTCTCTATACACCATTTACAATTTATAATTTCCCTTTACCATTTATACAAACAACTACCATTTCTCCATTTACACAGTGATGTTAAAACTGCTCCAGCAGTTTGGGATTAGGCTCAGAGAGCTTTTCATTAAAGTCCCATTTCAGCACAGAAGACTTGCATGGCCTTGGTAAGTCTCCTTGTGCTCAAGTACCACATCTTTAAAATTGGTTAACATCACCTTCTCATTTCACAGTACAGTAGATGTAAAGATTGTGAAGTCATCATATACTAGAGTAACAAAGTCAAGAAATATTGTCATCACCATTATGACTCATTTCTTATAATTCACAATAAAATATGAAACACTTCAGAAACTTCCAACAACTAGACAAAAGAGCTCACAAGAAGAGGTAACACATGTAGAGACAAGAAAGTGTATTTTTTCATGAAATAACTTTTCATGTGAAGTATCAGTAGTGTTTTCATCACAATGGAAATATAAAGCTTGAAAACTGAAACTACTACAAAAAAATTAAAATAACAGAATACTTTCTCTAAAACTATGACTCCCTGTTACTCATCCAGCAAATATCTTTAAAAAAGCACACTGTACTGAGAAATACTTGTTTTTTTCCTAACTTATAACTTAAAATGTCTCTTGTTCCTTTATGATGCATAACATTAAAGTTTCTGTAGAAGAAAATAAATATTGTATGTTTTTAAAAATATTCATTTTTCTTACAGATATACACACACAGGGATAGCGTTTTATATTTTTCATACATATTCATGTATGATTAAAAATCTTCAAAAAAATTGATCATTTTTCTCCACAATTAAACCGTACCACCTGCTTTCTGTATTGTGCATAGCCTTATGTCCATTAATCTGATACAGCTGTCTTAGTAATATAAAAATCCAGATATCGATAGGGTGATCATACAGTAGGAAGTCAGTAGAGAACGGCAAGAGTGGCTAAAGCAATTTTCAGACTGCTTTATCCTTCCCTTTCAGAGCTGTTAAATCAATGAAGAGTTTCCTCATCAGTACAAGACATTCTTCCCTACTAGGCATATGATTTGCTTGTCTCAAGAGTTCTTTCTATTGCTGTTTTTATGAGAAGCTGTGATCCAGACCAATATTGTCAGTTTCTTTATTTTTAATGCCACTAGATCTTATCAAATGGTCTCTGTTGACATTCAAAGAAAATAATACTCACTGAGGTTTCTGGCTTTTAAGAATATAAGGCTAGATGATTTTACTTTCTTGAAGCATGTCTTCATCCATGATTATCACAGAAAGTTCTGCCTAAATTCACTTTACAAAGTAACCCACTGATGACTACATTTATATGAATTTGGTTATTTTGGTAGGTTTTTTCCAGAATGCTTTGTTAATGGTGCAGATGAGAGAGGAGAGATCTGTAGAAACACACAGTTGATATTGCGGACACAATTTCCAAACTACACATTTCAAGTTTATTTCAGACTAACTCCGGTCAGACTCCTTGGACTGTTAGCTATTTACGAACCCTGTGCGATACAGGGAACCTTTTCCGGGTTGAATTTTATGGACGGCCCGTCCGTCCCAGTCAAATCTGGTGAAGCGTCATTTGGTAACGAGAGCAACATCTGCGCTCGGATGGAATTTGGAACTGGGGCGTGGTGCAGCCGATGGTATTTGGGCTGCCCGATCTTAAGCCCCACAGACGTGCCTCATCCCAACAGGGTCCCTCCAGCTCACAGTCAAGTAGGCATAGATGGGGTATCAGCGGTTCCATTAGGGGTGTTCCTACCACGCACCTTCCATTCCAGTTTCAAGAGAAATCAGGTTCACACATTTATAGACAACTCCGCAATGTGAACCAAAGCCAGTGCAGATAATTAGAAGATTCACTTGAAAGACAAATCACTGGTCCAGCCTCAACAGTTGATACAAATACACTCATCATGTCAGATCTATAAACCAAGTTCCATCTTTGGTCTTTCTGTGATTTGGCACTTCCCAACTTCAGTGAAATTGCTCAGAACAAGTAAAACTAGAATACAGGTTTAAAGAAAGTTTACAGTAGATCTCTTTACATCTTTTACCACACAAGCAAAAGATTGAGAAACTTACCATATCTGTGTCTGAAACAGGTCCAAAACTGGTCACATAGATGTTAGTGAAGACTTCAGTAATACTGTCTGATATAAACAGAAAACACAAGTAAACATTTTAAACTTACAGTGCTTCTTTAAACTCTCTATACAAAATTACAGGACATTATGAACAAGCTCCTACCTGTATTTACTTTTCTTAACCAGTATCCTATCGTATATACTGGTGATCTCTAGTTCACTGAATTATTCTGCAATTATCAGAGGTTCTCAGATGAGAGTTTGCCTTGCTGATTAGCTTATTTCCATTGAAGGACTATACAACCATCAGCAAGCACACACACACATTTCCCATTTCACCATCAGCAAAAATAACTGTACTGTCTTGGACTTAACAAAGTAGTACAGATATGAACTGTACTATTGTAAAATGCCTTTGTTGCAGAGCTATTATTTCTATTGTAGCAGACCATTCCTGTTAAAGCCTTTCTATAATTCACTACTGTTTTCTTCATCCTGAATAGCTTTTTCAAAGCCAAAGACAGGAAAAACCTTACAGTACAATTACTGACAACACCAAAAGTAATGTTCAGCAGTGCCCTGCATTTCAATTGGGCATGTTAAGTGGCATATGTTTTAACATAATAGTTCTTTCCTTTGATATATGATAGTCCTAATACATTCTTGTAGCACTGTAAATATTGTGGAAAAAATATACATCCTAATCATTGTAGTCAGACAGCCATGGAATCAGAATATTAAATATTATACTATGGGGAAAAATAATTGCTGAGTTTTCTCTCTTCAGTTTTCAATCAGACTCAAAATTGAATGATGTGCTAACAGGGATAGCACTCACTTGCAGGAAATTTCTAATAGCAGTTGCCAGCTACTGTGTGCTATCAAGACAACTAACACAAGGAGTTCTCTGCCTTAAAGCCAACTATTGGCTGAAAAATAAATATTTAAATCTGTAATTTGACACATCTCAGAATTTCCCTTTCCTAAAAAGAATACTACTGCACATTCAAGCATCATTTAATATCTATGCTTTCAAGTTTTTATACTGTTATTGTCTTTATATTGTTACTGTCTTTTGACAAATATATCGCATAGTCAAATTTTGCTTGTAATTGTAGGGGCCAATAATATAACCACTGCCCTCTACCAGAAGAAATCAGTGGTGCTCACACATGACTATAGAGTCTCTATCAGCCACTAGACTAGGGCAAGACTTTTCTCAGAGCAGTGTATTATCAGAGATGTTGCTGCACCCAGAAACAGCGTGATACAGTACTTCCTGCAAACTGCTTGAGAATGGTGAGGGCACATTCCTGTATTTTTGAAGAAAGTTGCATTTCCTTCTCCACTCCAATAGTAGACATGTTTATTAGAATAGAAAACTCAGTATAGTATTTCCTACTCAAAAGCATGTTCTTTTCAGGACTGCTTCTTATTCTTTTTGCCTCTAATGCTTTTTAAGCAAATAAACCAAGGCTGACTCTTCCTATGTTGTCATTTAGGTACTCTGAGAGTTCAAAAAGTGTGTTCCCCCTGCATATCCTGAGAGTTGTTTACTTATCTGATAGAGACTGTTGTAATCCCATATATAGGGTACATATGCAAACAGAGTTGATTCCTGCTCCAAATGGTTTAGAATATGAGGTTAAGTCCCTGGACAACAGGAGGTACTGGGTCTGCACTATTTTCAATATTCAACATGGATAAAGTTTGAGTCTGGCTGAAAACTGCATGGAAACCACACATACAGTTCAGAACACTACTGACTGCATGATGCCAGTGGGAGAGGCTCCAGAAAAAGGATTATTCTCTCCAAATGGACACCTGGCACAGCCTAAGATGAAATGGAAAAGTGACAAGATAGACTACTCTTCAGGGGGTAAAACACTGCTGCAGGGACTAATTGCAAAATTTGGCCTGTACTGTAATGACAACATGCAATCTTAATTATAATTCAATGCAAAACACCAGCGTTAATGTATGACTGACAGTGAAAACAATTCTAATAGCAGAGAGCTATATTCAATTATACTGGTATAATCTGAAGTAATTCCATTTCAGGCAACAAAGTCAGCTAGGAAATCTGAATCTATCCCCTAAAAAACAGTTACAGTTCGAAGTATGATCTTTTTGTATCTTCACTCTATTGTTATCAGTCGTTTGCACCTGACATCCTATTATTTGACACATGACAATGTCTTTACAATTTGCATCAGTCAATTACAAAACATGAATTCTTTAGGTTTGCCTTGCATTTAAGTTCAATTAAAAAAAATCCATCTATTACACTCATATTAATTCCACACACTTCTGGATCCATACTTCCATCAGAAAGGAGCAATGAAGACAAAGTTGAGGTTTAACAAATAAGACTACAATAGCCTGTTGAAAGCAATTACAACAGTTTGTAGATTCCTCTTGTTGGCTATGCATTCAATACTTCAGATTAGGGATCCTCGTTATCCTTGGAGTCAGGGATCGAGACCTGGGGGAAAATGGATGGGAGGTAAAAGCAGCATGCAATCATCAGCTACAAGAGCTTTATTTCTGACTGCCATAATTGACAGCAGCACTTCAGTCTGCACAAGAGTGCTGGGGCAAATTCATTCCTTATAGCCTCAAGAATGGGAATGGATGCAAAGTAGTAATACATCTTTATTTCATTTTGCAAAAAATTGTCTTACACTCACACAGCTCCAGTCACTGGTGGCAGCAGAGAGTTTCAACACAACCAGTCGCTCTCTCCTGACATGATGATTCTTACTGACTGAATGCAGACACTCCACAAGGCTGCTTCTCCACAAGTGAGAGCGGAGTGTGTAGGGAGAAAGTAGAATGTCTTGAAACAGAGTATGAAGTTGACAAAAAAACACCCTTGTAAGTTACAAGAGATGAGATGACTGAGGAAGGGTGGAAGAAAACAGAACAAAGAAAAATAGATAAAAGGAAAGGTAAAAGCACAGAAAAATACAGAAGGAACGGGTAGGGTTTTAGTTCTGTCTCTTTGCTGTCAAAATTTGCATATTTTGTAACTATCTACCCTACATACAAGAAAACTGGTCCTTAGGGAGGAATAAAGCCAAAACGTAGTAAGCGTTCAATTATTTCTGTTATAATCTGTTAACATTAGCAGTCTGAGCCTCATGTCTGTTTCTTCATTTGTTCTTTTACCTACTGTTACAATAAAGATTCAAGTGAATTAGAAGCCTGAACTCAGGGTTGCTTAATCAATACCTGTAAAAAAATCACCTCTTTTCAGCTGTCCCATGCAAAAGGACAAGAGGCAACGGGCAAAAACAGAACCACAGGAAGTTCCGCCTGAACATGAGGAGGGATTTCTTCACTGTGAGAGTGACAGAGCACTGGAACAGGTTGCCCAGAGAGGTTGTGGAGTCTCCTTGTCTGGAGATACTCAAGGCCTGCCTGGATGCAACCCTGTCTAACATGCTGTAGGTGAGCCTGCTTGACCAAGGAGGTTGGACTAGATGATCTCCAGAGGTCCCTTCCAACCTTACCCATTCTGTGAAGAAGTGAACTTCATTATTGACAACAAATTTCTAGCTTTCATCCTGAAAGAATATACACTCTTCAAACAAATCTGTGTTAAAATATACAGTTTATCCTATCCCATTAGTAAGTTACTGAAAAGAATTCGGAGGCAGAAAACACAATTTCAGAAGTACTTTCTGATTAGAGTTCATTCACCAGACACCACAGTTAAAAGCTTTTTATAACTAATGTTCTGTCAAGAACAGCACAGCTCAGGGTCCCTCCTAACTCACTGGAGATTCAAACAGCTCTAGATCATAAGTTTTTGTGCAAAAGCCATAGGAATATATTCAGCTAACAAATGGTCCATGCAATATGTGTATGTGTTTTTGTGCATAAAATTAAGTTTTCTTTTCCAATATAATGCCTAAATTCTTTTTCTGAAATCTGTATGTAAACATTTAACTAAAAGGCCAGGTTTTCAAAAGTGATTAAATCAATAGAGGCCCAGTACTTCCGAAACAGCTTTTAAAAGAGAAATGGGAGAGGATGGGACTCAGTCGGTTATATTTGAGACCTGTTGAGTTATTGTGAATTATTGCTTTTGAGGGTTAAATGAAGCAAATGCACTAAGAGACAACAGGGTAAGATAAGAGTATAGCTGATATTCCTGATAGTGCCACTATAGGAAAGAAAAATCTTAGGTACAGAGTATTACATGCAGATGCCAACATCACTGGAGATGCTCTGAAATGCAGCAAATGTAGCCAGGCTATTCTAACAGCTTTTTTTTGTTTTGTTTTGTTTTGGTTTGATTTTTTTACTTACTTTGGTCATAACTGTTGAAAGAGAAGCGTTATCTGGCCTAACTTAGGCCAGTTTCTCAGAAGATTGAAGCCAAAATGAAACTGACAGGAAAGCATCAGAAAGTTAAGAATAAAGAGATAAAGAAACAGCCGAGAAGGCTGAACAGCAGGAGCTGCTCAGTTCATGTTTCAGAGGCTTCACAGGAGCTGGTTTCCTCTTATTCCCTTTCCTTACTTGACCTGTCATGATATCAAGAAAAAATTAAGAAGTTAGAAAAGTAATAAATATGCCAAGTTGCAGGGTATTTATAGATCCTTATCTACCCTTATCTGGCAGGTTTAGTGTGTGTTTAAGTGACACTTAGGATTTTACAAATATTAACTATAATAATCACTCTCTGAAGACAACAGATCTATTAGCTTCATTTTTTCCATACTTGGCAAACTGAGGCAGAAGGATTTAGTGAAGTGTAAATAACATGAAGCAAGTCTGTTTGTCAATTCTGGATTCAGCTGCCTAACATTAAGCATCCATAGTGGACAATGTCAACATCATTGGCTTGTCAAAAATTAGAAGAGGAGTTCAGAACTTGGAGTTTAGAGTTGGTCCAGTGCCTTGGTCCATTCCACTATGACACCTATCATGCTGCTGAGATACCCATTCTGATGGTCTGAGATCCAGCTGGCTTGTTCTGCAGCAGAAGAGCTGGCTCAGCTGAGATTAAGTGCTTGGTAGAGAATCTGGAGTGCCTGAAGTGTAAATAGGCCGAATAACAGAGATGGCCAAGAAAGTCAGATGAAAGTCAGATGCTTCATCAGCATTTACAGATTTGTCAAACTTGGACATTTCCAGAGAGAGAGTTCAATTTTGAAGGAGTTCTTATGGAATGCTGCCTGCCAGACACTTTTCAAAACTTTTCTGTTTTCTTTCAAAAGTCCTTTCTTAACCTTCCTGCACTGCTGACGGGGTACCCAAGGTTCCAGTGTTTGTGATTTAGGGAAGCTAGACAGGCAGACTTAGACAAATGACAGCTCTTTCTTGGAGAACTCTGAAGAAGAATCATTTTTCTTGAATCTATTGAGTATTTCTCAAATCGGATAAGAATGTAGGTTCTCTTTACTTTTGTAGGTCCTCTTCTCCCCTTAAAAGCATCTACAGCTTTTTTTCACAGCAAGCAGGGTCAAAACGTGCGTGGCTGGTTCTAGGTATGTTTAAAAAGATTAGAAGAAAGGGGAGTAACCACCTTGAAGTCCTCAGAGTGAACCAGCAGCAAAGTTCCAAGTGTTCATTTGCAAGAAGCTGGGTATATAATTGTGTGTCAAGACTATCTTCACAAGAGAAAGGCTTTTTTCTCTTTTTCTTTTTTTTTTTTTTTATTAGACTTCTAGTCAACAGAACTAAAACTGTAAGTCTACGGTTTTGACAGCTAAAATAAAAGCCAATCTGTTTGAGGTAATCCAAAACCATTAAAAATATTTCTTAATGGGACATGGCTTTTAAAATATACAAACACTAATGCATAGCATGAAACAATTTCTCTTTCTTTTACAAATGTTATTTTTAATGTAGAATAAATAGTACTCAGGAGAACACTGCAAGGCTGTAACTTGATTGAAGGGCTTTTACACCAGGCAAAAAATGTGAAAATGAAACACTTTTTATTAATTATGTTAACATAAAATAAAAAAGGAGGTCAAGTTTGAATTGCTATGGGAGCCTTAACTCAGGATTTCTGAGTTTTTGTGGAAATAATGACAAAAGATTGATGTTACTTTAATTATTTTGCTATAAAATATATTTAACAGGAATTGACATTGTTCTGACATTGCAATGCGGTCTCTAAGGACATGTTTGGCAATGTTGCCCAAAGGCCTTGAAATCATCATTCATAATACAAGCCAGAAATTGTACAGGTAAAGCAGCCCGAGTCTTAATCCATCAAACAGTGTTCCAACTCAACATGCTGTCCTTAACTGACAAGCTCTTTAGTGTGTCTGCTGACAGCTGAAGACACTCTCTGGCTGAAAGGGAATGGGAGAAAGAAGAGGTCACACAACTTGGAGCCATAGGAGCAGCAAAATCCATAGGAATTAAAGTATTTCAAAATACCATTCTGCCTGCTATTGTCTATATATTGTTTTGGTGCTTCATAGACAGTTTTATCTATCCAGTTAACAGCTTCTTCAATTGTTATCTGCTATGTTAGATTACAATGGTTTTAGAGTCACATGTGCATACATAAATAGTTTCAACTTGTAAACAGAAGTGAACTTTGTGAGAAGAAACAAATTCACTTCCCTCCTTGACATCAGTGCTTTACTACCACTTAGCCTCACTATTCCTGACCTATCTGCAAAACAATTCCTTAATATGAGCTGTAAGTAAATTTCTCTTTCAAATCTCTAACAAAATGTACATAGAGTGCTTACCACAGTAAGACCTAGAGTTACTGACATTTGGTCTGTTGATTCACTTTGGTATAAATAAGATCAGAATCACTGCCTAAAACAAGAACGTGCTCTTAACTAGTTTTGTCACCAAACAATAAATAGCTGAAGTTTTATTCAGATAAAATCTAACTGTATTATGGATTACAGAACTCCATTCTTAAACATTTACTCAGACGCTAGCAAGAAATCAGAAGAAAGAAGGAGAAAATATGCTGGAGAAGAAGACAGGAATTTACAGCCAATGGGCTTAAAGACTCAAATTGATTTCCCTCTGAACAGCTTTTATCTATTAACAGATACCAGTATCATATACTAAATAGACAGCCCCACGAAATTACTATCAGAGACTCTCCAAAGATCTGGAGAACTCATGAAGTTAGGCAATCCCACAAAGTAATACAATGTCCTTTAAATAAATACCATTATGTCATTTACATCAACTGAATACCTAATCCTGTGTATGAGCCCATTCTGCACTGTTTGCTTCACAATTATGATTCTGAAACTGAATACAGGAAGTCCAAAATAGCAGGAAAACAAACTTGATACACAAAATAATAAAATAATAACAGAAAACCTCAGTTAAAAGTAGGTGTAACTTTAGAGATGAGACTTTTTTGACCAGAAAGGAAATACACATTAGCCTAGAAAAAAAACATTTAACTGTCAACATCATTTCTTTCTGTAGCAAAAGGTATGAGTTGGAAAAACATTTTCAGTTAAGTTTTTAGCTGAGATGAGGTCTTTTATACATGTAGTTTACTCACAAAATGTGCATGCACAAAATGAAATGTAGGCATATCTACAACTCACATAATGTGATATATTTCCACAGACAGATAATTAATGCTCAGATTTGTCCTGTATGTAAAAGAAACTGGTGAAAACTGTAAGAATACTGTTTCCATCTAGCAAAATAAAAATTAAAAGTTCTCTCTGTACTAAGTGATAGATCTACCTATATTAGAACGATAATCTTTACATGAATATGACAGATTGGATTTTGGGTTTAACTCTCATTCAAAAAGATGTAAAGAATATAGATTCCATACATAAATGCCATCTTTGCTACTTTTTGCTTCTCTCCCACTTTACCAGTAGTTTTAATTTGCAAATCTCATTATTTCAGGAAATGAAATTAAATATATTTCCAAAAGGTCCTATGCCTAAAGAGCTTTTCACACAAGTGACAATTCAAAGTGCAATTTTAACTTTTTCATAGGCTATCTACTCAAGTTTGAGAAAGTCACTCAAGAGTAAGGTTAAAGGAGGACTTTGGTGCCCAATTATCTCTAAAAATACTGGACAAGCTTCGCAAAGTTATTTACGCTCCAAGCTTCCACTTAAGTCAATAAAAGTTAATCTGAATGTCTCTGTGGTCCAGATCATAATTACTACATGTTGTGTTTATATCTGCCTGAATCCTCCTTTGCCTCAAATTCCTAACATTGTAAATACCTAAAATTCCCTGGCTGCTTTTATTTCCACCTTAAGGTGAAACTATCCATATGCCCTAATGCTGCCAAACAGCTTAGAGAACTGGGTATCAACCAAGTCCCAACAAGTTCCTGAAACTATAAATAATTACAAATTGCCTGGGCCAGAAAGACATTCAGAGAGAAAAAGTTACCAAAAAAAAAAAAAAAGTTAAAAAAAGAGAATAGCAGTACTCATGGGATGTGGCAGACATAAGTTGAAGACACTGCTCAATATCTAATTATTTGTACAGAGCAGAACAATTCATTCCAAGAACTGAGAAAATATGCCCTATCTTAGGAAACTCACCTTTGTGGTCAAGACAACCTCTGAAACCCAGTAACTCTGGCTCATGTCACTGCTTTAAATCAGAGCATGAACTAACTCTCTCCCTCTCTCCCTCTCCCGCACACACACTCTCTCTCTCTCTCTGCCATCGTCCCAGGCTAATAGGAAATCTCAAAGCTCTTTTCAGGAGAGGAGGAATAGCATGAGCTCTAGAGGGACTCTTACTGAGATGGGATACTGAAAAGTTTGAAATACAGCAAAAATATCTGGCTGCAAATCAAAATTACACGGTATTCCAGTAAAACATCAGCATTACACCTTATCCCTTTAGCCACTACAGTGCTTATCAGGACAGGAAGAGTTAGACAACCAGGTAACCATACAACCATATAATAACCAGGCTGAGTAACAACTGAGACTATTGCATTGTTTAAATCAACCAGATGAACATGATCAAGCTAAAATGGCCCTAACACCCTCTAAAGAATGAAAAAGGGGAAGACAAAGAGAACAGCAGTGCTCAAATCTGGAAATGGAAGGGAGCAGACTATTGGACTGATCTGAAACATTGTCATCACACAATTAGAGATGGCAAAGTTATTCTCATGCAACTGCATTTTTTTTCCCAGACAACCACATTTCCATCTAATCTGCTCAGAGTGCTGCTCTATTGGAAAGGAAACTGTTACATGCAGTTAAGGCAGAATGGTTCCCAAAATGAGATTTCAGAAACTTACATAAGCCTTTTTTTTTTTAAAAGTGTTTACATATAATGACCTCAGTACTTAAAGTCATGTAAAACCCTGTCAAACTCTGCTGTATCACCCTTCTAGGGTAATTTCAGGTTTCATTTCTGTGCTTTATTCCAAGTTACAACATTCCCAAATCATCCCTTTCAAAACATTCACTCAGCTACCCCCACCTGTATTCTAAAACACATCTCCCCATAAAGCAGTACCATTCAAAAAAACAAATCAGCTTCAGATTCCTCTTTAAAGTCATGAAGCAGCAAAATCTGGACATTTTAAGATAAGCCATTACTACACAGTGGCTCCTGACTTGCTTAATTTTAGCTGCTAGCTTATCTGCTTGTTCCCCATTTCCTCTTAAGCTCAGGTGTTTTTCTTACAAAGGCTAGTCAGCCTAGATGTTCTACAGGTTAGATTTCACTTTGGCTTATGCCAAACACATGCACCTTTCAGTAAAAGCACAAGCTGAGAGATGGCTCTTCTTCAGTGCCCTCCCACAAATTCCCACATATTTCAAAAATAAAGAAATTTTCTCATAATTCACTAGAAAATCATCAGAGGAGACATTCCTTCAGCACTCAGAACATGTGAGATGGCTGCAGAATTCCTAGTGACACAAACTGTGACTATTTGCACAGGATTTCACCCTTCAACTGCACACCACTCTTGTAGGCTAAAACAGAGACTGTCCAAATGTTTATTATCCTTGTTAATTATATAATAAAGATTTGGGTGGCTTACCAGAGCCTACTGAAGTCAGTGAAATAGGCTTCCCCTGGTAAAGGCTGACATGAAAAGGCAGCGCTGGGAGAAAGCCTATCTCTGCAGTCAGCCACAGAATAAAGAGTTCTGTGGGACCTCGGAGCTGACAGAAGCCAGGGAAAACCTCCAAGAACCACAGTCTTGCTTGCTCTGTGGCAAACACTCACTGGCACCAGAGGTTAGCATGATCCCAAGGCTTGTTGCTATCAGAGCAAAATATGAAATGCAGGCCTTCCCAAGTCCCAAAAGCTGACAGAGCTTCTCTGGGCACTAACAGAGTTAAGAAAGCATTGAAAATGCTCATCCTTTCAGATAGACCAATTTAAATGTCTGTGTACAGTGCCTAGTTACTATAGTCCCGGGTCACACAGTCATTAAAAATGCAGCTATGGTTCTGTTCTCTTTTACTAAAAAAGGTAGTGTGTTTGTTTAGGAGAGCTGCGTATTAGCAAGTACTCTTAACATAGTCTTCGCAGAAGGAGCCTCAAATACATTTTTTAATAAGTAATGCTGTGTGAAATTGTAAAATACCATTTCAGAGGATTGTGAGACAGAGCAATTACAGAAACCTCCAAAAAACTAGACACCACTCTAATCCATTTATCAACCAGCCAAAAGTTGCTATTTTAAGCCAGGTAAAATAACTATGAAGTACAGAAAGTTAATCCTTATTCAGACTATTCTAATAAAAATACTTTCAAAAAAGTTACTGTATAGACTTACTGAAAACAACTGGAGTTGTTTGTGTGTTAACACCCAGAGTTCCCAGTGTGCATGAGAACAGGTAGGGCCTCTTTAAACTTCCCTGATCCCTGCAGTTGCTGAAATGCAGGGGAAGGAAGAATAGTGGTAAGGACTTTGAGACACAGTACAAATCAGAACTGCTGCCAAGCTGCCTGGTTTTAGTCTTAATATTTTTCGTTCAGCAGGCCCATTTGTGGGATGACTATGGATAATAAGCTTCTCGCTAAACATAAGTCCTTAAAATGATGAGTTCATTATGGCTTGACTCAACAGAGAATCATACTAATATTTAAATCAAGGAAAAGAACCCCGCAAATGATCTAATAACCTGGACAGTAACACAGCAATCTTTTTTTAAATCGTACTTTAATACATTACACAGTTGTCAGTTACTCTTCTGTTATCTAGCTAATAATAAAGAAGTCTTATACTAAGGCTGTGTATGGTGCCTACAAGAAGGGCAGTGTAGGACTTTCAGTATCACAGCTGAGTCACTGCAGTGTCCCTAAGCTACTTTACTGTTAGCTGTGTTTCCCAGAATCTCCTCTACAACAAACTCCCAGGAGCCTGGATTACGCAGCCTCAAATCTGTCTTTTATGGTTGCTGTGACAAGAGATTTCCCTTCTGGCTGCATATGGGACTTTCAGAACCCATTCAGGTTTCTTTATGTGAAAAGGCTAGATATTGGGGAAAAGAATCTCCTTTTAATATTAAACTGGTTTTTTTTAATAGGCAGAAAATGCAAAATGAATGTTTCAGTTATACAAAAGAGCATTTTTTTTTCTTAGATACGTTGCTTAATATGAGTTTAATTAGAATCTGTATTCCTCTATACACATACTATGACTTCATGAGTATGTGGACAGGACCTACCACAGAACATTTTATGTTAGAACAATAGGTTATTTTAAAATTAACAAGTTATTCACTAGCAAACAAGACTATCTGTTCATTTTTCTTATGGTCAACTAAAGAGAGAATGCCTAGCAATAAAATATGGAATCCTCTGACAGCTTTTAGCATCCAGCAGATTGAAAGGGATTATTAAGGACATGACCATTCCCTTATCTCAAACCACAGGCATTTATATATCTCCCTTCTTGTCTTTATTTATTTATTTAGTTTCCTATGAGGATATATCTTTCCTTTTGTTCAGAAACAGTACAAGGCAATGCACTATCTAGTTCAGATTAAAAGGTCTACTAGAAAGAAGTTCATTGTTCACCACCCAAATAAAACTGTGCACACTGATAAGGGTAGCACGTGAAATGCCATGGCATGTTCTCAGCATGACAGAGAGTATTTTTGGTTTTCTTTCTTTCTTTCTTTCTTTCTTTAAGGCAGCGCTCAGGCTCATGCTCTACTTTTAGCTTTTTCTCAGTCATATACTCCACACTACACCTGTTCCTCAGCTTTGTCTCATCTGGAAGAACTTCATCCTTCATTCACTAAGCCTATAAATTGTGAAAAATCTAGATGACCTACAGAAAGTAAGAATAAAAAGGCATCTACAGTAGTCTTCAGACTGTCAGTCAGAAGAAAATATCTAAAACATCAGGATGATACATTCAGACCACGAACTGGCCCATCAACACACCTCCAAATTCTAAAAGACTAATGTAGACTCTCTTTCCCCTTCCTTTCCTTTCACCCTCTGGTGCTCTGCCGAAAGCTCACACACTACAGAGAATGAAAAGAATGGCTATAACCACTCCCAGTCTCCTGACAGAAGTGCTCTGAACACTACAGAGAATGGATGGATGAAGAAAAAAAAAAACCAAACATGTTAGAAGACAATTACTTCTCCTGAATGGGATGATCAGCACCATGAAGTGACCAGATCAAATAATTCAAGATATCATCCACAACAATGATCTATCAATTACTGGTAAAACAGTGAAGGTCCCAGACTGCCATTATTCACGCTTTATCTTGTTTTTCCCTTCTGATAGAGACCAATAAGGAGATAACGCACTCCTAAGGAGAGAGCAATCTTTCAATCACAAGATACATTGTCTTCTGCCATTCAGGTATGTAGCTAATCAAGACGATGCAATTTTTGGAATTAAACCAAAAAAGGTAACAAATACAGATGGCTCTCATGATAGGTAACCCAAGGAAATGACATTCACATCAAAGATCATAAGTGCAATCAGCTTTTGTACACTTCAAGGAAAAAAAAATACGAGTATCAAAAAGAGCATGTTTAGAAGTAATCTTTCCAGCTGGAATATGTCCTCTATATAAATCTCTCCTCTCTGAAGTCAGATCTCTCCTAGAAATTCTGTGATCTGGAAGACAGAGCACTGTACTGAGCCTTGCAGACAAAGATCTGTCCTATCAACTCAATTAGTCATAACATTACAAGATTAAGAGATATGTAACAGTTTTACTTACAATTCATACAAAGCACAGACTAAGCAGACTGAGCGTAGGCCATTTATGTTTTTCCTGAACAAGTCCCAGATTAATACTTTGGATGTATGATCTCTTCCAGTTTAACAAGAAATGCATGTGCAGAACCAAATATCTATGTGTGGTAAAAAAAATTAATGTAATTTGGTTAGAGGCGAGTAAATTCAATCTCTGGCTACAGCTCTGCAACTTCAGTAAAATGTGGCCTGGGCTCTGACCTGCACCACACTCCCAGGCAAGCGTGAAACTGACCGAGGCTACTTTCACTGAGCTAACAACTCTCAAAGAGCCTTAAACATCACGGCAAGCAATCATGGAATAATATCCAAGAGTCTTGTGCTACAAAGTAAACTAAGAAATGGTTCCCAGCTAGCAAACCCACTTCTGGAAGGTTAGTAGAATCATACCTTCTCAATGCACAGACCTTTCCAAAAATCCAGTGCTGATATATTCTGAAGGAGAAAGCAAACTATCATTGGGATGACAGTGGTAAATAAAAGTTTCTTTCGCTGGTGATTAATTTAATTTGTGTATTAACCTGAAAAAACAGACAAAACGGGTTCAAAGACTAATCTTGACATATTAAAGTGCTTTGATTCTTATCATTTAAAATTTATTAGGCTTTTGGCAATATTAATTCAAAAATCTTCTGCTGATGCTTTAATTTAGCAGGCTGGTGAACTGTACAGCAATGGAAAACGTTGTCTGATCTAGCTTCTATACTTGTTTTTGAGACAGATGACTTAATGTTGAAAAAACATAAATGCACATGCCATAATGCTAAAACTGATTGTTATTCCACTTAGCTTCAAAAGTTCATTAGAATCTTGTATTATAAGCTAGCTGCCTTAATCTGCTGATAGTTTAAAAGAGGTCAATGTTTAGTATTACCATTTATCTCCCTCCTCCTGTCTCCATCTCTTTCATCCTGTCTTCCTGCCCTTCCCCCTGTTCCTTGCTCTTTGTGGGTTTTCACCTTTGGCATATAGCATCCTAATGATAATCTGTTAAAAAATAGTGTTATGATCTATCTCTTATCTGTTTCCCTCTTGGAGTCTTCAAGAGCTACTATAATAGCAGCAAGAATTAATACAGACTGAAATATTGTAAAAAACATAAAGCAGGTATAGCCACAATGTACTGGTAGCTAAGAAGTTCTGCATAATCCTTGCTGACAAAGTACCCCTCTCTCTCTACATGCTACTAATTCTAGAAATTGGATGTACCAGTTGGTGTATTGAAAAGGTTACTGCTAAAAATGGTAATGTAATAGTGGCACTCAAGCAAACAGAAGCACTAACATGTAGTTAGGAGTACTGCCAGAAACGACAGATCTATCACAGACCACCCAACAGTAGCAGTAAAATTGTAATAGCACAAAAGGAACACCATACAACCTGTGGATAAAGAAAGGTCTTTACTTTTCAGCTCACCAGGAGCAGGAGACTGCTTCTGATCACTCTCAATCTCTCTAGACAGGTTCATTAAATATGAAATCTTTCAGGTACGCAGCTAGATGTAAGCAACAGTACCTGGGAGGAGGGAAGGAAGGTATAGGATTCACACTACAAAAGATGCAAAATTAGACAGCTGCATCTAGGTGGTAAGTCTGGCCTGGATTTGGGGAAAACAGTATTTAGATGGATTAAGGCAAATTGATGGAATTTTGGTCAAAGGCTTTTTTTTTTAAGGAAGAATATATAAAATGCAGCACTGAGGATCATGAAACAGATACATAATTAAATAGATATTCATCTAATCAAGTGAGAGATCAGAAAGGGAGAGAAGCAACTATACACGAAAGAAAACTTCTCTCTCTCTCAAAAAAAAAAAAAAAAAAAAAAAAGAGCAGAATTTGCTAGTTGCTGTGTTTTTCCTGAGGAGGCTTTTGATTTTAGAATGCAGAATGCATGGTACTGTACAACTGAGTTTTTCAGTGATTCTACTTGTTCACAACTCTGTAAGGGACAGCCACAGACTTTCACACAGCTTTGCTAACACCATTTTTTCCCCAAATACAATTACATCCCAGAAAATTTTCTATTTGTTATATATTTAATGATGGCAAAACCAACTGAGAATGAATCAATGAAATATAGTCCATCTCCTTTAAGATACTATCTTCTCTCATATTTAACTCTTTTCAGGACTTCAGATTATGGTGAGAGGGAGATGGCTAGAGTCACTTTTAACTGATTGGCCAAGTCCTAGCTTCTGCTCAGTCTTAGAAAATCCATGGTAAAGACCATAGAAAAGGACAGATATGTCTTCTGGGTTTTCCTAGCCCTCTCCTGTTTACTCCAAATCTTTTACTGGTTTATGAATAATGTTCTGCTGTCCTCACTTGGTTTCAACCACTCATTTACACAGGTATTTTTGTTCAACTCTATATTACAGAGCTGACATTCTAAAACCAATTCTTTCACAGTCACCAATTAATATGGAAAACTTCAGGTATTAGTTCAATGTCTTGCTAATTGTAAATTATAGAATCTTAGAATAATTTACTTTAGAAAGGACCTTCTAGATATCATCTGGTCCAAAGCAGAACTAACAATGAAGACAGATAAGATTTCTCAGGCCATGTTCTGTCAAATTTTGACAGTCTCTTATGATGTAGATTCTACCACTTCTCTGAGCAAATATTCCAAATATCTACTATGACCTATAAATCTAAATACAACAATTCATAGAGAATTCATGCTTTTATTAACTGCTATTTAAATAGTTTTTCATCAAAATCTTTTAAATTCCTTTAGGTGCTTATACCCCACAGTCAGAGGCCTCCATAGCTTCCCTTCTTCTTAAGTTAGCACTCAATTTTGGTATACATTATTAAATAAAAGATTTGAAATGTGTGACTTTTGTATCTCCTATACAAAGTATATACAAAGCGAATACATTACTCCTGGACTATATCATAGCAATAAACATAAAAGGATTTCCCTAATCTTGTTTGTAAGTATACTTTTTAATGTAAGCTAGAATATTATCAATTTTGTTTTACGAAATGGGGCTTTGTTACTACAGAATGACTAACATTTTTCTCAGTGTAAGCAACATATGCTTTGATTTTCACATTTTAAATTCACTTTATCCTTGGTTAAAATCCAACAAGAAATCCATAAAATCCATTAAAATTTCCCAAACTATTCTGGATTAATTTCTAATATGCTTAAACATTTCTGAAAATCTTTCAAAGCTAGTCAGATTATTTACATAGCAATGATATATGTAGGTGGCACTACATAAACAATGTCATTTCAGAATAATAATAAAAATTTTGAAACAATAATTTACAATCCTTTGGTGCTTGTCTACTAAAGTTAGTAAATCCGAGTAAAAAAAAAAAAAAAAAAAAAAAAAGTTTTTCATTTCAGATTGCATATTGGTTGCAAGATTTATGCAAACTGTTAACAGATATCAGCAGGAAGCAGTCAACAGTGGAAGGCCTTGGATATTAGGATACAGGATATTAGGATATCGGATACTAACTCGCATTCCAACCAGTATGTCAATGATCTAGAATAGATGCATGTCTGAATAAAGGTCATGTTTGTTTGTGCCCAACAAATCTCGCTTGAACAATTAAAGCATTGTGTCAATCTGATTTACAATTCCTTCAAAATGGTAAGAGAGACTGAATACAGAAATCTATAGTATCTTCGTTCATGTTTTCCTTGTAGCTGAGACAAAAGTAAGCCAACCACTAGTTAAGCCTTGGTGGCATCAGCAGTATTTCTACCATTATAGGCATATGTGATACTTTGCCAGGGGAAAAAAAAGTTCAGTGAACTGGGAGATCCTTACAGATGGGCTCCTATATAGGTATATAAACTTTCCTATTGAGGACCTAGATTTTTGTTAAATGTTGGTGGGCATAGCATTTTGCCATCCTGCACAGTGCAACATTTTGTGCAATCACAATACTTTGCACAATTGCAAATTAATTTTGACATCTTCACTGTTGTTTTTAACAACTACCTTTCATTAAATAAAAGAAAAACTTTTGCTGAGTACGTCAACCAGTACCCTATCCTATATCACTTTTGCTGGTTTGTTCTTCAGTAGTTCAAGAGTTTTCTAGGGTTTTTTATCCTACCACTTTCCTAATGATTCATTCTCTAGAAACAAATGAAGCTATGAATGAATAAGCTATGCTTACAACTAACTACTGAGTTCTCTTCTTGTATTTTAGCTCCACATACCTATCCTAAATAACTAATTAAATACAATTTTTGAATCTTCCTCCTTATTCCTTTTCCATTTTTTTACAACGAATGCTTTTTACCAACACACATTATCTGCAACTCAGACATAAATTAATCTGAGTTTCTAACCAACTCCTTTGAAAGTATTATTCAGATCTACTTTATTATGGCCAGATTCCACATGATCCATTTAAGGTAAGATCAAAAAAGAGCAAGTGTAGGAGTAGTTTACTCCTTTGTATCCCAGCGTAAGTATCATATATAAATAGTGTGCTTTCAGAAAATACAAGTGCTGCTCTGAGCTGCTCTGCACTAGCACTGGCAGGGGCATTATCTTCTCTAAAAGATGAAACTGGGGCAAAAAAAGGGCCAGGGTAGCAACCACACATATGGAAGGAACTAAGCAGGAGCAACTTTTTCTTTTAAAAACAGCAGTGAAAGCATCCTTGTAGTGTTGAGCAGCAAAAACAGCCCAAGGACCTTCCATGAGGCTGCTCTGAATTTGTATCAAGTAGGATGAGGCTGACAAACACTGCTGAAGTTTTGAATCCCCAGCTGAGGGACTGCTAAAACTGCTGCAAATGTTTCTGATTAAAAACTCTTTGAATCATAAGGATATGTAAGTATGTTGTCCTAAACTTAGCATATTCCAGATTATCAGCACATGATGATGGTCTTACTTCCGGGCAGCTGGAAACATACAAACCTTTGATACACACATATATAATAGCTGTCCCAATCTAGAAAAATGTTTCTGTGAAAAAATATTTTTCTCCCTTTTTAGCTCACATATAAGCACATCATACACTTTTAATCACTGAGCCTGATCCTCTACCCTGTTATACCAACTCCATGCAAGGATATCCCCACTGCTGCAAAGATGAGTGATTATGCCTGTACGTGCTCACTGCTCGTCATCCCTCAGACAGCAATAGTTAGCAATAATCTTTCTTAGTTCTCTTCAGTTTTCCTGTGCAACTCATTTATGAAATGTTGTGAAAAAAAGATTTTGGTATGGCTGAAAATGAAAGCTAATAGAGATTTTCATTTAACACAATCAAAATATTTGACAGTCACCTTGCAGCAGAGATGGAATCTTCAAAATGGAACCATGGTGGCATCCAGTTTTCACTTACCTACTGTCTGATCTGCTAGAGTTTTTTGAATAGTCAACATTAAGCTCTCTAGTTACAAAAAGAATGCTATTCCAATAGTTGCTGAGATTTACCATGGTTTGTGGGAAGATTCTCAAATAGGATAAATTTGTGCAGCTCTTGCCAATGTCAATATGCCATTTGAAATCTGCCCTTAGACAATGAAGTCTATCTCTGTAATTCCCCACTCCATTTTTTCAAGATGTAAATTCATCTTTTCTAATTGTTTCCTGTATTCAATTGTTTTCTAAATTTGGGTGAGTAGAATTGATACAAGTACAACAGCTGCTAGAAAATAACAATTTCAAGTATAAGAAAGGAAAGCAGGCTGGATAGCTAATGGAGATAGTCAGACTACCCAAGCACCCAACATGATATCAAAATCCTAGCACCGTCTCTGTCTCTTCCTCTTTCATCTTTAAAAAGAAGCTAACAGTTCAAAAAAAGTACAAAAATATTGTTGTTACTGATATATTTAATATACAAGAATGTCAACAAATTAAAGATGGGATTGCCTTACTATTTCTCCCTGTGTCCTTTAATCACATCTGCCCATGGGGTAGAGGAAATCAGACACAGCACAGACAGATAATTCAATTACTTCCTGATTTGAATGCAGCTGTATCTCAACTTCAACATTCTATTGTCTCTCTGTTTAAAAAACTGAAGTTTCTTTTGTTCCCTTGTTTAGTTTAGTGTCCACTGTTTTGTAGACTGTTTTTCTATAAGCTAATGAAGTCAAAGGATTTGTGCTATCACAACTGTCTCGCAAACATTAGAGCAAATATATAGAAGAAAATTCCATCATGATTTTTAGGAAAATAATAAACAATCAATCTCTGGATGACTTGTCATTTTGTATTACTATTTCATACACATTAGTGCTAATGATATATAGAATTTGGTTTGAAACCAAAACTTTTAATTTATTTTGACGTCTAAATAGAAATTGCATAGAATGTTTAAGTAAAATAGTCAGAAATGAGAGTGTAGTCAGGAGTGTTCCAGCTACAATCCAGATCTTAGTGTAAAATAAGTATAGAGGAATTTTAATCCCACTTTGAATAACCTCATTCCTATTCATATCAGCCCAGTAGATTTCAGGGTTATCTAATACATATGAGACGTCCCTGGATTCAGGGGACAGTGCAATGTCTTCTTTTCCCTACCCACACCCACCTTGCAGGCTACTGCATCACTGTAGTACTCATACATCATTCAAGGATCCCAGCTGCTAGGATGACTTTCCAACAGCCGAAAACTGGTTTTACAACAGATCTGTA
This sequence comes from Rhea pennata, assembly GCF_028389875.1. NCBI lineage: Eukaryota > Metazoa > Chordata > Aves > Rheiformes > Rheidae > Rhea > Rhea pennata. The sequence goes on from NC_084666.1 coordinate 27,462,534, forward strand.
TCAACAGTAAGTCAAAGCTGTCCTAACAGTATACAGAACACACTTCTCAGTTCTGCAGTGTATCAATATATTACTAAAGTATCAATTACACGCAGTAAGCGCTAACAAGTTTTCCAGTAAAATGAATTATAAATCAATCCCTAAATTCAAGAAAAAATTCCTAAACAGACCTTTATTTAAGCAGAATTTTTACACAGCATTTAAAGGAATCTATATGTTTCCACTTAATCCATTTTGTTAGTCAGTAGCTAGCTAAAATATCCCGGGCTAAACTAATAGTTTTCATTATTAAAAAATATTTTTGAGGTGAATATTTCTTCAAACCAAGCTGGATTTTGCTGTAAGACATCTCTGAAAATACATCACATGAAAGTAGGCTGGTGAATAACTTTTACTTTCAGAGACTTTAAAAGAATTTATCTCAGATCCTGGACTATTTCTGTTTTAGCACATGTTATACCAGATTGTGATTTCAGTCATACAAGCCTAGTGGCATAATGCAAGCTGCTATGCCAAAATAAATGCTCTACTGGTTTCAAATGAATTACTTCAAATTCATATAAATTTACCTTGAACAGAACTGAGCCTAAGTATATTAAATTAATGACATGTGGCATGGTCAAAACACAGTAGTCTGTGCAAGAACACTTTTAGAAACTATCAAGAGTCACCAGACACATCGTGTTTTGTTTTCTTTAAAAAAAAAAGAAAAAGAAAGGGGGGAGGGGAAGTAACTTCAATAAGCAATCATTTCCTTTTTTATTTTTATAGTACATATTAACAAAGAAAAAGGAATAAAATTCCTGAAATAAGAAATTCCATAATCAGTAAGAATTATCTACAAAAGTGTTTGGTCCATTTCATATCACGGGTTATCACAATTGAATTTTACAAGTGTTTTTTTAAACTATCAGAATCTGTTCATTGACAACTGAAGTATTATTGTAGATTAACATTAATGCATCATGAATCATCACGGTTTAATATGCATGACACAGTTTCATTTCACACATGTTCTGCATGGGTTGATTGCCATGTATGCCAATACCAAACAGCTGTTAATTCTTTAATTTTTATGCTCCCAAAGTATATTCTAATTACCTAGGAGGCTTGAAACAGAAAACGAGGTAAGTATTTTAAAGCTGAATTATTGGAAAATAAAATAAAAATCCACCGGGAAATACAGTTTTCTAAATTCATGCACTCAACAATATTAATTTTAATATTCAAAGGAAGGCTTGACATGCAAAGGAACTGCAGAGTGCTCTTATTAAATGGGGCTTTCCTTTTTGTAAGCAAGAAAAAACTTTTCATTATTTTTCTAATAAAAACATGATTAAAAAAGCCCTCCAAATTAATATTGAGTTTCATGCTGTAAAATATTTCTACAGGTCACCTGCAAGGCATGTTCACACTACATCTAAATTCTTTAAATCAGGTATTTGGCAGAGAAATTGAATCTCCATGAAAACATTACCATATAGATTCTCACATCCATCTACAGTACCATTTGTCTCCTTTTATGGATCATCTAAATAAAACAGCCCTTTTATATAAAACATTTCACAAGTCTCAACTGTACAGAGGCCAGAAACAGAAAGGTAAAGATACTTCAAGTTAAAATTAATGTGTAGTGAGAGAGCTGTTGCTAGCCTGTGCCAACTCCCACTTTATGCTGTGTCAGGTGCCAACCAAGGTTTTCAGACCCAGAACAGCAGCAGAGCCACAGGTTAGGATGGCGAAGTGTTGACTAAAAACTGTGAACTTTAACCAATTCTTAATCTGGTCAAATGGAATTGTTAAAATTACTTCCACAGAAGTCAGAGCAGATCTACAGCTTTGGGTCTGATCTTACTGAAACCAACAGGAGCCAGAATGGTTCTAAAGAATTTCCTAGTGCTCTTAGTTTCAACAAGCTGAAACAGTCCCCAGGCTGAAAATTACAATTACTAAAACCATTACAAAAAATAATACTAATAATAGTTTTACTATCAATATGTAAATATTTATGTTAGATATTAAGTATAAATGGTAGATTATTAATAATATAAGATAAAATATTATCAAAATCCAGATATTCTGCCTCTCCCCATATCATACAGATCATTCTGCACAGTAACACTCCTAACACCAAGCCAAATTATTTAAATTTATTGCTTACATACTTATATGAACTAGTATACTGCTTTAAAATGAACATGAAAACTGGTATTCTGAAAAACAACTGACATGGCACAAGAGTTCAATGACCTCTGCTCTCCAGTATTTCTATTTAAAATGTGTAAAATATCCACAAACAAAATCCAAATTATAAATAAAATCCTAATCCCAAAGAAGTCAAAGATATAACATTCCCATTGAGTTTACTGGGACAATGAATGAATCCAAAATGCAAATTTTAGAACATACACAAAACACACATGTAGATTTCTGAAAACATACATTCATCGCATTGCAGAGAATCAAGCCTGCACTGCTTGCTCAACCAAAATTCCCTGACTGGTATAACAGCTTCAGATGTTATTTTTGTTCTCATTCTCATCTGCTATGTTAAATCTCCAGATTTTTTTTTTCTTTTTACTCAAGATAAACGTGTGAAAGTGCCTGCTTTCTGTTCACAGATGTTATCTTCCTCAAATTTCAAATTATTCAACTGGGTGAATATAGTTATAAATAATTTATCAAAATATATACTAGTTGTTAGGGAAAAAAATGAAGAAAGAATATCACTACATCAATAAGAAAGGCTGAATATTAAGAACCGATTTTTTAAAACAATCTTTAATTACTTTTATTACCTCCTAATCCAGGTCTAAGACGATTATCATAACCATCCAGAAGTCTGTCTAGAATTCTTGTAAAGATGGTGATGTTATTCTTAGCTTCATCTTCCAGCGAGTCAGCCAGCACTGATCTAAATGGACATTTTATATTTTACAATGTGCTAGATATGCTTTACATTCACTCAGCATGCAGTCATTGCAGGTTAGCCTTGAATATTTAACACATCACCGTCTAATATGAAAGGTATTGTTAGGAGTATACAAATTCAGAATTTATGTTTAACATGTTCAGAAACGTAAGAGTCTATGATGTACTATTTAAAATTCCTAGGTAGTAATTTTCCAGTAGCCTCTACTTCCAGTCCACATTGCATCACAGTGAGGGATGCTTCAAGCTCCATTAACACATTCAGCCGTGCAGTTACAAAAGCCTAAAAGAGCTTTCCAGGCCTCAATACTATGTCACTCCTAGACTGACAACCTGAGTTCCCACATATAAAACTGTCTCCTTCCAGCTCTATCCTCTGTGTACTATTCCTCTGCATAAATCCTGTGGATTTGCCTCCACCCAATGGTCATATAACGTACATGACCAGACCTACTAACAGGAGGGAAAACTCCTGCGATCATGCTCAGGGAGTCCTCTGATGTCAGTATTTGGTGGGTGGGAACAATGATGCTGATTAGCAAGCTGCAGGATAGCTCTGGATAGCCTCTGTTTCTAAATCAGTATTTTGTTATAAAAAGCACTACCCAAATTCCACTAGATGCAGACAAACCTTGTAAAAGCTGGATAGAAGAAATCATAAATGAAGCTTCAAGAAGAATATACAGATCATCAATTGTTTAAAACTTCCCCAGTGAAGAAAGATATGTTATAGGCTTCATGGGTCATATCTCCTTGGAAAACACCAAGGACTGGAACATGAATCTGTTGCCTAGCCAGCTATACTGAACAGTCCACCTGGACCTGGATATCCAAACCAAAGGTTTTGTGTACTGGGGACCATTCCCATGCACAAAGTCTACACATACAAACATTACTGAGCTAACAATTTTTAAGCATCATGCATGTGAAATGCATTAGTTTCTCTTATTAATACCAGAACATTAGTATCAAGAAAGCAAAGCATTATATGCTACCATGCAATATCATTTATGCTTTTTTCAGCCATCTGGTATTTCTCATAAGACATGTTGAAGTATTTATCATATGTAATTGGACTATTAATCAAGGTGTTTTGAATGACTAGCTATACATTGAAAATGTGCATGATTTCTTCCTACTGTAGATCAAAAATAGGTTCAAGAGACATTTTTTAAAGTAAGTTATAAAACGAATAAAGATAGGGGTTTATGTTGGTTCCTAATTCAACAGTATGGAGGAAGTATTTAAATGTAAATCATTGCAGTCTGCGATTTCCATTATATATCCCAAAGAATCAGTCAAAATCAGATAACTTATATAGCAAATATCAAAACGTCATCTGTGATTTTACTCTTCTATGGAGTTTACTAATAATTACAATTACCGGATGTTTCATTTTTTATTTTAAATAATATTCCTGTACTGTAAGTCTCTGCCATTTTACAAGCTTCTTTTTGAGATAAAATGATTTTTGAAGTCAAGATATCACTAAAAATATAATTCATACAACTACATCATTATTAGGGTCTAATCCTCCAAACTTTACTCAGGCATAAACTCCCTTATAATTGCGCATGTAATCCCTTTGACGTCAGTGGAATTACTCACACGAGTAAGGTTTGCAGGATCTGGCCCACTGTGACTCAACTAATACTGCACCATAGTTAGGCACAGAGTGAAATAGGAAACACATTTTCCATTAACATTTTGGTCAGTAAGAAACAGACAAAAATAAACGTAGGTACTTTCAACCATAGGAAACTTGAATTGGGTGACTTAAGACCCTTCCCGTATTAGATAGGGCAAGACCTAGGGCAGTGTGAGCCAAAGTAACTAAACAGAAGTCACAAACTACAATTAATTGCACGTTTAGGGATTACGGGCAACACAAAACTAACTACATGATTAAAAATACTTTCTATGATGCTTTCACTTTAGAAACAGAGAACTTTAAACAACATAAGAAAAGTTGACTAGTAAATGAGGCTATTGTCTTCTTATATGAGATTCTGGAGTTGTATGCTATCTCCACCTAGAGGTTTAAAGCTTAAGTATCATTCAGAATTGTTACGTTGACCAAAATAAGACCAAAGAAAGGCTAGCTGTATTAACAGAATGCCAGTATTATTTTAAGATTACAATTTGCTATTTGACTTCACAACAATCTATTGCTTTATCTGCATGAAGAAATATACGTGTGGCATAGGCTGATAGTGATACAGTAGCTCTAATAAATCTTTAAGATCCTAATTCTAAAATAAACCATTTAAAGGCATAGCTTTCCTTCAAATAGTGAAATAAAATATCAATCTACAAACTGTTTAAAGCTATTTGGACAAGCCACTTGGTTTATATTGCTCTCAGTTCCTTCTCCCACTGCATTTGCTCTAGAAACTATGTAATATTTATTGTATTTGAACAGCCAGAAGAGATGTTTTTTATCACAGTACTACATACTACTACAACCTCTCACACAAGCTTACCCTAAGCAGATCATAACATATATGTTTATGTAGAACAACAAAATTAAACATCTGCTCACCTTGTTGGCAGCCACACCAATAAAATGAGAAGAACCAACAGCATCTCCGAGAGTGCCAGCTTCCTCTTCATCGCTGCTCTTTGAAAAACCTAACGGTGCAAAAAAAAAACACAAACCCACACTGAGCTACAGTCACTCTCCGCCAAGCGCTGCTTTCAACTTAACCCAGGAAAAAATATGTCACTTCAATGGAGAAGGGAAACCACTGGATTTCTGCAGCACTTTTCACTACTAGCAACTTATGATATCTCCATCTTTCCCAACGATCCTGCTCTGTGCAAGGAGGCAACGTATGATCAGAAGTGGCATGTGAGCAGATGCATCAGATGCTCTCCTTTTCTGTAAGCTGAAAGCCCCAAGACGAAAAAAAAACCGTATATATAAAAAGATCGTGTTTTAACCGTTCCTCCTCTCACTACGATACACCGCAGCCGGGGGGCGGGGGGAATCCTGCCATTTGCAGCGGCGCGGCGAGGGGACCGCCGCACAAGCGGACCCCTGCCGCTGTCCAGCGCCGGCCACGTCTGGCAGCCGCTCGGCACGGCGGCGGCGGCAGCGCCCGGGGGGCGCGAAGTTGCGGACCGGGGCAGAGCCTCGCCTCCGGCGGCCGCTGCTCGCGGCGGCTGGGGGCCACGCGGCGACCGTTGGGGGGCCGCGCGGCGGCCGTTGGGGGCCACGCGGCGGCCGTTGGGGGGCCGCGCCGCCGCCGGCCCCGCGCTGCCCGCGGCGGGCGGCCGGGCACCGCCGGGGACCCTACCTGGGAGCCGCGGGCGGCCGGAGCGGGGGGGGGGGAGGGGAAGGGGGCAGCGCGGGTCCCGAGCGGGGCAGGAGGCGGCCGTTGGCGGCGGCGGCGGCGGGGAAGCGCGGGGCGGCGGGCAGAGCCGGCGGCGGCGGCGAGCGCGGCCAGGACGGAGCGGCTGCCGAGCGGCGGGCGCGCGCGTGCCCGGCTGCGCGGGGGGGAGGGGACCGCGCGCGCGCGTGTGCGGGCGCGCGCGGGCTGGGGGGAGGCGGGGGCTGCGCGGTTGCGGGGGGCCCGGTCGCCCCGCCGAGGGGGCTGCGTTGGGTTCACAACGCGCGGAAACGGGGCTCGGGGCGGGCGGCCCGCCAGGAGCCTCAACTTTGGCTGCGCGTGAACGATAAGCAGCGGGGAGAGAGATGCCCTACATGATAAGTCATATTTCCAGCCGCCCTTTTTAACCTTTTAATCGCCTCAGGTGCGTGTTTGATATGGCACAACCTGAACAAACAATTACTCCTTTTTTTTTTTTTTTTAATTTTTTGCCTGCTCAATGAATAATTGCAAGTACCCAATTCCCACCACCACCCGGACGCTGTGTCATTAATATTCCTTTCCCCACTTGTGCCCATTGGCACAATCTAATTGAAATGCAGAGAGAAGAAAAGTCTGTCATTTAAACTGAGCTCAGGATGCAGGCAGCCAGGAAAACAAACCTCATTTATTTTTGCCCAGATTGCACACTTTGCGTTGTATTGTCTTTTAAATCACGTTGCCCTCGTTTCTAATACGCAGTCCTGCTCTGATAGTGCGTTAGCAGCTGGACTGCTGCTCATATTCATCGCCATTGATTTTAGGTTTTCCAGTGCAAGTGGAACATGACAAGCTTGAGAATTGAACATGCGGGTTTACATTTAGTTTACCCTCATTTTTCATTGCTAACTTGAAAATAATTAAATACCACCAGCAATAACATTGCTGCCGTTCTTTTTTTTTTTTCTTTTTCTAAGCCAATCTCTATCTATTCCACTTCTCCTTTTAAGCTGTTAACTGCAAGAAACAAAGCTTTCAATTATCCTAACATCACCGGCCTACCTGCTTACTGCGTTTTCAGGTGAAGTGTTCAGCTTGCTTCTGAATCATTACCAGTTTTAACATGAGTATGTGAAATTGTGTGCCAAAACTTGGTGGAAAAAAACAGATCACTTTTTTCAGCTAACTATAAAATCAGCTAGAACTTTTTTTTTTCTATTTCCCTTCCTGCTGTTTTTCTTTTGTTTCTCACTTTCTAGTTTTTGCTGCTTGCAACTGGATGTCCCTGTTTTCCTTGTTTTCTAACGACTCTGCTGCAAAGTGTGAGACCGAAAAGAAGGAAGTAAAATGCTCGGGCTGTCAAAACGATATCTTACTTCCAGCTTTGAGCCTTTTACATAACCTGTACTAAGGCCTAGAAGAGAGAGGGAACAAGCTAGATTTCCGTGTTCTAAAATGACCAGTAAAATGACTAGCCCAAACTGTAGGAAATGACAGTGTTGCCACACTGGACACAAAATTAGACTCCAAAGAACGCTCATTCAGCAGCCCTCTGATCCAGGAAACGCCTGAGATACGAGGCCTTCGTCTTTCCTTTGCAGCCTTGGAAATGCCCTCTGCTCACAATTCTTCATTACCTGAGCAGTCAAACACCTACGGTCAACCGAAAATCTTCCACGGGGCTGCCTGCAAGTCCCCACATACTAGCAATAAGAATGGCAGAACCTAACTGCAAATGACTCTGCAGAATTAACAACTGATACTAAAAACAGTATCGGCCCTCTCAGGAAAGGAAACTAGTTTTGACTATCTATCCTAAAATAAGGTGGCATCACAAATCTCAAATCTGCAGAAAAAAATCATCAGAAGTAAAGCCTTGGTGATTTATTCTGATGTCAAATACATACCATGGTAGAGGCAGAGTAAATTTTTCCTCATTGGTATTTGTGTCATTCCTTCCTAACAGTAACTTCAATTAACCATAATATCTAAACTAGATTCTAATCTTTCTGTGTGAGTTGCATCAAAAATAGAAGAGCTCAGTTTTTAAGGAAAACAGTCACAGTGGCTTCTTGTTGCTGTGATAGTATTTTGCCATTCTTCAAAAGCCACATGTAGGTATGTATTTCTAATGAATTTGTGCTCAAAGGCTGTTCCCCCCAAAATGTGCTGGGTTTTGGCTCTAATCACAATTATTTACCTGTGATATTCTTGAGATTTACCATAGCTACATGCATTGAAGTCACACTTCAGATAAACCACATACCTTGAAGTATCATAAATTTGAGAATAACTCTGTATTCACATTCTCAGACAATGTGAACAGCTCTATGTGGCATCCCAAATCACAGGGAAGCTGAACACAGGGAAAAATAACCAAAGAAGTGTATGAGAGATCAGAAGCAGTATAACTATTGCTAGAGAAAAGGTTCTTATGATGGTCCCCCACTCTTATAACCCACACTGCTGATGACCTGGAAAGCATTTGAGGATAGATTTGTGGTATTGTTGGTTTTTATTGTTGTGTTAGGTTATGTGCATGAATGGCTCAGGTTTCACACAGACTAGGTATGTTAGCTAACTGATTAGTGAGTAACCTAGCTGTTACTCATTACTGAATTCCAGTTTGCGCTAAGACATGTGCAGCATCCAACACATAACCTGGGTTGTGCAACTCTTCCGAACCCTGATGTGCCCTGGAAGGTATGGAGTCATGCCATTGATTTGCATGGGAGTTGGATCTGTCCATTAGAAGATAGCAGGTCTATAAATTATTGTTTTCCAAGTACATGTAAGTTGTTTTACTGAAAAGGTTTTATTTCTTTTCTATTTGCTGAAATATATAACTACAATTTAATCCTTATTTTGAGGTTTAAAGTATTTTTTAAAGAGGAACTTTGCAATCCTATTATTCCCTCTTGCCAAGGATCTCAGAGCTTTGCACATGCTGATAAATGATGTTTCACAATACTTTTGTAAAGTTAGAAAGAATTCCACTGCAAGAACAAATTGAAGGGTAGGAAAGGTGTATGACATTTCATAAGCACTTCTTCCAGTTTACAGGTAATAGAACCACAGGAGAGGTTAAACTCAGACCAGTCATTTTCAAGATTGCAAAATACAAAAGTGAATGCTTCCTTTAACATTTTACTTAAAAGAATCATTTAGATGACAAAGTTACTCCATCCTTCAGGCAGAAAAAAATGCACAAAAACAATATTTCAGATTTGTGCCATTAGGGAGCTGGCAGTAAACATTTTCAGTCATGGACATAATCAAGTAATGTCAACAGTACTTAACAGAGTATGCTGAGCTAGGGTGTATTCTGGAAAAATACTAATTCCAGGCAAAATTTTTGGCAGATTAGGGTAGTCATCATATATTTTGTACTGAGAATTATTGAGAATAATCTATATTCTTATATCTAGGCCAGCAGCACTCTTTAGCTGTAAGAAGAAAACAATAGTCATTGGGACTCAGTAAAGTGATGCATTTATGTGAAAATTGAAGTGGTATTTCAGACATTTTTCTGTGCAATATAACAACAACAGATTTTTTTTTAGTATGAAATGAAATATAAATGTATTCATCTCTGAAAAAGCAATCTGTCAGTCACTATAGTATTCAGTATTGGAAAGATTATTTTATTTAGCCTTTTAAAATTTATTTCTGTATTAATTAAATAGTTAAGCAATCATGTATAAAATCAAAAGGTTGATGTTACCAAGTATGTTGGCTATACAATCTAAGGAATAGTTATGTCATTTTCTTTATGTGAATAATGACAAAATAAGAAGTTGAGAAGGAGGGGGATTAGTTTTTAGCTGGATCACTTCCCCAGACTGATTCATCACACAGCCACATGAATATTAATCTGAGGAGGGAAAAAAAAAAAAAAAAAAAAAGGAAAGAAAGAAAGAAAGAGCTGTCTCTTTCCAGGAGCAACTCAAAGTTAAGCCACATTACATTGGCTCTGGAAATAAGATTTATCTAAGAAAGTAAGATTTTCATAAGAAATGCTAAGTAGGCTTCATGGGACTCAGGTGTCCAAAACCCCCTCAGCCTCCATTTTTCTGCAAAATAGTGCCACAGATCCCTCAGTAAGGTGAAATTATTTTGAAATACACTATTTAGCAATAGATGCTAATGCTAGCAAGCAAAATCTTATGGTCTTAAGCGCGACCCTCTACTGCAGTGCTTGAGCAACTTAAAGTCTCTTGGGTATTTCCTCTACCTATGACACTCCAGGACTGGGAAGAGATATTGTAGTCATTTTAAATGTCTAACTGTAATACTGACTTCCATTAGGGTACTGACTGAGCACCTACTGATATAAATAGTCAGTACCAGCTTTATTTCAATGGTGCATAGCCATCCTTAAGTTACTTTCCTAAATTCACCTAAAAGTTTAGCAGAACAGGAAATTGAAATGAGCTTTCCCCAATTTTCTAGCTTATATATTAATCAGTGTCCTCCCCCCCACCAGGGTTACACTTCCCCTAAATTTTAACCTTAAAAATGACATTGGGATTTTAAGGCTTCTCGAAACACACTGAGATCTACAGACAGACTGACCAAAATCTATCAGGAGTAGGGAGGCTTGCACTGTTTTTCTGGAGTAGCTTTTCCTTGACAATGATGCTCAATGCACACTGATTTGTCAATGAAGAGCAGACTTGCCTAAGCCTCAAGGCCCTGGAACACTTCCGAGAGGATGTGCTTCTGCACACCTTTCCCCATCCCTGTAATACAGTCTGTAGACAGATGACCCAACTGTACTGGGATACTTGTATGTTTATTTAATTAATTGTCTAAATTCTGCTTTTTAAGAGTCAGTAGTATGAAAGAATAGTAAAAGCAAGCAGAAAATTAAATGGAATATAGCACAGGAAAAAAAAGGATTACTGAGGGATGATTTTTCAAGACTGGTTAGAAAGGTATAGCCTTTTGTTCCGGTGCAACATCAGCTTATTCACAAAAGCACAGTCAGGACATTAAAACTGGCTGCAAATTGACAAAATTGGTAGTGCTGGCAGTGATAGATCTTGAAAAGAAAAAGTTGTTTTTCATATTCCTGCTAAAAAAGACATTTAATTTTTGAATTAAAAAATTGATGGTTTTATGAAGTTCTGATTTAAAAAAAAAAATCATCCTTGCCCTAATTGCACTGCTGCTTAAATGGATGGCCAGAATGCATTTAGCAATCTGACCAATAAATGTTTTTAATTTAGGAAAGCATTTATTGCTGATACAAGATTAACTTATCTTGGGTGACAAAAAAATGTGCATTTCAAAAATGATTCTGCCTCCTGGAACTCAGAAGAATTTCTTCCTGGCTGTGACTAATACTAGCTAAAACACATACCTTCTCCTATCACTAATAGCAAATAATCCAAAGACAGTTCTAATCTGAAATGTCTTGCCTAGATTCAACAGGAGTAACAAAAAAAAAAAAAAAAAAAAAAAAAAAAAAAAAAAAATTACTCCATGCATAGTCCAGATAATGGAGTTTCTTTGTCTATAGAGTATATAGATGTCTATAGCTGGTAAGATTCAAAAGAAAGTAAGCGTGTCACACAGTTTTGTGCTATGCCCCACGTTTGTCAAAGAAATAGAACATAAACCACAACTGCCTATGGTTGTAGCTCTAGTTCATGACAGTTTGCTTACATTTTGCACAAGCATTGAGCTATTTATAAACACACCTGGTTTAAGTAATTGCCATTACAGTATTTTATACATTTAAAAGAAGGATTTTGCTTTTCTTCACAATGCAGATGACATATTATGCAGAATGAAAATTAAATGATAGTAAAGACATTTGCATAAACAAACAGCCAGAAAACAATACCTTCTCCGGATACTGTAGTTTCCTACATTGCTACTTCCTGCACCAACAGCTACATAGATCAGAACGCTCCTTAGCTGGGCAGATGAAAACCACCCCAGCTCCTGTGGTGCTAGCTGCAGCCAGTTGTGCTGCAGGAGGGTGCGGTACTCAAGCGATGCAGAAATCCAGAATGCTCATAACACACACACACACCCCTAAGCTGGCAGTATGAATCCTTTCCCTGCTCTTCCCAGCTTCATTGAAAGAGAGTTTAGCTGTACCTGGCCTTTGCATGGATGGAGGTTCTGCATTTCTTCTCTGCTCACTTCTGTACACATAGGTGCCAAGCACAAACTGGGGTCAAGCGTAGGCGTCAGACGTGGACAGCCATCAGTCCAGCCACATTGCAGCAGTTAAGTGCTCTGAGAATGCTCTGGGCTGAAATAAATAAATAAATAGGTAAATAGATCGTATTTGATGTAAACAGGCCTGGTCCTCCTTGCTCTCCTTTCAAGAAATGAATCACCAGTAAAATAGAGATGACTCACTGAAGGAATTCAAAGCATGCTTTCTTTCTGTTTCAGGTAGCGCTCCGCAGTAGCCTTACATGCTCTAAAGGAGGAGAAACCTAGGCTACATTTTAACATCCATTTTCACAACACTGAGTCAAAACTTCCTGTAAATGCATAGGCATTTTTAAAGGGAAAATAGAGCTGTCCTCATATCTCACTAACACAGTGAAAGTGTATAAGTAGTTGCACATAGCCGATAATTAGTTTGTGTCAACACAATATTGTACTTGCAAGCATCTGGATATCAACTGCTCGACATGAGAGAGCAACTGAGCAGTTGTTTGCAAAATACTACACTGCTATTTACAAAGTAAGAACTGTGTCACACAAAAGGTGTATGCAGCGCTCTGGACAGCACTGTTTAAGCCTTCCACATGAAAAGCATGCCCAGGGCAAGAATTTATTAAAGAACTCCAAGACTATCTGAAATGAAGAGACTTGCTATGTCCTTTTAATTGACCCTGTGGTACCTGGCTCTGTGGTCTGAGATCTTACTGAGGGACCTCGCTGCCCAGCAGAGAGCCTGGACAAAATCTTCAGCCCCGGCTGAGCTGCATTTCGTCCTAGCAGGGCGAGGACAAGGCTGTATGCTATGTTTCAGAAACACAGTGACAAGCTCTCCCCACTTCCCCAGTGGCCCTCCAAGCAACTCTCTCACCACACCATCTGGCTTCAAAGGCTTGGTCTGGCCCATTTCCCCCTGGTCCCTTTTGCCAGCAAGTCCCGGAGGAGGAGTGGGGGCAGCTGGGCTGCAGGTTCCTCCTACTGCTCTGGAGCTTACAACCGTATCTGATGAAAGAGGGCTTTGGCTAACTCTCCATCAGAAAGCAAATGTGAAGAGAGCCAAGATTCAGAAACCAGTCTATTAGCAAGAGCAAGATCCTTTCCAATGCTGGGTCTCCCTAAAAGCCTGAATCTGTTCTAATAAACACTGACAGCAGGCAGACTGTCTGTGATCCTGGATGCAAGAGACTAAAGAAACACCAGGGTAAAGCTCAGGAGTTTTTTATTTGTCATGATATTTAACTCCAACTTTCAGCTCCACACTATTCGCAGAACTCCCACTCTTTTTTTTTTTTTTTTGCTTCCAGTTTATTATAGGCAAACAGTAACCTTATATCATATTTGTGAGGTTTTTTTAATTATGTATTTGCCCAGCAGGATTAATTCTACAAAGATGTGTAGATGGCTGTTATGATTCCCAATCACAGTTCCTCTTCAAGGAAAAAAATGTAGCTTACTGGCATTTAATTTAATCTATTTTTTTCCATTTTAAAGGACTTGCAGGTCTGTTTGCATGAGGACTTTTCTATTGCTCCAAGCATAAAGACTATGTTATAATAAGTGTTCAACCAAGAGATCAGTCTGACAGAAAACACCCACAACCTGCATGCAAAAATGGATAAATTCTGCAAAATATGCTTTCTGTACTGTCTATAGAATTCTATTAGAGACTTACACGCTGCACAATTTTCTGCACACTTGTCACTTTCACACTCTTTCACTGGAGTATTTTGTATTTTGCATTGCAGAGAACAGCTTGCTTCCCTGTTTTTGTGTTGTTTAATCTCGACCCTCACCAGTACATTTAAGAAATATGGGATATTAAATTCATTTGTTCTGCACAGCAGCAAGTCTATTTTTTATGCAGATATAAATACAGTATTTTCTCAATTCCTTCTTATCCAATGCGGTGGGGAAAAAAGGAAAAAAAAAAGATTGAGCTACACAAAAGACTAAAGATTTTCTTTTTTTTTCACATGTGTCTGTATTACTCAACTGCTGCCATCCTTTAGGGTGATTTTGTTCTCAGATTTCTGCATTTTCTATCAGCCTGTTCTGCCTTAAGAAAGAAATCACAGGCCTTAAGTTGCTTCTCTGTTACATCATAAATATTTTGGGAAAATGAATGTTTCAAAGTTAAGTATTATTCAATGCTTTTTTTCCCCACTCTGTGTACATTATTTTAAATGGAAAAAACTTCCATTTATGTTCCATCACTTAAAAGAAATGGAAAAAATATTCTTGCATTGAAGAATTTTGTGCTTCATTAATACACAAAAAAAGCTGAAAACATACCTGTTAAAAGGAGTGGACCATACATGTAAAGCCATGTAACTCTTCTCAAATAATTCAAAATTTTTTCTTTCATTGAAAATGGCAGAGTAAATATAAATTGATCCTAGATATTATTCCACATTAAACAGTCTCTGCTAGCTTGCAATTTTTATGAGATTATTTTGTTTTGTACTCCAACTCCTATATAAATGCACAGATATTTATTTCTGTATTCTACATACTAATCACATGCATCCAGTTGCATGTTATTACTGCTTCTCTTCAAGTTCTAATGTATCATACATTTTAGTGATCCTGCAAACCAAGTTTAAGTATTAAAATCCCAATCACATCAAAATCAATGCTCTAGACTTCCATATGGCCAAATTTCTTTCCACGTCAGAGACTGATTTTGGAGGTGAGTCCTTTGGATATCTTTCACAGATGAATGAAAAAGACTATCATATTGTTCCACCCGAATACCTGCCCCACACTGGAATGAAGCTGTGTTTGAATGAGAATACCACTATACTACTGTTATTTGGGAAGTACAGAGAAATGTAAGGAATTCTAGCTCAGATCCTCTTTACAACATAGACTCTAGCAGAATGTGTTACAAAAGTTGCTTAATAAAAATAGGCACTTTTAAGATACAGAGTGGGTGCATGGAAGTTTGCTTTAGATAACCATGGTTTTAATGCAGACAGTACTCATGCTGTCGGTTAAAGTAATTCGGGCTTGCATATAGATAGATTATACCATCCTGGCTGTATCAAGATGAAACTGCCTAAAACTTGTATGATGCTCTTAGTGGGAATCCAAAATCTGGCCTATGCGCCACAATCTGCCTTCTATACCTGTTACCTGATGGTCTATATAGAGGAAAATTAGTACATTTGCAATTCAAAAAAATTGGATTTTCTATATGTATTAGTTTTGGAATGATCCTGAAGTATTATGAGATCATAGAAGCACTATTAGGATAATATATTTATACAAGTACAATGTATATTTAATCAGTACTTAATAGTGATATAATAATAGGTTTCCCCATAGAGAATGACAATATGATTTTCAACTTCCCGAATTAATAATCTTGCAAAATACTGAAGACCATTATTTCACTTCACTCACATGCAAAAAGAAGAAATCTTTTTCTGTGCAAGTAAGGAAAGCTATAAAACAAATCAAAGACAGTGGGCAGACAGTACAGAGAACTAATTAACTCAAGGCGAGTAACCCAGGAAAATTAATGCTGAGTTGGAGGTAGTTCAAAGACTTCAAGGGTAACAGTTTAAAACGCAGCGTTTATGGCCTTGAGTAGTTAAAACCTTGTGAATGACTACATTCTTCTCAGAAGGCAAGAACATCAAAGGCTAGAGGAAAAAGGATAAATCTGTGTGTACAAAATGATAGGAAATAGAAAGAAAAGAGCTTTCAGTGTATTCATGGAAGGAAAAGATCTGTTGAGATCTACAAAGTCTACTCAAGAAATAATGACCACTACCACTGCAGCATGAACAGGGCCATGGATACAGGGAGACTGTCAAAGGAGAACATGCGGAAGGTAGGTATGCTGCCTTCTCCTTTAGGCAAGGAGCCTAATTACTGTTCCACTGTGGCAGATTCTAATATCTGCAGTGTCCCCCACGTATGTCAAGTAGCTCTTCTTATAGTGTTGCTAACTTCAGGATACATTAATCAGAAACAGAGAAGAAAGACCATTCTGAGTCACTGATGTAAAATGGCAAGGAAAAGCAAATGCAATCCTAGGATATATGAGGAAGCTTTTGCTGGAGAAAGCAAGCTTTAATGCCTTTATATGAGACGTTTGTGTGACCCTGTCAGGAATAATAAGGATCAGTTCTTAAACTGGTGTTTGGAGAGGAATTAAAACTTGGAGTGTATGCCCAAAAGGGGCATTAAAATAGAGGGTCTGCCTATACTGCAGAAGAGAGAGGAGAGCCTTGTGCACCACAGGCAGTTCCACCTGACCATGAGGGGGGAATTTCTTCACTGTAAGAGTGACAGAGCACTGGACCAGGTTGCCCAGAGAGGTTGTGGAGTCTCCTTCTCTGGAGATATTCAAGGCCTGCCTGGATGCAACCCTGTCTAACATGCTCTAGGTGACCCTGCTGAGCAGGGAGGTTGGACTAGATGATCTCCAGAGGTCCCTTCCAACCTTACTGATTCTATAATTCTATGATAAAGGCTGAAGAAGGAGGGGAGAAGAGAAGCTATGTGTCACTAAAAAAAAGGCAATTTAAAAAAGATATTTCAGTTGAA
Organism: Rhea pennata; assembly: GCF_028389875.1. NCBI lineage: Eukaryota > Metazoa > Chordata > Aves > Rheiformes > Rheidae > Rhea > Rhea pennata. The sequence continues at coordinate 27,479,522 of NC_084666.1, forward strand.
GAGCAAGGGAAAGAGTGGGTATCTACAGGTACTGAACACGTTTAGTCTTGAATTTAGAAGGCTTTTAGCAAAGTGGAGCAGCTGCAACGGGAGACTGATTGAGACAAACTCAACAATTGGTAAGAAAAGCGAACAAAGCAGCAGTCTGAATAGAGATCCCTTCCCTGGATGTCTGCTATTTTGTAATATATTTCTCATTATTTGTTTTACTTTAAAAAAATTGTTTTTATCTCAGTGCAATATGAAAATTATTTCCATCCAGCACTGCTTGCACAAAACTTGGGAAGTGTTAAATTATGTTGCAAAGAGCACAGCTCCAAAACAAAATCAAGCCCAAAACCTCAATTCTGAAGTGCCAGCAGAGCCTAACAGAAGATTTCATTCAGGTGACTCACACCTCATTTTTCCTCAGTAACTTGAATTCCGCCTCACATGATGCAACCAGTTTCATCTGTTGCCTCAGAGAAGCACTGTATCATCAACAATAAAATGCAACTTGGGAACTATCAAAGCCTTCTGAAATTTGGCAATTGTGACCATGAGGCTTTTCAACCATCTCAACAAACTGCAAAAATTTCAGTAGAGGAGTCCTAGGGCAGTCCAAGGAATGAAGAGATCTTCCTATCAAGTAAAACCAAATAATAGTTAAATTGCTTAGCCTAGGAAAACAAAACTGGAGAGGGGAGAAAGCAAAGAAATAGAGAAGAGCTATTTTGGAACTATTAAAGAAGAGGAGATATTTTAGAGCTATTGAAGCTAAAGGATAATGTTGGCATAGGAACTACTGTGCATATACTCATTTTTAGATAAATGAGGCTGGACATGCAGTAAGGATTCCTAACCATTAGTGCAGTCATGTCCTAGAGCAGCCTTTATCTTTAAGAACCGAAGTGGGGTAAAAAGGCTCAACAAGCTACTTCTAAATTGGAGTGCAATAAGTCTGTGAACAGAATTACTGTATTTGGTTACCTGCAGAAGAGGACTGGAGTCCCAAAAGTCACTTTTATTCCCAAATTATAAAGTTTTATAGAAATTTTTCACCTGAAAAAAAATGGCTTGTTTCCAAGCTGAATAGAATACTTTGAAGTGTGACAGGTAGAAGATCTAGTAGTTAAAAATGAGACTGTCTTTGCTATCTTCTCATAAAGGTGTGTATGGATTAACTCAACAATATGAAAAATATCTTAATTTTTAGGTAAAACATAATCAGAAACTCTAAAACACCGTTTGCTAGAGGAGAACAAGTATTACAAATGCTGTGACTTGAAAAGCTCGTATCAACATTGAAGAACAGCTGATGTTCATGACACAGTACTAGCACAATCGTTTTACTTCAGTGGAAGCTATTGGTTGATCAATGGTAATGCTGGATTACAATAGTCTGTACATTCATTTTTCTTTTAACCAAACAATAACTTTGTATATGCTTGTTTAATTAAACATGAATTTGAAAAAAATGAGTAAATATGAAAGCCCTGCTTCATCATCTTAAACAGTATGGTCTACTGAAAGAGAACGCAGACTGGGAAATCTTTAGGCAGGAATAAAATGTTTTGACTCTCTTAGTGAGATTTTGAAAGTTCCAGCTCTCTTATTTTGTGAGAGAAGAAAACAAAAGCTAATTAATTAGAGAGTGACAGAGCACTGGAACAGGTTGCCCAGAGAGGTTGTGGAGTCTCCTTCTCTGGAGATCTTCAAGGCCCGCCTGGATGCAACCCTGTCTAACATGCTCTAGGTGACCCTGCTGAGCAGGGAGGTTGGACTAGATGATCTGCAGAGGTCCCTTCCAACCTCAACCATTCTGTGATTCTGTGATAGTTGTAGCATTATATGAACTCAGAACAAACCTGAGGAGCACACCTTACTGTAAGAGCCTACAGACACTTTTTATAAATGTCAGTCTTTGCCAAAAGTGACAGCTTCCATTACACAAATATTACTAGATATTTGTAATTTGTGATTAGTAAATACTACCTTTGTCTAGTTCAAATCCTGGCAACAGCAGACAATTGTATTTTGGTAGAACAAATAATTGAAATGCACTCTGCTTCAAACATACCCTTGATGCCTGCCCTTTTTTAAGTAGTCTCACTCTGTCAGCTCATTATGGTTAGGGACAAGATATCATTTCAGAATCTGTTTAGTAAGTATTTTCATTAAGCTAACCATTGTGTTAGTTTTTTAATCTTGAACGACTTGTTCTTTAAATACATTAACTGTTTGAGACAAACTCTACTTTCTTCCAAAAGATGTAGGAAACAGTGCAGCTCACTACTGTGTTTCATAAGCCCTCAACGCCCAGCATCTATCCAGGGACATTGCAGTTGTATATTTTCTTAACAAATGTATTCTGAATGTCTTGAGAGGGTAAAATAACTAGCATTTACATAAATCAGAAGTTAAGTGTATGGGCTTTTTCAAATGTCATAAAAATACTCAGGGGGTGAAGATCAAGTCTGGAAATTTTCTTCCAAACAGGAGAGTACTTTTATGAAAGTACTAAAGTGTTTTTAATACAATATTTTTATTAACATAGCATCTTATTACACTTCTACTGTATATTAGGAATTATTGTTTCTACAGCATCACGGTGATTTTTTTAAAAAAATACTGTCCCTCAAATTTATACTTTTTCCGTTACAAGGAGTAAAACATGAGCTGGGGTTTTTTTTAATATATATAAATAGACTATGGACAAGAGAAAAACTTGACTGATTAGGCCTAGCTTTGATTAAGCAGATATACATTGTTCATCTCTATCTCAAAAGAGATTTAAAAAAAATGAATGAAAAAGGTTGGCTAAGTCATTTAAGAACTAATGTGATTAAAATCCATACCTCACTTGCTATACACGGACCTTTCAAGAGCAAATGGCAGATATATTCCAACCATTGGCAAGTGAAGAATAGATAATAAATCTCAGAGAAATGGGAAAGGTTAATGGAAGACCATAATAAGGAAAGAAAGTTATCTCACCAATTCAATTAGGAACTTTGATATCTAAAGCTAAAAGTAGAAACTGGAGGTTCAAAGATACCTGGACATAGAATTGTGTGTCATTGAAACAAAAAATTTAGAGCAGAAAAGCCTTTTAGTAGAGATAAAGCTGCTGTACAGAGGTGGAAGAGGGGCAGAAATACGTACTCCATTGAAAAAGGTTGTTTACTAGCTGGGTCAGGTGTTGTTTTGCTATATCAAAGCTGGGTTTAACATTTATGATTTCCCACAACGTGATCATCTGGCCAAAGATCCATTTTCAATGTTCAGGAATCCTCCTGGCGCCTCCTTTCTTAACAGGGGCCATATTCCCCAATTTAAATCTGGAGCTTTCTTTCAGACTTTTGTCAGTTAAAACGCTTTATGACAGAAGGACTAACTATAGAGAGCCAAACAGTTTACTATGATTTCTGGGTGCTATTCGCATGGGATGCAGTTAACTAAGTAGCTTGTAACCCAACTATCATCTCACCCAACTATCATCTCACCAATTCCTCATCCAGAATTAAGTACCAGAAACTGTTTAAAACATCATTCTCTGATTTTATAAAACACAGTGCTCTTATTTTAAAGAAGTAAGTGCAGTGATAAATTTAGGGTGTTCATGAAGCTTGGGGTAAGAATATGCTGCCTTTCTACAGAAGAAAAAAAAATACATACCAGGAACAAAATGTTGGGCAGAAGAAGTAGTTATTCTCACACTCAGCCAGAAGAGGGAGCTGCTAAAGTCCGAGTGAGTCATGTTCTGCCCAGCAGCTCTGTTAGGCTGAAGGGGCACCTCGAGGCCAGGGCTCCTGCCCGTGATGCTTTAGCTTTTGCTACTAAACTGCAGCATGAAAGCTATCCACCTGAGGACTTCTCTAAGTCCGCAAACGCTCGAAAAATTGCACACGCTCCCCCAAATACTGCATTTTCCTCCTAACAGATAAAGAAATTTGTTTAGATAACTTACTTTTCCAGGACTTAAAGGAATTAACTATGCAGCAATTACAATACCAATAAATCTCAGCAGTATTCAGGTAATTCAGAGATCAGCTGATGATGGTGGTCGGCTAGTTGCCAGCCCTCCTGTGCCTCTGCCTTTCCTACCCAGCAGGCAGGCCCTTGGCCCTCTCTGGAAATTCCCTGTCTAACGAATGCAGACTGGACTGTTAGTTCTTCTGACACCTGTAAAAACACAGTGATCACTTTTCTAGCCTGTACACTTTTGTGTTTCCAATAAAAGGTCAGGTTTTCCAAATAAAGCCTTGATATATATACTTTAATTATCCTTCTGTCTCTCCTTTTAATAACCTAATGCAGTTTGGTTTCAACTTTTTTTTTTTTTTTTTTTTTTTTTTTTTTTGATTTGCAAACCTCTAAAATCTCCCAGTGGAAATTCACAGTGAATTAAAACCTACTAACACAGTACTTTTCTTAGTTGCATTTCTCAGACCCTTGGGGGAAGAATCCATAGACTTTACAAATTAAAAACCGCTGTTTTGTCCAAGCCATATCTTGACTTCAACCAAGCAGTGAATGTAGTCTGTAGCTCTAATTGCACGATCTGATTTCACAGGTCTGCCTGAAGGCAGAAGGTCATAATTCTCATTTAAACAGCATGAAATTGGTGAGAATTGGGTTACATACATTGAACAGGATTGTCCGTTTCATCAGCAGAGCTTTGTCAGCGGGGACTAGGCCTGTTCCAAAATTCTTTGCTCAGTCAGCTCCTAGCAGGAGAGAGAACAGATATTGACAACTCAATATCTATTTTGCAGAAAGGTGCACTTTCTTTAGGGCCAAATGAATACTCTTCTGAAGAGCAAAGTCCCCCTCTGCACATGCTGTCATCACCTCAGATATGGAGTCTGGGAGAAAAATGAGCCTTTGACTCGTTACTGTAGTTGGTGCAGGCACAGTCACCAGGTCTGAGCTACACCGTGTAGGTGGACAGTTGAGGGTACACTTGAATCAAGACTAAAGTGGAAGCAGACTCCATGTTAAATACCTCAGTGCACAGGGTATGCAGAAAGACAGAGAACTCGGGCAAGATCCAAGCCAGCCAGCTGGTAATTATACCCTTGAATTTTCTCCTGACCATAGGTGCTTAAAACTTCTTTAAAAATCATGCTGGAAGCTGTTTTTAGAAAATATGAAGGCACTTATCTTTTGCACAATAGGCAGATATTTATCTGAGAAAGGCATTCTGGCTCAGATTTCCCATGACGGCACCCCAGTCACTATGCTCTTTCCATGTGACACTAGAGAAACTTACCTATTACTGTACAACTACAAGAAAAAAAAATATTCCCACTGTGGGATCCCTTGCTGCCATGTACAAACAGAAGAAATGAAAAAATGGAGATGGAATTCATGGGAAGGTCTCTGAGTGTCAGGATCAGGATAAGCTGGGAAATTAGCCTAGAGAAATGTGCACAGATTGCCTCCAGAAGATATGTATTCTGCAGGAAAAAATATGAAATAAGAAAAGAAAGCTTTAATTCCCTGTAATACTCATTCACATTCCTGAGGAAATCCCCTTTTTTTTAAAAAAAATAAAGATTAGAAAAGTTAGGTAACTTTTTTCCCCCATATGTTTCAGAATTGTCTAATTTGGATGGAGAATAGTTGATGGGTTTTGTGGATTTTCAAGGACACTAGCTCGAATTGCACATAAAAGCTCAACATCTATTCATTTTTTGACAGATCAGAAGGTGTGTAAGTAGCCAGCAAGTAGAAAGTCTGAATCTGTAACTGCTTAGCTGAACTTGGCCTCCAAGCTTCTGCCTGCACATGACAGACTCCACTCCTCATTGCTGCAAATCTCAGTCAATGTGTTACCTCCTATTAACATACACTGTAAAATGCAGCCATTTATACTTGAAATTCTTGTTCCATTGGGAAATACTATTCTTTTACTATTGCCCAAATTGTGTGCCTAAATCCCGCAAAACATTTTTGGAGAAAATTGCAAAGTCCAATTCGTTATGCAACATGACACAGGAGAGTATTGCATGAAAATACAAGCTGTGCTTAGCAAAGGTGATTGCAAAGTAAGCACTAGTTTTTAAAACTAGTTCACTAGAGTATTTAGAAGAGCCATTAACTTAACTTCTCATTCCCATTTAGGACTTTCATAAAAACTCATTTTAGAATATAAAGCAAATGTCTCCCCAGTCATTTCAACCAGATTTAATCTCTTGTTAATTTAAAACATTAAGTGAAGCTGCTGTGCGTATGATTTTATGTAAACTTTTAATACACCTAATAGGGTTGAACTGGTGTGTTAAATAATCTGTCTTTAAAATCAGCATGAAAAGAGACAGCCTAAGCAATTGCTGTGTCCAGATGGTTTTAACCTTATATATATGATCCTGTTATTAACCCCTATTTTTTTTTATGATGCATTTGTGGTCTAGCTTTTTTGGGGGGGGGGGGTGGGAGAAATAAGCTTTTTTTAAAATAACTATTCCAATCCAAATAAAGGATTAAAACTAATTTAGACAGATAAAATGCAATGAATTTGTAGAAGACATTTTAAAAACTCTTTAATTTTATCAAACCAGGGACACAAAAATACCAGATCCTATCTGAAACCAACAATATTACTAAACTATGTTCATCTGAAGCCTTTATCAATATTTAAAGGTCACTTTACTATTCATTCATTTAAGTAGAATGAAAAGTCATTTAGTAAATTCAGCCATCATGGTCCAGCAAAAATCTTTTATGTCTTTCTTAGGCATCAAGAGAAATAATGACTGTTCCAGCTCGGCAGTATCTCTGCTAGTGAGCTCTTGTGAAATGGACTGCACTCTTCAGCCACTGTACATAATATTCACTTCCAGACTGCAAGTGCCACTGAACGAGTAACTCGCTGCTTTTCATACAGGCATCATAGTTACCATACAGATTAGAGAAATCTGAGGTACATTTAAAATATTTTTTGCACAATATTATGTTATGTCTAGGTTACTTTCCCCACTATTATTCAAGAGATTTAGAAGAAAATTTCTGATAATCTCATATTAAGATTTTAAGTGGTGCTTCCCAATAGATTCGGCTGAGTCATTAAGTGTCTGGTACAGGACAGGGGAGGGAAGGGAATTCATTTGAAGGAGCAGAAGTGTATCCTTTTTCGACTTTATCGTCTGCTCCACAAAGTGTATCAGCAGCTCTGTCATTGTCCTTGTCCTGCTCAGAAGTCACTGTCTTTTCCCTGCAAGACAACATCAGCTTCAGCTCCAGCAAGGAGAGGGGAACACAGGAGTGCAGAATGTCTGACTATAGCTATAGCTTCCTGGCTTGAGAGAAACTGCTGTGTCTTGGAAAGGAAGAAAGAACAAACTTCTAGTAAAGCGTTTGATATCAGTGGTTAGGATCCTAGTGAAGTCACTAGACAATATAGCTGTTGTTCAAAAACTTAAAAAAAAAAAAAAAAAAAAAAAAAAAAGCCACTAACTGACTACAGTGTTTCTTCAAATGTATTTCAGATAGCTCTGACATAGGGCATGTTATGCAGAAGCATAAATTTATGACTGAGATGATATTTTTACCCAATATGTTTTACTAGGCTACTTTTGGAGGATAGCAAAATTTTTCTTTTCCCCCAGAAAAAATATTTATCTTTCTTCTAACTACTAGAACATGAAAAAGAAAATTACTTTAGTGCTTTAAAATGTTAATTTAAGCTGTTGGCAGAATCAGAAGAGCTATGTCACTGGTTTTGAGCCTGTGTCTTTGTTGCACTTAGTTACTGTTAAAGCCTATACAGATATGGAACATGTCCTTATTAATTCAGTGCTCAGACCATCAGGGATATGTGTTTCAGCATCTTAAAGAGAAAGGATAACCAAATGACTTGCAAACAAATAAGAACCACTACTGTCCTGACACATACCTATCAAGCAACTTTGATTATTATACATTTTAAATAAACATCTCTTAACATGGACAATACAATCATTTCTGACCTCTAGATGCTTCTCAAGCTTTTTGTTACCTTTTTACTATTGCATAGACAGTAATATAGCAAGCATTACAGCTTTCATGATGACATTTGGTGCTTGAACATCACTGCACTGTGCACTCCAGGGAGATATTGCTCTCCACAAACAATATGTCTATGGTGGCACCAGAAGGACCTAGGAAGTTAATTTGTAATGTTATCCACTGGAAAGAGCCATTTTTAAATGAACAGGTAGAGAGTACATCACAAAATTGTTGGTCACCCAAATTTACACTATCAAAATAGCACTTAGGGACTGATTTGTGATAATCTGGTGATTCACTCTGCAAAGGGCTGAAGGAAAAATTCCCCCCTGTTGACAATAAGCAAGAATGAGGTTTCTTATTACTGCTGATGCACTTGCTGAAATTACTACTTGGGTACTTTCTACTATTACTATTTTTCCTTCTGCTGTAATTAAAGCAACATCAGAGGAACCCTGCCTTGTTCTGTGCCTCAATTAAACCAAAGTCAGCCTCTCCCTGTAATCCTATCCAAGTGGTTTACAGAAAGAAAGAAGAGGCAGCATATTAACTTTAATACTGTTTGAAAGCTTTTAGCACCCTTGCTGTTTAATGGTGCCTTTATCTCAGAGAACTGCACTTCTGAAGACTGAGGTAGGCCCAGATGTTTTTAGTTTTTCCAGAATCATGTTCTCATTACTAATCTAACTGAAGTAGGGCTGCTGAACAAGTACCAAGGTACCTGATGTGCAAAGAGGGGTCAGAATATGACGACCCAACCGTTTATCCAGCACTGACACAGATAAAATTCCCATTTCTTTCAATATGTGCTTTGACTGAAGAAGGCTGCGAAACAAACCTCACGGTCTGATTCCAGACGTCAGCCAGATTCACAGACATGATAGTAATTGTCATTTGAACACAAAGATCAGGAGGATTAACTAACTGTTGAGCAACAGTCTCTTTCTTTGCATATGTTAATTAGGCTTGTCTGTGGGTTGGTAACACGCTCACTCAAAAACCCAGCCTCTTCATGGATGGACAAGGGAGACCTTGCACCCGTGTGGGTGGGACCTGCTCATTATCAGTCCCAAGACATGGGGAAGGGACTTTATTCCTGCACACTGAAGGAAGTCGTGACTCACCAGTTGGAATATGAAGCCTGGATTATTGCTTAAAAGGGATGGGAACATACTACTGCCATGGGATAGCAGATAGAAGAGGAAGCAAACTTTCTTTGGAATTTTTCTCTAAGTCATTCAAGCTATGTCTATACTACTAAATAAAATTCAAGTGGTACGGACTGGTGTGTGTCCACACCACTGAGAGCAATTTAACGTAGTCTTAGAAAGAGCTATGGAGTGGTCCATGACAGAGCCAGCTAATAAGCAAGCTGCCAAGTAAGGCAGACAGTCAGGAGACCGATAATTGAGCTCAGAGCTTGGCCCTCTTTTTTAGCAATGCAGAGGCACGCTAGGACCACTGTGGTACTGCGGTACAAACCCCCGCACAGGACTACGGCCGAAGCTGCTGCCTCCAAACGCCTGCCTTGCCGTAACAGGGAAGCGAGCTATCCGCTCACACAGTGACCCAACTCTATAACTCATCTGCTGTGGATGGCCCGGGACTACCCCTTTTTCCTCAGGCTGTTCAGAGATCAATTGGCTTCGGACATCAAGCTAATATTTCTGTCATACCTCTGGGAAAAGTGCCAGTCGTAGGGGAGAAGAGGAGGAAAATAGCAAAAGGGAAATGATAGAAGATGACTGTAAATTTAAAGTCAGAAAAGTCATGTCCATCTAACATCTAGTTCTACTGACATGACTGTTTCCTTAAAAGTCTATTAGTAGTTTTATTATATATATATATATATATATATATATATATTTACATACATACACGTAGGGGTGTGTGTGTTTGCAGTTAAGGTGCAGTTTCGTATTACAGCTGAGGCAATCCCACAGCTCGCTGCAGCCAAGTGCTCTCACCATTTCTCTTAGCTATTCCTCTCATTCCTCCGGCTTGCAGTGAGCCAGTCCAAAGCACTCAAGCAGCAGAACTGCAGCCCAGCTTCCGCTGGCTCAGCTCCCTGAACAAATTCACTGCTGGGCCCTGTTGTGATGGGCCTGTGCTGGACACCAGAAAGGAGAGAGTTTGGCTGGAGGCCAGAAAGAAGGGTAGGATTGTCCTTTACGTTAGACAGGCGCAGCTGTATTGCCAAGCCACACTTTCAGTAAAGATGATTTCTACTCGACGGAGTCGTGGTGTTCAACAGAGTTGTATTGCACGTCTACTGTTACGTGCAGCATGATACAGGCAGGAACAGAGGCTTTTTTAATCCTTTTTTTCTTTTTCCCTCTTAAGTGGAATTAATTCCTTTAAAAGACTTGAAATTATGATCAATAAATAGGCTCAGACACATGAGTTAATTTAACAGAAACTGGAGTATTTCTACTTCCTAATCCGATTCAGGCTGCACCCTGAATCCCATGTTAAGGTGAGATCCCAGCATATACCTACTCCTCCCACTTCCAGTTAAGGATTACATAAGCACACAGAGCTTTTTGCCTTCCTTAAAATCACCCAAGTCTGAAATTTCTGCTTATCCTTTTAAAACATTGCTTTCTGGGCACATCTAGAGTAAATCACATCTATGAGTTGAATCTCTCAGTAGGTCACGCATTATTAATAGCTGATTCAGTTTTGCTAGTTAAAGGAAAAACACTTTCTAAAGTAAGATTAGATTCCTACAACCTTTCTTGTATTTATGCTATTTTTATCCTTTACCACAAATTGCTCTCCATGCACAGTTTGCCACAGTACGATAATTCCTATATCTCTCATACCAAAACAAATAGTTGCTGGACCATGCTAATCCTGCTACAGTTACAGTGGAGATTTAAGTTCATCTGAAAATCGGGTTGTTACATTCCCCGGTCATGCTTTCCCACTTCTATCGCCTCCCACCTGCTATTTTTCCGCTGAGCATTCGCATATGTTACAGGGTATCCTCAGCAGCAAGATATATACGAGGTACACTCAGCCAACCTGATCGGAGAAAGCTGTCAACGTGAGGATTTTTCCCTATCATCATGGCGGGGTTTTTTTAAGTAAAATTTGGGCTAAGGGGGGAAATTTACAAAGGAAATAAAAAAACCTCAGCATCAAATTCCTTCTGAAAGGCAAAGTCTACACAGTAGCAAACTTATTCCTGTGTACATTTCCCTAAGAGCAAGAGCAAGCAGAGCATGTACTTCAGCTACTTCTTTCTCTATGCAGCATTTATATTACTTCTCAACTGAACAATTCACAGCAATATTTTGCAATAATGACCTAATGGTATTGTGCTGTGGTCATTTGAAAAACAGAATGAGTTTTACGTCACCAGTGTCTGCTCCGAGGCTCTTTTTGACTGTCTCCTTCATTAAGCATAACCATACAACATACACAAATAATCAAATGCTTTCACAAAGAATTTATGTTTACAAATGTCTTAAGAAATAGTGAACAGTAATGATTTTTACCCATGCCACTTTTTTTCCTTTAAAAAATGTTATGAATGATTGCAGAAAAATGAGGTAACAAAAACCCTAACTATCAGTAGATGTGGGGATTTCAGGAAAGAACAACATTAACAGACTCACAGAGACTGAGCAGGAAGATGACATTAGCAGCCATATTTTGCCTAGGAAAAGGGGGAATGTAGTGATGAGAATCTTGGGGGGAGAAAACAGTAAAGCAGCTTCAGTGCTCATGATGTAAAAGACTTTTGGTCTGAAAGTTTTAAGTCTCTGAACCAAAAGAGAGAAAAATGAGGCTTTTAGATGTGCTATGGAAAAAAAAAGCAACTATAAAAGATAGCTTAGACTTATGCAGCAGGAAGTATTGAGGGTCACCTCATATTTTATGATCATGCTTCCAAGATAAATAACAGTACCCTGAAAACCTTTCATGTTTTCAGTTTTATTAAATTACAGCTAGTTAGTTTTCCATCGATCAATTAAACAGGCAAGACTGGAACTTGACTGTATATGCCTGAGTTGGCCTGCCATAAATCAGGCCCACAGTGGAATAAGTGTTTAATTATGTGTTCACAAACTGTTGTCTAAAAAGCAACATATCTACCAACTCATATTTTTTGCTTTGGATATGGAGAATCTGTTTCTTATTAATCTACCACAAACTACAGTGAACACCTTCTTCTGACTGATGAGTAAGAATCTGATATTAGGATAGAGTTATTCAGAGCTATTAGGATAGATCTAGGAAGATCCTATTTTCTCACAGACTCATGTACTTTTGGAAGCTTAGGAAAAGGACTCTATACCTTGCAGGACCAGGATTCATTCATAATCTGAATGCGAGCATTGCTGGTTTTGTTTATCCTATGTTTAATTTATAGAGCTCAAGAAACACGTTTATGAATGGAGTCCAAGGCTGAGGAACGCTGTATATCAAGATACTGGCAACAAAACCAATCTTACGCAAAAGCCAGGCAGAGGACAAACCTTTTGGTAGTAAATATGTCTTTTATCTATTGCCGCAAGGATAGAACTGCCTCGGGATAGAACACCTTATAGCATATCCAGAAGCTGAAAGGTCTGTTTTCCAGAAGCGATTGTGTGTCCCATGGGTACCATGACATCGGCATTTTGTAGAGTTAGTAATAGTTCAACTATGATCTGCCCACCATGGTCCACAATCTTGATTTACAAGTTATTAAAAAGCATCAGCCACCTAGGGGTTTTGCTTGATTTTAAGGATTTTTAGCCTAATAAGTAGTCATATGTAATCTACTTGCATCGTTCTGTTAATACCAAACATGAAGTCTACATGACTTTTTAAGACTATCAGGCTGCTGACAGAAGCATCTAAGACTCCTAGTACTAGTCATTTCTGCCCCAGGAAGGAGATGTTCAGAGAATGAGTTTGTATTTCATGAAAATAAAGTTATTAGGGATGCAACCTCAAGCTTTATAGCCATAAATCTTTTATTTTCTCTCCTGCTAATACTGTAGGAAATATGCTGTTCAGTGCTGTTACCCCACCTTTCCTCTTTGGCTTTTTCAATAAACTGTTCTTCTCTTGAGAGGGGAAATCTACATTTCTGGAGCAGGTCAGTGCCTGAAAGATGACATGATCACTGTCATCAGTTAGTGGAATGAGCAAGTCATAGAACATTGAGAAAAAAAGTTGTTTATAATCCCAAAACCTATAAATCAGGGAAAAGAAAGAGCCCAGTGAAGTATTACATGCAACTACCTACTGTATAGTTACTCTCTCTTTGTCTCCTTATTCCTCATGTCTCTCTTATTCCTTAAACTTACCCACATTGCTAGTCTCTAATCCTACAAATACTTGTTCTCTTGCATAACTTCATTTATTCAAACACAGCTAATTTACTATTAGCCCTTAACAATTTTTCACTAAGCTATTTATAATGCAATTAACTATTATAGCAGCACCCACAGCTTGGACTAGGGCTTACTTTATGGTTATGCACAAATGTGAATTACAAACAGTCTTGATAATTCGTCAGTTACGATCCCAACTTTGCAGTAGCTTATGCATAAAGCATTTTAGAAAGTCACTGCAAGTTTTATCCTGATCCTAAATTATCTTCTGTTCTAAAAGTATGCCTTTGCCTGGTCAGCTAATCACACCATGAAGATACTTGTGTATCACCTTTCTTCCACCATCCCTGCTTCCTAGAATTCCTCCTCCTTAAAATACCAAGTCTTGAAAAAGTATTTCTGGTCCCAGATTTTTTTAACATATCCAGAGAACAGACCACCCTGTTAGAGAAGCCCTTCAAAATAAAATCCCTTAATAAATTTGCGTACACCCATGACTGAGGGCACAAAGTTAATCTGTAAAGTCAAAACTAACGTAGCAATACTAAGTCATGATGCCTAAATCTCTATATTACATCTTTCTCCTCTGCTTACATTTGTGAACATGTTAGGAGTGTATAGAAGTTCCTATTTGAAAAAAAACTAATTTAGCAAGAGATCCCAGACATGTCCCTAAACCTGTACCTTTAGATTTTGTTGAAGAAGAGCTATGAATTGCACTTTCTTTTGATTCAGCTCTAGCCCACCACGGAAGAACCACATCCACCTCAAACAATGGGATATGAGAGCAATAAAACCATATGGATTAAGCAATTTTAAAGCTTACATGGAAGATTCATAGATGAATTTGAAAGATGAATTTCAGGTCTTGTGTCAGTCATCAGGGTTTTGGGGAGAAGCAGAAGAGTCAGATCAATGCAAAGCATAAATTTTCCAAAAGGTATCAAAGACAGTGAGGTTTTTCCATCTTGCACTTCTGCAGTCAACACCATCTTGACCCAGCCATCTTGGTGTGTGGTAAATGAGACACCATCCAATTCTCACCCAGTCCAGCGCATGCCGGCCCTAGCAGCTTGCTACCTCGGATTGCTTACTGCTGGAAGCTAGATGATGTCTGCCCTTGCCACGATAATGATACTCCTGCATGCAAAAAGGGGAAGAATGCAGCTGAAGTGTGTTATGCAGCAGATGAGGTTTTAGAAAAACTGTTGAAATCATCTGTTTTTTGCATGCTTTTCTTCTCAGGCAGGGTGCTGGGGGGCACATTTCTACTTCTGCTTTAGGATGTTGAACCCTGAGCATTGGCTGTATTGTTATATATCATGGCTTATTCAAAAAGATGGGGGTTGTGATCCCTGGTGTACAGAGCACTCACAATTTCAATTAGCTTTGTGCAGCTTCAGATGCTCAGCTTTTTGCCAGGTCTGGCACATAACAAGTTAATATATGAGTATAGAATATTTTAAGTGCCTAAAAAAGCCTTATTTAAAGAATCCCAGGATGAGCTCTCTCTCTCTCAAAAAAAAAAAAAAAAAAAAAAAAAAAAAAAAAAAAAAAAAAGATTAATATTTCCCTAATATATGTGTCCTTACCAAGGACATATCAGAGGCCAGATAAGAGCATTTGACAATTTATTACAACTCCTGAGCTATGAACTAAGATAAGTCAAAGGTGGGATTTAAACTTGAAAGTAATAAGTCTTTAATATTATTTTGGTACTTGGCAAGTATAATATGTTAGCTTTTTTCAAAGTGGAAGAGGACTACGTATTTTTTTCTAACATCAAAATTTGTGTTGTGCATTCTTTTATTTAGCACAAATGAACTTTTCTTCCATTTACCATCTTCATAATAGGTCCTGATTCAGCAAGGTACAAATTTAAGCCTACAAATAAGTACATGAAGTCAGTAGAACTACTTGTGTCCCTCAGCTAAGGAATATGCTTAAGCATTATGATGGAATCAGCCTTAATTAGTTTTTAATACTCCTTAATGGAGGGAATCATTGTATTTGTTTAGTGGAAAGGTGGTGGAGATAAGGAGATAAGATGACTTTTTTTTGGGGGGTGAACTTTATTTTTAATTATACTTAGTTACCATTGAAAATACACTAGAGAAGCTAATAGGAAATTGTGAAAATTCAGAAAATTGAACCCTCTACCTACAGACACTCCAGAAAAGAAATCTGCAAGATTTACAAAGGGAGAGAGGACACTAGCTCAGTAAATGGAAGAAGAATAATGGCAGATAAAGAATATA
Source organism: Rhea pennata (assembly GCF_028389875.1). Classification (NCBI taxonomy): domain Eukaryota; kingdom Metazoa; phylum Chordata; class Aves; order Rheiformes; family Rheidae; genus Rhea; species Rhea pennata. Next base: position 27,495,084 of record NC_084666.1, read on the forward strand.
TGAATTTTAAGCACAGCATTTGAACTTTTTTAACTGATGCTGTACTAATAAGAAGCTAATTTAATGGTTTTTAAAAATACAGTTTTGCATGACAGCTCAAGTTAGTTTTCTGAAATCTTCATTGCCACCTCCTCCTTTCTTACTCCACTCCATTCATTTTTCCTGTTTTAATACACTAGTCTTAATTATTTTCTTCAATATCTGTAGAAAAAATGCAGAAGTTATTTTTAGACTTTTATGAAAACCATGAGATCTTTGCAAGCTGCAAAGGTATATGATGCTTCATCATTCTCTATTTTATTTCTCTGCTATTAGGCTGGATTTTATTTCTTAAGCACGTCTCTTAATAAGGAAAATAGGAATCAGAAAATGAACTGAGTAAAAAAGAATTCAATGACAAAGATAAATGTAAGCAAATAAAAGAATAGGAAAAAACAACACTGTGTGTACTTTAAATTCAGAAGAAAGCAGCTCTGTGGTAAATTTGCTTTCCCACAGCCAAAGCCATTTAGCTTGTATTTAAGAGTGGCAAATAATAAAAATAATTAATAGGAACAGATGTCACTGGGGCTACTTAAATAAGAGATACTAATGAGAATAAGTACTTGAGGGGATATAACATTTAATGATAGACATTATAGGGAATTTTGTGCGTTCCAGGAACTGCACTTACAGTAATTAATCTTTAGAACACCCCGGGGAGATGACTTGGTGAGAAATAGTCCCTTACTCAATGTATAGAAGGGGTTACAGACATGGAAACAAGCTTTCATTGTAAAGTGCTCAAGACTAAATATCCATTTAATATTAGCAACAGGGCTAGAACGCTGAGGTTCTGGATTTCTGTTCTACACTCACATTGTCAACAGTAGAAGAACCAGAATTTTGTGGGAGATAAGCGCATAAACTTATTTTGTGTATGTGTCTGGGAGTTCTGCTGTCTAACAGAGTGGCTCTGATACACTAAAGTCCTATAGAAAGATACCTTCAAAAACTTATTAATGTGATTGCCGGCTGGAAAGTCAGTTTTCCATCACTATTTTCAATGCTTTCTACAAGCAATGAAAATCTAGGTTGCTTTTACAAAGTAAGAAAATAAGTAACAAATTATTTTCAGAAACAGTGGAATAAGCAAACAAGTATTTTCCTGTGTGTTGAGGAAGAGACAAGAGTTGGTAAGAGTGAAAATGTTTCATATTTCCCCTTAAGTTTCTAAGTGGCAACAGTTCATTTGAGTAGTAGAGGCTGAAAAGCAAAATGGAGAGAACGTGGCAAAGGAAAGAACAGAATCGGAGAGAAAAAGCTTATTTTGTAGTTTAAAATTCCTATATTGTGCAAATTCAAAAGTTTCCTATTCCCCCCCCCACAGACTCATAGAAGTGTTCATCTACTGCACCAAGATTATTGTCGTAACACAATAATTTTATATGCTCCTATTTAAGGGCAGTTTACTATACATCCCAGTTATAGATTATTATTTTTATTGCAAACATTAGGTAGGAGTAATGGACCAACATACCATTATACAGACAACAAAATCATTCCTCCCTCAGACAACTTGCGTGTTCTTTTTAATAGGACATATAAAATGTTATGATGAGAACAATTCCAAATTGCTGTGATTTTCCTAATAGAATGGTGAGATGTTTAGAACCTTCAAAGACAATTTTTTCATTCTAATTCATCTAATACATCTAAAATGACATGAATTTTAAAACCATCTTAGTAAAGAATTAACATGGACATGGCATTTTTATGCAGTGAAAGCTAGTAACATTTTCTTAAATATGAGATTTCAAGGAAAAGTAAGAAAAGGAGAATCTGATTTTGATAGCTGAGTTTCCCAAATACTAAAAATTTGTACCGCCATAGCAGAACTCTGAACTCCACCTTACATGCTCAAGAAGTTTACAGTTCTCCTTTTGCTGTTCCTTCGCAGGAGCAGTAACAGATTTTTTTCCTTTTTTTTTTTTTTTTTTGGGGGGGGGGGGGAGGCCAGCAATGGTCTCCTATCAGATACCCTCGAGGAAGACATTGCTTTTTTGTATTCTGCTGTTCCAGCGGACACTCCATTTGTGCAAGAAGGGCAGAACAAAAACCTATGGAGAAGGCAAGAAGTGGCTCCTGAAATCTAGTCAAGATCTAAAACACAGCCACTTAATTTCCACACTTTTCTTTTAATTTGAATCTATACTATAGTTTTCCAAGTAAAGCTCCCCTACTTTAAGTTGGTAAAAGTTTACTTTTCCCTGTTCTTTCTTACTCTGAGAGAGACAGGAATGCCTCTCTTATCCCAATAAACTAAAAGGATATTTGATGAACCTCTCTTTTGAAAACTTTAGCAGAATTTTACAAAGTGGTTGCTACATTCTCTTTAATGAAGTGTCCTGAAATGCAAAATTTCTGAAATATCAAGTGGAAAAAAAAAATAGATGCTTTTACTATTTGATTCTACATTCTTCCTCATAAGGCAAAAATAGCCATAATCTATCAATATTAACTAATTTATAATACTACATATTGCAGTGGCAGGACTTTCCCCAGACAGAGTGCAGGGGATAGTAGCTTTGGAAAACCTACTCTAGAAGCTACTTGGAAAAGCAAGATTGTTAACATCATTGTTTTCTTAATTTACTATTTTGTCACATATGACGCCTGAGAAAGAAGCTGCAGTAAGTTGGAAGTCAAATTGCCCACTATGCCTGAGCAATGAACCCTCCTCATAACTTAGGAAAATAAAACTCTGTTACAACCTTAAAACATAAAGAGCCAGAAGCCAGAAAGACTAGTTAAGGAACACAATGGAAATATCCGTGTGGAGACATTTCAATTCTGGTTGTTATGAGGTAAATTTGTAGGGAAAGGGAAAAAATTAACCCCAGGTAGCAAGGGATGAGAAGCCATCCTGCTTCCTACACATAGGCACATTTTGCGCAGCCTGCCTAGGTCAGCACACTGTGGAGATAGGACTAGGTGTAGCGTAAAAATATACCACCGCATAAGAGCAAACTTGGGAACAGAGCTGTGTTCATCCTCCAACTTTATTGCTAGCTCTGTCTGTTACTGCCGTGGAATATTCCCACTAGCTTTCTCAGATAAAACCTTGGCAAGGTATGGGGAACGGTTCAGCCTAGAGCCCACCCCTAAAAGGCTAGATGTACTATCCTATGCCGGATCTGGCTACCCCTGACTTACAATCTCCAGCACCGTTTCAGCGGGATTTGTACCTTCAAACCTCAACCCCAAGTGCTGATGTTACATCCCCATGTATGCAACGCATGCTCTCAGCTTTGTACTATAAACACACAGTACAGATGGGCTACAGCACAGCGTTCAGGTTATTTTATACACTGTGCACCGAATGACTATTGCCTCAGATCCACAGGCGCGTGGGAGATGAGCATATGTTGTATGCTATGGAAGTAGAGCACCTATCTTATCAAACCCAAAGGAAGTCTCTGGCAAATGGGGGCAAGGTGGGTCTACAGTGCTCTGGCCCAGTGTTGTTCCTTCCACCACCTCCTTCGTCTCCTGCTTCCTTCCTGGCTCTTAACTTCTCATCTTCTTTCTCATATTCTACTACAATAAAATACTGATTCATCCCCCGCTCCAACAGTAAAGAATATTCTGCAGTTAAGGCTCATCTCATTCCAAGTGAATGAACAGCTCTGTGTAAATTCATGTTGCCAGTTTGCTCTGTGTTGACCTCAAAACTCAGAGCTACAACGAAGTTTAAAGGCAAGCAATAACCAGAACTCAGACCTGAAGTTAATACAGGATGGGAATTTAAGCTCAGCTTGTGTTTGAATAACCCAACTCTAAGAAACCTCACGAGGGAGAAAGTAACTTCACAGCCATATTTAAGATAACCAAGAAAGGTCTACCAAGAGCAGAGAGAAATAGGGACACTCACATTTTAACAAAGAAATTTGTCTTATAGGAAAAACTGCTCTAAAAAGAGAAAATATGCATAGAACAAACAGGCTCAATTCCACTATGCCCGTGCTAACTAAAGGCATTTGAAGGAGGCATTTGAAGAGGGACTTTTAAAAAGAACCCAGTATTAACAAAGGAACAAAGATGATGTATAGTCAGGGGAAACCTCAGAGCAGGTGGTACAAGCATGAAGCGAGTTAATTGCCACATCTCTAGACTGGGCAACTCAGAACTAAGGAAGATGTTTGGAGTGCCAGTGATGTAGAACTTAGTAAGTTCAGCAGGAGCAGGCCTGGGGGAGAGTTTCTAGTCCTTCTTCCTAACATGTAGGCCCTGTGCTTCACATTCATTGTCACGTGTTCCTACAGCGCTTCAAGAACGTTCAATTCCTTATCATGCAGGCACCAGATATCTTTGTTATTCCTGATCTGTGGGCAATAAATCTCCACTCAAAAATGAGCTTGGGTCATGCCAGATGACAACTTCTTTATTTTCATCACTGTAAGGCAGCCTGGCAATTATACAGATTGTACATTACCATGGCAACACCAGGAAACTGCAGTATTAAAAAAAAAAAAAAAAAGACTGCAGAATTACTTAACATTTTATTCCCCAGACTTCAATATTCCAAGCTTAAACTTTAGATAAAAAAATCATAACAAATGATATCTATTTCATAAATAGTACTGCCTACACCTTTTAGAATTAATTGCTTCTTTTCAAAGCATTTTATATTTTCATCTTCATGGCATTACTGAGTACAGAGCTTCATGAGTAAAACATTCTTCTATGCTCTGTCCAGAATTCTTCCCCCTCCCCCCTTTTTTTTGGCAACAAATACCACTTGATTATTAGTCAAGTCAAATGCAGTCATTATTTCAGCACAGTTACTGCATAAGTCCCCTCCCACACAAATGACTGCAGACAGTTCTGACAGCTGCTGTGTCCTGGGAAAGCTCACGAACAAAACAAAAGAGTAGCTGAGAATTTACTTTTCACAGGTTGGGCAAAAAGGAAGAGAAGAACCAGGTTATCTGAGGCAGGAGAAGGAATGAGAACACAACCACCCAGTGCTTAAGGGCTACGTTTGGACCCACCATCTCAGGAGGAAATAAGACTGTCCTCTAGCACAAGTTGCAGCATTCCCTCCAGCTCAGTGGTTAATTCAAAACTGAGACTCAGTCATTCACAGATGGCTTTTGTCCTCCAGGTCACGCTAGTTGCACTGGATATGAACCTTTCATATCATATGATTTTGCCCTTAAACCATTTACAGCACGTACGTCGTGATCGTGAAAATAATAGGTCTGTCTTCCAGATCTACCAGCTACTGCAAATGACTTTGTAGATCATTTTTTCCTTAAGTATACAGTATAAGCCATTGCCAGCATATCATTACTATAAATAGTAGTGTTATAATGAAATGCATGTACAATATTAATGAAATTCAGATCAAAAATTTTTAAATATCACTATATCTCATAAGCCTGACTGAGATCATTATCACTTGTGCTTGTTTGTAAAACTGATTCCTCTCACAAAACATAGTCAATGCACGTAAACAAAAAATATTTACTGATGTAACAATTTTCATTATATCGTTCTTTGAAAAGAATTAGACGCACACGTGAAGCGGTCACAGTTTCATGCTATCTTCTTCAGTAACAGAGGGGAGAGCAGAGTTTACAATCTGAACTCCTTTTGACAAAAAAAAAGCATATGATATAGATACAAATATCTTAAGGAATTGCATATATGTACAAGTAAAGCACTATTCTGAGATAAATACACTGGATTTAAATTTATTCCAAGCAGTTTGAACGCTATGAGCTGCCTCCTTTAAGTTCTGATTTTGAAACGCACCCAATCCATTCATTGACATTTATGTCCATAGAATAGCACCCAATGACTTGTGAAGATCAGAATTTGAAAAATAAGTCTTGCTGTTTAGCGTCCCCAATCCACACTCCATCTGAATTAAAACTCATATCTTCCAATCAAAAGCAGATCTGAGTTCCTTAACAGGAAGCTTACTTATATTACCTATATTGCATTTCTGGAATAGGTGATAAAGTCGAGCGCCAAATTTAAGTCTGTGTTAGCATCACAAAACAATTCAGAGACTGGGATAGAAACAAACATTTTTTTTTTGAAAAAACATTTAAGTGAAACATACAGAGGTTAATCATTATAGCTGATAAGAATTACTGATGGCTTAGTAGTTACAATAAATATGCAATACAAGAATTCAAAATAGCCCAATTGTCTGAAATAAGATTCTGGAGCTTGAAGTCAACAGTGTAATGGGAAATAAAATAAAAGATCAGTAAGAACTCAGAAATAAAATCAGCAATAAAATGCTGATTTTTATTCCAAACAATTGTCTTGATGAACAAAAACCAAAATGCCAGGCACAGCAGAAAGCAAAAGCAGCAGGGGAAGAGAGGTAGCAGAGGGAGACACTATGTTGTCAGGGAGTCTACTGACATATCAACTGAAGCAACAAGCTGAGAACTGTGAAAAGCAAATGGTAAACAAGAAGCAGCAGCTCAGTCTTTGGGAAGCAACAGCCATCTAATGGGATAAGACCTCTAGCTATCAGGAAGCCAACTGCCTGGAACAAAACGACTATGAAGGAGAGATGGCCACCTGGCACCACCGAGGAAAGAAAATAGTAGCCAATTACACATACTAGCAAAATTATTAGAATTGCTAAGTGGAAAAAAATCAGCAAGAGATGAAACCTGAAGGTAAAGATACAGGGAGGTCTTGGCCACACTGCAGTCATCGTTTGAAACTCAGTACAACCTCAGATAGTTGTAATGCAGCTTCACAGCAAGATGGTCTGATTTCAAGAGATACTGAGAAATTTTTGCTCTTACTTAAGAAGATGAGATACCATCACAGAAGCTGGATTACTCACCACTTCTGACTAGCCAGCTGCCTGTTTCTGTTTGTAGCAATACCTAATGCAGTGACAGCTGTAGTCATAGGGCAGTATTCCATTTACTCCATTCATGCCGCATCTGTATTTCTTGTAATGCCAAGTCCTGAGTAAAAGTGTACCTAAATAAAGAGGAGTAGGAAGGAAAGAAGTCCTAAAGTTTAGACTGTTGGCCCAAAACTAGGAAGCCAAGGTTTAATTCTCTGCTTTGCCACACACTGCTTGAGTAACCTTCTGCAAGTCACTTTTAGCTGATCTCCTCCTTCCATGGAGGAGATCTTCATGGTTCTTCCAAGGTTTGGAGAGCCCTGACGCAGCATCCCACTGAGCTCTGTAGATGACCTCCAAAAGCCTGCCCTGGCAGCACAGCACACCCACCACACTTTGGCATTTGGTGAAGGTGCTGCCAGTGCCAGCAGCTTTCCTAAGGGTAATGATCTTTCTGTCCTACAAAGGTGTGAACAGGACAGAGAGACAATGACAAAGAGCTACTGAAATACTAGACACATGTATCCTTTTTTTCCTCAGAGTATAAGCTGTCTGGTTAAAAAATCTCATGGATATAGGCTGAAAGGAACATACAGCCACCTCTACAAAAACATATGGCTAAATTCAATCTCCATGTAAACAAAAATACTCTAAATATCACATAACTTCTCTTCATCCTTTTTCTTTCACACTTTTTCAATAGCTGCAAACTATCAAAGCCCGTCACAGCCTAAGTCATTTCTCAAGCCAAGTTATCCATTTTTATGCCACTTTATCTTTTTCCATATGTCATTCCTTCTATTTCTGTTGTTCTTCTCCACCTTTAAGTCAATTACATATCTGGTAATTTGCTCTCCGGTAAAGTCTGATTCATCTGTAACCATCTAAGGACAGATTCCATGAGGAAATCTTCAGGCAAGACTATTCAGGGAAGAAAGTTTTCACAGTTCTCCCTAAAGAAAACCTTCCACTTCTGGTGGGGAAGGGAGGAGGAGATAGAGAGAAAAAAAAACTCTAAATCCTGTGGAATTAATAACACAATCCTTACGGCCAAAAGGACGCGTCTTCTTTTCCGTGATATTCCCCTGTGCACTTGCAAAAATGATAGAACATACTGGTAAAAGTAGCTTGAAAAGCCACACTACTTACTGCTTAAGATACTACATATATGTAGTGAGAAGTATTTTTCCTTATTGTTCTATCATTCCACTAAAAGCAGAGGTTAAAAAATGTAACAAAGTCCTATGGCCATCTTTCTTTCTTCTTCCATTTCCACCTGTGACTCACAAATCAGTACAACTAAGTATTTTCTCACATTTTTCAGCGGCTTCTTGCCAGCTATGGAGTCCTGATATGTAGGAGCCACTCACCAGGCCACGCAAGAGGAGCAGTTGAGGATGAGGACCTCTGCAAGCAGGTACTGGTGTAGAGCAGTAGGCAAAGATCAAACAGTGATTTGTGTTCAATGCACACCTTAACTTGCCCTTGGGAGCTCTTCAGAAATAGCCCATGATTTTGATCAACTCCTCTCTAAAACTTTGTGCAACAAACTCTCCAAAGCAGCAATTTCTTCAAGCTCTGCTACTTCAAGTAATTCCTTGCGTGCACCCTCCCCCCAGCTTATTTCTGTATGACCTTATCTTCTTTGATTTGTGCGTGCACATATGGGACAGAAATCTTGCAGAGGATCTCAGTCTCTGCCATTTTTAAATCATGATTAATTCACCCATCCTCTTCATATATTAATGAACTAATTTCTTGCTAAGGCTGAAGTACTGGAAAATGAAAGAACTACTTCAATACATCAAGGTCTCCCATACTTCAGCAGAGAGCAGGTTTTGATGGCCTGCTGCCTAGAAGGATCCACAGACTATAGCAGGGCACATTCAGGAAAGTTAGGACCTCGCACTCATTTAGGATTGTGTGTTTCCTTATTACTTCTAAAGCCGGCAAGTCTGATTAGACTCTTAAGGAAAAAAATATTAATAAAAAAAATCCCACTTAACCATTCCTCTATAATCAGCCTCAAAGAAAATTGTTTTGACTGTTCCTGAAGAGCTTGCATCCCCCTTCACATCTGGGTGTACTGTCTACTTTCCTAGGACCAGGAAAGCAGTTATTTGTGTTCAGCTATAAAGTGTCTTTCATAATCATTGGCCTCCTGAAATGGGAAGCTCTATTTCAGGAATTTAATTCAGTATTTATAAAAAGACAGAGCAGATCATTTGTCCCAGTACCACTTTTCCCAGTTAGGAAACAGCACAGTTCTGCAGGTTTGACTCACCCTTCCATCTGCCAGGAACCCAGTGCATCGAGTTCCTCGTGCTCCTGCATTTTTTGTTGTACATGAAGCACCCCAAGAGCAGCAACTTTGCTTATTGTCACACACTTACATCACTTTGTGTATCTGAATTTTCTTAAATACAGTCTCATCATTAAGCTGAGCTACACAGCATTTCCTACTGATGATAAAGTGAAAAGTGAGGGGAAACCCTGGTAAAAGAAGCTAACCCATTCTCTTAGCAGGAGAGTTTTTGAACATTGCACATCTCTAGGTACATCTGTTGGATAACACATGCCTCATTCTCTGTCCTCTTCAGTGACTGTTATACATTTATTTCAGATTATGCCCACTCATTTCTCTAACGTTACACTCATTTCTATGATCTCTTAGAAAATAGGTCTTTAGCTTATTCAGCTGTGTGACATGCACATTTCTAAAACCAAAAATAAGGTTAGTCAAGGTCATCGTTACTGATGAATCCCATTCTAAAATTATGCATCCCAGATGTGTCTGGAAAAAAAAAGTAGGACAAGAGTAAAGAGTACTTGAATTGACACATTAATATATGAGGGAGACTAGGTGAAGATGGAATCAGAATTATAATGGAAGCCAGCTGCAGAAGAGCAAACTGCTGCAGCTATATTCAGAGTGGAGTATGATTCAAGCCACCTATCCCCACTTTGATTTCTTCATTGCTTTGTTACTGAAAGATTTTACTGTATTTCCACACACACTAGCACACATACACAAAAGCTGTAAGAGAAAAATCAGTCCATACTGGTAAGGAAATAGGTTATGGGCCAATGAAACCCAAATTTAAATCAGAATTATATTAAGATATGAGAAAATTCGTACTTATAATTCACTAAGTCTTTAATTGCATCTACCTAGAGCTGGGAAATCATTACCTAAAATCTCCTTCAAATACATTAGCAAAGTTATTCCATCAGTGTTGAACTCAAAGGATTTTTAAAAATAATAATGAAGAATAAAGTCTTCTAGCAATGGTTTCAGAATAATAGTGGTTCCCTGTAACCATAGTAGTCTTTTCCACTAAGTCTAGCTGCTCCAAAGCCACTTAAGTTTTACCTATTTCTACATACATCAAACACAACACAAAAAAGTTTTTATTTTGAGACATGCTAACTGCTTCCAGGCCATCATCATTAAGAATAAAGCCTTCAAACAAGCAAATATGGTTTCCTACCTTTGAGTTAGAAAGTTACTTTGGGATGTGAATTCCTATTTCAGCAACACACTTTAATACATGTTGAAATTCAAGGAATTGATAAGAAAAGCAGACTTAACAGCAAAAAGTTGATCCTAGTATTATTGCAGTCTGTCCTGTTCTCACAAATTCTTTTCTTTTACCAGAGCTCAATATTTTCCTACCTAAAGCTGAAATGCATTTCTTTTAAGATTTTACTCAAAGTTCAAACTCTGTGCAATAGAACCTGTTCCCACTAAGTTGAAGTGAATGCAGGTTAAGTGAAATTATTTCTATGGACCTCAACTGATATACTGCATGAGCAGAACGCCTTCACATATTTATTATCCATTGGGGGGGGGGGGGGGGGGGAAGCAGGGAAGGACACGCTGAAGTTATCTTTCCTCCTGCCTTCCTTGTAGTCTTCTGTTGAAAGTTCATTAAATTTTGTAGGGCTGTAGCAACTAAACCAGTTCTATTTTTTCATCTTTGTACAGTTTAGGATAAGCCAAAAGAGCCTGAAAAATACCTATTGGCCCATGGTAGTAGCAAAACTGTCAGACATGGAGAAAATTTACTACTTACAATAATTATGTCAGCTTCAAGTTTAGAAGCAGCTGTGAAGGGACAACACTTGTGTACCACACTCTGACAGGATGATGGCAGCATTTCCTGCCAGGTACTGTTTGTTACTAGAAAAAAAGGCCACTTATGTGGCCATTAAACAAACACCAGGTCTTTCTGAAGTGCAATTTTTATTTTTCTTCTAGTGGTAACATTTGATACGGCAATTTAAAAAAATTCAGTGGGGATGACTTATCACTGAGCATGTTACTGGTGTATTTGAAAGTGGTAAATGTGAAAATACAAAGCATTGGCAGTTCAAGTAATAAATATAGCAGAAGTCATCAGTTAAAGTTTTCCACATATAATTTGGTTCCTCCCATATACCTAATTAAGGTATTTTAGGTGTAGAAACTATTGGTCACTTACTCCTCTGTTCTCACAGTGGAGAGACTATCACCTTTGCTCAAACCATACTGGAAGCTGCATACGCTGTATAAGAAAAGTGAAACTTCATGTCATACTTTGGAAGTGAGATTTATGTTCTATTTGTGGCTTCATAGGTTCAAGATCATTTACAGGGATCATCACTTCCACTTATTTTATCAATTCTTTCAATAGTTTGACATAATTAATAATGTTTCTGAAAGTATTAAAGCAAAAGTTGCTTTAGTTTAAAAACAGATTCCCCTTTCTACCAAAATTTTGATAAATTTTAAACTAAAAGTCTATATGATTCAATTGTTTATTATCCATTTTATTCCCAAAATTCAAGTCTACATAATTAGCCAAGTATCCTAGGGACTTGCTTGCAAAGAGATTCTCATTCTCCTATAGTAATTATTTATGCAAGAAAAGTGATCCTTTTCACATCATTTCTTTATCCAAAAGAAATATCCCTTATAATTTTAAGCTAAAATTTTAAGCTCAGCTTTCTGTTGCAAAGAGTACTGGTATGAAATAAACTAGAAAAAGACACATAAGAACATCTTACTATATACAGGAAGAAGGGTCTAAATCAAACTTTTCAAGCAGTGATATATCAAAGCAGTTCATTTCTTAGCATCTTTTTTTCATCTGAGAAAGCCAGAAAATTCTTACTCATTTAACTTTACTTTGCATTCTCATTAGCAAATTTTTAAAGAATGGATTTATTGGGGAGTTTCCCATCTCTCAGGGTGTGGGGAACTACACTACTACACATATTAGCCTCTCAGCAGTGATACATTTTCCTACTTATTTCCTAACGAAACTAATTCCAGCTTTGAGTACTTTAATTCTTGGTGCCAATGACTTTATGCAAGTACAGCCAACAACAGTAAATCATCAATATTAATATACCCATAACTCTGGCAGTGAAACTACTTGACACTGAATACCATTCAATGCTATGAATTTTATTATTTACTCCGCATAGTCTGCAAGAGACTTATTTGCCCAAAAGTGAGCAACAGAAACGAATTATGGACAAGATTCATTAAATACATATCTTTTAGCAAGCACTCATAGGTACTTCACATAAAGAAAATACATTTGTATTTGAATATAAATACAGGCATCAGCAGCATTTTAGTTACAGTCTCTCCTGCAGAATCAGGCAGAGAGGAATTATGCTGTTCAATGCCATTTACTCCACAGTCTGAGGCATTCCCTGCACGAACTAAGAAAAATCCCAGCTATCTTTAGGGCTGCTCCTTGCTACACTTCTCAAAGGTGCCTCACACCTCTAACAGCACCGATATTCGTCCCAGTCATGTTCACAAAGGACTCCAAAGCACCGAATGCCGTCTGTTTTAGTGCAAATACTTGGCTCTGCCAGAAGTATCTTCGCTATCTGTCCGACTGCATCCATCTCAGGATCCCAGTACTTCACCAGCTCTGCTGAACTAAACAAAACTCTGTCAGGGCATGAAGATGCAGGATATCGTCACGTCACTAGTGAGCAGTCATGCAGCTGGAGGCCAAGTGCTTAACTGAACAACTAAAAATGTTTTCTATCCAGAACGGAGCCTGCTTTCTCCGTACTTTCAGTGCCTTCCTTCTTTCCACACCTGCTCAGAATTTCCTTTTCTCATCTGCTCTCTGGCTCACTTTGCTCTCACTGTAGCTCTAGTTGCTCTATTTGCAAAAGATCCTTGTGTTTTACATTGATACAGCCAGGAGAGAAGACGGCCCAGCCTGGAAGCTGCAGAAGTATTGCCGAGCACGAGGCAGTGGAGGCCTTTACACCCTGCTATATGTATATACACAGTGTTTTCTTCTTTCCTTGCAACCAACCCCTTTCAGCAGTTTAATTAAAATCCCATATCAGTAGAAAGGGAATATTTCTGAAAAAAACGGGAAACCCTAGAAATTAATTTTAAGCTGAAGCCCTTTTATATCCCCAAAGTATACATCAGTGCAAGTGACACTGCTGGCAGCTACTGTAATTGCATCTGCAGCGAGTAGTTCAAGGGAGTCAAACTGACAAGTCTCTCTGGGCTAATAACTGCAGAAGCTCATCCATTTTTTCTACAGCTCAAGTACTCCTATGGAAGCTTAAAAGCTCAGTTCAAACTTTTTGCTTTTCTCCACTTTAGGAATATTTATTTCACTACATGCTTAGACCCCTTCAGAGCACTTACTTGTTTTCAAACCAGATTCCAGGGTCATGCAGTCCTCAGCATAACGAGGCATATCATCCTCATGACAGACTTCCTTGCATTTCTGTTCCTTTTAGGTCATCTTCAATTCATTAAAAAACCAAATATGATATGGGACAGCAAAACCCAGAATGACTATGTTTAGATTCATTAACAGTTCACAAGTGTCTGAAGGATGTCTTCGAAATTACAGTAGAAGCCTCTCTATACTCCAAAATCCAGGTGTATTTTCTCACATGTCTTGACTGATTCACTAGGATAGTCACTAAGATGAAGGAATGGGCCTGAGATATTAGAAAGAGTCTATTAGTTTAGTTAGCCAAAATCCTGGAGAGACATTAAAATCAAGACTATTACATGCTTTGGAAGATACTATGTTACTTAAGCCTAAAATGGATTGTATTTTTTATTACAAAATTGTGTATTAAGAAATAGTTGATTTTTTTTATAATAAGCCCTAGGCTAAAAATGTATTCTCCCTCTATTCAATTTGTCTCCACTGTTTCATTACAGCAATAATAGTCTTCATCTCAGCAGTATGTGTTAACCTCAACACAGAGAATTTCACTGAGCAGCAATACGCAAATATCTTGGGGGAATTTGGTACTCAGCACATGCAGTACTTGGGTGCGCTCTGGACAGAGCTCATAGAAGACTCCTCCAAACTGGCTTGTTTTAGTAATTTAGATCTGCAGCACGCAGAACTGATTGTTTGGAAGCATTTGTCACTGAGATAATTTTTGTCGCTCTTCCATGAACTGTTTCACCATTGCAGTAATACAGACCTCTGTCTTCCTAAGTTTATTGGAGCGTATTCCTCATTCTATCACAGACCAGATTAACCTTAAAAAAGTCAGTATTTTTGCATGACTTATTTCACCACAGCTGTGCTACCAACTACGCTACTGCTGAAAGTACAGCCAGCCAGCTGTGCAATTGCTCAGTCAGCAACACAGAGCCTTTTAAGCCCAAAAGAGTAAAATAGCTGTTTAAAGATATGTCAGACTATTCAGGGATGATTAGAATACTGAATGGGAGCAAGTGTTTGCTGGTTAATGATGGGCAAGAAATAATTTGCTACCCATGGTAGGGAGGAGGAGAATTTTTTTTTTTTTAAGGACTTGCACTGTCATACTACTGCATCCTAATTTACAGTGCACAGCACTGCATGAAACAAAATAACCTAACTGGGCTGAATTCCATAGGCCTTTCTCAGGCAAAAGCCTTCACTCAATTAAGAAACACTGAATTTGGCAGACTGACCTACAGCATTTGTTTCATATGGAAGGATGAATGGTTTTTTAAAAAAGAAAGTTTGAAACTAACCAATTTTATTTCTTCTTCTCATTTTGTAAACAAGTTGAAGAATGAACTTTTATTTCCCTTCTATAATTCCCACTTCTAATACAACAGTAAATATTGCAAAGAGATGCATAAAAGTTTTTTTTGACTCCTACTTACCATCTGGCTGCAATGATGTAGCATGCATTGCCCCAAGATATGTTAATTATTTATTGTAAAAAAAAGAAAGAAAAAGTATTTTTTTTTAAACTGAACTTCATGTTCAGTAGATTGAATGCCCTCTTGCTCTCAGTATCCTGGAACTGTGAACATGAGGGAACAGAAGAGACCTCATGAAATCATCTGTATTCCTCTATTTCTCAGAGGTCTGTGGCAGCATAAATACCACTTACCTCAACTAAAAAGGTTTTGTAGCCTTTGCAACCTTTTGTTAAGTAATATTTGGAGAACACCACTTGCTAAGAGTCTTATTTTATCTGAAAGAAATTGAAACCTTCTCTTTTAATTAAGCAGTAATATTATCCATTAAGCTTATTATTGCAAAAAGTGGACACCTCTAGTAAATAGCCATTTCTTTCCTCATTAACAGTGCCATTCTGTGATTCCTGACTGTTCTTAAGCATAGTGTCAGCTCCTGCTTTTGATATATTTGAAATTATAGCTACAACACTTCCTAATGGACAACTTCGCATCATTTCTAGAGATGCCCAAAACAACTTCACTGGGCTTTCTGCAAAAAACGCCAGAAGACAGGCCTGTCGTCAAGAAAAGTAAAAACCTTCCCAGAGATCTCTGTGGGAAATTGAAGCAGGTAATGCAAAAATACAGGATGTTTAGTTTAAGCAGAGCCCCATTTGAATGTGTCCAAACGTTGTTTGGATCAAAATTGATGTTTGTCCTGCCCGGTCAAAGCCCAGGCAGCACCACGGAGGGTCTAACTCTGGATTTTTTTTTTTTTTTTTTTTTTTTTTATGTCTAACAACATACATGAGCCCTGAGTTATCAGGAAAGGTTAAGCTGAGGAACATCTCCATACGTCTGTACTGAAGCAAAACGAAACCTGCAGCATGTCACAGTCCCTGCAGAAAGGGGTTTCATAGCCTGGCAGCATTTGTTAAATCACACCAATACACGTGCTCAGAGTTTTTCCCCTCACAACGGATAGCTCCAGCACTTGGAGCAACGCATAACTCCCACATCCAGTCTCTCAGATTGGTCTGCTCTCAGACAGGCACTCAAAGTGATTCCCAAGGTCTTGTACACAGCACTCACTTTTGAGGAAATTTATTACCACCTAATTTCCAGTGATGCCTACATATCTTTTATCCTTCAGGTTTCCAGTGAACTTGGGAACTCAGTTTTATAGATGATGACCAAAACTAAAGTGTTGTGTTTTTATTTATAAAATTTATATGGACAGAGATTAAAAACCCAAATATTTTGGTCACAGTTTGGAAACATCACTGCAGTGTTTCCAGGAAAACATGTGCACTTTCTACTCCAATTCTCCTTTGTCAGTCAGTCTTTTCCTGGAGAAAAGCACCTATTTTCACACACAAAAAAAACTGTTTAGTCATAAACCACTTTTTCCAATTAAGAGGTGCTCAAGCGAAGTTTTCCACGAACCCTAATGCTAGCAAAACAGCTAGGCTGAAATGCAAAGATCTGATAATGTGTATGTTTTATAGTTTCCTTTTTTTCAGTCTATTCTCCCTAAACTTCTTTTACATGAAAAGATGCATCTTAAGAATATAGTTGATGTAGAAGAGTGCAAATTAGAAAGTCTAATTTATAGTCAACACTAAAACGATCCTTACCTCATTCACAGTTGCTATTACAGCTGTTATGTTCTTCTCTCAGGGAGGGAAATCCAGCACACTAAATGAGATCACAAGTTCAGCAACATTTCACAACGACGATGTCTCCTCATGAAGATGACCAGTCTGCAGAACCGGCTTCGCCCAACTGCGAGCCCAACGCTGATAGTGCCGTAACATCATGACTCGAACCACACAGGGCCCCAGATAAAGCAGCACCCAAAGAGTTATTGGACTCTGATACCACATACGTTGAGAGCCGGGAGGAACAGGAAGGATTTTTGATGCTGCCCTGTTCAGCAGCCTCCGCAGTGTGGGAAAAGCCCCCCGAAGCCAGTTCGTGGCCAGAAAGCAGAGCTCTGGAGAGAGGCACTCCTGTTTCTCACACCGACAGCCTCATGCAAAGGGTCATTAATGCTGTGAGGTTTTTTATTTGGAGGAGGGAGTGGTATTAGTATCACTAAAGATGTGGCTTTTTCTATTATTACAAGAAAAAAAAATATATACTATGCTCAGCAAGTTAGTTTTCTTCAATGATGGGCTGAAAATGTTTCTACTTTATTCGTAGCAGATGTCTTTGCCAAGGCTCTCCCTCTGCACTCTGGATATGTCACGCAAGTCTAGCCAGTCTAGCCACATGCTAAGACAGAGCAGAGGGCAGGACCTGCCTTCATAATATGTTTTAGACTCAGACTCAAATCAGGCAGGATTTCAGTTTTAAAAATTAGCTCCCCTTGATCAGTTATCCAGAAACACAAACGCATGCGGTTGTCAGAGTTGTCAAGTAGTTATCCTTAGCTAGGTATCTAAATTAAAATATATATCTGAATTAAGCGTGCAAGGTGAAGTAGCTTTTTATAGCCAGCAGGCTTATCTTTAAAAATTCCTGATTTAAGCACATCCTTAATGATCAGTTGTATAATTCAGTATGTCAAATACTACCTTCAACAGACAAAAAATTAACAACCATCTTAACGTACTTCAGCAAACAATAAAACTAACGAGAAAGGACTATTTTTATGCATAACCTGACAAACCCATTTTTTGCATGCACCTGTTTCAACTGGAAAAATGTCTTAATAACTAGTAATTGATTTGAAGACATTCTGGAGTAATTTTCTATGCTATATTAGATGAGATACATAAACACCCAGAAAGCATTTCCACCCATTTGTTAAGCCACAGTAATTTTTGTAGAGTTGCTCAGAAGCCTGGCACCCAGAAGATGTTTATCCAGAGATGCTAACAGTAACTATCTGTTTTCTTATTTCATAGTGGACTGAAAAAGATGGTTCATATTCTCTGCTCTTATACTAGATCACAGCTTTTCCTGTATGTTCTTTTCTCTCGGGCAATAGTTCTGACTAAACGACTTTTTTTTTTTTGCAGTATCAGCTAAGTTAAAAAGCAAACATTTAGGAATAAAGTTGGCTTAATACTGTTTCCTCTCCTACAACATATTATGATAGTAAATGAATTTGTTCCAGGTTGTTAATAGTCTTGGAGAGCAAAAGGAATCAACAAGTGTGTTTGAAAGAATGTCTGCAATCAGCAAGTTTTCTATCAAAGCAATTGTGGCCTAGTTACCTAGGCAGAAATCTCTTGAAAAAGAGGTAGTAGGTAAAGATTGAAATAGAAATAAAAAGTAGCCTGCTAATAAAAACCCTCAGTGAGTAAACAAAAGACACAGAAAACTCCAAGTTTGTATGAAGTTCACAGAGCTTAAGCCAAGATGAAGCTATTACATAACATAGTCCTTCAGGTCCCTGTTGATCCACAGCATATTAAGCAATAAAATCGTACAAAATCATCACTTCTTTATGACTGCCATGGTCGTGCATAAGCAAATTTAAAGCATCACAGTAATGGGGAATCACTGTCATAGACTATCATAATATCCTGCACACATACCTGTACAGAGTCCTGTAAGTTGACTTCTGCTGAAGTATTTCATTTCTCTGATGAATAAATAATCACTTTTTTTGAGGCAACAAACAAGAGAACAGTACCTGAGGTAAGAAAATAACGAGACATCCAGAAGCCAACTGAGCGAGCCCCACTTCCAGATAGCACTCCTGCCAGCTGAACCTGAGGAAAACTGCTTCACAGCCCTTGAGCGGTGGTCACTGCCACCCTGAGCACACAAGGACACAAAGCAGAGAGGATTCCCAGTACTATTTCAGAGCAGGAATCCAACTTTCCTAACATCTAATCTCAGCAAACCAAACTCTGATTCTGGAGTGGGAGTTGGAGGAGGGAGGGAAGAAGCAAGGAGCCAAAGTTAGAGATTCAGCTGAAGCAGAAGATTAGGTTCTACCTACTGCTTTGTTATGTAGCTGCATATGTTAAAAGTATGTTTAGTGCAATATATACATGCAGTGACCCACAGATTTTTCTTCTTCTAGAAGCTATATCAAAACACATTTTAGGAACTATTCTGTCTCCTTTTTAAGGCTTCAAATAAAGGAGCAAGGCAGCACTTCAGAAATGCTGAATTATCATAATGCTGTATCTTTAAGACTAGAGGTTTCTAGCTTCAGCCTATAGCTGCTGGATTTTGTTATTATGCCTTGGTCTACAGAGTTAAAAACACAGAGGAAAGCTTTTTTGTCAGACACCTTTACCATATACAAATACATGTGCTTAGCATACAAGGCGTATTTCAAGTATTTCTTCGATAAACGTACTGACCTGAAGTCCTTCAAGCTCCACATCATAAATATTGTATCGTTTTAATGCAAATACCTGTGGCTCTCCTCTATGTCCACATACTTCTTGAAGGCTGCACCCAAAAGAAAACTTAAGCAAAGGGCTTCCCTGTGCTGCACACAGAAGCAAGTTTGCTTTGCTACTACTTTTTTGTATTACTCTCTTCTGAAACATATCAGGATCAACACAAGAAGAACTCCACAAGATAAGGCTGTTGAATGTTCCTAAGTACATAGGAGCCACTTCCAGCTCAGGCAGTAGCTGAAGTTTAGGGGAGTACTCAAGGGAAGTATCATATAGGTTTGCCCTAGTTTTATATTCATCCCTATTTTTCTGCCATGACCCGGGGAGATAGGATGCTGGATGGAGCTTCTATCTGATAAGAATGCCCATCTTTAAATCTTTATGATGCTAGTATTTTTGGTACTCTGCTGCATCCACTGTATTCCTGATTCCTAAATCCTTCTTAGTATTACTGCTAAGAAGAATCCACCAGCACAATGCGTCTCCTCCATTTCCAGTACACTATCAACCACTTGGATGTTTTGGGGCCAGCACTATTTATAACCAGCCAATCCAAGTCACACAACATTTCCTTATATTTCTATCTCAGCCAGTCTGTGACTCATCATACACTCAGGAATGTTTTCATTCGATCATGTTGTTAAAACTCTTAGACATGTTTGTTACTTTGCCAAATGCTTTTTGAACAGCCTTGTTATCAATTACATTTTGAGGGCTGCTAGTGATCCCTTGATAATCTTTCAGTTTTTCTCATCCATTGTGAATTCCATCATTCCTTGCAAATTCCATAAGTTACAAGTTTTCTATCTGAACATTGGTTAACACTAGCCCAATACCTTAATAAGAGCTAACTATAAAACTAAAATAATTGCATAGTTAAAACAGGATTTTTTAAAAAATGGTTTTAATGCTTTACCTAAGATTAGCACATCAAATTGAACATGGTGTGATTTTTTTGGCTTATATTTTCATTTACTTTAATTTTTAAATACCAGAACTGTTATAGAATGGAATTTTTCAGTTTTGAAATACCATTCATTCCCAGTAGAGTTTCAAAAAAATCAATAGAAATGGGAAAAAGATTGAGGATTGCATAAATATTTACGCAATGTAAATAACTATTTTGCCTCTAATAAAAAGAGATGGAGAGAGGGAAGTATATTTTTAAAATCTCTTTTTCAGTCAATCCTTAATAATTCAGTGTTTTAAAAAAAAAAAAAAAAAAAAAAAAAAAAAAAAAAAAAAACTCCTTTCTCCTCAAATGTAGTGTCCCAAGCCCAATCCCTCAGAAAAAACCTGAAAAGCAAGTCCATTCGCAGGAGCGTCTTGGGATGGCATGTTTCACCAAAGATATACTCACAGCTTGCTGGACCACTTTGGATTAGCATCTACAAGAAAGCTGAAAGCAGCCCTATAACTGCTGGCAAAAAAAGCCCCATCCCTAGAAGCAATGGTTTCATCTGGCTAAGAAGCCAACCAAGATAGGAATGGCCTCTTCATCAGTAGGCAATTACCAGAGACCAAGAAGATGGTCCATCTCCATAAAAGCAACAGAAAAAGATACCAGCGCTGAAGAAGCCAGCACATATTTCACCTAAAACTTAGTAGCAAAGCGCAGTTCCTCTGATGCTTTGCTAATCCGTACAAGACACATCAAGGAAGTAGGGCTGCAGGAGATAAAGAAAATGATGCATAACGTTAATCCTTATAATCAGAAAGGATATAAAGAGCATTTCTTAGTTTGCCCTCAGACTTCTGAAGTGTTTGATGCCTTCTGCCTGGAAGACATACTAGCTTTGAAATTACTGAAACAGATCTGACATTTGTGTATAAAGGGATGATATTCTCCCCAGGCAACTCCATCAAAATAGATAGCTGAACAGAAGACAAACCTTGGTGTTAACTTCAGGAGTGGATTATTTGGGTGCCTAGGATTACTGTATTCAATCTTTGTACGTCACCTATCACCTATTTCCTAGGATAAAGTAGCAATGAAAGGAAGTATTTCTATACCCACTGTGTAGAAAAAAATTGTCTTCCCCCACCCCCCTTTAAGGCATGTGAGGAAGTATTTTACACTGAGTTCATTGCAAAGCTGTAGCACAGGATGGGGGAGTAGAAGGTAAAGGTGTTTTTGCACTGCTGCCTGGCTAAAGTCACCTTAGCTAAGAGGACATACACATGCAACATCTGCTGGGGACTAGTGGCTACAGCTCCTTTAGACTCCTAATAAATCCAAACCTTCCGAGCATTGCTTTTCCGTAGTAGGGGTCTGTTTCTGAAAGTATACTTGCATGGCATGTAAAGCTGTTGGGTTTAACACTATGCACTGATATTCGGTGAAAACAAAAATATTCATAATGGGAGTTAAGTAAAAAGCAACTTAAAGAAGGTAAGAAAAATAATGGAAATAAAGCATGAGTTTTGTGCAGATTAAATTCTTTCACTTCTTCTGACATATGGATGTATAAGTAGATTATACCTATATAAATCAATTAACTTTGTTATTCACATGGAAAATACACTTTTACAGAGTTTGCTGGTGGCCAGAGTTTTAAAATGGAATCCAGTGAGCAAGTCATTTGATTCATAAATCATATTGAATAGCTCTTTTAAATTATGTCAAAGTGATAAGAATAATTCAGGAAACATTTCAGAGGCTTTGCAGCAATTTTAAGCTAGCCACAAGCAATGAAAGCAGAAAACCAAGGTATATCCATTTATATGGTGAAGAACATCATTTCACAATCATATGCATTCATGAACAACTTTGCCAATGCTTTTGGTCTGTGAACAGCTTACTGTTAAAGTACTTCAGATAGCCTCTCTGAGGCTTCTCATATCACTGTCCTAATTCTACATATTTGGATTTGCAAGAGTCATACACACACAGAGGAGGCAAGAACTGTCAGGATAAAGAAAAAAGGGAGGAAAAAAAAAGACTTTCCTGATTAAATAAGTGTAGCTGAATTTGGCTCAGCTAACCTCGTGTTTTGGCTACCATAGGTGATAACCTTCATTTTCCTTCTCTCTCGCAGATGCACGCTCACATTCTGTTACTGGTTATCACATGTACAAAGGAATCAATAATAAATACAAAATGTGTTATTTTCTGGATTGCATACAGCCAGCAGACTTCAATATAGATGCCAAAAATAATAATTTTGTTCTTATAAATCACAACATTATAATCCTGATTTGGCCTTTATGTCATGTTGAGGTACTTTGCAATTAATTTTGTGAGTGTAATACCTGAAGAGGTACTGCTCATGAGGTTTTATTCTGATTGTTTTCAGTGAAAATTAAATATTCAAGCTAATTAAGGGAATTAGCAGGTGATCTCTTTTCTACTAGCAGGTACTAACAAAACTAAGGAGGAAGACACCCTCTTAGTTATAAATTCAAGTTTACTCCTTCTAAAGGACAATAAGTGATTCTAGAAGGAAATTTTCTAAATCTTGCATTTCTCAGCATCATGGGGGGTTTTTTTAAAAGCATTTATTCAAAGATGTACATAAAGTGGTACAATGATTCATACTGTGTATGGAACATTTGGTAGGAGTTTGATTATAAACATCCTAGAAATGGTTGTAAATCTAGAAGCTATTTGATCAAAACACACATAATACAACAAGAGTGTCTAACTGCCCAGGACACATCACTCTTGTGAAGAGCGCAATATATTACAGAGGCAATTTGTCAAAAAGACAGATTCATCCATTCGTTTTTAATGGGTACCTGCCCTTTACATACAAGAAAGAATCTAAGCAGAAGTACACAGGCAGAAGTAATGGTCATGATACATTTTATGAGCTAAAGTTATGTTATGTGGCCTTCTCATATCCATCCTTTTGGTATTAAAGAAAAAAAAAGTCTGTAGGCGTTAACTATAAGTTATATATCTGTGATACTTTTCAAAAAAACTATACAACTCTTGTTTCAACTTAAAGAGGAAAATTTGTTATTCCAAAATACTAAATGATCTATTTTACAGGGTTTAGCCACAGATGTTTTCTCTCTTAAATCAAGCTTTCATATAATTGCATGATACCTTGACTATATAAACAGTAAAATGTTGTATATACTACTGTAGTAATTCATATCTTATTGACAGGTTGTATTTTATTTAAAGATTGTTTATCATCTATTTTTCAAAAGTGAAAGTCTATGAACTATAAATGAAGGATAAATTCAGCAATGAAGCCAAAAATGTTTTATAGTATCTTTTAAAAAAGTAAATAGAATATTTAATTATGAAATCATCAAAACAAAGTAAAAGAAAAAAGCAAAAGCATGTCTGAATTTTTAAGTTCGTGTAACTGAGAAAGACAAACAACAATTAGAAATACTGAATAACCAAAAGAGAGCGTTTCAAGCAGCTGAATAATAATTTGCTGGGTTTACCCCTTCATCTTGGCCACTGCATTAAAAAAGAAAAACACACACAGACCCCACACATTATTCATTTGTCTCTAGCAAACAGCTAAAATAGATGCCTTAGAAAACAGATGGATTAAGAAAACCATAACATTTGAAAGATGTTCCACGAACTTTCCTAGCCAGGTGAAAGCAATTACAGCTTTACTGAATTAGCAGGACTGAATATGCATTTTTATGGCCTATCCTCTGCTCTCTTCATTGACTTCTGACAAAACTCACAAGACACCAAGTTCTCATCTGCAATTGCCGTTTTGCAACACTGATCACCCCCTTCACACCTTGCAGGAGGTATGCAAGAAAACATTCATTCATGTCCGGGTTACTTCGATACTGGAGTGGTAAACAAGGGTCAAGTGAAAGCATCAACAAATACAGTGCCAAATAATGCTTTTCTGATCTAAAATATCTCCAGTCAGTTTATAGGTAAAGTTTCTACTACTGCAGTTCTCAAACCGCAAGATTGACTTATACTTGTGGGGTAAAGCAATACAGTCCCTAAACTGAGAAAATGTGAGTGAGGAAGACTGAAACCAGTCAGGAGGTCCTGGTGGTTCCGTCGGGCAGAACACAGCAGCAGCGCAGCACTGCCTTGAGTTTTCATTCGGTGGGCTGAAAAAAAGAAAGATTCTGTTTTCTATTACTGATACGTTGAAACAGTCTGTCCATCTAATTCAGAACTGTTAAACCATTTAGGACTGACAGTTTAAAAAAATAACAAAGTCATTTAGAAAGTTATGCAAACTACTCTACAAAATTTCTAGAATGGAAAAGTCTACTCCCTAGTAAATTGTTAAGATTGTTTTTAGTAAGAATCTCCACTTATTTCAATTCTGAGTATTTCTACTTTTACAAGTTATATGTCAAACATCTTAACATCAGTTTGTTCTCAGTGATATGCGTATATAATGTTCAGCCCTCAATCTTTTTTGATAAGTTAAGCAGACCAAGAGTCTTCAGTAATTCATTAAAAGCCTGCATTCTAGTCTTTCACTCAATCTTTCTCTTCTCTGAATTTTCAATACATCAATTTTTGTTAATTGACTTAAGAACAGAACATTCCTTTAATAATCACAATGCCAAATACAAAAGGGAATATATATATAAATATATATATATAAGCAAGAAAATATACTGCCAGCAAACATCATCATCTTGACATTGCTCCTTAAACTCATGCATGGATTGTCAGCCCATTTATTCTCCCTAGTGTGAATCGAATGAGCCTGACTGAAACGTTTTCTGGATTGACTCACTCAAACAAGGAGCTATGAGAGTTGCCGAGGCAGATAGTAGAGGTGATATTGTGGATGGACAGTGGGAGGCAGACCATCAAGAGCAATTTACTGCTGCTGGGCTGAGACAGCCAACAAGAATAGAGATACCTCAGCATCTTGCTCATTTTACCCCAGTATACGCCGCCTGTACGCTCCCCAGGGAAAAGATATCATACTTTACAAGTTTGGTGCAAGACAGCAGACTGAGTCACCAATGGCACAAGTCCGCAGGTGAAGCACACAAGTAGGTGAAGGCAACCAGCGGACAATCACCTGAGATGCCTGCTGAAACAGTCACACAGCCTGGCTGTCCAGTCACCTGGCCAAGGCAAAGTCTTTCCAAACTTGCAAGAGAGTACTCGCATGTTTTGATGAAAAAGTCAAGAAGAAATTAAGTTGCACTTGCAGCTTTATTCCCTCCATTATCCACCTCTCAGGCACAAGGGGAATGATGCAACTTCTGGCCACCTTGTTATCTGCATTAACTGTGTCCTCCCTTTTCTTGAGGGGTGGAAACCCACAGGATCCACTTTAAGACAACATCAGGGAGCCTTTCTCCTCCAGACACCAGTTACCCCAGCTTTTTTTTTTTTTTTTTTTTTTTTCCTGGCAGTTGGCATTAGATCTACCAACAACTTGACCACCAAAAAGCTGTTTCTTCCTCTCCATGACAAACTTATCAGTAGCATTTCTCTGCTTTCCCTGGAGGCCAGCATTTCTAAAGCTTGCTGAGGCTCCATGAGAACAGACACACAGGCTAGCCTACGTATCATGAGAGCAGCAACAGATCTGGGACAAGCATATGCTTCAGTATCAATTGATCTCTTATGGACGATAGTCCCAGGAACTCCTCTGCAGGGAAGATCAGTTTGAGGGATAATATGATTCTAACTAAGGATCATTAAACCGTAGATGCTAATACTGCTTCTCATTTTTCTAACAAAATATAGTTAACAAAAGACCTAAACTATTTTTGAAGGAGAGCTTTATTATCAATAGAGGCTACATGCAACGAAAAATACATTGTGAAGACAATCTGCCCGTAGTGGCAGTAATGGTCCAGTAATGGTCTGTCTTGACAACTTGTACAGGAATTAAAAGGGCATTAAAGTTCTCCCTTTTCCAGATGTAGGCTGCACTTGCTGAGGTTTAAGTGAGTTTTAACTAAATACAAAATTTATATTAAAAATAGTATTAAGAAGAGAAAACAGTACTTGACTCAATTAATGTGTGCCATTTTTAGATTTTTTCTTAAAGCTAGAATTCTGCCTTTTAGCATTTCCATGTGAATATTGTGCTTATTTTAGCACAACGATATGGATATTAAGTTAAGATAATAGCAACCAATTCACATATCCTGTTCATAGCCTTTGAATTTAGTTCTGTGGTGCTTTAACTCCCAACAGGTGTTTGCAACAGCAAAGACAGCAAGAATAAGTATTTAATGTTTCTTCCTAAAAATAGGAGGAGGCAGTTTGTAGCCACTTCCAGAAACTTGAGGAAAAAAAGTTAAAAACCATTACTGTCTGCCTCCTACAGACAATATCTTCCTTTGTATGAAAGTCATTTTCATGTAGCTTTTATTTCATATAAAGAAGAATAAATTTGACATCAGTTTGGGATATTAAGTAAATCACCTACCTAGGCGTTTACACAAATCATGAAGCATGCACATCCATGATTTAAGCAGTAGTAGGTGGGGAAGGTGGGTTCAGACAGCTGCAAATTCCCAATATTAAATGGCTGGGGTTTCTCAGCTACCTCCCACCTCTCTGGAGACCCTCCCCACTCATCGCAGGTGGTCACTGAGGCTTCAGGGCCCTGGCACAACCACACAACGCTCCCCTGCAGCCCACGAGGAGCTCTCTCCATTATTCCCCCTGCATCACATTTTGATGGATCACAGCCTTCCAGCTGCCTGTTTTCCTGCCTTCAGCCTATACACCAATCATTGCTTTGCAAGTATTATGATCTCTGTAAGCTCTTTTTACTCTTATTACAATTTACTATGAATTTCATTCCGTGAAAAACCCTAGGCCTTACTTTTTCTCTCTGCATCTCTAGGGTGCATTCGTACTCCCACATCCAGCAGTCTCTGGCTGAGGTTTGGTGAGGCTAAAGCTTCATTCATCCTGCATCAAGTTCAATGCAGTTGTTTATCGAGCCAGGAAGGATAACAACATTTTATTACCTCTATAAGCAGAGCTTTAGAATAGCATTAACACTACCAACTAAAAGTGTCTACAGAGGCACCATGGTCACCACTGCACAAGTGAGGTCTGACTGTCTGTCTCTTCCTCGGGTTTATCAATAGATGGCAGCAAGCAGCTCTTTCTCTCACGAGTTTCCAAGTACAAAGATACAGCCCAGGAGGAACAGTTAACACATAGGGCAAGCTTGGCGAGAGAGTTCAGATACTTTTTTACAGTAGTAATATGAACAACTACTTATTATATTATTATAGTATTTTGCTAGTTCAGGAGTGACTCATTTTCTGCAACAACACAGAAATACAGAGGTGACCCATTGCTAATGTGTCCCACCACATTTGATGCTGACCTACTCATAATGTACAGCAAGAATTAGAATGTATCTTCACCCAATTTTACTCATATCTTAACCAGCATGCATTAAAATCCTCAAAGTATAACAATTTGTGAAAGCAGTAGCCAAACCAGGCCAGGATAGCATTTCCATTAAAGCTAGAGAAGCTGTAGCTCCTGGTGAGACTTTGATAACTGACAGCTACAAAGTCTGAACTGCTTATACATTTAGGCACAAAGCGCAATACCTTACCTATGCCAAGATTGAATGCATATTAAAAATATCTTTTCTCCCCATGAAGATGAGTCTTTCAGGAATCTATCAAAATTCCTGCACCATTCCTTATGCTGCAGGAATAATTCTCCCTATATCTTCTGCTTTGCTAATTCCTGTACTTGGAATAATCTTTTTTCTCTGGAATCAGACAACTACTTTATTTCCAGATAACCTCCCCCCCCCCCACACACACACACCTTGTTTCTCTTCCCTCCTCCCCTTCATTTCTTATGCCATTGGTGTGACAATTCCTCACAACAAAGGCTTTCTTACTAGTCCTACCTGTTGTAAATTCACCTGGTCAGACACAGTATCAGATTGGAGCAAGTCTGAGGGATGTGCTAAATGGGAACAAATATACTTGAGCTCTTGTCACACAAAAATACACTTTGTTAGGATTGCTTGGGATACAATTTGTCATATGCTGTTTAGAAATATTTGTTTGTGTATATACTTAAGCCACAAAACTATTTAAGCAAAGCATTAATAACTTCTGTCAAACAGATACTTAGACCTAACTGCCTGAGCAGATGGTACCCAGTAAAAGAAGCAGCTATACTTTCCTTGGAGCATTCAGACAAAACCTTTAAGTCTTCAGTTTCATTGAACAATGTTAGTATTTGAAATTTTCTGCGTCTTGCTACATACTTTAGAAAAATAATTTTAAAAAATAGCTGGGAAAATTTTGCTATTCCTTTCAATAGGATACTTCTTTGTACCTCTGTTTAAGGTCTGCCAAGTTCTGCAGCAACTTGCAATTTCTCATACAATCATTGATTAAGAGTTCAAACATGAAGTCTACAGCATTGCTTTTGAATGTCTTTAAAATCAGCCCTGATGTCAGCAGCAACAGGGACAGTGCCATGAATCGGGAAACATCTTTATACCCAGCAAAGTTCTCTCAATCTTCTGAGTGTCTGAGCAGAAAGGCCAACAGGATCCAAGTTAAGACTGCATTGAATTCTGACACAGTGTTATGTTAGCCATGCTGCCTGGTATGATGAGTTGAACAGGAAAAAGATGCAGATCTGAGGAGAGATCTAGCATTTTGTGGTGAAGCTTGATGAATACCTGTAACAAACAGGCTGCCAAGCAGCTAAGTGTCTCAACACCACATGCAGCTCTCAACGGGTAAGAATGCTATTTTCTTTTCATTACTCTTTTCTTCTGGTCTCTTTTCCCTCCACTCTCATAGTCTGCTGAGAATACAGAAACACTGTCCTTAGGGAAAACCTACCCTCCTCGCAGGCTGGTTACTTTTTTCCATCTACAAGCCTTTTGGTTCTTCTGACATTGGTGGCCATGTCTCTCCTTCCATCTCTGAGGTGCTTTAGAAATTTTAAGGCAGACTGGATACATAGCCTTAGCCTTGTTTTTAAGTTTATTTTACTTACAGCCTTTTATTCCCAGTCTTTTACCTTAAAGCTAGATATTCAGTCTTATTACATGGCAGATCCAAACACAATAGGTATTTCTGCAGGTTTCTCAGGACCTGTAGGTGTCTCAGAACACATTTAGCAAAATTCCAGATTGGAGAGTGCTTTCTGCCAAGTTAAAAAGAGAGAACAGAGCCATGAGCTCATAGGTGCTAACATGTACGATAGGGGTTTGCCTGCATTTTTCCTGCAATGCTTAGTTAAAAATAAATAAATGCAATTTTATTTCAAATTCTCAAAAGCAAGCAGGGAAGTGACATCTATGCTTTCAGCCAGAGGTAGCCATAGATCTATTTCTGCTCCACTGGAAGGGTCATGCACATCCACTGCCAGCCAAAGCACAGTCCCATCCTGCTGCGTGGCAGCAGCAGTCACGGGATCAGTGTGGAGAGCAAGCAAATCGGCTAACATGACCTCACTGCTCCTGTAGGTCACAGCACATCACAGGATACATCTGGTGCACATCCAAAAGAGGCATCACTTTTCACATCATGGGCATGTGACCGGTCAACACCACAGGAGGTGTGAGCA
Organism: Rhea pennata; assembly: GCF_028389875.1. NCBI lineage: Eukaryota > Metazoa > Chordata > Aves > Rheiformes > Rheidae > Rhea > Rhea pennata. The sequence continues at coordinate 27,525,002 of NC_084666.1, forward strand.
GCTTTTGATGACACATGCGCATCACATCATGCCTGTGGCCTGGTTCTGTGAGTGCTCCCCAGCTGCAAGGGGGGGCAGTCCGAGTGCTCTCATCTCTGGGCACATCAGGAGCATGCTGCAGAGAAGAATACTGCAATGAAGTGTCTAGCCCATAGGGCATATCTCAGATAACACTAACCAAGCTTAGAGACAAAAAAAAAAAAAAAAAAAAAAAAAAAGTCAGCCAGATTCTTTTCCTACTTTAGCAGGCAATATAATTAAAGGAAATCAAAGTAATTACAATAATGAAAACAAAGCACAAAGTTACAGTTCAGGTATTTTCTGAAAAATTGTCCACTAAACAACACACAGTCTAACAGTCTATACCCTTAGGGAAGTATTTTCCTTGGTGGAGATGATCTTTTCAATATTAGTTAAGACACCATTCTGCAACCCACTAACTAACCACTAACTGCCCTAGTCTATTACATACAATCAATTTAAAATCTGCAAAGGTCATTACATAGGGAAAAATTTTTTTATCATAAATTACAAATTGTTATCATGAACTATTTGGTTTTTCCAAAAATCAAAGCAAATATTGAATTCCATTACTTAGAAGATGCCATTCATACAGTAGCCCTGAAGCAAAAAATGCATTAATATTTTAAAAGCTAATACTAGTCAGATCTCACACCCGCGCAGACTGATTTGAATATGATTGGTAATGCTTTTGCAAACTGCATCTCACTAAGGATATTTCAGAGCAGAGTTACACCAGAATCCCACTGCTCCTTTGCTCTCCTCATTGCCGTTTGCTCACTCAGTGACGCACAGGACAATTTAAAAAGCGATTGCCATCAGTGAAAGGAGGGCTCATCCCTGTGCAATTCGTACAAGGCTTCTTCTCTTCTTTTAATCTCACTTCACTGGCAGAAGGAGCACTTTTTTCAGACTTAAGTGGTTTGCAAGCAAGAGTAGCTGCCACCTTCTAGTGCATTGCACATATTTAAGGGATTTTAACCCTCCCGCAATAAGTTACTTTTCCACAGGCTATGTTTTTCTGCAGGTAATGACCCTTGCGGGCAGAGTGCACACAACTTCAGAGGACACGGTGATTGTTAGCTGATACATGCAACAGGTAGCTCAGATTAATGAGCCAGCAGGCTGTGCTCACCACCCTGGTTGCCACCCAAAGCCTCTTTACTGACCAGACAGCTCAGTCAGAGGAAGCACTGGCCTCTGCTGCATTTGCATGGCTTTAGCTCTCCCTTTCTCAAGACTTGCAATAATTTTCTCAGTAAAACTGAGACAAGGTTGCAGAGCCGTGCTGCAGCAAAGCAGGTCTTAGATCACCAGATGCTGAACCCCTCAGCTGCCGGCTACAGGACACTTCACTGGGTGTCTTCACCAAAAGTCTTCAGCACCACCATGGATACGTTAGTGCTACTTATTTCCTGGTACGTGAGTTTAGTAAGTTTGGGGCTCAGACAGCTTTTGCATTAGTAGCTAGTTTCAGCATCAAGTGGCCTTGCTTCCCCCCACCCACGAAGCAGCTCCTCACTCACATACCCAAGGCACTGGCAGTTATTAAGTAGAGATTGCGTTTGTGTATCTGAGCAATGCAAGGCATCTCAGCTACTGCAGCAGCAAAAAGGAAAAAAAAGTAACAGACATCTCCCACAATACATTTCCAAATCGCACACTTTCCATAACACTGAAGAGGGACAAGTTAAGAATGTTCATAAATGACATTCTGAACAGGAAACTTTTCATCCTTTTCCATGACTGAGAAGGATTAGAAACAGTTATTTTCTTGAAAGGGAAAAAAGGAAATGGGCATGTTATGAGATAGTTTACTACTATGTGCGAACACATTTTGAGCACACTCCTACTCTGATTGTTTGTTTGTTTTAAAAAACAATCCATGATTTAAAACATGTAATTTAAAGAACCCAGTCAAATACTCTGTGCCAGCCATGAATCATAACTCACACATTTTTCAAAACACAGTATAATAGAAAGCAGAAAAAGATGTTATAGCAAAATAGATATCACAGAGTTGTAAAAGATTCTTTGAAAGAAGTGTGGTTTTTTTCTCTTCAAACTGAGAAAAGAAAAAATATCAGGAATGAAAATTCCTCAGAAAGCTTTTTTTTTAAAAAAAGCTAATTTGATATAAGTGCATAAGTTTTTCAACTTCTGTACTACAATCCTCAGGAAAATACAAGAAGTGTTTCTCTTCAGTCTCAGTAAAAATCAAAAATACATTAAACTAATAACTAAGTTGCCATTTTCGTTAAAATTAGTCATTGTGCTTTGGTGCACAGGAATAAACGATTGTATATGCAAAATATTTCCTAATTCAAGTAATCAGTAAAACTGATAAGGAACTTGCTTTAAAAACTAATTTAAGTGGTATGTAAAGTGTATGAACAGCAAAGAAAGTAAATACTTTAACTAAAGTCTCACGGGAAAAATCCATCCTGTCTCTTAATTAATTTAATCTCCCTGAAAGAGTCGCATACTGAGATTCAGGGGAAAGACACAGAAAAGCTCAGACCTAGGCTGTATAGCTAACACTAAGTGATTTTAATATGATTTGAAGGAGAAGATGCTGATGAGCTTAGCATCAAGTTTAGAAAAAGAACAGTAAAGGCTAGATAATAATGATAATAATTAAGTATAGGCTGCCATAGGCAGAGAATCTTAGAAAAGAAAAAACAACACTGATCAGCAGGACAGGTCTTAGCACACCATCTTCTTATCAGCCAGTTTCAGTGAGCATTATTCAAAATGGGATTTTTAAGAGGAATTTAACGTACGCCTGGGAATATTGAAGGGAAGGTCCCCTGTGCAGAAGGCCACCAGGCAGTGGAAGATGCATTCAATGCAAAAGGGAAACCATCTGGCTCCCCAGGAACATGTAAGAGATGACAGGACAGGAAGGAATTGGTCCCAAAACACCTGAAGAAAACTGGAAGGAAGTTTGTATCTGATGTATTCAGCAACACAAGTTTGATCTCCAGGTTTTGTTTCTTGGAGACAGAAGCAGCAGCAATGCGGGATGGAAAGGAACAGAGACGTTCCAAAGCTACGAACCAGGAATGTGATCTGTGCCACGTTGATGGAATTAGCATGGAAGTGTTGTATTTACTAGTTCCAAACAACTAAGCAGCACTTTTTGAGAAAAAACAAAAATGTTGGATAAGAGTCTAGTCATGTAGATTAGAGGAAAGACAAAAACTTAGTTGTCAAGATGACAGTTTTACTTTAGACTACAGACTTACACTGACCCAGAGAAGGCAAATCCACGAAGAACTGCCCTGCTAACCATTGCAATGCCCCAAATTTTTCATCAAATTTAGCCTTATGAACAAGACTTCCAGCATTGCTTTCTCTAAAGGCTTTCAAGTCTTCTAAAAAAACACATCTCATCATCTGCCTTTACTTCCTTTAAAATTAAATAAATTGCACAAAATTTTGTTACCATTTTCACAGGGCACAATCAAGATACCCCTAGTGATCATAAACTTTTTCGTACTCAGAACTTTATTCACAATGCTAAGGAAGTTTTACTTCTTTTGCTGTAATTCATTTCCCCTAGAGTAAGTGCAGATGAAGGACTGCACAATATGATCCATACAAGATTTTTCAAGGTCTTGGAAGACAAAGGTTTCCTTCACTTGTAGTAGAGCATGAATTAGTACACTGAATTCAATGCTATCTCTTGGTTTACACTAACCTTTTACATGCACAAAACAGAAAAAAAAGAAATCTCAGTAACTTCACTCCCCCCGCCCTTGTCTGGAAACCATAGAAACCAAACTGAAAGTACAGCCAAGAAGTTCGTCATTTGGCTATCTCTGGCTGATCTCCATGGAAACATTTCACTTTTTGTTGAAATGAAAGGTTTTCAAATTAGACAAATGGCCACAGCTTGATGGGTTATGACATCTTTGGGGAGAATTTAAAGAATGAAAATAATGTCAAGTATTTCTGCTTTACATATTCCTATTACATTTCTAGTTAATACTATTCATGCCTGTTTTATTTCATCATAATTACAGCTTTTATTTTAGAGCTATGTTATCAAACAGGACACGAATCAGGAAAAAAAATTGCGATGCCTTGCCTACAACCCAAAATCTATTCACTACAGCATACAAAATGGGTACCATTCACTCAAAATTATATAGGTGGTCATATAATATCTTTTCTGCATGCCTAGAAGATTGAATAGAGGCATTGAATGCGTCATGACGGTCAAGACTGGGAGCTAACAAAACACGTAACATTGGCTGGTCATACCTCAGAACTACTGCTTAAGGAAGCAGGGAGGCATTTCTGCTTTCTTTCCACCTCCTTCACCTTTTCATGTTAATTATATAGGTACAGCAAGGGCTAGATGACCTGAAAAAGTCTAAAAACTCTGTAGTTCTAGCAGCAAGACAGCTGATATTGAAGGCACTTCCATGAGACTCAAAGCTTTCATGGAGTTCATGCAGGCGTGTATTTGAGCATTTCAATTACGTGCACGTGAGGACACATGGAACAGAGACAACTGACCTGATGATCCTACTGAGGCTTCAGACTGGGGATGGCACACTTCTCCTCAGGACACCAGCAGAAAGAAAATACTTTTGGCAGACTCCAGCTTTGGGACTACACTTTTAATCGGCAACTCTTAATATAGGTCACTTAAGGAACAAGGCTGGTGGCTGATAGATTGGACTGATACAGCTAAGTTTAAGCAAATTCCTTCCTCCAGCACCTACATCCTCTCTAGGATCAGGGATATGATGTCCAGAAAAAGAATCATGGTTCACCTGAACATTTATGTGAGTCATGTGCAACTTTTTACTAATCAGAATCTCCTATAAAAAAATGATTGTTGTGAGAAAAGAAAGTGCAAAACAGACAGTAGAAAACAAAAAAGCTTTATCTTTTTAAGTGGAACACAAATAGTGTTCTTCAAATTCCTCCATGGTGAAACATGGCTAACCAGTGCCAATACCCTGCTAAAGCATAGATTCAGCAGTGTAGATTAGCTGCTCTTGTTACAAAATAGTCTGAGGTACTCAAACAATTACATTTGTTTGTTCTTATACAATTCTCTTTTACTGTTGGAGCCACTCTACTCCATGAATTTTCATTCTGCTCCTTTGCAGGGAGCGTGCATGACGTAGATGAGAATAGGGTAATTTTCCTTCTGCTAACCTAAATAACACCAGAAGCTCCATTCCCAGAAAACCCTTAGGCCACAAAGGACAAATACTGAAGTCATCTTAATTCACGTAAAGAAAGGAGAAATACTGAAGTCATCTTAATTCACGTAAAGAAAGGAGAAATACTGAAGTCATCTTAATTCATTCAAAGAAAAAGAAAACCTGCTAACATTACTCAAGAATTACTCAGCTTATTATTATGTACTGCAGAACAAACTACAATACATGTATGATATGACTTGCGACCTTAGAAAAACCTCTAGATTTCTCTTACTGATCATGCAATGAGTATTGTTCCCAATGTCAGCACTTCCACATTACATGTAGTTAACTAATGCCCAGTGGTGGCAGCTTATTCCACTACTCCTATCAGTGGTCTGCTTGCAAAGAAACAGTGACAGAGACTAGTGTACAGGAAACATTGCCAGTGAGGGAGACGTCATCCAAATTCAGCTGCAGACAAACTGTCACTGAACAAAAGAGTGAAAATATGCTGATGTTTCCTGAAATTTGAAAGAATGTCAGAAAGATTGCAATGAATTATAGAGACAGAAGTAAACAGAGCAGCAAACCCAAGGAAGTCGTAAAACTACATTCACAAAGAGAAAATGATAGACATGATATGACTGTGATGAAAGTTTTATCAAACATTCAAAGTAGAATAACAGTACAGAGGCAAGATGAAGGGGAGAAAAGGGTTATATCTGCCTCAGCTACTTCAAATACATAAATAAAAATACTCACACGAAAAAGGACTGCAGAGCCTGGTCCAAGTTACACAACTGTGCTTAAGACAGAGCCAGCGTCTCTGTCTTACTCCACCTGGTTTCCCTGTACTTTTGAACATTTATACCGAGCTGTTATACTCGGCACTGCTAATACATCAGCAGAGCTGCACCTTACCGACTACCAGCTTCAGGAAATGCATGGATCAGCTGGAGAGAAACTAGAGGAAAACAACAAAAACCAGAGGGCTGAGAAGCAGCCTAGAGAGAAGGCTTGAATGAATTGGAGCTACAGAGTTTGGGGAGGAAAAGGCTACAGGGAGACCTAGCAGCCTTCTAATATGCAAAAGCCCTTTGTAGGAGAAGAGATTAATCTCTTCTGTGTCCATTGTAGTAGGCCAATAACACATTAAATTGCAGCAAGGAAGATTCAGACTAGGTATTTCCAACATTACATGCAGTTAATTATTATGATACATTTCCTAGTAGGAGTTGTAAAGTCTCTATCACTGGCAGTTTTTAAGAACACGTTATACAAACACCTGTCAGGAAGTATTTACCCAGAAATAGTTCTGCCTGGGGCAGAGGAATTGGCCAGCTCAGGATTTCTTTGCCTCACTTCTGCAAAAGGAGCCAGAGACTTGGGGATTTGCAGATGACACACAGAGCAAGCTCCTTCCACTCATTAACCTGGGAAGTCCAGAGGAGCTGATCAGTTTGAGCAAAGCACTGGCTAAATTTCTTCAGGTGTGACAGACTAGACAACCTCTGCAGATTCTTCAAGCTTTTTTCCTAGAGCTTTCAGATAAGAGGAAATTGGAGCTGTAGAAGCAGAGTAGTTCATTTTTAGGCTAATGTGGAGCAGCTAGAGTTCAAAACTTAAGCTCCTGTTTAAAAACTTGACCCTTAAGAATCTAATGAAATCAATTTTAACTAAGCCTTTTTAGGGAACCTTTGAACATCCTAATTGACTTGGCAGTTGGGAGGTTTAATGACTTCATCTAGATGTTTACCTGTAAGTAATCTTTTTGTAGAAAGAATGTGGCATCATGCAAGTGTATATATCTGACTTCCTCAACATATCACCACTTCTTAGTTTCTATGCCAGGCCTCTGTCAAATGAGGCAGTAGTAGGGAATCTATCCAAAGGGCTCAACATAGCTTTTGTCAGTGCTGCTGGATTAAGACAGGAATAAGTTTTTAAATAGCAAGATCTCTCCACATAGCATCTCCTACCCTGCTTATACTCCAGTCCTGCCTGTATGGGCTACACTGCATAAGCAGCTCTGAAATATTAATTTTTGTTTCCATAGCACAAAATTAGAAATTGTAGAACCCCAAACAGATTGATCTGACCAGAGAGCGCTGTAGACAGGTTTTGGTCTACCCGCTAATTTTGGTGCTTCTGACTGCCACTAGAGAACTGAAATAGAAAATTTAACTTTAAACACAAGAAAGCACATGAGCCAGCTACCCTCTTTCCCTGCCTCCTGCTGCCCGTGGGCTCAGTGATGCAATGCAGCACTTACTAGCCCTGCTCCTCCATCCATGGTCTTGGCCCCAAGCAGCCTTTTCCCATCCCCACCAGCAGCACAAGGCTGGCATAGGCTCTTGGGACATGGCACTAGATCCCTGAAGGCACTAGATCTTCTGTTCATGATAAAGAGCCAGACAGCCCTGAGATGGGGCAACCACCACTGTTTGTGCAATCTGGATAAGGCACTCTGCAGATGCAAGAATTTATGCACATTTCACAAAATACGAAGGTCTAAACACATACATATATCACTGCAGGATTTTTAAAATAAATACTTTCTAGATTTTCATATTTAATAATCACACTTCTTTTGTTCTTGCCCCAGTCTTTGTGGCTACTAAGACCATTCTCACACTAATAATTTCTTCTTTGCTTTAATATAAAAATATTAAAATCTCCTCTTGACTTCTCTTGGCACAGCTTGTAATAGAACTGCATCTGGAAACACTATACCATATTCTTGTATTACTTTTACAGCAGGAACTGCTAAGTACTTTGGCTCGCTTACAAATTCTTCAATTCAGTAAGATATAATTGCTCAGTGATTCATGCCTTTGCTAAATCTATGCAAGTTGTAGGCATATTATTAACATCACATAAAACCCTAGAACTAAAAAGATTAGTGAACAGCTTTTTTTTCTTGGACATTGACACTTTGCAGATAAATTATATTGTCAAAATGTTTAAGGAAAACAAAGCACAATTATGACAGGAATGGTTTTATTTTACACCCTGCTCCACTTTAAAGAGTTTAGTAATTGTTCTATGGCTAAGTATAGCATAATTTCAACATTTGTTTATCCATGCAACAGCACAAGCCAGCATGAAATAGCATTAAATGTTCATTTCAGAAACTTATGGTACAATTTCTTTATGTCAATAGAATTTCACAGTCAAGAAGCCACAGGCCTGTGCAGTGACAGACAGTGGCATAAATAGGCCATGGTACGTCACCTAGTAATTGTTCTGGAGCCTGTGGCATCTCTTTGAACTACAGCGTATCTTGACTGTTGGCTGGCTAGGCTTGGTGAACACATTCACGTTTAAGCTTTTACAAAGAGTGGCTGATGACTGTATAAGACTATTAGAAATAGATCTTGCTGGCACATTCACTTTATTTCAAATCTGAGCTTTGATTTGCTTCAGACTAAAATAATTGGTTTTTCTTACACTTCTGCCTGATGACTGAGATCTCTTCCCAATGCAGGTAGGTATCAGCTATGATCAATCATGGTTATTTGATTCAACTACATAAAGAAGTTATGGCATCTTTCATTTTTCATTGCAAGGTAGATTTTTTTCCACATCCTCAATGGCTTTGATTCAATAGATGTTTTTCTAGGATACTTTCTCTACAGAAAGGGGTGAGGGGGAAAGTAGAAAACCACAGGCAGGGAAGAAGGTGGTGGGAAGATTCACTACTAATGGCATACGCCATCGACTATAGTGAAACTCCAAAGTGGCCACAGCAGCTGAGAAGCACTAGGGCTTACCCTGCAGCTGCAGGATACTCTGATTGCAGCCTCTCTGGGGTGTCTCCTGGAAATTTCAGGAGGAAACTTCTAGAGGAGCCAGGAAGTCCAACGAGATACAGTAGCTCTGGCTTTCTTAATGGCCAATTTGGTGATGAAGTTGTCTTGCCAAGGTAGTTTAAAGGTGACAGTGACCCCTTACTTTATATAGTGTTAAAATAATAATAATAATAAATAATTTCATAGCCTTTCTCACCCAGGTTAGCACACAGAATTCTGCTAGAGGAATTTTGATTAACCAAAAAAACATAGCACTGGATATATCATCCATCACTAGAAATCTAAGATATGGTAATATCAGAAATCTGAGTTAAACTTACAAAGATCACTGCCTTTATCATCGTTTGCTTTCATCACATGTATAAAACAAACAGGAAAAAGAACATTTATGTTCAAAGCCAGTAAAGAAATCTGCTTCATACATAGTGCTATGAAGTTTAAGACAAATGATGTGTGACTTTTACCCCTTTTAACAGGGACTGATATACCTTACAAAATAAATGACTAGAAAAATACTAGTGCTTCTAGTCATTAATCACTCATATCTAACAGCCATCTTGTGGCAATTGATTCTCCTGGTAATTATATACTAGGATATTTTCAGATAGAACGTGTTAAAATGCTTTTGGCAAAGAAGGAAGGAAATGAAAGTACTTTTCTGTTGTCTCAAAACTGTAATATCAAGACCACACAGATTCTGGCATCTGTTATTAAGCTTAGATCGAGGTCTACTTCTTATAAGGTAAAATTACATTGCCTTCAGACTTTGCAATGTATCTCACAAACATGCATATGCAAAAGAGAATTGCACTGGAATTTTGAGTTAAGTTGTATAGAAATACAGTTTGTTTTAAATAAACTCCGAGAGAAGAAAACAGCACACGAAGGCAAAACTGCAGAGACGAGCCTGGGGAGACAAGGGAGTGTGGGAGTTGCTTTCTATAAGCCAAACCACAGCAGTGAACTGCTACTGGTCTTTCTAGGCACAAAAAGGAAAAAAAAATAAAAATAAGATATATATAAAGCCCCAGAATCCCCCTGAAAGACAGCAGCAGTGTCCATAAGGCTCTACAGCTCACACATGGGGCACCGAGCCCCAGGACTGCCAGGGGAAGGAGATGTAGGAGCTGGCATTAAGCAGTCATTGCCAGCTCTGGATAAGGGATCCAGCGCCTCATAGTAGCTGCTGAAGCAGCAGCTCTAAATATCACCCAAGTGATTTTTTCAGACAGAAGCATCAAGGCATCTTTGCATTCACAAGGTCACAAGCTTCCTTCCCACCAATAACCTGCTGCGGTTAATACCAACAAGCCTAACACGCAGGGTACTCACGTATTCTGTACGCACTACTCTGTACGTCATGAGGATGAATTGCACCAGGACAGCATCAGAATTCAAATATGCTCCCTATCAATGCAATTAAGAGCTACTAGGACTTTAACATCATGAATGACTTTCATAAGGCTCTTAAAAAAAAACAAAAAACACTAATTAAAATTCACAGCCTAGGTCATCTACAGTTATCTAACAATTTACAGCACTTCACACTGCATGCTCCCCTGGTTAAGCCTATTTTTTTATTAAAAACCTAGTAAACAAAGATTCAAAGGAGTGCAAAATACTGACCTTCACAACCACATGCTGGTCACACTACAAGAAGAAAAGGAGCCAAAATGTAGTGGGGCAGTAATAAAAGGCAGAGGTAGTTAACAGATCAGCAGTGAAGGAGATAAAAATTTTGTTTTGATCAAAGAAAGCTGAGGATAATTATCAGCTGCAGCTTTTTTTTTTCCCTAGTCCCAAACCTCAATGCTGTTCATTACAATAACATGCCTAATGGTTGTAATGCTTTGCAACCGTGAACGCGAGAGAAGATTTTCATGGCCATTTTCTTCTACAAATGTTAATGTCAAAAAGAAGAGGACATAATGTACAATGATGAATTTCTAGCCTCATTTATTACCATTTCTCGTTAACCTCAGCACTCAGTTTAATTAGAGTTGCAAGCACGGGGTCAGCTGATTTCTTGCCTCTGATAACTTTGTTAATGTTCTCCTGTAGCCAAAGCTATCATTAGCAAAAGTGCAAGTACCGAGCGTGACATCGTTATCTCACGTCTGCCCCAAGAAACCCCAAGAAAGAGATTTGTTAAGGGTTTCTGTTTGTTTGTTTTAAGCATTAGGAGTGTAACCCAGGAGACTGACCTAATTAACTTTTTGCAAGAGCAACTCATTAAGTTGTTAATTAGCAAATACACATCTCTCAGTTTCTACGATTGTTGCAATACTAGGCAGTATTTATGAGCAAAAGTGATAATTAGAGATACTTTCTAATTTATCTTTTTAAGGCAATCTAAAAGTTGTTGCCTGTGGAAGGGGCTGTGATACAGAACTTGTCACGACACGAGCCACAAGCACTGTTTAACTGCTACCCTGTTCCTGCTTCCAGCTATTCAGAGCGGAGGCAGAGCTTTTCCTTCCCATAAGCAAATAAAAATAAAAGTCTAGAACCACTCATACATTAATTTTTCCACTCCTGAAAACAACCCTTGCCGTGGCTTACTTTACGTGCCTTACTTTCAGCCAGGCTGGCAAAGGCGGTTTCCAGCTGTGGGCGAGCAGGGATGAAGCAGACGGGGGTGAACGGTCCAGGAGCTGTGGAAACACAGAGCTCCTGGGAGCAGCTTTGCTTCCATCGGATGTCGATGGAGCTGTCGCAGTCCGACCTAACGCATCCACTGCAGGCAAAATTTGCAGTGATGAACGGTGAGAGCAGCGGTACTATGTTTCATCACTTTGCTCTTGACCATGTGTACTTTTAAAGTTATCTATTTGTAAGTCTGTTGTTCTTTTTTGCCTTCATATCACTAATATTTTTACCAGCTCAGCTCTCCAAAATCAGCAAGACAGGCTGCACCCCTCCCTCTGAGGTGAAGTGGTATTTCTGTGGAGTAGGGAGGTTGCCGGCACTGTTACAATTACCTTCTATTATCACTTTAAATTCAGTATTATTTCAGATTTAAATTAATTAGTTAAGGAACTTAAAGCTGATACTATGATACAATTGTACAAAGCAAAATGATGCCCATGCTAGCACAGTGCAGGGACAAGAAAATAGGATTGGTATATCTATATTTCTGACTACTCCAGAGTGATTCTTGAGCTAGTTTTAGAAAAGGAAATGTGTCTGAAGGAACCTCTTAGTGCATCATGGTCACACACACACAGATGTAGGAGGACATAGCTCTCAGGTGGCCATGAGCCTTTCTGGTTTTCTTTAAGGTATAATTTTGAACAATTAATGCAATTTGTATAGAAGTACATAAACACAAGTTTAATATTTGTCTGAATAAGTTCAACAATTCCTCAATACGGATCCCTAAACAAGGTGTTTTTATTTTTAATATTACATTCATTTACATACACATACATAAGTATATTTGTAAAGTATTTGTAAAATATACTTACTGTACTACTCACTGCACTTAACCAAATTCATTGTATTTTTTGCCTTTAATCTTATGTTCTTTTTATATCATCAGTAATATCAGGAACATAGCTGACAAACAGATACTTGGAAATATTTTGGAAAACAGGGCTTGACTTTACTAACACCCTAAAAAAACACTTGATGCTCAAATATCTGTTACCTTCTTTGTAAACATCTTGAACGTGATACATAAATGCACAATAAATTTAATGTTCTTATTAGTATGCTGTGGAAAGGCTACATGATCCACACTGAACTGTTACGTAGTTTGTTCATTCTTATGTCTAAAATCTTAATGTTTGCTGTAAAGTATTAAACTTTTAGATTTTCTTTTTGCATCAGTTTGTTTCTTCTAGTAGATGTCTTCCTGCATGGAAGTTCTAGCATGAGTAGAGTTGATAGTTAACCCTGGACTTACAGAATTACTGCCTTTCATATTTTAACACTCCTTTCTTATCTGCCAGCTGTTCATTTTTTTTATCTATATATATTTTATGCTGCTGCATGATATTTTATTCACTCTTCAGCTTTGACTGTTTCCTCATATTTTTCATATGGAAGAAGACATTTGAAATTCTTTGCTTCTTCAGACCTCATTAGTTAGCTGCAGACTAATTAAACATCTTACATGCTGAGGCAAAACAGCTTTAGGTCACAGCGCACCAAATAAACTCTAGAAGTAAACTACACATAATTCTAGAGAAAGAGGACAGGAGGCCTAAAGTTATTTTCCAGAATTTTAATGCGTAAAATGAGGCAATTCTTTTAATACAGAAAGTGGCACAGAAATCTATCCGAATCCAAACTGGGTTCCAGGCAAAGAGGACAACAGAGTAGGACCGAAGCGATAAAACACTTCACAGGCTTGAGGGAGGCTGATGCTCCCTTACTGCGGGAGGACGTTATGTTTCCATTTGCTCACTTAGTTCCCAGTCACATAACTGATGAAGACGAATAGTTGGCCTTTACTACACAGTTCAAGGGCACTTCACAGCCTTTTTTTTGTCCTAAATTCTTATGTTCATCTGGGTTTTATGAGTACAGTCCAAAACGGGGGCTGTACACAGTGTGGTTCGAATGAGTCCTTAGCTCACTGCTTGCACCCTTTCTGCTGATGTGCACTTGTGCAGCTTAACATTTAGTCAAAAATAAAGTCGGTTAAACAGCGCCTGTTCTTCTAGTCTGGGTAATATAGCATGTGCTGCTATGCAGTCAGGAACAGCGAACTTGTGAATTTACCTATGTTTTCTAAAGTATTCCATCATTTTTGTAGCGGTAGCTGTACAGCCTGCAGCCTCAAAAGTTACGATACCAAAAATGCAAGAACAGCCTTCTCTAAAAATTATTCTGTACTAAACCTCTGCCACCTTTACAGGCTTCCTTTTCTTTGCTCCTCCAGAATAGGCACATGTCCCAGTTTTCTATTCTCAAAATTTCCATTTAGACTGATTCTGGCCCATTGTAGTGTCTTTAAAGATGTGAATGCTTTTTCTTTCCCTAGTATATTCTGATTTCATGCCAGGAAATCCATATTTCCCAAGGCTTTCTCTGACAGTTTCTTCATTGCTGCTACTACTCATTCAGTGTCATACCAGTCGGAGCTGAACGTTTCCATTACTTCAGGAAACAGTTATCAGAAAATTCACTCTGGGTTATATCCTGCAAAGAGGTTCTTAGTTTAAGCATAGGCTTTGTTCTCTGTTTAACATAATCTCATTTAATAATAAAAGTCACAAGTGGATAATAAGTTATTTCTAAGCAGCAAAGGTCAGGTTTCCTACTGATTTGTATCTTCTGTTTCTGTATCTCTGGAACAAGCCTGGCTCTCCTCTGCTCGCTCCCTCAGCCCTCTAGATGTCCACTGTGACCTGAGCTCATGCTCTCCTCCATGCTCACAAACCCTCCAGCAGTCCCAGGGCTCCCTCACTTACTCTCTGCACCCTCCTCCTTCCTCCTCCATCACACACGTGAACATGGTGCTGAACCCACGGACCATTCCTGCCAAGGCGCTGGTCTCAGGTGGAGGAGGAAAGTATGAAGCAGGAGTTTTGAGAACATACCCTGCCTCCTTTCAGCAAGTTATTGGTAGGACCTCTGCCCGTTTGCCGCGTCTAGTTGAAATTGTTCAGTGTGCTCAAAAGTTTTCACATCTCTTGGGAAGGAGGGAGAGGAAAGAGTTAATATGAAAAAAACACTGTTTCTCTCCACCAAGATGGAAGGGCACAGCTCACAGAGTGTCTGTTCTTCAGTTTTCACAGGATTCGTGTTACGGCATACATAAGGGTACTACAGTGGAGGCAGAAATCTTGGGTTTCAAATGCAGACTACCTCCCACTTTACAAAGAAGTAGTGAAGGTGGAGGTCATTTACTATTATTAGAAAGCAGCTGAATTGCAGTAATGGCAAGCAGAACAGCACCCCAGCAGAGGGAAAGGGAGCCACAAATAACAACCGAGGCTCAAAATAGTTTCCAGGATTCTACCCAAAACTGGAGCATTTCATAGCTGTACAAGCCTTCTGACTGCAGTGAAGCTTTAGGAAAGTAAAGCAGAAGCAAGATGTTCAAATTTAATGGATAGGCAGAAGAGTCACAAACTAGCATTAAATATGCTTGAGAACAGGCATGGAGGGCTGTTATAACTCTGGAAAAGAATTATAGCTAAGATCTTAGCTTAACATCTAGGGAGCTATGTATTTGCAGTGTAAAAAATTAGATTCTTGAAGAGTATTTTAAACTCTTGGTTCCATTAGGTCCTTGCTTCCCTCTGAATGTGATGGTTATTTAAGAGTGAGGCTTGACTGATTGCTGTCTGAAAGAGTATTGAACAAAGAGGTTGAAGGTGAGAAGAAATAAAGGACTAGAGACTAAATTGCACTTGGCCCAAGGCAAACCAACGACAAGTCTACTTATTTACATATCCTCCTGAAACATTTAAGCTAGAGAAACTTTGATAAAGAATTTAAGATACTGCTGTAAAAACTGTTAGTTCTCAGTCTTCTCTGTTGTCGTATTACATATCCTTTGGAGATTGTGACAATCAATATGCTTTACATGGGCTATCGAGGCTAATTACTTTCAGGAGTTTTATTCACCTGAAGAAGATATGATACACTGTCCAAAAGGTGAAATTGTCTATGTACGCTATTTATCCTCTACAAAAAAATAAAAATAAATAAATAACAGTCCACGGTCTCTGTTTCAGATTATTCAGAGAGGATAATGAACAGCTCAGAAGAATAGTGACACTATGTAGATGGTTTAAAACAAGCCTCAGTTATAAAATTTGGTCTGGGTTTCCAGATTTAGTTTTCCTCAGAAGAGTCTTATTGTGGAGACCCAATCTGTGAAATAAAAGTGTTAAAACTCCCAAATCCCATCAGCTTTCAGATGGCAGGTAGGACTGTTCCAGCCAGCACTCCAAGCTGTTCCGCACATCAGCTCCACTTCACTCAGTTTGCATTCAGTGTCTATTCCCTTCCCAATCCATCCATCCATCCACCCATCCATTTTCTCAACATTCCTCAGGCTAGACAGTTACAGATTCCAACTTGCAGACACCTATGTATGTATGTGGCTATATGAAACATATTACTACAGTCTTCTACAGAGTAAATCTTAAAGATAAGTATATTCAGTATTTTCATATTGAGATCATAACAGAATCTTTAGCAGGCCCAGGGCAAACCTTACAACTTCTGTCTGTCCCAGGATGCACATCCCATGCTGGCTGGTCTGGCAATGAAGGAAAAGTCCATGGTGCAAGCACTTAGCTAGGGACAGTGGCTAGCAGCAAAACACGAAAACAGAAACAGTCAAGAAAGCAGATCACAGAAAGTCAGATAATGACACAAAATCTTGAAGATTTTAATTTCTGAAGATTATTAATGATGATGTAATAGCAGATTACATTACAATCATTAAGTCTAATTGAGTTTCAGAATATAGAAAGTAAATCTAGGTTACAAAGTCTGCAGACTTCTGTTTTTAGTGAAGCAAGGATAGATTCAGCTTTAGAGTTGTAACTGTTACTGTCAATGCATAGACTAGCAGGCTCTATAATAACATTTTGCAGAGCATTAATTTTGTGCATGCACATAATCACAATAAAAGCCACTACTGTTCCCAGATTCAAGAGACTAAATTTGCACAACTACAAGAACAGCATTTTTTGTGTGTGTCAAGTGAGATATGCAAAACTTAAAGATCTGCCTGAATATTGTGCAGGAAAGGAACATCACTCTTACTTTGCAGGCAAAGAGGAAAAAATACTGGGCATGAACTCAGCCAGAGCATAAAGTTGTCAGCTGTCCATTGCCTGGTCTGAAGGGGCAAAAATAAGCAGTGCTCACATAGCATAAAAAAGGAAAAAAAGTGGTAAAGTTCTTTATGAAATATGTTGCTGAAAATAAGAGATGTCTGTCATATGAAGAACTGTACTTATTCTGAAGCACAGCAGAAAGTATTGCTCAATCTCCAAGGTAAAAGAGGAAATAAGTATACCTATTAGTACTTCATGTGGCACTTGAAAATACCCCTGCTTCTATATAAACAAGTGACAAAGAAACAAAGCTCTCCCCAGACACTGAAGCTGACATCCTGTGCTACAGATTTAACATAAACCTGAGACGGATTTTTAATTCTGACAGGTTATATATCAACAGTACTCTGAGAAAACAAAAGCTGTATGTCACAGATTCATGTTCCCTATGCTACTGACTGCAAGAACCTAAAGAAATATAACTTTTGTGAGCTTCTTTGGTTGCTTCTGACACACAGTGACGTGAAGTAGATTCAGGCCCAATTCATTCTTTTAGGATGTTTTGTAAAGTGACTTTCAAAAAAAAGTGTTACGAGGTTCCTCATTTATCCTGTCTCAACACCCTCCTGTTCAAAGTCACTTAACTGACAGGTTAAAAACAAAGTTATTGCCAGTTTTCCAAAGTCAGTGCAACTTCCCTCAGTATTTTCCAGCTCATACGTACCCAAGTGAGAAGTGTCTCTATTTGGCAGACAGTTAGACAAGCCCGGCTTGCCTGCAAGGCTGCCACATCTATGGAGGCTTCGGAGGACCAGAGATAGCAGCAGTTATTAAATATTCTTCAATCCCGAGTAGAAACACCTCAGCAGGGAGTATCAGAAAACTTGGCGGAAGAAGGTTTGGAATTGGTAACAACCTTGTTAGAGAAAAGGGATTCAAGCCACGGAGATAAAGAACATGCAGGAAAGCACGCTGAAAGTCCTGGGAGTCCACAAGGTCAGGATTCGTTGCAAGGCCCAGGGCAAGTGGACTGCCTAGCCCTGTTTCTGTAAAGGGCAAGCCACAGTCTCTGCCCAGGAATTATAACAGGAAAGTCTAGGAAAGAAAAAAATACTGCACTTCTTTCCTAGCAGATGAAGTGCAGAGAGCACCTATCAGTGCGCTGAGCTCATGTTTCACTGAAATTTTGCCGTGGCATTCTGACTAATGCACTGAGAGGTAGGGTTTTTTTCATGTTTTTCACAAAAAAATGTTGAAGGCAGGCAGGGGTTACTCAGAAGCTTATTTGAGTACAGAAAAAATCTACGCTTTCCTCTGAGCCAGTGTGAAAGTCAAAGCCTATTAGAATAGGTTATATGACCCATAAACTGCACATATCTTCAGTGGCTGGAAGTCCAGGCATCACTGTAGGACTAGGTAGGTGTGTATTTGTTACTCTGCTGTAACAAAAGTATATAGAAATATTTCTGATCCTTGATGCCATTTCAGGTGCTATACTACCACATACTGACCCGAGCAAAAGGCTCTTAACTAATGGACTTTGACTGAAATTTTCCCTCTTTAGGGCTAACAAAAATATTAAAGCTAAATGGTTTGTTCCATTATAAAGTGAAGACTTGCTATTTGGTGATAATATTGTTTTGGACCAAAGCAGCCATCTTCAAAGAGCTCTCAGAATTTTTAGCTAAAAGGCAGTAAAAACTCTGCAATTTGGAAATATCTGCAAAGGCTTTAGGTGTCATTCATATTTGCTCTTTGATTTCAATACATACCAGAAGATTTTGGGCAGTTTGAGGATTATGAATACCGTAAGCCTCAATACGACCTTCTTAGAAGGCAGAACATTTGTCAGTAATTTGTCTTTCAAATTTTATGCTTGATCATGTCAGTTGGTTAAACATTAAGTCATTTCATCCCAAGTAGCTGAGTAACATCATGCATTAATGCAGTTGCCTAGGCATGAGGTGAGAGCAGTGGAACAGGTTAATGGCATTGCTGACCTGAGAGAGATCAGAAACTGATTCTGATAGAGGTGACAGTATTTCTCAGACACATTTAATTCACTCAAATTTTAAATGTTATTGGTATTCTATCAAAAAGAAGCATCTGAAATAAAACATATAATACTTCAGAGAATGGAAATATACAAATATAAGTGTTCTTGAATGTTAACATGGTTCTTGAGTCATTAAAATATTTCTTTTGCTCTAGTCACGAAGAAAAAAATGATTAATCATTTAACTGTCATGAAGTTTCAGCTTTGTTATTGCACTTTTTTCATGAATCTAAAGAGGCAAAACACGACTCCTAGATGCACTAAATGAATCAGGCATATAAGGCTTGTATTAGCTAAACTACGAATAATAACTTCTGACTGATTTAGCACAGTTGTATGACTTTAACCGAGAGACTTGGGCCTTTCCCTGCTGCACTGGCTGAAGATGTGGCACGTATTCAGCAGTTACCCAACTAGCTGCTAATCGCAAGAATATCTGACCAATGTTTATGATGAGAGACTGCTTAGTGAGAGCAAGAGATGAACAAATAAGTAGGGATAAATTCAAATTTTCCCTGCAATCAAGTGGGTTACAATGAAGTGATAGAGATTTATACATGCTGTTGGTACTATACTTACCATCTCCTTTCCTGGCCCTTTAATGAGGAATCTCTTTCTTCCTTCCCCAAGACAACCATGTTACCCATGTTCACCTCTTCACCCATGCTAAGCAGTACTTCTTCCCCAAGGGAAGGCAGAAAGATATCAATATTAACCTTGCAGGGCAAAAGACTCCCTGACTAACTAATCCCAGATCTTGGGGAAAACAAATTGGTTTTTCACAGAAGTGCTGAGGTTAATAATGGGCAGGAACCACCCCTGCCATGGCAGTGAATAACACTTTCCACCTCACCAGCTACGAGGAACCCTAAAAAGCCGACAAGTGAGTCAATATCTTGCATTTCTTTCACTGCTGGTCATTGAATTAAATACCATGGGGAGAAAGGAACTCCAATTTGCAACTATTTAGTGAACAGCTTGCCATAAGGCTCAGAAAATTGGTAGTTTCTAAGATTAAAGACACCCACAGCCTCTCTATATACACGTGGTAGCTTTTGTTCCCTCTGAAATTATGCCTTATACTAGGAAGAGATGAATTGTGACCTAAATCCAGGAAAGGATTTAAGCACTTCCATCCAACAGCTGGGCTACTGTGCGCCTTAAAATATCTGCTAGCTGCCTTAGTTATCTAGCTCCATAGATCTATCTAGATCCTTAGGCAACAAGGAAAAGATTTAGGTTCATAAACCTAGGTGTCAAGTGGCCTTCTAGACACCCTAGGATAAAGCTGGGACAACTGCATAGGGCTCAGAGTTGGCACAGGGTTTATAGGAGACATCTATACTTTCTGAAGAGCAACTGGAAGTCCATGAGGACACCCAAGTATATTCAAATATGGCCTATTCCAGGCTTCGGTAGCTGAATAGCACCTGCCAGTAAAGTCTCACTGGCATGACGTATTCCCATCAATGAGCATGTATGAAACTGCCCAAATACTGATACTACACTATTCTTCATAGCTGTATTTTCCATCTCACTCCCAGCTGGGCTCTGAAAACAGGCAGTGGCCCATCAAAATCTTACCTGCTGGCAGGTAGACAGCGATACCTCAGGGAACTCAGCAAGTGCTCTTTTATGCAAGGACCAACAAGAGAAACGTAGCGCTATCTAGCATCTACAGTACCTTTTATTTCTCTCTTTCATGAGTAAGACATTCCCCCAAAAGCTGGAAGAGTTCTCTATTACATACCCTTTTTGCCTACTTTTAAAATATCCACTCCCTTAGAGGGCCTCCATCTCATACTCATTCCCACATGACCAGCTAGTTGGATATCCTGAGAGCAGTTTCTATCCCTTTGCACAAAGACCTCACTGGATCTAACAAAATGAGGAAAAGTGACTCATATGATTAGGTGCCCCTATCTCAAACAATAACTACATGATATTATGTCTTAAAGTAATTTCTTTCAAATCAAATCTAGAGATAGCAGCAACCACATTTCTAAAAGTGCTTTATTATCAGAGCATCCTTAAGTCACGGATGGGAGTCACCTGAAAAATAATAAATGTATTAGAATAATCAGCTACTGATTGTTTAACATCACTAAGCAAAGGCAGTAAGATGACTTTGCAGTTCTGATCATTCTGCATTACAAATTATGAACTTCAGTGGCATTTGGCAATTACTCATCTGGCTGCACATTTTACTGAGCACACGCCGAGGCTGAAAAGTAACCAAGAATTGCAAATGCAATTGAACACCCTCAGAACCTCGTGTACATCTATTACTTCTGTAACCTACAACTTTCAGCCTTTTCAAATGGACTTATAGCCAGGCTTAGCATTGAAGAAATTGGGCTATATATTAAGCTTAGTCACAGATGTTTCTTAATTTAACTAATAAGCTGAAGTTTCCCAATATTTGGTCTTTTCTCTAGGAAATAAGGTTTAAATTCACCAAGGAGTCAAGTATGTATGTGAGTATATACATGTTTGTCTGCATCTGTGTGTACCCCTCCTCTTACTCTTTACTTTTGAACCCTTTGCCCACTATCAGACAGATTTGACAGGGAGGTATAGACTTGAAGATATTTAGTCTTATATACCTTAAAGATATTAAGATATATCGTATTTTTATCATCTTAAAATATTTTAATGTCTTTATGTTCTTAAATTTATCTTAGGGTTTTTTAATATTTTCTTAAAGACAACAAATTTTATAAATATGCGTGGCCAGAGAGAGAAGGAAGATAGTACTAGTGCGGATGCAACAGCTGTGCTGTGATTTCACTCCATAAGCACTAGAAAATCCAGACGCAAGACACAAATCCACAAGATATTGGGTTTCATTGGTTACACTCTTCATGGAGCTACCTTTTTATTGAAACTCTGAGCAAACAAAAAAAGAAGAGATTTATTATTTTAGATTCAAACTAAGGAAGGTATGGTTAGCAGTTTAATCAAGGTTTCTCACTTCACTCTGCAAATCCTTTATTACTTGGACAAATAATTTTAAATTTAGCATGTTAGTTCTTGGACATAAGAAATGCCACCATAGAACCTAAGAGATTTCACTGAAGCATCACTACAGAAAGTCACTGTAATCTGTGAAAATGTTGACATCCTTTGGGTACAGCATCACAAAACAGCGTTTCAGGACAGGACACAGACAAAATAGCTTCCCTTTTCCTTAAATTTCAACCTAAGGAGGTTGAAATTCTTTTTTAAAAATGCAATCTTAATATCATGCATATCTAACATACATATTGTACCATTTTTGAATGTAAACTTCAGAATAGTTAGTGCAATTCAGAGGTCTACAGTCTAAGTGCTGAGTACTCTATCTTGGATTGACAATTAAGATATATATGCTAAAGGAAAAATGTGGATAATAGCTGAGTTGGGGAGATACTACTGTTAGACCATTATATTTTTCCCCCAGTTGTTTCAGTTGTAAATGGTCTACTTACACAACAAAAAGAGTGAAGAAAGTAGCAGACAAGAAATAATACAAACAGAAAGAGTCTGAAGGCAACACTTAGCTCCCGTAGAAATATTCTC
This sequence comes from Rhea pennata, assembly GCF_028389875.1. Taxonomy (NCBI): domain Eukaryota; kingdom Metazoa; phylum Chordata; class Aves; order Rheiformes; family Rheidae; genus Rhea; species Rhea pennata. The sequence continues at coordinate 27,547,368 of NC_084666.1, forward strand.
TTAAAAGACTATTTTCCCTTGTTAACTAAGATCTTTTGTTTTAGCAAGTTGGCAAAATAGGAAGAAAGAGCTTTTTAGACTAGAGTGTAATACAGACACATTAACCAAAGAATGTTCAACAGTTGGATAAGCACAAATATATAGAGAGGGTTTTTTTTAGAAAATGTTAGCACCATTAATTTATAAAAATGTTAATGTCTTTAAATATTCTCTCTCTTGATCAAAGTCCCTTGCTGATAACTACAGGGAATTACTTAAAATAATAGTAATTGCATTCCATACAAAATGAGATAGGTAGAGAACATGCCAATATAGGAGGTGGCATCATCCTATCATAGGCCAGGCGTTCCAGTGAAAATTAGTGAATTAGAAGGGAATTCTAGTGAACTAAAAATGTATTTGTTTCCCCAGCAAGACCTATATTGTACGTGTTTCTCTGAATTCCAAGTATGCAAGAATCTGAAGTTTGAACTGTGATAATAAAATTGTCTTACTAGACTCTGCTTATAATGATGATTGCCTACATTGGGAAGATGACATTTTGCAGAGGACTATTAACAAGGCAGCTAATAAGTTCCTCTCTGAGCTGCAAAACAGAGTTTATAGGACCTGCAGTTGTCCATTTGCATACGAAAGACAAAAAGAAACAATTAAAATAATCTCTAGAAGATCAATTATTTAATCATTCCAGTTTTACATAGAATTTGTCATATCACATTAGCTTTCTCTTTTTAAAATATTGCACACAGCATAACCATTTCCTCCTGACACATTCTTCTGCAAGGAGAATGAACAAATGCTCTACCTAAAACAAAAAGTGGGTTACTGGGTTTGCAGATAATGCATTTAATTCCCAGTTGTCCTGTATCTCTCGTTATCAGGATGAACATTAAATGGTACCAAATCGAGTGGTGGCGTATTAATCACAGGGCCAGCAAACACACAGCAGCATACCACGGCAGGTTGCCAGGGACAGCAAAAAGTGCTCACACCTTAAGTACCCCCATTTACTAGCAGATTAACACAAATCAGAAACACAAGCACATCTAATCAGCACAGCTAAATCCACCCACTTAAAACATCAGCATTCCCATTCCCCTGCCACAGGGTTCGAGGTCCGGGCGGCCAAGGACGGCAGTTCCCGCTGTTCGGTGCCTCTCCTGTCTCCGGGGATGGTGTCTTCAGCCACAGCGCAGTTAACAAAGCCTGGCAGCCTCATGGTTAGCTTGTAACAAAAGCAACTTCTGAAAATCAGGTGCCTTCCACATCTGCAAATTCTCCTTGTGGATGCTAATGAGGTACAAAACGCTGGAGGATCAAGCCACAGCTCCCCTTTTCTCCCATGTGTTTCCTCATAAGCAAATTCGGGTTCATGTGGAGAAAGTGGGAATGGATTCTGCCCTGGAACATCCTCCACAGTGGCAATAAAGAGCAGACTTTGCTTCAACTAAGCCATCCCCATGAAACACAGGCAATTCTTCTGATCTTATTTCCAAACACGCTGGCTGGGGGTGCATGTTATCTTGAGGGAGGACAGTTCATGAAGAAGTCATACAGCACTGATAAACCTGTTCTATTTGAAATATAACTTCATCAATGCCAGAAAAATGAGACAATTATCTCAGCAAAAGTCATCAGAAAGCAACTTGTTGAAATGAAATACTTCGTATTTGGATTGAAATAACAAACCAACTAAAATATGTAAGCAATAAAATGCTACTTATAAAGCAGAGTGAATGGGGACTTGGCTAAAAAAATACCCTTTGAGGATCTTCACCTGCTTTGCAAACAGTAAAGAATTGAGTGTCCACACACTGAGGGAAGCAAGCACAGCCAGCACCCTCCGAGGCCATCGTGGTGCAGAGCAGCAGCCACGCTACAAGTGGCCACCAGGACAGATTTGCAAAAAGGCATCTGATGCTTCTCAATTAAGTATCATTTGTGGACTAGAGATTTCAAAGCTAAAGGGTAAATAAAACCAAGACTCATGAGATAAAGTGACTTTCTCCAAGGCAATACATTCATTAAAGGAGAGCAGTGACAGTAAAGAGTTTGGGCAGCTACAGATAAATATAGAAAAATGAATCAGTCATGATGACATCACGATCACAGACATCATCGGTTCAGACAACAGAGTCTGAATCAATAGGGCGGCCGACAAGCGCCCAGCAGTGCCCGCTGCTGCTGCTCAGGCAGGCTCATTGCACACACCTTCTGGCACCAGTGGAGCAGTTCAAGGGCTTGAGCAAAGCCCTCATGTCAAATGCCACTTGACATGACCCTCAGTACCCAAGACTTCTGCACACGACCCACAGATGTGACACAGGATTTACTGGCCAGTCCCTTTATTCCTGAGAAGAGGCAACTTGGAGGCCAAGGAGGAGGTTCAAAACATCTGAAGTGTTTCAAGGCACTGATGTGCAGGCTACTGAATCACTACCCTGCAGTCAAACAGGGCTGACCATGAGCAAGCAAAGGATTCAGGTGAGTTCCCAGTCTCCCAACATAACTGCTATTTCCAAAACCAGGATGAAGGGGAAACAGGAGCGGAAGAGCATCTCCACTTCTGTAATCTGTTAGATACTATTATAAAAATGGGACTGGTCCTGGTACCACATTGCACAATTGAATATAGTTGCCATTTTCCAGATGAGAAATACGAGATAAAGAATTCAGTTTTATATTCAGAGCTGAAATCCTCACTAGTATTGGCCTAATATTCACTGAAGCATCTACTCTGCCAGAAAAGGCTTCAACAATATATTAGCAAAATTTCATTAAACTGCACCGTATCAGTTAACTTTTCCTTCCTCATCATGCCCCTCCTCATAGAAAGGAAAAAAATAATTAAATGAGAAAGAATTTGCATTTAAAACTTACATTAACTTAGAGATAGGTTTGGAAAGGGGGGGGTCTACAATGCCAGTAGTAGTAGCGGTAACTTAGCTTATCAGTATTTTATTGTTCTTCAGGTTATTTCCACCTGTGTGTTCTGTGACATCTTGTTTCTATAATGTCAATATATTGCAAGACAGTGATAAACTAAGCAATTATTCAAGCTGTATTGTAGCTTCTCATGCCCTTTATTTTTGGCTCTGGCCTACAGCAAGTGGCTGTGCTCAATATTATAAAGCTGAGGCAGGAGCAGTTAAGAAGCTGCTAGTAAAGCAAAGATGGCTTGACACCTCTGCTCTTTCAACAACTGAAAAGAAAAAAAACAACAAAAACAAGGAAAAAAGAAAATACAAAGCTCTTGCTTGTCTGGCTGGATTTGAAATCGGATGCTGCTGTTCCTTTACTGACTCAGCACCTTCACACAGTGCTCTTAGTTCTGCCTCAGCTTGTGAATACATAGTTGGCTTCATACATACAGTCTATTTTGAAATGCTTTTACTTTTATAGCAGCAAATTTTTACAGCATCTTTAAAGCTTACTTTTTCTTTCATCGGTCCTTTTTCTGATCTAGTCTTTCACTTTCATCAGTTTAATGTCAGATAAAGTTCTGTTTCAAACATGTGCAAACATGCTTATCTTTTATATGAAGTCTACCAACTCTCCAAACAGTCTTTTAAATTTAATTAATTTGTTAAAAGAGTCCCTTTACTTAAATGGTAATTAAAGAAGTCATTTTCCTTTCTATTAGCAGTCTTTGGAGGGACAGTGACTAAGTTATTTCCTGACAATAAGAACTGTCAGATGATCGGTCTGAGTGAATACAGGTATCCTCACTTCACGTCATTTTTTATGCTGGAGCAACCTGATGAGACTGATAGACTAGGCGTTTGCTATCTTGCTCTTCAAAAATAGGTGGAAAGTGAATTTTCTGGTGGTTTATCCTAAGACAAATAACATTTGCATCTAGGCATCTCAGAGAGACTTGAATCTAAAGAGACGAGTTTCACTGCCCTAAGAGAAAGAATATCTTAGATGGAAATTTTGTCACCTTCCAATTGTGAGCCTTTCTTAAAAACTGGATATCTTAGACAAATTAAATTACTTTCAAAAAGAAAATCATTATTTCCTGAACTGAGGGGTATAAACTAATTCCCTAGTCAGCTCCAGCAACTGTGGCAGAGTTTAGACTCTGCTCTATCTCATCTGTAGATTACAGTGAAGCTTGGATCAATGTGGTAGCTATTGTTTAAACAAGGAGGCCTTTGAATTCCCCCATAAGCATAAATTATGGAAAATTTTGTGACCTACGTATAGGGGCTGCATAATTTTTGGAGCTCTCCTGGATTAGGCTGCTGGAGCATGGATTTTCCAGATTGCTCATGTGTTTGTCTCACTAGATCAGGTCTTGATCCTCAGAAACAGAACCTTGGCTCATCTCATCCAGGTTTTCAGGAAGCCATGAATGGTATCTCAGGAAGAAAGCCAAGTGCTCAAAATGGAGGAACATCAGCAAAACTTACAGAAAAAAAAAAATAGCTAAGCACTTGGATCTACATTCATCCATCAAGATTAGCCTTGCATCTGTCTGAGTGATATAACATGCCTATGTATTTAAATTAAACTAAAACACATGAATTTTAAAAACATGTGAATTTGGCACTGCCAAATGGTATTAAAAAGAGATTTGAGATTTAGAAAAATACAGTTTCAGAATGAACCCTAAAACTGCTGACCCGTTACAGCTTCTTTGCTTCACCTTAATTAGCCTAGAGTCATAGAGGCAAAAAATGACCAATTTCCTGGTAATATCATAATTCCAATACAAAAAAATATATATATATTTATCAAGTAAGTATATAAGAGAATAGATTTTTATTTAAAGTTTGTTTAGCAGAGTATACTTTCCCCACACATAAACAAATTAAAAGGAGCTTAGGGTATTACTCCTCTGGAATAAGAAATGTATGGACACCTGGCATTCCACTGGTAGTATTTTATACCATTTACATCTGCCCAAGGCAAGTCTGAATTATTTCCCTCTGTCCCCTACTGTAAGCACCTAGTGTGGGTGACCAAAATGAGTTTGTGACGTCTGACCAGTGTGTCATACTGAGGTGCTACCCAACCTCTTCTTACGTCTCACACTACTTAATGCATTTAAGAATCTATCAGAACCAGGAAAGCCAATCACTTATTTTAATCTGCTTATTAAAGCTATGAAAAGTTATTCAATTAGTTGGATCACCCAAACTGCATCTCTTTATCCAGTTAATACAGCTATAGAGAAAGAAGCTTTGTGTTTGGGCAACCTGCGCAATACATTCTGCTCCAAGAGAGGTTCCAAGAGTGGTACAAATAATCATTTGCACTGCTTTATTTGCACTTATCTGTGGCATGCCTAGAATACCAACTGCTAGACAGTCCACTATTAGCCACTGTTGCTTTTTAAACTTTAACATTTAGTTTCATAAAGAACTTTTGGAACTTGGAACTGCAGAAACAGTTCCTGGGCATTGCTACATTAATCCGGCATCAGAATAAAAAAGAAGCATCAACAGATGAATTGGCAATCAGAAGATGGTTTCAATAGTTGTATAAATCCAGAGCTTTCAGTCTACATAACTAACATAGATTAGATGAAACCTCATGGAGAATGCATGTGTTGGAAAGCAGATATGATTTTTGAGGAGACCTGGTCACATGATGACATTTCAGCTGCTGCATACAAAGGAACACCAAAGTGGTGTTGAACGTGCATTTACATATTTCTTAGAGTTCCTTAATGCAAATAAAAAGCATTCTAAAATTCCTGAGTTCAGAGACTGGAATAGCTTCATGATTCTTTGTGGATTATGCTGGCTCAGCATAAAGTAGTGTATCATAGCAATATATACAGTGTCATAAGCATTTTTTTTCTTGATGGATGTTCAAGCAATCACTTAGTAGGACTGAAGATCAGATTAACCAAACTAAATTAGTTTAAACATTCATATATTTAACTTCCATTCACCACAAATAATTGCCAGTAAATTTAAATTTGTTCACGTTCTGGACGATAAAGTAAAAATGTCCTTAGTGGAAGTGTTTGACTACTTATCAACTCGAAGAGAAAATTGAGCTATTTATGGAATGCTAATGCTTAAACTGTTTGCAAAGAAAAGCACATATTAATCTTCTACGTGTTAGGATTTCTGCTATTTTACAAAAAAATGCATAATTCTTAAAGAAAAATTCTGCAAATGAAAATGTCTACTAAATGTGTAACAACTTTATGTGCTAAACAGATTACGAAAGATAAATGGGATGATATACTATATGACCACCCTCTGAGTGAAAAGACTTTTGAGTTCGATTCTGCAACAGTTTTATTTTAAAGAATTAGGGTTAGACAATGAGCAAAACTCATTTTGCTTTCTCCTGCAGCCAATGTACAGCATATGAGGTGGCTTGGAGGTAAGTAATGAAGTTACAAGGTTATAAATACTCCAAAGCCCTGTAGTGAGTAACGAAAGTGTAACGAAAGCTTATTGGCACAGCATTGCTTTGGTCACGCTATGGTCAATTCAAACTCAGTTAGATGAATGAGAATGGATAGAAACCCAGAAATAAGCTAGAAGTTGCTGATGGGAACCCAAGGCCTTCTCCTGACACCTCCAAGCTGAGGACCCTTATTGCAGCATGCCAGGCTTCTCCGGGAGCTGGCTCACCACTGTCTAGCTGCATTAGAGTGGCGCTGAGCCCAGTCTCCTGCATCCCACCATTCAGCATACTTATTAGCTTCAGGTTAGCTCTGTGCTGTCTGGAGCTACATAGCTTTGGCTTAGAGCTGGCTCACATTCAGCCAGGCTGAAGTCTGGATAGAGCCAGTTCACTTCTACTTTGTAAAATACAAAGTAAATATATCAAAAGCCAAGCTACTCCTCCTTTCTGCTCTGGCATCCGTAAACCTTTAATTTGTGTCTGCACAATGGCACGGCATTAGCAAAAGTGGAAGGTTGCCTGATGCTCTGTGGCACTGGAGGGCATTCCCTCAGGAGAGGGGAGATTTGAACCCCTTCAGACTGCCGAAAATATCTAACTTAAATACTCATCTTAATGGAGTGGTTAAACCTTTATATGAAAAGTAACATCTTTTCCCAGAAACAGGCCAGCATCGTTTCATGACAAGGGACCTGAGCATATCCACTAGGGGTTCCCTAAAAATGCCCATATTCTACTTTTTGTATGTAAACTTATGCCTACATGGAGGTTGATGTGAGGGAAATTCCCCTTCAAAAGAACTGGAAGCTGCCAAGATTACACAGTGATAACCCACGCAGAGGCACAGATGTGATAATCCAGCCTCAGCATCTCACTGATCTGTGTAATTTTAGAGTTGGTTCACAGTGTTGGCAGGAGAAACTCTTACTCACTTGCCTACCGCTCTTTACATACCAACTGTGTCCACCCTTGGATGTCATGTGCTTTCTTATCAATCACCTCTGTGACATGGATTAGCTTGTGACTGAAGTATTTTCCTTTCCAATGCCATGTGAGACAAAGGCTTAGATAGAGACAAGAAATGGGACTTCTGCTGGACAGGCATGAGACCCTTTGTCACACTTTGCTGGCTGTCATTCCCCGCAGCATTTCAGGTACACATGAGCTCGTCTAGTCAAGCAAACAGGGATTTAGGGCTGTACTGAAGACAAAATGCTGTGATGAGACTTCGGATGTTCCTGACTCGCTGTAAGGGTGTTTACGTCACTGCCATAGGCCATGTCTCCACAAAAGCTACCCTAGGAGCCAGAAACACCACGCAGTGCAGGCCAGCCACTCCAAGCGGTTCCAGAGGAGCTAGTGGAGGAAGCACAAGCAGCACCTGCATTGCCACAGGCACTCTGCTCTGCTGCCATCCCTGCAGCCCCCTCCTGCGCTGGTACCTCCATCTGGTGCTGGAGTGTCCCATGCCAGTCTGCCAGTTTGATCAGCATTACCTTAGGGTCTCTGGGGGCATTCAATCTCCGGCAGCAGAGATTGCCTTAAGACAGGTTTGATTTTTCAGAAGCCTTAGCAAGTATCAAATTTATATCTACACTACCTTTCACCAAGTGTGACGCAACCCAAGTATTTTTCTTTTCTTTTCCCAATATATTAATGCTGATTTTTTCAGGGATGATGAATCCCATTGTCAATTTCCCATGGTAGAACAGCTTTACATTGGAAAAACTGAAATGAGAGTATTCAGAGTCTCCAAATTTAGCTTTTTAAATCAAAGCAATAGGCCATGACAAGCAGTGAATTTCTTGAATAGTTATTGCACACTGCAGGGGACATTAAAAGGTACAAGACAGAAAGCCAAATGGCTTTCTAAGCACTCAAGCAGAGTGAAGCTCAACTGGAAATTAATTACCTGGAGTGTGTTATTCCTACTGTAACATGCAATTCAAGCTTCTAGATAAAAAAAGGACAAGTCATATTTTAAATAACAAATACCTTGAAGAAACATAAACTACAAGGAATTCATAAAGTCAGGTATTCTAGAGAAGTCATATATGATTTCAGAGAGTTCATTCATAATTCTAAGGGTTCTAAAGCTTGAGAGAGAAAACTTTTGCTAGACAGATAGTTCAGAGCTATACTGTGAACCACAGTCATGGTTTTACTTGAGAACTGAAGAACGAAAAATATTCTTACATAAGGTAGAAATACACAAGGATATCTAATTCTAGACAAATTAAATTGAAAAATATTTAGATGGAATTCTATTCAGCAGTTTACTTATGAATTTTTTAGTGAGTATCACTATTGATTGAGTATACTCTATTTTTGTACAAGATTTTGCAATTTCATACATTTAAGCCTGGCTACCATTAAAATAAGATTGCAAAATAGCAAGATAGTGACATTTCTAAAGTCTGCTGCTATACTCAAGCTCTTCTTTATCCAAGAGAGTTTCTTTCTTTAAGTGGGCTTCCTGGATTCTCGGGTCAATCAAAGTGCTGCGAAGCCTAATTTCTAGGCAAGTAAGTCCCCCTTACATCTGGATCCAAGGAGGTACTGGAGTCCGCCCCCTGTGAAGTTATCCAGCCTTCTCTGTGTCATGTTGCATGGCTCACAGCTGCCCTGCTAGTGTTGCCAAACTGCTTTAGTTTAGCTCAGAAGCCTATGCCAGAAATAGTGGAAGCCGCTCTCACGTGAATATACTAAGCCGAAAGTTACAGCTGAAAGTGGCCCAACCACCTCTTTGACACCAATGCATAGAGCAGCTAGATGATAGGAGGTTTGTGGCAATTTCCCATGGAAGAGGGCAACCTGCTTCAAAGAGAAATATTGCATCCACCAGTGGCAGTCTCCTGCCTGGTTTATCAGTGCTTTGCAGGTAACTGGGCTGTTTTTCAGCTGAGCATTTCATTTGCAGAGCACCTGATTTAGCTGTGCAGAAATACACTTAAACTGGAAAGAGCCTCAGCGCCTGCAGAGCACGCTGACTCCAGAGAGCCAGAGGCTGTTACCAAGAAGGGAGTTTTAAAAACAATGTGGGATGGGGATATTCTTAAGATTTGACTGAAATTCCAAACTCTTCTGAGGACAGTCTGAATAAAAAGATCTTACAAGAACTCAAAATTCTCCACTCCTGCTTTTTAAATTCCTGAGTATAAAGTAGGAGAGAGGGAGTTTTTTTTTTTTTTTTTTTTTTTTTTTGACAGCATAAAAGCTATATTAAGGGCAACAGATATTAATTACCCTGGTATAAAAGGAGTCTGCATACACTGCATTCAGATTTTTTTCTTTTCTCCCTTCCTATTTTTCTACAGCCTCTTCTAAAAGAAAAATAACCCACACCATTTTCAAGTGTGAGTTTTGGTGCAGAGAAAAGCTGTCCTTATGGTAACAGCTTTTATTGTCCCTTTTGCTAGTTTAATTCTGCACTCGCCTTGAAAATGTCACCCTTTTACTGTAGCGATGCCTGAATGATGCCCTATGCTTTCAAAAGTTGCGCTCCTCTAGAACTGAAAAACACATACGTGTATATATACTCACAGATTAACAAGACGTTCAAAAATCCAGAACATAATAACATTCGGCTTAAAAATTTTATGATGACACAGGTTTAGATGAAGGTTACTTGAGGTTACATGAGGTTACTTCAACAATGGTGTGAGCTTTACTGCAGTCCTCTACCGTAGTCTTCTCTCTCCCTTGTAGCCCTCCTTCTCCCTAAGAGGGTGAAAGCAGGGGGCTGCCTTAGAGACAGCAGTTACCTTTCCAGGCCCTGTGACAGAAGAAGAGGTCAGGCCTAGAGCCCTTACACTCATCGTGTCTGATACGCAATGTGCCTGCATGGAGCAGAGCGATGAGCTGCAACCGGGTGAACGTCACTTAGCCTTTCAGTTATGCATCATAACACAGCATCCCATTACAGCAGCCTCATGCTGCCTCTTGCCCTTCCAGTCTACACTGGACAGTGGGAAAGTCTAAGCCTTCAATAGTAAGAAATATTGGGAAGCATAAAGAAATCAGTCAGCTTTCAGTTGACTATGGTGTGCTGTCAGTGCTTATAGCCACCAATATCACCTCAGCTAAAGAGAGGCCACCATCAAACTGACACTAAACTCTGGGATGATTCTTCTTCCCCTTCAGCCAGTTTCTCATCTCAAAAATTAATGACTGTTATTATAGTAAAGCCCTTGGGAGTGCAAAGTATGCATCATTAAAAAAAAAAAAAAAAAAAAAAAAAAAAAAAAAAAAACAAGCTTTGTATTCTGCATAGGCCTGGGTTCTCGGTACTTCAGGTTTCATTTTCCCTTCTTATTACTTCTACTTTGTAATGGAGGTTTTGGCAGAGACAAGAGAAATACAAAATTAGTTTGCAGGAAAACAAATGCATGTTGTCAAGAAAGTTCATCAAACGTATCATTTACAGTCACAATTTCTTTGTTCACTAATCATGATTTTGATGACTGCAAATTGTTAACTGTAAGTACTCCCCGAACAGTTCAGACATGTCCCTTTCGCCATACAGGCTAATATATACTAAGTGAGGCATTCTGACTATTTCAGTAATCTTCACTCATGTTGTACCATTTCCCTGACTGAGGAAATGAAGCTCTTCAGCATCAGGAAAAGAGAGGAAAAGTATACTTACTTGAAAACAAGAAATATTTTCCATAAAGACATTTTTCCTACTTTTTTGACAATGTTTTCAACGTTCCTTTTTTATTGAGCTATCTGAAGGATGCCAGATAATTCAGAAGGGTAACACGTTAAAGTGGTCACGTGTCAACACTGAAATAGATGTTCATGATCAGCGGGAACCAACCGTGTGTGAAGTCACCTCATTCCCAATGCTGTTTGTAACGGTGATGTGGGTGAACGACCGTGAAACAGCAGCGAGAGGGGAGAGGGCTCGCAGCGCGCCTCGGCCGCGCGCACCCCCGGTCACGGCCTCGGCGCGGGGCCGGCGGCGCGAGGGCCCTCACCGGGAAAAGGCGTCGCGATTTCTGGCTCCTTGGCAGGCCGCAGTCGTGCTCGTGGCTCCCGCAGCGCTTCGCTCCTACCTTCTGCAACGCTTTGCACCACGAATTTGGAACTGAAGTAATTAAGCAACGTAATTAGACATTTATTTTAACTCTGTGGGCCGACGTGTTGGCTGAAGCTTTGCAAATGACGAAAACCGCAGCTGCCATGTTTAGCGCCGGGAGCAGCTCAGCTGCACTGTGTGTCATCACGTCCCATCCTGCTCTCTCGTTTTAATTAGACTCTCTTGCAGGCAACAAATCAGACTGATATTCTTCCTAAATGCTGCAAGTGCCCAGAGCAAACTGAATACTAAGGGAAAAACAAAAAGACAGACAAGATGTTTGTGCTCTTTGTGGTACCAGCGCTTTGCAAACGTAGCCGAAGCTATCGAAATAGCCGCGCTCCAGCGGGAGGTGACACGCTACCGTCACAGCGGCGTTACTTCGGAGTTACTAGGCGTCCTGCCGGGGTCTCTCTGATGACAGACTTGGCTTTTCAGAGCCTCCTGGCCCAGGCTCCCCCTCCCCCTGCCCTTCCTCCAAGGTTTCTCCCCACAGGTGGGACAGTGCCACCTGCGTGGCCTGTTGTAATGGACAGGGGAGAAATGGGGTGGAAGCAGCATGTTTTCTCCGTGCCTCCTCCCGCCTGTCAGTTCAGGGAGCAGCACAATTGTTTAAATTAAAAATTGCCAGATGTCTGGATCAGATCAATTCCACTTTGTTAACAGGAGCGCAAGAAGATCATTTGCCTCTGTTTGGGAGATCATGCAGGGTTGGTCTCTTTTAGAGAAACAGCCTCCTTCGGTTTTATTCAGCCCTCTCCAAAAATATCCCCCCAAAAAACAGAACGTGGAAACATCTCTTCCCTCTCCAGGCTCCTCCGCTCCTTGAAGATAAGCCCTTTAAACCTGCAAGCTGTTTCACGTCACCTGTGCTTCTTTACCTCGGCCAGCGGGCTCATCTGCCCGTGTAATACTGAGGAGGACCCACACGCTCCGCGAGCTACACACGCGTGCCCTCTCCCCAGCACAACGCCAAAACCCAGCAGAGAGCATGGATGATCCCCTAACGGGGCTGGATGAAAGAAACGCTGAGAAAAGAACTGGCGAAGGAAATAGAAGAAAATATACCTTAGTGGGGAGGGAAAGGTTCGAGTGTGCCAGGACCTTGCACTGCATCTTGAAGTGAAGTCTTTAGGGTAAAGTCTTAGTTTCCAGCAAAATCTGATCAGCTGCAGATGAGACGTTGCTGTAGGAGGGAGGGAGAGGAGACCCACAACCATCTAACACCCCATAGACAAGGTAAAGGTATATGAATATTCCTTGAATATATCTGAAAAGGTATATGAATATTGCAATACTTGGTAAAATTACAATGTATTCCATTCCATTTATTCCATTTATTCTCTAACACATGTAACAATAAAATAAAATAGATTCCCAGAGAAAAATATTTTAAACCATTCATAATTCAGCAGACCATTTTACATGGAGAACTGGGTGTCTCATACATTGTATGAGCTACAGAGTTAGAAGTTAATTACAGAATAAATTTCAGTTTTGAAAATACAGTAGAGCAGTAGCTTTTCTCCTGAGGATATGGAGATAAGCTGTTGTACCAAGGTGGGAATGCACTGTAGAAGGGAAGAGGAAATAAGATGTGAAAAGGATAAGCAAAGAGTTCAGTCTCTAGGACATCAACAGCTAGTTTTGGCAACAACGGGACCGCTCATGTGAATAGTGTTGACTGCATGATAGTGGTCCTGGATATACTAATATTCTAATATAATCCTAACAGAGTACAAAAGGTTCAGTTACCATTAATCATCTGACCTGGGACTGCACTAATTCATATTTGTCAAATTCACCGTTTGCAATATTCATACAACATCTTTACATGAAAGCGAATAAAAGGATCCAGGGCTGGGCCAAGCTAATACAAAACTGAGCCAGCAAACACCATTTGAACTGCCTGTTGATGCACAGAAAAGCATATGCGTGTTCACCAAGGCAGGAAACTGCTAAGGGTTATGCTTTTCCCTGAGTAGCTATCAGCTTCCAGCATGTATCTGAGTCTAGAAAAAGAGATTTAAGAAAACATATCGAACTGCAAACAAAAATAGTACCAAGTTCAGGCAGAGCTCAGACAGCTGCATTGCAGTAGATGTTTGCTCTGAACGTCGTGACAGAAACCACTGAGCATGCAGTGAACGGTATCTGGTGCGTGCTTCAAAACCGATCCCAGGCTGCTGTTAGTTCTTGTACTCCCACTGACTGGGGTGACAAAGCAATGAAAGCACTTGTCAGGTAGAAAGGAAAAGTGAAGAACTACACTGAGGCGCTTCAGACAAAGGAGCCTAAAGATTTCTACCATCCGCTTACATCTGACTAGACTATTAGAGGGAAACAGCAAGGAGAAAGGGAAGGAAGAGAGAGCAGACTGATATGGAGATGTACGCCAGTTCCTGACGGACATGCACGATGCAGGAAAGAGGAAGCACTGGAGCAGAAGGAAAAACTGTTGCACAGTAAAGAAAATTAGGAATGAGGAACAGCTGGTTATAGAAGAAAGCAGAGAAGCTAACAGTGAAGAAAACAGAGGGAGCAGCAGCGAGCAGATTGTAAGCTCTCTGGGCCAAGGTCCGTTGTTTATGTACATCTCTCAAAGTACAACCGAGGTGGCGAACTAAAGGTTACCTGTGCTGAATAGGAGGGAATCCCCAGAGCAGATCTTAGTCAATACAGTTTTACCAACATAAAAACATTCACCAACCCTGAAAAACATTCACAAACCTGAAGGTACTCAAATCCCTTTGGCACCACCCAAAATTCCTCCCCGGCAGCGCTCTGCTCTTCTGCATGTTTGCCTTGGCTTGTCTCAAGGGGACACCAAAATTAGACGTTCTTCCACTCAAGTCGTGAAAGCAGCTTGTTTCAGAGTCCACCTAAAACAGTGGATGTTACTCTGTAACATCAGTGGATGTTACTCCGAAATGCAAGTGCCAGAGGGAAGCTTTCCAACCACATGCCACCTTTTCAACATGCAGCTTGTGTCCTAGCAGAGCTTTTTAGCTTAGGTACAGTATGATCTTGGTGCAATTACGCAGCTTTTCAGTCAGAGGGGGTGCACATACAAGCAACAATATCTACCCATTCAAATCTGAATAGATATGCCTCTGTCATTTCATTACTTGTAGCCTCTAAGCTACTTCAAAAATGTAAAATATTGTGTTCTCATTTGTTAACTATTTTATATCTCCATTTTTCTCCTGGAAATTGAGAAATGAGAAAAGCTGATTTTAATCAAGAGCTGCTTTTATGGAGCTCAATATCCTCATTTTTCTTTATTTGATTTTTTAGAGATCCTGAATTCTCAGCTATTTTTCAGAGTCAGTAGTTTCTTAAAAATGAGGAGACCTCTTCTCTCGTTTCCTTTCCTTCTTACCCTTGTCCAGCTAGAAAATTCTAGAAAATAACAACAGGTTAGTTTTAGCCTATTCGATTCATTATTGTTCTGTTATTTTCTATGCCAGTTTTAGCAGTGCTCTTGTCACTCTTGCAAATGTCTTCTTCATTTTCTACCTGTGGCGGCCAATTCCCCTCCCCCTTCCAACTCCTCATAGCTCTTCTTCAAGCCTCATCACTTGCTTCTTGTTTCTCAAAGCTGCCACAGCGTCCTCAGTCATACTTTCTCCACTATCAGCACCTACAAGTTTTGACTGTCAGAAGTCATACTTAAAAGTTCTTCTAATCAACAGACTGTATTTCTTTATCAGTGATAAACTTATCTGCAATTCTAGCTCATGGGGAGATACTTTGTTCTCACAACTTTACTCGTGCACTTGTATATTTTTTCAGCACAACTGTCTTTCTCTATTACTACCTTCTATTATTTCTCCTTCACATTATTTTAACACAGTATGTAAACTGTCATTATCTTGTCCTTATTTACTGAGCAAAACAATGTTTCATTAGTTGTTTTAATTCCCTTTGAATGTCTAACTCAGTTGGACTACTTGTAATTCTTACCTCCAAGGTATATTTTAACTTTATTTTAACTTTAACTCAGCCATTCTTGGATTGTTTGAAGGCATGCTTTGTACTTCCCAAATCCTTTTCAGGAATTTTATTCACTTAAAAAGATCTGGAGACCTTTTCTACAATATTTTGGTTCCCAAGTTCCTGATCCTTCCTTTTCTTTTGTTAAAGAAAACCAAGGAATCATCTTCACGCGAATTTCTGAGCTACTCACTTCAGTTAGTCTTCAGCTCAGTTCTCTTCGCCCATTGTGTCTCACAGTTTGGTCTGCAAATTGAACATCTTAATTATAGACATACTTTTGTTCTCACAAAATTTAAAGGGAATTGATGTATGCTAATTCAATCCAAAGACATTTTTATTACCAGCTCTTTTATCATGTTTTCAGTGCTTACCACACTACCTCTCAACACAAATTTATGTCCAGCTGGGGACACAGCAAGTGTCAGAGTAAACAGAGGGAAGCTCAAAGATCAAATGATTATATGCAAACAACTGTCTCATAAATTCAACTGTCAGTGACTGTTAAGAGGATCTGGCACGTAGCCCTGACTAAAGCCAACACAAACACAACCCTAAATAATAACAGTCTGAAACAAATGCAATCCTGAATAAAGACATGCATTATCAGTGCAGCAGTTAAAAATCTTTCCTAGAATATAGGATACCAATGCACCCAAGTTCCTTATCTTGTCCCTTACCCCAGAATACAGGAGGACACAAGTGATAACAGGAGGTGATAAACAGCCTTGATCCCCGTAGGTCGCAGCTATCTTTCTTAAGCTGACAGTGCCCAGGTTTATTCCTCACACCCAAACATATACTCCTTGAATAATATACTACTCATTGAATTCAGTAGAGAACCTACTCCTTGAATGAGGCAAGGTTGAGCTGCAGCACAGGTAACAGCACTGGTTTATCCCTTCGGTAGTATTGACCATTTTCACAAAGGTTTTCAGTAAGAGTTAACGTTAATTCCTTGTTCTGCGCTTTTTATGGACCTCACATTAAGGATACTGTACAAGGCGCATCTTTATTGGCAGCTGCTGATTCTGGTAATCCTGAAATAAAGGAAGGTATAGAAAGGTGTAGAGCTTTGTTCCTTTAATAGCTTGAAACTAACAGTATTTAGCGTTGGCTCTTTTTTTTTTTCCTTAACACTTCCTGTTCAAGGATGGGAAAAGCTGGTTATAATTGTTTCCTTAAGCTGCTGTTTTCAGTTTATATTGTGTATCACTTAAGGAAAGGTAAACTAATGTTTCATTTTAATAATTCCCACCGGAGTTGAGACTGCAAAATTGCTTCTTGTTAGAAGGAAATTCTTAAAAAGTGCCACCACTGCAGCTTTCCAGATGGAAGCTAGCATGCCATGATAGTAAGTTAGGCAATGCTGGCTATTCAGTTCAGACTAGGAAATCTTAGCTCCAGCTGAGGTAACATTTTTAATCTCACGTCATCATGTTGTATCTATCACATATCGTGACACTTCATGATTTTTTAGTTCCATCTCTCCAATTTTCTGTTGTATATACAAAGTTCTCTAAAAATTTGACTTACCAAGATACTTTATTTCTCTATGGCAAATATCGTTTCTATAAAAGCTGATTAATGTTTTCTCCATCTTCTCTTAGGAAGGCAATTTTTAGACAGAATGCCATCCTATGTTTATCAGTTCTTACCTCTTCCAAATTTAAATTCTCTTCTCTTATTAACGTCTAGGATTGATATCTGCAGTAGCCTGTATAGTGGATATTCCAGATCTATTCCGAAGATCAGATCTACAAGCATCTAATTCCTCCTAAAAGCAATAAAGGTTCATGCCTGGTACTTCTGTGGAGTTGGTCTCTAATTATAAAGCTGTGCAAATATCATTCCCTTTATAAGGAATAGTATCAGGCAGTTCAAAAGTCTGGCAACTGATCTATAAATAGGCGTTGTTTGTACAGGCTTAGTCCGACATTTATCTCAGCTTTTGATTCAGCCAAGTATATAAGGCACATACTTCTGTTCAAAGTCACTGCTTATGCATCTAAACATAGGGTTGGTAGTGGTCAGCACCAGAACATTCAATACCAAGCACAGCCATGCAGATGCTTAAAAAAAAAAAAAAAAAAAAAAATCTGTACTCTGCAGGTGACAAAAAGTCTACAGATGATACTGCTTAAAGAATCACATTCCTTGACCTAGCCAAGTCAGACCTCGAGCTGCCTACCAGAGTAGAAGAAAGCACCCACAGCCAACCTGAAGCTCTTCATCTGGATGTGAATCAGGAATCACTCACAGTGACCTCAACTTTCCACTGCACTCTTGGCACTTCAAGGCAAGCAGTGATAGCAGCCTTTGCCTCTACAGTGCAGACCGCAGATGTGTACAGAAAGGCAGCAGAGCACAACAGGACTTGTGCTCAATTCAGATATCTTCCTTTTCTTATATTTTGAAGGTTTTCCTTCTCTATCACCAGTATTAGGTCTGCAAGTAGATGCAATCCCTCACTTAAAATTCTGTCTTTAAAACAAGTAACCAAAGTTTATTGAAACAGGGCTTGCACATCCTCATCCAGTGACTATTTTACTCATCTGTCCTTTTGTACCAGAACTGGATAAAACTGGCAATTTTTCCACAGAAATTTTGAAAAGTTCATTTTGTTGACATGGGAGCTTGGCCATTTTAGAGTTATTTTTCGGTTAGTGTCTTTTTTTTGCCAAACCCAACCTTTTAACAAGGAATAAAATCAACCATATCATTAAAAGCAAAAATTAGTAATAATTACGCTTTTGATGATATTTTTCTTGGTCAAACCACAGTCCACAAAACATTTCAGCTCCTAAGCACCTGCAGTGCTTCCCTTAACTTTAATGACATTGAAGAGGACTCAGCTGACCTGCGAAAAGACTGGCAGTGAAATTAGTCACCTGCACACAAGGGCCAGAAGGATTGCCTGGGTACACCCCAAAGGCTGCAAGGAGAGCAGGGTCTCTCTGCAACAGAGATGCTCCAGCCATGTGTTTTAAGATTCATGGAGCCATCACTGTGCCCTAGTGTGAGTGGAACGAAGTGTGCTATGGCAGGTGGTTTGGATGCAATCACGGGTTGTGAAGTTCATGCACGATGGCACTAGCAAGATCATTTACATGTGATGTCTGAGATAATAAATGGCTTTATCTCAAATTGAGGGAATGTGTTATTGCCTAGACAACAAAAAGCTTTTACAAAGGGCCACGCTACAGTAATACATGTTATTTCATTTTGAAAAAGAAGACACTAATGGCATAAAACAAGGTCTCTAATGGTAGTTAAATCTGAACCTCAGTTACCCTGTGGGGAATTCACATGCAAGTGCTTTTTAAAAAGTCTCCTTTCACTAAACACAGTTTGTAGGGTCCCTCCACACATTAACGATCCAGCTCAAAAAAGCTCCTTTGTGGCACCTGTTTAGTGAACAGACAAAATTACGGTCCTTTAAGGAACATAAAGACTCTTCTCTACCCCATCACAGTTTGGTAAACCTACACTGCTAGGTTAAACCCGCCCAGGACCTACTGAGGTCAGCTGGCAAAGATCTTAATAATACCATTAAATTTTATTACCTTCCAGTGAGAAGAGTTGCACACAGACTATGTATTGAGAATGCTCCCATAAAAAAATCCTAAAGTGTGTCTGAAAACCACTTGGCTACATAGTGAAGGCCAAAATTACTCTAGCAACTAGTTTTGCTGTTTAATTTTCTAGTACAGAGATAGCCAAAAAGAATTAAAAGCATTAGGATCAAAAAATGGATAAAACTATACCTTTGTTTTACTGCCCAGACACTGGATTGCAGCGTGTAATTACTGCACTGGGGCACAGCAACAAAAGCTCCTAAATGAATATGTAAATAGTGCTTTTTCCACATCAGGTATTCAAGGAAGGTTTATCTAGCTGACTGAACAATTTGTGAATAAAACTTATATGTAACAGAATGAACATGAACAAATTGCTTTTGTATTTATTTGCAACTCAGAAAATTCCTCATAAATGTTATTTACTCTATAGATAATTTCAATCCTGATTAACTAGAGCACCCTTGTTCAGGAGAGCACTTGAGCACGTCCTCAAGTCCCATTGAAGTCAATTATTAGGTTAGTTGAGGGAATTAGTTATAAAGAGAGAGATCTGGGAGGAACAGTGGACATCATAGGAGAGGAAGAATGGAGAAGCAGAAACAGTGCACGGCACAAAACCTAACTAAAAAGTAGGATTTGAGATTAAACTAGGTGACTTTTGACCACTACACTTTGGCCACTGTAAGGGTATACAGCTCTAACGTAAATGAAGTAGGAAATATCTCCTGTACTTCTTTCATTTCTTCGTGACCCTTGCAAAGCACTTTATTCTCTGTACAAGTTTCCCTAAAAAAATTCTGTAACGAACATATTAATTACACAATAAAAAGGTACTTTTAGCTTGAACTGACTGCTTGTAAGCTCAGCTAAATTTAAACACACTAATGAATATGCATCAATTGAATAGTGAAAAGGAAGGAATAAATAGGGAAACAAAACAGCAATGTTTTATTTCAGGGAAATAAAAGGCAAATACAGGGAAATAAAACAGCAATGTATTTGTAAGGGCATAACCAATATTCCTGGGGAAAATCTATAACAAGGAATTAAACGTAAGATTAAGTAATGATTTGGCTGATTTGCTCAATTTAGCACACCTTGCTCCTATGATAACAGAAAAAGAGACATTCACGCTATATAACGTAATTTATTCAATGAATTTGTCTTTCATGCCAACAAGGTAACAGCAATCAAGCCGCGTAAAACAGTATAATTTTGTATATTATTTGTTGACTACAAGGAGCACTTACTGAGTATCTAAAAGATACATAAAGAAAATAAGCCAAAGCTTTGATGTCTAGGTTTTGATATGCCTAATAATTAAATGCCACCTTTGCTCATACGTGACTTGGATAGAGAATCCATTAAAGTTTGTTCTCTCCGAGCCTTCTTCAGCAGCCAAGCACACGTGTTTGCACACACCTCCCGCAGTCTGCAACACCAGCTTCCTCCCTCCCCCTCAACACTTGTGACTGCAAGCTGATGGCCACTCGTGCTCATGTGATTTTATCCATTAGTGGCCCACAGAAGTTTAATTGCTTGTATTTTAGAACAACATGAAAAGGACAAGATAAAACACATTATAGAAGAACTGATCGGAAAAGCGCTGACAGACAGAGTTACCTACTCATCCCAAGTTTGATATCAGTGGAATCAAACCATAGCTAAATATATTCAAATGCATCGAGATTGACTTCTTAATTAATCTGTCTAGGAGGGTCTGAAATGATCTAGAAACCAGTTGCAACTGACTTAAATAGTTTATAATAGACCAGATAAAAGGACAACTTTTACTGGGCTGATAGCTAATAATGAAAGAGTAAAGGATCTGTCTAGAGTGCAATCGATTAATTTTATTCCAGGAAAGACTGGCTAGAAGTCAAGTGAGCTAAAATCGTAGTATTTTTTTTCTCGGAGAATATGTAAAATTCATAGAGAGCACTGGGAATTTAGGTTTACAGTTAATTGGTAGAAGCTGGCTTTTAGAAAAAAATCTGCATCCCTATGCTTCCAAGCTAAGGATTTCTGTCAGGAATTAGCGTTTCAAACTCTTTCAGTGTTTCACAAGTTTTGCTGCATGGCCTCACAGCAACTCAATTAAATTAAAAACGAATGGCTAATTCACTGAAGAACCCAACAGCTCTTGCAAGTTTGCTGTTATCTTTGCAAGTCAGAGTACCTTCCGCACGTCTGTAGTTAATTACAACGCCACAGCAAAAAAGCCAGCATTTCCCTTTCCTTCCCCTTCACCAAACGTTTCCATTCAGAACGCGATGGAGTCAAACGCAGTTAATACTTGAACACCAAGCTCAAGTACTGAGAGGCTTGCAGTAAGAGAGGCAGAGCGGTACATACACAATTTCCTTGCAGTAGCTACATTCCCAAGAAGCTATAATCTTTCCTTGACTTTAGGGATAAAATTTATCATATTTTCTCTCCAAAGGTGGTGTTTCTTTTAATCTTATATGCTGAAGTTAAGCATACTGAGAAGGGGGTTCAGAGCTAATTCCATCACCAGTGACTCTTAGGCAGTAAAGCTTCTTAAAAAAGCTGGCAGCCAAACAGAGAACATGGAAGTAGACCACGTAACACCACCCACATGCTGGCCAGGAAAGCTGGTGGGGGTCCTGCTTTTGCAGCCCCAAGGATTATCACTTTTTCGACCTGCAGATTTCAACACAAAAAACGGAGCCTCCAAGGCATTGCTGTGCTCTAATTTAGAGCCCACAGAGAATCACTGAATCACGTAACAAAGATGCAATGCTCTGTTTAGAGGAGCTAAACATTCAGAAAAATCACAAGTGCAACTTCCAGCCCAAACTGACAAGTGTAACTGGTTTCCATAAAAGAAAAGAACCTTATTAAGGGGATTAAAAATAAATAAATAAATAAATAAATAAAAGGGGAATCAAAATCAACCGTATGAGGGAAAAGAGGCTGTTGCATTGCAGTAGCAAAAATTGTTCATACAGGCCCAGACTCATTTAAATAATCAATTTGGTTTATTCTGACTTGCTACCTCCACCCTGAGGAAGTCCCTCTTCTTTACTTTGAGCAAAGTATCAGAGCAGCTTTGGCATTTCACCACAAACCTGGTGTGGAGCTAACAAGATAGTTATGTCTCTGAGGAAAATTAATCCTATATTTGGATCCGTGCCCATTAATATCACATACAACCCGCATACAGCTTGAACCTAGAAGTTACTTCTAGATTTGAGTCCAGTTCCCATATTGCAACAGGCCATAAAACGCACCATTAGCTGTTGTCTTAGCAGTGTTCAGGGCTAAATCCAGCAATTTATGTAAGTGCTCTAACACCTGTCTACATGCACTCAACTTATGAAGTTACCTGGTGCTAAGACTCCTTGAGCATGTGAGTTCCTCAAGCAAGAGATCCAGAAAAGCTGTGAAAAATGTATCTGAAATCCTCTCCAGGACTGGGGAAGACGTATTGCTTCAGCAGTACGTCTTCCAGTACTGCTTCAAGGGATTCCATAGGGCTTCTCCTTTTCTAAAATGGCCCACTGGTCCCAGCGCTTCACGCCATCTGGGAACCTGCATCAACGTGCACCCATAAAATGGGCAGGATTCTTTGAAGGGCTTTTATGGGCAAGTGCTCTAACCTAGTAGAAAAGGCCTAGCAAAGAAAAGGCCTAATAACGAAAAGGACGTAAGTACCTCAGTCTGTAACCAGTTTAAAAAATAAACGAAAAAAGTGAAAGAAAAAAAAAGAAAAAAGTATATACAGTGCCAGGGAGCCCAGAGTTGTGTGTGGTTTTGGCTTGCTCTCAATACTGTACACTTGAAAGTAGCTCTTTATTCAGCTTCTTGACATCTGAAAAAGAGAATACTTCAATGTATTTTTAATGATTTTCTGTAGTTAAAAGTGAATTTACTCAATTCAGAAGGTAAACATCTCCACAGACTAAGTAGAGAAAGTCATATAAGAAACATAGCCAAAAATTGAAATAAATACTACTGAATAGGCTTGGATGTATTTCCCATCCCTTTGGCATCTCATTCCAACAGTTTCATGCATTCCAGTTTGCTACTGAGACTCCTTTCACACTGTCCCTTGGGACAACAACGTAATTCCAGTTCCAGAGTCTTTGATTGGCATTAAGGCCAAGTCAGCAGTGTGGAAAACTCTTCTACTTTTCTTAAAAACCACAGCTTTCCAAGAAAAATCTTCGATGTTTAATGTAGCTATGTTATATAACTTCTCTCAATCTTGTTGGCTTTAGGATTTCAGCTCCTGCCTTTGTCTTCCAGGTATCTTCACCCAAGAGCAGCAAGCTGTGACCAATTCCTTCCAGCTGTCACATGCAGTAGGACTACCCTTCACTTTGTGTCTTGTACTTCTCCTCCAGCCTAACTCAGCTCTACTCTCTCACAAGGTGAAGCCGAGTAACTGCCTGATAGTCTGTGCTTTACGCGCTGATGCAGCCTGACATGACACTTGGTAGCATAAGCTACTAAAAGCACTTGGGACATGTCCAGCCTATTCCCAGGTCTGTCTGTTTGTATCTACAACTGCCATCTAGCTGGTTTCCGCCTGGTTTCTTGAACGACTTCATTCTGATTATCTCAGACCATCTGACAGGCTGTGCTTGTTTTACCTTTAACACTTTACAGATACTGGTCTGCTCAGATGCACGGTAACATTCATTATCTGAGAAGACCAGAACTTTTTATTCAAATAATGGCATCCTTACCTGTCTCTTCTTCAAAGCTTTTTCTACAAAGCATCCCAGAACATATCTGTGAAACTTGAGCCCTGCAGAATGGAAGAAGGAAAAGGGCAGAGAAGAGCTACAGGCAAAGGACTGGAACCTGACTTCCCCGGTAAAGTGTTAGGTTGTGGTTATTCTTATGGGAAGTACTAAATGCTATATATAAACACAGAACATTTTTACAGGAATTAGAGTACCCTTTCCCAGCTCAATCCCAGATTTTTTCAGAGGCTTGTAGTCAGACCACTAACATAGCAAACCCAGGCTCAGTCTGCTTCTTCAAATCAGACACAAGATAAATCTAGAACAGAAGTCTCACTCTTAACTTCCAAGTACGGATTCTAGTGCTCACACTAGTCACACCAAAGCCCTTCACATGAAGGCATTCACAGCTATGAATAATGATTGTAGGAGGTGTTTTGCACTAGCCCAGAATTAAGTTCCTAATTGCCTTCAACCTACAGACTGAATTCCTCTTATACCAACACGCACCATAATTCTGACTTGCATAAAACCTTATCCCAGCATCCTCTGAAGTCAATGGGTATCTTTCTTGGATGCTAAAGTAAGCCTTGTAAGCAGTCCAATAGCAGAATTTCCTGCCTAAGCAATACAAGCAGCATTTCTGGGATAAAATTGGTACAGAGTGCAATAAAACATGTGATGTATGGTGTCTCATGCCATACAAAGTTAAGTGGCAGCAGCACATGACTAGGTTGTGCATCAGGCTTAAAAACTACCCCCAGAGAAGCCAGGGCAAGGGGACATAGAATTTCCCAAATTTATGAACTAGTCATGGTTGTCAAACACAGCAAGTTTGTTGATGTCAGTATCTGTGCCTGAAGCAAACAGCAACTAGCGCACTTTGCAGCACTGCAAGCCATGCCGACAGCTCTCCTCTCAGCCTGCAAAAAGATTTGATGCTCCTGACCACAGTCAGCAAAAGAAATGAGGGTGCTAACTCCCTGCCCTGCACAGGCCACTGCACATATTGCAATGATTTCTCCATACATCTTTCTCTCTACACATATATATATGTTGCTAGGTATTTTGCAATCCTCATTGAAACGCAGTTACTGCAAGCATACGGCTGCCTTTTAATGTGCTGAAGATTTATCAGGTCCAAACGCAGAATATCAGAAAAAGTGTTTAGGCCATCTACTGAAGCAGAGCAGCAGACACAACTGGCCTCTAGGCAGGCAAGGAAAGAAGCAAGTAATGTTATAGTATCTCACAGGAAGTAAGAGAATAAAGTGGGCACCACTAGTGCGTGTATTATTTGTTTCTGCTCCCAGCAGAGAGGCAAAGTAATTTGTTTAGCTTTTAGCTGATTAATGTAGTGATCAGCATCTTGACAATAAAACATTAGTAGACTGAGTGCGCCATTTTAATAAATTATACCAGATATTATCATTCGTCGGATTGCTGATGAAACCCATTCCTTTATCTGTTCATATACAGCATCAGGTTGATTTAAACACTTCGCTAACATTAACATTCTAAAACTAATGCGCTACCATTAACTGCAGGAGGATTCACATCAAAGTTTACGATAGTTCTTCTTCTTCCCCGCTTCAGGCCACAATTAGGAAGACAAAGTGTTTAAGAACTCTCACAACTGTATTTTATTTAACATCAGCAATATACACTGGAGTATAATAGGAACAATTTTTGCACAATCTTTCTTGCAAGATGGTTTTATTTTCCAAATACAGAGATGTTCATAATACAGGAAGGTAACAATTAAGCTGCACAATAGCAAAACAACTTGACAGCTATCAAACCACCCTTTAAGTTTTTTAGTACAACCAAGTGACCAGCATTGAACATGTGTTCAAAAAACTTAGTTAACCTCTGATCCTTCCAATCTTCCAGCCATATTGTTCCATTCCAACAAAACTGTGCACGAAGAATCGTGTAAAAGAATTCAACTCCAAGGCTTCCCTTGCTTTGATTTCCTTCCAGTTTTTCCTCATGCATGAGTTAATACAATGGGATATATGTCAGAATTTGGCATGGCACAGAGACTCTTGCAACATGCATCTAGGACAGTGACATATTGCAGAATTAGTAAATTCTTGAAAGAAAAGTTGGGGATTTAGGTCTTTCCAGAAAGAGTGTTAAAGAAGCACTTCTACTATGCTGTATTAGTGCATATTTTCTGCATGCCACAGCTTTTATAAATAACAAAACTACTTCAAAATGCTTCATATTTTTCACTGGGAGTGTTTCTTACAATGGTCTAAGCTTAAATCTAAATGCTTTGGTTGCAATGAACAGGGCTTCACAGGAAAAGAAAAGCTCACAGCTCATTAAAATATCAGTAAATATTAGGTTTTTACTTTTTTCCACTTAAAAATTACACAGCTACAAACAGCTGCTGTACATCAAGTAGAAATCACCCTCCTAGCTTGGTACAGCTATTACTTATTTCTATGCCAGTGGCTAATTCAAAATGTGTCTCTCAGGCTGCCTCTCTGACCACTCTGATTTGAGAATGGGAGAGAGTGGAGGTTCCACGTTATTTGTTAGGTGAATTTATTTTAACAGCTCACAGAAGCACCTCAGCAATTAGGAATATCAGAACTAGTAGGAGATGCAAGTCACTGGTAAAGTGCAAGGGAAGTGCATAAAAGTGGGGAACAACATAGGAATTATATCATATACCTGGGAAACTACTATATAGCTCTTTTATTTATTACCATCAAGCAAATACTGTGCTTTCAACCAAGTTTTTAATACACTTTTGCTGTTCATATATTTGCTAGTGATGAAACATTTTTTCAGGTATATCAGGTATATCAATTGCCACAGTAGCACAAAGCATGTGCGGGCCAATAATACCCGCACCTATCATTCACAGTACTGTTTTATTTTTACAGGTGCAAGCCTAGGAGAGTGATTACTGATACTGCCACAGTGAAAATCTTAAGGTGCCGAAGAAGTATCTTCATTTCTAATCAGTATTTCACACAGTTTATCAGCAGGGAGAGGGATAGAGTGGCTCACTGCCAATTCAGTAAAATTGGCTAGATAATCCAGCAGACTAAAAACCAAAAGAAGCCAGAAAATCCTGCGTCCACTCTACAACTGACTTGTACTTCAAACATCTAAAGTGCTTTATGTCACTACCTTTATTGAAAGCTAAACCTTTAAACGCACACAGGTTACTGCAGAGCCATCACTTCCGTGATGGCCAGAAGGCCCTGGGACGCCCTGCGCGGGGCTCTGCATGGGGGAAGCAGAGCCCACAGCTGAGGTCTGGCGGGGGCGTCGAGCCGCGGCACCCGCGCCGCACCAACCCTAAGGCAAGGCGCAAGGCGAGGGACCGGCCAGGGCGCACCAAAGCAGTGCAAAAGGAGCAGGCTATGCTGGAGCGTGGTTTTGAAGATGGTGCACTTAGGGTTTTTTGAACAGCTCATGAGCAGCTCTTCAGCCTAATTCAGCTCTCATGTCTTACCTCAGTAAAATGCTCACTGGTCCCCAGGTTCAGCTGTTCTTTTCTAGAACAGGGATACCTTCCCGGGCTGTCCCTTACCAGGACTAAATTTAGATGTATTTGACCACATTCCTGACTCAGCAAGGCAGGGAAACACGGGGAACTGACTGCGTGTGCTCCTGACTGGACTGATGAGCTGAAGGGAAGGTTTTCGCCTAGACTGTGAATACATTGCCTCCTGCACTTCCCCTAGAATACAGCAGAGGGAAAAACTTTTAAGTGGATAGGCAACATGTTAACTAACTTATTAATAAGAACAACTGACAGCATGTAGATCAGACAGAGAAGGACTTTTCCTTTATTCACATATTTTCTATTATCCAATTGCAATATAGTTATGTATATTATCTCTAGAGAGAAAGTGAGAAATAATCTTTCCAGATCTCTACAAAATTTGCTCGTCTTCTGTTTACATATGCTCTTTACATTCTCCAAAGAGAAAAATAAAATCGATATATTTGTGGAACAGCCACTGAATATCACAAGGCTAAGGACCTTTCCCACCATGCTGATACTAAGCAGCTTTCAGATCAAGATACAAAACAAAAAAAAAGGATATTCACAGTGTCTCACCTTCTTAAGTGAAATGGATAAAAATAAAATTCACATTTTCAGCATAGAAAAAATACTTTGATAAACTACAGTACATTTAAAAATTAGCAACTAAATACCCTCCAAATGTGACATTTTATGTGAAAATAAAAACTGTCTTTTTAATAGAATCATCTTTGAAACTCTCTTGAAAGCACTCTGGGAAGTTTCTACCTTCCCAAAATTTGCAGCAGAACTTGTGATTTCCATGTATACATGTGAGGAAACCTCTTTGTTTAATGAAAGCAGGAAGAAAATGTCATCTTGATGTTTTCCTCACAAATACACAACAGAATAGAGAAATAAGAGTCAAAGAGAAAATCCCTTTTACTATGTTTTAGGTATAGGAGAAGTTGTAAAGAAAAGCTATACCAACAAAAAATTCTGCACCTAGGAAAGCCCGTGAACTGCTGGCATGTCCTCTAAGTGCAGTCTGTATGGCTGGACACATTTTCCCACAGCAGGATCAGGAAAATCACCACAGAGTCTGCAGATATATACCAAGCAGCAGCACTAAGCAGATTCTGTTTAATTACTATACATATACTTGCTCCTCCTACCATGGCTCACATCACAACATCCAGCAGATGTGGATCAAGGTACATTGCTGTCTTGTCTTCTCCTTGCACATGCCTCCTTTGAGATACTCAGTGCTGTTACAGTGGGTATCAGCAGTGCTGACCCAAACGAATAGTTTTCTTCAGCTTCAGTCTGTCCTATTTTGGACTCCGGGACTCCAGAGCATTTCTTATCCCACCACTAGTATTCTGAGGGCCCTGATGCACCACAGTACAGTTTGGATGCATTACATCACGGATGTACCCCAGCTGGCAATAACTAAGCCAGCTCAATCCTTCTAGTTCTCTAGTCACAGCATCAGAAACCTTAGGGCAGATTAACTGTGCTGATCCTCAGATGGGATTTGCAGTGGGTGTTGAATTTCACATTGTAGCAGCTACATGCTGCCGTGCGTAAGCTACCTACTTGGAAAGGAGTTTAAGGTGCATTTTCCTAAGTGGCTTAAGCCAGTGTAAGCTCTGCAGCATCTCTGAAAGAGGCAGTCTCACTCTGCTCCTTCCCCTCTGTCCCTGACCATGGATTCCTACCTTCTCCCACCTCAGCAACGCTGACAGCACTCATGCAGCCATATAGTTGGTTAAAAACTCATCTTTTCCTTTTATAGAATCTGCTTTCAGCTCAGCACACTGACCACACTGTGCAAGTGCCAAGGTTCAGCCACTTGTGGATTTCCATTTTCAAAAACATCTGCTTAAAATGTAGCCACAGCCCACAAGCTGTTCTATATCGCACTGATTAGATTATCAGAAGCGCTCAGCAGTAAAGAGCACTCAAACACAAGAATGAAGTCTTCAGATTTAGTAGGAAGGTGTGATATTTCCCAAAACTGTCTCTGTTACTGAAATGATTTTTTTAAACCCTTCTCCTACTTAACTGAGTTAAATTGGAGGCAGGAATCCCTGTATTCAGTCTCTTAAACAGAAACCAAGTTAAGTGATAGAAGTTCTGTATTCAGTCTCTTAAACAGAAACCAAGTTAAGTGATAAAAATTCCACTGTGCTTCATTACTGAAAATGAAACATATGGAGTCCCAGAAAGCTTAAAAATGACACTGTTTACATCTTTGGCTAAGAAATGCTTTAAAACAGAGGAAAATAGTAATACTGAATAAAACAAATTTTTTCCCTTATCTATTCTGTCTCTTAATTCTTCCTGGCTGATACAAAAATACCCTCTTCAATGAAAACAAGTTTAATGGAACATAAATGTTTCTAAGAGTGCATTAGCAACTTATTTTCTTTATTACTTTCTCAATATATTTATAATAATTAAAAATATTATTTCTATGCTGTTTCCTGCCAGATGCTGTTCTAGTACCTCTAATAGAACATATCTTAAAATAACTGCTTGGAAGCAAGAAACTAAATTTTTCATCCTTACTCATGTTTTCCCCTCCTCTTCCTTTTCTCCATCTCCAAATAACTTGATTGACTTAAGCTGTCTAACATGCTCTAGGTGACCCTGCTCAGCGGGGAGGTTGGACTAGATCTCCAGAGGTCCCTTCCAACCTTACTGATTCTGTGATTCTAAGCTCTGTCATAAATTCTGGCCTGCTTCTGTTTTTTGTCCATTATTTGCTTTGCCATTAATGTAATTCAGAAAATCACCTTTGTGGGGAAAAATTACTACAGAGGACACCTGAGGTTTGAGAAAGCCTGTGAGAGCCACTGTTTTAATGCTAGTGGAGGCAGCATAGAGTACAAAGGGTGTCCACAGGAACTTTAATCCAGCCCAGAACAGTAATCCCAGCCCCCTCACCACCTCCTCTGTACCATCACTAGCTGCACAGTAAGCCAGATCAGAGAACTGATCCAGCTGAATACTAACCCAGCCAAAAGAAAAAAGACAGACTTGCTTTTTAGCTAGACAAGTTATTCCAGGCAGCTCACCATAACCACACAAATACTTCCCCACACACAAAAGAGAAAGCAAGGAAGAGGGTGAGAGCATTACATTCAGCACCAGTACGGATCTCTCAGAGTAATTATGGTCCTAAAAAGCTGTAAGTCTGTCTACACGGTCTGCTACAGACTGCTTCAAGGAGGCAGGATATAAGCCAGCTCCAATCCAGAAACCTGCTCGAACAGTTATGCTGATTCTTGCTATTCATAATGGCTCAACTACCCGAGACTAGGACTTTGCACAAGTGGACCCATTTTCCACTATGTCCATGCTACCAGCATTGTAGCACCTAGAACATGTGAAAGGCATGCATACCCTATGTAACAAAATGATAACCAGAATGCTTTTATGAAGGTATCTGACATGCCTCAGATCTCAACCATTTGTCTGCTACCAGAGGATGTTGCCACAAGTCAATATAAAAATAAAGAAATGCATATAAATATAAAATTATTTCTTTGAAGTATGTTATGATTCACTTGAGAACATGGTAAACCCACAGAATGAGAGACTTTAAAGCCTGCAGCACTAAAAAGACTACAATGTTACTGTGTAATAATGAGGTTCAATCAAACTATCTCATATTTTGAAAACACTCTAAAGAAATACTAGTACATGTTCTGATTTCTCAGTCCTCCATATTTGTGCATGTTCACTTACCATTAAGAGGAGCCACCAGCACAAGATGAGAAGGCAAGACAAAGCAGTACACAATTTAATTTTGCAATGCACTGAGCTCGGAAGTCCAGCTGAGTGTTTCAGATAGTCAATTCCTTCTTTTACAGATCTCCAGTTAAGCTTTTTCCAAGGAGGAAAACATATTCATAAATAATAACAATTATTTATTAAATGCTTCTTTATTCCACCAGATCATCTGCAGAATGCTATGGCAATTCACAGCATTTGCTTCAACATGGATACAACATTCACTAAAACACACAGGACACATTGAAGTAGATCAACAACAGTGAGACCAACAGCAAGAAATAACCTAGATCTCTGTACTAGTTGAGGGTTAGTTTATTAGTACAATATTTTTAACTCACGTTCGTTTTCTTGCTAAGAATGGAGCTATCAAGATAATAATAAACACCTACCTCAAATAGTGCTTCAAGGTACTCTTTCTAAACAGCAGTGCTTGTAAGTGCATCTTGAGCCTGCCTCCCTTGATATTCAGAGAATTCATTTTCTTGGAACGTTTTAATATACATACGTACGTATGTATCCAGGCTATGATCAAATTAATATTTTAACCACTAAAAATTATACTATTATTAGAGGATTATTCAATAATTGACTGGAGTTTGGATGTTTTTTCTACTGTTACATTTACAAAAAGGGAGTCTCTATGCCTTTTAAAAATATTTTACTTTAAAGAAGCCATACAGCTTTTGGTTTCTCTCTCAAGAAAATACAATTTCAATCAAAAATTGTTGTGAGCTGCAGCAGATACTAATTGCTTTGCTTTGAAGCTCTTTCAAGCGGAATAATATAAAAAGGATACAAAAGTCCAAGAGATATCTTTAGATGCACTAAGTTATGTACTATAATGCAAAACTAACCAATTCTGAATAGAATACCTACTACATTTTTAATTCATGTGAAAACAAAGTTTTACACATTCTACCAATTTTACAATAACTGCATTCTTCATTCCCTCAAGCTGAGAACACAGTAAATAGTATTACTAAAGAGAGATTTTATTTGTTTTTTTGTTGTTTTTAAAGAGTGCTCTGTACCTCACACTACTAACATTTACTTGGAACACGACAAGAAATAACTTTCAGAGTCTGATTTATATAGAATGCACTGAAACTGCACACCACATTCATATTCTCCAAATAATCTTCACCCTGATTCTTAGCAGAGACCTACAAATGAAGACTGTACATATTAATTCTTACCACACTGTTCCAAAATGGTGTACTTTTCCTGCAGGGAGAACCAGTAGGCCTGATTTTCCTTTCAGTTAACCTGCCTAAAGTGCATGGGAGTCAACAAAAAGAACCATATTGATTTCACTGGATTTCAGTATAGGTCCTTGCACGAGTATAAACAGAAATAACTTACCGTGGAATCACACAGTAAAAGAAATATCAATCTTGAAAAAAATAAAAAATATGTTTCAGAAAGAAACATTCTATTGCTACTTAATTAGTTTTTTCTTATCTAGATTTTCTCTCTTAGCATTTTTTTTTTTTTTTTTGTAACTACACACTTAAGGTCACTACCCTTTTGTTTTTCACTAAGTAAGAAGTTTTATTCATATAGTTTGCTCCAACTTTGTGTCACATTCCTTTCTGCTTGTTAGTGTATAAGTGAGCAAAGATCTTTTAGGAGAAGTACTTCCCATTCCCCCTAATTCCCCCACCCGCTGACCTGAAACAAACTCATTGCCACATATTTCTGCAGTTTTCATCACTTGAAAATGATGAGATACTGAAGGCTATGCTAGAACTCTTTGTAAGCAGTAACGTTTAGTTCCTGTGAACAGAAAAGCTCTGCTCACATTCCTTGTTAAATTATTTGCCATTTCCTTTAGTTATCATATGGCCTACTTGCCTGATTTCAGGGTAATGCGGAATCAAAGAAAACTTAACAACAGTTTACAAAATGTACTTTTTTTCCTGAAAAAACATTCGGGAGAAGGAATCCAGAGCACCTCAGAAATGCACTACTGATACCCGTACAACGGAGACCAGCCCATTTTATAGGTGGAGAAACAGACTCCACTTCTGTTTGGCCAACTCAAGTCACCGCAGAGGGCTGGGGGTCTTAGACGGCCTCTTTGCTCAACTTAATTATTTTAAAAATATCAGTGAAAACTAATGGGCTGATAGAAATTTGACTCTGCTCATAGTTGACTAGAAAATACACTACAATTACTGTGAAGGCAATCTTCTTGGACTGAGTTTTCAACCAGTTTTCTCAAACGACTGCATTAGTGGTTGGGGCTGCAACACTGGAAACAGTAGGAGTTTTGCTACTAGTAACAATGTCTCCGAGGAAACAGCAGTTAGTGGAAATTTGTCTGTATTTCCTAGTAAGGTTTTCTTTTATCCAGTTTCCTCTCCTGTTTTAAAAAGATAATTGTCTGGAATGATTGGTTAGTTTTGAATCACTATGGTATCATCAAAAAAAGATTGTTCAACAAAACCAACAGAGAAAAAAAAATAGTCCCTGTAAAGTTCATCTCACTCAAAATCATCCCTGGTTACTGAGATGACACCTGCAGCATTCTCCACTAGAATTCTGGTTACCTGTGTTGAACACTTGG
This sequence comes from Rhea pennata, assembly GCF_028389875.1. Taxonomy (NCBI): domain Eukaryota; kingdom Metazoa; phylum Chordata; class Aves; order Rheiformes; family Rheidae; genus Rhea; species Rhea pennata. The sequence continues at coordinate 27,580,984 of NC_084666.1, forward strand.
CCCACTATATTTAGCCTACTCCTGCTTTTGTTTATGCTTCTGAATTACATAGTATTCAGAGCCTGCCAGTATTACTGATTATACTGCAGGCTATTTACTGTCCCTGATCACTCTACAAGGAGATTAATTATAATGAAAAACCACAGTTAACAATAATCTCCTATTTACATTGCCCTTATGTACTTTGGAAAGCTAGTTATGGTAATTTCTTCATATACTGTAACACAAAAAAGTAGCACAGTACAATAAATTAGTCCTAGACTCATAATGAGATTTTTTTAATATCTCATTTTGAATGCAAGCATGCAAATGTTGGAAGGAACTTTAGAAATATAATGACAGATTAAAAACACACATATTCCATATATGCCATTAAAAAATTCTTCCAAAATGGAAGCATAGAAATAAATATTTGTGATTTTATTAATTTTTGCAACCGTTTGTCCCTCCTTGTAAGTCTCTAAAACAAAATAGGAACCACAAATGAATCCAAGCAGTGCATTCAGATCAATCTTGGCCAAACAGCCTGAACCAGTGTTGATCCTGCTGAACAATGCACTGAAAAAGCTGATTATACAAGCAGTAAGGGGATGAAAAGGAAGAGACAGCTGTTTCTGGTGAATCATTTGAAGTTCTACCCAAGACGCAACATCCTTGTTTTTCATCAGAGAGGGAAGAAAAGAAAGAATAATTTCAGGAGCTTCTGGAGGAAACACTAGTTTCCCAATACACAGAAAGCCATACAATAAATATGGCTACAGTTACAACTCCTAGAGACACATCCGAAGATGCAAATTAATGCAGACAAACAACTTGCATGGGTGCGGCGTTTGCAGTTCTGTGCTATGGCAGGTATCACGACTTTAAGGAGTGTGGTAATTTCAGGCTTCTGCTAAATGTAAGAGGCAAAGAGTAAAGGACCATACATCGTATCCTGACAATGCCAGTGAAGTAAAAAAAAACAAAAACAAAAGAACAACAAAGAACAACCCACTAGATCATAATAAAGTCATTTGAGACACTACATGCTTCATTACACATTTCTTGTAGACTCCCAGCTCCTTTAATTTAGAAGGTCAGATTCTCAGCTGTGAAATACCTACAGGGTTTGGATAGACCCAAAGAGGCACAGAGAATGCAGTTCCAGTTTTAACATTCTGGGGTCTTTTTACACCCAGAATGCTGGGACTATGCTTGTCCCAGCATGGTCTACAGCAGTCCTATGCACATCCTCAATTACCCCGTCTCCTTGCGGTCTCCACCACTCTCGATAATTTGATCATTACTTGGGCACAGAATCAATCACACAACACTCACCTTACCTACCCCCCAGCACAAATCTTTAACTGTGACCAACACGTAAATCTGAAACACCAATATATTCAAACTATAGATTATTCTGTCTAACGGAATTCAGTTGCTTCCAGACCCTTTAGAGGCACAACCAGATCACAGCTGAGAATTTGGCCTTTGATTTTTAATTATCACCTGCACAGAAATGTCAGCCATTTGCTAGCCAGACACATCTGTGCAAACATTTTTAGATTTATTGCCAGCATATCTTCCACCCATTCTGGTGAAAAGATCAAGATTTCTAGTGGGTTTAAACTGTTCACTTTTTTAATACAGACAGGTAATTGTCTGTTTGCATAATGCAAGTTGAGCCATTTAGAAAAGCCCCCATCTATGCAATAGCCTAAAAGAAAGCAACAGATCATAAATATGCCTCATGTAAGCCCCTGCTCTATCTAGGAACATTCTTTTCTATTTATGTCTTATAACTCCTTCACAAGAGAGTATCTTTCCTTCACTCAAAGATGTGCCATAACCATACTGCTCAAAGAGCAGGGAAATCTGTTTTACTTAATTTTGAAGCCACCTGTAAAACTTGCAAAATTTAACATGATTCAAACATTATATAAAAGAGGGGAGAAAAGTAGGTGTCTGAAGAAAACTAGAGAAGTATGACTAAAAAATATGAAGGAAAAAAAAAAAACAAACCATCCAAAAATGGAAGAACAAAAAATTCAAGCAAAAGGTTGAATAATGTGGGCCTGGTCCCCCTCCCATAAGAGATGTACCTTAGGAGTAAATCCACTCAAGCTGCTCAGCAAGGTCAAAAGAAGAATCACACTTAGGATTTTACCAAACAAAAAGCTCCAGTTTCAAGAGTTGCATCAGATATCAGATTTTGCAAGGTTCACTCCTTATTTTGGAGTGAGAATTTCCTAGGCTGCAATGAAAAATAATGGTCAGTAAAAATATATGGAGCTCTCCTTTGCATAACTTTGCTGGAGTCACATTCTCCCAGGCTGGACTCTACTTTCTTGTACTGCTCGTTCCACTCCCCCATCCTGCCAATTTCCATCTAGCAGCGAAAATCCCTTCCCAGCAAATACTGTCAAAGTATTTAGGGCACAGGCCTTGCACTCAGAGAATGCAATGCGGTGTCCAGACAGCAACGCTGGGTGCCTCAGCGATTTGTAATAATCATCGTGCACATTCCTAGCAGTCAAGGTGTGTTCCACTGCACAGCTGTGCACCTCTGCCTTTGATTTGTTTCCTGTGCATGCTCCTCCCAAAGGCAAGTTCTGTGTAGCCAGAGTAGTCTGTCTGTAGAGAGTGATGGTTCGCTGCTAGCTGAAGGGAGGAAGACAATTCTGTTACCCATTACTCTGGTAGGAGTTAACTAATTATCCCCAATAACTCCAGCCTTTACAATAGGAAAGTAGCACACAGCTTTTATAAATAAGAATTATTGACCTCTTTAAACAGTTTCAAAAGAAGAAACTCTGCATCAAATGTGAGTATAATTTAGAAACTACTACATAGCAGCAAAACTACATTAGACTTTCTGATTTTTCCATGGTGTCCTTGGATAGATACACCACCCAGTAGACCATGTTAAATGCTCCAAACGTAACAGGAAATAGAATGCGTGCATATTTGTCTATCTTACTAGTGCCAGAGTGGGAGGCAGGGGGAGCAGGCGGTGTGATAGCAGATGGCTTTGCAGATGCTCCTAACGTGTTAGGTGTGGTGGTCTGAATCTGTTCCAGTCTGGATCCAAGCAAGCGCTGAATGGAGGGGGATCCAGCTGTGGCATGCTGGGATACAAATCCAGTTAAAATTGGGGTAGAAGGAGGAGCTGGAGGGGTAGCTCTTGCTGAAGATAACGTCTCTGATGCACTGATGCGTGTGAAAGGGTTTGGACTTGATGCAGAAAGGGAGTGGGGTGTAATGTCAGAAGACCCCTGAGATACAGAGGGAGGCTGAACAGAACTGTGTCTTGTATCAATTCGGTTTCCACCATCAGCTTCAGACTGTACTGTGGCATTCGTTCTTTTCCTCACGTTTGAATTGGCATCTGTACTCTGCAAAATTGCAAATAAATAAATAAATAAATAAATAAATAATAAAGAACCACTATAAATGCTGCAAAGTTGGAAAAAAAAACCCAAACTATAAATGCTTAAACAGAAGCAACGGAAACCTTATAGCCAACAGCTATCAGAGTAATACTCACAGATATCAACAACAGCTTGATCCAGGAGCTCAAAGATATTACATGCTCATGAAAATAGATTTAATAAAGTGATAAAAAAGAATTCTATTACCTGTGGCTGTAATACCAAGGTGAATGCATCTGAATGCATCATACTCCGTGTGATGTGTTATCTATATAAACTTAATACCATGAGACTAAGGATTCTTGTGTCAGTTTTTTTTCATGCCCATTCTCAAACAAGATTCTCTGGTGTGTTTTCCTCCTTCTCTGATGACACAAAACAGTCCAGACCCAATTTACCAGCCATGATTTCTGCTTTAGATCTCTGACAAAGTAACTGTAGTTATTTTTTGTATTTTAATACTACAGTATTAAGGACTCTATTCTGTTTTGTACAGTAGATGCTATTAAAATGCAAATATTTGCCAAACCAAGTTACCATATTGTTGCTCTTTCAGAAATATAGAAAAATCCTTTTTCATATCAACCACTGGCAATAAATTCACTAGCTACAATTGAGCCAATGAATGAATCACTGTTTCATCAACTACTCCTTTCCATTTATTAACTCGGGAAAGTGGTGAATTCTCCATTCTCCCTGATATCTTCAGGCAAGTCTGGATGTCTTTCTGAAAAAAATATACTTAAGCCAAATACTACTTATTAGGCTGGATGAAGAACTGAAATACAGATAAGCATGTAGAGATAGGAAAGCCAAGCAGATTTTAATATTTTACTGACTTTGGGAGTGGGACTCAGGCTCTGTCCTTCTCTGCAGCTAAGCCTAAACGTATCCTAGAACTCCTCCTGGAAGGGTGCCTGAAGAACCTTCATGCTCTTGAACCTTCTGTCCTGAACCTTTCAGATATAATCTGTGAATATATTTTGAGCTAAGTCTCACTGCTTTTCAAGAGACATGAATTTAATGGCACACAGTGTACCTAGTTTCGACAGCAGCACTATAGGTCTAAACGTCGGCAGGGCCAAACCATCCCTTATTATGCATCAAATTTAACAGAGTTTGCACCTCTCCGATGATACTATTTCCAAGCACTGCCCTGCACCACCTACAGCTTCTGTGCCTTTGGCTCCACTCCTTTGCCTCCATCTAAGACCCTGGCAAAGCTCACAACACTAGGAAGACAGGAAGAGGAAAAAAGTGGGCAGTAATCTCTCTTGCCGCCCTCAGCCAACAGGAACCCTCACCAGCCATCAGTCAGAGCAGTCTGCTGTCCATCTACACTCCAGGGTCCTAAACTGAGAATAATCAGGTATTAGTGCCTTGAATACTGAGAAGAGTGACAACCATGCCTGCCTGCTGAATCAGTTGTGGTTAGCTGTTTTGTTCAAGGGAACAGGGAAATGGGAGCTGAAAAAAATACAACTGAAAAAAGATTCAAAAAGAAAAAAAAAAGAAGGAAGAAGGAAGAAGGAAGAAGGAAGAAGGAAGGAGGAAGGAGGAAGGAGGAAGGAGGAAGGAGGAAGGAGGAAGGAGGAAGGAGGAAGGAGGAAGGAGGAAGGAGGAAGGAGGAAGGAGGAAGGAGGAAGAAGAAAAAGCACTTGACATCTCCAGTATTCCTATCATGGTCAGGATGCTGGCCCCAAATCCAGTTAATTGCAGTGCAAATCAAACACTGGCAATACTGCTGGCCTGAATTTGTCCTAAACAGTCACATATATATGCCAGCTCATGGTTGATATATTTGCCAGCTCATAGTTCATGCATTACAGAATCTCTCCTAGATTTCACAGTTTTCCCTCTTGCATAAAAGAGTGTCAATCCCTTTTATTTATTTTTATTCATCTGCAATCTGAAGCAGCAGATGACTGAAATTACTGCATAAACACCAAAGAACAGTGATATTTTCTGAAAGAAATTTTAATTGTTCTGTTTGATAGAGAAATCTGAATTGCTTTTCAGGGAGTGCAGGAGTACACACAGGCATGCAATTTGCATACGTTCACATCAGAGCTGCCAACAACCCAGGAATGACAAAGCAGGATCAAGTCAAAGAAATTGATAATATAACATACAATCACTACAGGGATGCATTTTCTAGAGGCCTGGCAATCTCTGACTGAATACTCCATGTCACCTGAACATTTGTAAAGCTTAAATACATGCAAGTCACTGAAGTTCACTAGCCAGAATAACAGTTCCATGCTACATAGGAGTTAGCACTGAAGTTCTTCAGCATGCCACTACTCATTTAACTTTGGCACAGTATGAAATCAAGCAGAGAGTGTCTGTTGCCATTACTCCAGCCCACGTGCTTGTACAGGGGTTGTGAAGTAGACCTGCACTGGAACCAGTGGCTTAGATGGTGCTGCTGGAGAAGATTTTGCCAACAGAAATACCACATCTTCAGTAAGTACTACCATAAAACAGTGGTCCCAGAGTAGAATAGAGAATAAAGTGTGATTCAGATGCACAGTTTAATTCTCATGCCCACTTATACTGTCACCTGTTTTCAACAGCCGGTTCAGCATCCTTCCCTACTGTGCATCATCAACAACAGTCACTGGTAAGTAAGACAGGACACAATCAGGCTCCCCTTCACATCCTAGTCATCTCTGTTTCTTTCCTGGGTTTTTCTTTCCACCAGTACATATGCATATACTCACCTCTCTTCCTCCGACTGCAGCTGTCCTCTAAGTGACCATGTAAGAGCAGTAGCTTTTTAGTACACTAATCATGTCCTGTTACAGTGTTCTATTCTGAAGTTATCTACGCCATTGCAAATGGTCAGAATGCATAACTGCTTAAAAATCCACTGAGTTTTGCATTGCTTTTTTTACAGTGGTATCCTAAAATCCCACCAGTTTGGGAACCTAAATTTTAGGGAGAAATTCACTTTCAATTCATTTTCCAAATTAAGTGTCACAAAGTACACACGGAGTTCATATAGATAATGTAAGCTGTCACAGCGCAGCATTGCAAAATAAGGCCAAAAAGTAAGAGTGTATTTCTTGTTAATTCTCTAGAAACCACCTTCCAGGTGCTCAGAGCATGGAAATTAGAAAAGATATTTCTAACTTGCTCCAGAGACAAACAGTCTGACAGCAGTGAGGACTGATTTTCCATAAATTATTCTTGTTTGATGTCATTGTAATAGTTTGAACTTACATTCTTCAATTAAACCTCATCCTTGAAGTGTACTGAAACAAGCATGTTCAGTGGAGAGATACATAGTATCACACATGTAAAGGCAAAGACTTCAGCCATGGCTATTGCAGTTTATAAGGCAGTAATAATCCCAATAGTAGTACTGGGAGCAGCTTAAATACTGGAGACAGAAAATCTCCTGAGTCAATGCTTAGTCCTGTCACCTCAAGTAAATATTTAAAAAATGACTTTCACAAACTTATCAAGTTCATCTTTTTAAAAGCTGTTCCAGAATTTCATTCCTTAAATACTCAGAAACGCTCTTATCTCCAGTTTAAATGTACTCTAAGCTCATTATATTCATTACACTTTGGTGGGGGGGGGGGAGAGGAAGGAGTTGTACACATTTTTTCAGAAATGTTTTTCTTCCTCACCTTATTTGTTAAGATGCTTCAATTTTTCCCTCTTTGCACTTCTGATTTGCTCAGCAACACAAGCCTAGGTCTTCTAGCTTTGTGTCACAAGATACCTCTCCATTACCTAAGATGATTCTATCAAACTTCCTCTGCTACTCTAGCTTAAATTCGTCTCTAATGAACAGGGTATATGACTATTAACTCAGTCAGAACCTTAAGGACAACCACCTCATCCTCCTTCTAGTTTGTATCAAGCAGCCAGCTCAACCTCTAAAGCAAGGTGTACAAGAATGCAGCAATATAAACTACAGCAAGTCGAACAGGTTAAAAATTGCTTTTGGGACAGAATAGGTACAATAAAGATTGTTTGTTCGTTCTTCAGTCCAGAAACTTTCATCAGTTTCTTAGGCTGAAATAAACTTTTCACCTCTTGTAGGAGTACCCCCTCATCCTACTTAAGACACGATGCCTGGGACTCTTCCCTACTGCACAAGCTCTCAGCTCCCCTCAGTAATCTCCCCCCTGCCCTACATGCACTCCAGAAGCCCCTTTTAAGGGGAACAAGCTCCAGCTCCTCTTGTCTCCAGAGGGTTCTGCAGAATCAGAGTGCACCAGCAAAACAAGGCAGGGCAACCTTCCTCACCACTTTCTTTTCCAGCAGAAGAGCTGTATTGCTCCTGCAGCGAGTTGTGAGCAGTCAGCTCTGTGCTGTCAAAGGTGACCAAAATGCACATCAATTCTAAATGCAGTCTCACCAGCACATTGCCCATCACCATCTCTCATATACACACTTCTGTTGCACTTGCCTTATTCAAGACCACATCATGACAACCACTCATCCTTCTTTGAGGAGGCATCTCTCCTATTTTGGTTTCCCCAGCTGAAACATTTCTAGCAAAAATTCTTGTTACTGCTTGAAAGGATATAACCCTATACTCTCCCAAATTACATGTCCTAAAAAGCATCCATTTCTTCCTGCATCATAATCTATTCCTCCTCTGTACTGATGCTATCTCACAACTCCGTAGATTTCATCAGCCTACTACTACCTTGTGCCAAAGTCACTAATGAAAATGTTAAACGAGGTCCTACAGCTGAACCTTAAAGGATCAAATTCTATTGACATCAGTGGAAGTCAGACTAAGCACTACATTGCAAACCATAGTCCAAACCCTAGTAGTATTCCTTTATTAAGGAAAAATTCCACAAACATTTCAATTATTATGCATATCCCTAGTAAAAGAATATTACAATAATAACAATCTGAGCAGCAAAAGGATACATTTATGTTTAAAGCATTTGCTATCTCTGAAAAAAAATTTAGCTTATAGTTAGAGACATAAGAACAGGAAATAAAATATGAGAATGAAATAGAAGCCAAATTAAATGCAACCCAAGTAGTGAAGGGATTATCCAAGTAAAGATTCCTTCTCAAGTGCAAGTCAGGAAACCACTCATTTATCCTTAGCCAACAGAGAGCTGTTGTTCTACTCCAGACAGGGTTTCTCAGGATATACACTGAGTCTACATTTTTTACATCCTAACTCTGAATTCAGAAATGAACTGATTTTTCTGGAGATGTTTTGGTGAGATTTTGGGAAAAAAATTAAAGCTAGAAATGTAAAACAGGAATCTAGATGCTATCATACAATGCAGTGATCCACAGGATACAAGTCTTAATATGCTTGACAAAGATTGCCTTTCCATAAACAGGTCAACTTACTGCTTTTAAAAAAAAATGGCACCATACCCTTCCTTTGAAGTAACCTATCATTCTGATTTGGTCCAACCAACTTTGCACTTCACAGCCACTAGCAAAGCACAGGCTGCAGTAAATACAATATTGCTTTGCTATATTCTATTCCAAAAGGATACTGAACTTTAATTAGCAGAAACGCTATGTACAACAGTTTCAAAATTCTGAGTGATCTGAGTGCACAATTCCCGCCCATGCATAGCCAAAGTTCTCAAGAGCTCAGATAATAATAACCTAAGAATATATATCGTGTTGTAACTGTAGCACATCTTCAGTGGAAAAAGCTTTATGGCTGTCTGGGATAGGTCAATGTCAAAAAACGCTTTCCTATTTGATTTTAACAGCTGAGATGAGGGACAATGAAGCAGTTAAGTTTCAGTCTGCATGAGACATCAAACATGTACCGCTGCCACTTTGATTTAGAGACACACCACTGAAAGGCACAACAGACGGGAGGCAGACAAGTCACTCACGGTATCATTAAAACCAAGGAACTGACCAGTCGCAGGGCAATGAGGACTCCAGGCTTTGTCAGAAGACAAGGATCCTCACCCTTTCTTTCTTTCCTAATAAATATTTCATTAATCCTTACAAAGTAAGAAAGTAGACTCAGTATGGGAGGTTTAGAGAGCTCCAGCCTATGCTTTAGTGTACTTCTTTGACAGTGGGAGGACATGGGATCGGACAGACAGTTCAAATTCTGTCTGGCAGAGTAGGGACTGCATCTGTTCAGATCTCCCATCTCCTGGAGGAGCACTCCAATTAGTAAGTATAAGACACATCTCTGTTTCCCTATCTGTTGAAAATGGATAAGGCAGATTAGTTGCACATAGCAGTTCCAAAACTTCAAATTTAGACATCTGAAGCCCAGAGAGAGGCAAACTAAAGACCTCTTCCACTGCACTGTATCTGGCTGGGTTTCATCATTTTGGATTTGGGATTTCAGCCTCACTCTCTTAGAGACCTGGTTCTCTGTGTGCACAGGGCTGAGATCTCACCAGGTTTGAGCACGTGCTATATTATGGATACTACAACATCCAAATTATTTGGAGGATCTATGTATCAAAAATAAAGAAATAAGCAAAAATCTCACTGCAGTATGCAAAAAGAAGTATAATCATACACTTTATAGCTCAGAGGAGAACACATCAGATCTTTGCCAAGATGTAGCCTTCTAACTGAGATACCAATGCAAAAGAATGTCACAGAACTGACGAGTAATTCCTAGAACTTTAGCTTAGAATTGTTTCAGTTCTGGGGTTTGCTTTTTGTTTGCCTATTTCCCACCACCACCACCACCACCAGTAATAATAACGTTAGCCATATATTCTAAATTACATGGGTGATAATAGACATCCAGCTAATTTGGTATTAAATCAACTAAAAAGACACTACATTTAGAATAAAATAATCTAAAATATCTTTTCTATGGACAGTAACTATGTCCCCTGTTGTTCTGAGAGTCAGCTAATGGCTTTCCAAGTTCAATTTACTTGAAGATGAAACTTATATAATGATCAAAAAAAAGCATGCAGTATGCAACGGCCAAAATATTTACTGTATTACAAAGGATCGAGATCTCGCTTTAATTTTAAGCATTACATGTTATTTTGCAGGGTTGCTTTTTTTTTTTTTTTTAAGAAGTTTAATTGAAATGGGCAAAGATTCATTCAGTAGGAGTTCTTCCTATGTGAAGATTCCTGAGGTAAAATGCCCTTGTTCTAATCCAGAACAGGAAGTCCATTTTATTGGACTTGAAGATAAGATAACTACGCCAACCTGCTTGCAGGTACGCATAGAATGTGGTAATTAATGTTCCTGACCAAGTGGAATCACACGCAATTGACCATGGATAGCACAACGAAGGACGTTGTTACTGTACTTCAAAATAAATCTATCTAATCTATTGTTCAATATTATGGCAGGTTTGTGCAGTGACTTTCATAGCTGGCTTCTATGATAGAATGTGTACACCAAAAAACCCCAACCACCAATCTACCTCAAAATCAACTCACAAATCATTTGCTTTTCCATTGAAAGCTAAATTCGATGGATACTGCTGTTTATTACCCCACTAAAATGATTTAACATGGTTTGCATGCTACAAACAGCTGTTCAATGTAACATGGAAATTCTGAAACTTTCTCTAAGCCTACATAAGCCTTGACTTGAGCCAAAAAATAAGGTACTGGATTGTTTTGTGTGTATTACCAGTTTTTGACAAGCAAGCTAATTTTTCACTTCAGTGAAGTCAGACTGCAAATTTAGCATGAACTGAAACACTGTGCAGCAGCTGAGCCGAGATTCATCAGAATGTGATCATCAGCACGGTGATATGCAATACTGAACTGAGAAACTTAGTCATCTTGTTACAGAACAAAGAGAGCTGGTAACAAATACAGTACATATTTCCTATGATAAGTCCCATCTAGAATCTGCAAAAACAAACAAGAGCACTATTTAAAAATCGCCTGACAAGTCCTGGGGAGAATGCAGGAATGATGAAAGTGATTACCAGGGCATCGAGTGACATTACCCTTATAACTGTGCCTAAGAACATAAATACTGAAAATATTGCAAGTTGTGAGGAATTCTTTTGCTTGTACAGCACTGTACAACGTTACTTCTCTCTTCATACAACTGAAACAACCCCCTATAGCCTGTTAGTACTCTACATAGCAATTTTAAATCTTTCTCTTGAATTTGAAATTGCTTCACAGTTTGTATGATGGATATATCCTGTTGGGATTTAACTCCAAAATAAGTAAGTCCTATTAGCTGAGAATCAGTAGTAGTCAGCACCTAAATCCTCTTTATAGGTCTCCAGCCACTAGGGAACACAGCTATCACCACATGTTGATAACCAGGTACACATTAAAATTAGGGCCATGTACTGGCAGTATGATTTATTCTTCTAATAAGCCTCAGCACTATTTGGAGAATAGTTCCACATTGGTGTTGGATATACGAACAGCTCAGAAGCTCTGCATCTACCTCATCCTGCTATAGACATTAAGAACAACATTATGGAAGGTCTCAGGGCTGCTTTTGCACCATTTGTTTACTGTAATAGAGTGTAATAAACTGCAGGCTGATGCATTTTCTAGATCCTTAGTAGACAATACAGAATTTCACTGAAGTGGTATTTCTCTGGGACAGAGGTAGTAAGTACCATATTCAAAGCAGTATCTTCTACTTCATCTGGGGTAAGTCCACAGCAGAATTTACAAGTCAGAATGTCACCATCTGGGACCAGTCTTAAGATGAGTATGCAATGTCTAAGGAGCAGCACAGAGCTGATGCTTCAGCATCCAGCAACTGGCTGACAAAGCTGCTTAGAAATGCCCTTAGTAGGATTGGAGCCTAGATTACATTTCTTTACATTAGTCAGACATCCAACTCTACCCATCATTCTCAGCTCTGAGCCCTTCCCTGAAGCTAAAGACACCCTAGGAAAAGCCACACTCAGAAAAAGACTCCTGTCCTTTCCTACTATAACCCAGTGACCAGAAAGGAAAGCTAGGTTTGGAGATAAATGACCTATTTTCAAATCTGTCCTGACTGTAACAGGGATATGAACATAGATTTCCAACATCTCAAGAGAAGCACTTACCTGCCAGACTACTGGACATTCTAGGCCAAGTGGTTGGGTCTCATTCTGTTATGGATGTTGCATCCTGTGCACTTCTGTTTGACTCTCTCATTTCAGTGAATGCCCAGACTCTAAGGCAAGTTTTGTGGGAGGTTGCACCTAATAGTCACATTGGCCATTCAGATAAAATACAGTAGGTATTTCTCCCACCTAAGATTCACAGCAAACAGCTTGGAAGCAATGAGTCAGTTCTGTACATGTCCATTCCGGGAAATTTAGTAATTAAGCCCCCTGTATGCCTGATCACCATTTTAGATGCTTAATCTCCCTGCATAAAAAAAACTGAAAAGGATACCACAATCAAAGAAGTTTTAAAGTTATACAGATCAATTGTTTATTAGAACAATCAAGCATATAATGAAGAGATGTTACTATAATAGAATAAAAAAAAAGGAATGGTAAATAGACATCTTTATGACTCAGCATTAACTTTGCCAGACTAAGATTAGAACTTTCCATGACAGCATCACTAAGCCTTCAACAAGATACAGCTAAGTTAATATATAGGAAGACTGGTGACATGCTATATGATGCAACTCAGTGAAAAGCATAGCTTTCCAAATTTAGGAGATCTCTGTTAACTCAAAAACTCATGCATAAACTGGAAGGCTTAAAACAACAAAGTGTCTGGCACATACTGTTTAGCTGTAACATGAAAACTGTTTGTGTGGTAATTTAATAATATTTTCCTATTAAACACTACCATAGTGTTTTTTATTCTTTCTATTCCTTCCTAAGAAAGCAGACTGCATTCTGCTGAGAGAACATTATATAGCCTGCCAAATTCACACGATTTGACATTTACCAGCAAAGCCACATGCCATCATCAGTGTAAATAATGCTGCTGGTCCCAGTTCCCACTGAGTCACCACATTGCCATGCCACTAGCAAATGCACAAACTTGGAGGAAAAACATAACATCTTTTACTATTATGTTGTAAAGCTAGTCAATCAAAAATTTAGCTTAGTGTACAGTTCAAATATTTTCTTTATATCATGTCAAAAATATATGAACTGAAAACAGAACTAAGGGGAAAAATTCTGTTAAGACAGGTTGTTTATTAACCAGCTGCAGAGATGCTCTGTATAACATATACGAAAAGAAGAAGAGAAACTGATTAGGGACCAGAAGAGCTTCATTATTTCCTGCATCTTTCAATTTTTCAGTGACCTTAAAGCTGTACTTAAATTTGCTGCATTGGTTTGCTAGAATGCCTTAAATACTCCTGTGTCTTATAGATTTTTCCAGCTTTCGCAGTGTTTATTTCTTTGGGCTCCTATTTTCCCCAGAGTAAAAACTGAATTAGCTAGAAACTTCACACACAGCTGTGAAACTCTACAGCAAATTTGGTGTCACTGGGCTCATCAGTATCAAAAACTCTTTTTAGACAGAAGGTAAAGCAAAACTGATATTTAAATATTACTAAGGAAAAAAGTTAAAGCAGAAAATATGAAAAGGGTTGAGTTCAAAGGCCTCATTTCATATTAATCACCATAGGAAAAGCTATCTTTGCTATGAACACCTCCTGCAATTTGCATTATTTCTTATTAAAAGGGATGCTGAACAATCTAAAAATTTTACCCCACTACCATACAGGTTTACTCCGATTTAGTGTTTTTGTTCTGGTGAACTGTTAGCATGTATTTTTTTTTCTTTCTTTTCTTTTTTTTTTTTTTTTTTTTTAAGTATTTAATGCTTACAACAAGAAAAAGGGGGAAAAGTTGCAATTACAGCAATACAACACTTTGCTTAATGCCTGCAACTGATGTTATCATGAAAATAACTCACTCATTTTTTTTAAATTATTCCAGAGATAAGGAGTATCTCTTTCCAATATTTCAGCACAGTGACAGGGAAAGGTACTTGAGTGTATTTTTAAATTAAAAGGCATATAGGCTTTAGTGTTTTCTAGAATAATCACTTAGAAGACTGACATTACTGAGCAATTCTTTGGTTTTCAAGATAAAAGTTTTATCCTAATACCATTTAAATTAACATTAAATCTTTCAATAAGTACTGTAAAAACTACGTCAGATCTTTAAGCATCAGAGAAATAATAGCAGAGAATATTCTCATATTCCCTTGCTTACAATTATGGTAGTTTATTATAATACTTTTAGAAAATTGAAAAGTGAGCAATTATCACATTTCCTAGTAAGGTTTGGAGGAGGTATCAGTCCAGCAGGATTTCTTGTTCAGTCATAAGTCAGGTGTTGCAGTTAACCTCCTGCTTTCTGTGCATATCAAAAGATACATTTGCACTTTCAATAAAAAAAACCCACACGACAACCTTGAAGTTCAACATTGTTTTGTTATGCTTTTTGTCACTGCTATCTTCATTATAACTGAATTCTGCAATCCAATGGAGTTTACATCACAGTTTAGTTGGATCAGAATCTAGCCCCAAACTTAATACTAGGTTTCATGCTTTCAAAAATTACTCAGCTCACTTAGCAGAAGACAAATGTTTTTACTTCCAATGTAAATTTATTGCACAACTCAACCATATTAAAGGTAAAGCAATATCAGGTTCCTGGAAAGAGACCAGAGATTTTAATGGAACATTTTAATTCATGTTATTTAGAATTACATGTTAACGTGAAATATTAAGAAAACCATTTAAAACTGTGCACCTCATTTACATCTCAGCCTCAATTCTCTGAGGACATAATTAGCTTTATACATTGTGAGCACTCCCAGTTAGTGGACAGGACTATCGAAGTCTATCAAATCAAGTAAAATACATAACTCTTACCAGAAAGAAAAAGAAAAAAAAAAAAAAAAAGAAGAAGACTTTGCATCTGAGTATCACAACCAAAACCATTTAAAGAACTGTTTTGAATCTGCTCTTTGCTCAGTTATCCAAACATTCAAAGCTCACACTGAATCATTGTAGCATTACCCCAGATAGTCATCCTCCCCTGCCTTTCAAATAGCATTTGGTATAAAATACGCCAGTCATTTTTGATGCAGCCAGAGCTGCATCTACTTTCTGCCTACTTAAACATGCTACTAGCATGTTATGACTGCAAATTACTAACAGTAGAAATGTTGACTGAAGTGACATGAAATTGTTGACATGTCACAGAAACTATTCATGTGGCACATCAGCCTCCATTCTTACAGTCCTGCCCTCCATTTGCATGAGCTCCACAAAATTTTTGAGCCTGGAGCCCCTCATTTGGTTCCAAGCAGGATCTAAGATTTAAATATCATCTAAAAATACCCTAAAAATTCCATAATATCCCAAGCAGTGGAGAAGTAAATCAAGGAAAAAATGATTACTACATTCAAAAACTGAAATGTTGTTCCATGCCCAGGACTACGTAAGTCACACCAAGGAGACAGCCTACACATCCATACAAGCAGGTCAGAAAACAGAATGTCCCATCAAGATTCAAGCAGCTCGATTAAGATCTGGTTGCTTTTCAGTTAACTCCCTTCACATATGTGAGAAATGAGTTTAGCTCCACTTCTGTAATTGCAGGGAGAGGGGGAGCTATTATCTAACAAATTCAACAATAGCAGAGAGGAAGCAAAGACAAATTAAAAGGTAAGTATGCATTTCCTAGTGCTTTCCAGTATAACTCTAGAGATGGTACATTTTATGCACTTTTCCACATTGTAGAATGTATCTACAGACTCAAAAGGAAATTCTGTTCCATCAGAGAGAGTAAAAACTTGCATTTTCCCTTACAGTCTAGGCCTCAGACATAAGAGTATATTTACTTTGTTTTTCAGCATTAATTAACTTTGGGGACTCAAAAAAAAAAAAAAAAAAAAAAAAAAAAAAGGAGGGCTGTCTAGTCTAGTCTATGGCCTCTGGATTGCATCCAGTGCATGGCCCAATCCTTGCTCTGGAAGTCATGAGACAGAGCACAAAGTTGGGCATGTTGCAGGTGAATTGTTCTAGAGATCTGTTCCCAGACTGATTCCAAGGGATCCCGACTCACCCCCTACCCCATCATGTATTTTTGGGGCATGTCCATCATATGACTGAAAGGTAAGTACTTCCTATCAAAGAAGATACTCCTTGATGATATGAATCATATATGCAGATGCTTCATGTGACGGAAGGTTCCTTACATATCTATCAGGTGCACGTTCATTCATATATCATACCAACATGGATACTCTTGGTAAGGAGATGAGTGTACCTCCATGCAGCAATTAAAAGTATGACCTCTATTACACTTGGCTGGCTATATAATGATAAGAAAAGAGGGAAATAAGTTTGAGAGTTAAAAATCTACCTGTGACTGAAGAAATTATTCCATTCAAAAGGTTTGACTGAGCCTGACCTGATTTTTCAAGTTTTACACTCTTGTAACAAACAGCTGAGGTTGAAGCTCATGTTAATGGTGTTTAGGAACCTATTTTTAAAGGGTATTTTTCAGTAACATTCTTCAACTCCAAAACTGGGTAGGTCTTTAAAAATAGACTTCATAGGAATACAGTGAAAAGGAAATAGTGCAGTAGCATATAAATAGACTCAGGGGTCCAATAACAAACTATAAATCATTCATTTCCACCTCACATTTACTTGGAAAAAACATTGCTGCTTTTACTAAAGGAAAGAGTGCACAACACTTAGGGACAGGTTCATTCTTTCCAACCTAAAAGCATTTTAAATGGCTCCCAAAACACGGAAATCACAGGAGACCATGGTGTGAGCCATCTGTCTTCTTTTAAAAGATTTGGAGAGAATTTGATAGACTTCTGATCTACAGATCTTAGGAATGTGTTTAGACAGATTTCTGGGAAAGTGTAGATTCGTGCATGGTAGGGTGCCACAATATTTTCTTTTCAGAGTTTGTGAAATTCTTATTGCCCAGAAGCCCAAGATAAAGAAGTTATAATTAAATACGTGCCAAGTGTCACTCAACGGACATCTGCAACATTACTTTAGTCTCAATAATCTAAGTGCTTGAGTATGTAAAGTTAAATAGCAGATACTAATCCAATCTCAGGGATAAGAAAGAATGATTATACTGTAATACGACTAATGTCAGAAATCTCACTTTCAGATGATTTCAGGAATTGGAGGTCATTGGACTTCTTGATTTCAATGGACTGCTCTGCATTGCCTTCACTAGAACCACTGAATTGTCCTGCAAATTCAAGAACTTGGTTCAAGGAAAAGTGAAGGCTCCTAATGGCTTCAGAAAAATTAGACTCTAGTACTGCTTTGCTGTGGCTGATAGAAGGAATGAGTGAGGCTTTCCAAAAACCTTGTGAACTCAGGGCAGATTTCAAATAGCCTTGGGCCCTACTCATATGGTGTCAATTGCAGAACTACACTCCTCATTACGGCAATACATCAGTTGGTACCAAAAAGTTATCTGCAACAAGAAGGAAGAGTTGAAATGGGGAGAATAAAAAGAGGTACAACAGCATGGCTAAAACTATCAAGTGACAGAGGAGCACACACTGCATCTGCAGGCACTGAGGAGGCAGTTCACTCCCTCTTGTCCCCTTAACTTAGTAAATTAGCTTCACAGCAGGACTTTTTGTTTGAATTAACACAGATCAGATTACTTAATTAGCCTGCAAAATATATTTAATGCTTACTGTAATTGATATATTGGATCAGTCACATCCACTGCACGGCTGCAAAGCAGTAAGTATAATTACACAAGAAAGTAACTTGGCAAAGCATATAGACCATGTTTGCTACAATAAAGCTGTACTGGTTGTGGTGAAGAAGTACATAATACAAATAAACACATCCCAATTCATTCGATCATGATGATATGAGTTGTATTTGTAAAGTAATTCAAAACAACCAGAAAGGTGTTTTTAACTCTCAAAGAATTCTAATTTGTCCTAGTAATATACTGATTGATTCAATATAGAAAACCCACTTTAACTCCATGGTCAAAAAGTGATCAGACATATGCCTATGAAAAAGGGACTTCCAGTTATGTGAAATTTATCTTTACCTTACCTAACTCTACTATTAATATGCCTTATTTCTAGTATAAACAGATAGTAAAATTCCCATGTTCTACATGGAACCCAATTTCATAGTCAAACATGTTCCCTCCCAAAATCTTCTGTAATGATCCCACTGCAGTTACTTGAAAAAGTCAAGCATACAAGTACTTGTCCAGAGAATAATGCACAATCAACAGCCCACCTCCATTTAAAAGTGTATTAGTGCCTTGCTCATTTTCTGTAACAACCTGAACTGTTCTGTATTTTTGTTGCTCTCAGGGGACCTACATGCTGGGAACTTCAACTACAAAAAGTCAACACAGCCAGCTGCACGCATTTTCAAGGCAGACAACAACATGGGGCCAACAAGCATAAGGGAAAATCTTTCTTTCCTCCCCCCTCCCGCCAGAATAGTAAGAGATTCCAAGTAGGTTGCAAATTTTGAGAGATACACCAGAAACAAGTGAAGTGTTTAAGTATTTAAGCATCTTCTTTCCTTATCTGTTCTCTCTCAGGATATTCACATTTCTTCCTGAGCTAAATGAAAACTTTGGAAGGCTGGCAAGTTCACCAAATTAGGCAAAGACTGTTTGAACAAATGTCAAATTTAAAATAAAATTTTTCTTTGAGCTCTGACAACTGTATTGCTAACACTAGAATTTCTAGCACAACAGTGGCAATGTAGGACAGACTTCTATACACTAAGTGGGATAAGAAATCAAAGCCTATTGTTTAACAAAATGAGTGGTATTTATGTTAAAAAATAACAGACTGTATACTAAAGTCAAGCTACTGTCCTATACTCTTTGTGGACCAAATATTCACAGTGAAATTGAGATTGTGTTGTATCAGTCGTGTATACTGACTACACAGTATACATTCAAAAAATCATATTAATACTAAGGCATGACACTACTCTAGATTAGCCTTTTAGAACTGGAACTGCAAAAATTTGGGAGAGGAAGATTTGTATTACATTTGCAGCTTAGAAGGCAAAGTCAATATTAGAAGCCATAGGAGCTTCTATTGACCTGTTCTGTGCAGCAGGTCACAAGATCAGGAGTCACCCTCCAGGCAGTAATGGGATAAACCAGCATTTGCAGGATAGCTAAATCTCTGTAACAGTATCAGCAAGCTCACTCTATATATCTGCCCTGGAAGAGAAAAGACTCAAGACTTAGCATAGCATGACTGGAGCAAAAGTCATAAAAATAGCAGTTTAAGATAATATCAACGTTATCGCTGGCTTACGTACTCATAATACTAATGTGCAGACCTTCAGAAGTGTAGATTGTTCCCTTGAGCACTTTCAAGGTCTCAAAATCCTGTAGGCACATTACCACAGATATCACAAGGATATTAATTTAGCAGTAGAACAGAACTGTTCACATCTCAATTTACTTAGCTTTAAATAAAGTTGGGTGAGGTTTTTTTTAATAAGTTTTTCTCCAAGACTTTTATGTAAAATGCTAAGCAGAACACAAGACTGACCTATAGCAATTCTAACCATCAATTAAAACAGTTTTGTTAAGTCCCCATCATTACTACCTGATAAAACTACTATTTTTTTCGTGTTTTAATCAGGTCTCATAAATAAATCTAGGACTAAATTGTTATTAGGTTGCAATTTATTTTCCTATGAACCCAGGTAAAACCTGACTATCTCTAAAAGCAATGTTTATTAACTCTCACCAGGAATGCCCGAGATGCTGTATTAAACTGCATGCTGTACAATCAAGAAGATTAGCATAAACCAGAGGCACTACTATCTCTACATACAAATAGAACAGCATGCTACTATAATACTTCTTGCTCCAGTCTCTTACTAGCAGAAAGCAAAGTGATGTGTAACATGTTTCAGGACATGTGTAATGTGCTTCAGGAGCACATCTACCTTTTTAAGTAGAATTGAGAGCTAACAGAACAACACAGCCAGGAGACTGAAAATGGTAACGATATATGATAGGAGAGGAAAGAAGAGGAAATAAAATGGAAGTGGGTGGACAGCAGCTGAGGAGTGATAGCAAATGGAAGGGGCAGGAAGACAAAAAGAACAGATGAATAGGGAAGGAGACAAATGAGATGTGAAAAGAAACAGAAGACAAAATTACCAGGAGTTAGTGTAAAACTGTAGTTTTTAAATCATGGCTCAGTCAAAGAAAATTAGATAGTCAGCCGGACAGAAAGGGTAAATTACAATGCTGCTGACAATCTTTTGCTTCTTGACTGGTGTTGCCAAGACAGTCAGCCTCAAATGGGAATTACTGGCCCACCATATGGCCAACCTAGTACAAGTGTTGTAATGGCTTTGTTAGCTAGGTGTCTGATGTACAGGATGAGGAACACAGCAGCTAGCAAGGATATGGGAATGAGACAAGGCAGGAACGGAAAATCACTAGTGAACTCAACCAGAAACAAGGTCATGTCCTTATTAACTGGCCCACACACTAAGATAGCTATCACACAGTCACATTTAACCCAAAGGACTATGAAAATTGAACAGCATTTCACTAAATGAACCTTTTTCAGGGGTTGCGGTGAGCTTGTGTGCAAAAAGAAGTTACTTGAGAATGGCTATCTAGGCAGATATAAATGTTTCATCCAGCATTCTTCCAAATTTCTCCAAAATATAACTGATTAAGAAATAGAACTCTATGCAGGTGATACATGCAATGAAAGGAGAACCTTGGGAGTTGCTCCATGGTACAATTGCAATGCTTTAGCATATTTTAATTCATTATAAGATACTAACAATGTAGATTATAATGCTATCCTTATAACCAGTAGCATCATGGTCTGTATAAGCAGTCCAGTTCAAATCAACATGCTAAGGGAAAAAAACAGTTCCCTAAAGATACCCATCCAAACTAGCCCTCAACAAAGCTCACCTAAATACAGCAAAGAGACTGCACAAACTGATGGACACGAACTCTTCCTCTTCTCTGAGCTAATTCAATCAGCCAATACTCCAAGAATTACATAAGGTTTTAGAGGATTTCATCAATGAAAATGGGGTAGCATTAATCTTTCGTTATGCCCTCTTACATTGTGGTCAGGGGAGAAATCTGACCTCTAAAGACTTACTTATAGAACACACTGAATCTAGATTCTGAAGAATGATGCATGTACTTTTTTTTTTTTTTTTAATTGCCCTGCAGAGAGAATCGCTCACCTCCCACGTGGCTGTGTCTGAGGGAACTAGAATTAAGATCTACTGCACTATTTTACACTTCTGAACAGGAGATAAAAATCTCTTGGGTTGGGCCAGGATGGAGAAGATTAGGTGGAACTAAGATCAAGAATTTTGTTCCCTACCTGAACTACCAGTGTGGGAGAGAGTACCAGAATGAAAGGAGGATACGGAGATCACAGGGAGCCTGGGAGGAAGTTCAAGTCTTGTTTTTACTGAGAAACATTGACAAAAAGAAGGAAAATATTTGTATAAGCTGAAAACATACCATGAGTGTCTCTTCCGTACTTTTTTCTTTCTGTACTGGAGCAGCCGGAAATTCAAGGAGGGATTTTACTGTCTTCCTTTCGGCTTTTTCCATTTGAATATTAGTAAAATAGTTGACAGCAGCAAACTCAATAAGAGCAGAGAACACAAAGGCAAAGCAAACCGCTATGAACCAGTCCATGGCAGTAGCATAGGATACTTTTGGCAATGAATGTCTTGCACTGATGCTCAGTGTAGTCATTGTCAACACTGTCGTTATTCCTTCAAAGAAACAAAACAAAAGCATTGCTGAAACCAAGTAGATCAGAGTAAGAATAAAATTAAGCAAGCAGCCTCAAGCAAAGAATTTTAAATCACTTGGGAACATTATATCTGTGACTGCAAAACCTACTAGCAGCAATAACAAAGTACAATAGCATTGCAAAATATTACTATAAAAGTCATTTAACTGAAAGTACCACTCATGTCATTTCAACAGTGAATGAAAAAAAAATCTCTGTGTTCAATTAAAAAAAACATATACTTTGGTTTTCACTTTTAAATCAATATAGGCAATAACATACTATAAAATAACTCAGCTATACTGAGTATACTCAGCTACATTCCCCAGACTGCAAAATACTGCATGATATAATTCCACTGACCAAGGTACAGATCTTGCTCTCAGACATTGCTTCCTCTGTTTGCTTAATATGACCAACCCTCTACTCAAACACCCATCCTCAATTTAAGAAAAAAAAACCAAAAAACAAAAGAAGAAGAAGAACTGCTGCATAACAGAAAAGAACCATATCTGGCAGCTCCTTTCTTCACTGGATTAAGAAAAAGGGGTAAATCTTTCGCCGCTGCTTATGAATAGCGCACTAGATTTAAGCCATGGCAACCACCATGTATCCATGAGTGATGATGCACACAGAACAGCTACTAGTTTTTAAAGGATGCATAGAAAGCCACGACTTTTGTAGATCACCTACAGCTTGCATCAAGTAAATGCAGAAGCCTTCACTTCGTATTTCCTTCATGTAAAGTTAGATATGATTTCTTAAAATATTTTCTAAATATTTGCTATTAAACATCTCAAATTTTGTATAGAGTGCTATGCTCTTCAGACTAAAACAGAAACATGATTTTCCTTCTAATATTTTTAGAATACTACCTATTACTTGGTGTGTGTTCCTCTGACCCCATTCATAATCCAGGTGGCATTAAATCATGGCAAATTATTTTCACACTAAGGAAAACTAGAATATCATGTTGACAACTCTGTTAATTAGCAAACCATCACTTTATCTTTTAAACCCTTCTGCTACTAGTGGAGCGATGAAATTCAATTAACATTTCATCTTCTGAAAGAACAGCTTTAATTAAAGTGTACATGCATGAACACTGAGCTCAAAGACGGCCACTCCACAGTAATACTTCAAATGCAAGCACCTGCTATATGCTCGCAAGGTACGAATTTTCCTCTTTTTAATCCAAAATATTCCAAGAGTAGTTAAAACATCAAGAATCACATACCTTTCAAATATAAAACACTTAGATTATAGTGAATACTGGTTAAGTCCTACCATGATAACTTGAAGGAAAAATGACTACAAATGGAGATATCTTTACTATTTATGAAAATTGTAACCATTTTAATTCAAGAGGGAATGCTTGTATTAATAAGTATATGCAAAAAATATTTAAGAACATGTTTTCCAACAAAATCTTCACTTTCCCTATTCTGCAGTAGGAATATCCCATCCAGGTACCCTCATACAAAAAAACTTCACTCAGACATTGCCAAAAGAGAACAGGACACAATGAAGCCATCTTCTAGGCTCTTCTCTCAAAAGAAATCTGTAATAGCCCTGTATACAAAACCATGTGCGCACACACACACACAAAATCTCAGAGCAAATTCATCAGGATGAAAACACAAGTTTTGTGAGCTTGTATATTCTTCAGTGGGAGGGTGTGAGAAAACACAGTAATAGCAAAATGTTTAGTTCTGAGGAAAATTCTAAGGAAAGTTTATTTTGGGGGGGAGAGACGCATCTTTGCTTAGCCCATCATTTTTGATTCCTTTTTCTACCTCAAACAAACAATTTTTGATTATGCTGTTTTAATAATAATAGAAAAGGATATATAGTTCAAAAGAGTAAAAATAGGGTAAAGTGGCTTGAATAATCAATCATTCATCAAACAAAAGCAGGAGGAGGCAGGCCCTTACAATATTATTCAGTTTACTGACACAGTCATTACCAGCTTTCCCCCAAATAAATCATTCTTTTAGAAGACTTGCAGTTGCTGCTGCAATCGCCCTTGGATATGTGCATAGCAATTTGCAGGGTAGATAATTAAGTTCAGCTAAAAATACTATATATGCACATGAACTATAATTATGCAAAGCTAAATACTTGCAAGTTTTTGATCAGATATGCACATAGCCATATAAAGACACTAGAAGTATTTTACTATAAAAATTTATTTTTAAAAACTGTATGAAGGAAAACTACTTCTGCCTTTTGTCCCCCACAAACATCAGATTCAGGTGTCTAGAGCTCTGACTGCAGAAATCATGCCCTGATGGATCTTGTAAGATTGTTTCAGGATTATGCTTAAGCATTCTAGCTCCAGAGCATAAAATCTTTATAAAAGTGCCATTCACTACTCCTTGTGTAACTCCATCTGCATAAAAAGGTCTAGTGAATTAAGAATATAAAAACAGCAATGTTCCCACAGGTTTCTTTGGTTCATAAAAACAAATTGTGTCTATTAATAAATTGGACCCACAATAGAAGGAGTTAATTTTGTCTTCCTGAGATAACTAGTTCTCATGAAAGATCAAAACTTATAGAGATACTAAGCTTCTATGATGATGGTATTTTTCAGAAAAGGGGGTAGCAGCCAGCAGGCACTGAAGAATACCAAGGTGAAAATTTTGAACTCAGAGCTTACACAAATCTTTAGCTCACAGAGCTTATAAATCTGACAGGAAGAGCAGAGAAAACAGCTTATCATGTCTAAATGGTTATGGAGGGAACACAGCATACTTACTGAGTAAGGGTCTTACAGGTATCATCTTTGCTCCTGCACTCCTGATTCTGGCTTGTACAGATGAACTGAGGATCCTGACAGCTCTCCCAACTCAGCCATACCTGCTCTGATTCATTTGCAACTGTGGCACCCAACTTTCTGGGTTTGTGGAGGTCTCATAGCCTCTCACAAAGGAACCTGAAGGACATACGCTACAGCTCCTCGCCTATATACCAGGACATTCAGTATCTTTGTGATCAAACCAGAACTGGCAAAGCACCATCATTTGACATGGGCCCAGTCAGATGACTAAGTACATAGGGGCATGATGAGGACTTGCTTGCATGTCCAATCTCATGTCCAGATAAGCGCTCCTCACACATCAGAACATCTACATTTTGATTCCTAAAGTGGATATACAAAAGAAGGGGTCATGATGTCTTTGGGGGAAAAAAATGTGCTGAAAGATGGCTCCTAACAAGCTGCTCCCATATAAGGAAGGCTTAGAGAGAGCAGTTCACCAGCAAAATAAACTGTTTAGGTATCATATACCTGGCTTGTAAATCAGAGACTGGGCTTCCCTGTCTCCTGTTCAAGGAGAATATTACAGATACTTAAAAGATAATATTCATAAAAATATGTACAAAGACATTCTCTGGATCTTATCTCCCAGCCATGGATTGTTCACTTAGTAAACCCTCAGCATATAGTGCAAAACCTAGTTATTATATCTTTGTTCCACATGAGGAGCACCAAAAAAGCATTATGTTCCAAATCCTTCTCATAGCAACAGATACCTTGAAAGGCATGAACTCCCTAGATTGTTCCTTGAGTATCCTTCCTCTATTAAGTTTGCCAAGTTCCCCCTATTTGTGCAGTGTCCAATGGAAAGATCTTCTGGTTAGCCTCTTCCGGCAGTTCCTTTAGACACCCAGTACCATAGCAGATACTCTGGCTTCATTCTATCTCTTGCCTGCGTTAGTTCTGTCTTCCTTTAAGAAAACCTTTAAAATAGAGTCCCTCTGGTATTTGTCAGAAAACCAAAGAGACACTTCGAGCCATACTTTAAGCCATTTGTTTATAAAGGCATTTTAGATACTTATCTGTAACTTAGTGGAACTTATTATTACTTGTTTCCAGTTTCATATATGGATGTAATGAGCCTTACTACATCTATTGCTCTGTAAGTTGTACATTTCGATTACTGAATTTTGTCTGTAAATGCAGATTCTACTTTTCTAGCTCATGGCATTAATAGGACTTTTCAGAAGGGAGCATTCAACATTACTGCCAAGGTATGCTAAGTGATATATTCGTCTGCCTAATGTAATGCTTGAGCTGAAAGCAAATGAAGTTCTTATTAGGTGTGGGGGGAGTTCCTGTAACTGATCATTAACTCTAATTTGTGATGTTAGACAGTGTTTAGACTTTGTTTATATGCTTGCATGGGCTGTCCTATAGAAACATTAATTTCTATAATTCTTACCAGTGTATCTATAGTAAGACTTAGTAGAAGGCTTTCCTCTTGATTAGTCTTATTTTAGAATATAGTACCTTGTAAAGTCAAGACATCTGCTTTACAAAGACTGATTTTAACCATATTTTTATCCTACATCTTTCTTAAGAACTGTATTTCCATTTAATTTTTTTTTGGCTTCCATAGAAGTTTTTTAATTTTTTATTTTCATTTCTAGATGTACTTTGGTGAGTTCAATTTTATTATCTTGTGATCACTTCCCTAATTGCTTTTCAATTCATCTTCATAATGGCAATAAGAGGCACTTTTCTAGTGAGATATCTGTCCATATCTCACACATTCTCAATCAAATTATTTTAGCAGGATTTTAGAAGGTATGCTTCAAGTAATCACACTGTTGCTCACTGGAAGATAAAACTATCCTGGATACAGACAAGGGACTAGATCGGTCTGTGCAGGGCCAGGCTTTTTTGATTTGCTCTCCAAGTCTCTAATTCCCAAAGATGTATCTGTTTGCCATAGGCTACCATGCTACCCTTGAGGTTAGATATTTGAAGTTTTTCTTCACATTCCAAGGCTTCAAGTAATATAGTCTTCATATATATAACTACATTGATAGCAAAAGTTCTTCTGAATTTACCTTATTCCCTTACTTCTGCACCATTACAGAGGAAACGTATACCTTGTGCACTAAAAAGGACTATTCTATCAAAAATCATTAAAAGATGATGTACAATAACAGGAAAGAGTAAAATGCAGTAATTACCAAACACAGTTCTAGCCGGAACAGATTCCTTATTTATCCAAAATGAAACTTGAGAAAGGATCACGGTCATAATGCATGGGATATATGTTTGAATCATAAAATAACCCATTTTTCGTCTGAGGTGGAAGTAAACTGTCATAACAACATATTCACCTAAAAAAGAAAAAGAGAGAGAGAGACAGACAGACAGACAGAAAGAAAGAGAGGAGGAAAATATTTTTTCCTGCATACAATTTTTGTGTAGCAGAATAACTATGTTTCAGACAATCAACTTGGATGGTTTAAGAAGATACTATCCACAGCACTTAACACATGTACAGAAAGATATGTTCTTTTGGAGACAAGAAAGAAATCCGTAAATAAAAAATCCAAAAAGTAGTAGGTCCTTATAGTGCCATTCTGAAGTAGTTATTGAAAATACTACATGACTAATACTGGATCACTTCTTACAGGGTAAGCATGATTTCAAAATTCTGTTGGCATCTAATGAACAGTCCGAAGCATCTAATGAAGAATACCTACCTACCATAATATCAAGAATATTGTGCTACCTATATGCCAACTAAAACAGTCTTAACAATGATGTACATTAAATGAGATGGAAGCATCTAAGCCTCCTTCTAGGGTTATACATCAGTACCATTGTGATAATGAAATATAAATAAATGCAAAAATCACTAACAATAATTTAAAATGCTGTTACGTTCATGTAAACCTTATAATTCATATTCAAGAAAAATGTGCAGTTTTACCGTATATTGAATAAACTGTCCAAACAAAAGCATTACAGAAAAGGCATTCGAGTTGTAGTAAGGAAACTGTCCCGCTAACTCCTAAGAATTGATATGCTGACAGGTCAGTTTCCAGGATATTGCAAAACTCTGTTTTATCTTTGAGAAAATATCCATGGAGCAATGTCAAATACATTAGCTTTATCTGTTTAATTCTGACAATCTCACAACACTCAAATTTGCTGATGCAGAGAAAATGATTTCAAATTTGAAAAATATTTTGGGAACATGATTGTTTATCACCAAACCGCTCATCAGAGAGATTTTACTCATTCAAGCTGCCTGTTGTTGCCATTTGCTTTATTTCTTACAGTACAAAAATCAACAGAAGTATCTATTGTGACTAATGCATTTGTGCCTATGCTTATCTGACTAGAGAGCTTTTTATGGTTTTAATAACCTATTCTGCATGCTATATTTCTATACTGAGATATTTGCACCACCAAACAAAGCAAATCTTTTGCACATAATGCAAATACAGTGCTGAGAAATGACTTCCTCACCCAAGCATCCTCTTGACTCTTCAAACTGCATTTTAATCAGTGATTAGAAATATTCATTTTGTCCCTTGGAGGAGTGATCTGATTCTAGCTTTTTGAAAGGCCTTTGCAATCTACTGCAGCAAACCTGAAAATGCAAATCTGAAGGACAAAAATCTGACTATAATTTATGTTTTCAATCCTTAATATACATCATATGAGATTCACTAGAATACATTACAAGAAAAAAAGGAAAAAAAAACCTAGGGCAATATACAGGCTTAGTTTTACCTCAAGTTGATTTTTTACTGATTCCTACCTGTAATAGATTTAATGGTTTCAGAAGATACAGTATGCCCAAGCAGGTCATACTGAACTAAACTGGAAGACTCTTCAGGAACTTCCACTGACTTCTCAGGTCCTTTTGTCCATGTGTAAATCATTTCACTCTTTGGATATGCATCTACAACAACATACCATCAGTTTGTTTAAACAGGAAACTACTTCTCATCTACTCCAGTTCAAACATACTGACATCAATGGCAAGATTTACACTAGCATATTTAGAAGACACCCTCATGTTTAAGTAACCACAAAAAAAAAAATAAATAAATAAAACTTCAGATGAGCATAAATAGCTGAGGTTATACATCAAGTATCATACACAAATTCCCTTCACATTTGAATGTGAAGTCTAGCCCTGAGCTCTTTCTGGATTAGCCATTTTATTAGGCATAAAAAGTTTACCTTTAAATTCTTTTAGAAATGCTCTATCCGATATTTTATCACGAAAAATATATTGATATAAAAAAAGAGCATGTATCAGAAGGATACATTTTGGAGACTGGGAACATATTTCTTTACAGAAAATAATAGTTTAGATAGTTTAGATATAAACTATCATGTTTTTTAAAAAATATTTGCAAGAATTCAGAGGTCAATAAAAGATTCACAGTAACCCAAAAAGAAGTAGACCCCAGGAAACATTCCAACACTTAATACAAAGACATAACTCAGGCCTACCATTCAATCTCTACACAGCCTAAACTCCTGTTAAAATTAAATTCAATCACAGCCTTGCATCTGAAATGGCTACATCTTATTTCAAGTTACCACCAAGGATATCACAGATTAGTGTCAAGCACAATTTCTGCTGGTTTGCCAGAAGAAATCTGCCTGTAGAGAAGTCCCCACTATTGAAGCTCCCTTAGTATATAGCTAGTGTAGTACACAGCCACTTCTGGTAGCATCTGGCCTCCAGCCTCACTGTATCTTATTAGGGCACTGTCTCTAGAATCTCCCTTCTGCTTGACTACCCAACTGCATAAGTTTTATTAAAAAAAAAAAAAAAAAAAAAAAGTATGAGTACCTTCCTACCATTCCTAACTTCTTCAGAACTGTGGGGTCAAGGAAAGCAGATTAATGCCCAGTCACTGACTACATCTGAGTGTAATGCAGAGGAAGTCAGTGACTGAGAAAACTTAGAATAGTGACAGGACAGGTAGTGGAGGGCTCCTGTCTCAACTATCTCTGCTATGGATTCACATCAGGGAATCTAACTACTTCCCTCTACTGTGTGCCATGTTTTCCTACAAAACATTCCTCCTAGCAAAATTTTGGAGATTATTCAAAAATCTACATCTGACTTCAAACCAGAAAAGGAAAATCACCTGCACTAAGGTTCCCTTCACCTGGTTTCATCGCTCTAAAAATTACTTATTTAGCCAAAACTAACCATGTAGATTCCTTCCAATAGCCAAGTTGTCTTTGTGTATCTCCTTAAGATTAATTCTTTACAGCCTGGAAATGTCTCTTAGGATGTCAATCTGCCTCCGTTGCCTGGACAGAAAGCCAACAACTATAGTTGCGCTAGCCTAACTTTTATTGGCTGTTTTAAGGTCAGATGGATTCTATACTCTTTGTCTTCTCCAGAGAATCTCCGACGTCACTAAGTGTTCAATTCACCCTGGAAGAAATTCAACTGGAAGAAAACAAGTATTTCAAGCAATAGTGTAGCCAGAATAGTGGGGCTTAATATAATGGGTCAGTTCTCTGTCAGTTCTCTGTCTGGGCTTAATTTTTCAGGCCCTAAATGAAATTTCCAAGAAACTTAACAGGAGTTTTGTCTGCATAAGGATTGTGAATCAAGATTAATATTCAGAAAATTTCATAACTGTTCAACATCTATTTCTATTATTTAAAGCTGTAGTTACAAGAAATTTCATAATTGCAACTTACAACTGCCAAATTTGAGAGGACAAGCATGACCGTCCATGGGAAAATCCACTAATCTCATGGGACACTCTGCACTTATTGTAAGCCTATAATGGAACAAATTGAATAGTCTCTGGTTGCCATTTTGTCTAGGCAGTATAACTTTTGCATACAGTAATTGTAAGAAGCTGAATAAGCAAGTTAGATACCTCATTGTGTACAGGATGGTGCCATTTCTCATTATTCTGAAGAGTTTATTTGGGGCTGTCATATTGTGTGCAACAGACTTTTTCCCATTCCTGAAGAAAGTGTCAGGTGTCCACACCTTTGAAACCATCAAGTTGTTAAGTCTCAAAATTTCAATAGGGCCATCATATTTTAGTCTTTTGTCTACCCATGTCTGACGGAAGAAGACATCCATTGTATATTCCTGTATTAAATTGCAGGAAAACAAAGATTATATTTGCATGTATAAATGTTTCCTGTGAAAAAGAAATCCCTCGGGAGCAAAGAAATCAGTAGTAAAGAATATGTTAAGTCCACTACGCAAACATATTTCCACAAACTACAGTGAGTTGCATACTTCCTAATGGCTCAATTTCCCACATTAATCATATCAATAATTTGCTACACACATTTAATCGTTAAGAAAAAATTACTCTAATAAGATTTCAGGAAGCACGCAATTGAATTTGTACTCAAGCATATAACTGAAAACAAAATGATCTATGTGACAATAAATGTCTATAGTATTTTAAACAAAACATACCCATGAATCTTTTGCAGCTGACTAAATTAAAAATGTCAGGACAAACGATTACTTCCATTCCAAAGCCGAGGAAGGGAAGTTTAATTACAACCCCTCTAAAGTAAGCTTTCACCTGAGGAAAGCTAAATAGTTTAGATTTATCATGTCCGCTAAACATGGGTAAAACATAATATAAACTTGTGTGTGTGCATGTATGTATGTGTGTGTGAATATATATATATATATATATATATATATATATGTATGTATGTATATATTCTTTTAATTACATGACTATCCCATCAACTTTCACAGATAAGCCATTCTAAGGAATACATGCAAACAACAACTGCAGAACTGCAGCCACAAGTACATCATGAGATGTACATCACATGTGAATGAACAGGTGAAGAAATGTATGCTCATACATTTTTCACCTTGGAACATTAAAGCATTTCACAAAAAACATATTATATGACATAGAATCTAAAGCTTTCCTTGTTACCTTTTTCAGCATAATTGCAATTTTGGTGCAGGACAATCAATGTTATTTCAAATCCTTCTGCATAGTGTTATCGCTGAAACTTTACTTGTATGGCCATGTCTACTCACATGGGCAAGGATGTATCTCTGCTAGTGTAAGGCATCCTAGAATTATATTTGTCTTCTCTTCCATGGCTGCAACATCTATTGTGGTTTATAGTTAATCTATGAAAAGTCTTTCTTTTCTATTGTCAATCCTTGCTTATTATTTTATACTTCATAGCAGTTGTTTCTGTTACTAGCTTCTACATGACAGATTTTGTAATATAAGACCTCAATCTATTTTATTATACCATGCACGAAAGTAAACCAGTTCTAAAAACACCATCCTAATCTTCCCCAGTACTAGGAGTACCTCACATTTTGTTCTTTCAGCAAGTTTTATGAATGCAGCTACATTCAGATTACACTGGCTCACTAATGGACACATTAACTAAAAATTAACTGTCTGATAATGTTGAAAGCAGAACCATCTGCGGAAACTCTCTGTCAGTTCCTTACCTACTGTTCTTGTTCTCATTCCTGTCTTCTCCAATATAATTAATAATTTCCCACCTGGCACCATGTCAAATGCTTCACTGTAACCAGAGAGATCACATGTAGCCTTCATTTTAGATCTGAAGCACACTCATTAATAGATTTGCTTGGGATCATGTTCTTGTACTCCTAGTCACACCGAACAGCCTCATTCTGTACCTGACGACCACTGGAGGTGCAGGATGTGATTCAACAGTAGACTAGTGTGAGAACATAGCCCTAGAAAAATATCTTGCTATCATATACCTTTCTGCATGATCAGAAACAAATCATGTGTAACAAAGTGCAGGATGGCACTGTGTGGAAAGCCAGTTATTCCTCTGAAACTGTCTTTCCCTGAAGGAAATTAAGTACAAACATAGATAATATACATAAGGCTGTCTTGTGTGATTTCTTGAATTATTTTCGAAGAAGAAAAACTGTCATGCAATTTAAAGGTATAGGCTTGGATTATAGAAGGTGATGAGAGTCATGCTGAGTTTGACCTCAAACAAATGTAGGTGCCTTTCAGGCACAAATAACCCTACATGCAAATGTAATATTTGTGTTCTGTGAATATTTCTTGCATGTCATTTTGTCCTGCAGACACTTAGGGAAACTCTTATCACTCAAACATTTGCTGAAAGTGATGCTAAAAGCAGCACAAAGATGGGCAAATGGAATTCACATGAAATGAAAATGTCAACAAGTATTTGTGAAATTGTATCATTATTATTCACCTGAGAATAATACAAACTTCATAAAGGAAAAGCAGTTTCAAAGATGTTACCTGTTTTCCCTGCAGCACACTTAGATGCTTCCCATAAGACCTGATTGTGCCTCAATACCAAGAAAATCTGTATTAAATCCCATGAAGTCAATTCCTTACACTAACCGAAAACCAGTGCAAGAGTGACCGGAATCAGGCCTGATGCATCTAATTATAATCTTTAAAAATAAGCTGCTGCTAATCTTGCCTTCTTTGCATGATTGACAGAACAATACAAAGACACATGAACTAAGCATCTACTCCTTACTGCAGTTAATAGTTTCTCAGTACCACGAAATGGCATTTTAATTACAGAAATACATACCATTTCTACATCAGAAACAGGTCCAAAACTGGTGACATATATATCTGTTTTGACTTCAGTAACAGGACCTAATGTATGAAAAGGAAGTGAGCGAGAGAATTTGAATTTTGTAGGTCATCAATTCTCATAAATGATCCTGGCATGTGAACAGTTATCGCTTTGAGGGTTCTGTGGACGAGCAAGAGCAAAACGCAAATACAGGTCATTTCAGATAAGTCTCTACTGCTCAACTATTTTTGCTGCATAAGTAAATCAAAAGCATTATTTGCCATGCAAATCCCCATTCAGAAACTGATGTTGACTCAATGGATAAGAAAACAGTTGCCAAAAATTAAACAGAAACACTTACAGAAAACGCTGTGTTAATTAACAACAAGCACCTAATTCAGGAAAATCACATTCCCCGGGGTATTATTACTAATATTCACAGCCCTAATGAGCAATAACTGGACTACAGACATTAGTAAGCCATTCATCTGGCAATTTAGCATTGCAGGATCAAGAGCTATATCCATAGTTTGAGAAGTACTTAAATGTTTTAATACTAACAATCAAAATAAGAGATATGTCAGCATTTCTGTGGGTCTGAACCTAGCTCCACATGCTACTATAAATTCTGTCTTGAAAGAACTACTGGAACCTATGCTACAGTAAAAAAACAGTGAACTGAACAGATGTCTTACCACTTTCTCATAGTTGGGTACAGATTAGCAACTATCAGAAAAAGCAGTTTCATCTTAATGTATTATTTCTTATTACAGCACAAAATATACCTTGAATGTAAGATGAAAGTTCACAATATAGTACTTTACTGGAAGTTTGAGAGTTCCCCTTAACCTAAGAACAAATCCACTGATTTCAGGAAACATATCCATTTCCAGTGTAACAGGCTATTCTAATTATTATCAGTTATTATGATGACTCTGTGATCATAGTATTAACTGTGATCCTAATGGTTTAATTTAGGCAATAAACTCACAGTAGATACTGTTTGGCAAAACATTAGTACATTTTTCAATTCATGATCTACCAGTTCACAGCTACAGTTTCTAAACCGTTACAACTCAAACTCCTAAAGAGGAGAAATGGTTTGTCCATTAATTCGAGCTTTATCACAGTATTTGCAATCTAAAATGAAAGGAGGAAACACTTAAGACAGTTTCAAAAGCAGAAGAATGTATGCCTCTTGGAAAGGAAAAAAAAATCACTGTGTTCACAGATGTCACTTTGAATTAAATTTTTGAAAGAGAAAAAGAAATAAGCAACTGGAAACAGGGGACCTTTTTTCTTGCATCTAGAGCAAGTGTTATACTGCAAATGAAAAGTAAAACACAAGCATGTAAACTTATTTCACTAGCAGTCTGCAAGTTATGTATAGAAGATCAGCTACAAATTTTTCAGCTAAATGTCAAAAAACAAACTCTTCACTGGAATTTAACACTTTCACAGAAAGGCATTTTTCTGGAGACAAAAACTAATGAAAATTCACCCTAGAACAGTTGGTAGCTCTGTGGTCCATGAAAACTTGGATACTTTTAAATGTCTACCTTGATGAAGTTTAAAAAAATAAATTCTCAAGTTCTAGCTAGTTCCCCTTTCGTATCATACTGCCTGCTTTGCAATGGGTTGCTCTCTACATTTTGCAGATGGAAGCAGCTCCCCTTTCTACAACTGATTAATTGCTCACTAGGTCAGAGGAATTCATATTGTGGCCAAGTGGTTAGACCACTCATTCCACTGAAGATGTATTTGAATGAAATTTCCTGCATGAGTTATGATTATTTTTGGAGAGCAGAAAAGCTCCAAGAGATTGGAAAAATCCATACCAGAGCTGTCAAGATACTGGAAGTGAAAACATCCACCTGCAGTCTTAGAAAAATAGAGGAGAAAAGCTCTATCATACTTGCACTTAGAAATACAAAAGATCCAATCATACTTGATCTCCCATAACCACCAGATTATTATTTATCTGGGGTAAACCATATTTTTGTTTAAAAAAGAATTTTAAAAAAAATCTTTATTTCATCTGATGAACTTGAAATGTTCCCGAAACCAAAGTTTCATAGAAAGACATTTTTCCACACAGCTCTAATGAGCAGAAAATGTAGGTATTAGTATTTGAAACTCAGTATGAGAATCGTGATTATTGCACTCAGTTCCTAAATCACTTTCATGAACTAATTTGTTAGTTCTAAGAAACTAAATCGTAATCTCGCTCTCAAAAAAAGGAAAATCTTTAACTGCTTTCCTCTAAAGCATCTTCTTTTTTTAGCTCACAGAACACTGTTATTTTATAATTGTATCAAAATCAGCCAACAGACAGCTTTTTTTTTCCAAAGGAATGAGCTGTTTTCCTCGGGCATTGATTTCTTTTGTTCTATTAAATAATTATAGCTTCATGGGCAGTAAGTGTTCAGAGTCCTTTTGCAAGTTTATTCTTTGGCATTTCTTGGAAAGACAAAGGGGAGAGCTAAGACTCATAATCTAACCTAAAAATCTCAAAATCAGCAAACCTATGATTTAATGCTGTTAGAAACCTCATAGCAGTAGCACAGGACTAAAATTACACTGAAGTTCACTATTCTAATACCTGCTATTCTGCTCTCAAACCTTTATTTATTAGTAGAATCCATGAGAAAAAAAGGAGGAAGTGGGAACTTTCAGAAAATGACAAAATCACAATATAAATTTGAAATTAAAGTAAACTTTTGGTTGCTTGTCCAACATGACGGCAGTGAAGTATCAGAACAAATGTTAAATTATGTTTTAGGTCATTAGACAATATCAGATGAGAGAGGATCTAGAAATGCTCCAGGTTTACGAAATTAAAGAAGAATATAGTGAGAACAGTCAGAGAGCCAAGCATCATAACAGAGCTTATCCATTCTGTTATCCTAGAGTTGCAAATCCTTGTTTTGCACCCAAAACTTTGGTCAAAGATTAAAATGTTTGGTAGGAACGAAGACAGCAGCAAAGGACAGGGAAAGCTGGTATCTCCCTAGTGTTTCTTCTCCATTTGCAGCCCTGCCATGTTCTTCCACCTATACTGTCCGTTCACAACTGTTAGGTCAAAACTCAGCTTTTCCAGATGATTCTAGCACTTAATGCCAGCACAGGAACACCTATGGGGACCTCAAAACCTCTCTTATTCCTCTTGTTCTTAACAAAGATTCAACTCCAGTTGGTAGCAATAGCAAGGGTACAGATAGTAAGTCAGGCTTTTTTATTATTACTATTAATCATAGGAATTCTTGTCAACGAGGAGTTGGTCTGTAGTCACCTAACCTACTTTTACTGGTGATTTAAGCAGCCCTCCAGAATGAACATGTTGCACCACTTAATCAACTCCAGCTATGCAATCAGAAGATCCTATTAGAATCCTTAACATTCTATTACTGGCAATAAAATGCAATGAGTTGTAAGAAAGCCAATTAACTTTAAATATGACCAGTTGGGCTTATCTCTCAATGGACGTTCAGAAAGCATCTATCCACCATAAATCTCCAGGAACACTAAAGAACTATTTATAACATACTGGTGTGTATTTTTATGTCAATGAAATAGGAGTCCTACACACTGCAGTGGGAACGGTTAAGTCTGAATCACTGCTTGCAAGATAATATACTTTAAAGAAGCTCAGGCAGGATTAAAAGCAATCCCTGCAAAAAGCTAGAATAGTTGAGTGCTAGATAGAGATGTTACATGTGGGCTGAAGAAGTGATGCCAGGCTCTAACCCTGTGAACAGGAACATGAGACAGCTCTCCCATGCATTTTATGCCAACATATGGGTTGAACTGCAGCACAGCTCTCGGTGAAAGACTTTGGGCTCCATTATCCCCTTGTCTCCATAGGCAACTGTCACTGCAGAGATCTCCACTGTATGTAAACAGACAAAGAAATCTTGCATAGGCTTTTTGCATATTGTAAATTTTGCCATCAAGAGACATGCAGCCAATCAGGAACATTATCAAACAAGCCTGCACAGAGATTTCAACATACCAGGTACAGTTTAACTGCTAAGTGCAGCTATTGCCACTATTATGAGATCAATTCCTGGATACATAAACTACATGAGACTATATTAGATCACTTCCTACAGATACAGCTAAAAAAAATGTAGTTGGTGCAAATTCTTTCTTTTCATATACCTACGTATGAAAGATCTGGTGCCTTTTTCTTTCCAAATTCTTGCTGGCTTGCTTTTTTAAGGATTGCTTTTTTAAGTTAAAAGATACCAGTCAAATGAAGCATGTTCTCCTTTGTTTTATTCTCTCAGAAGGAATAGCAGAGGTCTCCTGCTATATCCAAGATTTCTCCTAGGAAGCCAAAACAAGTGGGTAGGGAATTTTTAAAAATTAATGTGAAATTCAAGCATATGGTATACATTCCCTATGGAAAAAAAATACAACAAATGCAAAAGCATACAGTAACTTTTGTCTGCACACATTCACCCATCAGCATGCCTGAACCCTGACACAGGAAAAAGATACCTCCAGAAATAAGGAGAGTAGGCCGTTTCTTTGCTTGTTTGCAAAGATAATCCCTGCTGAGACAGCCAGCAGGGTTCCTACTGGTGCCAATTTTCACGATGTGGACACCTGTCTACTAAGAACTGGACTAAGAATACCAGCTAGTTTTATACAGGTCACTGAACAACAGACAGATGGTAATGACTTCAAGCTTTACTAACTGGAGCCAAATTCAAACCAGTCACCAACAGCTAAATAGCACCATATCCTGTTAAGCCTTTGAGTGATTTACTCTCCCTAGCTGAGGAAGACTGGACAATCACCTAAAAAAAATAATCAGCTTCACTTTATAATGCTCACTTCTAGTCCACCTGTCATCTAAAAAATAATCACAAAATCTATTATAATAAGCAATGAAACTTTGAAGTCTTTGAGTTCTTAATAAGAGCACATAATTACATAGATATTCTACAGTCCTCTAAAAAACAGGAAGTTATGTCTTTGCTCTCCAAATTTATCCTGAAATTATTTTTTGACTTTCTGGATGTAATGTTCAGCTGAAAGTTTGATTCTCCAAAGCCACATCACTTAAACATTTCTTGTTCACATAATTAGCTGAAAGAAGACCAAATATTGTTAGAAACAAATCACTTCTCTTGCACTGACAAGAAATGAAATGATACTCATAAGCTGAACCTGGCATGATAGAAGGAAGAGAGAAATGTTCTCAAACCCTGCTTAGGAGAGATGATGCCAAGGCACTCAACCCTACCCCGTATTCAGCTGCACTTTCTCAGTATGGGAATGTGAGAAAGAAGAGAGGAAGAAGGCAACCCCAACCGTGCCTTAAAAGCAACAGACAACTAAAAGTCATCTTTTTCAGAAAAGTCACAGTCGCGACACTGACTGCCTAAGATGACATTATGGAACAAACTTTTGATAGCTTCAGATATTTCCAAATCAAATAGCATCTAATTAATAAACATTGAATCCTTCTCATTCTTCAAATTCAGCTTAGATTCTGAAGTGCAAATGGGTAACAACTGACTGAGAAACAAAAAATGTCCAAATCAGACAGTGCCATTAGGGACACTGTACAGCTCCACTATCTTCCAAGGACCACACACGGGTATAACTACAGAGAAATTTGCACACAATCCCACAGATGGGGAAAAAGGACTCCACTCCCTGTCCTCCTATCCTGACTGGGCTGGCTTTGCAGGAATTTAAGAACACAGTCAACAAAAATATGCCCTTTTCTTCAAGTAAAGGGATGCAGCTCTTAAACCTCCTACATTTGGGGATGTTGAAACAAAAATAATGCTATATTTGACTCACAGCACAGGACTGCTTTTGAAGCATATCCAAATCCACTAACTTCACCCAGTAATTCAATGACTGCACCACTCATCCAACATATAGAAGATCGGGTTGAACTTTTGCCTCGTTGGGAGACCTCCAAGCCCCTTTGTACACCCTGAAATGCACCCTTGCTCCTGAACATTGGTTCTTGAAGGATGGAGGAAGGAAAGCACATTTTCAATCCATTCTCTTCATGCTCTTTTCTTTGTAGGAAGAAAGGAAACATCCATTGCTACCTTTAATCTATGTGATATCTGGGGGACCGTAGAGCAGAAGGAAGTTTGAAACCCCTCAGTAAGAGAAGGGAATCCCACTTCTTTTCTCAGTCCCTCACTAATAAACCACAGAGGAAAGAGAAAGAACTACTCATGAGCCAGTGCACCTGACAACTTCTAAACAGAAAGCCAAAGCCAAAGACTTATCACCACTTCACTAGCTGCTAGTGAGATTTGCAGTCCATGCCAGACTCACACAGATAAACGGAACCACAGAGGAAAGAAAGCTTTAACTTTCACTGACTGATGTTCAACCACAGGGAGTCAGTAACACCCTGTGGGCAATACTGTAGCCTCCGAACAGACTTTTTAGACCCAGTATTGGGGGGTTTCATGGCCAACATATTACCCACTAGTCCTGGGTAGGAAGCAAGTCATACAACCCTTCTGTCTTAGGTCAGCTGGCCATTAAAAGCAAGATGCTAAGTATCAGATGTTCTGTTAGGTACACCTAACCTTAAAAAAAAATAAAATAAACATTAGAATTAGTAGATATATAAGAATAGATAGTGATACTGCTCTCACTAGCTTCAGTCACCTAATGCCTTCTTTCTTCAGTAAGTGCATACTTAAGCATGATCAGTTAGCAAATCATGAAAGTTTTAAAGATACCACGAAATCAAAAGAAGTTTAAAGTAAATACAAGTTTGAATCTGATCTCATGTGCTCTTACTACTGTCAAGAGTTCCTCAGAAGAGTTCCTGATGGCAAATCAGATTCAGGCTTTTTACTTCAAGTGAATAATATTCCTTTCAAAAAGTCATCCATAGTCTACAATCATTTTTAAAACTAATTACCAGTGAAAGAGGAACAAGATAATTTTCAAAGAGAATTCAAGTTTTACAACTTTCTATAATTGTCTATTGTGTCATACACAAAGAAAATTTTAAAAATCAGGTGAAAAGTAGATTCATGTTGTAACTAGAAAAGTTTTTGCTTCAAAGTTTTATGGCTGAATCAAATCGCACTGTGGTAACACTCTTGCAATTTTATAATAGATAATGGTTTTATTTATTCACACAAGTGCAATAGTGAATTCTGTAAATTCACTATTCTTCTATAAATACCCGATTCTTATGATCTAGTAGGTTATAGAGTGGTTTTGATTGAGAAATCAACATGCATTATAAATTGCATTCTGAAATTCAGGATAACAGTAAAATGGAACATACAATTTAGGCAATGTAATTGACTTAGTTTCCACTACACTATTTTCAAACCTCACAGAGCATTACTTTATTCATTAGTCCCTAAATACTTTCCCAGTAAGGAAACTCTAAGTGATTATCTTCAAAACTGTTCTGCATTTAAAATTTTCCTGACAGCACGTCATAACTTTTTTTTCTTGCATGAAACCGCTCTTTCTGATTTGTTTAATTGAACTTCTACTTGAAATCTCTTTGGTAATCTGTTGCAACCATTAAAGGTTTGGAATATTTTTTTTTTAAGATGGTGCATTTCTCCCTTCTAAAACTAGCCCTGTAAATATAAAAGGCCTTTAATAACATTTTTCCTGAACTTTTCTATTTTTGTTTATTACATTACCAAACTCACAATGCTTAGTAAGTGACAACAACTTTTCAGTTTTGTGTCTGATTCCTAAAGTGAGTTTGTAATGCACAGGGCCAACCAAATGACATGGCGAATTTTATTCTACTATTTATCTTTAACATAGTCTATGCTACTGCATAAGTTGTACCAAGGCAAGCTTTTCTACACTCACTTGAGGTTCAAACTCCCTGAAAGACCATTTCCACATCTGTGAGAATGCTCAGGCAAATTAGTTTCTCTTCCGTAACTACCAACAATTGGGCTAATTAATGATAGCATGAAGAACTTGGATCCAGTTTTAGGAAATCTCCAAAACCTAATGTTTACCACTTTGCTCTGCATGCAAAAATCTTCATGAATTGTTATTTGTGGAAGTGTTGGAATACGCCAGGAAAATTCAAAATTTGGCTAGCTTCCCAAGTCTGATTTTAAACATCACTTGCACCAGAATTAGAAATATTTTCACTGATTTGTGGTTTAAAATTCACATCTGTCAGACCTCTATGAGGCCTTCTGTTCTTAAAATAAAACGTGTGTTTCATTTAGATCCACGCGAAATCTAGATGATGAATCAGCTTCCATAAAAAAATAAAAATAAATATTCTGCTGTTCATCAGAACGTGATATAGTTCTAACATTATCAAAACACTCTATACTTTCCATCTCTAAATAGTCCCATCCCCTATGGCATTTTCTTAATATGCTATATATTACTGAGTGACCCACTTTTAAGATGCAAGCCCTATTTGCCCTATGAATTTAGCAGCAAAAAAATGAATATAGGGAAATTTTGATCTGGACAGCTGATTTTCATGACCACCCCACAAATACTGCTCTTAGTTATGTCAAAAAAGCAAGCTTGATCACTTGCAGAAGTTGGGGAGGGTTTGCTTTATTTTGTTAAAAACTTCCGATCAAGTGAGGTGAAGGTAACTTTGATTGTAAGGAGGCACAGGCTGTAAGATAACTTTGGCTGAAGGTAACTATGAGTGTTATTTTTAAAAATAAAATATTTTTAATGTGTTACTTGGAAGTTCAAAACTCAAAAGTGAGTGGTTTATATTTTATAAAGGTCAACTATGGGAAGAAACAAGAAGCAATATAATACCCAATCGGTCAAATATTCACCTAGAAGTTTTTTTCCTAGGTTGAAATCTGAGTTTTTTCCTCCCTATACCATTTACTTCAAGATTACAGTTGTGAAAGTTCAAGGAGATACAATGATCTTTTTCTTTTGACAGCATTTTGTTGACAGTCGGTTAACATTTATTGGGGGAAAAAAAAAAGTCTACTCTTGCAAAATTATCCTTCAAAAGACAACTGCGTTAAAATAAAAATCAACAAACTATATGTCATACTACAGATTTAGTACATCTTTAATTT
The DNA here is from genome assembly GCF_028389875.1 of Rhea pennata. NCBI lineage: Eukaryota > Metazoa > Chordata > Aves > Rheiformes > Rheidae > Rhea > Rhea pennata. Next base: position 27,623,507 of record NC_084666.1, read on the forward strand.
TGGAAATCTGATAATGCTCATAAAGCATCTTTGCTAGATGACTAATTAGTTGGCATTCAACCTAAAATGATGCCAAACATAGCACATCCCTTGTACACATGCAGAAGTATCTGTAACCTCTCTGCAGAGCAAAACTGCAAAAGGCCACTCATTCTAATGATTCCTCTGGGTGCTCTAAGAAGTTTAGCCTACTTCTCACTTAATATTAAAGCTAAGTTATAGAAGGCCTCATTTATAAAATAAACATACTCTAAATAATAAAATGTGATCAATGATGCCAGGTGTTCTCCTTTAATTATTAAGATCATGTATGAGCACTCTATGTGGAGTATGTTGGCATACATGTCAGTGCAGATGTGACACGTGTACAAAGAAAGTACTTGTAGGGGAGGAGGAAAGTATTTTGCAGCATAAACCTACGCAAAAATCTCATTCAATCCTGGACGTGAAGCAGCCCATGAAATGCTCTTATTACCTTCACAGATCATGAGAGGGGATGTGTCTTAAAAAAAATACAATTTTTTTACTTTGAAATCTGTATTTTTAATAGTTTCATTCCAGATTTAAAAATAAAATAAAAGCTGAATTTATCTGGATTGTATTACTGCTGGATTTTTGGTTCCAAGTCCCTACACAGTGACATCAAAACCAGTAAGGCATACTAAGCCCAGTTGTTCATCCAGCAGCACAAAAGTGCACCTTAACAACCTAAGGCATAAACAGGGCACAAAACCCCTACATTCAGGACACAGATCACGACAAATATAACCTCCTCCACTTCTACTTCCTCCACAGCAACCATGTCTACTACTTCTAAATCAAAGCCAAAAACTGAGCAACTCTGGTTGAAGACCGGTGTGCTCGGGTACCTTTGGGTACCTCTCCTTTTCCCGTAACTCCCAGGGATGAACGCAGCAAGGAGCGGACTTCTTCTCGAGGCAGATGAGAAGACATTTGTTTCTGTTCGGACCTGGTCTATGGCACCTAGGGGACAAAAGCTGCCCAGAAGCAGAGCAGTCCGGACGTCAGGTGCGGGTTCTCCCCCCGTCTCCTGCCAGCGCACAGCGGCTTCCGAGCGCTCCTCAGCGCGCGGGCGGCCGCGCCGCGGCCAGCAGCGGGGCCGCCCGCGCCCGCGGGTGCCCCCCGCGCCCGGCTGCCCCCTCCCAGCGCCCGGGCGCCTCGCCCCGCGCCCCCACCCCACCCCCGCACGACGGAGAGCGGGCACCGCGCACCGGGACCATACCCCCAAATCCGGGGCGCAGCCTGTTGTCATAACCGTCCAGCAGGCTGTTCAGGATGCTTGTAAAATTCTCCGGCCACAATTTCTCCTCTTTTCTGCTCTGCCCTGGCGGCCCGGTGAGACTACAAGGCAAAGGGGCGCGGGGTGAGCAGAGCCGCGGAGCGACCCCGCGGGGCTAGCGGGGAGCGGAGCGGAGCGGGCCGGGCCGGGCCGGGCCGGGCGGGAGGCGCCGCCGCGCCGCGGGTACTCACCACGTCGCCAGGCAGAGGCAGTGCAGGAGGGCGATGGAGAGCCCCGAGGACATGGCGATGGCTGGCTCCTTGGCAGAAACCATCTTTGCATGCCATACTTCACGCCTGGGCACGTTAAACGCCTCGTCCGGAGGAGGGGGGGGGGGGGGGGAGCCCCGCGGCGCGGCTCGGCGGCAGGGCGGGGGCGGCGGCAGCCCCCGGCGGCCCTACATCCCGCGGCGCCCGCCCGCCAGGCGCCCGGCCACGGCGGCGGGAGGCGCAAGTTTGCCCGCGCCGTTAACTCTCTCGGGGGCAACAGGCGCCCGTCCGCGTCCGCGTCCGCGTCCCCGCCCCCGCCCGCCCACACGCCGCCCCGCCCCGCCCCGCCCCAGGAGGGGCCCGGGCGCCGCACGCGGCCGCCGGCTCCTCCCCGCGCTGCTGCCCGCCCGGGCGGGAGCAGGGCAGAGGGCGGCGGCGGCCCCGCCCCCACCCCCGGCGGGCGGTGCGCGAGGGGTTAAAAGCGACCGTTAGTTCTGCCCTGTGGGGGTGGTGCTGCGGCTGTGGGGAGGGGGCGTCGCTCCGCTGGCAGCGGCGCCGCGGGTGGGGGGTGCGTGGGGGTGTCTGCGTGGGCCGTGAGTCTGCGTGTGGGGCGGGGGGCGGTATGCGTGGGGAGCGCGTGTGCTGCGTGGAGTGGGGTGTGCGTCAGGGTGGGAGCGCGGGGGATCTGGTGCTGCTCGCGGTGATTAAGTCTCCGTTTGTCTCCGTCGCTTCTCCCTGCGGGGGAAGGAAGACCAAGAGCGGGTGGGTGGAGAAGCCCGGAGTGGAGGAAGGAGGCTTCGGGGAGGCTCCCTCCGCCCCAGCTCATGGTGTGGAGGGCCTGTGCGGAGCACACCCAAACGGAGGGGAGCCAGCGGGTTATCCCGGGCTGCTAGGCGCTGAAATGCCGGAACAGCGTGACAGGTTTTGTGTCTTTTTGTTTGTTTGTTTTTTCCTATAATTAGGAAGCCAGATTTGGTGACCCAAATAATTTCCATTATATGAGATACAATGGCTGCTGCAGCAATTACTGTAAAATCCGCTCAGAATTGTTGCTGTTTTGTTGGAGGATCTCAGGATGGTTGGGAGTGGAGGTGTATTTGGGAAAAGGGGAGAAAGGAAGGAAAGGGCTTTTTTTTCCCTCACAATATCTATTGACAATAAACAACTCATTCTTCTGATCAAATGTGCTGCAGAGTTGTTTAGATTTGGAAATCAGTGTGCGTGTCAATTTTAATGAGGATAGTGAAGTTCACTGTGCAGGAGTATATAGAGCAGGTCTTGTAATTGACTCCAAGTCTACAGATTCCAGACTACAGTACTGTCAATGCTGACATGAAAAGACTTTATTCATTACTTGCTACAGTGTCTCAACTACTAAAATGCCTGATTATCTGCAAAAGTACTCTATACTTGAAACCCTCCTGATTGTACTTGAGTTCATTCTAGCTAGGGTGCCCGTTGCTGATTCCTTTGAAAAATAATTAAAGCTGTGCTTGAAAGCCATTTAGCTTACTGATGCTGTTACCTTTGGAGAAACTCCATCTAGGTAGCCAGTTATGCTTCCTATTTTAAAAGCCCTATTTAGGCTTCTGCAAATTATTAGTCCGCTTTCTGATATTTTGTTAGGATGAAATGCAGACATTTCCCTTCATCACCTTCTTCCCACATACAACCAAGTGGTTTGTGTTCCTTAGTAGTTCCTTAAGTGGTTTGCAGGTTCCTTAGTAAGTAGCAGACACTGGAGATTAAGGTGGTATTATTGCTACAGCAAATACAGCATATTTGACCTATGGCTTTATCCCCTCTGAATTCATTTTTCCCTCAGCCTGAAAAAGATGTCTGATTGACCACTGTGAGTGATATGTAAACCCAGCCCTGGCCAAAGATAAGGAGCTGACCAACAAATCCATTGGCCTCTGGGTACTCCAGGCTTTCCTTCCTTATTTAAATCTCTGCCACTGTCATAGCTTTTGCTCCAAATTCTGCTAGATCCTCATCCCTAGTGCCTTACTGGAACAATGATTTTCTGCGGAAGCCTGACACGGGAGCCTGCCGAAGAACGGCGCACACGCTCTGTGCAGTGCTTACAAGCCCGGACAACAGAAGCAATACAGTGTCGCACAAAGGTCACTTAGCTCCATGCTGTAGGCGCAGCCTGTTTTGCACCACACACAGGTGAAAGCTCCGGCTCACTGTTGTGACTACATTAGCAACTTGGGGTGGAATGGCAGCAGGGTGGATTAGGAGGTCTTCAGTGATCTAATTTCCCCATATAATGTAAGTTTTCAACTTTTCAACTTCTATAAACAGATGTAATTTCGCTGGACTAGTCTTCTCTTATAGCATGGACTGTGCCAAGAGGATACTTACAACTGTCCTCCAGCAAAAGGAATCTCTAGCTTTGCTGTCTCTTGCAAGGAAAAGTAGATCATTGTTGCAGAACTTTAAAGATACTTTTAAATGAGATTATCTGATCTAGGGATACCTCAGAAAAGCTTTGATGGCAGAAGCAAAACTCACAAAATTAAAGCAAAGATAATAGATGGTAATTCAGAATTGAGAAGAATTCTCCTGACTTGTGACAGGCACAGAACAAAACCCTGATCTACAGCACCACCACTTACAGCAGCTGCTGTGGAAAGAGGCCAAGAAAGTCCTGGCAAAGCTGGGGACACCCTTGGGTTTAGATTGTTTTATTACGTGCTGCATATGCACTGACATCTGCCTGAACTGAAATGGAAAAGTTGAGTGGTATTCACCCAGTAATAATCTTCCCACACAAATGTCCTGAGAAATGTTGTTACACTACCTGCTCAAATCCATCCCCGGAGCCATAAGGAACATGGATTATGTAGGTCCAGTAGTTCCACTACAAGCAGAAATCAAAGAAACTCACTCCATTAATGCCCCTTCCAGTGATTTTAGGAACTAAGCTGGTCTTTGCATAGCTGGTCTTTGAGTCTCAAATTTTTCAAAAGAGAAAGCTAATAAGACAGATACCTGATTCCCATCTCTTCAGTAAAAGTAAAATTGGTTTCAAAGATTGGTAGATGCACCATGTCAAGGCATGAAGAAATAAGTACTCATGACATCTAAGAAGATACCCAGGTTGTTAGGATGTTTTTGATAAGAAAACATAGTGCCTTTCTGTCACTTCCAGCTGCATGCTATATTGCTGCAGGACTAGGTGCCATTTGGATACATTTACTCACCTGGAGAGCTAAAACTAAGAATAAACGAGAAATCACTTTCTCTAAAAAATGAGTTCAGGTAGTTCTCAAATTTATCTGCAGTTAATATTTCCCTTAGTACCTGCAGTGACTATGAAGAATTCAGTAAGATTACTACCAGAAACAGTGACTGCTTTCCTCAAACTCTGAATGACTGTATCATTCGTATGTTACTAAAACTTTTACAAAACTAGGCTTAAAGGGAACATAAAACAGTGGAAAAGGACAGTAAATTGTATTGTAAGCAAGATGTCACTTCTGAATACCTGCTTATGCATTTCAGTATATTCATTGCCCTGGCCACTTTTCAACATTTTTTGAGCTATATCTTTAGAAGTTTTCTAGGTTCTTTTCTAATATATTTGTGACATAGGAGAACTCCCAGGATGCTTGCTTGTACCTTGCTTGCTAGCTATACACTGATTTTAAAAAATCACTTCAATTGGTCTTTGATCACTTCAAAGAATTTCTGTGTAATCTCTCTAAAAGAACTGATGATGACTCCAAGAAGGTTTTAGTGCTCATATGCTGGATTGATTGTTCCTGAAAGATGTTTGGGGAATTCAGGATTTTCGCAGCTTCTCCAGCTTTTACCATCATTTCTTCCAAGATTTCTCCCAAGAAGTCTCAGTCATCATGGACTTGTAAGGAAGGGTCTATTTTTGCCTGGCACCAGATACTCAGAATGCGTTTGAAAATCATAAAAAGACTTCTTTTGCTGACGCTGGGCAGAGAAGATTTGTGATGCAGCAGATACTCTGACCATGCCCCAAGAGCAGTCTTACCCAAAACTATGGGTCTTCAAGGATAGCTTCATCATTTTTTATTCACCAAAACACAGAGAGAAGCAGAAAAGTTCTTTATCACTCTTCCCATTTCTGCTTTATCATCACATGTAAAGGGGAATAAAAAGAAAGTCAATACTTTTCTAGAGGAAGGTATTATCTAGCCTTTCATTTTTTGTAAACCGTAGGCTATGCCAACATTACAGATTATATTGGTAAATTATAGGTTACATCCTCTTTCCTAGCAGATTTCATTAGACAGCTGATTTTGACATGGTTTAGTCCTGTCATCAAATCCATGAAGAGAGCCAAGCCCATATGGAAAAGACTCAGAAAATCTTTAAGGCCCAACTATAAATTACATACTTAAGCGCCTTTAGCTCTTAGGAAACAGATGAAATAAAAATTGGGTTGCTGCCAAGCACCTACAGGTTTCTTTATCTAAAAAGCTAAATCATTGATTTCTTGGACTTTTTACAATTTCTGCTCATATCTGTACAATTTCTTAAAATCTCAATCAAATGGCCTGTTTTTACATACATCCTTTTCAAAGACCAGTGGTAGAAAATCTATTCCTTGGGCAATTTATGCCCCAGTCCTACTTTTGGTAGATGACCAAGAAAAAATACAGATATCTCCTTTATACAGTTACTTTTAAAATCTTTTACTCCCATCCCTGCTCCTCTATCATGTCCCCATATATTGGAAAGATCTTGGGAACCTACAGAAAATACACCTGCCTTTACACCTTGACTTTATCCAGACTTTCATCAGGAGTTCAGAACAAGCCCCAAATATCCATACAAAGAGGAGCTCTCTATCACTGGGAAAGCCAGTGTACTCTGGGCCATGATCACACCCTTGACTCTACCACTGTGTTTAAGCACTCTGTATTTGGCATATATTGACTGCAATTTAAGTCCTGCTCTGGGATCTGTAAGATAGCTGTTTAAGCTCTTTCCTGCTGTTCTTCCAGTCCAACTTTTAGTCCTGCCCTTAGGAGTTTTCTTTCAAGCTGGCACCAGCTCTTTACTTCAATATCTGATCATGAAGTTTTACCTCCAGATTTTAACAGGATCCCATTGCATTGGTAATGGTTTGCATTGTTTGCCTGGTTTGCACTGTGGTTTGCAGTGGCAAACACACATGTTACCAGATGTAGTTCCTGTTCTCAAGATCTTAAAATCTAGATTGATAAGGCATATAAGGACTAAGCACAAGGAAGTACTGTTATTTCTGTTTTGCTGGGAACTGAGACACAAAAAGCGATGTCCCAGCACCTGGTCGGAAATTTGCTGCAGAACAGGAACTTAATTGCAGTCTGCTTGCTACATCCCAGTCCAGTTCTTTAATTACCACCTCATCTGTCCTCTCAAAGCACAGCATAAGCTCTGTGTAAAATTGTCTTCAGCTGACCCAGCTTTACTTCACTTCCACGGCCAGAATTCCTACTAAACTGTAGGAACTGGACCTGTACTTAGTCCTGTGTATATAACAAGGAAGGTATTTACAAGACTGTGCTACAGTAGCATAGTTACGCTGTTTTAACACACACGTTCTCGATACCTTGGAATACAGCTAGATAACTCTTTGAGTACCATATATGTATTTATATATACATACTGCAGTTGCTGATCGTGATAGGATTTATGCAGATTCTCCTTATGATTGCTACGTGGATGTTTAAGAAGGTAAACTGTGAGTTTCATATTTAAAGGTACCTCTACTCTGCCCATTGCATTAGAAAAAATGAAGAAGTACTCACTGCAAGAACTGCCAGTTTGGGACAAAAATGTTCTCCACCAGACAGTATTACAGAATTTCTGTGCCTACATCTCTCATTTTTCATCTGTTCTTACTGTTTCTCAGGCACACACTTTCATATAATAGTGCCCCTTATTTTTATTTCCTATTCTTTTTACATCAACTTCTATTTTTTTAAGTTTTTGCAGGGAAATTATGTTGGCTCTTGTTTGTCTGCCCCTTCATCTCCATTGGGACAATATGTTTCCTGGAAACAGCAAAGGCTCAGCAGTTCATACTTCCCAGGATCCTGCCACCCTCAGCCTTGTTCTCTGGCAGATCACTTACTTACATAGGCATGGGGTCCTGTGCAGGGCCATCAGGGCAAATCCCAATGGCAGAGTGGAGAAACAAGTCTGAAACAGATCTGCTTCAGATCCTGAATCTCTCTCTAAGATGTGCTTCTCAATAAAATCCAGTAAGATCTCTATGTGTGAGGGAAAAATAGTAGAGATTTCTCTAAAAACAATATAAAGATACCTCTGTTTCATCTAGGTGGAGGACATAGCAGCCAGGATTATGGGGAGGAATCTGGGAAGCATCTATGCCACCTTCCTCTGTAAGGGCTACTAAATTGAATGCAAAATGCATCAAAAACACTGGTTGCTCGGAGCAACAGCAGGAAGCCTTCAGCAGCTTTCAGACACCAAAGGCAGGCCGGAGAATAAGGTCGGGGGCTGGGAGCGCGAGGGCAAGGACAGCCCTTGGGGCTGACCTGGCTCAGAAGGGTGGAGGAGTAAGGCTGGCCGCTCACACTCATGGGCCTCTTTCAGCTTTGTGCTTTCGCACAAAGCTTTCTGCTCAGTCACCTGGTGTTCCATCCCACTGCTTGCACTGCTCCCAAAGGACTGAGAGAGCAGGAGCACCAGCAAGCCCCCTTGCTGGAAGCTCTGGTGTTCCTGCTCATTATGCTTTTATTAAACTCAGAAATATGTGAGTCATAGGGCAGATGTCCGGGGAATGAGTTAAACATGTCACGGGAGCTGTAGGCCTCACTGCTGACTCACACTGAAGTCCATTGTGCCAGCTCCAGTGATTTTCTCCCTATCTTCATGGCACTTGGCTTGCACAGTCTCTCAAACGCTAGTAAATCTTTTTTTTTTTTTTTTTTTCACTAAAAGAGAAAAGGGGAGAGCATGAAGTCTCTATATTGCACAGCAGTGGACAAAAACCTGAAAATGTGACCCAGGTACCCCACAAGGCACCACATTAATCCAGCAGGCAGATAAAGCTCAGACATCAGAAACTCTTGACTCTTGTGGGGCTGACTTATGATTCTTTACTTTCTTCTCTTTGTTTTCTTCTTTCTTTACTTTATTCTAATTCTTCATTTTGCTTGCAGGAAAAGAAGTATTATAGCTCCAGAATAAGCAGGGCAGATAGATAGTAACTTTAAGGTGTTCTGCGTTTACCTGTGAATAAAGCAGAGCAGCTGTACACCAGTTGTAGTCAAAGCCTCATGTTCCTTAGAATAATAGCGTCTCTGTACTAAATATTAACATCAGCTAGTAACACAAGCATTCGGATGTCAGGTATAAAATATTCCCTTTAAATTGTTTTAATATAAAACCAAACATAATGAATTTGTTATGGAAATAGAGCTGCTAAAGCAGACTTTTGTAGTGGTCCAGAGATCTGTAAAGAGCTGAGCAAACTGGCATTTAGAACTGTACTTGTAGTCTCTGCTTGCAAAGGCAAAAATGGCATTGTGGTAATCTGTGAAAGACACCCAACCAGTTTGCTCTTCATTACCATCTGGTGGTTACTGCACGGAGTGGCATTACTCTCATCTCAGAAAGTTAGGAATTTTCATGTCATCACCAAAAAGAAAAGGGTGCTGCAGCAGCACTGGGCAGCAGAAGGGGACTGGTTTTGTCTTATAGCCATTGACACAACCGCACCAGGCCCAGACAAGACTGACAAAATGAATGGGTGGAAGGCAAAGAGAAAATTAGGAAGCTTCTGGAGGTACTTCAACGTTTCATCAAGTAATTCAAGGCATACCTGAATATGATTTGCAAGGAGCTGAGAACTGCCTGGAAAACTTTGGGCACTGTTGCTTCCCACTGACAGCAGTTGCAACTGCAACCATTCTGCAAGATAAGGTATCTTGCTAACCATTTCCCATAACTGGTCTCTAGATCATTTTCAGCTTTTTGGGGCATTTCTTATCCTGAAGGAAGGTTAATTTGCTCTTACAACAAATGAAAGAAGTACAATAATTGTTAATCAAGTATAATACCTCACTGTATGGATCAATGGATAATTGATAAAGGCTAGGCAGAATGTAACCTAAGCAAACAGGTCCACTGTACGTATTTTTCAGTACTAGAAATACATCCTCTTGGCAAAATTATATATGGTGCTGTTCAAGGTGCAGCATGGGGTTGATCCAGTGCAGCATGTCATCTTATGTACTAGCTGGCATTTTCAAGAATAGCATGAAATGAAATAAAAATAATTCATTGTCATGATTATAAAGAATAAGCAGAAATAGTTTATATGGCTCAGTTGTTTTCTGTGTTTAAAGAAGAAGAACTCTTAAGTTCCATTCCTAGCTCTGCCACTGAACCTTTTACAAAGATAAGTATACAGTTCCAGGAGGCAGACTTCAAAAGTGGAATGGTCTGAACAGGACGGATGAGCTCTGCACTCACAAGCACTCTCCCTGTATCTTGCAGAAAACCTTTGTCTTTCTCCCTCTCTGTCAGCTGCTCCGGAGCAATACATACTCTTTTTTTCTGCTCACAGCCCAAAAAGATTAAGTACAAATCTACTCTGACTTACGTATGATTTAGACACCATTTAGATCTAGGGTCATTTAGATCTCATTTCAAAACTCACCAAAGTAAACTAAAAAACTGCCATTCACCCGGAGGATTCTGGATCAGAACAAGAAAGCATTTCTTACTTCGTGTTTCTGAAATACTAAGTTGTCCTTTCCCTTCTGTTAATATTTACGATACTTTATTTTCTTATGGCCTCTTTTTGTTTAGGGTTTTGTTTGGTTTGGTTTCTTGCTTGGTTGGTTTTAATCTATTACAGATGTGTTTTAACTCCTTTATTCCTCAGTTTCCCCACCAGAGAGACAGGCAAGTGATATCTCACTTTCAACAAAGGAGATGGGTAGGAATTTGGCTTGACTGACAGTGTGTGGTAAGCCCTTCAGGTTGGTGTAACACAGAGACAACACTGAAATACATTTTGCAGGTTTTTTGAAATTAAAACCTTCATAATGTTCAGAAGGTGAAGTAAAATTTAGGCCTCTGTGCACTAGGTGTTAGGGACAACAACTCTGTGAAACAAGGAACAACCAAAGGAGACACTGGGCAGACAAAAAAGGACACAACAAACAGATGGACAACACAAGAAGTTAACTCATGGGAAGGACTCCATAATCCTTCTTCATAAGTAGGAAGAGATGAGAAGAGAATACCTGGTCCAAATAATTAAATTAAGTACTCAGGTAATTAAGTACTTTCTCATTTCTGTCCTGAGATGGTATTAGAGAATTTCTGAAGATAGCACTTCTGGCATCACACAAAAGCTCCAGCTGCTGCTGCTGCTCAGGGGAGCAAGGGAAGATTCATCCTTTGGTGCTCCCCAGTATTGTAATGCTGCTGCTTGCCCTAAAATAGGAGATGGCACAGTTTTGCCCTGTATAGTGGGTTTGAAGGTAGCTACAAGCAGCTCAAACTGTCATCCAAAATGCACACAGAGTGAACAACTCAATAACCCCTGTTACTCAGCCATTTCTCCCATGGGCCTCTTCTCAGAGCAGTTATCCCTAGGAAAGTCTAAGCATCCCAGTGCCCAGCAGAGCTGGAGGGAGCAAATGTCCACAGGGGCTGCACAGCTGGTGACATCCCAGTAGCATCTTGGTGACATTCACAGATTGAAGGGTTGTGTGGTCTGCCTGAGAAACCTCTATCTCATGTCTTTGTCAGTTCTCTTATCTTTACACTTATTTTTGGCTTTATTTTAGGATTCTTTTTCAACTAGCTAAAAACAGCACAAATGACAGGGCGTAATCTATTTCTCAGTTTATGGACCGCTTCCAGTGACTGCTGCCAGCCCACATGACATATATAAATTATGGATTTTAGACCTGCACCCCTGTATCAGTAAAAGAGATATGAAAATTACTCATTGTCTTACACCTCCCTGGTGACAAAGCGACTCACAGCTCAAGAGATTCTCGTGCCCTCTTTATTTCAGCAAGCAAAAGGCATACATCTCACTCATCAAATGTGCTCCTGAGACAAGAAAGGAGTGTGCAAGCAGCTGTTGTGTGGGACTATTGCATTTGTTAAAATTATGCCCATTTTGTTTTCTCCCAGCGTAGGTATGAATATACATGGTGATACATATCTAATGCTGTCATTTACATGGCTGTAAATGTAGTCAACAGAATTCCAGAGGAATTGCCCATGAGCAAAGAAATCAGACAGCCTGAAAGTTTTCATTCTAACTGCTTCTATTGTTATATTTTACAGCTGTTCTAACACACACCTTTAAATGGGAAAAAATTTGTAAACATATTCTTGAAATACAATGGGAATTTTCATTCTTGTCCCCTTTGTTCCTGGAGGCAGCAGACAACTTTCCTAATGAAGTGGAAATACAAAGTGCCTGCCTTCTGTGAGAGGGGTGCAGTGGCAAGCAGACAGATAACAGTTTCTAATTGCAGTGCCCATTCTTGGCCCTTTTCTAGCTTTTACTCCCTACAGTATTACCACATATAAGCATAGCCTTTCTCTTAAAAAGCAAGTACTGCACAATTTTTACCAAGCCGTCCGTTTCTATTCTTACTGAAGTTGGCTGTTTGAGGAGTATGTGATTTGGAGGCTAGATCTCCAATGCACTAAAGATGTTTTTGGATAGATCTAATTTTAAAACTAGAAGTATTGACCAATGGGAAATGACAGTTTTCAGCACCAGTTTTCATCCCAGATCAGACTGCATAGATCAGATTGCTCAGGGCTTTGAAAGGAGTACTTTCTATTCAAAATTTCTTGAAAGCAAATAATGCAGAAGTATTTCTTTTCTCAAAGAATTTTTTTTTAAATTCATTAAATATTTTCTTTCTTCTTCCTGGTGAGGGAACACTTTGATCTACATACCTATCTCCATGTGAAAATATCCCCAGGAAAGTTGCTTATGTGACTGAATTCAGCCACCTTGATTCTTTATTGATAGAGCAAGACAGGACAAGAGGCACTGGGCAGAAATTGAACCACAGGACATTCCACCTGAATGTGAGGGGGAATTTCTTCACTATAAGAGTGACAGAGCACTGGACCAGGTTGCCCAGAGAGGCTGTGGAGTCTCCCTCTCTGGAGATAATTCAAGGCCCGCCTGGATGCAACCCTACCATGCTCTAAGTGACCCTGCTGAGCAGGGAGGTTGGACTAGATGATCTCCAGAGGTCCCTTCCAACCTTACTGATTCTATGATTCTAGAAGCAAACAAGCTAGGCTCTTATTTATGTGAGTCACAGGTTCATAAGCTGCTGTATGTGGTGAGTGCATCATATCACTGAAATGGGACAAAGAGACACATTGCATTCTAGTGGTCCAGTGTGGTAAAGTATTTCTGCTAAGAAAAAAACTCCTATTTCTGTATTCACTACATTTAAAAAGACATATTTAACTAGACCATTTAAATGGGGTTTTGCAGTGAGCTGCTTTAGAGTACAATGCACTGGAAAACCTGGAGAACAAGAACTCAATTTATAAGAAAAATAATTCCCAAGCCATTCTAGTGACAGTGTTTCATGTCTTCTATATAAAAAAAAAAAACATACAAATAAAGACAAGACCAGGAATAAAAACCACAGAAACAAAGGCCCCAGTCCTACAAAGATACAAACAATGTTCTACAGTACAAATCAGCCTGCTAAAATCACATGGAGCTGCTTGCAATTCAATGGACAGGTGTATGCGTGCTTGGTTTCTGCAGGGTAGTATGCACACTAGGTATTGACTCTCTCATGCGTCTGACATCTCACATGCACTGACAAACCTCAGCTGTTGAGAACCGTGTTAAAGGGAGATAACTTTTAACAGGAATTTTATCAGTATCAACACTTAGTATTCCCTTGTGTTCTTTAGATATGCCCTTAGAACTCCTACAACCCCTCCTTCTTTTTTTGGCAGCACTTAAGACTAGTGGCTACTTGGACTTAACCTAACAACTGAGGCTAATAAAACTATGCAAACGCAAACAAACTTACCGCTCTCACAGTTCACACTTCTCCTTGCCTATCACAACACTTGTTTGAATCTCTTCCTACTTTATCCTAGACGGTTTGCTCTCTGAAGCTGGGGTTGTATTTTTAATAATTTCTACAAAGTATGGCACAAGTCCTTATTCTGCAGGTTCTACTACTTCTAGAGACAGCATTAGAGGGAAAAGGAACTTGTGAGTCTTCCACATCTGGAATTAATTAAGAATGCCAGAAGAATTACTTACAGTAGGTAGTGAAGAGAAGGGCAAAGAAAATGCCCTGTCAGTGATTTCTGTGTCGTTAGGCATTCAGTATTAGACTTGTGTGCCTAGGGAGAAAACAAGCTCTGTAATGATAAGAAAGGATTTTGGATGAGTGGTGTACACATAAGGTTGGAAGATCTGAAAGGGGATTTCTAAAGAACATTACAAATGTTTATCTGAACTGGTTAAAGACTTACTAAGTTATTTTAGCTGTAGGTATTACAGAACAAAAAGTCATATACTCCTTATTATATATTCTCTTCTCACTTTGATTATTGAGGATGAATAACTTTAATTCACTATTTCACTATTTACTATTATTTCCTTAAAGTAGTGTCCTACGTGTTTTACAAGCTTATAAAAAGAAAGTGAAGCCTGCACTGAAAAGATCTTAATTGACTTTTACAGCACATAAAAAGGATAAAAACAGAGCGCCAAGAAGCAAGTGGAAGAGGGCATGAGTCCTGTGTTGTACTTTTTTTTCCCCCGCTGAAGAAAGGGTGAGGCGGTGTAGGTTTAGTGAGAGACCTGAAGGAAAGTGGCTGGGAGGAGAAGATGCTCTCTGCATCGCACGGCACCGTTGCTCAGCCTGCAGATCCACCTCAAGATAAATGGGAGGCTCAGTGTGTCACTCCACTGCTCTTCTCAATCACTCGCACAGCTTTCCCACCGCACCGAAATCCTCAAAGCACACTAAAGCTATCTCCAGCTTGCCATTTTCTGCCATCCAAGCAGACTGCACACAGGCTGTATTTGACTTAAGGGATTACTGTAGGTATAAAATGACAGTAGCATCATCACTAAGCAGACAAAGTACATGGCCTACTTTGTAACTTACCTCTTTTCTCTAAGTATAACACTGTTCACAGGGCTTTTTTACCTGAAAATGTAGTCATTTCACTGTTCCTACATTTCATTTCAAAGGTTTCAAAACGAAACATTAGCTTAATTTTTACAAATCTGAAATTTTATTCTAAAATTTTTAATATACTTTATCAGAATTGTTACTGAAAAACATAATCTGCTCAGTGGCAAGTAAGAAAATTTATATGTCTGTCCTAATTCTATTTTTCTTCTACATGGGATGTTTTGTTTGAGGCAGCATCACAGATCACACAGCCAAAACCCAGTGGGGCACAGATTTGTAACAATGAATAATCCAAAGACCTAGACCTCTGTTTCCCCTTCTGTTTCCTGTGCATATTGTTACACTGCAATAAACATTTGCTAATTAGTGACAGTTTTTGCACACTTTGCACTCATCATGCTTCTGGCCTGTCTGGCCTGCATAGCTGTTCACACAACAGTTATCCTTACTGACCGGAAAACTGTAAGTCCAGTTAGACCACTTAGATGATGAGTATCCTGGTTTTGCAAGTCCCTATTTCTAATTACTCAAACCTGTCATTATGATAAATATTAGCATTCTAGTGTTCACCTCCATGTGCAAAGTACACAGTGTAAGATACACAGCTTCCTTTCTGAATATTGAGTAAAACCACCAAGTCACACCTCCCACAATCTACATTCAAGTAGGCAGAAATTGTCACTAGGACAGATGCACTTTTTGTCAATATGTACAGTCACCACTTTGCGATAATTTTTCCCTAGTTTTATTAAATGTTGTGGTCTCGTGAGATCCTATGATCTCATCCAATAAGAAACGGGAACAGTTTCTTCTTTTTTTAATGATCTTACATTCTTTTTAGGTAGCCAATATTGTCTGAGCAGGGCACTATCTTTTTACTGTGTGCGCTTTCTGATTTCCAGATGAAAATAAGCAATGAAAGAAACATCGTTAATAAACTGGAAACATTTCTTTATATGAGAAAAAACATTCCCCCCTCACCTCGAAAGTTTTTCATATGGCAGGTAAAAAAATGAATACATAACTGGCCAAGAATGATTTTATGAATCATGCTGTGAAATTATACAATTTGTGTTGCTTCTACTTAGTGTATAATGAGCTAAAAATATATATAAAAAAAGAAAATCATGGATATTATGTTAAAACTAATATATTTCAATCACTTTAGATTGCTAGTACTTGCACCTGCTTGAATCAAGATGAAAGCTTTCCTCACTCAAAAAGTCTGCCTTCACTAACTCAGCCCAGAAAGTATTTCCAAAGAGTCTTCTTATTTCCAAGACGTATGCCTATCTCACAGACCCTATAATACTAAGCCCATTGTAAAAATGACTGAGAAAAGAATTTGACATTATCACTGGCAATGGTTTGAAGAAAAGAGATTATTGTGCAACAAATACAATAAAATAACCATAAGACAAGATCAAGATCCATTAAAGCCACCACAGAGGTCTGCTTTTCTTTAAAAGATGCTGCAAATTAATGGCAAAAGTCACTAGATGATTAAGCTCCCAGGTTTTTAACAGCCTGATTTCCAAAAATTCAAAGGATCACAGCCTAGAACCTCAGATTTATTTTCGTGCCTACCTTTTGCAGAGTTCAGCAAGTTCTAAGTTGCCTAAATGCCACGTAAGGAACCCTCCATGTTTCACACTGCCCGACTGAATAAATCCCACTGGAGAACATGGAAAGAACTTGTTAACTGCTGCTGATAGTGACAGAGATGACTAGAAAGGAATATTTTTATTGAAACTACAGTCAAGATTCTTTCACGCTGTCGGCCTGGAAAAGTGTGCTATATTTTCACAGAAATGTATCATCTGCAAAGAAATAACAGAGCTCTGGATCTTTGTATTATTCATTGTTAGACATCTGTGCCCCACTGGTTTCTTGGCGCTAAATTGGGATTTTTCATGGGATGATAGAGGCCTTCCTTACATCATATCTTAAATATCTTCAATATTCCTTAAACTGTGGATAAAAATACTGATCATTTCAATTGATAACATTCAGAAGTCCTGCTGCTAATAATTTATTTTCTCAGTCTAATTCAGTGTTCAAAGTCTATCCATGGTAAGCACTGGGCATGGCGAAAGAGCTGAGATGGATCCTCAGTTTCTCCACATAAACTTATCAAAACTTCAGGGGTTGTTTCAAGGTCCCAGTGTAAAGCCCAGATGTCTCCCATTAATGAAGTTGAACAAAATGGGGTTGAATTTCCACAATTAAAGCAAGGTACACTCATGGGAAATAGTCAATGGATCAGTGGCCTTATTTCTGGCATGATCAGTGAAGGAAGCTAGATGCTCCTCTAAGGAAGCCCAGCTCAGGAAGAGGTCCTACAAGAATAGGCTTGTCAAGGAGAACATCCTTATCTCTGCTGGAATTACACTCGTTAGTAATGAGAGGAGACATGCAGGGCAGGTTCTTCATTCCCGCCTTTGCCAATTAGAGGATGAGCTCCAAAACTGCATCTAATGCACTTTCACCGCTAATGGGCATTCAGTCCAGGGACCAGACAACAGCTGTTCCAAGGTAAACCGCCCCAGAAATGCACCTAGGGCAGACTGCAGGCAGAACACACGCCGCGAGTTATGCCTTGAGATGGATTTTGGCAAGCTGTACAAAACATGGCCTCCATTTTATTCAGGCACAGTTGACTTTCAAATGGCTTATGACAAAGCTACAGTTATCTACCAGATATAGTGTGCAAACCACCATGATGTAAAGAAGGCCTCTGCCCAATTTAGTGGTTCAAATGAAGCAGGTCATTTTATTTTGTCTGCTTGATACAATTCTGAATGAAAAGAAACCTTCTAGTAGACCTCTCTAGGTAGGAAATATTTTAAAATATGCTATGGCCAAGCAACATCAATTCCATGCACATAGTAGGAAAATCAATTCCATGCGCATAGTAGGAAAATGTACTCATCATGATTAATAAATTTTAAAAACTTTTTCAAACCAGCAAGGCAAAAGTACTATCAAGTTGAGCTATAAGATCATGTTTTTCAGAAACTAAGGACTAAAACAGGAGAGAAAAAAAAAAGAGATATGTTGCAGGTAAAAGTCCTTACAGCCTATTGAATTGTATCTCTAAAAAGGCAACAAGAAAATAGTAATTTGCATTGTCACGGTTACTAGCGGTAGCTCTGACGGTGAAGCTATCTCGCAGCAACCTTGGGAACTGTGTCACTCTCCTTCCCCGAGAGTGACAAGTTTCCTTAGAAATACACATAGTAAAAATGTTCAAAACTGACCCCAGAGTTTGTGTCACAAATTATGTGTTTTTGCATTCCTGCGTTCTTCACATATTGTATGTTGCAACAACAGAAGCACCCCGAGAAGTCCGGATTTCCCGAGGAATAACGCCCGCGCGGCACGCGGAGGCGCCGCGGGGGCGGCCGCCGAAGGGGCTCGCGGAGCCGCCGCGGGCCGCGCGCAGGACGGCTCCCGAGGGGTCGGCTTTGGAAAGAAAGAAAGAAAAAAAAAAATCCCCTCCTGAGCGCACGATCGATTACTTTCCTTGGCAAACAGCAGCCGAAAATACGCTGCGAGCTAGCGCACGCGCTGCGCCGGTACTTGCGCGGCAGGGGTAGCTCCGGGGACGCGTCTCAAGCCGCAGCCTCGCAGCTGAGGCGCTCACAGCTGGAGGCAGCCCTGCCTGCACCATCCTTGACCTCCTTGGGGTCCGCGGGCACCTTTTCACGCCATCTGTAAGGCTGCCAGACAGCACGAGCGCGAGTTTTCACACAAAAGTGACCTCAACTATTCTTTTTTTTTTTTTAATTATTGCTGTCGTTCCCCCCGCGGAGAAAAGTTCGCTAACGCCACACGTCGGCGGCGCCGCCCGCGCCTCTCCGTGCTGGGCGGGGCGCGGCGCGAAGGTGCCGCCGGGGCCGCCGCGCGCATGCGCCGCGCGCGCGGCAATTGTTGCTCCGCGCGGCGCCGCTCCAAGTTGCGGAGCGCGGCTCGGCGCCGGCATGAGGGCGGCGGCGAGGCGGGACTGCCCGGGCGCCCTCTGCGTGTCCCTGGCGCTGGCCGCGGCCGCGGCGTGCGCGGCGCGCAGGTGAGCGGGGCGCGCAGGTGCGCGGCGGCGGCGCGGGCCGCCCGCGCGCAGCCTCGCTAACGCGCCTCTGCTCCCTCCCCAGCGCCAAGGAGCCCGGCAACATGTCCTACGTGAAGGAGACGGTGGACCGGCTGCTCCAGGGCTACGACATCCGCCTGCGCCCCGACTTCGGAGGTAAGGCCGCGGCCGCGGGGCGGCGCGGGGCGGCGCGGGCGGCTGCCGCGCCTGACCGCGCCTCCCGCTCCCCCCGCAGGGCCGCCCGTGGACGTGGGCATGCGGATAGAGATCGCCAGCATCGACGTCGTCTCCGAAGTCAACATGGTGAGTGAGCGCGCGGCGCCCCCCGCGCCACGGCGCCGCCGCGCACCGCCGCGCACCGCCGCGCAGCCCCGCGGCTGCCCGCGCGGCGCGGTGGCGAGCAAAGAAAAGGAAATGCAGCTTTCGGAAAAAGCCGCCTTTCTTACAGGAGGGAAAAAGCACTGTAGGCGAAGTATGTAAGAAAAGGAAGTTCCCTATCCAGCTACCGAAATCGAAGTCTCCTAGCTACAGGTGTGAGATGTACTGTGCATTTGATTGCAGATCTGCTGCTGGAAAAAGTGCTAATAAACATGCATGCCTGAAGATCAAAAAACATACGTATGTAGCGCCTGTCTCGTTTCACAGCGTTTTCCCAGAAGAAAATGAAAAATCAATTACGACTTTGAGCATTTTACAAAATCTTGTTGGATTAAAATACAGCTTAGGTATTTCACACTCTCTTTTTTTCCTTTCTTTGGTCTTATATGAAAAGCTAAGGTGCTTTTTTCCTGTACAGGGAACACCTATTCAGCTAAGAGAAGCTAAAAACCTTGTATTTCCAGCCTGATCAACAGTTTATTTCAGTCAAAATCAAGGTGGTATTTGCCCCTTCAAAGTAATTTACTCAAGAGTGGGGATTTTTTTCTTAATGTTGAATATTTGTTACTAGAACTACTGAAGAGAGACTGTTTTCCTTTTCATAGATATATGTTTTTTCCTACTGTGTGCTATTCCTATGCAGTTGCTGCTCGCATCTAACTGTTGCATTTACTGCTGAATATGCCTGGTCAGGTCGTGAGGAAGGGAGATCTGTCACTGTGCATTTAGCACACTAGGCTCTGTGGAGTACTAACACCATGCAAAAACAACTCTTGGCAATTTCCAGCTCCTCAGGCTCTTTTTGCTGTGTTCTATTTCCTCTACCCTGTCCCAGACCGTCCCCAAATCCAAATAATTGAAGAGCAAATCTCCCCCAGCCCCAAACCATGCTCATCACTTTGTAACAGGATGGCTGCTTCTGCAAAGCAGTATACCTTGGAAAGCCAAACATCACCAAGATCTCTTTCCTGAAAGGTCCAGAATACTTCTTGTAAAGTGTCAGCACCTGAAATCTTAATTGGAAGAGGTGTAACTGAGTGATTCTCTGGTGGTGTCGTGGGGCATTGATTGCATTACATTGGTTCACAGCATTTCTGCTCTGAAGGGAGTGGGATCCCACATGCATCTTCTCCATTCCAACCCTTACACAGTCCCTGGGAAATTGTAATTTGAACTTTGTTTTTAATTGAGGAAAGTCATAGGCTAGATGGATTCTGACTGCTTTCCATGTGCTGTGGGGCAGATCATCTAAGACTGACTGGTCAAAAAAGTGACATTTTTATTTAATAAAAATGCCACATCTCACTCTATTCCCAGGAATACCTGATAGCCCAAAGTTAGGGCAAAATATGGGAAAATCAGTCTCCATACTGAATGAAGCAAGCTGAGGATATGAAAGGATACAGCTCTCCAATATCCCAAGCACACACCTGTATACAATGCGTAGTGTTCTGTCACAAGGTCTTTATTGTGTATTGCCAGAGTCTGCGTTACACAGGCTTTTGGACAAGCACCAATTTCATCAATCATAGTGGAAGTGAGAGGATCTCTATCTCAGCTGAAGTAAAATTTTCTTGCCCAGTAAAAGAATGCTTTATCCTTTAGTATTTTTTTCTGAGAATCAGAGCCTTGAAAGACTTAATATTGCAGCAACTTGTGAATCTTTTAGCTTCATTTCTCCTTTCTTTTTAAATTCATTAGCGTGTTGTAGTTTTCTTTCTTCTCTGCTTAGTAAGAGCTACCACTATGCTGTGGCTTCAGAGCCATAAATGTCTGCAAGGTGACAGTATATAGCTTCTGTTGTCTACAGGGCAGTTTTGCTGCTTAAGGAAAACAGTGACACAGGAGAAGAGAGCAGCACCCTTGTACTATGAGCTGCTCCTGACAGGAGAGGCTGGCTGACTCTATTCAATCAGCCTCATCCTAGGAGTAGTGGAAGCAGTTGTCTCATTTTTTTGCACTCTCCTCAGGCATATGAAACTTTATTTCTAGAACAACAGAAGCTGTTATTGCAAATCTCAGCAGCCACTGGTGGGGTTAAAGTCTTCATTCAATTTCAGGGTTTAAATAAGTGTAATTTTTTTTTAATTATTTTTTTTTACTTTATTTCTGGTTTGTGATACCCCTTGAGCACATTAGATGTGAATTTCATGCGGCTGTGGGCTGTCCACTAAGTCACCAGGCTAATGCGTGCATCTGTGTAAATCTTGTCCTCAGACTTGGGCAGAAAGTTCAAATACAGAAGAGCAGAACTACTGTGAATCATGGGACTACCATCAGCAGTAACAGTCTGCTCAAGCAGCTTGTCTTGTGGTAGTGACTTTTTTTGATGTACTAAACTATTGTGAAATAGTTTGCTTGCTTAAATATTAAAGCTCACACAGCCTTTAAGCCAAGCCTTCTGTTATTTCCCCTAAGTACATGTTCTTCATCTGTTCACCTTCTTTAAACTGCATTGTTTTATAGCTGTTTCATAGTTTAATAATAATACCATACTGAGCTGCCTTAGCAACTTTTACAGAAGGATTAACTGAATTTAATTCATTGAATCACTCCTTTTCATGACTCCCCTATTTGGCATCAGATACATTGTTATATATTGATTTTGCAGGTAACAAGCTGAAAAGCTTGTCATACATCAGTCAAGCAGCAGAAATAAAATGGAGAAGCCCTAATGATTGTTGCCCCATTGCAACCATTCTTCCTCCTTAATATGCCATGGGATAAGTTGTAATCTATCAGATTTTCACATCCTTGGTATAGAAATTGCAATTTATAAAGCACTCCCTTCCCAACGAACAAGGTGACCCTTCACTTTGTCTCAATTAATGACTGTTCAGCCAATTTTCATCCATGACAGAGTTCTTTTAGAAGTATATTAGACATTTACATGAATATAAAGAGTTCATTAAGAACCATGCTATAACTAAATGTATTAAGTTTCTGTGATGTGCATTGTCTGGTTTACTGTGATACCTTTTATCAGTTAACAGAAGATGCTGCTTGTATGTCAAGAATAAGCAGGGGTAGCATGATTCACGGTAACTATCTTCAAGCTTCACAACAAGCAAACAAATAGCATATTACTGTATTTACTAGGAAACAAATTCAAATTGAATTCTGAATTCAAAAAGAAAAATCACATGCAGTACATGGCATTAATTCTCTAAAATGTTTTTCCTAATGAGCAGGTGGGCAAAACTTTATAGTCAATAAAAGGTAGCTGTATGAGTTGTAAAGCTCTGAAAGCAAGTGCACAGTATAAAGAGCAGTTGAGAGGCACAGAAAATAAGCCTGTTGCTTTATATTAGGGAACTCTGTTCTAGACCTACCACACTGACCTAATGAAGATTCAGTTTGTTGGTGTCCCCATACCTCTCAGATAGCAGGCTCTGTGTGACCAGACAACCACCTGGGATCCTGAGTGGCCCAACCATGACAGAAAGAAGGGATGAAAGAAAACATGGAAAGAATGTTTGTTGTTGTTTGTTTTTTCCCCAAGACAGGTACAGTTCTTTAGCTTCTCTTCATTCAAAGTCTCTTAGATTCCAGACTCTTACACTCCTTCAGTCTCCCAAGCAAGCTGAATATCTTGCAGAAAAGCAGAATTTCATCTATGCCTGCTGCTCCAAAATCACTGCCTTCTTCTCAAGAACTATTTAAGCAGTCCTTTTATGCTGTCAACGTTTCAGCCTGTTGGTTAACATCATCTTGCCCCGAAAGGAAGTAACTTCAGCTTAAACCTCTTATTTCCAGCATTCTTTTGGGAAATGATGGTGATGGGTGATGATTTAGGGGATGATTAAATAAGCCAGCTATGTATTTTTTTCCCCTTTGGTTCATGTGGTACTCCCCTCTCATATCCTTTTTCCTTCCTGCCCTTACAACTAGATATAAAATATTAGATATAGATATAGAAATCATCTTCTTGTGCATGTTTGCCACTGTGGGTTACACTGAATGATGAAGTTACGTGTTTGCAGCACAGAGTAGACCGGCACATCATATTTGATCCCTCGCTATAGATTTTGATCGGTTACAAGAATAAAGTGTTTCACAAATTACTTAAACCTCCACTGCCCCTGTTTTTGTCACCTTTTCCTGTGCCACCTATTTAACTTTTCCTGGAAGCAAAATAGTGTTTTTCTTTTTTTTATTGCTTTAGGGCTGCTCCCAGTACAATTGCTGAAACACAGGAAATCAAGGGAGAAGTACGTACTCCGACATATCAGAAGTTTATAGATATAGTACTACAGTACTTTGTTCATAAACGGTTCTTTGTCTAAAGGCTTGACTACATGAGTTAATTCACATCATCATATTTTGTTTGTTCAGTTCCAATAGATCAGTGAGCAGTTCTGCAAATGTGAAAGAATGAAGAATAACCTCCTCTTCCATGCTCTGATTTCTAGAAAGGATCTTCCTGATCTTCAGGGTTGCCCCTTCTAGAAGGGTTCATGCTTTTTCTTTTTAGACTTTCATAGAATCATTTCCCATGTAAGAGTGTCTGTGTATTTGATTTTTTTCTGGGTCTGTGTTTACTGTTTATCACCAGTCTGACTGTTCAGTTTCCTTCAAAAAATGACAGAGATCAGTTTTTGAAGAAAATAAACAGAATATGTTCCAGACAATCTGAACATTAGAACCAAGCCAAATAAATAAGCAGGCATTTGAGCAAATATCACCCTGCAAATTGAAGGAGAGGATTACAGTTCTTTTCAGTTGTATAAAGAGCAGCAAAGAAAGCCAACTGTATCCTGGGCTGCATGAACAGCAGCACAGCCACTTCCAGGGAAGTGATTACTCCTCTCTACTTAGCACTTGTGAGAACACATCTAGGTTCTGTGTCCAGTTTTGGTCTCTATACACGAAAGATACTGAACTGCAGCAATCTCAGCAAAGGGCCGTCAAGACAGTAGTGACTGGAACACTTGTCCTGTGAGGAGAGACTGTGAGACTGGGTCTTATTCAGCCTGGAGAAGAGACTGCTTTGGGGACGATCTAACATCCGTTCCCATGGTACCTATGGGGAAGCTATCAGGAAGCCGGAGCCAGTCTCTTCACAGAGGTAAACAGCAGGAGGAAAAGAGACAACAGAGAAAAAAGTGAAATGAGAGGTTCAGACTGGGTGCAAGAAAAAGAGGTTTTTTTCCATGAGTTCAGTCCTGGAGGTCTGCAAGACTTGACTGATCAAGCCCTAAGCAACCTGGTCAGGGCCCTTCTTTGAGCGGGAGTTTGTGCTAGAGACCCCCTGAGGTCCCTTCAAACCTGAATTACCCTATATGATTTTATAAAATAAAAATTGGTTATCACCTTCTGGAGGCAGAACTATAATAGTCACAGATAGCAAGGTATGCCTAATTTCAAGACAAATATGTAAGATGAATTTGTCAAAATCTGTATATATATACACACACGTCTTCAAATTTCTCTTTAAATCAAAGACAAGGAAGGATATAGATGCCTCCAGGGCCTAGAAGAACAGAAAGGCTTCCCCTTACTCTAGGGCTGAACCTCTAGATGGCAGAAAGTACTTCTCTTTCAGTCATTAAATGTTTGATCTTAAATATGCTATGACTTTATCCAGGAAGTATAAAATCTCCCATAAGCAAGTAAATAATAGTATGGAAAGGTTTTAACATTAGATTGCTAAGCAAAAAAGTCTGCTTTGTACCTTAATTTTTTTTTAGTAGTAACTGTGAATCACAAACTGATACCCTAACAGCAAATGCATTATGACACATTCTACAACAAAATACACAACTCCACAGAAAGATACTCGTTAATATCCAGCACAATTCATACACACTGCAATTTCCAAAATAATCTGTTTTCAATTTTGATATATATTTTCAAACACAATTAAGCAAATCATCATGTTACTATATTTTATTATATTTTCATTATTAAGTTTTGTATTAAAGAAGGAGCTTCAGAGAAAGCTGTAATGGCATTCAAGTGAACTACAGAAGCTCTTAAATATAAGCAAAAATGCTGTTAAAATAATGTATTCTTCAAGAATCTGTCAAAAATACATATATGATCTCTAGGAGTCCTGAACAGGCCTTGACCCACAGGTGACTGTGTGGCCCAGCCTCAGCCCATCCCCACCCCTGTGGAGGTCCCCAGTGCCCACAGGTGGAGCTGCCGTTGCCCACCCCTGGCTGCCCTCCTCCTTTGTGGGTCAGTGGGATTGGCCTTGGCTGTGAGGCCCTGCCCTGCCACCATGGGGAGTCTCCTTAGCCCCCAGAGAGCCACTGGCCCCTACGGCGCCCTAGGCAATAAGACAGGGTTCCCCTGCTTTAACAGATGCTGAACATCCCTCTCCATTTATCAAGCATGCCCCAAGGGGAAACAGAGACAACTTCAGGTAGCCACTCAGTCTCTTTCTCGTACAATGTCTGCAGAAACTGCAACGTAACTCAAGATGTGAGACTGCCAGAATAACAAGATTTCCTGTATTATGAAATTTTTAAATTATAATCAATCAGTCATAGAAAGAAAATCGCAAGGCATGTCTGCACCAAGAATGAGGGAATTTCAGAAAACCAACAAACCAAGCTCTGCAGACAGGAAAAACAACTCAGTTGTGAAGAGCGGCATGCTAGAAGGGTAGTGCACATCTCCAAATCCAAATGATGCCTGCTTACATTCTTAAAAAATTCCTTGGCTGATCTGTAGGTTTCACTTTAATTAATTGGTATACGGCAAAGAAAGAAGGGGACAACAAATCTCTGTTTTGAAGTTTAATTTGCATCTTCCTAACTTTCAGGTATAAACAGGGCCTGATGCCAAAACAAGAAGCATCCCAGCAGGATGTATCTTGACAGGCAGCATCGGTTGAATAGATCCTGATCTTTCCAAAGCTAAGAACCAGCCTCAAAGACTGCAAAGGCATTTTTCTAACGTGGTGGGAGCACCCAGAGAGGGACGCTATGTGTAAGAAAACAGACGCCAGCTCAGATGGTGGTGGCATTGGACACTGCTAGGCGTTTAGTCAAGAAAAGCTAAAACTATAGGTTCAAACAGGCTGAATACAGCTTAGCACTGGGGCACTGAATGTTTGCCTGTTACTCCTGACAGACCAGTTTTAGGGAAGTTAGCCTGCATCCACCACAAAGATCTCACTAACTATCTTAAGGCACTTCTTGCAGTCTGAGGGAGGGTTAAACTATCTTTATAGACACAGGCAGTTTCACACATTATCTCACCCCTTCTTACTGGCTTGCTTAAGTATCTCAAAATCCACTGCATTGCTGTTGTGAATCTTAGTCTAGGAAACCAACTCTCTACTAGGGAATTCAGGATCAAAATCAGCATTATGAACCCCAACTCCAGAGCTCTCTGCATCACAGAGTAACCAAGTTCCTTTTCTTCTTACCTAAAGAACTGAAAAGTCAGACTCCCTCAGCTCACCCAGTGAGGCAATAGATGTAATCAGAGTAGTCACAGGGTGATAATAAATGCAGATTCTCAGTCTAAATACAGTTTTCTAAGGATAGTCACAGACATTAATTAAAAAAGACACTAAATTCAAATATTCTTTATGAAAGTTTGCTTAGCTGTAGTGCAGAAGAAACATGCAGAAGTACTTTTGTATTATACAGCATCCCTCTCTTGAAAAGCGTGACGGCCATGCAAAAACATTTGAAATGAATACTAATAAGAATGTTCAGCAACTGATTTTATTTTTTCCAGCAAATACAGAAAAAGTAGTCGAGTAATAATATATAAAGGTCAGATCATTTCATCACTGTCTATTCCAAACAGAAGAATTATATTAAAAGTGAAACATAGAATGAATCTGGAAGTAGGCATCTTCAGATGAAATGATGGGTCACTGTCATTGGATGGTTTGCTAGGTTATTTTTCATTTGTCCACACAAATAAGCGGTTCTTCAACAAAATTAACAAGTATGCAAAAAGGATAAAGCAATAACTTAAATGTTGTTTCAAATGACCTAGAAAGGGGATTTATCTTAATTTCTTGAAAGCTTAAAATAAACTGAGATCAGCTTCATGGTTAATATAAGCAATATTCCAAATTCCCCTTTTAGCCTTACACACGTAGGTACTTTCCAAGTTCCCTGCTTTCAAGGTCTAAATAAACTGGACGCAACCTTCCTTTTGCACAGGTATGACTTATCTGAACTCACAGTTGCCAAGAAAGGTCTCTACTTAAAAAAAAAAAAAAAAAAAAAAAAAAAAAAAAAAAAACTCTCTAGCCACTTCTTAGAGTCTGAACTCTCACTTCCCATCTGAGAATTCTCAGGAGCTCAGTTCAGACCTATGTACCTCCTCTTAGCCCAGATTTTACCTCTGGCAGCATATATTATGCTGCAGCATAATATATGTATACCTCTGGCAGCATATATTATCTGGACCACAGACATCTGTGGTCCAGATAATATAACCAGTGCAAAGTCTACATTTCTGAAGGGAAGAGATAAAGCATTTATACTTCCCTTTTGTTTAAATCATATTCCAAGAATGCAGCAGAACAGCACAAGATAACAAGGCACAGAAAATTACTAGAGTCAGTTGTTTTTTTTTTTTTTTTAATAGTTGCTGGCAAGCTTTTCCTCCTCTTTTTTCTTCACGAGTCTGGAAGCAAAAAACTATGAATCTGAAATATACTACTGTGACAAACTGTCAACAATTTCTCACATTGGAGTGACCAAGTGCCTACTTGCAAAAGAAAGGACCACATGTTTTCTGAAACATGCCCCAAAACTCATCTCCAGTAGATCTGC
Organism: Rhea pennata; assembly: GCF_028389875.1. Classification (NCBI taxonomy): domain Eukaryota; kingdom Metazoa; phylum Chordata; class Aves; order Rheiformes; family Rheidae; genus Rhea; species Rhea pennata. The sequence goes on from NC_084666.1 coordinate 27,651,412, forward strand.
TTTCTGAAATCTACAGTTAATTATACCACAATGGTGAGCAGTGGTGCATATGAAATGGGCAGTGATGCCTTCTCCCTATTTAGTGGGAGCTTCAGCATCCAGTTTGAGGTATTCAGGATTTCAGTAAAAGGGTAGACTTGCAGTGAAATAGGTCTTTCAATGATGTGGAAAAGAAAATCCAAGCGATTTTCCATAGCCCTCCCGTTTTGTGTACCTGCATCAAACAACACGCCCTGCTACGGCCACTGAAAAATTAGAGCTGGCTGCAAAAGTGCTTGTGCATGTGCACAAATCACATGGTTTAGTGGCACAAACATTTTGAGAACATTCAGGATTCCAAATGATTCTTTAATGGGGGAACTAATTAACAATTTGCACAAAATACCTTCCCCCCAAAACTGTACTTTGTCCAAGAGGAGGAAAAATAACTGTAAAACTTAATTTCAGATTCTCCCAGGAGAAAAAAACCTGAACCTGGAAGATGTTTGCGTGTCTGTGTAGATGCATGAAGAAGTTTGAAATGCTTGTGTTTTCACTCTCCCCATTTTCTTTGCCTTTTCTACTGCTGATTCTAGAAAGGAAAGAAAATCAGAACTTTCCAAACTGAACATTTTTGTTCATAAGGAGATTTAAGGGACACACTTCAAGTGGCTACAAAACTTAGTGATTTTTTTTTTCTTTTAATCAGCTTTACTTTGGCCTGAAAAGCATTCCTTAACTCTCTCAGGCTGTCTTCAGACATTCTCTTCTAACTGCAGCTCAGTGAAGACCTGCTGCTGAAGCTGGGTAACCACGAGAGGGAACAGTCCTGCCACCAGTTCCCCTGAGGCGTGAACAGAACCTAGCCTCAGAGAAGGAACCATAACAAACTCCCAAGCAAATGCCAACGCAACTTATTCCCATTCACAAGATGCTGAGTGCTCTGGGATAACAGTTGAAACTGTAAAATCAAACACAAAGACTTCCATCATTCAGAAGTGTCCCCAGCTGATGTTGTTTGTTGATAGCTGTGTTCCAAACAACTGCTGCTGAGAACAGTTCTCTGAGATTTCTTCTCTCTCCTCTCCCATCCAGCCAAGTATGCTTACTTTTAAAACATCAATGAAGCTTGAAAAGCAACAAGAAGGGCCTCTCTGGAGCGATGAAAAAAATTCAAGATGGCTGTCAGATTTCACTAAAACTCTTAACACTCTTTAAGACCTTTTTTTCCTTCTAAAAAAAAAATTCCTCTCAGGACACGCACTTTCATTCTTGTAGAATTTCTCTTCCCTCACATACAATACCTTCTGTAACTTTGACAGTGCTGTGAAAGGCATATTAAAATGAAATCATCTCTACTCCAAAGGCTTAAACTACTGCAACGTGCTCAGAAGGAAATCTGTAGTAGCAGTCATTGAATAATCCAATATGGTTATATGATACTGGATTATTCAGTGACTGCTACTACAGATTATATAATGGAGTTTATTCCATTCTTTCTCTAAGCAATATCTCGGTATTAAGATTTACATAGGCTGTAGAACATAGATTAGGTTTCTAGCATATTAACCTCGACAATGTCCTTTTAAGATTAAATGGTTGCTTTTACCCAAGGAATGTCACACTGAGGTTTGCTACATCCTCTGCTGAAGCAAAGCCTGAATTGTTTCCATTATGTCATCAAAAAATATAAGGTAATTTAAAAGACACAAAGGCAGCTTCTAGAAATCTGCATAAATGTCCACTATCACAAATACATCCACTCTAGCAAGATAAAGAGTTTAAGGTTTTTAAATGTTCAAGATGGAATGCATACTTTCAAAGCAAAGATTAATGATTTCAGACTGCCAAACTTAATTGCAGGTTGGAATAAATGTCCTCCATTAAAATTCATTAGTCCAATCAGCTGAGATTGAGGAATTTCAGTCTTTTTTAATTATCTATCAAAAGAACTCAAGAGATAACAAAGTTAAAACCGCTGAAACAGATAAACAGTGTCTAAATATCATTCTGCATCTTAATCATATTAGAAGAGTGTGATTAATTCCTCAGCAAAATTTTAACATGAAGAGACTTTTAAGGGCAACTGAAGTGAACACTGGTCAGCTGTGGAGAGGTATGTGCATGTGCATGTATCTCAGGGACCTGAGGTCAGGACTAAGTGCTAGGAGGCAGTGAGACTTCTGGTCCAACCCAACGAGACTGCATGCTGAGAGTCCCACTGATTCATCAAGAATCCTCTCAGGGATACAATTAAGTGCATATTAGCTTTACCAGCTCAACAATTTGCTCAGGAGTTTGTAAGTTTGTAAGAGAAATCCAGCTCTCCAGCTTATAGCAGTTTTAAATCTATATCTATCTGTGTCATTACTCTTCGGCATGACAGAATACCCAAGCCTGGAATGATGCCCTCCCCTCTCTGTTCTTCCATGCTGATTTATCCGTTCTTTGACCCAACTGTTTTGTAAATCATTCACTCTAAATACAAAGACAGAAATGGATGAGGTTCAAAGACTTTGTTATACTTTGTTATATCATTATATGTATTATATCCTTACATTATTAAGTTACACTTCATAGGCACTGCAGCTTTCTCACAGGCTTCCTATGAAAGAGAGAAAACAAGAGATTAGCAGCCACCTGTAAATTCAGACTTATTTTATCCACTATGCTAGCACTGACTAGGGAAAAGAAAATGAGTAAGCTTCAACAGATCAGTAACATGATGGAAATCAAATCTGCAGTGAAAGATTTCATCTTATTACAGCTCAGCTTTTCACATGCTCCTTGGAGTCCTAAACTAGTAGGAAACAAACAATCACAGTGTCATTGTGGCATCAGCTGCAAATGAATCCTGTGTATAGATCATCTCAGTTCCCGCTGTCAAGAGAAATAAGTTGGTATTCCAGAAGCACATTTGTATGTATTACTAAGATTTTAAGGAATATTTGTCTTCCAGATAACACGTTCTTTTCTCTTAATTTTCCTAGTAGAACTTCAGAGTAACCACAAAGCAGATGATCAGAACATCTAGCATATTTCTAGAAAATACAATACAAAGACAAACATAGCCAAAGAGCAATAACTGAAGTCACACCACTTGGAAGAAACTTTGAGGATTTTGGTGATGCACAACATAAGACTATTCTCATGAATAACATGAGATTTGCACTACCATTGGCAGTACTCGTCTTTGGACACTTAGCAGTGTGTTATGAGTACAGTACTGTTAAACTGCAAAATATGAAATACTACTGCTTGCGATTTTTTTTATTGCCTTGAAAGTGCCTGAAAGCATTTCAGATGGTCAAAGAACAGGCCTTGAATTGCAGATCATAAACAAATTACTTGTAAAAGAGCATTAATTCTACATGACAGCATTTTTGCAAGGAATTTTCACACTATAAGGGAAAGATCCAGCCTTGCACTGAAAGTGCTTTACTGTAGTCAAGAATCCCTGGCTCAACCTCCTGGAGCAGAGGGAGCATGTACAGCACCAGCATACTATAGCCAAGCAGCTGGCAGTGTCCTATGTTAGGTGTCCACTTTCCATGCCTGCAAAAGTGATAATGAATTAAACCGACAGGTCAACTCCTGAACAATCTGTCTCTGAAGATAATGTGAAGGACAAGAGGGCACCCAGGAGCACTGCTTGTTAGGCTCTCAAATTTAAAAGTTTTCTTTTCCCATAGAACTGAAATCTAGGTTCACCCAGCTCTCTCTGGAGCCTCAGCCAGACATTTCTTTTTCTAAAATAATGAGAGAGAAAAAAAAACAAAAAAAAAAACCTCTTCCATAGTCTGCTCACAAGTCACTTTTTCTCTTATTTTCCTGCCTATAACTAGCCTCCTCCAACAACAGGCTAATTATTAAGCCACTATTTTTTTTAAGGATTAAATATTAATCTGCATATGTTTCATAAATATATTATTCAGACAAGCTTATTACATGGGCTTGCTACACGACTTGGTAATTTCAATGACTTTTGCACAGCTTGTATTCTGAAATCCAGGCAACAGAGGAGCTCCAGATTATAGAGAACAAGCCCAAGAGGAGCCACTGCAACCTGTTCTTCCCATGACCGCCAGCACCAGATTCTGCAGGAAAGGGTTGCTGGCTCAGCAGGGTCCCACTGAGCTCACTGCAACTCTGCAGGGCCATCAGGTGAAGCTGCTGTCATGACAGATGGCTAATTCTTTCCACACATTTAAACTAGGAGCATTATAGTTTGGATTGGTTTATATAGGAGTACACAGAGCTTCTTACCTGAAAGAGTGCATGCAGTCAAGTATTTTTGATAAGTTTCTGGTCTGCTGGATTTCCAAGGATGTGTGTGTGACTAGAACAGAGCTTAGATTAAAGCAGGCAGATCTACATTCCTCAGTTGTTGTTTTTTTTTTCTCCATTCAAATTACTGCAGTGATAGAGTTCAGCATGATGCTAAGGAAAAGGCTTAAAAAACACAGTGGTACAGTGAACCAAAAACACGAATCCAGTAAACATAGTGGAATGCATAATTTTTCACTGATTATGTCCAAACAAATAGTAAGTCGGTATTTCAAATGGCTTACAGTTATGCGTGGAGTCATCTAATCCTTCACGGATATTCTGTAGAAAAAAAAATAGAATCATAGAATCAATCATAGGACCGGTAAGGTTGGAACGGACCTCTGGAGATCATCTAGTCCAACAGAAAAATTGTTATATTTGAAATCTAGATGTGAAAAATGCCATTTTCATTTATTAGCTGTTCTTTCACTGAAAATCAATTCCAAAGGGCTCCTTTAGAGTACATGCAGTATAGAAGTACACAGCCTACATGGTACTTTGGTTGGATTCCACTGAAATCAGCTGAGACATCAGTGATGAATGAAACCAGTCTCAGTCAGGCTAATTATACTTTCCTGCAGTAATAGCATTTTCTTGCAAAACACTGCTCTTAAAACTCAAAATAAATTAACTGTCCTGAATGCACACAGACATCAAGGAAAAACTTTTAAAAATGCTAAATTTCTATGCTAAAACTTCTGGGAAACACTTCAATAGTAAAATGAGAAGGAAATAAAAAGGGCAACTGAGAAAAAAAAAAAAAAACTGCTTTATCCTCCCATGAATATATCTCCATCATTTCAGAGTCCTGGCTTGCAGACAGCTTGATTTTCATTGAAGCTGTTTTAGTTTTCCTGCTGCTCCATCTATCCATCCTAACCTAAATGTTGGTACAAGAAGCAGTCACTCTTTCTTACAGTAATCTGAGGCCTCTCCCTACTCTACACTGAGCCAGCCCCAGTGGAAACAAAATGAATGTGAACACCTGTCTATCTTCTTTTTTATTATTATTCATACCCTCAGCAGCATCACATCAGCAAGACTTGTAAGCTTAAAAGTCAGAAGTGAGAATCTCTTCCATTCTCTGTAGATATGACTGATCAGCTACCTTTGATTGTATTTGTGTATTTGTCTTATAGACAGAATAGGTCCACAATAGAAGCTTTGAATTTTGTTCTGAAACCAAGGAAGTGTGTGGGTGTTGATTCTTCTCCCTTCCAGGCATCGTGACTCTCACTGTTACAGTGCAACAAAGCTGTCAGGGGAGGTCACGATTCCAAAAGAAAAGGCAGTAATTCAATTGACTTGCAGCAGGCTCAGAAAGCACTTTGGATGACAATGCAGAAACCTTACATTTCACTCTATAATCAACAGATTAGTGCCTACAGTGGTTATGTATTGTTGCATTATAGAAGAAGAGATGATGGTCTCAGGGTGGGACGCTAGGGTCAATTTCTACTCCGTACACAGATTTTTTTTTTTTTTTTTTTTGCATGAGTGTGGGCATGCAGCAATTCCTCTGGCCCTGAGTTCCTCCTCTAGTTTTATTCCTATCTCATAGTGATATGAGAATTAAATACATTGTGATAGGGACACATGAGAGCTTATTTGGGCAGTGGTCAAGTTTCTCCACTATCGGATGGAGAGAAAAGGCATGCAGTTAACCTGCCTGCAGTTAAAAAGAACATATCCCCTGTGACCAGTATTTTCAACAGAATATCTTGGCTTATGACCTTAGCTCATCTGTTCCTACATCACTACAACAGTATTCTGCAGCACTGACAGGAATTTGTTTCTTACTTACCTAGTGAGAAATCCCGAGACATCGCAAGATGTTGTATAGTAATTACACTTTACTCAGTGGGATTACTGAATGACATATTGCGATATATCAAGAGGCAACTGTGAATTTAACTTGAATCAGCACAGTAGACTTTGCTCAGTACAGTATGCTTCCAGATGAGCATACTGTAAACGTAAGGATAAAAGGAAGTTACTGAATACCTCACAGTATCATGCATCCTCTGTCAGCACTAGCTTTCAGAACAGGCACAGTTCAGGGCTTGTTTAGGAATGCGTACTCATTATTTAGCTCCTATATTCACTTTAAGAACATATTATTTGCTGAACAGATTCACAGGAGAAGACGATAATGATACTCACTTACAAGATGCGCACTGTTTCCTTCTATTTAATCTTTGATGCCACTAAATGCCCATTTCTCTTGAGTAGAGAGGAGGTAAATACCACTGCTATTCTGTAAATACACTACTAAATTTCACTAAATTTCAGGTAATTTCAGGTTCCAGTTTTTGCAACATGAAACTTAACAGACACAGCAGAGGATCATCATTAAAGAGGTGGGCAAATTTTCATGTGTATTCCTCCATGGACTGTCTTTTGCAAGAAGTTAGATGGTACTTGGGGAGGAAGAAGCACCACAGACTGACACAAATTCTGGTTTTTGCCTCACACAATTATCAGAGCTATTAGTAGCACAGACAGAATTTCCCTTCCGTGGAGAGGACTTTTTCCTTAGGTATCTGTGAGTTTTAGTACATAGTAACAAACCATTTCCTTTATTAATGAAAAGTGTGTGGCTTTTGAATGGAAAGGTCTTCCCAGATATGCCATTCTTATTTCTAGATGGGCACAAATTTTACTGGTTCTCTGTCAGTTCCATGCCCAATGTACTCTTTAAAAAATGGTTATCCATAGCAACCCTGCCATACTATTTCAGTAATGCTTCCCCTGGGCCTCTTAGGTAACTTATGTCTTACTCTGGGAACAATACTTTTATGGGCAGGAGGAGGTGCATATTCAGCTTCAGTGGCTGGGTAGATGCACTAGTCAAGTACTTCAAGTACTTTAGTCCCAAAAAGCTGATCGCAGCATTGCTAAATATCCTCAAATCCTATCAGTCAAATCACAAGGGAGGTATGAAGTTTTGCCTAAAGTGCCAAAGTTAGGAGGAAAGTTCCCCCCTCTACTTCTCTAAATCACTCTTTGAAGGATCCTCTCACTCCATTAATGCTACATTACAGAGTCTATTGAGGTATTTCTCCTAACATAGGAGGATAAGGTTAGGCACTGTAAAGACCTAAACAAAGCTTTTTTTCTCTCTTTTTTTCTTTTTTTCCATGCTTTATAGTCTGTTACTCCAAATTGTTTGGATCTTACATGTGATTTGGTAGATAAAAGAGCTCCTGAGACTATTCTCTTGGCCATATCCCTACCATTTTAGATAACTGGGCAAGCTGGCTTTGTGGCTGCCTGAAGAAAATGAACAAGTCCTCAGCAAGGGCCATCTGTTTACATCTGTATTTATAAAAGAACTATTGCATTCATTGAGAGGAAAGCCTAGAAATCAAACTGACATGAGAGAAAAACTTGGCTTATTTAGTCCACTCTGAGTGAGAAGCCTGCCCTACCTTCAGTATTTTCTGTGCCTACTCCAAACTAGCCTGAAGTATTTCAGGACCTAGAACTGTATTGTTACTGAGCATCCTCCCCATATGTGTTAGGAGGTATACTTTATCTCCAGAATATTATTTATCCTAAATACATTCAATGATTTTATATCACATTTGTCAGTACTTGCTCCCTTCAAATAAGGGTAGGTCATTTCTGTCTTTTATTTTGCATCCCATAATCCTTTTAGAATAAATCACTTCTCTCAAACTTTTCTCTTAAATGGTATCCTTATACCCAATGGCCATTTTAGCTTTTTTTTCAAGTTAACGAAGCAGCATGTCACATGCTGTTCCAGGTACCAACTTGTGTAAGGGTCTGCCTTGCGCATCTGACAATATATGCCTTGCTGCTTTGTTGCTTCCTGGGTTTAATTTTCACACAGGCCTCAGAGAAAAGTTAACAAAAAGTAAGTAATACCACTCTTTCTAATGCAAGCAGTCCAGTTTGGAGTCATACTCCTCACTATACATTCATGTTGGACCAGAACCCTTTACCCTTTCTCACTGACACTAATATAAATTGGCAATAACTAGGCTGAAATCAGTGTCAGGTCTAGACAGAAGACAAGCAATGTATTTTAAAAAACATTATATATATATATATATATATATATATACACACACACACGTATATATATATATACACACACGTGCATATACACACACACAAATTCCAAAATAAAGGTCTTTCACATGTTGTCAGCGAAAAGAATTTCAATTCACATTATTATTGTCAAATCTCATTTCTCTCTAATTTTTGTTCCTACAGCACAGTCCAATGCTATGGATTATCCTTTCTCAATTCTGTTATCTTGCCTGACTTTCCATTCAATCAATCTTACCTACATCTAAATAGTCTTACCTAAACGTACTTGCATCCTCAAGTACCATCAAGTACCAAGTTCAAAACAATTGCTTTCAGCCATCTCTGCTAAAACATTAAATCTGTATTACATGGATCTCTGTACACACACCATAATTTAAAGAATACAAAATATAAGATCATCCTCTGTTAAAAATAAGTTTTAAGTTCTTTTTCACAATGGAGAGTGGAAGCATAACGAACCTAAAGCATAATCTCTCTATTACTAAAACACAGCAAAAGAAAAAGATCAGAAATTTTCCCCAAAATGAAATTCAGCCTTCTAATATGCTTTTGTTTCCAGCATGGGGCAAGAGGGGACATTCAGTTCATCTAAACTAGGCTTCTCCTCTTTGACTCATCTGCTACAAACAGGTGGGAAGCTTTACTTCACAGGGCTACTGTTAAGCTTTTGTGAATATAGCCTGGGATTTCAGACACACACAGGGTATCAATGCGTCACTGGGCAACTACCCGGCAGAAGCTTATATACTCTTTAGTTCATTACCATGTAGCATGTGCGTATCTAAGGTTTTCTCTGTTGCTTGATTTTGGACTTGAATAGGTGTTCATACTGTGGGTATAAAGCATACCTATAGAGCAGCATCTTAATCACCATCACTCTAACCTTCCACCACTTTCTTTGCCAGTTTTGCTCATGGTCACTGTTCTAGAATTTCAGGTAATTAGTTCTTCCACAAGTCTGTCACACAACTACACACAAGGTCAGTACAAACTAGACCTCCAAATCTGGAGGCCATTTGAAAGCTGTTAGCAAACGGTACCTTTTCTCCAGACAATACTCTCACCAAAATGGACCCTTTAACTAATTTTTAAAATAGTCTGGAAAATGTTTGGCACAGGATAATGATCAAGGACGTTATATATCACTGGTTGCCAAGTTGCCGGGGATCATTCAACAGATTAGTTCTTCTTTCCTGAACAGAATTAGAAAGGATGGCTGGCTTTTGGCTACCATTTTATATAACTTGATTCAATTCCTAAATCTGATACAGACTTGCAATTATTTTTTACCTAACTGTATTATTTCCTTTTGCTGAAAATCTTGTTTCTCCACCTGTGCTCCTGAATGGTGAAATTTCATAACACAAATGTCACCTAAGCTTTTCAACATTACCAGTTATAACAACATCCAACAGATTTAGTACTAAAATACCAGATTATAGCTTTACTATCTGAGTATATAGATATCTCTGATTTCATTTTAAAAGCAGATTATCTAAATGAGTTAAATGAGTTATCTTCATGGCATAAGGAGTAGTCACACAATGATTTATTACTCCGTGCAATGTTTTTCTGCCTCTGTGCTTTTGTATTTTGTTAGTTGAGTATGAGTTGCTTCCAACATTTTTCAGATCGTGAGGAAGTTTGTTTTAATGTTCGTAATTCAAGTTGCTGATCACTTAGAAACTCAGTTTTGCTTAAATGGTTGAGAAAAAAGCAATTAGCTGATGATCTTATGAAACATGATGACTACAAAGATGCATTTTTCCATAGAGGTTTTCTTTTGTCCTTTTAATTAGAAGCCTAAGAGGATTAAATAAATATTTAGTGGACTTGTATACTTGTTTTTTTTATATATATATATATATATTCACACACACCCCTATATCTATGACTAATGGTTCTCCTTTGCTGTGCAGAATATCACTGTCAGTAATTATTCCAAAGTGCAGCCATCATATTAAACATTTGCTTTATGTTCAAATTGGAGGAAATTACTAGCTGTCCATAAATCTGCCACTGGGAAAAGAGCATGAAATATTTTTCAATATCAATACAGATCTTCCCACAATCTACAGTCCATATAAATCAATTCTTCTGGCAAGTGACACATAGGTTCTATTCTACATTAGAGCCATCAGCATCTTTCAATACCTTTGATAATTAAAGATGTCAGCAATTAAACCCATTCATTAAAAGGTAGCAGAGAGTGTTTGTTCACAGTCATGCCAGCATCTTTTTAGAGGAAGGCAGGAGGAGCCACTCTTTTCTCAGTGTGGCTATTTAATGGTAATTTAAATTTTTAAAAGACAAATAGCTAAAGAATTATTGCACAATCTGTTTTCTCAATCAGTTCACAGACATAGGGATTTAGCTCTGCCACTTGCAGTGTTTTCACTTTAGCCAGGGCAGTGGGCAGAGACAAAGATCAATTCAAAAAAAGAAGGAACCATTCCAGTGGGGACAGGTTCAACAGGACTTGATTCTTCCACAAAAATCAACAATAACTCAACTTACACCAGTGGGTTACATCAACAGCAACAGATACCAGCATCAGGCTCAGGAATGAGACAGACAATATACCGACTTCTGCAGCAGTTGAGGGCTCAAGCTGACAACAAATACTGTGATTTTTTTTTTTTTTTTTTTTTTTTTTTAATCAATGCACCTATTAAAGCCTGTGAAGACTGAATGAACTCCACACATCTCAAACTGGGGATCTAGTTTTAATTTTATTGAAAATGCCTCTAAAGAATCTGGAGAACAGGACAGGTACTTTAATATTCATAGTCCAGTTAAGCCAACATGACCTTATGTATTTCAATAATGACAACTTATTATCCATTTGCCTAATAAAACATGTTATTTCAAGCAAATATCATAAAGCTAGAAAATGCCTCTTGTTAAAAAAGTGTTTTAAAAAAAAGTTAACCAATTATCTGCATTTTTGATAGCCAGTAACTTCAAAACAGAAATTTTATGACTTAACAACTTTCTGACAACAACAAAAAACCAACCCACTATCCTGAATAAAGAGGAAAAGCAAGTGATTACAGGCTGAGAATTCATGTTCCAAGTTTTAGCTGGACAGTTGTAATATAAATTCCTCAGATTCATTATACTCACACTGCCAAGAATTACTCTAATGTAGTAGATGAGAATTGCTCTAATCTATTACCACTGGCTGCCAACAGTAATTCTATTAATTCAAAGAGCTAATGGCATTTACTAGTATAGCCATGCTGTTTATTGCATCTCTGAAAATAGATGAGATTACTCAGTGGTGTGTATCCTAAACAGACTAAATTTAGAGCCTAATTCTCCACTCTTTGTGCTCTGCTTAGTGGGAATGAATCTGAATAGCAGTATTTTCTATCTAATTTGCATTGGTACAACTGAGTAGGTGAATAGAAAACACAGTCCTGAATTAGGTGCTCTATGTATTACATGGAGAATGAGAGGTGTCCAAGACCACGTCTCACCTTGTGATGGACTGTAAGCTAATCATCAAGCTAATACTCTTCCATGCTTGTATTTTCAAATCATGCGGGATAAACACGAAGATACTAGTTTGCATCTGGTGCATAGTCAGGTAGTGCAGCATTATGCCCCAAATAAGCCCATGCTGTCAGCAGGGCCAATTAACTCAGGCTTAGCATCTCAGAAATGCAGCTGCACCATTTCTGATTCCACAACAGACATAGCAACAGATTAGACTGTCTGTACCAAGATATGAAGCATGTTATACAAACACCAAATGTAGAAAATGTGCAGTCAGCTCACTGAGTAGAGATCAGCCTAACCTACACAGATGGAAGTCGTCTTTGTAACTCTGAGTGCTCCAGAGCACAGGTATCTAAGTCAGACATTTCTCACAGAAATGGAAAATGCAATAGCATTTCCCATTTCTCACAGAAATGGAAAATGCAATAGCATTTCCCTTTCACTCAAACTGTCTATAGGCTTGAGCCATCATGCAAAATGTAAGATGCATGCCCATTTCCCTGCCCTAGAGTAACTGTTCTCACACCTCCCTAAGGAATGCTCTGAACAAAATTGCCCTGGTGCCAGGCTCTCTCAGGTGCTCCTGTAAAAGCTGTTGCATTTTTTTCAGATTAAGAAAACATGACAGGAAAAATACTTGAGATCTAGCCCTATCCCAGTGAATATCTGATGAATCCCATTACATATTAATTTCAGACAAAAGTGTTTGTCCATGCAGCTCTAGTGAGAATTAATCTTTCCCCAGGGGTTTAGCAGAAACCCTGAATTATGCTGTATAAGTATATGTAACCTCACAGAAAGTTCTTCCTTCCCCTCTGCACAAAGACTGAACTGAGGCTTCTTCTTCCCTCTAGAAATCTGTGCCACAGCAAGGAGTCGTATTATATTAATTTTCAATATACAGCATTTATATAGTCATATTTTCAGCAGAAATAAGAACAATCAAGAGGCTAAATAATAAAGAAGATTTTTCTCTTTTTCTTTTTTTTCTAAGAGAAGTAAGAATGTTATGCCTATGGAATCTCTACCATGAAGTTGTTAAACCTTCCTAGAAAGGAAAAAGTCTGCTCAGAAGACTGGTCAGCTGAAATACCACTATGCCAAATGTGCACAGACAGGTTTTGGGTTTCACATGATAAATTTCAAAAAATAAAGTTCCTTCCTCTCACAAACAAGAGTACTAAAATTGAGTAATAATGCAGCAATAGCCAGAAGGACTGTAAACAGAAATGTTTCTGGCAATAACTAATTTGCTACCTTTCTAAGCCTTTCTCTTGTCTTGTAGCATCTTCATCACTACACACAGTGTCACTTATGCTAACCTACGTACAAACTCAAACTCTGCATTACTTGGAACCACACTGGCTGGATGTAATGGGAATTACAGGCCAGAGCACATGCAGCCTCCTGCTCTTTGGGGCGGTTTGTGATCTAAGAGCTAGAAAGCAGGTAGCTCTGACCAGGGCAGAATTCCTTAGCAACTGCATTACCTAACGATTCCCAACTGCTGGTGTAACACAGGAAAGTGAAAGTTATCAGCTTACACTTCCCAGGCTTTTTCCAAGGCTACAATTAACAACACTGAAGCTCATTTTAGGTGCAGGCTAAACAAGCCGTTACCTGCGCTATGAGGGTGCTAGATAAAGGAAACTCATAGGGGTAGGTGAGGCAGAGACCATGGAAGTCTCCCAGCAGCGACCACAGCTCTGCACTAGGTTTCGGCTGTCTCCAAAGAGCAGCTTGCTCAAGTACCCTGTCCACATGCATCTCTGAACACAAGTGCCCCTTGCAATGCACACGTCTGCTCCCCTGCTTTACTTTTGCCAGCTCTGGGACTGAAGGAAAAGGCCACGGAGGTGGCAGGTAAAGCCAGCCTTGGTGAGCAGCACAGAGGGCGGGAGAGGCAGCTGCTGTTTCTCCTCACCTTCCTCCAGGCAACAGCTCTGAAGGCTGGGCACATAAGAACAGTATCTGCTGAGTATAGATACAGATTTCCAATTTCCATAAAAAGATAACATCCAACTACTAGGGTGCAGAGCTCATTCAGTCTCTGTTCTCAACCCACTCAGGTGTATAGAACCAAACAGAGATGCTTTTTTTGTCTGAGAAACTGAATTTTCCCCAAATGAGCTGGTTATTTTATCCTTATCCTCAGGACAGTAATACACCATTCTGTTTAGACTCCTAAGAAACTCACTGCCCACTCTCTACGTGGGGGCAGACAGAACAGCATTTGAGGCATCTTCCACACGCTTTTCACTGGAGAAGGCTACAGGTCTTGACTCACCACACTGCCACAAGGAGAATCTGTTTGCTGTACTTGATTGTGTCCTCCAGAATTAACAAGACATGCCTTCAGTGCACTGAATCCATAAGCTCATTATCAAATATACATGCCTTCCTATGCTTTAAATTCCCTCAAACCATCTTCTAACTCCAAAACTCTTTTTTTTTTTTTTTTTTTTTTTTTTTGGCTGGTATAAAAATTAGCCCTGAAGAATAAGGAATCTGTAAAAAATACTTTCAAACCTTGTAAGAATCACTTCAGTCTCCCACAGAGGAGACACTGCAAGAGAACCAAAAACCTCAAGTGATCCAACACTCTGATCCCAGCAAAGCAGCATCTCCCTAGAGGTACAGGGTCAGTTTCAAAAAGCAAATTTACTGCAGCTATTATCTTTTTTAAACTGTAATTTTATTTTTTATGCGATGTTTTCCTCATGTTCCTGCTGCCTGACAGACATCATGCTGCCATTTCAGACTTCAAGCTAAAATGATGAAGGCTCAAGATGCGTAAACTAAACTACACCACAAAGAGAGACACTGACACCCACCAAGCCATGCTGATGCTCTACAATGGTGGAAACCGTCAGGCTGAACTGTAGCCATCTAAATGTTAAGAATCTAGTCCAAATCAGTCATCTAGCAAATGACTGATTTACCCCCATTCTAACTGTCAAAGACAGATGTGATGAAAGGTACTTCTACTGTATATGAACACATGAAATTATAGTTCACATATTAAAATAAAATATAATTTAGAAAGGGGGGGGGGAAGGAGGAGTTACATGAGATAAAGTGAAAGAAAAAAAAAGATCAAGAAAGAAGAATAAGATTTTAATGACCCAGGGCAATTGAATCAGCCTCAAGTGTTAAATGACAATTTTCCCCACTCCAATGCAAGGCAATGTATCTGTAGCAAATGCTGCATTTGGAGACTCTCTCCAGTTCCATCTTCATCATCTGGAAATGGTCCAGTAGAAATACACTGATATGCATTTAAATATACACCCACACCTGAGTGGTCCCAGTTACATAAGGGTACAAAGCAAGTAAGGCTATTTCTTCCCAAGAGGCTTTATCTGTTGCAGCTAATTTCACACCTGCTTCTGCACATCAGTACAGTATCACAAAAACTCACCTTTCTTGTGGAGTTTAAAACACGTTCATCTGAATATAATTAAAATGGACAATGTGAGCTATATAAAAGTTACTAACATGGGTGGTATAAAGAGGGAAATCTGTGAATGACCTTCAAGGATTTTTCTCATCTGCGCTAAAGCTAACAATGTGAAGTGCTTGTATCATCCACACAGAAGCCAGTGAAATAGTTTTTATTAATGTTACCACAGTAAGCTCTGAAAGAACTGTTATCTTCTCCATTTTCAGCAGACACCAGCCCATTAAGGCATCATGGGGCCTACTATAGATTTCAGTGCACTGTGTTTTCTCAAAGGTATATACAGGGAAAAATAGCAGGACAGAACAATTTGTACAGACCCTGTACCCAAAAACCCCATCCTTCACACCACTTTAAATGTTGTCATTCATTATTAGCACCATTATTACCTGCATCTCCTGTTTGCACCTACAATCATTCACACTCACTGCTCCCATGCCGGCTTCAGCGTGCACAGCAGATCGATCCTTATGGCGGGAGAGGAGTGTTTCACATCACGGCCTGAAGTCCTACCGTCCTGGTCAGTACAGTCAGGGGATGAACTGGAGCACAGCGCGGCTCCTCCTCCGCCCCTGCATGTGATTTCTGAGCAAGGAAACAGGGTCAAGGGGGGGATAGAACAAATCCCAGTAACTTTTCATGAAGCCAAGGAACGCTTGCAGGAACAGGTTTAGGAACAGATTTAAAACATCACCACCTTTGTCAGTAGTAGCTCTAAGGAACTGGGGCACTGCATCAGACAAACTGGTTTCCGAGGGCGTGATAGCGTAGTGACTAGCTCTACTGTTTACTGTCGCATCCCAGTTCTGGAAGTAGATTCATCATTTCTGTATAGCACCACATTTCACAGCATAGATGTTACCTTCATCATTTTAAAAAGTCGTTAAAAATAAGCCCTCATCAAATATCTTTTCGCCAAAAGATTACTACCAATAAATACATGTGGAAACACAATGATAGGTATATGTTAAGGCATGGTAGGCTATCAGATACTGCAGCAGGCATTGCAATCTATATTGATTGATTGGGAAGTCTTCACCTTCATCAGACCCTCAAATATAAAAGAGACAGGATTCATATAAATGTCTAGGTAAGTACTCTCAGAGTTTAGAAATTTCAGTGTCGTGCGGATACCTTATGTCAGTGCAGGAAAAGCACTCAAAGTAAAATGAAGGAGCAAGAGGAATCCAAGCTAGTGAGACTAAATATAAAAACTGTATTATCTATATCCTGGCATAGAAGAGAGCAAAAATAACACAGTTTCTAAGCTGTACAAATTCTAATAGCTGCCTTCATACCTTGACTTGCAAGGAGAATTTATTTTGCATGAACATTTCCCCTGAACAAGTTGTGAGTTTCTAAACTAACAGAGGACTAAAAGAGGACTGCAGTCAGCAACTGCACCCTACTGCCCCCAAAGGGTTTTTCTTGTGCAAAAATGTAAGCAAAGAGTGATGGAATGAGATATCCCAGTTCCATGCCTTGTTGTCTTGGCAAGATGGTATCTCGTTTGAGTCAATATCAAAGGTATGATCAGTTTTACAAGTAATAGACACATCGCTGTTCCCAACCTGGATGTAATACATCCCACTTAATTTGTTAGAATTCTACAATTTCAGACCTTCTTCTGGGGGAGGACCTGAAATGCAAGAAAAGCAAATCTACTGGTATTCCTTCACTGATTACAACTTACTCAGACCTTCATTCTCAAATACCTCCATGAGTATGTATCACTGCAAAAGACACGTAAGGGGAAAACTTCAGTGGAAATATTACTAAACTATATTAGCTGAGAATATATCTTCTGATTTGTACATCTAAAACAGGACAGTGCTAACGCCAAGTTGCATCTTCCTAGCTATTTAAATGTAGCCGATTCAGCTCTCTATGAATGGACAATGTAACATCAGGCCTATATTCCAAGTAGTAGTTCAAGAAGAAAAACTCGCAAAACATGCAAAAACAGAAAATGTTCTCCTTTACTTCAAAACAGGACCAAACTTTTCTTTTTGTATTGACATATTAATGTTTAATTGCATCTTGCCAAAATAGTGGCTAATAGCACAGCATATTCTCAAACATGCAAAGGGAAGACACTATCTAACGTTTCTGGCTGCTGTGTCTGCAGAATGCACACCATTCTCTACTTGCATTCAGTCTCTGTAAGCTATCAGAAGTGATGTGTTGTATTTACACATCATTACACATTGTCATGCTTAATTTTATACTTTATTTGTGTAATCAAGTCATAGAAGCGCTCAGTCTTAGGGGCAAGTGATTATGTCAGATCTGCACTGTTGAGTTAAAGGAATTTATACCATTCTTCTACGTGGATTTAGAATTAAAATTCTGTTCAGCTGAAGGAGGCATCAGTCAGGGCTTATGGGGCTGAAATTTGAAGGAATGGTGCAGTTAAAAGACTCATCACAACTTACCAATTATAAAGACAGAAATTATACAATTTTCTATCAGAAGATGATGTGCTTCTTCCAAGCAAGCACAAAAATATAAAGAGCACTGCATTAGTGAAGCTGCATTTGACAGCAAAAACACTGCACCTTAACAGCTCTCTATACTTAAGCAAGTGTTAAAAGGTTCAAGTGGCAGCACTTTATTTTTGTGAATAAAGTTTTAAAATGGATAGGTTTGGATTCTGACTGAAAGCCAAACTCAGAGTTCAATTGTTACATGAATCAAATAGACTACGTCTCTACATGTTTTTACGTAAGGTTACTTTAAAACTGTTGGATCAATCAAAGCAGCTGCTAGAGATAAGAACAATGATAGGAGTTCCATGTAAGAAACATGCCATTTGTTCTGAGCGTTTTTTCTGTGAAGTTACTGAGTACTTTGCCATGGATTTTACTTTGACCGATATCATGCCAAGAATCTTCTTTAGGTCTATGTCATACCTCCAGAAGGTATGACCCATTTCCTGCCAAGGTCCTCTGGTTGCTCCAAAACTTTTACATCCTTTTAATCTCTCTTGGTATAGTTCACTGGGTCAGAAGTTGCATTTCTAATTAATTAATCCTCCACTCTGAATTAGTTTCCCTCAGATGATCATATACTGTGATCCAACAACTAGTCATCTCTTAGTTCACTCTGCCCAGAAACAACCAGTAAATGCAACTGTTTTATCTTGACTCCCGCTTCTGTCTTCACATAGAGCAGCTAAAAGGGATATATGATACATTAAACAAAATTGGATGACAAACCAGGAGTAATCAACTCAAATAAGTAGGTTGAATATTTAAGGACCTTCCTTTGTAAACACAGGCCTGCAGCCACTCTTGGCCCCTATGGAAGCTCCCCTCTCTTCCACCATTACTACTATTCCCTCTAGCTTCTTTTTCTACAACATTCCCTTCCTTATTTCTATGATGTACCACCACAAATCTTTTGACAGATCTTGCTTTTGGGTCACCTGCACACCCACTGGCTGCCCAATGGGCTGAACAGCACAATACGTACCTTAACCAGCCAGCCTCTTTTCTAGTCCATGTACTGTGCACAAGCTAACAAAATTTAACATTTAATTGAAAATCAGATATTAATCAACTAATCAAGCTCTGCTGTTTTGAGGAGAGCACCCTTTCTGAAGCCTGCTCACATTTCTTGCCAAGTGCTTGACCATGAATGAAATCATTCTCACAAATACACTAATGTCATCTACTATCTCAGGCACTCTGAACAAGTAAAGGGCAGGAGCGAAGACACCTACAAGAGATGGCAGTCATCTTTAGATGACACAGAGCAACCCTCTGATTGCTAGACATTATCCAAACACATAGTAGATGGCAGTTCTGACTCAAAGACTTTTAAAATTTAAATCACAAGATTTAACATTTGGATAAAGCAAACATTAGCCAAAATCAAATTGTTTAGAAATGTGGCTTTTTATCAGACAGCAGATTTTGTTTTGTCTGGTCACACACATCCTGGTCACGCAATTTATAACGAGTCTGCCATACTCAAAGGGAAGCATTAACTGTGTATCATGGCAAAGGGGACTGTGAGAATTGTGTCTAGTAAGCTTTTTCTCAGTTGAAAGAGGTAACGTGGGAGAACAAAGGTGTTTTTAGGGGAAAAAAGAACAAGATTCCAGGTGAGGCTGATTCTGCAGCTCTGATAACAGAGGCTGATATGTATTATGCAAATTACACTGTGGGTACTACTTAGGACACTTCCTTTAGATGTTACTGCAACCTCTTAATATCAAGATGTTAGGAATTAGTACAAATAATTACTTGGGTAACTGTAAAATAAACATACTCTAAAAATATGTCACTTTTCCAAGTATACATATTGGCATAATCAGAGAACAGACCAGATGGACCTTAAGATCACCCAGCGCATTCCCTAGGATGCTGCAAGGCAGGACTAGTTGTGGCATATACTTATACTAGACAGGTCTCTGTCAGGAGTGGTATGTTCTTAGAAACTGCCAGTGATTGATTCTGCATAGGATCCCAAAGCAACCTACGCAAAACTTATTCTCAGCATTAGAAAACTTTCTGTTACTAACTGAAATCTACCTTGCCATGTTTTAAGCCCATCATGTCTTGATGTAACCACTGAAGTCAGGCAGCAGCTTTTTATGTACTTGAAGACTGATACTACGTCTCCTCTGTGTCTTCTCTTTACTAGGTTAAACAAGAGATCTTGCAGGTTCTCTTTCTGCTTACACATCCCACTACAGCATATGCCTTTTTTCTTTTTGCAACAGCTTGACATTAACTCATGTTCATCTTGCGAGCCACAGTAAAGTGCCACATATCCTTTTACTCCGAGCTGTTTTCTATTTCTCGTTCAGTATCTGCAAACTCGATACATACACCTGTTAGGTGTAGATCAGAATTGGAGTATACCCTTACAGAATCACATTCCACCCTTTCAGACTATTTTTCCTGTTGGTCAAGATCTTTCTGGCCTGAAGAAAGGACAACCAAAGGAACACCTGAAAGCAGCAATCACTTTACTTGAAGTAAGATACTTTCAAAACTGCAGTTGTTTGGTTACTTACCCACTAATGTTATACTCATATAAAACAAAAACATTTATACAGAAAGCCAATACACTCTATGAAAATCCAATGGTTAAATTAGATTAAAAAATGCAACATGTATTTGTCACAACATGTTTGAAAAAAATCCTTTTACTGGCTTCTGTGGCTTGAGTTGCTTGAAACATGTGGGCTAAAGTCTGCAAGGAACCTGCAAAGGCATCTGATCATATCAGTCTGTGTTGCATTTTAACTAATAGTTAAGGAGAGAGAACTAATATAGTAGTAATTTCCCATCACATGAAATCAAGAGCTTCAATTTTTATGCAATACAAAAAGTACTGGTTTGTTTGCAGCTCCCTAGTCAATGGGCACCTGCAAAAATGCACAAATTGCTTCTTCTCTGCCCTAACAGTCGTCATTTCTTCTATTATGAGCACAAGTCTGAAAAATAAGACAAATACAATTTCTAATCAAGAAAAGTGCTTAAAATGGAATTTACTACTATTGCAATATGCTTGTATCTTATTCTCTCCATAAAACATTGTTATAGAAGGTGACAAAAAGTGACAATTTATGGTGAATTTTTCTTCCACAGAAGAAATGTTGAGACTCGTAAAAAATCCAGAACATGACCTCAACCTTCTGAGCATCTCTGATACCAAACTTTTAAGTTCCAGTTGTTCATCTAAGGACTTAATGTTAAGTCACTGAATGTCACAATGTGTTCCTCAGAAATAGTAGATAGTTCTTGAGTATGTTACCTATGATCTTCAATAAAAATTATGCAAATTTATATTAAAAACTCATGAATAACTGAAAACTGTTCACAGATTATCTGTGAATAAAAAGATCAAAATTCAATAAATTATTCTTTATAGAAAGTTCGATCTGCCAATGTTCAGAAAACTTTTTCCTCCCTTTCATACAATTGGTTATTCTTTTCGTAATAATTTTTCCTTTTGTGTCTAGACCTCTGTGTCTGTATCTCTGAACTGCTGAACTGACACTGTCCCACGCTGTGCTAGGTCAGTCTTGCTAAAATCAACCATCTTGATTTTAGCAAGACCGCAACAGCCCAGACAATAATTTAGCAATGAACTGATCCAACTCAGACCATAGTTCCGAACTCACAGCATAGTTTCACAAACCCTTTAAAATGGCAGAAATCCTATTTTCTCCCTGACCTCATCCATCACCTGTTTTTTTTGTTTGTTTGTTGGGGGGGGGGGAGGGGGGGGAATTGGTGAGTTTTTTTGGAGTTACTTCAACCTGCCTCTCCCCACTGTAACCCTAATCCACATGTTTACCCATCTAAAAGCTTTTGAAAAGCCATTTCGCCAAAATTTCTACTATAGTGAAAGGAATGTCTTGTGATTAATATATTGACCTATGTTAATAATTACTTGTAAGGACATATAAGAGCAATGTTATTGCTAGTTTTCCCCAAATCTAAAGGCCATGTCTTTCAGTTTTTAAAATCCATCACGTTTCCATTCTATTGACCTTGTGAGGCATCAATTCCAGCTTTCACTCCATCGGTTACTGACAGCCTGACTGTCACCTCTACGTCCTCCCTCGCCTCCTTCCTTCTGCGTTGGAAGATGTTCCTGTGAAGAGCTGCAAAATCACACCATTGGCTTACCTTAGTCACGGTGTCTACAAAACCTCAACAGTTACTAGGCAACTGGTGTGCTGCAATGACAATTTATCACCCTGTTCATAGTAGTCTCATCCTTTTGTAATGTCTTTACCTTGTTTTGCTGCATCCACTCAATGTCTCATTTTACAGATGGGATTTAACTGTCTTAAATCTAGGCACCTAACATCTTTTTGAATCCCTGGAGTATACAAGACATCTGCCCAGGGCTGGCAGCCCTGTGATACAGCACCCACAGAGCTCTGCAGCAACAGCTAGAAGCTAGGAAGGACACAATGCAGAGAATAAAATGGCACTGAACACCTATATTCAGGCACTTAGACAAGCCCATTCTAGACAGCAATTTCAAGTCCTTTGGAGCAGGAAACATCCTGTAATTAAAGCTGCTTCCAGTACAAAATCCAGCCAACTTTAATCCTAGTTTGGGGGTAAATAAATACTACCCACACTAGGAGTAAAAACAAGTAATAACTTTAAGGGTGTGTATGATACAACATCTTTAGGAATTAAAAGGTAACATGATATTAAATAAGAGTCAGATAACGTAGATGAAAAAGCCCACCGCACAATAACTAGCACATAAAAAAGTATCCCCTTGCTTGCACTGCATTAATGCCTCAATTGGCTCGTCTGCAGCTTTTCCTTGACAGTGAGGAAATGGATTAAAGTAGAAGGACCTTTCCTGATACAGAGGAAAAGAAAAAAAAATGGACATCTTGGCTATCCATGCATTACTGAGACCCTCCTTCCCCCAAATAAAGCGCACAAGCGAAAAGGCTACCATAGCATGGAAAAATAACTTCATTCTCTAATGTCCAACAGTGCTCATGAAAGAACCATACAACTTTGCAATTTATACTGAACTTAATTCATAATTTCTGTTCATAAAATGACACAGGTCAGCATATTTCACTATTACAGTCTGTCACTTCAAGCCATCAGATTCTTTTTTTAAATAACTTTTTTAGATCACAATGTCCATCAGTTTCTAAAAGGTATAGAGAAAAACTTAGCTTAGTAAACTACTTGCACTATAGCTGAATCTAAAAGAAAGGGTCCATAACACAAACACAATTAAAAGGCATCAACTTATTGAAGCAAGAGATGCCAGTCATACTCCATCTGACAACAACAGAAATAACAGAAAGAAGTTAAAAACATTAACACAAAGATCAGTATTTTTTCCATGTGGTATTTATGGTATTCTCTCTTACTGACTTTATAAGATACTGCAGTATACCCAACGTATTGCAATAAGGAAAATATACAGTGAAGTTTAAAGATTGGAATTTCAAAATTCCAATCTCAAATTCCATTGTGAATGGATCTGTAGGGAAAGATTAGAAAGAGGTGAAGAGCTAAAACTTTAAATCAGTCTTGTTGAATATTTGTAATCCAGTAACACCCAAAATCTCTATCCAGGATCAAATCCTCTCTGAGGACTGTACAGGTATCTAAGGAAGCAGCATTTGACCAAAATTGACAGTAACACTATTACTTATTTCCTTCTATGTACAAAAAAAACCCAAACAAATAAAACAAACAAAAAACCCACAAAGAACAAACAAACAAAAAACCCACAAAGAACAAACAAACAAAAAACCCACAAAGAACAAACAAACAAAAAACCCACAAAGAACAAACAAACAAAAAACCCACAAAGAACAAACAAACAAAAAACCCACAAAGAACAAACAAACAAAAAAATCCTCCAAAAAACAGAAAAAAAAAATGAGTCAGGTTCTCAAGGAAAAAAAAATTAATGGTAACTCAATCACCTCCCATAACAAAAGATTACAATTTACAGGCACTGACGTTAACACTGATCACTGTTCATTCTTTCTCAATGACCTTGCACAAGAAAGGGGGGAAAGATGCTTAACAGTTCCCTCCAGCCTGCTCTGGCTCCAGACCCAAGCAGGTCGGTAACTTGTGCAAAGAACCAACACACAGCCCTTGCCTTACTCTGCAGGCAGGCAGGGGAAGAACAGCCTGGGCTGTCATGATTTGATACACGTCAAAGACACGATTGCTTGGAAGATGTATTCTGTAGCACTAGCTGAGAAAGATTCGTAAAGACCACCAGCTGTGGTGTATATATGTGACACCCATGACAGGATAAATTAATAAGACAGCCTAAGAAGTTGCTAGGTAACCGTGTCCTGTCCCCACATCATTGATGAGTCGGTGACGATTCGCTCTCATGATGTAATGCTGCAGCTTAATATCTTTGCTCAAAATTACCGCAGGTATAGATTTCTAAAGAAAAACAGATTTGAACTGGTCTTGCAGATTCCAAAAATGCTTCCCTTGCCAAACTGGTCCATCTAATTCTCAAGTTTTAACCATCAGCTCATTGCACCTCTGGGAAATAACAGCCTCTTTCTGAATCCCCACTCCTTCTAGAGGACCAATACACAAGCTTTACAGCAGAAAGCTCACACACACACTCTCCCTGTTAAACTCCATTAAGAGAAGGCATGACACACAATATTGTATTCAGTGTATGCATTCACTCTGGTGTCAGCTCCTGATCAAAATAAGCATTAAGGCAGCAGATACAGGAGAGAGAATATGGAAGTATATGGACGATCTGAAGAAAAAAGTCTCACTTTGCAACAGGGTTGCTGAAAAACCTGAAATGGCCTAGGGGAAAAAGATGCTAGTACCAAAAGAAATCCACCTAGAAGGCAAATTCCCCATAGCTCATAATAAATAATAAAAAATCTGCAGCAGACATAACATCACTTGGATTTGCATGATTGCCTTTGACAGCCCTTGAGTTACGACACTGAAAATGGCTTTTCTTAGGCTTTATTTTTTTCAAACATGTTAACACAGCTTACCCATTCCCTTGCTTTGTTTCACTGTGGCATTTTGTCATTGCTGTTGTTTTTAAGAGTGCAGTAAGTCATACATCATAGACTGTAGTCTTCCTGAGTTAGAATTTCAAAGCTAAGAAGTCACCCTCTGAGGAGGGTGCTGGTACATCAGCAGCATCTCCCAGGGGCCTCATGTTTGAGGTGCACACATGGTCCTCAAAGGAAAAAAGCTTAGCTGCCTTGCCTGTTCGCAGCGATGCTTTATCCTCCAGTAGGAAAGGCAAAAGCCACAGCAGTGTGGGTATAAGAGCTAAAGAAAAAGAAATAGCTGCAGCTGATTACACAGGGGCTGTGATGCAGAGAGCTGTTACATGCTAGGTATCTTAGATCAGACCCACTACAAAAGGAAACAAAACTAACTCAGGGAGTTACCTAGAGTGATCCCAGACTGCTCAACACTGGTGTCAGCACCCTGCTTGCTGCAGTTTCCATCAGTTCGAGCCAGGACAATGATTATTAACTTTAATTCTGTTCAGTCAAATATTCTTGGATACATGGCTTTCTGTAAGTAATTATCATAATTTTCTGTTGTTTTTTCCTCTTTTTCAGTGTATTGCCTTAAGCATTCTTTATACTATCTAGAAGTAATGGCTCCACAGACAGGACTCAATGAAGGGTTGGCAAGGTCACCTTATACCCTTGCAACAAGTGTCACAATTAAAGTGCATCCAAAAACCTCCCTAAATCATGTTATAGATACTCTTTCAAAGTGAGACAAAGACTTACTTTTCACCAAGATAAAATGCTCCACAGTCATTAGCTGCCATGATTTCAAGCCAGTTTGCACCACAAGCCTTTCAGAGAAGCACTCCTCTGCACATGACACTGACACCTGCCCCTCTTTTAAGGTAGAGTAAGTAGCTCTGCCAGGATTAGACAGGACCCCAGGCTGTTTCGTTCTCTGGTTACTTGTCACATCTACTGAGGCAACACTTCCGTTTTAGGAAGCTAGGTGATCAAAGTTTCTTCGTAACACAGGTACACAACAAGAGAAGTAAAAGGCTACACTACATCTGATCACAGCTAAACCATAATACTTCTTTGAAAGCCTTAGTAAATTTAGCTTACTTCATGCAGCCCTGGCTCTGGATTTCGGGACTGACTGTCCCCACTCCCCATCTCCCTTTTCAGTGCAGTTCCTATTACTATTTTACCCATCACACACAGAGCTCATGAAATACCCTCCCCTTTCCACAAGATCTTTCTAGTAGTTCGGAGTACATCTGAGCTTTCATCCTACCACTGGCAAATGTAGTTTCCTCAGATGTTACGTCTTTATAACCAGCAACACCTAGTCATGGGCTTTCAGGACTTACTAGGCTGTTCCTTCACTGCATCACTGTGTATCTCTTCAGCAGCCAACACGATCCTGCATAGGCACATTCCCTCACTTTAGTACCTAATGCCTTGAGTACTGAATAACTAAGTCAAGCTATCCACCAAACATCTGCACACCAACCCCATCTTTTCCTTTTAGAATTCAGTATTGTTTGGTATATAGCTTAGAAACCTACTGTCCTCTGGGGGTGTGCAAAACTGTTCCTTCTACACTACAAAGACTACTACTGTATCTGAAAAATATTCTTCACATACTTTCCCCTGAAGCTTTCTTCAGGGGAAATATTAGAGACAAAAGAAATAGTTCAAAGAAAACAGTTGTTAAATATTTCTAAAGTTACGAATTATTTTTCTACTTACATTTTTCTTATTATTCATATGTAAAGACTTATCTCTTATTCATATGCTATATCCATCACAGTTGTAGATTTACTCTGACTCCCAGTGCTTACATAGTGTTCTTTTTTCATTATTGTATTAGTCTCTTTCATCAGCTGCCTCTGCTGCGTTAGGTTCAGCTGTGAGCTGATGTATTAGTCTTGAAATAATCTGGGAGTAAGCAAAGATTTCACTTAACACTACACCTTATTATACAACTCTATTTCTCCTTTGAAAATAATTTTGCAGAAGTTTCAACTCCCTCTCCCCCTCAAAAAAATTCCCAAATTTTCTACTACTGTTTGTTAAATGCTGCATATTAAGTCTTCCTCAGTTACCACTGCAGGTTCCTCCAGACCTTCCCCGTAATAACCTCCTGAATAACTCTCATCCCATGTCCTGAATCACAATGGATGATTCAGTAATATCATTTCGATACTTCTTACCTGACTCAGTATTGGAGTTATTCTTCCTTGTACTTATTTCAGTGTCATTTTAACGTCAGACTATTCAGTACTTTGCTTCATTGCCACAGATCTTAGCCCATTAACCTTGCTAG
The DNA here is from genome assembly GCF_028389875.1 of Rhea pennata. Taxonomy (NCBI): domain Eukaryota; kingdom Metazoa; phylum Chordata; class Aves; order Rheiformes; family Rheidae; genus Rhea; species Rhea pennata. The sequence goes on from NC_084666.1 coordinate 27,678,586, forward strand.
AAAGCACCATAAAATCAATACTTCAGAAAATAAATCTTCTGCCTTTGTACTACCATATTCCACAAGATTCAACACATACTGAAAAAAGCCACTATTTAATTTTAAACTAGTTCTAAATAAATGTAATGTTTACAAACTCAAAAGGAAAGAGAAACAATTAAAGTTCTCTTTCTGCATGATGGCTGAGTTTGATTCATTTCCAATAGGGTGCTTGAAGCTGTCTCTCTCTACATCAAATCCACTTCAGAATGGCTCATGTAAAGGCTTCCTAGACATGTACATAGCTGCTCAGATTTTAATAGTCCGTGTCATAAGGCACACTAACACAGCTAGCATCATTTTCAGCAGATTTCAGTGCCAGAAACAAAACGACTCTGTAGATTGCCAGCCCTTGTACCTGAAACACAGAAACGGCATATGCAAGTCAAAGCAAACAGAGGCTGGATCAGAGCATTGCTCTGTTGCTGCCAATAGGAATTCTTTATGAGAATCACTAAAGCAAATCTAATGAGAATACTACCTACTGACCTTCAGTTTCATGCATTTTTCCTGGTCACTGTTAATTTCTGAGCAAGACAACTAGGTGCAAAACAAAAATCTGTATTCCTGCTAAGCAAATGTTCAGCATGCAGAACTGCAGAACTGAATAGGTTATCACTGAGAATTCACTGCTTAATTTTTTGGTGCCACCTATCTGTGGTTAGATCACAAATCCCACCGAAATGCTGAGTGAATACTTATGCAACCAGCTTTCAGGCCACAGATTATTTTCAAATTTTTTGCTGCAGGTGTTTTAGCTCTGTTTCTCTTCAGTTGGAACACTTTGGGCTAGTTAAGCTCATCACATTATGTGTATATCCCTTCAGTGAATGTTTGTCATGAAACTTTCATGCCAGTGTCTTCACAAAGTGCAAAGGTTTAAAAAAAGGGGGGGAGGAAGGGGGAAAGTCATACCAAAAATGTCACTGGGACATTAAAAAGAAAGATACCTTGAAACCTTACTTAAGATAAATGTAACTAAGGCATTCTCTGGAAAGAACTGGAAAATCTTGAAACCTTAAGGTAAGTACATGTCTGGAAACTTCCTCAGCTTGCAATGGACACCCTCAGTTCTCTATAGTATGCTCTCTTAATTCCACACACCAGCTCAAAGTCCCCAGAGCAGGTCGTGTTCTGGTCACCTGCCTGCACTTCTCATTTCATAGCTTTGTGTGATATGAAGGAAAGAAGGTATATGGATTGCTATTGTTCTTGAGGTGTTTCTACTTTATCCTCTCTTTTTTTAAACTGGTTGTTAGTTCAGACATTAACACTAATTGCAGCAGCAGAGGTATCATATGTAGAAAGCCAATTCTCTGCAATAATGAAGTCCCCAAACATTCAGAGTTTTATAAGGTAATAAGGCAGAAAGGAGTTAATGCAGCATTCAGTGTGCTGGCAGACTGTGAAAGTGTTACAATATAGATAGAGAAACCAATTCAAATCTAATTCACCTTTTAAGTGATCCCAATAAATAGTTCCATCTATTGCATAAACACTTATTAATAAAGGGTGATTATATAAGTCAGAAAGGCCAAATTCTCCTCCACAGACATAAAAGATACATGAACATCTAGGAATTAACACACTTAAGAATTACAAACTTCAAACAGATGATGTATTCATAAAATGATTCCTCCTATGCCAGTCGGAGGGCAAAGCACAGAGTATCCTCCTCAGCTGCTGTGTAGCTGCAACAGAGTCCACCTAAATAATGTCAAAGTTGTCACATGGAGGATCTACCTGGCAACAAGCTTCCAACTTCCTTGGCAAGACTTTGCTTTTGTTATAGCCCAGGATGATACCTGCACATTTCTAGGATTCCCTGCAATTCACTGGCCCCATGGAACCATATGCATGCTGGCTTGCTCAGACCTCTTGCAGGACCTCTTAGTTCTACTAGGAAATTCATCATTTTAAGGGTACAAAAATGTACAAAAATTGTAAGGTACAAAAAAAAAAAAAAAAACCAAAAAAAACAAACAAAAAAAAAACTTACAGATTAAAGAAGAAAAGATTTCCTTTATGACTTGCATAAAGGAATTGCAAATTTCTTCACCAAAGGCTAATTCTCTACTGTAGCGTAGCTACAGGGGGGAGGGGGAAAGGGTTTAAGTTATAGATGATAATTGATTTGAGAGTAGTTGCTCTATCTTAACTGCTTTAAGGGAAGAAAAGAGAGTTTCCTTTCTAAGTAATCTAGAAATCACTTGGGGCTGCAAGTCTACCAAAACTCCAAGCAGATGTGTACCAAAACCCTGTGGACCTCAGGGAAACCAAATTCCCAGGCAATATCAAATAGACTTTATTTTTGAAGCAAAAAGTTTTTTCAGGAAAGACACTTATTACAAAGACAGTGCTTCCCATGCCAAAAGCTGTAGCTTTCTAGAGAATTCAGGTGGTTGATCTCAGTAGATGGTAGCTTAGTAGGATGCCTTCAGTACTGACTTCTAGTGCCTCATTTCTAGGTTGCAAACACTGTGCTGTTTGGAGCCTTTTGTTTTATTGCTCCCTTTTAGAAATCTATGCAAACTCACTTAACACAATTATTGCAAACTTAATAGCAAAAGAAACACTTTTTTTTCATTTCCACTCCTTCCTGCTTCTCAAATTACTGCTACAAATAAAGCTAAAAATTTTCAAGAAACATAGCCATTCTCACATACAGCTAATTTCTTCCACTAATTACTGTGTGATGCTTTATATATCACACTATAGCAACTATAGTTCTTTAAAGAGCACAATTAATTAAGCATCAGAACAGCCCTGTGAAATCGGTAAGATTTATTATTTTATAGGTGAGTGAACTGACACATAGGGGAATTCAGACCAGGAAGAAACATGAAAAGTACTTAATATGAACCCACCGCAAACATTTTTGCGCAAATGCTGTAAGTTTACACTATACACATCTAATAGACCATTCATTTGTCACAAGACATTCAAAATTATTTCTTAGTTCTGTAACGAGACTAGTAGCAAGTAGTCAGTTAATCTATTTTTTTCTCCAGTGTTTTGGATATAGCTTGAAGGTCTGGATCTTCAGTATCTCAAAGTACTGGGCACAGATGGATTCTGAAAGTCATTCAGAAAACAAAAATAATGAATTTCTGAAACTGCTCATGATAGAGGATGATAGGTCAACCTTACTTATCACCTGTACAGTTAGTCCAGTTATACTCACGGCATATTTTAGCAGCAGGCTGGCCAGATTATGTCCTGCAAAACAAGCCACAGAAAGCAAGAAAGGAACCATTACGTTACAAATAAGTAAAAACAAAACAAAAACACAACACTGTGGTATGGTTAAACAGCACATGGCTAAATAATATATAAAAACTAGAACAGTAAAGCCTAGTATATGCAGCTGCCAAAATAATGTATTTTTTAGAATTCTGACAGTATTTTACAATCCTTTTCATCTCACAAGGAAAAGAATTTCTAAGTATCACTTGGCACAGTATGATGGAGGAAACATGAAACAAAGGGGAATCTTAATGAAAGCAGTGACCACAGATACGACTTGTTTTTCAAAACCTCTAATCTCATCTCCTGAGTCCAGGATCAGTCTCCAGATCAAAGGCCACCACTGTGAGCAGTCCTCACGTGCCAAATTTCATATTTACCACATGGTGCTGCCCTGGTGTGCACTGTCACTGCATGTCACACACTATCCAGATGAGCCTTCTGACAGCTCATTTTATAAGAGTTACAAAGTTCATTAATTTTTTCAAGAGGCAGCACATATAGTTTGGAAATAAGTATCTTCCTGTGCCAGTGCCTCCAGTCTATCTTAGTCACGGAATTCAGACAAAGCATGAGAAAGCCTCAGTAACAAGAAAATATCAAACAGCTTTTGAGAGGAAGAACAGCTCGCCACTTTGTGCAAAAATACGTGAACTGACCAATAAAGGAAAAGATCAAAAACACCATTAAGAATTTAAATCGCTACACTGAAACACAAGGAATAAATATTTTCAACATGTCACATTGCCAGTAAATACCAGAGACTGTCAGAGAAATGACTTGTTCCTGGAGAGCAGCGTAAAAAAAACACTGGTCACCTATTTCAACCTTTCTCTGAAATAATCCTCTAAGATGTAACACTTCAGGGTATTCCATCTGAATCCATTAAAAAGTAAGTTCCTAAAAATAACAGAAGACACCGAAGACTTACAGAATAATGTGGAATCAATGTAAAGACATCCAACTACAGTCAGACAAATATTTTTGAGAAATAGAAAGTTACCAAAACAATGGTGTTTCAGAGAAATTTAGCCAATAGCCATTGGAAATGGAACTTGAATAGAATTCAAGTGTCTGCCTTCAGCTGTGTAATCAAAGAAATCCCCTTTAACTGCTAAGATGATCAAGAGGCAACAGGTACCATGTTTCCAACACCAAAATTCTGCTACTGAGAAAGCACCATCATTAGTTTATCGTGTCATCACTTGCCTCGTGCCTCTGGCCCCTTAGGGGTCTCACGCTGTCTCCTCCATCATTTGGAAAGTTCAGGTTGCATTTGTTGTACTGAACCTCTCCGACAGCTTGAAACCAGAAAAGTGAACCACGCTTTTGATACGAAATGACTGTCAAGGCAGTCAGCTGCCACATCCAAAGAGGACCAAGGTGCATCATCCTCAACAGAGGCATATGACTGATGAAGTACGGTGCAAACTCCAGAAGCAGCAAATGGGTCACTCTAGAAACAGGCCCTAAGGGCCAACTAAAAGATGAGGTGGGATGGGCAGTCAGTTTGGCTTCAAAGTCCCCCTCAGTACAGCACCTGAGAGGCAGCTACTGGATCCATAGCTTCTTATCCAGAGGCGTCCCTAATCACTCCCACTGTCTTCATGGGACCTGACAGCTGAGAAGGTGCAGCAGGATTGTCCATGGGCTCTCCACAAATTTCTTAAATCCTCTCTTCCAGTTCTCCATTGCACACACTCTTAATGGAGCTCTCAAGCTCTGTGCAAGAGGGTTATGATGCTAAGCTTATACAAACCACAGTGCCCATGGAGCACAGAGTCACCTGAAGAGAGTGCTTGGAAATTTCATCTTTCTGGATAAATCCTGCAACTCATTCTGACCCAAGCAGCCCTGACACCAACTGTCCTCGGTACACCTAGCTTAACTTTGACTAAGCTTTGACTTTGACTAAGTCATGCTTTTCAAACCCAATTTCCAAATTAAATGGCATGCAATAATAATTTAAAATAAAACAAAAGGGTTTAAATGGGGACTCATTTATTGCTAAAAATTCAGAAGAGTCTTTAAAATCATAGCAAAGCAATTTTAGATTCTTCCCATGTTCTGTCACTATCAAGTCCACATGGCAGCCGATGTTTCCAGAGGAACTTCCCCACCCAGTGAGTGATGCAAGGATAAGTCTAGAGCTAATACATCTGAGAGACTCATTCTGGAAATCAAATAATGTGAAAATCGTGTTGAACGGTATTTCATAATGCTGAGGTAGCTCTGAGAGCCCTCAATCAAGCACTGTGCAAACACATCAAAACGTGCCCATCTAGTATCAACAACACAGGGTATACAGTGAACCTTCAGATTAGGACAAGACTGCATTCTAGTTTAAATAGGGCCGCAAATGTCACAACTCTAATTTCCAGTACGGGATAATATAAGCAATACCACTGGATTAGTACTACTCTCAATCTCACTGTTTCTTCCAAAAAGATTATCTGCAATATGCATGTTCCTGCATCATATTACCTTGCTACCTTTCTTATCCCTTTGGTTTTGTCCTTCCTAGTTATTAAGTTGAAATAGATTCATGGCAAAAATGCCTGTCTCATTTGCAGACCACCGTGTGCCATGATGCCACCTGGCCCTGGTACCATTTCTTCTCTCTTCCTTTCGAACACTACCCATCTAGCAGCAATTTCATCCATCTCTTCTAACAATCTCTCTGGGCACAAATCAAGAAACTATTCCTCTGCTGGCTGACTTTTTGCCTTTTCTAATTATTTTTAAATTTAATTAGAAAGTCAACCAAAACCACATTGCACTTTCTCCCTTGTCTCTCATTAAATTCTTCAAGATAAGGTAGCTTTGATCCCTGCAGTAGCACAATGTCAGGATCTTCCACAAGACCTTGTATGAACACAAGTATGTGCTCTGATTCTGATTTAAGACCATTATAATCATTATACCATTTCCTCAATACTCTGGCATCCTAGTCATCCATAAGGAACCAGTTTAAAAAATGTACAACATACAAATGATGAAAATTAGCTCCATTATGTCATCTCTAGACGCATGTATACAGAAGTTTTAAAAGTGTAAATTAAATTTGAATTTAATAAAAACTATCCACTACCTCTTTTAAAATAAATTATACACTTTATGCACAGTCTCCCCAATATAGACATTGACAGCTGTGCCCCTGTTCTGCTCATCTTCTGTTCCTGTCCAGTTAAATCTCCCATTTAATTCATCCTCAGGCCAAGTGAGATAAGAGATCAGCTCTTTTCTCTTTTCTTCTTGATTTACTGAAGTTCCACCAGAGGATTTTCTCCTTTTAACTGTAATAGCTCTAATTCACCCAAGAACATTGCTCCAGGGAGAAATGCATCTCCTCCTACAGCTAACCTCACAAGTAGATGGACTCTATCACCAGCAGCTTGACCTAAATGGCATTTGGTACCAGGCCCTGTCGTGTGTGGGCAGCTGCCCACCATCTCACATTAGCCCCTGCACAAGTATGTTTGGGCCACATAGCTTGTGATTGCTCATAGAGTTGTATTTAAAAAACTATACTTTGGAGAGAGAAATAATACTATAACTGGGCTGACAATTTAAACTAAAAATGCCTCACTCACATACCAATCAAAGCATTAGCAACGTCATATTCTGCAAGACAGCCAAATTAATAGAATGTTCACTGACTTGTGTGCCAATTTAATTTTTGTACATCTTTTCAATTTCCTTTTCTTTGGTAAATTATTTTCCTGTTTGTTTGGTAAAATGTTTATGAACCCATTCCAACAATGTTTATCACAGTGATTTGACTCAAATCTCTGTAGACAGCTTTTAGCACAGAGCAGAGTTCAGTTATAAAACAGTTGTTTTAACATCTGCCAGCACTCAGCATGGCAGAGGAGCTATTTACATAATGCTTTTGTAATTGCCTGACAGTGTCATGTAGTCCTTTAGCCTTTGTCATCTAGCTCTATCAACAGTCTTGTCTAAATTCCTGCTTTTTTGCTTGTTTGTTAAGGGTCAAATTTCGACACTTCATGGAAGCTAATGGAAGTTTTGCCAGCACAAGTAGAGATCCAAGCCTTTATTTGCTCAAGAGAAACTTCTACCAAGTCCGTTAACACTCACTGGAACTTCACTAGCAAAGCATATAGCAAGTCTAGTTTTCCCTCTTGTAAACATACGTTATTAAAGAATAATTTACCATTAGATGAAGCACTGTTCTGCTAACATAAGCACCTGAGAGACTTTCTCACCAAGAACCAGATTGTGCCTGTCACTACTACAGGCGTGGGGGAATGGCAGAAGGCACAAAATATCTTTCCAATTCTCCTGCAAAGCTGGAGAAAGGACCAGCTGCAGATATTGCAGTCGTTCCTCCCAATTCTCCTAGAGTTGTAAAGAACCCCAGGGAGAAAATAAGCTTCTTTCCCCTTCCACACCAGTCCTTGGACCAGAACTAAGATGCAGGGCTAATTTGCTGAGTCTTACACAGACACAGAAGTAAATACTGTTCTCACAGGGACTTGGTAACAACGGTGCCTCTACGTATTTCTCTGAGATGTGGCTAATTTTTACAGGCATGTATGATCCAAAATGCCATGCATTTCTTCTCTTTCAGGTCTCATTCTTCCCACTAGAAACAGGATTTTAGTTAGACAGTCCACAGTGTGCTTATTGCAAATAAGCAAGTGAATAAAATCAATCTTTCCTCTGGTAGGAAGACTGAAGAGGTCCTGCAAACATCAGAGGTTGACGTTAACTAAATACAAACTAACGGCACTAAAGAAAGCTGATACAGACTGAATGCAAATCAAAGAACAGTTCATCTCAGTAAACCGTTACTATATTCTGAGACTTCAGTATAAAAACTTCAAAATGATAGTCACTTCTGCAATGATCAGTATCATCAATATGGGCATCAACATAACATCTTGAAGTGTGTATTCCTCCCCCCAAGTCTCAGAAAGCATTTTTAGCCCAGAACCACCTGAGCAATCAAACTTGCTTTGAATTCTCTTAAGGGAAGGAGCAATTCCCATGACAACTCTGTGGCTCCCAGATAGCCAAGTGGAAAGTCACTACAGGAACGCACCAAGAAATAAACTTGGTATAAACTCAGCAAGACAAACTAGAAGAAACACAGTACAAGGCTAGATATCTGGGGCATATACTTATTGATTGCATCCTGCTGGAAATGACAGAAGAGGAATTTGTCAGATGTCAAAGCTGTAGAGGCACAAGAAAGTGACCGTTTCTTTTATTTTTTTTTTTAAAAAAACATTACTGAAAAGTCATAACCCAAAAGAAAATTTCACCCAGAAAGACATTTGCACATTCTCAGAGCAAAGTAAAACTCTCATCAAAAGCATTGAAATATTACAAATATGAGCAGGACTTCCCAAATGCCATACGCAAGCCCCAAAAAACATGAAAGCAGTGACTCACTTCTTCCAGGAAGCCACAAATCTGCTCAGTTCAAATATGCATCCATTATTTACAGCATTCATCAAATATATATAATCTTACTGATCCTCTGCTGATTAAAAAATGCTAAAATACTCAAGGCCACTTCAAAAAATGATCTCCAAAGAAAAAGAAATGCACTTTGCAGTGTGCCAGAACAAAACAGGCTTGAGTGAAGTCCTGTACCAAGCACCTTTCAGAGTACCACTGCTGACAGCACAAATGCTAGCTAGAATAGGTTGAAAAGTATAGACTTCTGAATCAGTATCTGTCAATGAGAATCTACCCAAATGATAGAAAAAAAATCCATTAAAAAATCTTAGCATGTTTTAATGAATTTCAAATCTAATCGTAAGTATTTATTTTCATATATTACCTCTTCAAATTTTACATGAGGAAAATGTCATAGTCTGCATTAAGAAAAATAAAATAATATATTCAGGAATCCTCATTCTTTAAAGGCTTAAAGGCCCAGCTATGTATCACTGACCCCAAAACTCCTTTGGCAAGCCATTCCAGAGGTTTCCATAATCAGTGAAGCTTTTGTCAGTGAACTATTATCTTGATGAAGAGCAAAAATTTTGCCCTTCTGCACTATGGAAAGAAGCATGTTCCTTATGAGTTGGGTTTATGTGAAATTTTACCCTAGACACACCATTTCTGTGAGCACTACTTCTTGCTTCATCTCCTAAAACAACTTTGCTCCTTTTATGAAATCTGTCACAAAACAAATCACATTAAAACTTGTCGTAGCCTGGTCATGAATACTGGTCATTTCCTCGGTCAGTAGACAATAATGACTATGATGAAGGAATAATCTTTACACTAGGATAGAAAAAGGCTGAAAATGAAAGAATGCGACTACGCTTTGAGACACAAATTTTGGAAAAAAGTAGTAAGAAAAAAGGAATTCAGAAGAAAAAGTTATTGGAATCAAATAGGATAGAAACTTTTCATCTTGATAATAATCCTACTACTCCTCATTGAAAAAATATCTGTAGCAAGTATATGCTGTATTGAAAAAATTTTGAGAATTCTTTTTTTTCCATGTATGATATACTCTTAAACAGGTACTATGGTCCTTCAAGTACGACTTAAGATGAAATATTATGCCAACTGGTATCACAGATGGGGGAGGAGAGGGAACACTACTCCAAGTCAAAGTCCCTCTGAACACTGTCTTTGTAAACGCATCCCAATGCTGAAAGATAATTGGAATATTTCCTCTGTAAAATAACAGCAGATCCTTCTAGTCTGTTCAAAACTCGTCAGTTCATAACTGAACTCCATTACATGAATGGTTATCATTATTACGTAGAAGCAAAAACTACTTACCTAATATACAAAAAGCAAATAATGCAAGCTTAAATAATCCCAGCAATTCTAGCCAAGTGTTTCACAATTCAGGCATCAGGGCAGAACTCAGTTCTTTTTAATTCATCAGAAATATAGCAAAACAGACAGAAGCATACCTCTTAATTTAATGGGGTTTTCCTGCTTCAACACATGCTACTTCTTTCACTTTGCATAACTTGTACAAGCAAATTATAACTTTCTTTGATATGTTATTCAGTGATCCTTGATAACTACTGAACCTGGACCACTTTATTATTATTATTATTATTTTGAAATTTAGGCTACTTAACTCTGCTTTGATTGCAAAGGTCAAAAAGTACGGTTTTGAAAGATCTCAGAATTGGCAGAGTATTTAAACTGGAATATAAAATAAAAATTACTTAGCTTGCTAGAGAAATACAAACACAGAAAGACGACTCGCAACGACTATTGCTGGATTTAGATTTGGATTCTTCAGCAACATTCCAAAAAGACTATTTATGCCTCTCACTCAGCAAGCATTTTGGAAATTACCACCTCACTGTAAAACAAAAAGCTACATGTGGCCACACGCAGTGGCATGTAACAGCTATATGAAGGATTTTAGGCTGCCTTAATTAAAACTTTGATCCAGCTTGGCATCAAAAGTCAAACTTAGATTTCAGCAGCTGTGAAACATAAAAGTTCTCCGTATCACATCAGGGGAGTTTCCTACAGCGGACACTACCAGCCATTATAGATGTATTTGTCAGAAGTCTGTACTGTTTGTCAGAAAGGAGTACCTATCTACAAAGGCGGTCGCTACTTGCCCTTACCAATTTTCCTTTTGAAAGCTCCTATGCTGCTTTTCATGCTTCAAGGAGCTTTCTGAGCACCATGTTAAATTTCTCATGATAATAATATTCTGCTTTTGCTGCTGGCCATAGCACATGCATCTTTACATTATATTTCAGATGTTTACAGACTTTGATGGAGTGGGTAAGATTCAGCTCTCTAACTCAATTCTGTTGTGCATATCAAAGTTTATAAACCTGTGCACTTACTCTCTCATCAAAAATTATAATTTCTTTCAGGAAAGGGGCCTGGACCTAAGTCCCATTGCCTCTAAATTCCATTAAAAAAAAAAAAAAAAAAAAAAAAAGAAGAAGAAGAAACCGCTTGCTCAGTGGCTTACATCTGAGTGCCAGCAGACAGATTTGTTTTAAATAAAGGATGAATATTCCTGACAGCAGAGTGTAATCAAGAAACAACAAAAACAAATTACAGGAAGTGCCTAAGCAAACATAAGGTTCAGCAGATCAAAATATTTGTTAATGTGAACATCCCTAATATATATACACTAGCACTTGTGAAGCTCTAAAAGTGCAATCCATAATTTTAAATAGTATGTAAAAAACAGAAGGCTCAGAAACAATTCTAAGACTGACGCTCATCTAAATTTACAATAATCCTTTTGATGTTTCTCCTTTATTTTCTTCTTTGAGATATTTCCAAGACTGACATGAAGCCTTCCTTTTCTTTCTGCAATATCATCTTTCTCTTTCCCACGCCATCTCCGCTGACAATTCTGCTTCCAATCCCCTTCTCTGATTTTTCTTTGTCCCCTTAAAAACGTTGCAATGTCTTAAATAGTAAACTCTTCTATATCCATTGCTTGCAATCTAATTGTAGATGCTCTGCAAGCCTTTGCAAAAGCCAGGCTGCCTGCTGACCTAAGAAAAGCAGTATTCTCGGACAAAAGGAAAAAGACAGAATACATTGTGCTCAGTGATTGCTTCAATGACTTTACAGCATACACGCAGCTGATGGAGAGCCAAGAACATGCTGGTTTGGATAGGAGGTACATTGTGAGTCAAAGCCACACAAAACAATCACGTCGAAAAGTAAAAACCAATACAAAGGAATATTTATGGACAGGAAAAAAGATTATCCAAACATTGTCTTAATCCCTACAGTTTATTTTATGCTCCACTATCATAATATCTGAGGATCTTTTAGTAATGTCTTTTCTATTAAACAAATACCTTATACCTTTAGACCGAGAAAAGAAAGCAAAATAAATCAGAATTTCAAAATTAAGAGTCAGGTCTTTTCATCACCAAAGTTTGCAGAGTTTTGAATGATGATCAAAAGTTTAGTTGGGGGCCATTTCCTAAATCTGGATATATGCTGAAGCACTCCTGCAGACTTATTACTTGAGGCAAAGATTTATTTTAATAACACACCTACACACCAAAATGTATTGAACAGAAAGAAAATGCAGCATTTTCAACAACCAGCCAAGGAACACATTGAATAAATTCTCAAAACACGAGAGCGTGTCTGTCTCTGTCAGCAAAGACCCTACAGAGCTTGATTCCCAAGATCTCTTTACTAAAAATACACTAGCAAAGGATTTTCTCTTTCCTTTTTTTTTCCTCTCGGTTTTCTTGGGAAAATGACAAACATTAAAACAAATACTACACTCTCACCTTTTAGTAATTATTATTCAAAATGTCCAAAGCTTCCAATATTATTTTTTCTTTACTAATACAAACTTAATCACACCAAAATGTCCTAGATTAATATGAATTTTTCACATACAATGAGGAGCTCTATTTCTGTCATTTTATGCTGAAGCATGACAGCATTTAAAAATTAATCCTCAGTATTATTTCCTGACACACTTTAACTAAAAAAGAAAAATCTTGTAGAAGTACATGCATTATTATTAGAATCTTACTGGGTAAAATAATGTTGGATAATGTTCCAGAAAAATACCCTGTGAATATGCGAACAAAAATATTTCCTGCAACACCATCACATATGAGAAATAGATGCAACCCACCACGTAAGGGTTTAAAACCACTGACCCAGCTCTGCTCTCACCCTGTCCGTGAGAATTTTCCTTTCACCTGTAAGTGGAGAAGACTTAGGAAATGCTAAAACCCCCTTAAATTTTCTGGTTTACATAATCAAAATTATGTACTGCAACTCAAATGTCAAATAGCAACTCAGCAAAACAAAAGTGTTTAGAGACACCCACTTGAAGCTTTTGCACATAGCTTATCTTAGTCACTTATAATTAATTCTACTTTAAAATGATTTAAATGTTGCAAAATTTCTTGTTCAAAAAAAGTATGAAAATATCATGTATGAATGTATAAGAAGAAATTCAAAGTCAGTACTGTCATGCAATATTTTTTAAAATCACCTTATATGAAATTTCCAGTTCAGGACAAAGGTATGACCTCCTTTGGATCACAAGGACAGGACAAGTTGGAGCACAAGAAATTCTGAGTCAACATAAGGAAAAAGATTTTCCCCATGAGGATGGTTAGACACTGAAATACATTGCCCAGAGAGGTTGTGGAGTCTCCACCCATGAAATTACCTATAACTCAACTGAAAAGACTCCAAACAACCTGGTCTAGTTGGGTATGCTTTGAGCTGGAGTTGGACTAGATGTTCTCTCGAGGTCCCCTCTAACCTACATGATTTTGTGATTCATACATAAGCTTGTACATATAGCTTAAAAAGAGATTAAATATCCAAACACTTTGAGTAATTCTGAAGGAGCTTGAGAAAGTTCTTTCAGAACAGAAATTCATTTAAAAAAATGTAAGTTCTTCTCAAATTTTTGAAGACTGTCAACCTCTCTAGCATAAAAATACTCCATGTCAACAGCTGGATTCTGACTTTTAAATCAGTATTTTGGTATTACATTCATCTATACAGAATTATTTATGATAAAGCTTTTTTAAAGCAAAACTTAAATGTGAGGCATGGTTTCCTTAAAAATATTTTAGAGGGATTTTAATTTCAGCAAGAAAATTGAGGTTTTTAGCTTTAGGTGATCCAAATTGATTTCTGTTTTCCCACTTTACCATTGATCCAGAAAAAGTTAAAGGAAAAAAAAAAAGTCTTAACACACTTCTCTTCTTTCTGATGCTCCTACTCTCTGAGATAAAACTTGTAAGCTTGCCTTTCTCCTGTCTCCAGGCTTTCTTTGCACATAATTTTCCAAATTCTTGTTATTGAGTTTTTGTTTCTGTTCTCAGAAGTGAGAGGTTCATAAAAGAGACTGCAATTCCTTGACTTCACTTAAAATGTTGTTCAGGAAAGTGATTTCCTGAACTGTCTTCTGATCTCTCCTGATCACTCTTCTACTCTTCGCCTGACCCCTCACTCCCACAGACTGCTTTTTCCTGCCCCAGTACTTCAAACGCCCTCCACCTTCTATCCATGTTCAACTTCCAGCCTTTGTTTTTCTGCACAGTCATCACATTGCCCAGAAAACAGCAATGAAGATCTAAATGACAATTCCAATAAAACACAGACAACTCTACTGTTCACCCTCTGCCAAGGATAATTCCCACATACCCACATCCTTGTCATGTAGCACAAACCATAATTATTCCCTTCTCCTGTCTGTGCAGGGAGGAGCACTACAGCAATTCAGTCTCACTTATACCTCGCAGTTATTACTGAAATTGTCTTCAGCAACTCTTTGAGGTCAGGGAAGGGATGAATTGCTTCCCACAGGACACAAGCTGGGAAACAGCCCACATCTTTAGGTAACGCAGAGCCAACGTTATCCGCTATAGTTTCAGTGCTGACAGTAAAATAGAGCATGCACAACAGACTACTGTGGCTGAAATTACAACATTGTCTCACCGAAACAATTCCTATTAACTATTGAGTAAAGGCAGTTGAGAACAGACCTACTAAATAGAATTTGTTGCAAGAGAAGAAATAATTGATTTTAACTAGGTATTTGTCAGAAGTCAATTTTAATAGCAAATTCACATCTGCATGTTAAGCCATGCTGAAAGGCAGAGACTCTTATCTATATAATGTTTCCTTGCAAAAATAGTCCACTGGCCATATCTGGCTATCTTAAAAGCAGTTGCTGGTGCTTTGCATTTCCCACACTCTTTACAGAAATTTTTTAAGTCATGTTTGAGTGCAACGACTGACCAACATGCTCAGGCTTACAAGGTGTCTTGAAGATAGTCTCTGCCTGCCTGCATGAGAAGCAATTCAGGTCTTACAGCCCACCACTATCAGACAGATCAAATAAAGCTCACCTAAAGAGGAATTAGTGTCCATATAGTGCACAGACTTCCCAAACTCAGGTTAACGAAGTTTGCTGGTGTCACACAAGGATGTGACTCTTCCACTGGATTTCAGCACCCCACTCTCCATTTTCCTGATCATTGTTACAGCCGTACTCTTCATCTGTCCCAGCCTGAATTGAGCTCAGGAGTAATTAACTTGATATTCTTCAAATGACCAGATTGATGCACAGCATTCCCAACCTCACTCCCTCACGGACAGCAAGGTCAGCATGTTCCTGACTCACCTGGAATACTTCACTTAGCACACATTAGAAGCACATTTCTTTTTTCACTTCTGCATAGGGGTCACCTATCAGATTGATAAATATTTAGCTCTCTCTCTCTTCTTCCCTCCTTCTTGCAATGAGGTCTCAGCTTGTAAAATAAAGTCTTGTTATTAGCCTCCCAGCACATGATCTCATAGTTTCCAGTACTTAATTTAATCCCACTTCTATTACCCCAGTATTCAACATTATCACTGGGATATTCTGATCTTTTATGGTATGGACAACAGCTCCCAACTTTGTATCAGCTGCAAATTCAATTGATACATTTTTACTTCTTATGCCAAGTCATTAAAGAGAAAATAAAATTTGATTTCAATTTAGATCCTTGAGGAATCCCAAAAGTAATCTCCCTTAGCATGTATCTTCAAAGTTCAACACATTCTACTGACATACCCCCTTTTATCCAATATTTTAGCCATTTCACTGTTCTTGTACTAATTCCCATCTTCTCCAACTTAACTTTCACAATCCCAGATGTTTTAGTGAACACCAGACAACTGAGATCCTCAATATTTCTTTTACCTCAAAAATCACTTACCAGAGAAAAATAAGAACTAACATGAATTTCTTTGGTGAGCACATGCAGCATTTTATTCCTTTGCCTTTTCTGTATTTGTCTCTGGTGGCCTTGAAAAAAAAATCAATTAACCTCATCCTTACAGTTATTTTGAAAGGAACAAAACAAAGACTCCAGGGCAAAAAGACAGCTAACAATTATTTACCTGAAGTTTCAGAAACAAATGAAGTTTAACTTGAAACAATGCACCCTTTAAATCATCCTATAATCTAGAAGTGATAGCAGCAGCAGCCACCATCTAATTTATATCAGAAAAAATAAAAATCCTGTGGTAAACATTTCCTAGCTGTCTGAAATACAAGATACAGTTGACTTAGTTTTAAAATTTAACATTTAATCTTATCAATGTTTATAAATACCTTAAAGGAGGATGCCAAGAGGATAGGGCTACATTCTTTTCAGTGGTGCCCAGTGACAGGACTAGAGGCAATGGGCACAAACTGAACCACAGGAAGTTCTGCCTGAATCTGAGAAAAAACTTCTTTACTGCAAGAGTGACAGAGCCCTGGACCAGGTTGCCCAGAGAGGTTGTGGAGTCTCCTTCTCTGGAGATATTCAAAGCCCACCTGGATGCAACCCTGTCTAACATGCTCTAGGTGACCCTGCTTGAGCAAAGGGTTGGACCAGGTGATCTTCAGAGGTCCCTTTTAAACACAACCATTCTGTGATTCTGTGAAAATTCCAAGACTTGCTGTCCAAAGAAAATTCCACATCCAATATTCTACTTATTTAACAGACTCAGGACAAACAAAAAACAATTATGATCAGATACTAAATAAAAAAAAAAAATTACTTACAGTAAAACGGTGCAAATTCAATTACCTGAAAGACACAAAAAGCAAATAAAAGTCATATATTGCTTAAGTCTTATATAAGTCATATATATTGCCAGCACAGGATAATATGCTATTGACAATGAAATACAGAACAATGTTATGAACGGAATTTGCTTAAAAATTCTAATCAGATCACTACTTCAATAGAAAAAAATAAAGGGATTTGGTAAGAGATCATAGAATAAAGAAAATGCAGATTAGCAAGTAATGCCATTCTGAGAATGCTGTAAATCCCCATTCTCCCATTTTGTGATAGTCACCTGATCTGCATTAGTTACTGTACTTCTATGCTTGAGATCCAGTTCTTACAGAACTCTAAACCTTGTTTTCCAGTCTGCAAAGCAAGAAGAGAGCCCAGTGCAATCATCTACTGATCTAAAGGACAGAATTCCAGATCAGTCATTCCCCATCCAGCATTAGTCTTATGCCTGAGCCCTAGTCAGAAGGGGTATCTGCCAGTATAAAAGCATGATTTGTTCAGATTCTCACACTAGACTTGGTCTTGAGCGCAGGCCCCTGGTACTGCTCTAACAGAGCTCGGGTATTTACAGTCCTCTAAGCAGCTTCTGTTCCAGTGAGGACACTGTGGGCTTGAAATTAAGTACAGGTTTAAGTGAATTTTTGATCATGGCAGGAATAATCAGTACTCTACAGGACCAGTAAAAATCGAGATAGCTTCAACCCCTACAGAAGCTCAGCAAATTAAAAAAAATACTGAAGATCAATCACAGATGTGATTGTTGATTCTAATTCTGTTAAGAAACTTTAGCCCACATCCAGCATTAGGTAACCAGTTTTGTTAAAAGTTAGTTTGCACACTCAGTATTATGCAATGGCTGGATGTCTCTAATTTCTCTACATAATTCTAGTGCTTGGCCTCTCTGCTAGGACTGGGTTATGTGCGGATGCCTGTCTACTGTAGAAAATGCAGTGGGTCTGCTATTTCCCCCATCTGTAAGCAATCAGATGGAAATTAGTTACCAACAGGGACAAGTGGCCTCAATATAGGGAACGCCCAACCACCTGGTCCATAAAAGTAATTTGCTGTAGCTTTCAGAAACTCCAGTACTTCATAATGTTCATAGCTTTCATAATGCCTAAAAATGGCCCACTGTGATGCTTTGCTAGTATCTGCAGCTGGAATGGAATCAGCTTTCAATCACTTTTTGGCTGACAGAGTGTTGACACAGACCGTTAACGAGGCTGGTGATTAATTCTTAGATTTCTGACTTAAAAAAATCCCCAAACAAACCAAAAAACACATACTGCGCTGAGCTGTGTTTTAAACTAATGCCTATTCTTTTCCTTCTTATGTAAGCGTTGCATTTAGCAACAGCAGACTATTGTCTTGGAAGTAAAAAGCTGCAATGGAATTAACTAAAAATGTCAGTGCCTTTTTTAACACTAGAAAAAACCAGCCCACATGTCCAGGAGCGTCACAAATATCTATTTTGCTAAAAGTAGTAAGACTTAAATCTTGGACTCATTGCTAGAACTGGGTGATGTAACCACAGTGATTTTCCCCAACTTTGAGTTGCCATCAAAAGAAGGAGGAAAAGGGTTGGGGAGAGATTTAAATGGTTAGTCCAATATTGGACTGACACCTACTGCTGAACTTACATTGATGCTGCACAGAAATAAGTGTATTCACGACAAACCATCTTCATATACAGAACTTAAAGAAGCGGGGAATGGAGTTAAATACTGACTAGGATTAAAGAACCAGAATTACTCCTGGAAATCCCCCCCCAAAATAGGTGGGGGGCAAAATAGAAGGCACTATTTTCACATAAAACACTGATTTTCCATCAGACACAGATTCCCCAGCATAGGAAAACTTTTTACAAACTTCTGTGTGTGATATGAGAGGGCTTATGGCAAACACAAGTGTTGGGCAGGAACTATATTTTGACCTATGTCTAATCTCAGGGAGCAACTAAGAAAAGTTGCAAAAGAGCGTTATCTATGTCACAGAACTGCAGCAGCTCCAAATGCTGGGCAGGAACTGTATTTTCTTAGTTGCTCTCTGAGATTAGACGTGGGTCAGAAGTTGCAAAGGAGTACTATCTATGTCACAGAACTGCAGCAGCCACAGGTACAGCAGGCAACATACAACAGTCCATTGAGTAGGTTACTGAATTTCATTTTGCTACAACCAAAACCAGCCTATTCTCCCATCCTGCTGCCCCATACACATTGTTGGTAAGTTTAGGGATGTTAAGGTTTGCATATCCACATTTCTTGCAGAAGCTGCAGAGCTCAGGCACCTCATCTGCAGGTGCTTCACTGCACAATACACAAACATTTGTTTGATCATGTCTGTAATCCAAGAGATTCAAGTGTTGGTGCACATCTGGCGGTCAGAGTACAGTAGGGCTGTCATGGTGCCTAAGGCTTGAGGTCCATTTAGCTTACAATATTGCCTCCTCTAACAACCAAGATCAGGTACTTCATCAAAAAGTACAAGAATCCTCCAGCATACAGAAGTGGAATGATCTCCCACAGCAGTATTTTTACCCTGATCCATCACAGGGAAATCACCTAACCCTGAACCATGCTAATATTCCTCCAAAGCTTACAACCTGCTTTCTCAAACTGTTCTAAAGAGTGAAAATTAGGTGTCAGGTCCACTTCTATCTTAGGAAATAGCAAATCACAAAGCATACCAGAAAAGCAGTTGACTTCACACATTTTAATTTATTAGGCATTCTGGGGAAAAAAAAATCTCTCTCTGAGAACGCTAATGAGTGCTGCAGAGAGAACTGTTTCTGGTTTTGTGCTCTGGAGAGTGGGTAGGAAAGGAGGTAGGACTATCTGCGATGATCTGCTAGCACAAATCGTAAGCGCAAGCAGTTCAAGTCTCAGAGTTGCTACCTGGCGTGCTATCCTGCTCTGAGGAAAATGCAGTATTGCACACAGCAAGTTTGCTGTAGGACACCTCAGGAAGCCAAGCTAGTGAAAACAATGAAATACTAGGGTGAGAGTAAGCAAAGAGAGGCACAAGTGACCCTACCTGCTTCTAAACACTGCTCTCCATTCCCAGTTTATTAGCTCCATGATTACTGTCCCAGAAGAGTCAATCTCCAGAGAACAGATGTTCACATTATTCTGACATACCTAGAGATGTTATAATCAGCTGAAAGGAGGCATGAAAATGTATTATTTGGCAGGTTGATAAATTTATTACTATACTCTTAACAAAAAGCACTTCTGCTATAAATGAAAAACTAAACATCCATCCAGATAGAACAGATCCATATGGAGAGTCCTGTAACTCGCTAAAATGTTTATCTTCAAGCATTTTAGCGAACACTGATGTAAACACACAAATTCTGTTTCAATTTAATCAAGCTTTATGTGGTTGGCTCAAGTGAGTCACAAGTGATGCATGGAAAAGGATCATTCCACCAAGGCAGTATTTGACTACATCCACACCATTTAATCAGGAACCTTATCAGAAACTATTGGCCACATTCCTTCAAAGCTTTTGATGCTGCATGGTATTGTGCTGTTTCTTACTCTGTGCTGGACCATCACTGAACTGACCACTTTTAAGGGGCTTATCTCTGATCAGAAGTCACCAAGCAGAGTCATTTTGTGATAGTGAAGAACTGGGACTCATTCTCATTACCAAAAGCCAAGCCTTCTGGACCTCCTTGCTTCATATGGCCTTCTATATCAAGGCCTTTCATTGGCTCTGTAACAAGCTAAACCAGTCCTAACAAAAAGCCATAGCTAGGAAAACAGTATATTTTATCTTTAAACAATAGTGACAAAAACCTACTATTTGCATAGTCTGGCCAGCTGCATGTAGAACTTCCCTGGCTGAATACAAGTAGATTTTAGTGCAAAATGAGTCTTTCTACACAATGGAGGCATTAAGAGAAACAGAAAAAAATTTGTATTTTTAGGAGGAATAAAAATGTAGGCACAATTTTAAATGCTTGTTTTATTCCTGAGAATACACTGAATTTCCATACCTGTATGGTATCAAACTTGCAAAGCACTGAAAACTTACAAGCTGCAAGCAGCTGTTTATTTTCTAACAGAAGAAATACATGAGGATTTTTAGTTGTCACAGTTAAGGTACCACAATGATTCCAGAATTAAGGCCTTGAAATTAAACCCTGCCTGGCCAACAACCTATGGAATTAGGATTCCTCAGCATTCAATGACATAACGCATCTTAACTGCCTCTTTGGCCTCTATCATGGTCATCACAATAAATTAAGGGCATTTCAAATCTAAGTCTTCTGCAATGATTATCAGATACAGGTCACTGCAAGACGTTTTAACTGTATCCTTCACACTAACACATCTGTCCCTAAAAAACACTAAGGGAGTGAAACCATGTGCAAGAGCACTGTTACATGTGCCTTTCTTGAGATGACAGGATAGACCAAGAAAACTAATATTAAAGAAAAGAAAAAAAAAAAAAATCTCAGAAAGGCTTCCAGCCTGCCCTTTTCAAAGGTCACCACACAGGACAAGCTTCAGAACAGTGCCTCCACATTCAGTAATCAGCTCTAGCAACCGAGGAAAAGCTGATGGGTCAGCCTTGCTTTTCTTGCTTTGGCAAACAGTTCTGATGCTATTCTTATTGTTACACACAGTATTTCTCTGCTAATAATGAACAGCAAAAAAAGGGCAAGATAACACTGACATAACCAACCAGCTGCTGAGCCCCTGGAGTACATTAATGCTGTAAAATTTAGTAAGTGAGCACAGTTGATACAACATAGCAAGCAGGCCATCAGATGCCAAGCTGTAAGACATGGGTTCCACACTCATTTGAAGTGTGTTAGTGCAGCCCTGGCAACGGATCTGAGCTGCTTCTGTCTTCTTTGGAAGCTGTAGAGCAGCTTTAAGCAGCTAATAAACTTGGCCTCTGCTGTAGCACTTGAATATGGCACGAAGCTACTAATTAGTTTTGGTTCCTCCTGGGCCTCCTCACACAAGGAAACATGAAAGATGCTACAGCCTTTGCCTTTGACTGTGAACAGTGCTAAGTGTTCTCTGTGATCTTTCACAGGTCTCTAAATTATTATTCCCTCATTTTGAGGTTGTAAAAACCACTCTAGAGCTGCAGTTTCACAGCTGTTCTGAGCTGCCCTGCAAAGGAGCTGTTCTGCCTTTTTCCTTCACTTCTAGTTGTCCATTCCTACCCCAACATTAATGCTTAGGTTTCTACGGTGGGAGGGAGGAGGCAGGGAACATGAGAAAACATGAGAAAACACCATGCCAAAATAGTAATGGAAAAGATTAGTTTCTAAACTAGGAGGAGTGGCAGTCTTGCACTCTAGTCAGGTAAAGCCTTCTGAAACTTTAGTCTCAGAGAGAGATGGTTTTATTGCCATAAGCACTAAAGACAAATGATTTTTGTTTTTGCTTTATCTATCACCTCATTTGCAAGAAAACATTGACTCAATTTTTCAATAGACTGCTGCCAATTCTAATTTTCTGCACTAAGCTATCTGGTTACCCCTATAGCTACCATTTCTATATTCTCCTTCCTTACTAATTTTGCAGGAAAGAGACTGCACTCCCACATCCCAATCAGTACACAGGAGTACTAGTCACAACTCTTCAGACTGACTTATTTGTTCTTGCTTGTTTTTCCTCTCTCCGAAAATGCCCAGACACACTGGAAAATGTTCTGAAATGTGGACTCTCACAAAACTGGCAATGGCATCGGTTTTGTAGGGTTTTTAATTGGATTAATCATATTAAACTGCCTAATTCAATTAGTTAGCCAACTGGTTATGCTATTACTAAGATAAAAATAAAACAAAGTTTTGTTTATTATCAGTGTTCTAAATATATGCTGCACTTGGCTCTGACGATTCAGTTTTAATGATACATGCCTCTGAAGGCAAAACCATTCCTTGCAAAAAGCCAAAAGCAAATTTTCACAGAAAATATGCATCTGTCCTGTAATCTTACCAACTACGATGTCAGACCATATAAACAGTTTAATATTTAAATCGCTCAGATCATGAGAAATCACATGGGGAAGTATTTTCCTCAAACTGCCTTTGTAGAAACAATCAGGATGCAAAGCAAGTATTTATAGTATCTTAAAAAAAAATAAATGGAGAACAGTTGTAGCATGCAGAGAAATCAGAATATGCACATGTAATTTTAGGACATCTAATACAAAGCAGTCTCCACATCTTTGAGGAATCATAGTTCACTGATATAAGGCTACTATTTTTTTAAGCAGTTAAAATAATTATTGTGGTAATCAAAAGATGAATAGATCAAAGAGATTCTTAAAAAAAATGTTGAGAGAAGGACATTATGGGAAGTGTTGGAGGTTTTTTTTTTGTTTGTTCAACAACGGAACACACTGCTCAGTGATACTCCAGTTGGTGCTGTTGTTTCCTCATGCCATGCAGGATAAAATGGGCACAAAACATAGATATTCTAAAAATCACCTTCTTTAATACTGTAGGCTCACAAAAAGTGATGAAACAAAAAAATACAGCTCGATGCAGCAACAAACTGAACCAGTAGATCAGGATGAACACTTGCACAGGTACAAGGCACCATTGGATGCAACAGTAAAAATGCATTAAAAATGCTGACCTCAGGTTGCCATCTCATTCTTTCTAGTAGAAATTAATCACCTCTACTACTATGTGAACCATACTCATTCTTCTCACTTTAAGCTTGCATCTGCATTTTCTTTTGTTCTCCAACTTCAGGCTTTTAGAAATCCTAGCCCCAAGCTTTATAGAGCAGGAACTGGTGATCTGTCATTAACAGGCCAAACAACATTCTTGATTAGGGAACTCAACTATAATCATAATATAGCTACTCATACTATAATAATAAAATAATCAATAACAAAACCAAATGGGAAAATACTGAGGTCTTATTCAGCCAAAATCCCACTTGTAATAACAGGAGGTTTGCCTAGGATAAGAAAAATGCAGAAACTGATTTCTACTTTAAGATTTACTATAACTTTTCTAGAGACTTTGGACATTCTTCTATAGGGAATAAATTGGGTGGTTTTGCTTTTGCTTTTTTTGAATGTCCATGATTACGGCTTATGGCCATGAACAACCAAACTCTTTTCCTCAGACAAAAACTTTCTGCTTCCCAAGAAATAAGTAGGAGTTTTGTGAACAAAGAATGTAGGATTCATTCCTGCTTGAGCACCAATTCTTCAGTGAAAAAATACAGAGATTTTCTGGCTCTCACAGACAGCAGAAGTGAAGAGAATTACAGACACTTGTATTCATTTGAGTTTTGGAGAAACTGTCCAGATGTTTTGTGGATACAACTTTACTAGAAGCACTTAACAGCAAGAGTTGTGCAGTATGAAAACTGAAATGTACCTATTGAGTCTTTGAATCAAGATCAAAATGGGAAGGAGTACTGAGGATGCTATGGTGGGAGTCTGTTACAGACTGTTCAACCAAGAGACAAATGAGCAAAGCTTCCTGCTTGCGGCTTCTCTGCTGCGTAGGGCATGCCAACCAGCTGGGCATCTCCTGAGGGCCACATGGCAGCCCTCAGCTGGCTGCTAGACAGGACTGGTGACAGTTTCCTAATGCAAATGCTAGAGAGGCCAACCAGAATAATTCTCCATCTGATCTACTGTTCATAAACAGGAAAGAAATGGTGGCAAATGTGATTATGGATGTCAGATTGGGTTGGAATGACCAGAAAATGAGAGAGTCCAGGATCTGGAGGGTAGTTGGGAAGGCCAGCAGCAAAGTTAGGACTTTGAACTTTAGAAGAGTAGACTTCGGCTTATTCAGGTAATTGCTATGTAAAATTCCCCAGTAACCAGTCAGGAAGGGGAAAGGATGCTGTTTCATTTTTAGAGAAGACTTACAGAGAGCCAGGAACAATCTAGCTCATCATGCAGGAAGACCAGGAATTTCAGCAGGTTTGTTTAGCTAAGAACGGAAACTTCTTGATAAACTAAAGCTAAAAAAAGCAAAAAAAAATGGCAACAAAACAGGGCTAACATTGAGGGCAACAAGAACAGACTGTATATGCAAACTAATTAAAAATAAAACGTTCTGGGACAACAAGGGTCCCACCGATGGATAGAGGGGGCAACTTCATGATGAGCTATTAAAAATATATACATTCAGCCTTGGTATTCACAAGCAAAGCCTGCTCCCAGGTCATTACACATACTAATGCTGTTTGGCACCTGGCAGTGGGGGAGCAACAAATTAGGATTCCTTAGAGAAACTAGATATACACCCAAAGGTACTTATGAGTTGACCGGTATGACTGTGAGGCTGCTGTTTACCTCTGAAAAATGAGGGTAATCATGGAGGTCTCTGATGATAGGAAAAAAAAGGTAACTGTTATGCCAATCTCTGTGAAAGACAAGAAAGAAGGTCAAGGGAACTATAAACCTTACTTAATCCCTAGAAATATCATACAGTACATCATCTTTGAGTCCATTTCCATGCACAGAAAGGACAAAGGACAAAGTGGTAATCAAAATAGTCAACACAGATATATTACAGGCATATCATACTTGACCAACATAACCACCCTCTATGATATAAAGACTAACTACAAGGATAAGAGGAGAGTGGCGGATGTAATATACTTCAATTTTAATTAAGGCTTTCGGCACCATCTCGCATAGCATTCACATTTGGAAGTTGAGAAATCATGAGCAGGACAAATAGGCTGTTAAATGTGTTAAAAATTAGCTGATTTCATCAGGAGGCAGTGCAGAACTGGAACAGGCTACTTAGAAAAGTTGTGGAATTCGAGGTTTTTCAGAGGTTAGAAAAAGTCATGGCTGACCTGATACACAGTTGTTGATAAACCTGCTTCAAATAGGAGACTGGACTAGAAAACTCTGAAGATGTTTCAAATAATACTTCGATACTTTTATTATGACAGTGCTAATCATATCTTCAGCTTTATCAGCTTCAAGTGCAAAATTCCTTCACTGTGAAGGCCAATATGCAACAGAAGTGTCATGATGCTCATTTCTGCTGGATTTCCAGTTACAGCACAAAACATTACAGGGAGACAGCCTGACCTTATGATTATGCCAGGTTAGCAGGCTGTAAAGCAATGAGGATACCAACAACATACAAGAAAATCTCTCCAGTCATGTAACGGTCTTCATTATTTTCTCTATCTTAACACAACATGATTCAAGCATAACAATCAACAAAACAAAGTAGCCCCATGTACTTCAGAACAAAAATGTCAAACTGAAACCAACAGTTGAACACAATGATACATAAGGTACATATGAGCCTAAAGATCTGACAGATCAATGATTACTGTTTCTGTTCTAAGTAGAGCCACTGCATGTCACTTTGATCTTCATCTGCTTCTCTCAAAACTGAAAAAAAGGTACAACTACTCAAAATCAGGCAGCTAAAAAAAAAGAGAGAGAGATTTCAATCAGTAGAGCCTCAGAAACCAAAATAACTTCTACCTAATCTGCTTAGAAGTAAATTGGTAAAAATATATTACATGCATGTCTGTGTAAAGGCATTAAAAAAACAGTAGCTGCTGTTATAGAGTTATCCCACCATCCTATTAAGATATATGCAACTTCCCTGCTACATTTTTCAGCATCTTCTAGAGCTAAGGAGTCTGGCCAATGTTTGGTCACTACTGGTTTATAACTAGCATGTTTTACTAAATACAAGCCCCTGCGCAACACAGAATCAAGAGCTGTGGATTTGTTTGTTTTACTGTACATGCTTAGCTAGCTCCTTTTGCAACTGCACTTCATCTTTGACATTGCTGACATTCTTATGTTTGTTTTTCCTTCAACTTACTGTCCCATGCTAATAAAATTTCTGGTATTGCTATGGCTTGCACAACAGTACTCTACATAAAATTCAGCAGATCACTCCATCCGCTCCCAGGCTAACAATCAGTGATCTTATTTTGCAGCACTGTTCACTGACACTATAAAGAACTCTTGAGGTCTTGGCACTGTGTCATCCTCCTTACATATTCAATGCACTTTGTAATGATCTCATAGTTCACCCTGCTGAGCTAACTGGAAATTACAAAAAGTACCAAGTGCTTCTGAAACAACTGTAATTAGAAATAAAGCTGCTTTCCGATTCTCTTCCTTATAGGTACTAAGGAAAGTGTCGTTTAATTAATTCTCTACTTATCTACAACACTTTGCCTTTACTAAAACCTTCAAATGCTACATTCTTCTAAAGTATCCTTTTCTTAGTTTGTTTTAATCCTCATATTACACAGCATGTTCAGACCCTCAGAGCTGATCTGTGCCCCCTCACTGACAGCCAGTCTCCTGCTCACTAAGCAGGAGAGACCCTCAGGTCTGAGACCCTTCAGGTAAGACCCTCAGAACTGTCTCCTTCCAAATGTTTAATCTCACCACTGCGTATTAGTGCTTTCAGTTCAAGTTGGCTGAAACGTTTTGGAATGTAAGTTAGAGCTTGGACCTTCTTTTTCTTGGGTGCTTGATCTTTCCACTTTGTGGAAAGGACAAAAACCGAGCTAATCAGGCACAGTCACATCCTCAAATGTTATCCCACCATTTCCTTTCAATCCTGCATACAAACAAGTTTTTGCACCGCTCACAGGAAGATAATCCTAAAGCAGCTCAGTTGACTTCAGCATAAAAATCAAAATACCACAATATACAATACTATTGCATTGCAATTGCTAATACCTGGACCTGAATGTTAACTTCAGTTCTCATATATATATACAGAGAGAGAGACAGACAGACAGACATAGATCACCTGGACAAGTTCTGTGGCAAAGATTTACCTTCAGAAAGCTTAGAGAGAAATGCTTTAGAGAAAGTATTTGTTTCTTATTTCAGTCTACATTTAATCTAAAACAATACATAACAAATATATCTAGACATGGATTAACGCGTGTTGGTCTATAGGCTGCTTGTCAGTAACAAGCTTTTCTGTTCCTTGATTCTCCCCTCATCTGTTCTATATTAAATCCCAAGTGCTCCCACTGGAGCCAAAATGTAAAGGATATTATTATTTGCTACCTGTAAAAATATATGCACATGCTGAGTACAGTTATTCTACATGCTGATATACTTCTATTTGTTTATTCAGCATCCATCACAATTCAAAGTCTTCTCTAAGTACAAATACCTCCTATGATTTTTCACACTTTCGTTCCCCCCTCAATGTATTTATTGCAGTATTACCCCTTGTATGGAGACGAGCTATGCTAGCTTCAGAAGCAAAATATAGTAGTGTGGGGGAAAAAATATTCTTAGTTGTTTCTTACAGATACTTAAAGAAATTCATTGATCTTTCAATGAATATGAATCACACCATAGGTATGTTCTGTTTCTTAAGTCAGGAATTAGCACAGTCACTCGAGACAGACACAGGATTAATTTACACTCTGAGCAATGCTACACTAGTATCTCATTGTTATCCCAGACAACTGGTCATGTGGTGGGAAGTTTAAAGACTAACTGGGAACACTAGAGCAGTTTTCAAGCTTTTTAAAGCTGTTTCAGGTATGCAGTGAGAGTGGCAATCACATACCTGATAGTACTACTTTACTTCCCTAAGTTTAGCCAAATCCACTCCTAATCAAAACAATCCATACTAGCAGCTAGTAACATCTCATTGCTTCCTATAAAAAGGAGTAAGCAGCATACTCGGGCTTTCCAGGTTAGCAAAGTTCAAATAAAAGAGAGCAAACACAGAGCCAAAGGCAATGGGAACCTGATCCAAAGTACCTAAGTCCTTGCCAGCCTCCTCCGTAAGAGGCAGACTACAAAATACAAAATAAAAGTGAGATTTTAACCCCCTTTCTGCTAAATAATGTCAAAACAAAGGAGCACAACTATCATAAACCATTTAAATGTCAGAAACCACAATAAACATATGCACTAAAACATCGAACAAAACGCAAATGAATACATAGTCTTCCACTAAGAACTGAGAATTTTGTTGCCTTTTGGTCTGCTTTTCAGTAGTGGTTGAAGACGCTGGATGTGATCCTCATCCCACTGCAGGCAGGGGGACTTTTGCCACTGACTGCAAGAAGTAATATCGGATCCCGATAGAGTAATGATCAGCACTTCCATTTCCAACATGTTACATTTGTATGAGTCTAATTTTATTCCTGGCTGTGCTTTCACCAATAAAGAGCATCATCATTACAGCAGCAGACTCCTGCCAGATTTTTGCTTCTTTCTGTAGGACACAATTGTGATGCTATGTACTCAACTTAATCATGAAGTTACAAATGCCAACAAGGTTTCTAAAACATTTCTCTGGAGAATTATCAGTGCTTTTGAGAAAAAAAAATGAAGGAAACTTCACCAACAACAAGCGCAACCACTCAGATCAAATGAAACTGGAGGAATGCATACCTTGCATAACTTTTCTTCCTATAGAAATCTCACATCTATAAATGATCTGGCATTTTCTAATAGAAAATGTGATTTCTGCAAAACTGAAACTTGCTGTGGGAAAATTAATTCTGTTAATGAAGTGCTTTCTCTCAAGAAAACAGAAAGGTTTTATTCTATTATCCTGGAGCAAGTGAAGCTTCTTATTTTGTTTCCCCCGACAGAAGTTTAGTTTGCAAGAACCAAGCTAGGGCACAGCAAGTTCAAACAATTTAAGTCCATGCTTCCACACTCCTTCCCCCTCCTCCCACTGCCCCAGACACTCATCCCTACCTTCAACCATTGCGCCCAGAGGAGGAGAACTGGATAATATAGGCTCCTTCAATCTTCACTGAAAACAAAACAAGTGCTAAACTATGAGTCCTGAGAAGGAAAGGTAAATACAACTGATACAACTGATACACGAGATCTATAACTCTCTGGCCTCCTTTCCTGGCTGGACCACAGGCTTAAAAAAAGTAGCCATTTCAGTATTTTTTGTGAAGAGCATGAAAAGAACTAGTATTTCCTCCCTCTATAATTTGGGGGAAAATACTTTTTCATAATTCTTATGCAATATCTTGAACAGAAAGTATACATGTAAAATTATACAGGATAAAGAGCATCACCATTTAAATCCTAAAATAGATTATTTGCAAATGAGAAGATAGTCTTTAAATCTTCCCTCAGAGATCCAAGATGGACCACAGAACAGCCAACTGTTGCCAAGCAAGCACTAAAACTTTCTCTGATGCACTGGCTCATTTACAATATATGAATGAATACACCTTTTTCCAAGTTGCAATTTCAGCATTTACTATTCTCTCAAAACTCTCTGTTGCCCATTCTTATTGGTGTTCAATAAATATGAAAAATAGTCTTCCCCAGTTAATCAAAGCTTCCAGTCACTGCAGGACTTGCATCACTCCATATTTAAACTGTAATTTCAGTTATGTTTGCCTTAAGTTGTACTACATTTGAATTGCACTGCATCCTATCTTCTGTGGCGCTACCACAGAATGGTTCCCTAGGATAAAATTTAAAATTCTTGGTGTATACAGCATACATTTTGCCACTACAGATACGTATTATTATCCAGTAGAAGTATGACATTGATTTGTTCCATATATTTATTTTGTTGCATAGTGGTTTAATATAGTTTACTTAGCATGGTGCCTGGCATTCTTTTCATTTTAGACTACAAAAATACTGAAGATTTGGAACTGTTGGGTATGGAAGCAGTTTTACATTACTGTTGATTCTAAAAATGCCAGCAAGCATTCTGAAGTTTCCAGCACCTGATGCAACTCCACAAAGATTAACACACAGAACACTGACCTAATTCCTCCTGATGTAGGGACATTTTAACCCCAAAATTAAAGTGATACGGTTATCACTAGAATGATTCATATTTTAACTGTGCTTGTCCCTCTCCATTCTTTCTAGTCAGATGTGCAAACTCATCTAAAGTTCTAACATTTGATATTGACCTACAACAGCTAAATATTCACAACATTCTTCCATTTACTAACTTTTACTAAAACCTACTTTCAGTGTTAATTTTTTGCTAGCAAAACTTTCCAAATATACTTTGATAGTCAATTATTACTTAAATATGCCACAGATGTGCTAATTATTTTTCTAATGCATGGAACAATAATAAATGTTAGATTCAGGTCATCTTCGAAAGACAGAAAACATGAAGGGTCTTTTAGATCACACTGCAGAATGCTGCAAGTTAAAAGATTCCTTATTTCCCTTTTAAAATATGTATGTCTGGAATTGGTTAAAAACCAAAGGAACTATCACTATAAAAGATACTTAAGTCATTGTTTTTAATCCACTGGAGGCTATAATTTAGCTGATGAGGGTGGTGAAGCACCTGTTCAATGTGTCCCAGAAGGTTAGGTTACAACATAATGTTGTACGTCACATCGTATTCTACTGTGCTGGTTCACCACACAGTAGAAAATACCAGCTCCCTGTATTATCCAGTTATTTTAATATATCTATATTGCTTTCAGAAAGCTACAGATGTGTATCAGGAGAGAAAAAAAATCCATTACCATCCTTACATCATCTACATACACTGTACAATAATATTATTGAAATGATTTTGAAACTAAAAAAAAATCAGTATTAGACAAGAGCTCTACAGTCTGTTACTTACTGGAATTCTAAATCACTCTAAGTACAATAGGCATCTGTGGTCCACTCATTTTGTTTTCTACAAGAAATTTTTATTACTCACATGAACAATAGTGAAGCTTGCTCCCAATGCTTATTTATGAGACTTGCACTGTGCATACAAATCTCTAGATACCTGATAGGCAGCAGGATTTCATTTGTGCAGATATTGAATTCGAGACTCTGAGTTACTTGGTGAGAGACCAGAACTAGTTCCTCCTATGTGATGCATCTATTCACGACTACTCGTTATGCTGGATTACAGTCTAAAGGAGAGATGACTACCAGGAAATACATATTCTGATTAAATTCTTGAAATTCTTTTCAATATAAGTTTAATTGAATGTAAGCATTCTGGTAAAAAAAATTGCTGTGCAAACCTGGACTCGGAAGATCTTCATTCTTCGTATTTACAATCTATGTTCAATAGTTACTTCACTGCTTAAACTCAGATTAAAAAATAATTTGCTGTTTGAGGCAAGTAGGTTACTTTCTCTTATTCATATTTCCACAGACTCTCTCTTAACTGGGACAAGCATGTGAAAATTGATTTTAAGGATCTACCAAGAAGGGTTGTCCAAGGGACTAGTCCACAACCACTGCTCTGTCCCTGAAAGCTTACCGTCTAAGGCATTGGCATACCTTTGCTTTTCCAACAACTGGTATTTAAGAAAGTAAGCATGACCTTCTTCACTCATTTCTAATTGCTGTAGGTATTATTTGGCAAAACTTTTACAGGATTCCTTCATATTTCAGGTAACCAAATATCAGTGCTGCTGTATTCTACCACAAGTTGCATTCCAAACTGGTCATCCCCATTATTTACATATCATAATAAAAGGACAAATTCATATTGAAAAGAGCTTTATTTTTTTCCGGATTTTTAACAAGCTGATCTGAAGAAAACTACTGTACTGACTTTTGAGCAGCAAGAAACACACAGGAGTTGAACTATTCCTTTTTCAATGCATGCATTTCTAATAGAAAGTGAGTATTTTTAATAGAAGTGCAACCATCCAGAGAGGGGCCAGCTTACGTTTTTGACATTGTTCAATATAAACATGTGTTTCACGATATAAGATCCCACCAGAAAGTAAACTGTAGTTGAATAAACTATTGCAAATCTCTGCATGACTACTTTTCTATTTTAATGTAGAACTGACTTAAGTTTAATACTGTATGGAGTTACTGAGCAGAAGCTTACTAACACACCCTATTAAAATGCCTCATGCAATGAGGAATCTCTCAATTGCCAAGCTAATGAGTAATCTCTCACATTTCTATCGTTACTATGTTTGTAAACTGGTTTAGCATCCAGTTCATTTTAAGTCTACCAATGTTTTCTTTCAAAATTAGAATCGACAGTGAAAAGCGAATGCACTTGTATACATGTTAGAAATGGGAGAAACAAAATTTTGTTTTATTCTACTTCATTCCATTTTGCAGTTACAGGAAGGCTTCCTGAGTTCCACTGCACTATATAAAGCCACTTAATCCCACTGAAAGAAATAACAGTTTAGTTCAAACTCGATTTTCAGTTTTGGTCCAAAATTGACCTGAGTTTACAATCCTGTAAATTCTGAATGGAGCTAAGCTGAAATTTAGGAAGCTTTAAGTTTTCCTTAATCTTCCTAAAGGCAGTCAGCAAGAGGTAACACAAGCTAAAACTCACATTCTCAAAACCAATAAATTTCAAAATTCATAAAAATCAAAATGTGTTTATTAATAATGGATAGGTGTAACTGTGTAAGATCTTGTGTTCTTACAACAAGTTTTAAGCTCAAAAAAGAGAGAGAGGCCAGACTTATTTGGAAGTCCAGCAGAGATCCTGCTCTTGCTATTCACAATATTAAAAAGAGCTCACAGAGGCTGGAGTGGTAAATAGCCCAGACTAAACTTAAAAGAAGGCTCTTCTGCATTAGGCTATTCTTTCCATTCTCATGTAAAACACAACAGTTTAAAGTACAATAATCAGTATGATTACTGAATAATTCTGTAGATTTCATTGAGGAGATCACTAAAAGGGGAATTGTCTATATTTTACTAATATCATGACTCTTAAATGCCTCAGCAGTAAAGTATAATAATCAATTGGGTACTATTACACATCTATACATGCTCATAGATTTTCAGTTTGATACAGAGAAATGAGATTTACACAATTGCCACAGAAGAACAAAAAAACAACCCTCATTCTAACATATCAGATTTGATCACAGACAAAAAGGAATCACAAATCACAACAGCTTTATCCTTGGTGTTTCAGAAGTTCCCCAAAGGGAAGGTGATTATGCTCCTGAAAAATTGCAAAGTATTTTTAAAAAAACTATAGCACAGCTCAATTGGAAGTACTGAAATGCTTCAAGTTTTCAGGACTAGATCAGCTCTTTTATTATAGGAAGTGCAGTTAGACAAAAATATTCAGGGTGCTTCTAAAAAACTGAAATATTTCTAAAACAAATTATTCAAATCAGGAATTATCTGCAGAAACAGATTCTTTTTAAAAAAAAAATTTACATTGGTTTCTGCTTTTTCAACTCATGGTTAGAGATTCCTAAACACTGAAGTTAAACACGTCTGAATTACTTTCCTGTCCAGACAGATGTTTGCGATCTTGGGAGGCTATCATAAGATGAGCTAGAAAAATTCTCCTAGTAGTCAACTTCCACTTCATTTATGAATTTTTCATAGCTAATTCATATACCCTAGAGCTTGAAAATCCCCAGTGAATTTCAGAGCATAGAAGGGCAAGTGGCCATTAAATTCTCACCTCACATACTTTTTTCCTGGCATGTAACTACATCATTTGGACTGCTATAGTACGGGTATAATTTGTTGTTCATTAAAACAACCTTTAGGTACTCTTTTTAAATAAGAACTTTCAGAGACAAAGGCCTCAAAAGCATGACATAAGATCCTTTATTCTTTGTTAAAATATGGAATTAGTAAGTTTGTTTCTGAAAGGAAAAAATAAATCATTTTAAGTTAAGAGACACTGAGCTTCCATAGGATGAAGCTCAGATATGCTCTCCCTATTAGCATTTTCTGGCATGCCACATACTTCTATACAGTATAGCACAATTCGGGGGCAGGGGATGACCCTTTCCACTGTAGTGTTACAGTATTCTGTATGCAACATAGCTATAAGAAATCAAATTTCTAAGGTAGACCATGATGCTAAATACAAGGACTCTTCTTCCATAGTCAAGAAATGAAGTTTCTTTTTTTTCCCTGAGCACATCCTTTAAGATATCATGTAGCCCATCTTGACTATTTCTCTCTACAGTTGAGTTTTAAGAACCATCACATAGGGAACATTCTCAATTGCTTTTTTCCAGGGTGGCATGACAGCTATACAAAAGCAGCTTTAAGACCTAGTAAAAATATGAAGCAAAGCAGGAAGGGAAAAGGTGGTTATCTATAATTGGAGTTTCTGTTCCATCTGAGTTGCAGACTGCCCAGGCTCTGCTGAATTAGCCAGAATACACAGACGATACCAACCTAAGCACTGAACACTGAGGATTTAACTTGTATCAGCCATTTATTAAAGCTCTTCTACAGAAAATTGCTTGAAATAGGACAGGCTGGTAGGCAGATACAATATATGAAAACTGCACCCGAAGAGTGATTTGGGGTTTTTGTCCTCATCCAGTTCCCATCTGGTCTCTGAGTCTGTGTATGTATAAAAGCAAAAAGAGGCAAGGATTTTATACACTAGAGCATTAGGACTAGGAACAGACATAAATGAAGTTACTGTAAATCCTTCCAACTTACCAAAGTAACGTAATTACAGTGGCAGGTATAAGACTCAGTCATCCTCATTATTCAAAAGATTGTAGAGATTTTATTAACAAAACCAGACTGACAAAAACCTATAGGCACCGCTCTGAGCAGCACACTCAGTTCTTTACTGGTTTATATTCCCAAAATGAAACACAATGAGTAACAAAATTCGCTCAAGACACGTGTACTTTCACTTTTGAAAATGAGGTAAACTTCTGCAGTTGCAGCAAGTTTAAGTCCTACTGCACACCTTTTGCCAGGTCACAGTCATCAGCTTCTTCCAATGAAGGGGATACACATCAGTGACATATCTGCATACATATACGAACAACATTCACATGATAATAGCTTGATGTATTTTCATCAGACTCTCCAAAAAGATGCACGCTACCTCAAAATTTAAATCTTACTATGATCTGATAGGTCCAGATCACTAGACAATAAAGATACTAAGAGGAATTCTTTCCAGAGTGACAAAAATGGATTCTTCAAAGTTTCCATTTTTTTTTTAGCATGATCTGGCTATAGCTGTTGACACTTGTTCCTAGATCTAGCACCAAATGTTAGAATGTTTTGGGTATCATTACTAAAGTAAAATCTGTTTAGAGGACAAATCTGGAATTTAAACTTTTGAAATAATGCCAAGCTAAGGACTCTATCCGTAGGAAGTACTGCAGAGAGCTTTCATAAAACCAACATTTTTAGAAATAAATCAGTGCTCTTTCCCCAGAGATCATTTTAATTCCAGGCTTGACCTGTGTGGTCTAAAAAGCAAAGGAAGCTGTTGTGACCTCTTCCTACCCTCCTAATTATGTGGGTCATGAAGACGACTTACACCTACAGTATACAGCTTCTTTGCTCTGTCATGGGTAACCATCAATCTTACACACCTGGAAAAGGGTGTGACTATGAAATTCTTTCAAATCTGCGCTCAGAACTTACTTAATTGTGCTAATGTATAAGACAAAATGTGAAGCTGATCATTAAGTCAAGGAATTTCCTCTATATAATGCAATCCCTGCACGTCCAGTGCAAGCAGGAACAGTATTTTCATTAACTTCTGTTACTGGTGGTATGTTTACAGTTCATCACTCTGCTAGATGCAACATTTCAGATAGTCTTTTTGAAAGATAACAACATTGCTTTGGTTTTCATGGTAACCATACCGCTTAAGAGGCCACTGAAGATGGAGAGTAGAATTACATTAGACAGCTTTTATGCTCTTTATGTTTTCAAAGATTACAGCCCACGTTAGGGTTTGTGAGGACGACAGAGGTAAGGCTTTCCCTAAGATAAAAGAAAACATTATTCCTGACCAACTCTTTTGATTATTCATATAACTTCGCTGTACTTCTACAGCTAAATGCGTAACAAAATGATCTGTGACTTGGAAAGGAGACCAGAGGAGCAAAGGAGGAGAAAACTAGTGGTCCACATATTGCTGTTCTTGTCATCTTTTAAGAAATCCATCATATACGTACCACATTGGCTTTTCTATTGACTACCTTTAAAATCATCAAATTCTCAGAGATGAAGAGGTGAAGGAACAAATCAGACCAGAAGCCCTTTAAAGCAATGTATTTTCAAGCCAACTGGAAAACCACAAGGCCGCATAAATGATGTTTTCTCTGAGCCACAATGTGATTGTCAATACAGTCTTTTTTGATTCCCAAGGACAGAAAGCACAACATTGCCTGGGCTAAAGTGAGATATGCCCAGCTACCAGAAGTGAACTACAGCAGCAACTTTAGTACAAAATTGAAAAGTATTCATCTTGTCTTCTGAGATAAGATTTACTCTTTCTCAGAGGGTACAGGGTACAGCTAATCTTCCTATGGAATCTTTCAGGAAGAAGATAAGGAATAATATCAAGAGAGAGTCCTCAGTGGTATTCAATGCTGTTTGACTGAGGCCAGTTAGACCATTCCTCTCTTAAGGTTAAAGAAAAATATCCCAAAAAAATGTAGAATGTGATCTATAGACTGAAGACCCAGTCCATATGTTCCATGTATTCCCTTTGGCACAAGAGATTTTGAAAGCCTGTAGGGTGGAGGGAAGGTGGTCACTCTGCCACTGATGAGGAGTGGGAAGTTCAACATTAGCATCAACAGGCCAAGACTCATGGTCATGGTTAATGTTCCTTAAATTTCTTACCATGCTACTGATATTCAGTTATTGAATTGAAAGTCATCTAAAAAACAAACTGATGTTAAGTTAATCATTAGGCAAAACACAAAAAGACCCTCTTATTCAACTTCTTTTTTTTTTTTTTTTTTTTTCCTCCTCCCCCCCTCCCTGTTCCCTAGGACTACACTCTCACCATGTACTTCCAGCAGTCCTGGAGGGATAAAAGGCTCTCCTATTCTGGAATACCTTTAAACCTAACGCTGGACAACAGAGTGGCTGACCAACTCTGGGTGCCTGACACGTATTTCCAAAATGATAAGAAGTCATTTGTCCACGGAGTGACAGTGAAAAATCGAATGATTCGACTCCATCCAGATGGGACAGTCCTTTATGGCCTACGGTATGTTGGGTTTTTTAATCAGACATATTGCTGTCTTGGCAGAATGCAAGTAGTGTTCGTTAAGTGCTGGCATTACCACCATTGTCTTTCTCTCTTTTTTCTCAGTTTCTCACTGCAGCTTTACAAGTCAACAAACACACAATCAAAAATATAATACTGCTGAATATTTTCCATGAGGTATCATAACTAATTTTAATAAGCTGTAGCCGAACTAATGAAGTCTAATGCCTCTGTATCTTTCAGCTCTTCCGAGCATGTTAACGCTATTAACAAGTTATCACGGTTCTGTCACAACCATAACCGAGATGAACACTTCCTTCTTTCCAGAATTTCTCCAATAATTCTTTAAAACAATACAAAATACAAAAATGAGATTCTTCTGAAGAAATACAATCAATTTTTAGCAGAAAAAAAGAAAACAGTTTTTAATTCACCATAGTAACTTACATATTATCAACATTTCCGAGTATAGGTTTTCTTTAATTTGCCTTGGTTTATTACTGCCTCTTCAAACCACAATGTGATTCATATTCACCCCCCACACAAAATACATTCTAAGATCTGAACAGGCACAATGCAAAGATCACATACACAAACGTAAAATTAAAATTAAACCAAGTTTTTTGTTCTGCTAAGGATCTCCAGAGCCTGTCTGAGTAGCCTTTGCATTATTTTTAAAGCTAAGGTAGCTTTGCTTGGAAAATACATTGCCTGCTTGAAACCCTGCCTGCCCTGACCACTGTTGTTATTCAAAAGTGAAAATAATATCCACAGAACATAAATCTAAAAGCGTACTTCAGTTAACCTGTAAAATCATAAAGCATGACTCTTAACTACCTAGCTGTTTTTAAAGACCTTAAAAACATGCTTAAGATAAGATTGAAAAGAACAGAAATTGTTGCAGCAACTCAAAAAGGAAAGTAGTAGGGAAAGAAATTTACAGCTTACTGAAAATGAAAGTTTGAAATATGGCCTCTTAGTGTATAAAAATGCAACCTCAAACTACAACACTACCCATGCACTTAGAAAGAGCCTTTCAACCCATCAGCTCAAACTTCACAAGAAAAGAAAAAAACACTTAAAAATTATTTGGTCCATGGTGATTTCTTTTGAACTCGTTAGACTCTCAGACAGTGCGTGAATCTCTACCAAGGAACATAAAGACACTTTTACACAGTCAATTCTGTTCTGTTATAGAAATACTGTTACTTTAATTATGAAGGGGGAGGGGGAAGGAACCCATGAGGAAACAGCTGATAGACTACAGACCATCATTATCATCTGGTAGACAAAATACATGAAAAATACATCTTTCCAGTTGTCTTCAGACTTCATATGCTACAGTACCTTTCAATTAAAGTCCCAAAAATCAGCTTAGCAGGGCAGTTATGATTAGAGAACTTTTTGGCTTGAACTTTTTTTTTTTTTTTTTTTAAGGCTAGGAAACAGTCCTATTTACATTAAGATTCACACAGTTGCAAGAATGTGTATTACAGCTAAGTAGTTCCTTACAGACATACACACAGGTGTATATAACACAAACTAAACACAGTATTAAAACATATGCTATGTATGCACTTTCACAGATATGCTACACATCTGGTATCAATCACCATCTTCTGCAGGGATAACAAATGAAGTTGTTGCATACCAGGTGAATCTCTTGCAAATCCTCCTATGCACTTCACCTATTCAAATTTAAGTCTAACTCAGGCCTGGCTGAGAACCTGTGACCCTGTCCAAGCCTTGTGCACTTACCCAGGCAAATCTCCAAATCAACAGCAGAAATTGCCACCTTCACAGTGACACTTCTTCACAAGAAGTCATTAGTCCATAAGAGTAAATCATTCATATTTGACAACAGCTTTGCAACTTAACACCACTCGGCGTATCACTGCCCTCAGTAGGCAAAAATTAAAAACTTCCACCAGCGCAAAGAGCAAGCTATCATCCACATATTTGCAGTCTAGCAGTGGGCAATTCTTTTCTCCTTCATGTCATCTCATCCCCTTCACAAACATTGGCACAAGGGCAGTGCTCCCGCTCTCCTCCTCGCCCCAGATGAGGCGGCAGGAGCTCAGGGCACAGCAGGGTCAGATACTGCCAGAGGTCCCTCTGTCTCATGGACAGCCTTGGTGGGATAC
This sequence comes from Rhea pennata, assembly GCF_028389875.1. Classification (NCBI taxonomy): domain Eukaryota; kingdom Metazoa; phylum Chordata; class Aves; order Rheiformes; family Rheidae; genus Rhea; species Rhea pennata. Next base: position 27,718,455 of record NC_084666.1, read on the forward strand.
AGCTAACGCCAGCGAACCATGCGCAGAAAGCTGGCTTCAGCTCTTGGGGCTTGTTCACAGCTCAAGTTGCCGCTCCATGTTTCTTCCAAGGACAAAACAGCTTGTTTAGATGCATTCAGTGAGCTGTATTCAGTTTGCCAGCTGCCAGTGAAATACATGCAACATCCCAATCCCACAAAAAGACTGGGCTGAAGACAAGGATAACAAATGACAAAGAGCAGAAGAAGGAAGAATGCAGCTAAGAGATACTGGAGCAGTTTTCATACAACAGACAACAGTTATTGCATTGAACAGTTTTTGCATCTCTTATTGGTCACCTTCTTGATGGTGATAAATTATGCTTTTGTCAGCCTATATATTTCCTTTAGTTCATAAAAACAAAGATTTCTTCCTGTAACAAACAACACATGCATCATGATGCAGAGAAAAACATTGCAGAAAATATTCTGAGGCAAAATTCAACATCATCTGATAAAAAATTTTGCAAGGCTCCAATCTTAGTCTCACAAGCAGAGAAGAAACTTTGAAATGCATTACTGCATCTTTAGCTTCTAGGCAATAGAGAGTGTAAAGAAACTATCACAAAACCTCTCACAGAGGAGCTGTGACGCGCAAGTTTCACTTTCACCACTGAAAACAGAGCATTGGCCTGGTATGGCTTGAACAAGATGGACACCACCAATTATGTTGCACACCAGGGTCTGAATTCCCAGCAAATCATTAGTCCTTTCAAAGAGAGACTTGAACCATCTCTGTGATTGATTTAAGTGTTTGCTTTCCCCTATGTTTCCTATTCCCCACACAAAAATTCTATTTTCAGTCCAGAGTTAAAAGTTTCTTTTCAGGTTCAGATACAAAATTCTACTGGCTTCTTTAAACAGGAATTGGAATAACAACAGAAGTTCTAATTAACCTGCTTTGCTTGCAAACATGCACTAGGCAGCTTGGAGTTAACACAAAGTTCAATTTAAACACAGCTGAGGAAAAATGAAACAAGGTTAATCATCTGGCTTCACAGATGAATAAACAACAAAAATACAAACTGAATACACTGGGCTGGTTTTTGATTATTTTAGCAAGACATTACCACTTCCGTATGTCCATTAGATTACGTCTATTAGATTGTATTATTCCCTGTGATGAAACACAGGCAGCCCCCAACGACTTTTTCAGTAACTTTCAATTGCTTTCAATTGCACAGACTGCAGAATTAAGACTGCATATAAAATTGTCCAGACACAGAATACTCCTAATACTAATTCACATTTTAAGAGGGCAGAAGGCTTATGTCCCTTATTGCAAATGCTATCTCTGTAAATTATTCACAGTAGTACATGTAAGCCCTCAAATGCTTGGTTCTTAAGTTTTTATCAAATTCTCTCATCAGTGGCTATTATTATTTTCTGCGGTGTATCGTGATTGAGAAAACACCTGCTTCTTACAGAAAAGAAAAAAAAAAAAAAACTTAAGCACTATTACACAAACATAGGTGGACAGGCTGACCTAGAGCAGTGTGATAGGAAATACCAGGGCATTTGACCCTCAGGCAAGTGAAATCATTATAGCTCCTGACCCTTGGGCCTTCCAGAGACCTGCACAAGCAGCTCAGCAAGAAGCAAACCCACAGTGCCAAGAGGCTTGTGTCTGAGACAGCTCTAACCTGGTCCCAGTACAGCCAGGAAGATATTAGTTGTTTTTTTTTTCTCCATGTTGTAGTAAACTGCAAGTCACATTAAGTGTAATCCTTTCAGCACAATCAGTGTCTCGCATTACTTTTCTTGTTTCAGGGAAGAGTCAGTAGAAATATCTCTCAAAGCTCTAGAATCTCAAAGAAACACATGTCATTTCTTTTGCTTATCTTTTCTCATGTGTGCAACAGTCTGAGAAAGATGCTGAGGGATGTCATTATCCTTAATTAAAAGACAAGAATTTTATTAATTTGTTGGACTGAGCTCCAAACTCAAATCTTATGTCATGACGTCAGCATGGAAACTGACTTAAATCATCCTTTTCCCAGTCTTTTATGCCATCTCTTAATTATTTTCAGCACTTTGCTACTGGAACAATGACATCTTACTACTTCTGAGATACTTGTTCTGTTATCATGACATTACCTCAAAATAAACAACAGCAGAATTCCTCTGGCATGTTTAAAACAACAGTGGGTTGCACATCCTTCAACAATATCAGTTGCCGTTAAGAAGCACAATAGACTTTTACACAGATCTCCCTCACTGCTGATGTTCAAATACTACTAACCAATCTTTCATTAGAGCAGATCTGTCTTTATTTATTTCAAGGCCTGAACATATCATGAGAAATATGCAAAGGACTAGCTTCAAACACTGACACTAACCTCTGGTTTTAGTCAGCCCATACAGTTTTTAGGCTACTGCAGCAGAAGGCTGCAGGTCACCTTGCTAGGCACTGTACAGTTACACGGTGGTGAGTGGGAAGGACAGCCTCTGCCTTCACTGTAAAGATTTACAGTTTCACTACTTATATATACAGATGGTCTACTACAGCAAAAACAGTATCAGACCCCAATCCGTTCTGGCCAAGGAAGGACTCTGCAGGTACAGTCCATATCCATGCCTGAGTCAAAGCGGAAAAAGCAACTGATACTAGCAGTGTATACACAGAAGACAGAATGCATGGCAAAAAAACAGCTGCATTTATCAATCAGGCTTCTTTATCTGTAGGACAAAGAGTTACCCCAACCCTTACTGGCTGCATAAGGCTAGGAGTGGGAAGCATCGAAGTTCACTTATCCTTTCTCAAGCTTAGGCAAAGATTTCTCCACATGGCATGTCTGCAAAGTCAAAAGATCTGTACTTGCCTGAGAGCTGCACCATCATCAATACTGGACATTACTATAAACTATGAAATGCATTTTCAGTATCATTCCTAGCTTCTGCAAAACTATTTGGTACAATCCCAGATTTTTTCACATATACTGCAATTAATTTGGTAAGAGATTGCAAACTGGCTTGTATAATTCATTCTGAAAAGATAAACTTTCATCTTAACACAGCTACAGTCAGCTCCTTACTACATAAAGCAGAGCAGCACTCAAATGGGCTCTGGCATGTTAAGTCAATATCTTATTTCCCAAACAGAGGCTGAGGGGCAAGGAATGTGCTTGTCTAAATGTGGCTGAGATGGGACTGACACTCCTTTCTAGTGAATGAGTGAGCAAATCTAACTGAAAAAGAACAGCTATATGCTCTACTGAGGGGGGGATGAACAAAAAAGGACAGAATAAGACAGAATCCCGCAGAAATATTATTTGCACTTTTGTTTTCTGATGCAAGAAGAGAATTATTATATTCAGATGCAAAATAAAAACCAGCAGGAATAAAAGAACTGTAACTTCTGAGCTCATGACAAACAACCTTTAGAAAAGCAGGTTCTCTCTTCCCCAGGCAGGATGTCCCCTACAGCTGCCAGCTTAGCTGCACTCTCCTGTTCAGAGATGAACATTTCTCTCCAAATCTGACTCCTTCTGCTACTCACAGTACCCCTTCCCAACTCCTTCTGCTACTCACAGTACCCCTTCCTGAATAACTTGAGGTTACCCCAGTTAATCTTAAAAGACTGGAAAAGACACACATGACATAATGCTATTGCATGACAAGGATGATAGATCAGCGGGGGAACAGAAAATTCGGTGCATTTGCTGTATGAAGATCAATTAATCATGATTTTATTTCTCCAGTATTTCATTAGGCACTGGTGAGAAGAATCTAAACACTGCATTGTTCCATACCTATCCCTGACATCTACTGTAGCTGTCTCAAGTCAGAGCTGGAAACCAAATAGGCAACCATAATTCAGGCACCCTCTAGCTCTAGAGCTGTTGGATTTGTAACCTTTATATTATATGTCCATAAATGGATGGCATCTGTGAAATACTTTACATACAGTGAAATGCAATCTCATTACTATTTTACTTACAGTTGTGTTATACATAATGTAACATATTAAGCAATACAGTTCTATCATTTCTTTAACATAATCTGATGAAAAATATTGAAAAGAGATAACTTAGTTATAACTGAAAGTACGCAGCCATAACTGATGAAATTTAGGACAAAAGTGAATATAAATAAGACTAACAGGGTGTGATTTATGTAGATCTTTACCACTGCAGGTAAAACAAAAAAACTGTAAAAGCTTATGGGCTTCTATACACAAACCCCGCCACACACACACCACCACCAAAACACTGAAGCTTTTTTCAAAGTCAAGCACAGTATGAAGCCTAGGAAATCTGACAAAATGAAGTGGTAAATGGGTAGTAAATAAACAGCAAATGGAAATGGAAGACTACAAAACCACTATGTTAAGCTATGCTAAAAATTCACAAGAAAGAAGAAAAGTACTATGCTTTCAGACCGCTGAAACAGTGTAAGATGTCGCAGGTGTAACTCGGAGAAAGCCTTGTTACCTTCCTTTAGCACTAATGGCTTCACAAATAACAACAGGCAACCTACTGTCCACCTCCAAGTGGGAAAGACATAGTCTCCTCACACCAGGAATCGATAACATGCAAATTCCAGCTGACCATGAAGCTAATCTGTCTCCCCTCTCTTCCTCCACCCCCAGTAAAGAGAAGATTTGCCAAAAAAGCGCAGCTCTCTGTGAAGCAACTATTCATCAACTCATACTGTATTATCAAACAATTCACTACGTTTTATTTGGAACTTTCTTCCTCCAATTTCTAAACCTACCAACTAAATTTTTATTCCATGTTCGCATATTTTTAAGAGTGAAAATAACATATGAAAGATGAGGACATCTCTTCAGGTTAAATGAGTCTTATTGGTTATACACAAACAACAACTTAACACTGGCTCAGCTTTACATGGATGAGCAGTGGCTCTTAGAATCACTAATTAAGTGCATAAGCAGTGCTGGAGTCAAAGACCAGCTTTGTGGGCTTGAATTTAAACACAAGCTTTAGATGCTCTAATTGATCACAACTATCATGTATATCACTTTGAACAACTGAATCATAAGCATTTTGCAGAGCAAGGCCCAGCAGGCCTTATTCAAAGACCACTTTAATTCAAGTAGATTTTGGATCAAACTCAGATGGCTGAACCTATTTAAATATATTTATATTGTTTCAAAACTACTGAACTACATTTATACTATCCAAAGAGTAACAAAAAAAAAAATCAAGCAAAACACAAACTAACAAATAAAACCAAAGGGGATCATAAATGGTTTGTTTTAAAGTTGAAGGACACTACAAAATATACAGTATGTATTTTCTATGCAGCACATCAGATCTTGCTTTATTGTCAAAAAACAGGCTGTTTTCAGATGATTTCCCTGTCATCCGTCCTACAAACTCTTCTGCATATTAAATCTGAACAAGTCACAGCCATCCATTTAACTCATATCAGAAACTGGAACGTCTTCCAGTACTTCTACCTCTGCTGCTGTCAAAGCAATCTGTGTCAAGACTATCTTTCTCAATGTTGTAGTCTTTATGCCTTTTTTGGTAACAACTCCATACACTCTAATGCCCATCTCTGGTAGGTTTATAGATAACAATATAGATAGTTACCTCAAAAATATTAAGAGATATAGAAATTACATCAAAATAAATTTTTAACGATAGAAGATACTCTGATTGAGAAGAATCTCAAGTAAATTTATAAACAATCTAATCTCTTCATCCAATAATGGCATAGTCAACTTTGCATAAGTATTTTTTCTTTACCTTCTTTTAGGGGACAGGTAGCAGGGCGAATCTGAGTAATGACATTCACTAGGAGTTTTGGTATAGTTTCCCATCTCGCATTCCTCCTACTGCAGGACATAAAAGCTCTTCCCTGATATTGCTAGTTATACAAATATCTTATAACTGATATAAGATACCAAAAAGATAAACCTCCACAAGCTTTTCAGAAGTGACCTTCAGAACTCCAAACCGTATCAGTGTGGCCCACTACATATATATCCATGGAGCAGAGTATATTTCACCATTATACTCTAGAAGTTAGTGCTCAACTTTACAGAACTTTAAGTTATTTGCAATCCTCCTGCAATAAACAATTTTGATCATGTTTCTTGCTTCATATACTTTGCAGATAACACCAAATGAACTCTGGTAAATCACCAGGTTGCAACAGCAGCCTCAGTTCCCCCCCAGCTCATGTACTTTATCTACATCTAACCTAGCTGGTTTCATGTTAGCTTAGGTACCTGGTCACAAATTGGAGAAACACAGGAAACAGTCTCTGATTGCAGGTACTAAGAACTCCATGTTCCCCTGCCAGAGTCACTGGCTATGACTCTTGGAATTGCAATAAGAAAGTAATAATAAAAAATAAACACCATGCACAACAGGTCCATCCTAAAGTCAGTTCAGTGAGAAATATACTGCAACACACTGAGCTTCTCTTTGGAAAGAGCAGCTAAAAGCACATCCACTATCTCAGAAGGGAAAGAACACAAGAAAGATCAGAATGTTGAGTAATACAAGCCAAAAGCAAGATCCTGAAAAACCACTGTACCATCCAGAAGAAAAGAAGTGCCTCTGACATGCTGAGTATATTGCAGGCTACACTCAAGTATATTGAACTAGAGGACCAGATCCTGAGGAAAATACAAATCTATTCTTTGTATCAAGAAAACAGAACAAGCACTTAAGTTATTTGTGCTTGCTTTTTGTGACACTGTATATTTTCCACATACAAGAAATGTCCAGTTCTTCATGGTTAAAAGAAATCACAAATGTCCATTTTTCAAAACATGCACAGCAATAGGCTTGGTCCAACAAGACACTGATCATCTTCCAAAAAGGTAATACCCTCTTATATTAGCATGATTTCTAAAGATTGTACAGATGAGTTTATCTGAGAAGATATATTACTTTAAAAGGTTAGGATGACTTCTCCCATGCATCACGGCATGGGCAGAAAAAAATTTAGTTAATTTTAGCCCTTGGTACTTCTCAGGCTTGAGAACGTAACTATTTGATGATCAAATGCATACTACCAACATATCTTTTAACAGTCACCCTAACCATCTCTGAGAAGACAGTCATAAGAGACTGCAAATATGGCATTTGTCATAAGCTTCAGACAAACAGTTTTGTAAACTCTGAGAAACAAACTGATCAAGCCGTTTTACTGGAATCATAAGTCACAAAATGCATGTACTATTCCCAGCCCTGTTACTAATATAGTCACATAAATTAAGAACCTGTAAAGTAAATCCAGGGTGAAAAATCTTGATATTTTTCTTCATTAGTTGTGTTTTAAACTCATTCTTAGATTTGATGATAAAACTTACTTACAGAAGATACAGAAGATACAGCTCTCTTAAAGCAATCCTCTTTTTAGTAAAATGGGAGCTAAGATTTAAAGAGTTTTTAAAAGTCTTTTAACCTTTAAAAGCTTTTAAAAAGCCTAGAAGTTATCCAAGCAAGAGCACCTACAGGTCCCCAATGCTGTATTACCTTTAATATGTTCTGAATGGTAATCAAGGGACATAAAGGAAGCTATTTGATTTATGCTTCACGTAAAGAAGGACTTCACATATTTATTTTATTGGAAAAGATTCAGTTCAAATAATATCTTAACTCATGATTTTCTTCTGTCAAGAAATCCATGAAATGTGTCAACCTGTTCCCTTTATTAAAAGGCAATTGCAACATGGATATTAGTAATTCAATCATTTGGTCTGCAGGCAAATCACATTCTATCTAGGAGTGGGACTGTGCTTTTTTTTCCTCATGATTGTCTTAAAGCTGCCCGTAGTTACATAATTCATTCAAAAGTCAGGTCTGAACTGCAACAAGCCACATTTTGAAGAATATGCAGCTAAATAGTATTCCTAATCGATAGCTGAAAATCTACTAAAAATGTAGCTATGTCCATTATCAATAAATTGGCATGGGCTTTGTTTTTACCTTTAGAACACTTTTGGAATAAGTGACTTCCACTTGCTAATAAACCATGTATTGTTTTGTAAAAGCTAGTAAAACAATGCTGATTAAACTAGAGCTTTGGATCAATGTGACTGAAATAATGCTGTGTACCATGTGTTGCCATTTTACCTGAACCTATTTTTTAAGCCCAGCTGTCAGCAAATGTATTCCAGCTGGGAATTAAGAATACTGAAAAATCAAGTAAGGTAGAAATAGGTTTTTTTTTCATCATATTCCTGTGAGCACTGGAGTTGGGTAAAAATGATCAGTATTTTTTGCTTGTGAATACTCATGGGAACATGTAATGAAAACTATGTCAGTCTTACCTCTTTGTGCTCTTTGGCCGAGTATTCCAGTATACTGGTTTTATAGGCAGTATTATTTAAGAAAGTTAAATTTGTGGCTCTAGGCACATTTAGACTCTAGATATATCCATGGAAATTAAAATTACATGAGTATGCATTGGCTCCAAACTATGCCACTGCACCAGGTACTACAGTGCAAGTAGTAAAAACAACATTTGTACCAAAAACACTCTCATTTCTCTTTCCTCAAATAAAAGAGATAATGAAAATGAACAGGACTGTTCTGCTATAAAGTGACAATTCTAAGCATTCATAAATAGAAAAAAAAAAAGGCATTATCATCTCACTGGTTATAGAAGTGAGAAACAGTATTCATGTAAATTGTTCAACATCACGGAGGAAATCCAGATCAGAACCAAAAACTAAACCAAGTAATCATCCAACCAAATTTCAATCTAAGGAGTCATTTCCCTGCTCTAAAAATCACTCTTACTTCTGACGTCAAGTTTAGAATTGTTTTTACAACAAAAGTAAGAGCTACCCCCTTCCATAAATACATCAAGTATGCTTTAAGCATCCAATCGGGGAAAAAAAAAATCAATTTCTACTGAAATTTTTAAAAGTTCTAAGGATAAAAATTTCAACTTGACACTATTTGCAACCGGATCCAAAGAAAAGCAATTACCACTGAAACATCTTGAGATAAGGTAAAAGAGTTAAGTAATCGAAACCTTGCAAAAAAAAATTTTTTTTTAATATAGCAACTGTAAATGGTAATTTAACTCAAATTCTAGGAAGTTTTAAAATACACAGCTATTACCCAAAAATGGGTAACTAATATACACTGAGATTACTGAAGACTTTTCAGTATTACTTGGGAGCCCCCTGCTGGGACGCTGCCTTTAGAAAACAAGCAAAGAGGTGTTTTCAAGGTGTGTCATGGATGTTTCAGTAATGTTGTAATTACTGAATTATCTGAAGTAATACTGCAGATATGTGCTTATTATCCTTAGTCACTGAATGCTTAACTTCTCATAAGCAAATCACTACACAGAAGAAAAATAGTAACTGTGCTCTACATTGCAAATACATTCGTTTATTATCAGTTAAATATTTAAATGTGTAAAAAAATGTACCTAATTGTGGTACATTTGTGCTTGAAGATTCAAAAGGCATAGCCTGTGTGCTGGGCATAATGGTTCCAAACCTGTGGATGATCATAATAGGTTCCATAAACAGAATAATGTTAGTTCAATTTGATTAACAAACAAAACCACCCCACACACACACACACACACTCCCCACCACCACACAGAGAGTCCTACAAGAACACATACAGAATTCACTTTAGGCTTATGAGGAAGACTGACCTTTTTATCATATCAACTGATCTAACTTCAAAAATCAGATGAGCCTCCAGGCACACAAGCTCCTTTTTACCTCAAGCAAACAACAAACTTCAAGTTACATATTACACTGAAGTTGCAGATCCATCAACATTTTCTTTGCTAGCCAAACTCATGTGAAAGGTTTCTACCTATGCTACAGTTTGCGACCTCCTTAGTACCACCGCATTCAGAGAGCTGTGCAATTACACTAGCTAGAATTCCAAGAACCAATTTTTCCCAGAAGTTTTTTTTAAACCCATGTCACTTCACTGCTCTTGGTTATGAATAGCACAGTTCTAAAGCTTACTTTTCAGATTCACGTTTGAAGATACTTTGTAGGTCACCATGTCAGATCAAAATTGAGAGGTCAAGGGTGGAGTGGCTGTTCCATTAAAAACGTTTTCCCCCTGGCAATAGGAGTTTGTCTTTTATGAGTAATGAGCTGATGGCTGTCTGACATGTATATGAGCTTTCATTCACAAGTAATCTTTTATTCCATTCCTAATTCCTTTTCCTATTACTTCTTAATGGCAAAGCATCAGACTTATTTTTAAGATATCTGTGAAAAATATCAAAGTGTTTTCTTGAAAAATTCAAAAGTCTGCCTGCCCACCAGATTATAAGTAAAGCTTCCCGAATGAAGCACAATACTGTCTATGAATTTTCACTCATAGGAGAAATAACTCAATCTTCTGCCATACTTAATCACCTGTAAATTTTTTTTTTAATCGGTGCAAGATATTCTTTGCCAAATTGAATACTATTAGCATACTCAAAAAGACTATCCCTAGCTGCAGCAAGATTAGTTAAATGACCAAAGCAAAAACCTTATCATAGCTCTTCCCATTACTGCCAAAAATGCAATTACTTTGTGTAAATGCAACAAGAAGTTAAATTTACATGTAAATCTTTCTTATTCCAAAAGACTGCTATATCAGACCAAGGAAGAATGTGTTAGACCAGTAGCAGCTTCTATATATAAAGTTTTGAATAATATTTCTGAAATAGTTTTCAGGTATCTCTCCTAGAAAGGTTCTCAACTCTTTCCTTGAATACAAAAATAAGGCATGCATTCAGGGGAAAGAAATTATTTTGTCAAACCACTGGTAACTGGGTTACAGTTTCACCACAGTGTAACAGCTCCTCATAATGAATCGTTTACAATCCATAAAAGGAAACATTGACAAGCAACACATTAAGCCTCTTCATCTGATGAACTCATCATCTCTCAGATGATTCTAAAACAGAAAGAAAAAAAAAATAAATCCAGCATATAAATTGCTCTCTACAGATTACATATTCCACTTTCATCTTAATCTGTTGGAAGTAAGAGAGTAAGAAAGAATTCTTCTTTGTTTATTTCTTAAGTAAGCTATCCTGCTCTTTGGAGCAAAAGGCTGTAACACTACAGCACTTAGGCTTATCTGAACACCAAGTCTTAGCAATAACATGAAATTCAGCTACTACATCTAAATAATAACCAAAAGAAAGATAAAGGATGGAAACAGGAAGATGAGAATTTGAAAACAATACAGCTTGGCATGGTTTGTTTCATACTTTAACATGTCCATTAGAGAGATCCTGATGAAAGAATGCCATTGTACAGTTTCTATTGTTAACACATTTCAGGAAAGAAAGGGAACTGCTGCATCATGAAGTCCAGAAGAGAATACCATATATACATGAGCAGCAATTTCTAACTTCACATTTGTTTGTCTTGTTCAGAAGAACAAGTAAAATTGCTTAAATACCTCTTGGGTATTTCAAGAAGTCGTGAAGCATCAGCAAGGTTGTGACAGAACACTACAAAATGCAAGTTATACACCATAAACAATCTGATCTGCTAGATTCAGATAGCTTAGAGTGAAAATAAATTCATCTGTTTGAATAAGCTTCCAACATAATTTCAGCATTTTATTACGAGAAAGAGTATCTCCATCATCTAAACATTAGCACCTACCACAAACTCAAAAGTAATTAATGTTGTGTTGGATTTCCAACTCATGCATCTGAAGGATTTTATTTGAAAATGAAATCTGTTTTTTTAATCATAATTTTTTATTGTTTTAAATAACAAACTCCCTGTTAAAGGCAGAAGCTAATTTGAGAGGACAGAAGGGTTGTAAAGGCCATAGCTGAATATTTGCACAAACGGCAACTTCAGCTTACACTATCCTCATGAACATTACATAGGTAAAGGCACAGTGGCATTAAATAAAATTTATCATACTGCGCTTTTAAAGCTAAAGATGAAAGAAACAGACTCAATAACATATTCTGACTGTGAGAAATTATATCTCAACTATCTGCAGAAATTAAATGCAAGTGTATTGCCAGGAGAATAGGCAAGCTTGAAGAGTTTGCAGAACACTAAATCTAACTCAGGACAGGAGGAAAAAGGTGACAAGAGCTCCCCATAAAGGTCAACACTGGAGCCTGAGCTAGGAAACTCTCAAAAATGCATAAATACTACTTGTCTTGACATTTAAGAAGCTGTGGAAAACAAGTCTCGTGTTCATTCAACCCATGACTTTAGTTCACAAAATATGGTCATTTTGTTTCTTTGATTCACACTGCTGGCCAGAGGCAATAGCTAAGCCTCATATTCACATAACATCAAGCTCCCTTACACTTCATATATGCAAAAAATCTTGCAGAATTTGCACCATCATTCAGAATATAATTAATCTTCATGATTTTAGTGAAAATCAAGTGTTCTCTAGCCAGTCTTTTTATTTGTGTACCTTAAATGCAGCTCTACAGATAAAATGAATGTGTAAAAACACATTACAAGATTACCTGCATACCTCCTCTTGGATTTCAGATACAAATTTGAATAATTTTAATTAGCCTGTCAGCCGTGCAAAATCCTATGAGTATTATTCTGTCCCAACAAGCCAGAATAGCTAGTGGTTTTTAAGTATCTAACTTGGAGGATCAGGCAATCTTTCCATGAAACTTTTAAAAGGAGTGTGAATCAATTTAAGCAGAAAAAAATGTAAACAGACAAAATAGTATCTTCTCAGATATCATGGGGAAAGTATTTATACAAGTATATTACCTATAGGACATGCATCCTTCTTAATATTATAAGGTATATATAAAGTTGTTGAAAGAAAACTTTACATAACAAGCCTACATGCTCTGTTTCTGAGGGACGTTCAGTTCACAGAGGAGCACTGACGTATTTGGTGTTTACAAGATACAACATAGTTGCATATCATTCACCCACAACATTGGTGTACCCTAGCCAGGCTTTCAGGAAGATGAATTGGAGGAAATATAAGAGAGTACCAACAGTATAATTGCCTAAAAGATAAAATACGTTTCGATTACAATTGAAGTCTAAAACCAAATAAAATCACAAAACTTCAACACTGGAGCAGGTTCCTTTACCTCACAGTTAAAACATAAACGTGCAAGAAAACCTCTCTCCTGCATAAGCTTATAAAGCGTGGAGCTTGGTTTTCCTCTTAAAACATTTTTGTTATACCCACTTCTATGCACTTTGTAAAACAACTGCCACTACTGAGATGCAAAAATCAGTTAAAAAAAAAAAAAAGGTCCATCCCCTAAATCAGAGCCATCAATGTTGTTTTGAGTTAGAAGTTTTTAGTATAAAAATTTCTCATTGGCATAAATTCAATTTTCTTTCAAAGATGTGACCCACTCAGATAAAATCTGCATATGACTCATCAGCGCTGGCAGTCAGGAAAAGCTAATGCTTTAAATGTAGCTAAGCTACTCAACTCTTTGGGCCTTGTTAAGCTGCTTTATCTTATACAAACCCAACTGAAGAACTGGGTAAAAAGGGAAAAATAAAAAAAAAAAAAAAAAAAAAATCAAGAAAGCACTCATGCAGCAGATCCCACATATGTACACCTGTATCCTCTCCCAGTCCCCACTGGGCTGATTTAAAAAGGTCTCTCCTAGTTCACTCCAAACAACCCATCACCATCTGTTTTGCTATGAGAGACTACAGATCTCTCATACATACTAACTCAAGTTGGTTTGGTGAACACTTCCTAATCTAATCATAGTGACTGCAGTCACTATGAGTCACCCTGGTCAATTTAACTACTAGTCAGCAAAAGTAGGTTCACAAAGACTACTCACTGTGTCTTCATATTAGCAGCTCTGCTGGTAAATAACAAGGAATTTTAATTTTCGGGGGGGGGGGGGGGGAGGGGACCACAAATAATTAGAGAATGGTAATCTCTTCATCTAACATTGCTGCAGCCAATAAAGGGCAGATGTCTGCTCTACAGCTTTGCCTCACCTAACAAAAGCAGTACTAATAACTGAAAGGCTTGTTGTCCAGAAAGGGAGAAAAAAAATCTGCTGGAGAGAAGTGCTGTGTAAACTAAAGAACAACACAGGCCCAAAGACAAATGGGTATACATCATCCAAAATAAGTTATGCTGGAAATCAGAGCTATTAGCCATTAGAAGAATGTGTCTCCCTAAAAGCTTAAAGTATGGGAATTTGATAGCTTATCCTACTAATCCTAAGTATTTTAAGACTTATCTAGATTAGCTTGTTAAAAAATGACATAGTGCTTGCAGTAGTAAAACAGGAACTCAGAGGTCCTTCCCCTTCCCCTCTGCAACAATCTTGTTTTCCAATTGAAATTTATGGAAGGGTACAATTTTTATTCATATGTATTTTCTATATTTGACTCAACAATCTAGTTCATATGTAAAGAAAAAAAGGCACAAGAAATACAAAAAGCTGTAGTGGAATAATAAAGAGATATCATTGTCCTAAGTTTATTTTACTTTTATTAATTTATGCTCACTCAAAAAAGTGAGAATTAATGAGCTGTAACATTAGAAATCTCCTCGTAGTAATAAATGCCTTAAATATCAAACTGAGTCACTATCACAGAATCAGTCATAGGCAGAATGCAACAAAAACATTTATTCCTTCCCCGATTTATCATGTTTTCTAATTAAGATCAACTGACATGGCAAGATCATCAATCGGTTTTCCATACAAAAATCACATCAGCGTTCCTCCTAAGGCACTGAAACAAGGAAAACTAATTTCTATGCTCACACTTTCCACTGCCAGTGAGCTCAATGTTTTGACAAAAAAAAAAGCTCCTCTCCACAAGGTCCTAGTGCAGGATTTTCATTTTACTTTCAGTTCTCCAATGAAAATCAGTCACTGCACATAGTAGATTAACTGTAGCAGCTTAGTTTCTCTAGATGAGCTTGAGTTTCTTCACAACCTATGTCTCAAGACATAGTAACTTAGCCAACTCCACTGGCCAGAACTCTTAGTTTTCACACTGAGCTGCCTCTGCAGAATAAATGAAACCTGTTTCCTATTTTGCCAGGATATTTCTATTTGGTCCTCTCTTCTCAGGGGGAAAAGGAAGAGAGAAATAACAGGGGAAATCAGTGAATATCAAAGACCTGAGAGAGAGTTTAGAAATCAATCACCATACTTATTATCATTCACTTAAATGATTTGTAAAGGAAAGACCTGTTTTATAAATGGCAGGAGCACTTCTGATGACTATTAGGTCTTGTGGTCATTTATAGGCATAAAATAGTACAATGTCATACTGTGCAAGTCATTTATTGCCTCTATGGCAATCTCTCTCCGTTGACAGCTGTTGTAAATAGATTTTGTAAGTGAGCTCTTTATAAAAAGTGTGGCCATAAAAATCTAGCCACAAATTCTAATGGAAGTTTCTCTTTCTTCACCTTTGCATCAGGGTTCCTCTTACCTCCTGCCTTTCATTCTTTTCTGCACAGAACTCCTAGTAAAAATGCTGTATTCCCTTTGTACAGCACTCTCCCATGAGCAGGGATTGTAGATTCAAACTACATTGGACCATGAAGTCCTAAAAATCTCTCACCAAATTTCTCCGTACTTATTTGGTTGCTAGCCTCCCCTTCCTTCTGGCTTAAAAGGGAGTATGACTTGGCTAAACATGTATTCTTAGTCAAAAGGCAAGCATTTCAAGTCTCAGATATGCAGCCCTGATGGACAACTGTTTCTGAGAATGACACAGTAGTTTTGGCACTTACTTGCATTTTCTATTTTCTACTGTTTTCTCCCTAAAACAGCTCCCCACTCAGTTTACTGTCCCAGAGGAACCTAGAACCAATACATCAGTCATTTTGACAAAGCATATTCTAAAGCCTTCCACTTACAAAACCAGGCCAGATGTGGAAGATGATGTCTGAATTCCTTACTACCAAATTGGGAGAAACCTGAATGTGGGGATGTGCACATTTTTCTCACACACATACACAATATATCTCTCTTCCCTGACTGAAAAGCGTACACCAGCAATTCTACTTGCACAAAAACACAAAGTGCTTGGTTTCATTCTGAAATCAAGATATCAACTGGTATCAACACCACTGCCACTCCCAGGAGGCCTCTATTACCTGCTGAACAGGTAGGATATTTCAGTCTGTTGACACTATTTGTGACTAGGAATTTCAGTAGTAACACCATTAATCTTGCAGCTAATCAACTCTAAGAGTTATATAAAAACACTGAAATAAAGTTAGAGATTTAGCATCATTTTTTTTACTGAAAACAGTTATCTAACTCTTCTTACCCCTCGGATCTTCCATTATGCTAAGCACTTCCCATCTGGCTCTTTCTCTTTTTGGCTTCCTACATACTTGCGTTGTCAAACTACTTTTTGCAGTAAATTTCAGCTCTGATTCTCAGGCACTTTTTATTGAAATATCTTGTTTGCCATGGTACAGTTATAGCTCTCTTGGGATTTCTACTATAAGTTTTATTTTCATGGGTTTATAGCTATGCTGTAAAAATTCTCACTGCACAGATACTTGGCTTACAAGTATCAAACTAAAAGACTTTTGCTAATATTTAAAAAGTTACATAGTAACATTATAATGAGTTTGGTATTTCTATTACTTTCCAAACAACTCATTCATTTTCACACTCCTCTATTCCTGATGTACTTTACAGAACAGCAAAAGAGTTCATTATCTGCTCAAATTACCTGTATACTGTGCTTAAGGTTTTGATTTTAGGTGCTCCTAACTTCAGTCAAAGCAAAAGATTTTCTTGCAGACCATTTCTCCCTCTGTCCCTCCCTCTCCTACCATTTACTTTTCCACACCATGGCATCCCCTTCCCTGTTCTTGAAGCTTCAAGCTCTCCTCCTGGGGGAAGTTGGAGCCAATCAGCCTATTTGTCCCCATTTTGGATAGTCACCTCACTCTGCTTTGTGATAGTACTACATAGCTGTTCTCTGAAGCAGATTTCTGGCAGCTAGAAATCAGACTAAACAGTAAGGATCCATTTCTTTCAATAAATTAGTCAACATTTTGTTTACAATTACTTTGAATACTGAAGTAAATCTCTCAAGACAGCTAAAACCCCAGGACATCTTACTGCCTACAGCACACAAGTCCAAGACATTATCCAGCCTTTAAGGGTCTTCTGCTCGGCACCAACTGTACAAGTCCCATGTTCTACATATATAAAACATAAAAAGAGCTCAGCATCTCTAAATGAAACTGCTAAGAGTCAGTATATTGAGTAGGATATATTGAGCAGAATGCCTCTGCGGAATAGCATAAGACTTCCTGACTTCTTCCCAGGAATCAGATAACTTGAAAGGGCTGAATCTCCTCCCGATATGAATATTATCACAATAGGTTATGCTCAGGGGTGTTATGTACTTTGCAGGTCTCCACATCCAAAGATCTGGTTCATTGTAAGGATGAGCTCAAGGTGAGTAACTATCATGGCTAGCGCTTAAACACACATCTTGCATCTACTGCTCCAAAACTTATGGTCCAAATCAATCTAACAAGACAAAAACAGTCTACATGCAACCTATGTAGAACCTATTTAGATAAGTCAAACTTTTAAAACCTATTTCAACACCTCCGCATACAAAACAGAATTATGGATTTCTGAGATCAATTAGTGCTATTTAAAGACCACTAAAGTACTTGGAAGATGGTATAGTGCTAAAGACAGCTAAAGTAAAATTATCCAAGATACAACATGCTTGAATTAACAACATTCATTATTGTTACTTCCACTTAACAAAAAAACTTGAAGGGTACACTGAAAACAATTGGCATGTTGGAAATCATTACCTTTGACAACTAAACAAGTGCTTCTAAAACATGCAAAAGACGACTAATCCAACGGTTAACTCAGCAGTAACAGTCAGTCTAAGCTCAAGACCATACCTGAGATAACCCAAACACCTCTCCCCTTTCTTCTACAAACACTGCACTTCCAATGGATAAAGACTACACCACTTGCATAAAGCAAACAGCTCCTAGCTAAAATCAAACAGTGAAGTATGCTGAGTGCAAAAGTAAAGTGTTAGATTTCAAAGGCTATCAGTGAATAAACCTGAAGAGGATGTGATGTGGCCTTCAAAGGAGTAAAATGAATCCTTCCCATTACATTCTCACCTTGATACTTCACATCACATACTCTGTTCCCACATGTGCAATTGTTACTAATGAGGAACTCTTTCTCTTCATTTACAGAGTTTAAATAAAAAAACTGCCCTTATTAACCTATTTTTAAAGAATGAACAGTACTTGAGACTGTAGGTTCATGAGTTGGGGAAGAGGGGGTCAGCAGCAGAGTCAACTAAAGGAGCTCCTAGTTTGTAGGGCTCAACTACACACAAAACCTGTTTCCTGAAGCACACCATCCCTTCAGTTCTGCAGTATGACTGCACTCACAGAGCCATGCCGCGAACAGAATCAGGAGAGCCATCTGGATTAAAAACAACTTTTCCTTGTGGGATGATATTTAGCCTTGAGTTACTTCAGTGTTTCAGCAGCACCACTGTCCCATATGCGCCTCTGCTGATGCAGGGGAGATGGGAGCATGCAACAACCTCATAGTGGCACTGGTCGTGACGATTCCACACAGCTTCTTTGGAGAAGAATGAGTAGGAATGGAAAGAGCTATAAGGACAGTAAAGGCTTTTATTACAATTTTTAATATTTTTTTTATTTCAAGCCAATGCTGTTGGTTGACCTGACTCCCTGTATATTAATTCTTCATGCCTGTCTTTTACCAGGGAACAGACATCCACATTTATGCTTCAGAGAAAAATGAATATTCTTCCTTTACAGCTGACAAGTATATTCCTTCTCAGGAAACCTACTGGGTATACAGAGATGGACAATAAATTCAGAATCTTCTCCACATCACAGCATGAATCCTGTTCTTTTACTACACTACAGCAATAGGCAGCCATACTGTTATTAATTATTCTTCTGATTTTTCAGTACTGTTTTTCTTCTCTGCTTGCTGCAGTTCTTTTCTTATCAAAAACAATGTTTCAGCCTTGAAAGGAATTTCAGAGCTTGATCACGTCCTTTTGTTCAAAATTCACTATGGGCAACCAAGAAGGAAAATTGGGAGAAAGGGAACGTGGCGATGGGAAAGGAGGGGGCAGCAGCATCAAAAGGTAGCAAGGCTGTAGGCAGAACACAGTCTACTCCCGAGATGTCTTTCCATACCATCTCCGTCCACTAGAGGTATCAGAGATGGCTTCCAGAGATACGGTTGGTTACTGCACTGAAAACAGGTTGGCATATTCATATCAGAAGCTTGCTGCACTGTGGATTGCTCTGACTGCTCATTACAGTGGCAATGGTTGGCTAGGGATAACAGCTCTGCCTTAAAGTAATTATAACAAACTTCTAATATGCTCCTGGGAGAATGCTTTGACCTAATGTTTAGTTACTTAGAGTGCATTAATTCCACATCCCTCTACTTAATCCAAAATATAAATATTGTATTTACACTTTTTTGAGAGGCACACCACAGCATTTCCAAATCACTATGTTAAAAGAAATTATTTTCATTTTTTAATCCATTTTAAAATTTTATTTCTCAACTAAAAACAAAGATGAAGGAGAGGCAATTCAAGCAAATATTTATCAGTTCAGAATATCAATAAAACACAGCAGGAAGTCTAAAACAATTTTCATGGCCTCATCTCTGTGCAACTTAAATAAATTGGTAAATTTACCCAATATAAAGGTTGTCTGGCCCTTCTTATGCAAGGCTCTGTTTTCAGCTGCTTACAGCTTTAACTCTTTGAGCTGTATATTTCTGATACATGTCTTTGTCAATATCCTTTTTATTTTTAAACAACTCTGCTGTTTCTGCAAGTAAGATTAAAGCGAAGTGTGTTTTGCAGTTGCTAACCTACATCCATACAAATGTTCTCCTTATACACCTCAGTGTTATCTCAAACTACACAGTCTGCAGCAGTGACCTGGCAGTTGAAGCTTATCTCCCTAGAGTCACAATATATTTCCTACTCATCTTGGGGATGGGGGGAAGGGAGCAAAACATTTAGCTAAATTATAATTATTCCTCAATCTTAAAAAAAAAAAAAAATGTTTCACATCTTAATGGAGTCAGGGACTTAAAAGTAAGTACTGAAATCCTTTCCGCATCTGGCTCAGGAATCTGTATTCCAGTTTTCTCCCAATTTTTAACGAGATGCATTGAAAATACTATTATTACATTACCTATTAGCCCTTCCTAAACATACTTATGAATGTAACTTTTTTAAAAATAAAATTTGACCAAACAATACCTAGACTGATAAACACAGTTTAGCCAAGTACACACTGAATTATATAAAATACATGACACTCACCCAACTAATGCTAATGCTCATGCAAGTCTCTAATAAGTGGACTCCTTCCAGCACTGAAAGTTGGGCACATTTGCAAGTTTAAAGTTAACATTTTCTCCTAGGCCCAGGCACCTAAACTCTCTTTGCTCAGGTTTTGCTCTGAACTTCACAGTGTCAGCAGGCAAGAGAAGCAGAAACTTTGCTGTAGCAGGTACAGAGAGAAAAAAAACTGCAAATTAAATGCATAGATTGATTTTTCTGCCTTCCTTTACCACTTTAATAACTCTGCCTACAAAACATCCCACTAAATCTTAAAGATCTTTGGATTTCAGAAAAATTAAGGCTATAATTTCCACCAGGTATATGGAACTGGATTCCAATGCCAAACCAGCTGCTATCATATTAGCTTCCCTGCTATCAGCAAAGTTAAACTAACACAAGAGAAACCTTAACCTTTTACCTGAGGTGTACTGGTCTACTTCAAGTGTGTACTACAAGCCTCAGCTCTGCCATAGCTAAGAGAAGCAGGGTTACTTTTTATTTGAAGATTTTATTTTGCTTTTAAGGAAAAATAATAGCTTATCCCATTTCATATCCTCATATTTATAAATTATACTCTGACTGAGAGAAAAAGAACAAACGTATTAAAATCTGATACTTTCCTCCAAACAGGAGGAAACATTTCATGACAAAACTTGAATTGTTTAACTCTGTTCATCTCCATATTTAATCATTCTTGCTGTCTTAAATATTGCTTCTGTTTTTTTTTTCAAGACTTGAAAAAAGCTTTTTAGCAGCATTTTGATGAAGTGTTCTAAGTGCTGAACCATAACTCCACCTCTCGCACTCATTCTGAACTTATTTTAACTGCTCACTGCTGACCAAAAACATTAGGCTTTACCATTTGGTCAAAAAGATGTACTGCCCTGCAGGAAAGATTCTGACAAATTATATAAGGAAGCCAGTTTTACAAATACTGAAGAGCAATAATGCTTTTCTTTCATATAACTTTGTTTTTGGCATTTAATGAGAATACGGTATTAAGAGAGTCGGACACCGAAATAAAAGCTAAGCAACGGACTGGGCCATTTAAAACCCAAATCAAAATTAAAAAAAAAGAAGTTTGTTTTTAGCAAATATTATATTTCTTAGCTATTCAGACTTCCCTCCAACTCATAATGTCTGAGTACTAACATAAATTAAATTAAATATCACAATGTTAACTGCTTAGTTTTTTGCACAATCTCATGGTTTGATTTGCATTGTATGTCAGAACAACATCATCAGGATAGTAGGGTAAATAACACTGTCCAAATAGAATAAAGCAGCCCCAGCACTGGTGAAACAAACAAAAAGTCTTAAAACATGTTTCAAAAATCAAAAAGCTTAGAAGAATCCTATCTTACTCTCAAATACAAACAGCTCTGTTTCAAGTACAGGAAAAGTCCTCCATTTAAACTTTTACTACTCCTCATGATATTCCACCATTGTCATGAAATGCTTACACCCAATGACTTTCAGGAGTAATTTCTCTGAATACAGATTTACTACAGCTTTGGCCCTATGTTCAGACTACTGCATTCCCCTTTCTGCCATTACCCTCTCACATTCTGCATTTTAATATCTTTAAGCTCCCGGTAGACATGCAAGCCATCAGTTGCTAATTCCACTGAGACAGCACAAACAGGTTTTTTTCCCTTTTACTCAGCATTAAAAAAATCTGATCTTTTATTAATCAAGACAGGAATTACCCTGACTACATGTGGGTTTAATTTATCTCCTTAAACAAGTTTTACAGTTACCCAGAGCACAGTACCACTTAAGAATTTTACACAATGGGGATTTATCACAATAAAGAAATGCTTTAAAGTCAGATTTACAAATCACAGGTAATGAATACTGCTGGATCCTTCTATGACAACTACAAGCAGTTATTTTCAAGGAAGCCTAAGGTTCTCAATAACACTTAAGAACCTCTAGCACCTTCAGAAGACATCATGTTGAGTTGGCATATTGGTACCTCTATTACCTGCAGGAGGGAGCCTCCAAGAGCTATCCCCTACTACGTACTGCTCATCCTCCCCAGTGCCCGGGGCTCCAAAGCTGCAGGAGGGCTCCTGCTTCAGCCGCTCACCTCCAGGTGGAGGCTTTTCCCCATCCTGACAGCCCCTCCCCACACACACCAGTCTCCAGCCGTCCTTCCTCTCCCGCGTTGTGCTGTGTTTCTGGGCCCTGCATACGAACTGCTACTGCGCTCCGTCGGCGTCGCCCTCCCTAACAAGGCACCAACCTTCCCCAGCTCCACCGCCGAACACCTTCACCTTCTCGCCGAGAAAATGGCGACGGCGCCCAGCAACCCCCACCCCGTCTCGCGCCCAGCGGCCCCCTTCTCGCGAGACTACGAGCGCGCCCGAGCGCCTCCTGGCCGTGACGCGCTTAGCTCGTGCGCGCCGCCGCCGCCGCACGTGGCGCGGCACCGCCCTCGCTGCAAACAGCAGCTACGCGCAGGCGCGCGGGGGCGCGGCTGCACGTCCTCCCGCGCAGCCCAAGTCTCGCGAGACTGCGGGCGGCGCGCGAGCCTGGCCGTTACGGGGGACGCGCTCGGCTCGGCGCCAGTGCGCGGCAGCGCTCTCCTCGGCTATGGGCGTTATTCTGCGTTTTTCGGTGGCCATTTAAACGCTGTACCAGCACCCTGTGGTCCATATTTACTGCTTTGCAACCTCAGCTTTGCTGCCTTGAGTCCTGTTTTAGGGAGGCTAGCCCGGGGCCTGTGCTCACCAGAGCCCAACAAGAAGAGTTGAGCACTGGGTACTCTCTAGCCCACACCAGCTTCGTGCTGCTCTGGTCATACTGTATGCAGTAACTGTGTAGGTAGCTTAAGACAGAGAAGCAGTAATTGTAGGAGCAGAGCTGAAGAATGAAATAGAGCTAGCCCAGTCAGGGAGAGCTGAGGAGCAACACGTGAATATCTAAGAGTGAAAAAACGTGTTTCCAGTGAGGAGCCTGGAGAAGGTCGGTCAGGCCTTCAAGAGCTGTCTCATGGTAAAGTCTTCTGTTTCCTTTTCCCCTAATGCGCTAACTGCTTTTCAGATTCTCAGGGTGGATCATGAATCACTTGGGTTCAGCAGAAATGTTCACACAGCACTCAGTATGCAACTATTTACCTGAAAATAGTTGCTTGCTATTGCACAGAAGGGCTGAGCAGCATTCATCACTGCTGTTACAGGGCTATATCATGCCAGGGAAAGCTTGCTCCTCCCCCTCTGAGAAGAGGGCACGTGTATGATACTGCCTTACAGGTACTACAGGGAGTGCAAAACAAAGCTGAGGGAAATGTAGAACACAAATCAAGTGCTTCTATTTTCTGTGGTAGACTGAAAACAAGAAGTGATGTAAAGACAATGAAGGACAACAAATTACTGAGGGTCAAGTTGGGTATATTTGGATTACTTACTGTTATAAGAAACCAATACTAGTATTATCTTCTTTCTGCACGATCCAAACCATTCACTTTTAGACCTGCAATTAGTAGTGCACTGTATTATAAACATAAATTTATTTTTGTTCTTGGATTATAATAGTGGTCAGGCACACTAAGCAAACAGTTAAAGTCCGCTATGACAAAAACTGTACACGAATGGTGAAAACATGAATGTTTGAGCAAAAACTAATCAGAATTACCATGTTTGGAAAGAAAATAGTTGTGTGGAACGTTTGGTCTCAGGTATACATTAATTGCATTGTTCGCTATTGAAAATTGACTAACGGTAGTATATTCAGTTATGTATGATCTTAAGCATTATTAAGTAGGAAAGGCTGACAAATGATTACTGCGTGCCTTTTCAGTGCTTCTCAATCAGGTATGTTTGTTTCAGGGCTGAAACAAATGAGGTCATATCTCTTGAAGTCCTCAACCTTTTCCATAACAAATGCAAAACAGTATTAAGAGACGTGAAATTCAATGGAATGTGCAACATGTGAGACTCTCAAAAATTAGCCTTAGAGAAAAAGTGTAATTATAACATCTCCATGGTGCTTTAAGCAGTATTCCACAGTATTTTCATGGACTGGTTCTCATAACAGCATGGACTGGTTCTCATAACAGTGCTTGTTAGTCCTTGTGTGCAAGTAGATAGATGGCTTTTGTAGATTTACAAAATTTGAGGCATGCCAAAGTAATTAAGCATGTGGCTTTTTTAAAAAAAATTCTGTCAATTCAGTAACAGCAAGAATTATCATCCCAATACAGTGTGTAGATGTTGCTTAATTTTCAGCACATCAAAAGTAAAATCTCCAGATGTGTTCCAGCAGCATAATTAACATAATTAGCATAATAATAGGGATAACAGGACCAAAACCAGATCAAGAAAAGAGGCATCTTCCCTTCTCAGGTGGGAATTGTTAGAGAGAAGACCAGTAAAATTTCAAGCCAATTTTGCTCATTCACAACTTCAAAAGTTTTATAAGCATTTACTAACCCCTTTATCAGGATAAGACAAATACAGGTGCTAACTCACTTTTGTGAGTTTGAAAGCACCACTGTAAGTGACTTTCTTAAAAGAATCTGTAAAATGAGCCATAACTGAGCCCTGGACACTCCTGATGCAGCCAGTTAACCTTCCTTTCAAATGTTTGTTTAGGTGCTCAAGAGATTTATGGTCTAACAAAAGAGAGGAACTCCCACACACACTTAGGCTACCAAGAATACCTTCAGTGACTGAATGTGAATTCAAATGCCCTCCAGAATGAATAAGGAATTGGAAAACCTAGGCTACATTGTAGCTATTCTCTCAATGTTCATTCAGTAATCATCAGAGAATATTACAGTTCATGAGTTTTTCATTACATCATGCAATACAATTTGAAGACATCTTAACTGCTAGAATTTAAAAATGAGAAGTAGACTTCCAAGTAGAAGTCTCATCATTAAATCTTCTTCAAAATACTACACACTTTCACACATAAAGATTTCAATCAAAATCCTGCTGTATGATATTTAGTATATAGTCTTATGCTTTATACAGTAACCAGTATATTGCTCTGTAAACACCTTAATCCTGCTTTACAAGCTATTCTGTATGCCAGGATTCTATGTGCACAATCAGCCTGTATTTAAACCAAAAAAAGCCACTGTAGAAAAAGGTTTCTCAAACAAGTAAAGTGTGGTTTGAAACATCATGGGTTTTTTTTCCCCCTTCTCCTCTAACAGGATCACAACAACAGCTGCTTGCATGATGGATCTACGGAGATATCCTCTGGATGAACAAAATTGCACACTAGAAATTGAAAGTTGTAAGTTACTGGGGGGAGAGGGTTGCTTAAGTTACAACCGTGGATTGAAATACCTTCACAGGTTAGATAGCAGTAGGCAGTTGCTCTGATCCTAAACTTGCAGCGAGTTTTCAAATCGAAAATATTTAGTACATTTTTATAGCATGTAAGCCAAAACATGCTTAATACACAGTGTTTTGTTGATCCAAGCTGATAAGATGTCTTTCAAAGTCTTTTGTCAACTACAGAAGAGTTCCTTGATGATTAGATCAGAGGACAAAAACAGAACACTGGTCATCTCTATTGCTTACTAATCACAGAGCCTTAATAAATTACTTCACATTTGTGCATTCATCTGCAACATCAAGATTAAGATCCACCCAAAAAGGTTTTGGGAGGATTGTTCAGTTACTTACCCATACACTTGAAGGTTATAAAAGGAAAAACTTGAGTTTTCAACATAAATGTTAATAAGAGCCTTGCCATTGTCTTCCATGAGCTTGCATCAAGGCTCAAATTTACAAATTTTTATCATTCGTGTAGTCTTTAGAACTTTTATGATGATAAACTTCAAAGAATGATTCTGTCTTGAGGATTTTGAAGAGAATTTTTATTCAATTGCTGGTCAAACGAAAACCTGGAATACATTGACAGAGAGAGTACAGTCTGGCTAAACAAACTGATGAATACCAAGTAAAGCAGAGTCCAAGGCAAAATAATGCAGCAGTTTTCTAAGAACTTCCATTTTTCATATTACAACTGTTACAGGATTACACTGTTAAAGTGATGTTTTGTAATAATACTTCTTTCTAAAGTATCAGGGTGTAGAAATGATTAACAGTTTTCCCCCAAATCTACTATTTTGGTTCACTTACTGAAGGGAAAGAACAGAGTTTTATCCTTCAAATCTCCGTTTAGATGGATCATACAACATAACGAGGGAAGCAACCTGATCCAGGATTTAAGGGTTCTTCCTTAACTACGCAAAACATTTCCTACTATCTATGTTATCAACAAAAACAATGTTTTCCTTTTTTTGTAGTATAGCCCATTCTCTGCAGAAACTCATGAAGTTAGTTTTTGCTCTGAATTGATAAGAGGTTAAATTCCAATAAATCTAATAGGGTGAATTTTACAAAAGATTCTGTAAGTCTTCAATTGTTTCAGCCAGATAAATAAAAACATTTTCATAGTTTCAGAATGCTATAAAAGTGTAGAAATGTAGAAGTAGAAAATGTTTTAATAGTATAGTAAAATAAATATAAGATAAATAAGTTTTAACCAGAGAAGATAAAATGACTTTGAGCCGTAGAAAATTTTCCCATGAAAGATTTCAATTTAATCTGCAACCTCTGAAATAAAACCACAGAGGTTTTCATCAGTTATACAATTCATAAATGTCATACATCTTAACACATCTGTGAAGTGGATATTGTTTTTCTCTGTGAGGCACAGAAAAAAAAAACACACACAGTCTGTAGCACAGATGAGGCAAGATGGGCTATTAGCACAATATTTATGCTTGGTTATAACGTCTAATTGTTGGCGCCAGTAAGAAGGATACTGTTACTCTGATGCCTTATTTTAAGCACTGAAATGGTCACATACCTTCAAAATTGCCCTCCACGATGAAGTATTTTGTTCCTTTGTAAGCACATAATCAATATGAGCTTTCGTACAAATCAGTGGAGATGCAGCTTTGAATTTAGATTCTAAATTGCTTGGTAAAAGAATTTGAAATGTTTCTCCAAGAATAATTTGCTTTTGCAGCTTTTCTTGGATGGTCAATTTATTTTAGAAATCCTCTACTAGGTTAACAACAACAGACTTTTTATTCTGCCAGCAGAAGATTTCAGTCAAGTAAATGCTCACAGTAGGTTTAATGAAAATTACATTTATTAAAGAGCATTTTCTGAATAGAATCTGCTCATTTATTTCTTTAGATATGCAAAAATGCCATCTTCTAAGATCCTGGTGTTTTGGTACTGCAGATGGGCATATTGGAAAGGGAAGCAGGGAGACAGTACTCTCAAGATTCCCTGTGAAATAGCTCAATAGCTGCAGTCATCTGTCAGCACAATGGCTTATTCTCAGCAAGGTATACTAGTGATGCACACAGAAAACTCACCACAACAGGCAAAGTAGCATGGCAAGCTGTGCAAGGTTATTTTGCATCTAATGAATACTTGTCTTAGGCAAACACGCATCAGCCTTTTCTGTACATCTGCTTTCAGTTACCCCAGCCGTATCTATAATCGCTCTGAGTATACTGAAGCCCTGCCAGCCTACATCCCTGTGCATGAATGCATATTTGGCCATTGTCTTCTCATTCATGGAAAGCAAAGGTAATAGACAATCTAACTCCCTTTTCCAGTGCTGCCCTACTGTTCTCCCGGTTACTTTCTGCAGTGGGGCCCAACTAGCACAAGACTCTGACTGAGTATCCAGCATGCCACAGTACCTACAAAGCTACGCATTACACTGCATGATTGTCATTCTTATACCTGCGCCTTTTTGGGCTTTGCAGCATTTCTCACGACTACACATCTACTGTGACCATCTATGACCATCTCCAAAGCACAGGAAGGTGGTTTTGTCCAGTCCTACATTATATGTACAGTGAGTACTTTAACTCACATGGACCAAGTTCCAGAGCAGTATGG
Organism: Rhea pennata; assembly: GCF_028389875.1. Lineage (NCBI taxonomy): Eukaryota > Metazoa > Chordata > Aves > Rheiformes > Rheidae > Rhea > Rhea pennata. Next base: position 27,746,666 of record NC_084666.1, read on the forward strand.
TTCGCAGAAACCATCAGTCACTGCTTTGAGGAGATGTGCTCTAGGTTGCTGTTGACACTGACTTTCTTCTTCTGTTGCCTACTGTCTTCTTGGCTTCAGGAAGAAGGTAATAACAGTAATACTGAATTATTTTTTCATCCTACCCTTATTACCTGCTTTATTTCTTAACAGAATTTTTATTGTTGGTCCTGACAGTAACCAGTGCGAATTTGATTGATGCAGAAACAACAGATGAAACCAATGACAGATAGCAGAGACCTCTATGCAATATTAATCAGTTAGCCCTAAATCTAATAGCACTCAGCAGCATGTAGTCTGATATTGAAGAAAGATGTCTGAGGTTCAGCAGGTGAAAATTGGCATTGCTCCATTTATGTCAATCAAACCAGCACAACTTGCATTAACTGAGAATCTTGTATGTCTGATTTTTCATTAGTCTTTTCAAATGTTTGTTCCAAGTGGATGCTCTTCACTCAGCCTCGTCCTTTAAATTAGATCTGATCAACAGAGACACTGTAAATGAGCTTGGAAATAAACATCTATGGGAAGAGTTCAAAGCCTGTAGAAAATGCACATAACAGTTGGGAATTTAAGAAAAAAGCCTGAGCAATAAACCGAGTCAAAGGTCTGTATAGACATGGAAAATATCTATTCTGCAGTAGACTTGTTACAGGGGTAGCTATTAAATTAATCCTCACCCACCTGCAGATGAGTGAATACCTCCCTTCTTGCAGGGAGTTGCACACCTGCAGGTGCAATCACACAGCAGTATGATTGCATTATAAACAGCAAACAAAAACCTGAGAGACAAACAAATGCCTAGACACTAGAGCATGGCTAAGATGGATTATCTACTCCTCACATCATTGTTAAATATCCCTAAAAAAAAACCCTAAATATTATGCATCAATCAGAATTTTTATCTCTTCTTCTAGTTCTTTGCCCAAGGAACCTGGGGCTGCTGAGCGGTTCCATGAACAAGAAATTCTGGAAAGCATGTCTGCTAGCAGATTTCACACTTAAATTCACAAGTGTTATACATGGCACTGTGCTGCCTCCTTATGTTTCAAATCTTGTCTTCTTTCTCAGCGCAGTCTTGCTGATGTATCAAGGGTCAGACTATGGCTGGGCTGTTCATGGATGTGAGTTCAGAAAAACTGCTGAAGACAGTGCAGCACTCTGCTTTCCCACTGCTCTCTCTCAAAATGAGAGCTTCATCCCAGAAGGGTGGCAGGAAGGTGGCATCCAAGTGAGTTCTCTCCCCATCCCAGTGTGCTTCCCCCCGTCTAAACCAAACAATCTGAAGACATATTTGGCCCTTCAAAAGCTCAGTGCTTCCCATTGCATTCACAGCAGTTCTGTAGCAATGCTAAAGCACATCAATATTGCCATACATACGACCTGGTCCTCTCCAGTAAATTTCTCTGTGTTCTTAAGGGAGCCTGTCTCCTACGGTGGAAGCATGCTCTGGAGAAATCAGGCAATTCCACAGATGGCTTGCTCTTAAGCTGCTCGGAGAGGATATGAACATAGCACAATCTGTGAATAGAAAAGCTGTGACTCATTCCACCTCACAGGGATGCTGTGGAAATTAGCCAAAGACAACCCCCTGAAAATATGAAGTGCTAAGAGTTTTCATTATTAATACTTACGTGTGAATAATATAATGCCCTGCAAATAGCAGGGCACTATACCAGACAGGAATGGGAAAAGTAGCATATAATCAGGACACTGGCCTAATGTCTCCAACAAAGCAGCCAAAGCAATGCTAATGTATGCTTCTATTGAGCCAGCAGATTATTTTCATTTACAAAAATAAATTTCTAGCTTTCCTGAAGCTCTCTTAAACAACTGCAGAGGCTAGTTCTGCACAGCTGACAATCAGAGAAATGTATACATTTAGGAGCAGGAAAACATTTTGGTTGTATGTGTTCCTTCACACAAGTTTTCACTGCTTAGCTCAGATAGTTCACCATATTTCAAGTTCTGTGGAAGCAGATGGGAAGAACACATGAGAGGCTTTGTATCTATTCCAGTGCCTAATAGTGTGATGACCACTAGGAATGTCTGTATGTAAAAAGAGAAGATTTTATAATTGGAAAAGCTTTGTTGGCAAAGCTGGAATATATAATAATCCATTTCTCATAGATTAACGTTAAGGACAGTTTGAGCAGGGAGGATTGGACTACATGTTCTCCAGCAGCCCCTTCCAACCTCAATCATTTTGTGATCCTGTGACAGAGGAAATTGTGCACTTGGTAGGCGGTTAGTCAGAGTACTTGGCATTATCATGTGAGCTCTGATGGATGTCACTTTAGCAATTTAAGATGTTAAATCCCCCAGCTTTGTTCTGCTATACCAGGTAGCCTCTGGCAAGGGGTAGAACTGAAAGCTTAACATTGGCCTATAGCAGTTCACAACCAATGCTTTGGCACAAGCCCACTTTCATTACCAGCAGGCTCAGAACTGGCATGGATGAGGTCAGAAACACGTCTTGTCTGATAAAGGTGCAGTCAGAGGAAGAAGGCAGGCAACCAGAGACGATAATATCAAACTGCTGCAGCTAAATCTTCCAGACCTTGTCTGTCAGAGACTTTTGACTGCACACAGCTGCCGACTCTAAGATCTTTCATTATAAATAGAAGTGTTGACCTCACTGCTGCAGCCAGAAGGTGGGATACTGTTATTGCTATAGTACTCTTTGTCACTTTGAAGTTGCCAGTATCACACTCACATCATGGCCCTGTGGGCTAAGCTTGTGTCTGACTTGTACTCAGCAGGAAGAAAATGATGTGCAGAGATCTCCATCCCATCAATAAATTAAATCCCCACTTGGGTCTCTGTTCTAGCATCCCCCCAACTTAAGTGAAATGTGGGTCATTGTCACAAGGAAGGGAGCCAGACTGTGCTCCCATTTGGCATCGTTATGGTCTTACTGGCAAGCTACCATGTGTTACATGTCTGAGCAGATTATCAGAACTGTCCCTCCTGGCCTTAAAAATTATGTCTCTATGACAACTGTGATGCTGCAGCATGATTCAGGAAGCTACACTGCAACAATTGCTACCATTGAACCCTGCTTTAACCTTATAAGTAGCACTGTTAGTAACCAGTTCACTTACATAGGAGAACTGAACAAGCATAGAGAAGCCTGAAAAGTGTGAGCTTAGGGAAAAAGAGGAAGATTTAATTAGTCAGGTGCAGTATAGAAAAAGGCAGTTCTTCCTTGTCTCCATTGTTTTTATGGCCCTGTCTACTTCAAATAGAAATAGACATAACACTAAATACATTTAATGCTCGAATAATATAGCAACCAACTTAACGTGACATTGCAGTGAATCAATAAATATTCCACTGGAATCGTAGATCATTTGTTGCCAGAGAAAAACAACTGTGTTCATACCTAAGGCTTCATTGTCACCTCTGTTGACACAGAGTGATCTGACAGAATGAGATTTGAACAGATTTATCACAGCTCCCTGCTTGAGACATGATTGCATTGATCCAGAGTATGATTGCATTTGAACTAGCAAGGATATAAGAACCTACACCTCAAACAAAAAGGGCTATTTTTATTACAGATGTAAAACCTGTCTTAAATCCAGGTTTTCCCAGACAGCTTTTTCTTTGCTTGTCTGCAGCCACCAGATATTTAGTAATTTATTCATGCCTGACAGTAAAAATTCACTAATGAATATGAGAGTGCTAATACCAGATGCAGCCTGATCTTTGGGCTATATCTACCCATGCCTTTTCCCTAAGGTAGCCAAAAACTCCCAAAAGGACTTCTTGTTTCATCCTGCTTCCTCCCACCAAGCATAATTGGTTGCTTGTCCAAAGGCATCGTTTCTCCCCTTCCAAAGGATTCTGCTTGAGCCAGAGAGGAGCAATCAGGACAAGGTAGACAGGAAGCAACAGTTTTAACCAAGGGATTGCTAAGATCCGGCCTCTACATTTGGTACGCTGTCATTTACGCTGTGTCTTGCTCTCAGACCTCACTCCTGAGGCACCCCGGAGGTGCAATGTAGGATTTGGTTGCTCAGAATATTATAAAAGCAAGTTGCAAGGTATCATGGGCAAAGCAGTCTTGTCCTGGGGAATTTCACTAAATTAAGTTTACTATCAATTAACAAACTTGTAATTACTGAATCAGGTATTGAGAAACAAAAACAACAAAAAATTAAACACTTAGGGAAACACCTTTTCCCTCCTTTCCCAGCTCAACTTCAGTTCAACACCTCTCCTCCCCCCTTCCTAGTCTCCACTTCCACTTTTTTGCAACCAGATGTTACACCTGGGCCCTCCAAATCCCTTCTGTAAATACCTTAGCATTAAACTACCGTTCCAGCCAGACTGCAAGTGCTCTCTATCTTTTAACATACCTACTGCAGAGCACATGCTATTCCTGAAGAAGAACAACAGGGTGACCCAGGAAGGGGCTGCACTATCTAAACACAGGTGTTTCAGTCAGGAGCAAAACAAAACATTGTGCGAATGTGAAGGCCACAGAAGTTTCTACTTGTCCATCTTGCTGGGAGCTATGAAAGCACACCAGAGTCAGTGACCCTATCAGTTGCACTTCAGATCTGACCTTTTTAGAAACTGGAGCAAGAGGAAAAAGTCTACTGTAAATTTCATGGGGTAAAAATATTCTGACATTTTTTTTCTTTGGGAAGACCTATAACCTGAATACAGAGGTTTCAGCAGATTACTTTGAAAAAGAAAATAAATCATGTATGCAGGAGAAGAGGAAGAGGCGTAAGTTCAAAGATAAATAGAAGAAGGGCGTAGGAGGAGGAATTAGTTTACAGGGTAGGGGGTAGAAATCAAGGGCAAGAGAAGCAGAGTGTTTCAGAAAAAGGAGAGACAGCATGCTACCAGGAGCTTGTCCCACTTGTTGGAAACTGGGGCATTTACTTCTTCCTGGCTTCCCTCAGGAGTTTCACTATCTTGGGTTTTCTGAACTTTGGGGCATTTCTGAGCCAATCTTTCTCTTGCCTGTGAGCTGGGATCTAGAAGATACTGTCCTTATACAGGTGTGTGAGGTCTAATTCTTTCCTTTCTGTCTGCTTCTCACAACAGTCCAGATTAAAGGAAGATGCTTATTGTGCTGGGAGTCAGGAGACAAGTCTCTCTGTGTCAGCAATGCAAGTTCTGAGCTCTGGGACATAAACCCCTCTCCCCAAATACTTCAGAGAAAATAGGAATGCCAAACTGTACATCAGAAATACAAAACTGAGAAATGGGTGTACACTTAAGAACAGGCAGGCTTGATACATCCTCAGGCTCCAATACTGTCACAGGAGGGTAAGGAGGACACTCTAAGACAATTGAATGAACCAAACCATTCACACCTTTCAGAAATCCGCATAAATCCATGGCATGTTTGCATATAGATGAGAATGCTACACGGAAGAACATGCCATTTCATTACTGAAAAATCTGTTCCAGTAAAGGCTGACCCTTCCAAGTGATCAGACATCTTACTTAGAGATGTAGTTCAGGTCTGATAATAGCACGACCATCTCAGCTAGAGGCATGAATATGCTCTTCTTCCTGGCCAGCATATAGAACAGTTATAAAGTACATTGACTTATATATCAAAGCTGGCTTAAGAAATTGTCATTGCTTTTTGCCTCTCCATTTATTCAATAAAAGTGTTTGGGAAGCTTAGCCAGAAGCTAAGTGAGCTACTTCAGTGAAAGGGATACAGCTGAAAAAATACTCTCCTCCCACCTCCTCCCAAAGCACTTTCATGTATATTTGTAGCACATGTGCACATTCATTGATACTTCCTGTCAGAGAATTGTTTGGGAACAAGTATACTTACTGGACTTTGTTTCCATAAATCTTGTCTATTTGTATAGCAGCAGTTCACCAGTCTTGGTGTGTGCAAATAGGTATGTGGAGACTTCTTTCAGTGGAGCTGCCTGTCAGCAACACGCCTTCACACAGCACACGAAGAGACAGAGTTCCTTTTATTATCTTCTGTCCCACTTTACTCCCTAGCCTCATAGGCCCCAAGTAGGGCAGGCCTGGGGATTGCAACTAGGTTCAGTCAGGAGCCAGATCACCGGACAAGTCCACAGTGGTGAGGCAGGTCCAAAGTCAAGCCAGAAAGTCAAAATTAGCTCAGGGTCCAGGTCATCGAGGCACAGGCATATAGGGCAGAGGGTGAAAGTCCCACCTTAAAAGCAGCTCCTGAGAAAAGGGAGGGAGAGGTGGCACTATTTAAGCTTCTTCCAACTTTATCTTAACAGGTCTTATCAGGGAGCTGGCCTTGAGCATAGCCAGCTACACTCCTAGAAGACAGTATGCAGTCCAGGCCCTGACAGCTAATGCACAACAGTCCAGAGATAAACAAGATGTTATTAGAATAACAGTCAGGTCTATGCCCCTGTTTTATCACATTCGAATTAATGGAGCTGTTAATACAATTGTAATATTTATTGTGTTGATAGATACTGTAGTGTTCATTGTATGAAGGGCTTTTTCCACATGCTTAAGAGTAGCAGTTAGTGTTCTGCTGAGAACCTCAGGCCATATGGAAAAGTAGAAACAAAAGCAGAACAATTAGTAATTGATATACAATTCAGATTATTGCATTATGATCAGGATAACTGAAAACAGACCTCAAGAGAAACCTAAACACAGATAGTGAGTGCTTAGAGATTAGTTCATAGTGGCTACGCAATACATACAGCCTCATGAAAGGTAGCACAAAAGTATTAAATCTAGAATAAGGGGAATGTGAAGCAAAAAGGAGTTGCAGTTGAACAAAATTAACTTGGCCATTCATTAAAAATATTTTTCAATCAATCTCTTCCGTTTCCTTTAGTGCAGTGTAATTTTGATACAGACTTTTGCAAGCAAACATAGTAAGAGGATAAGTCTCGACATGTGCTGTGGGAAATGCTCCTGCAGGCATTAGTAGCAGCAATCTTGTGAAGGGGCAGTTCTGTCAGGCTCTCCCTGACATTTGCTAGCTGTAAGTGATCTGAGATTCTTAGCATTTCATCCAATTCACAACAGTAACCAGTGTGTATGTGCATCTCCATCAGTTAACCTATCATCCTTGCCTTCTGTATTTCTGCTGCTTCCTACTATTTATGCTTGAGTTCACAGGGGATCTGCCATGGATCAGACACCTTAATTCAAGCATCTAGCTGCTACAAACCCTAACAAAAGAACAGTTAACTTTGAGAAGACAGAAAAACACACTGTCACAGCACACTTGTAAAACAAGACAGTACATAGGAAACATGCTAGCAAGAGCTGGGTTGGAAATCGGAATACATAAAACTTGTACTATAATCCCATATACTGACCATTCTGACAACAAATTGACCACTGTCTGGGGAAAAATATGTTTTGTAAATTGAAACTCTTTAATATTAATAATCTCTAAAGACATTCAGGTAATATATCCTGTATCATCCTATATATCCCATATAGAATGCACCCACTGAAACTTTTATCACCACAAACTCACTCTCAGAGTGATCATCCATGGAGACTTCACATATAGAGAGAAGTTAATATAGATCTAAAATTTCCAAATATAGTTCAAATGCCAGTCTTCATCATTGCAGAGAGCATTCTGGCAGCAAAACAGGAGGAGTAATTTTGAAGTTGGGAGTGGCATGAACATCCACAGCAGAAGACACACAGCGTTGGGATAGAAAGCTTAGCATGGAAAAGAGTAGGTGGAGCTGACCAAGATTTTTTGCGGATACATTTTGGGAAACTGAGAAGTTTATCAAATGGCACTGCATTTGTTTGGGGTTTTTTTCAGTGAAATTAAAAATATTTTCTTTTGGCTCAATTTAAGTCATTCCTTACCCCTCATTTTTTTAATTTAGTCACCAAGCCAAAAAAATTAGTTTTTCGCAGTTCATTAGTGTTAAGCTATGGAGACTGCTGTGCTCATACACTTTGGAAGGATTACTTTTCCTGAGGGATTAGAGCCATTTATTGTATTTTCACAATATATTTGTACGTTGCAGACAAATTTAGAAGTTATTCAAGTGTGGATAGTATAGTTTATTACTTTCCCTTTTTATTTTTTAAAAAGTGGCTAGCTTGTCTTTATATGGTTATGCAGATTTTAATAGCAAATACTTGATACCCAGCAATTTAGTACCCTTGAAGGAATGTGAAATTAGCCAAGTCAGACACCTACGTGGTATATCTTAAGCACTTTCTGTTGCACACAGCAAAGTATATCGTTCTTCACTTCAAATACCTTTGTTATTTTAATATCATTTCAGTAGCCTCAGAACTACTGCTAGTGGGCCCAAATAGTCCCCTAATAGCCACAGAGGAGAGCAAAGCTGGGGGCATAGATGCTTCTCACATCAACTTCAGCAGGTCTGAATCTTCAGTCACTCTTGTAGGCTACAAGCCAGATAAACAACAAAAGGAATAATTGAATTTGCTTTTCAGAATATGGACTCATTTAGAGGGGGGGAGGCAAAGGCTTGACTGTTTGCAGATACAGTGACATACAATTTCAGACACTCATCCACTCTTCCACTCAGAAGAGCTCTCTTCCACTCACTGCACAAAGGCAAGCCCTGGCTCTAAGCCTGCAGCTCTTTAGTGATCCACTGAGCAGCTCTAGACAGAGCAGAAAACACTCTGTGATGATCTGGGCTCCTTGGGCTTACGTGGGCTGTGTTAAAGGGTGCATTTCCTAGCTGCAGCCTCACCTCCCTCTCTATCATATGGTTCATTGCGGGGGTCCTACCTGGGGAGAAGAGAAGCTTTAGAAGACATACATGGTGGGAGACGAGCTCTTCCCCTTCTCCAGAAGAGAAGAAATTCCAGATCTGGAGTTTATTCCACAGGAATACCTGTGTTCTGCTCTTAAATGAGTCTCCCATTGATTTCCTAGGGAGATATACATATGTACCTGGGATGAAAATCCCGTGCAGTACTTCTCAGTCTTTGTAATATCCCAGTGACATTCTAAGGGGTTATTAAGTTAACACAAATCCACTGCTCGTCAGGTTCAAAAGTGATATCAGACTGAAATATGTCTGAGACAGGGCTTTCCTTGATGTATCTAGGTGCCTGAGGCACTCTCAGATTATACAAACCCTGACATTCATAGTCTGAAGAAGGGCATGACTGGTGTCACCAGAATGCAAGATTGTAGGGCTGGTATGATAGCTCTAGGTAACTTTCTGTTAGTAAAGAATAATTTTATGTTTCTTTAGTCAGAGAGCAGCAGCAAAAATAATCTCTGGATGTCATTTCACATTTTTTGAAGAACTGACACGTTGTGCTTTGAGATAATACAATTGCACTAGGATGTTAGAACCTTAAGTATAGTTTGTGCATTTATTAGTCTTCTGCCAAGTTGTGTGTAAAACAAAACCTAGAACAAATTGTAAGATTCAGGTACTAACAGATTCACTTTAATTTGTGAGAATAAAGTTTTGCCCAAAATGCATTTGAGTTTACAGATATTAAACTTCAAGAAATTCTCTATACAGTACCTGTACAATCTGGAACTTGGTCTATGCCTAGTGCTCCTTCACACTGCAGTGATACGAGTAAATAAAAAAGTAGTGCCTCAGGTCTCTAAAAGGACTGCTTAGCTGAACTAACACAACAATAACATGAAATAGTTTTATTAAATGGGCAGTATATTCACATGCTAGTGCTCTAGTCATCGGAGCAATCCGCTGAATTGAGAACTATCAGTCAGGTAAAATTCTTAATACCTCTTCCATTAGCTTTCTGCTACCAATTTTAACAGCTTTATTTCATACAGATTTATCTTCTTTATAAACTTACATCCATTTTTTCCTACAGGAGTAAACTGTACAAAGAAACAGTGGTCATTTTCAGCAAACCTGAGTGTGTGGGAAACTTCAAGAAAACATTTACCATTTCAGTTACTTCTGAAATATTCATCCTTTTTTTTCCCCCTTGAAAGCATCATTTTTGGTCCGTGCCTGAATGGCAGACCTCAGTTCATCAGTATTATACAGAAATAGCAGCACAAACTTTCCCAGATTGCCAGTCCAATCTCCCTGGCTATACAGGAATTATCTGTAGATAGGTGCACTTTTCTGTCCCTCAATCTTTTGAATATCTGTTAACATTAAAGTTCAGTGCTGTTTTCTACAATGGACATCTGTCTATCAGCATGTAGATGAAAACTGAGTTAGACAACAATTCATTTCATATAAGGCACTGAACTCTGGGGTCAGTGTTGCCTAGCCATAGTGCTGATGACAAGGGAAAGTGGAAAGGCAACTCTGAGCACAGTGCTCAGCCCTTTGAGCTAATCAAACAGTAGCTAAAGGTTGCTAGATTATTCCCCAGTAAATCTGTTCCTGCTGGTAAGGTGAAGTTTTGATCAGTATCAATGACTGACTTTTGACTCAGAATGTATAGTTATAATTATTTTTATATCATTCATATGTATATGTGTGTATATACACACACACACACACACACACACATATATGAATATATATATAGGGAGAGTGTGTTATTCTCCTGTGTAGTCTGTCTCCATTCTTACTCATTTATATTCTGTAAGTACCTATGAACATTAAATTACCTATGGGGGGCTCTTCCTGAGAAGACACAGGGTTATTTAACATATTACCATTTCTAATCCAATCCACGTAGAACATGACTACCTATATTTGAATTCATGTTTAGGAGCAAAGCAACAGAACTATTAATTCAAATATTTGACATCCTTATTGTGGACAAGAATTTGCATCAACAAGATTAGGGACACAGAATATTTGGAGTGCTCTGATTGTATGACATCGGACCTTTACATGGAACGTCTGCCCCTCCAGTATCACCTAATACTGCTGAGCTGTGTGTCTTCCTCTACAGAAATCTGCAGATACTAAATAGACTTAGTACACTCCCTACCAAAAAAGCTCATTCTTCTACGTCAGCGTATGAAATCAGCATATTCATTCCCTAGTGGATAAGGAAAAGTGGCAGCTGTAATGGTATCATGGACAGCCTGGTGTCAAAAAAGCCATTAATCTCTTCAGTACAAAACTACATTCTACTCCAAAATCCAATGCATTGCTCAAGGGAATATGCAACTTGTTGATTCTCATTATTGGTACAGACTATACAGGCATACCAGACTCGTAAGGCCTAACGTTTGTCTACATACCTGTCTTCTTTGGCTTATCAAACATTTATCAGGGTGAAATTAATAATGGAACATATTGGCAAAGCGTGCTGTGTTCTAAGCCATCTTTGCCTCAGTGCAGGAGATGGATTAGATAACCTTTCAAAGTTTCTTTCAGCCTTTTCTTTTCCTATGGCGCTTTTTGAGCTTTGTTCTTGCATTTACTCACATTACTGAAATTGCACAACAGAGTGCTGCTAACGTGAACAGAGAAGAGTTTGCTCCAGATGTCTGCTTTTCCCTGAGAAATGTTTTGGCTGTGTTTTACTAGTAACTGGACACATTTTCTTTCACACTAGACAGTAGAAAGGAATGCAGAGGAGTAGTTGGACCACGACGCTAGGTTTGATTCATGTGGTTTTTGTCAGATTCTGTCCCCTTGGTGCACTTCAGGTCCCCTCGCAAAGTGGAGAGGGATCAATTTTGCATAGCATTGAAGCCTATCAATGAAAATTAACATATATTATCTTGGTAGTAACAGAATTTTGCTATTTTCTACTGTAGTTTTGCAATTTTATACCAATGATTCCTGGCACAAGTTCAGTCTCAGCAGCAGTAACAGCCCAAAAAATGCTGGTAGCTTCACTGCTTAGCCCTGCTGTGTACTGCAATATGTGTCAAGGTGTTTAAAATGATGTTGGCTTATCTCAGTCCCTTAATGGTGGTAAATTTCTGCAACGAGATGACAATGCAATCCAAGCATCATAAGCAGTGAGAGTTATTTCTGTAGAACTAAGACTGGAACTCAGTCCAAAGCTTCATTTTTTTTCCCTATTACAGCTATAAATCTATTTGCCAAGTAGAAATCTGGATTTTTTTTTTTTTTTGAATTTTGGTTCTGCATAGGCCTTTTTTTCTCCTACCGTCCTTGACAACATAGAATATTTACCTATAGTGACAAATGTTAAGTAGATGGGGAAAAAAAAACAATTAAAACAGTGGTCAAATAGATCTACATTCCATTCTGTGATCTTGTAAGATAATTAAGAGCAACATGGCTTTTTTCAGGCCAGGATTTTTCCCCATTCTAGTGTATGGATTCAGTAATATGAAACTGTTTTTTCAAGTTATGCATGCAGAAAAGATGTAATAAATGCATAATAAGCATGCATTATAAAATGTTTTCTAAAAAAAAAGTGGTATTTCGAAAAAATCGAATAGTTGGAGCTCTTTTTGTAACAAATTTCATATAGAAAAGTACTTTTGGAGGTTTTAATACTTTTTCATTAAGTTATTTTTAATTTCAGCTGAATTAATTTTTTCTTGTAGCTCAAGATATTACTTTAAATTTTTTTTCCAATTGTGCATAAATTGAAAATTCAGCTACTCACATAGCCAGAACACTAAGAGGATCATGAAAATTTCTTTCTTATAATTTATTTTAAAAAGCCCAAATGCTGGCCTAGTATTTTCCTCAGTTGTAATCTTTCTGAAAAGCTTAAGCACCTGAATTAAATAATTAAAAATTATTTTCATTACCACACATGAGGCACAACAATATGGCACAGAAATGTAAGGTTTACTTGTATAAGTCATATTGGAATAAGCAAACAGCACACAGGGTCTTGATTTGTACACAGTCGATCTTATCCTGTTGAAAATGGAGGTCCCTTAAATGAGAGAACAGGTTTTGACCTGACACAGTAGAACACAGAACAGATGGACCTGGATTTCTTCATAAAGTGTAACAGCTGTATCTAAATTTGGGGGAATGTGCCTGGCAACAAAATGGGAGCACTTAGAAGTAGATCTTAATTAGTCAAATGAGGTAAGTGCTCAAGGGCAAGATGCGTTTACAATACGAGCAGACAAAACTATGTACCATGCAGTATTGACTGAACTAAATTAATTGAATGCTAAGCAGCTGGACTACAGTTGCCAGTGTTTTTTTACTGTGGTTATAAATAGTTCTGTTCTCTTTTTAACTTTGTAAAGCAATTCAAGTCAGAAAAACTTCCAGGATTGTGGCTTAGACTGTGATAACCATGACTGTGTACTAGTTTCAGATGAGAAAGAAAGACCAGGAAACTGAGGGAAGAAAACAATGATCTGTATCAGCCCTAAAGATTCTTAAAGTGCATTCCTGACAGTACTAAAGGCAGGTTAGCTCAGGCTAGTTCGTGTGAAGGAGAGGAAGTCCTTTGACATAGCTGAAGAGGTAAGGGACTGTAACCTTGGACTTCCAGAAAAAGTCGGTTCTTAGATGCATAGATTCTGTCTTGACACACTGAGATCTCTCTTATCCAAAATCAGTCACTCCCAGCCTGCACTGCCAGGATCAGAGTAGAGTGGATTTGTGGTATGCATTTTGCTATGCCAAAGATGGATTTCTTTCCCTTCCTATCAAACCAGGAGGAAGTTAAGGATAGAAGAGAAAAGAAAAAAAAAAAAAAAAAAAAAAAAGTGAATGTTACCGGAAGATATAAAGAGCTTTGGTTAAACTTTCTACAAATTGAGATATAGCTGGTATCCAGTATAAGTATCCATCCAAAAGACAGGAGAGAGTAAAAGCTCAAAATGCATAGAGGAAAAAGGCATGAAAAAAAAAAGAAAGAAAGAAAGAAGAAGGCCAGGACTTCTGGCATCTGCTACTGGAAAGAAACAAACTCTTTCTCCAAACTCTCAAACCGTACAGGGCATTCTGGTACCAGCAACAAGTGAATCTTAATGGAGGGAAAGGAAAGTATGGAGGTTAGTCTCTTCATGCATAATTTCAGCACTGATCTTCTGCTGGTTAGAGCTCAGTTAACATGAAGATGGGATTTAAGAACTTTGGTTTCAATGACACAGGAGAATAGATAGAATTGAGGCAAAGAAGGAAGAAACATGGAAGCACCTAAACAGGTAGATCCACAGCACGTGGAACTACCAAAAAAAATGAAGCTCCATTTTAAAACTCTACATTTTAGAGCCACTGAAGCCACTTTATAGCTGAGGAACTAGCTCAGAGTTTATATAAACCAATGGATGAAGGCTGTAATTATCAGGGCTTATCTGTGCAGCTGTACCAGTTACATGTACAGTTACACAAATATCCAGCTTGCAAAAGTAGACATACTCAGCTGTCAACTGGTCAGGAACATATACTGCACACTTACTTTGCTGAAAAAGTTTGGGCCCTAGAAAGTCATTAATATCATTGCTACTAATTCTGAGAGAGCAGGACAAAATTTCTTGAGTTCAAAGTTAAATCACTGGCACTCCTCGCTGAATCGTGTATATAAGTGACCTCTGAGTTTTCAGTGACACTTTGGCCACAGAATTACAATGGGCAGGTCACTTAATACTAAGCAAAATGTGTGGACTTGACCAAGATTTTCTAATTGCAGTTTAACTTGCATCAATTACACAACGATGTGTAGAGTGAAAGTCTCTGAACGTTTGGCTAAAAATCAGCACTCCACTAATGGAGTAAGAAAATAAGTCATAGAGCCAAAAGAAATAAAATCTGGCTGCAGTAGAACATTTCAGACCCTAAATAGCTGTAATGTCTTGGACAGAGTCTTGTCTAGCCCATCATGTTGCCTCTAATAGCAGCCAGTCGCACAAGTCTAGGAAACTAGAAAAGAATGTGGCATGTATGTAGTAATATTTCCCCAGAAAACTCCTCCAGTTAGTATTCTTCAGTTTACTACTTCCCAAGCCAGAAATAGTATCATTGTGCTTAATAACCTGGATAGATTTCTGTTCCACAAATATATAATAGCTTCTGAACAAATGTACATTTGACACCAACATCACTTTGTGCAATGAATTTTGCAATTTATCTACATACTGTGTTTCCCTTTTATTTCTTACAGTCACTACACAACACCATTTGTCACCCTCTTGGTCTGGTAGTGTAAGGTATCACTAATAATCATTCCCTATTCAAATTCTCTATTTTAACTTAAGATTTTATAGGTTTCTGTCATAACATTCCCTAAATCACCTTACTTTCAGGCTGAAGAATCATGACTGAGTCAATCCTTCCTTAAATGGAAGCAGATCTGTCTGTGATCGGCTTGATGGCTCCTCTTTGGAACCCATCTAGTACTCAAATTTTTGAGAAAGAAAACTGCAAGTAATGCTCAATATATGGCACAACATAGATTTGAAAGTGTAAGAAAACAAGCAAGGAATTTTTCATTTGCTCTCCATTTCTTTCCTAGTAACTCCTTCATTTGTTTGTTTATAGCTAATGAGAATGAAACTCTTAGTAGTAAAGAGGAAAAAATTAATACCAGTATACCCTGTAGTAGGTATTCTTGCACATGAAAATCCTACCAGATAAAATATGTTATGTGTATTTCTGATTGAGCACTACATAATATTTATTTTAGACTGAATAAGTCCTCTGAGGTAACTGGCATAATCCAGGAGAAGGAAACAAGTGGACTGGTAAAGCGTTTTCCGTACAAGTTTGGCTACTTCTGTGACTTTTTCAGAAACCTACAGAGACTCTATTATAATGTTTCCGTCTATTAAGACTAGAGCAATATTGAGAAGTCCTGTTGTATTAGTCATTAAAGAGATACTAAGCAAAGATAAACAGTCCCTCTCACAAAGAGCTTCCAACCTTGTATCAAGTCTCAGTGGCAAATGAAATTTTAAAAGTTAGAGAGGCAAGAAAGGTAACAAGTAACAATGAACCAACGTTAAAGATGTTAGCACAATAAGATCCAAGGTTACAATTCACTCCCTGAACTAGATTAAGGTGTTGCAAGAGTGACTTTATGCTGTAATAACATTTATTTTCTGCTTTTAATGGATAGGAAGTGATGTCTCCAACTGGGATGGAACAGATTGCCCGTATGTTAAATTTCTTCTTATTTGAGAAACCTTCTTAAATAACTGATAATTTGTAATACTGCAACAGTATCCTTTTGGGTCAATGTTGCTTAGGCTAAATTCTGATTCATATCCCCAGTTAAAATATACTAGCTGCCTATAGAAAGGGAAAGGCTGCCTTCCTTCAGTTCAGCCTGTATTCCTCACTGAAAAAAAGATCACATCCGTAAAAAACAAAGCTGGCAGGAAGCCATTTCAAGTGATCTGACCACTTCAATGTTAACTAGTGACATTGCTTTTCAAACCAGGTCTTCAGAGCTGTGGTGCTCTGGTCACATGCTGGGATTACTGTGTAGTACAATTGATTTATCACTGTGTGGGACCACTTCAGTGGTGTACTGGAGAGATACTTTATCTTCTTGTTTGAATATAGTCATAGAAATGATAAATATTTGAAACAAGAAAACAGATACTATAAAAATACATTCAGCAACAAAGACCAAGTTGTTAGGAAAGGGATGACCCAGTAATGATAGAGAATGGTTGGGTTTCAGGCTCACATCCTCATATAAGGTGGATGATTTGGGGCAATTTTGTTTGTCTGGGCCTCAGCATCTGAAATATACTTTTGAGATGCCTGTTCTATTTAGACTCAGATTTCTAAGGCAGAGACCCTGTTGCTGGGTGTTTTTGAAGTGCCTGTGCTGGAGCATCACGCTGAAAACAAGACCCCATTTGTACATCACAGTAGTAGAATATGTAGTAGTAATAGTAGAACTATGACTTTATTTGCAAAATTAATGTAAAGTGGGTCTTTATTTATCCCAGAGGTACTTGAGATGGTAAGGGCTGCAGGGGAAAATAGAGCAATCTGATGGCAATAGCTAACACTGTTAACCTCTGCTATATCACAATGTCAGCAAGACTAAAATATTTTTCCCCTCTGGGAAAATCCATTTTTTCCCTCAGCTTGAATCTAGTTACTTTTTTGATCTGTGGTACTTCTGCCTATAATTGTTTTCAATTAATCTTTTAGCTGCTGGTGTAGAAGTAGGAAAACGAACTGTCGACACATCAAGGATTGTATGTATCATCGTTCCTAGATTTTTTTTTTCTCTATGGAGCTGAAGTTAAATATCTGGAGCTGAGTGATAAAATGTATTTTAATGATTTTGAAGCTGGAAAAAAATGCAGCAAGTAAACAAAGGCTTCAATACATCAAATTGTTTGCATGGAATCTTTATTAATAAATTAAAAAAAAAAAAAAAAGCTTAGCAATCTCTTATTACATAGGTCAACAAAAGCACACACAGAAATCCTGAGTTTAATTGTTTAAGTGGTCTAGACTGCTCGGGATGTCAGCACAGCAATTGGGCCATGGTCACTCTAGAAATGCGAGGAAATTTGCTTAAATCCCAGCGAATCCCCTGTATGAAATCCAGCAGTTCAATACAGTTGCATAGGTGAAGCTGCTTAGCACACATTGGCATTCTGAAATCCGACTGTCCTGTAACGTAAACCTAAAGTAGCCACGACAGGAGGCAGCAGCAGGAGTAACCCTTTAGGTAGCCCAGGCTCCCGGCGCCGAGCTGCGGGCGGCGCGGCCGGGGCCGGGGCCGGGGCCGGGGCCGGGGCCGGGGCCGGGGCCGGGGCCGCGGGCCGCGGGCGCCCCCCAGCGCACGCCTTGCCGCGGCCAGAGCAAACGTGTCCCGCGGGCGGGAGGCAGCGCAGCTCCGTCGGCCCTGCCTGCTCGCGGAGCCCTGCTGCCTTTCGCAGGACTAGGCTGAAGCTAGACCAGAGGCGAGTCCCTCTCGGAGCAGGTGGTTTTTAGGGACCAAGCATAACTGAATTACCTGATTTGACAATACTAGTTAAGTGTTACTAACTTAAAATTAGTTCTATACTTCTGAAGTTAAA
Organism: Rhea pennata; assembly: GCF_028389875.1. NCBI lineage: Eukaryota > Metazoa > Chordata > Aves > Rheiformes > Rheidae > Rhea > Rhea pennata. The sequence continues at coordinate 27,764,535 of NC_084666.1, forward strand.
GTGAGATAATAATTAAATGCAACGATTCTTGACAGTTTTGGTGAACATACTAGAAATATTTCAGATTCTCAGTATTTTGCTTCCACCAAATTTGTGTTCTGACATCACCATAAATATTATCCAGCTGCAAGTATCACTTTCTCTATCCTAGAGTGGAGACATCCCTTTTAAAACAGTGACATGGATATATTTGTAGAGGAAAAGAAACACATAGAAAAAAAATCTGCTGCTGAAGGAATACCTGAGCAGTACAGATAAGTTCAGTGAACAAATCAGTATGTTAGAGCTGGCCACTGCACAGACTAGACTCTCTTTTTGTACCATTCAGATAGCTTTTCTTCACTTGTAAAGGTTAAGGGTGTACACTGCCAGAAATGAACATTTATCATTACCTGATAGCCTGAGGCCAGTGCTTCTCCATGCTAGACATTTCTTACTTTACATCACTAAAGCACCTTGCTTCAAGAGCCTCTACAGTTTAATAGCAGGAGTTATCAATTCTCTAACTCTATTCTGAGCTGCCGATCAGTTCTACTCTTTAAATTGCGCCCAATTGTGTTCCTTTAAAGTCTGCTAGTTTGGAAAGTAAAAAGCAATCTCAATGCCTATAGAATATTAGGGCTTTCAAGCCCTGCACATGTGAGTCATCTTCAGCCATGAATGCAATGCCTCTCATATTCCCAGCGAAGTGTGCTAAGCACATAATGAAAGGCACCACACAGCAAAATTTCTATCACATCAGGAAATGGAATGTCTAGGAAAGTATGCATAGTTATTCAATAGTTATTGCAATTACTTTCAAGGAAATTTGATCATATTAAGGTTACTATCTATACAAAAATGCACAAAGATGTTGCTGCTCAGTTACAGAGCTAATGACTCAGTGCTTATGGTTGAAAGAAATATCGTTTTCCATTTCTCATAATTTTCCATCTTTACCTAGAGATAAATTCAAAGAACAAATCAGCACGTTAGAGATAGCTGTAGCTCATACCAGATACATTTTTTGTAGTATTTTTAAGTCTTTGAGGTTGAAAAGGTTAATGGCCACCTGACAGAAGCATTATTTTTCATTAGCTGAAGTCTTCCATGCAAGGGACTAGCTTTTGGCTGGTGGACTTTTTATGTAACATTTTTTTTAAGGGGTTGGGTGACTTTTTGTTCTTAAACAAGACAACTTAGTCAAAGTCACAGAAACATTTCCAAGACTGAAACCAAAGAAAAGTGCAATTTATCTTGCCCATATTACAAAATCCTCGCAATCTGTTTTTCCAAAGGTCCAGCTAAATCTACAGGAATTCACCTTCAGGGAACAGAATTTTATGTACCGCTGCAGCAATACTTTATGTTGTACATCTGCAGAAATGCACCCAGCCTGTGTTGAAAGGATTGTATTTTCTTTGGCTGTGTAGTGGAGGAAGCTCTCAGACCTGCTGGACCACTGTATGAGTCTGAAGAGCCCACTCTACAATGGGCATAAGACCAGAAGTGAGACAGAGTAGAAGGGAGTTGGACCATTTGAAAGAGAGGAGGGTAAAGACAAAGAGCTGAGGTAGAGACACATTGCCTGAACAGGGAATTCAAACCATCCCACTTTTCTCAAGAGGGGAGAAGAACTGTGGAGATACTGGCAGAGGCTGTTCTGCCAGTACTGTTGAGAGGGAGGAAATGAAGTCATGAGTTGCTGAACAATGTTCCTGTCTCTGTCCTTGGTACCAGCATGCAACAACTGAAGCAACAGGATCAAAAATTGGCAGAGAGCAGGGTGCAAAGGGTTATAGCTGATGACAATGAAGAAGAATTAGGTTCACTGTTTTCTTCCAGACCCTGAAGCAGAATCCAGGATTCTCATGTCTCAATCTTCACCTCAAGTATCTGTGAAAATTTTGGATAGTGCCAGCACGTTTCCTCTTCTTAATACCAGCTTCTAAGACAGAAAAAGCTATGACTGTTAACCTCTCATAGAGGATGTCTGCATGGTACCAAACCTGCAGATAATCAATACCCTTTCAATATGACATAATAGCTGACATTTCCTCCATTTTGCTGCATTTTTTCTAAAAAAAAAAAGGAGGAAAAAGTTCAGGAGAGAGAGTTATTTTCATAATACAAATTTACAAGAAAATGAAGTTTACACTTCCCTGATAATCTTAGCCTTGGCATTTTGAACAGACTTAGCAGTCTTCATTTTCATCTTGCATCGTGCTGTATGACACCATACATGTGGCTCATGTGGTACAAAGCATTTTGGCCACGATTAGCATGCCATGTCTTTAAAACAGTTACTAAAGTCCCAGTATGAAGTGGTTGTCTTGACCTTTAGTATGAGAAGCTGTTGGCTCCTTCTTGAAAGGAAGGAAAGCCAACCATTCACAGAGCCTTGCATAACAGCCCTGAGACAATTTGTTTCAAATACATAAGCATAAGTACAGAAGCACAGAAGTTTAGGCAAACAGCAATGATCCATGTTACATAATTTAATACAGTTTCAGGAACAATTCTGATGGCTAGCAAACCATGATGCTGAGCAGTTCACAAATAAGATATGTAAACACTTAACCTTATTCAACCCATTACTATATACTTATATTGAAAGAATTATTCAGTAACCACGGAATTTCTAAGCAACCCATTGAATCAGGGAACAAGTTGTGAAAGCTCTGGTTGTCATGAGGGAAACTACAGACTCATTTTGCATGTGGTCAGCCTTCCCGATATGAGGCTATTACAAGACACTACCATAAGAAAAGACATTTCAAGTCTAATTTCCCTAGCTAGAAAAATCATTACTAGTATATATAAAAAGATAAATTCTTAACTTTATAGAGGCTTCTGATGCTGCAGTTTGTTCACTTGGCAAAACTACCGTCAAATTTTCTAAAGCTTTGAGTTCAAACACATTTCTTTTTGATCTATGTTATATGATTTAAACCTGATTAAATCTAACACTTTAAGGAAAGCCTAAAAATAGATGAGATGTTGCTCTCCCCTCTAGAGGATTTAAGCAGCAAGTAGTAATATGCACTAAACTGAAACCACTTTTAATATTAGTTCAAAAAGATTCAACTCTGAGATTTTGAAACTCAGTCACTTTTGATTTTAATCAATATACGTTTGTAAATGTTAACATTTCCTATGCTAGAAATCACGTTAATTCTAAATTAAACTATAAATAATCAAAATCACTTAAAAGAGAGGAAACGTGCTAGTTTTAAGTGGATAGAAAATACTTCTGTGATAACAGAAGATCAAAGATGGCATGGTCTAATTAAAATACAAAGTGCTGCACAGATATCAGAGGGATAACTACAGCTCAGATAGACATAATCAGGTAATAGTGCAGGCACCTAAATTCTTCTAGAATCCTCTTTCAGGTATCTCCACTAGATCCAAACTCTGCATTTCGTAATAGACTGCATAGAAGATTATAAGTAAAGCTGGGAACTGAACTTGGCTTTACTGTGCCAGTAAACTTTACCCTTCCTCAATAGTTTAAGAATTTTACTCATGTTATGTGTCTATCAGGAAACAGAGTGAATCAAGCCTGAGCTATAAGCTGTATTATTAGAGGTAGCTAAAAAATGACCTTTAATCTTAAATTCTCTTTTCTAGTCTTCTTGCTTTCCCTACTCAGACATGTCCCCTGGTTACAAAGAAGGCTAAGTGGTTCCTATATTGAAGAAATTTCACACAACAGAAGGTTGAATTCTGATTCAAGTACTTGCCTTTGGGAAATCAGCTTTCCCATCCTGAAGGACAACAGCTCCCTCCCCTTCTTCTGCAGCTGCTTAAGCTAAGTAATAAAACAAAAAGGAAAAAAAATCAAATTGTGTCTGTTTCAGATGGATATACTACTGATGATATTGAATTTTACTGGAATGGAGGAGAGTCTGCAGTAACAGGAGTTAACAACATTGAGCTCCCACAATTTTCTGTTGTTGATTACAAGATGGTATCAAAGAGAGTGGAATTTACAACAGGTAAGCACTATCCAGTTCAAAAAAAGTCCTGAAGCAGAAATATCAATGTCTAACTTTTCTTAGGCAGTAGTCATTATATGACTTGTTTCTTTCAGGGGCATATCCTCGATTATCACTCAGTTTCCGGCTTAAAAGAAATATCGGATACTTCATTTTGCAAACCTATATGCCTTCCACATTGATCACAATTCTTTCATGGGTATCTTTTTGGATCAATTACGATGCTTCTGCAGCTAGAGTTGCTCTAGGTAACTTATTTTCAAAATCCCTGGTATACATGGATATTTCTTGTATTTAAACATACTAGCACCACTTCCATATGACTGATTTCAGAAATATTAAGTGGTCTTCCCGCTAGCCTGTGCCTTACAAATAATACTTAGTCAATAATACTTATTATCATATCCACGTTTGGTTGATTCTTCCCCAAGTCATGTCACAACACAATGCCCAATTTTTTAGATTAGGCAGAGTTATCATCAGGCTTGTTCTGACCAATAATACATCATTTAGTAGTCTGCCTAGCAGTGCAGATCTTCCTACAAATGTCACCTTGCCTACACCAAGAGATCCTGACAGAGTTCCAATTGCCATAATGGCCTTTGGATCAGGCCATCAGTATGTTGCTTCTAAACTGAAGCATGAAGGTCTAATTCAAGTATCTAAAGTCTCCATATTGTGCCATATCAACAATTTTGATGTTAAAAGGAATCACCTCAGGCCAGATGAAATAAATACACATGATCCTACTGACAATTGAAATATACCAATTTACAGCAAATAAACCTGTTTTACACATATGCTTGCTTATTTCCCACACCATGTTACTTGCTACAACTTACTGTAACAATCAAGATCCTCTGCCACCATATATGCTTTAAGACAAATCTGCTTTTCAAAACTTAATGGCAGAAAAACATTTTATCCCACCTCTCTTTAAATTCAACTCATTATACGTGTGCGTAGAGCTATTAGATATACTAATGACTTGTGGTTAGAGCAGACTAGAAAATAATTTCATCCAGCTAGAATAAGATAAAAATGAATTGAACAGTGATGAATAATAGGATGAGATGGGAGTGTTTCACTTCACAGAACATCCCTTTAGTAGGACAAAGCTGTTTCTGCACAAATGTGTCACTTTCTGTTCACCGGTGACTAAAATCACAAAGCTTCCCTTTCTGCCTTCAGTCCTTCATTTTTCATCAAAACTTCAACTAGATACTTATTTCAGTTCCTCAGGACAATGCAATCCACTGTATGAGTCAAGCAATCCTGCTATTCTAAGGAAAGTTGTTGAGAATTATGAGAATTGGTTATTCCAATCTTTCTATGCTAATCAAATCAGCTAACAGCAAAATGTCTCTGTAAGTTACATGTTCCTTATAGCAGTTGAGGCAATATGTACTGAGATAGCAGCTAGAGATCCCTAGACACTTGTAGGCAATTTCATATACCCTATATTATAGAGGAACATCGAATAAGGAAGATGCTGTCAGCAGGTCCGCAGATCTAACTGTGTAATATACTGCTAAGAAGGCAAGACATTTGGGCATAGATGCACTGTGTTCTGTGTCACTAACACCTTGGATTACTTGTTTGTACTACCTAGGATAAGTGATATTCCAGTAAACTACTACCAGTAATATTTCCCTTTCTAGTTCTAGGAAATGTATTTCTTTAGCTGTTAAGAATCTAATCCTGTAATTAAGCCACCTGCATTAGAAAGACATGGTAGCCAACCAATGTTATCATTACGCCTTTCACACTCAGATCTCCTTCACTGTCTTTTTAGTCAATGTTCATTTTTTCTTTTTTCAGGAATCACAACTGTGCTGACCATGACCACAATCAGCACCCATCTCAGGGAAACATTGCCAAAGATACCCTACGTCAAGGCAATTGATATTTACCTGATGGGATGCTTTGTGTTTGTGTTCCTGGCCTTGCTGGAATATGCCTTTGTAAACTATATATTCTTTGGGAAAGGACCCCAGCGTCAAAAAAAGGCAGCAGAAAAGGCAGGACATGCTACAGGCAAGAAGGGCAGACTGGAAACAAATAGAGTCCAGGTAAAATATTCAAGCTAACTTTTCAGACATTTTTGAAATGGCAATGTTGACAATGTTGATGTGTATGAGGGAGGGAGGCATGCAGTTGAACACATATGCAAATGTATTTAAAACTTTTCTAGAGAAAGTTAATATTTAAGAAGATTACAGCAACGTATGATTTGTCCAATCTTCAAATAAAAAAACTATAAGAAATTGCAGAAAATGCAAACAAGTATTCAGGACAAGTAAACATTCATAGCACAGAAGTAATACAAGGTGTACAAGGAAATTAATTATTTACTATCTCACTTTAAGGGTGGACTTTCTCAGCTGTATACCACTTCTGTATTAGAATAACAACAGCTACATATATAGCTATATAATAAGCTTTTATTATATAGATCCTCTTTATACATAAGAACCTCACCAAAAAAACCCAAACAAAACAAGAAAGATACTGTTGGCTTAATTGGGCCTTGTGGTTTGGCCCACACAGTCAAACTTTCACAAAAGCAAGGAGGATGCTGCTAGGTTGCAGCAAAGTTCACAAATGTTAGGAGTTATCCTCAGACTAAATTCAAACAAACCACTGCTACTTCCCCTCAAAAGAGTCCAGAGCACCATCTTTTAACATTCCCCACATCTGCCAAGTGAAATTTGCAAGATTAATCGATCAGCTAAGCCAGCCTAAAACTCTAGAAAGTGATACTAAAAATATTTTTTCGAGGGAGAAGTTTAACTTAGCAGTATGTCGCCGAGCACTTGCAAACATCTGTAAACTTACTCCAGGCTTATTTGTCCCAGCCTGACTCAAAGCAAAAAAGTGTAATTTAGTGAGCCAAAAAACCATTTTTGTTGCTCCCTGCTTTTCTTGCAGTATATTCCATCCAAGTATTAGTAAGATCTTACCCAATCTACCTTATGAAGCTCTGCACTGTTTTGGCCCAAGAGGATCATTTCTGAACAAAATCTGAGATATTAGTTGAGCTTGAAAAATGAAGTCAGCACATAAAATTCTAGTTGGTTAGCTATTAGTATCAATGGATGCAATTTCACACACATGTCAGAACATGCATTTCAGAAGCTATGTGATATTATTGATGCTAGAGTTGTGTGTCCATTCAGAGGCTGTGTGTCCCAGCAGCCACACTAATACAGCAAGGCATTAACGGAGTGATTCTGCTGTCCATTCCATTGAAACCATAAGCCCATTAGAAAGCCTTACTTGCATTTGCTTCCTGTCCAAATGTAAGACATGCTTTACTAAATGGATGCAGTGGATGCGCAAATTCAGTCTAAGCTTGCAGCAGTCTCCAAGGTCCCACAAAGTGTTTTCCTCTGTAGAGCTGAGGAGATAAGCTACCCCGTTATGGCCTGTGGTGTGCCAATGCTGTCCATCCATTTTTATGGGAGATGGGGAAGGAGGAAAACCCAAACTGGCACCCGCCACCTCAACAGATCCTGAGTTAACCAAACCTAGGTGAAAAGAAGCAAAACAAGGATTCATGAAGAATGAAACAACACTTCTTCAATGGTCAGCCTTTACTACATGGGCCCCAACGCATTGATCTGAGTAGCGGATCAGAGTCAGAGTGCAGGTAAGCTCTTTTTCCTATGCATTTGGTTTCTTGGTTTGAATCACAAAAACCCTAACTCATAATTAAAAGGTTTTGTCTAAATCTTAAACTGGTAAAGAGATTACACTGACAACAGCATTCAAATTGGGCTGGAATATATTTATATGAGCACATGAACTTTTCAGAGCAGCACATAAACACACCAGAATTTTTCTGACAATGAATGCAAAGCATACAGAATTTTTACCATTTCTAGTTGTTCACGCTTAGACTGCTTTTCCATTCTGATACTGAGAATGGTTTAAGTTAGCAGACTGCTCTCTGTATAATACAGGTTTATGATAGACATGACTAAATGGGTACCAATGGATTTTGTTACCGTAATGGAGATGCAGTTCATGCATGACCTTGTAGGTATTCATTTGATTCAGCATGGAAAATGCTGATGGCATTTTCTGTCTTTAAAAGAAAGAATGCACATGATCAGAACAGTGGGACACAGTAAACTTATGTGATCCCTAATGAAGACAGCTACCACACCCTTTCCCTCTTTTCTCATTTTTCACTTGTACTATGATGACCTGTGCCAGTGTAGGTGAAAGCTCTTTCAGAGCATAGAAGCACAGATACATACAGCTACAGGATACTGACTTCCTTTTTATTCACTTGACCCATATCATGTATCCATATAAGGATCTATAACCATGAAATGATATGTAACAGTGCTTCTTCTCTTTGTGCCAGGTGAAGAATACTGTTAATTTTTACCTGACATATACCCCCAACAAAAAGAATTCCTCTTTCTTCATCAAGTAACAAAACCACTACAAAAGCAAGACTCTGACTGTGGCATTAACACAGTGTAGGGAAGACCAATTGGAACTGGTATACTGCTGTCTCACATGGCTGTTTTTTGCTCTACAACGTCAAGAAGGTGGAAATAAGGCCTCTCCAGTCTAATAGTTTGTGTCATTTTAACTTAATACCTGAAAACTAGTAATTTGTACTAAACAAGCTTTCTGTTTCTCCGAATAAAGCAAAGACCACTTATATCTCCTTGTCGTCTATTTGTTAGAATGAAATGTCATTGAGGAAACCATCATAATTACAGATAACTTGAACAAACCACCCAGCAAAAAAATATTTAGATGATCCCTCTGTGCAGCTGGATGTTTCCCCAGACAAATTTAATGTGAATAATCATTACACAAAAGATGTCCCTTAAGCACAGGAAATGGGTAGCATGCAATCACAAGGCAAGTAGAAAAGGAGCTGAGCCACCAAAGGCTCACCAAGTTGCCATGCAAGCTACATGGCAGATTGTTTCTTGCTCCCTAGTTCTGCACAGCTTCATACCTTCTCTCCAGGCCTTCTGTGAATTGCAGAACATCTGGTATGGAAGGTCAGAGATTATACATGGGCTCCAAGGAAAACACATCATTTTTCAGTGCAGTGGCTACTGGAAGGAGAAAAGGGTTGGAGCCAGTAGCACAGCCAGCTCAGGCTCCCCCAAGTCAACCCACACCTGAATAAGCTTATCCTGTGGAACATAACTTGTTTCTTTGAAGACTAGATTGTGACATCTTTAGCACATTTGTTCCCACAGGACAGCTTGTATGAGTATAACAGGCTCCTCATGCTTTCATCTTTGGAGAAAGACCTTTTTTTTTTTTTTTTTTTTTTTTTTTTTTTTTTTTTTTTTTTTGCATTGGATCAAAACAGAAGTTTATCTATCTGCCCAGTGGTTAGGGCAGACAGAACTGAACATTTGAGCATTTGAGGCCAATCTTCTGTCAGTGAATGCTGCCAGGTTCTTCCTGTGGAGCTGACTGTCTGCTTTTCATGCAGTCAAAATGATACTGTTCATTTATCACTTGAACTATTTTACACTTAGAGTATCATTTACATGCTACTAAGCAAGAAACTCATCATTTGTTAAGTAAACATACAAGCCAGATATTTATTTATTTTTATAACCCTTTATTGAGCACACATCAAGGCTTTTCTATCACTGATGAAGATTCACTTATATGTACCCTTTGTAGATTTAGGTTTTAGGTAGCTCCAGTGAAAACAAAGAATGAGCTATCAGCTCAATACAGATGCAATTTTCATTACAAGAAGTATCACTACATACACACATCTGAAGAATATTTAAAATTTGATAATTACACTAGATGACTAGCTAATCAGTTTTGCCATCTTAATGTTCTTCATCTTAGGATCAAAAGGCCAACAAAATAGAAATACTTCACCTTTCTATAACTTTAGGAAAAAAAAATACTTTGTACACAGTCTTTTACATTTAGATTATCTGTTAAAGAAGAAATCCTGCTTTCATCTGAAAGCGTGTTCAGTTCAAACGGTATATGTAGTATGATTTAGGGAAAGTCATCTATATCCTAGCTGGCAATTTTATTCTTCTGTCTCTGGTACAGCCTTTCTCCTTCTGGCTCTCACCAGCAAATGGCACTGTTGCATTTCTACACAGTCTGAACCTACACAGTAACACAGATCTAAATTTGTGTAAATTTGTGTTACATATGCAAATGTCACAGGTACTTCAGGAAGGTGTTTTTTTTTTTTTACACCTGTCTAAAGGCATAGTTATATGCTCAGAAAACAAGATCTGAAGCTTATTTCTTTTTGCAGCCTTTATTCTAAACACAGCTAATGATTTTAGGTGCTCCTATGTTACATAGAGAGGAAACTTGAGACTTCTTAAAGCAGCACAATTTTCAGAAAACAGCATCTTGTAAAATCTCTGACTAAGATTTAAGGTACAATCCATCTAAACTGAAAATGCTCAAGAACAGCAGTATACCAAACAGCATTCCAATTAGAGATCATCTGACAGTATTGAGAGATTGAATGGGTAGTATACAAGACTGCTCTCCTGAAGTACATGTCTGATGTGGGTAAAATGTCTCAACACTGAAAGACAGACTGGAAAGAGTCAAAACCTGTTGGCTGCTTGCAATGCACATGCTTCCTCCAGTACAGGATCAACAGGTTTAGCTTGCATTAAGCAATGGAGAAAAGATTTTTAAAGACAGAAAATTTACAAACTTTTATTGTGCAAATATTTGCTATAAACTTCTTCCAATATTAACATAAACAAAACTAATAACAACTGCGCAAACAAGTTTCTTTTGGAGATCTCTTAAGAATCTGCACTATTCCCAGATTTCTACAGGAATTTGTACAATTCCTACATTTCAGTAGTAAATCTTTGGCAGCACAACTTTTAACAATATTTTGGAGTGAACTTCAATAAATTCTGAAAGAATTTTTATAGACACTGGAAGTTAACTACTAGTCTAGCTTCCTGTCAGACAAGCGGAGAATTTGACCAAAAAGTACATTACGAGAGCTTTTACATTTCTCTTCACTAGTTTAAAGATGAATGTAAGGCCTTTTGATCTGAATTGTAAAAACTCCAAAGACTGAGTTGCTTCATAATGTATACGTATCATGGCACCTAAAATGATTTAAAATCTCAATTAATAATGTAAGAGGATAATTCATAACACTTCAAATAGGAATTCATATGCTACTTGGCTTGCATTAAACCATCAGTGCACATTAGTTGAAGAAACATCCCCATGAATCAATTTAGATTGTAAGTATTTATAATATATTTATAATGTATTTTATAAGTGTTTATAAGCAGTCTTTACAAAAAGAGAAGACATAACAACTGCTTAATGATGCTTGTACTATTACTACTATTATAATACTAAAGTCAATCAATTTAAATATTAAATCATAGACAGCTTACCATTCAGTAAAACTAAGAAGAAAAAGTTGACCTATCAAAACTTCTGAGCGCTTAAAAGAATTTCTCGTTTTACATGTAGACAGATCTGAGACCTTCCAACCTTCCTCCCGCTCCCCAGAAAATATCAGAACCTAAGACTAACAAGTAGTCCCATAGTTAAGGCAGTCCGCTGAAAAGTAGAGAACCCAAGTTTAGATCTTCCTTTTACTTAAATCAGAAGATTTGACCTAAAGATTAGAACCTTGGTAGCCCATATCCCAAGTAAATATTGCAAATATCCTGCTGTTTCTGTGACCAGCTGGCTTCTAATCTGGAATACACAAGCTTTTCCCAGTTAGATAATGGTAGGAATTGGACCATTCCCAATGAGTTTTCATTTCCACATAAAAAAGTTACCAGTCACGTTCAACAACTGATTCTTAAAGTCTGTGATGATTTATTACTCCAGTTACTAGACACTTCCCCCCCTCCACTGCTCTTCTGAATGGCTTTTATATAGATAGCCCCTTCACTTTGTTTTTCATTTAAAAATAATTATTTTGCAAGACTGTACGTATGCCAATCACACAATCTTTCTCCTTTCGGCATTGTAAGAAGCAACACTGCCAAGCAGAACTGCAGCTTTCACTGGCTTCTGGCTTTCCTCTTCCACAACCCCTGGAGACTGAGTTTTGCCTGTCATGTTCTGCTTGGGGTTTGTCCTTGAATACACTTCAAACCTGCTGTAGATTGCTGTATCATTTCTGCTATATCTCACCAAAGACAAAAAGCCAGAGTGTGAACAAAACATTGGATTTTCAGAGGCTTCACATAACTAGATATTGTCAACAGATGATTTTATTTTTCTTTTGTATTAAGGCATCCCCAGATGGCCATGGTATGGGTTGTGACATATTTGGGGTAGAACCAAGGCTACAGTTCACAAAGAGGAAGTCTTAGTACTCAAGCCTTAAAGCGAAGGTTTCCAAGTTTCATGTAAGAGGTCTGTGTTCCAGTGTATATTTTCTCTGATACAGTTTAAATATTTGGGAAGTTTAAATATCTGGGAAGTCTCCACAGAGAAGTCAGGAGTCATCCTGAAACACCAAAAACATCTTCCTAAAAGAGGCTTTACCATAAACACGTAGAGAACTAGAGAGGAGTGAAAGAGTAAACCCTTTGTAGTCAGTTATGCTGTCATTCTTACTGAATTATATTCGTGCACAAAAAAGGCAGTTACATGAGAAGTAACATACATTGTTTGTGTCAGACATGTACATACTGGTTACAGTTTCCAGTTCTTTACTTGGGTTCTTAACAGCACAAATAGTGAGTGATAAACATACTTGAAACAACTGTTTTCAATACCGACAGGTGAAAATGCAGCGGCATTTAAAGTTTCACTCTGTAAAATGGATTATTCCATGTGCACATGAGCGAGTTAATAGTGCACTGTAGGGAGTAGGGACATCTATGTCCAGAATATGTTAAGTTTCCAAAACACATCACAAGTATTTTGCAAGGACTGATTGATAAAATGCGCATATATCTACATGTTCCTCATATGAATCCATCAATACAAATATGTTTTCTAAAAAAAACATAGCACTAGAACTGTATAAAATTGACAAACAGCAACATTTTATTTTCACATATAGTATATGAAAACTTAGAGTGTCAGGCTGGCAGACATGAAAATGCAATATTTCATAAAGAACATGATCTAAGTTAAAGGCAAAGTTAGAAGAGTCTTACTTTAATGAGGATGAGGTAACTATATCTGAATTAAGAGGCCCCAGACCAAGATACTGTGTCAGAATGGAAGACATTTAGTCACTTTCCATACTAGTCAGGAAAATGTATTCACTATCTTTTTACTTCTGTCAACATTGTAGAAAATGTGGTTGTCACCACAATTACAGGAGCTGCCTTAGTAGTTGGACCAAGGGATACTCCTTGTTTGGTACTCCTTGTTTGGGAGACAACTTGGACTGAATGAAAATTTTATCTAATTCAAATTCCTTCCTTGACACAGGTTGATGCCCATGGAAACATTCTTCTTAGTCCACTCGAAATAAGAAATGAAGTCAGCAGCTCAGATGTGTTCACTAGCCTCAGTGACCCAAGAGCTACCATGTATTCGTATGACAGTGCCAGCCTTCAATACAGAAGAACCACTTCCAGCAGAGAACTCTACAGTAGGAGCGCTTTGGAGAGGCACAGGCTTCACAAAAAGGGACGCTTACAAAGAAGAGCATCCCAGATCAAAGTCAAAATCCCCAATTTGACTGATGTTAATGTGATAGACAAGTGGTCCAGAATGGTCTTTCCCATCACATTTATTCTTTTCAATGTTGTTTATTGGCTGTATTATGTCCACTAATTTATGCAATAACTTTATCACAGACTACCTTATCTAAACATGTTTTTCCTTCTCAATTTTGTTAACTCTGAAGAACTGCAGTAGCCATAATGCTACATTGTGAAGGCAAGATACTCAACCATTGAATACTTCTAGATTTGAGCTTTCTAAAAAATTAAAAAATTTAAAAAGCCTTACCACATTCAGAAGACACGGATCTGCTTTTACAAAGCATCTTCACCAAAAGCACTATTCCTATTACTTTACAAATGTAGAGCACCCATGATCTTTTTTGAATAGAATAAAAATCAGTCTTACTGTATCTCTTGCCACATGTTGGTAGCCCATTACAGCATACCATCTACAAGTAAAACAGTACAACTCAGTAGTTGTCATGTTACAGTCTTTCAGCCTTAAAGGAGTCTAAAGAAAACTGAAGAAATAACTTTAAAGGATAACTCTATTGCATCATGCATCTTTCCAAAGCAAATGGTTATAATAGGAATATTTTCATAGTGTCTATGAAAAGTATCATTCAAGGATATGTAAGTCAATTCACATTTTCAGTGAGGCAGGATTTTCAAAGGAGTGAAAGGGCAGCAGAGACAAATCCCACCAAGTTTCCAACTCAGGAAACAGTTCGGTGGATATAGCCAGAATTCTGTTGTATGTAGCAAACGTAGCAATGTAGCAAAGTTGAACTGATACAAGAACAATTGTGCCATTTCCAATTTTGTATTAAATAAAACAAACAGAAGAAAAAGTGTGTACATTCCTAGAAGCTACTACTAAGAGATACTCCAGATGAAGAGCAGTCAATTTTCTTGACTTCTACATTTCCTTGGCTGGTAATTACAACATATTCTCCCAGGAGACAGCAGATATCTGGGAACAGATCACAGGAGAGTTCTGCACAGGGTTTCCCAAAGTTTTGCTTACTCCACTGAAGAAAAGGACACACAGCTAAGTCTTAAGATACCCTAGTGGTATTGGATACCCTGCTCCTGAGGAATTGCTTCTCCTCAGTCTTGGGGTTCAGATTAACCACCAGCATCCTGGCCAGCAACCTCTGCTTATCACCTACCATAATCACAACTTGGGAACCACGGGTGAAATGCTAGCAAGCCACAAGCAACTGATGAGTCAGTTCTCTCCTATCTACATCATCAAACCCATTTGCCATATTGTGAGTCTTTTTTCTAGTTTCTGTGGGGTCTAAAGTCTCCATCTCGTCCTAAATTCTGTGGAGCACGAATGTGGTCTCCTAGGCTGTATGTTCATTGCTATTACTTTTAACCCTCCTATTAACAAGTTGCGCAATTTTACCAGCTTAATCAGACATTATATACAATTTGGGATGACTCAGGATAAACATTAATCCAATCAAATGGTTCTTCTGATTAGGGTACAACTTCTGTGCCTACCCTTATAACTACAAATAGCTTTTCAACATTTGCACTGCATCAACAACCAAAATAAGAACTAGCACATATTGTCCCACTCAAAATGGAATAGATTGATTAATTTGTTTAGTCAATTTTAAATGTTTAGATAAAGAATATTTTAGTGTCAACTAACAATACACTTCAGTATCTTAAAAAATACAGAAAATGTACAAAAGTCTGATGCATGCTAAACAAGCTGAACTTTTCGTAACTGCAAAAAAAAAGTTCTAGAAGGGAAGTAGTAAGACACTACTGTCCATTCAAAACATACATGCCCACCCCCATTAAGTGACTTTGAATTCAGCAGATTGGCACTGGACTTAGCTACAGAGGATTTATGTGCACAAGCCAATGAACCTGAAGGTTTCTAGACTCTTCAGACCTCTACTTAATTGTATTTTTGGAGGTTTTATTTTTTGAATGTATTCCTGTTCATTCCACATCATTTTGTCATACTTTGGCTCAGTGCTGAGCATTGTATAGCAGGAGAGCTCTGTCCCATTACTGGACAGTAGGCAGGTCATGTTTGGCCTGGTTAAGCTCTAAATATGGCTCTAAGTCTTTTGAAATCATGGTTGATCCCAACAGTGGCAGTGACTCTGCCACGCTTATTGCATTACAAGTGGAGATGGCAGTCACCTAGCACAAACACAGAGGATTCTTTAAAGTGAATCAGCAGTTTCTGACCAAGTACATCATGCCTTTGGCAACTAGAGGCAGGCTTTAAGAAGAGATGACCTAGATATCAAACTAATCAGTTTGCACTGCAGATTCATTACTAGCAATGATGACACAGATTTGCCTAATTCCTAGGAATGTCATTTATCCTTAGAAAGGCTCTTGTGAAAAATGACAAAGAGAAAGGACTGAGAAAGGGCTTGCCCTGAGGAACCTTCTTAGAGGACATACCTTGTCTTCTCTTATATAACCTCCTAAAAGGGTCAAAAAAAAAAAAAAAAAAAAAAAAAAAAAAGAGAGAGGAAAAAAAGAAAAGAAAAAATAAAGAAAAAAAAAAGCTCCCCTGCTGGACATCTTAGTTCTTTCACTGCAGTTCTCCACTCCCTCCTTCAGTTCCCAGCAGCACACCCCTGCTGCTTCAGCCTGCCACATGCAGTGCTCCACAGCTCCACAGCAAAGGGAAACGAGGAACAGAGCAAAAGCAAGAGCACTTCCCTATAAAATCCCTTGGTTTTGGCCCAGAGAGTGGTGGCAAAGGAGAGTGCTGCCTATTATGCTGGTACAAGAAGGAAGGAAGAGCTTCTGCACTCCACCTGTTTCATGAACCCCAAGATTGAACGCCTATTTCAGGGAATGAAACCCAACAGGATTTAGTATTGACTTGGGGACTTTGGGACAGTTTTGTTCATAATTATGTCACACAAGGATATCCCAAGTATCTGTAGGGCAGTGAAAGGAAAAAAGTGTCTAAACAAATGGTTCAATATTCTCAAGTCTGTGGTTTGAAGTGGAGAGTTGAGAACAATGTGGTGATGCATCAATTTTTTTTTTCTTTTTAAACAACTCCATTGCTATATATGCAGATAAACTACTCCCATGTCACTGAAACTACATAAACTTGCTACTGTCATATGTGCAATAATTGCTGTGACATCTTAGAGATCACTTCTGCACTATTTACTTCCTTTTTATGACACTGACTTTTCTATGTGCTAGAGATAATGAGACAACAGAAAGTGCTCCTCTGATGCTCTGAATATCCTCCACCTGAGGACAAATTCTTCCCAGCATTAACCAATGCATTATGCAGCCTCTGTATAAAGTCTACAAGCTAAGTATAAGCTTGCATACATTTATCCATCTGCTATTATCAATTAGAAAGGTCACATCCTCAAAGGCAGTCAGCAACCCACTTTTAGAAAAATAGTATCCAACCATTATACTTAGGATCTTCTAAACTAAAAAGGGAAAGCAACTTTCAGATGTTAACCCCTACCTGAACAATCTGCCTCCAGCCCAGGAATACCAGACAAGTTCAACTGCTTGGAGGCAGTTAAAGGCACAGGAGAAAGAAGGACCATGAAATCACAAGTAGTAATTAAAGTGCAGGCATACTGTGTATAGAACATAATGCATTCTGCAGATCTGTGGTCTAATGTACTACATTAAAAAAAGCTATCAATGAACAGCTTTTCATACCAATTGCCCGAAGATGTTCACAGACAGACCACACATCAGTAATTTGTTATACCTATGACATGGACACATTACAATCCTTCTTCTGATTACAAGTACGTGGACATTTAGGAAAAGCAAGCATCCGACATTGAAACAAGAATCTAAGTGATAAATAAAGGAGCCTTTGCCTTTTATTACAAGAGCAAAGATTAGCTTTACTGGTCTTTAACATTTTTCTTCTAGACAGCTAGCATCTGGATACACACAGTATCCAGCTTACATGCCATCCAGCTGCTTCATATGTAAGCACTAGACATATGGGATAAGAACAGTTGCATCATACAGTTCTAAGCCAGAAAAGAGTGTGGATCCGAGGAAGCATTATTGACAACTAAAGCAGTGCGAGTGCAAGTCTTGCCACTCTACAAGTGAATTTTCTTCAGGAAGGAAAAAAAAAGACAATATGTAAAAGACAAAACCAAAGCACTCTCCTCCAAGGGACAAGAAATATTACTCCATTCCACTTCCCCATAAAGAAAAGTAATAGCAGCCATTTAAATACAACTCAGTGGATAAAACTGTTTAGAGAGCAAAGTAAGATCACAGTGGAATAGCACTCAGTATCTTAGTGCACTTAAATACAATCAGTTTTGTTACTACATGATTTTCCAAGACCTAGATAGAGAATAAATCACTCTTTGCCTTGGCCTAACAGTAGCATAGGTTTTAAGTAATTAAATTCTGACAGTGTTTTCTGAACAGCAGCCAGTTCTTTAGGTTTGTTTATTTTTTGACTCCTCCAGTTATCACAGATCACTGATATAAGAAGATGCAGGAAAGAGAAAGATGTCAGGCAAAACAAATGGAAGAGTAGGGGAATGTCTGAAGAAAACTAAACAAAACAAACATAGAACTGTGGACCTATGCAATGCGGTTGCTGTTATTACAAGTAACTTTTCATTGGCACTACTATGGGATTTCGACATTGATAAAACAAAAATGAATTTGTGTGTGCTGAGCACCAGAACTCTCCCAGCAGTGGCAACAAGGGCAGAGGAGCAGTCACCTGCCAACACTTGGGAGGCTCCAAAGCATCAGGAGACCCTCCGCAGGCAGCACCAATACAAAATCCAGCCCTGAGGTGTTTTGCACAGTACCCACCAAAGCTTGGCTGAGTCAAGAGCTAGAAGCCACAGTGAGAAGACAGCTTCCAGCCCTCAACACTAAGTTTTGCAGCACGGGCTAATATATCTCATATAGAGGGAAGAGCCACTTACTGCAGATTGACATATCTTTCCCTGGAGCCAGCAACTCTTACCTCCCACAGAGCTCCTGTCAGCACATTTAACCACTAATCTGGTAAAGAACTTGGCATACCAGCTTGCAAGGCATATTTGAGTTAAATTAAAGCCTCTTTTTAGGTTAGACATACAGCCTCAAAAGGGAATTTTAAAAGGCAAAACTTGATGATAACACATACAAGACAACTAGCACGTGTTTGTGGCTTTTCAGCTACCTTTAGACAAAATGCAGAAGGAAATATTCCTCACCTCAGAGCAATAGCTTGGCAGCAAGGAATAGGCAGTGATGATTAGCAGCAGAAGGGCGAGTGTGCAGTTATTTATGGGGTACTCGTGTACATTGCCATCTGGTGTTAGAAGTTAGGGAGTGCTAAAAAGCACAGCCTCTTCCCACCAAGGATTTGGAGTCACTCGACTGGCTTTAAGTGATAAGGGGGAACAACAGCGACCGTAATACCAAGGTCCCTCAGTGTTGTGTTTTAGTAGTTAGTTTGCCTGCCCTTACAAACGAGGCTTAAAGCTCAGTATACATAAGGTCCCATTGCTAAACAGATTTCAGCTAACTCCCCTTAAAATTTGTGTGGCTGTTTCATATAAGCTGTGAGTGAGACTATATTATTTAAAGAAATTTGTATTAGAAGTTTGTTTCCTAATGAAATGAGCTGCTACTGTCTCTGTGTGTGTAGGCATGTGTGTCCACCTGGAAGTGCCTCCTATTCAAATCCAGTGGTAACTTCAACCGAAAGGTCATGGAAGAGCAGGAATCTGTGTGATATTACATTCTGACAAGTTTCATGAAAGCAGGCAGCTGGGCGAGGACAAAGGTCCTGTTAATCCACTCCATCTCTTCTGGGAGAAAGGCACACAGTGAACCTCATCCTTATCAGTCATCAGAGAATCCACGCAGGACTGCCCTTCTGTAGCCAGCTTTACAGGCAACCAGGGTTTGCTGGCTTTCATGCTCTTGGAACTATTTATTTCACAGTCATAAGGATCTTTTAATCTTATTCTAATCTGACTTTTCTTAAGCAGCATCCCATCTAACTATGAATGAAATGGTCAACTACTGGACAGGTAAAATGTTTGGAGCATGTAGTTCTCCAAACGCTGAGCAAATCAGTTTCTCTGTGTCAGTCCAGGGCCTCAAACTGGGATGGAGTCACCCGAGAGACTGCAGTGATTTTATCAATATCTCTGATACCAATGCAGCTAGATAGCCAGCCTGGGACCCCTTCTGTGCTGAGTAAAATTCCACCTGGTTTCTGAGTCTTATCATTGTGATGGCAGGCAGGATAGGTGGAATCAGCCTGAAATTGTTTGTGTAAGAGCAGCTTCAGTCACTTGGAAGGATACATTAAAATCCTTCTGCTTCATTTATATTCCCATACTATTCAAAATAATTAAGAAAGGATAGCAGGAGTGATAGAAAGGGTGTTAGAACACCACAAAAATCACATTTTAAGTATCACATGAATATTTGTGTCAACATTCATTTTTTTCATTTTGAATGCATAAAACAAGACCTGTGCTTTATGCTAGCACTGAACAGTGCAGAAGTTGCCGTTTTTGAGTTACCCACTGGTTCACCTTGTTCATCTCTATAGATGTTCCATCCTTTTGTACTGCATTTCTTCATTTCTTGAGATAAATTTGGAGGAAAATCACCCAGGGCTGTAGCCATGTTATATCAGGTGTTGCTCTTTCCCATCATTGACTGACTCTGCCCCTTTGCCATAGGCTTCTCGTGAATTCCCACCTACTGACGATGCGTTGCTAATGCTGCCTTGAGAGCATTAATCAACAAAAGGGCTGAGTTACACTAGTTATGTACAAAGATACTTTAAATGTTTTTTTATGCTGCAAAGCATTTAAAATAAATATTTAAAATATATCTATGGTTATAGAAGTATATTTCTTCTTACTCCATGGGCATCCACCCTTTGGCCCATATAAGGCAGGAGATCACTGAAAAGTACTGTATTTCAACAAGTAGTTAAAAGGGGACTGAAACATATACATGCAAAGCGAAAGAATTAAGAAACAAATGAGAAATCTATTTTTTTAAAGAAAAAACAGGTGATTTTGTTCTACTTACTGTATTGGAGTGCAGAGCGAATTATAATAATGTTTTCTGCTTCTTGAGGTATTTGTTTCCTAATTATTTTATAGATCATTTTGAGTCTCCAAATGTTATAAAAACATCAGCTCTTGTCCTGTACCGGAGCCAGTCTAAGAAATAGCCTGCTCTGCCTCCTTTTATGCTTTTATTCTTAGCAAACTCTAATTGCATTTGAATATTATTACCAATTAGTAGCTAAGATAATTACATTGTAGCACAAGCACATCAACTCTCTAGAAATGGTGTCTAATTACTGTCTTTTAACTCATCACTGCCTAGCTATATCTGTGTGACCATAGAGGAAAAGTATAAAATGTCAATCATGTCAAGTAAAAAATGTTCAGAATAAGAGTTTCCATTGGAGAATTATGCATTTCAGGCAGAGCAGAAGCAACCCTGATCACATCTGTGATCTGTTAACACATTAATTTTCTTGTTCATGTTTGTGAAGCATCGGTTGTTCAGCTTTGATCTAGCAGATCACATCTGATTTTTAGACTTGTTCAGAGGCCACTAACCTTGTGTATCATATGCTGCAGCAAATATAAGCCTTACGAAACAGAGGTGGTAAATCATCATTCCAATAAAGAGCTGAATCAGACTTCAGCATAGGTAAACAATTCAGGATTGAGTATTACAAAGATAGTTACTAACAGTTCTCTCCTTGTTTATTTAATGCTCGTTTCTGTTCCCATTTAAACCAGAATTAACAGAAACATCTGAAATCTGAAATTTCTGCATTCCCAAGAAACAAAGAAAATATTTCTTATTTTATTGTAGCTGTCAAAGAAGTTATCTGCTTGCTCCAGAACTCAGGGATGTTTCACAGGCTGATATGGATTTAGATCTAAAACCAAAACGCTTTGACATACACAATTGCTTTGTTGAAAAAGTGGCTTTATTAGAGCGATCACTTCCATACCTACAATTTGCTGGTCTTATCTAACTCTAAACACGTTATTGTTCCAAAATCAAACCTGAAATGACCATTAAAAACCCATGATCTTTCTGAAATCAAGGGAAGAAATTCAATTAATGCCAATGAAGGACAAGTAACATTACTTTTATAATTCACTTTTACACTTTCTATCAAGATAAGCTACGTTTTCTGATGCAAATTGTAGGTCTGTTTATGCAAGGTGAATTTCTGTATGTGCTTTTTGCTTGTTGAAATCAAAACTTCATACAGTGTGTACATTATACTTACCCTTTTTGTTAGGGCTTTTGATTCTAGTCTTAATTACATGCTGAAGAGGTCTCTATATGGTACCTTTAAAACCACAGAGGTTTTACCAGTATGTTTATGAAGGTTGTTTTCCTTTTTATTTTCCCCTGGAATACAGTCTACATTTTGAGATATGAAATTTCCTTAAAGTCGGTAATACTGTGACTCTGGTATATGATGATTCAGCTAAATGGACCAAACTGTGACTTTATCCAGAATCTCACTGACTTCAGCGTAAACTTTAAGTTCGGAGAATCAAATCAGGCCAAATCACAGAAACACAGCAGGTAGCTGTGAAAACTATATGGAGTAAATTTCTAATGAATGAAGAGGAATGAGCTCAGCAAGGAGGAATTACACTTTCATCGCACGGAAAAGCGCAGTTACATGTGGTTGGCTGCGGCTTCAGCATGGATGTGCCTGTGTGCTGCACGGCCGCCGGGCCCAGAAACGAGCTCTGCGGGGCCAAACACTGATACAATACAAACTAGTGAAGGGAAGCAGCCCAAGAAGCGATTTGGAAATCACCATCATGAGCTTGTGTTGTGGGACATGCAAACACCAAAGCCATTCATAAATAGCTAAATGGAAAGAGCATAGGCTAAGGCCTGGAAGGATACAGAAGAATATGGATGTGGGCACACTGAACAGATAAGCAATGCCAAAATTAAAAGTTTCTTACCTAACCTCCTGTTTTTCAGCCTAGAAGGGAGCACTGCTGCACCTACATCACATGCCATGTCAAAGTGTACATATTGCCCCAGCTACAGGAGCTCTTCCAGATGTTTCCATTATGCACACATTTTTTCTACCTTTCTATTTCCATCTGCATTCATTAAAATGTTGAAGCTGACACGAGTATCATGGTTTTTGTGGAATTTCTAGCTTTTTGCATCAATTTGGCCTGGTGCAATTTCCACAATGCCTCATCTGTCACAACTGCAGACCCTTCCAGCCCCAACTGTACCTACTTTTCAGAGCAGAGCCAGAATGACAAGGTTTTCTAATAAACCCTGCAAGTACAGAGCAGCAAGCTCTCCTGTTGGGTCCTCTCCTTGTTCAGCTATTCACACGTTGTAGTTATGCTTGCTGTCAAAAACAGTCAAGTTTTGCCAATTATATAAACAACACCTGGTTTTACTATCAGTTTTAGGATCTCAGTAAAATTTAAACACAACCTGCTTTTTCTGTTATTACTGCTACATCATAAGAGCAACCACATCTTTAAAAAAATTTATTGAAAAAATATTCTTCAGCCTTTCCTGTTAAGTGCTACAGAAATACAATGAAGATGAAACACCACCACACACCCTCAGTGTAATTATAAATCCATTTTAAGATATTTTAAAATGAAATTTAAAAGGCAATTATATAAAATTTTTAAAGTCTGTACTTTACTAAGAAGTTAGGAATATTCCTATGTAGTACCTGCATTTTAAAAGATTGCTTTCTAGCAGCTAGATATGTAGCAGATTTTGAATGTAAAAATGAAACTTCTTATTTGTGACCTTTTATTGTTGAGAAAACACAACTATATTTTGAAGAATTAGTTTACTGTAGTTTTGAACAATGGTCTTTAAAAACTAAGTGATACCAGCATAAAAGTTCTCAGCAGCATATTCCTAAACCTGTTTAGCATATCCATTTTTGTTCTTTGACATACAGACCTCCTAAATATTGTTACTTTCTTCAATGCATTCACAGTGTGTCTATAAATTGAAACAAATGGATCAACACCTGAGTGTCTTCTATCCAAATGATGTGCAGAACTTGATAGCGTACACTTGTATGAAATAAATGGAAGTAAGAAACAGCTGACCACTACTTTAAATGCAGCACTTTTGTCCTCAATGATCAGAACAATTTATCAACAATAAAATCAATTACCAAAAAGCTAAGCCTCTTTTCTCTACAGAAGCCTTCTAGCAACATATTCTCAGCATAATAACTAAAGCAGAGTTAATTTTTAAAATTCATCATTCAATCCATGAAGCATTTAAACATAAAGGAAGCTATAAAAGCAGTTTCGTTCTTCTATAAAGCAACATTTACAGGGAAGGGAAAAGTAGAGGCAAGACAAATATACCTGCCTAACAAAATAAGCAAATCTGACCAATTTATTCATTAAACTTGCAACCAAAAAATAAGGGTATTCCTAAATAGACTACAGGACAACCAGCAATAACTTCTTCTAGATTTTTTTTTGAAGTTAAAAAACATTAATTCCAGCCTGAATATTTTAGCATGAATTTGAGACCACTGATTCAAGATCTGTCATCTGATAAACTGATTAGGTGATTAACAAATTTCTATTACTTCTGAATACTCAGAACTATGATGAAGTCACATCTTTTAAAGACTGAGTTTCTTTCACTATAAGCTATTTTTCCAATCTTTTAATAATTCTTATGACACTTAACCCCTTCTACTTTTATGCTTTTTCTTGAATTGCTGACACTGAACTAAATGCATATGACTAAATGTACTGGTATCAATTTTTATGTATACACACGCTTTTATATATATATATATATATATATATTACACACACACACACAAAATTTTTTTTAAATGTGTTCTCTGACCTGCAGAGCCTCTGTGCCAGTTCTTAGATTCGAAACACGGATTTTACTAGGCTTTTGGGATAGCGAGCTAAATATTTTTCACATAGGCTTTTCTATAAGACTTCTTGTCCTCCTCTTCTCCATGCAATCCTGTGAAGTCCAATATTTTTGTACAGATGTACTACTTTACACTTTGCCCATATTTAAATATATGGCACAGCAAAATAAAATGGAAGAATTCCAAGACACTAAAGTTTGCAACATTATTTTGCCTTTTTTTATACATACATATGTATACAGATGTGTGTGGCAGTGCACATTATCATTTATATAAGCATTACAGATAATTTGCTCCTTAAATATAGAAAAATGGTTTAACAGTAGAAACAATTAAACTCCTGCTGTAAGCTTCTCCAGTGTATGCTTCTGATTTTTGTTACATACTACCAGAAAACCCCAATTCAGTTTCAGTAAGATTTAGATGCAGATTTACCAGTTATATGCCTTACTGCATAGGCTGGGAATATCCTCTTGACAGGCCACATAGGTCAGTTCCTCTCTCGCACAGCAACTCCTTTGGAAACCATCAATATATTTAAGTGAAAAACAACCAGCTAAGATGCTGAATCCAAACTGAAAAAGACTGGGTTAACCCCAAGTCCTTATTCAGCTTTTATACTGCTGTTGTTTTCAGAGGTGATTTTAGCATTTAACAAAGTTCAGAAGTTAGTGATTATTAAATCAAGAACCAACTTATTGCAGTTATTCACACACAAAAAAAAATCAATTGTTTATTATTTACAAGTATAAATACATTAATGCTACAGCTCTGCTGTCCGTTCTTCATCATCACTGCACCTTCGGTAAGGATAAAGTGTTACATAAGTAAGGTGCCTTAGTCTTCCCAGGAAGATGTGCAATCACCCCCGAAATTTAACAAAAGTAAAGATGCAAATGCATGTGATGATGATAATTACACTGTTTATAGTTCTATATATTTTCAGTACTGAAAGCAACTGTACATTGGATTTGAATAATTTTGGTCTAGCAGATCTAAGATGTTTCTGTTTTTCAAAGGAGTAACAGTTTATTTGGTCACAAGTCATTACCACTTGCTCAGTTCAGTATTTTATTGCATCAATAGCTTTTGGCTTTGTAGAGAACATTTCTATTTTTCCAAGTCACTTGTGGAATCAGCACCAGCAGATGCTGTCAATCGTCTCAATATGATCACTTCAGTTGCAAAACAACCTTCAAAAAGAAGAAAAGGAATGAGATCAAAGTTGGAAGAATAAAAAACTAAAATAATCTCGGAAATACAGCTTTATGCTTTCTGTCACAGTTACACTACAATACAGGCCTGTATAAACACATCTTTCCCCTGGAAAATGCAACTCACAGCTACTACTACTTCTAACAATTTTCTTTGGTGCTTACAGCACACAAAGCATTCTTCAGCTCCTTGTGACTGAAAAAACAGAACGGTAATTCCAGGTCCACTGGATTCACTTCACACAAAGCAGAACTGAGGGCTCCATTTATAAAGCAAATTCCTCACTGCCCTCACATGGAAGTGTAAGTATGGAATGAAAATCTCCTACAGCGGACTTTCAAGTAGGACACAAGGCATATGGAAAATGCTGAAGTCTGAGCTGGAAAAAAAAATTTTTGCATAGTCTTGAATTCAAGAGAAGCTGCTCTTTTTATTTGCTTTGGAGAAAAAAGCCCAGGGAAAAGAAAAATGTTGAGAAGTGCAGTCATTTCAACAAAGTTGCATCTGTATCTCCACTAATACATTTATCTCAATGGAAACTGTGTAGCTACCCAGAGGTCTCACACCAGCCTCATTGAGGCAACAGGTGGACATAATATTTTGACATAAGACACCAAGACTAATAGGACTATTATATCTTAGTATTTCATTCTAAAAACTACAAATTGATTATTTTTGGTTGTAACATACCAAAGTTTATTTTAGAAACCTGTATCTACAAATTCCAGTTACAGTATTATAACATTACTTAAAACATCTAAAGAATTTCTCTACACACTAAGCATTAACAAGCAACTAGATGCCGCCAAGTTCCAAATATGTCCATGCACGACTTTCATATCCATCCTATAAGCTGCCAGAGAATTATCTCCCAGATAACCAACTTGGTAAATATTTGAAGTATATTTTCAGATAAAAAAAAATAGAAGTCCTGCTGCCCTTTCTTACAGGGCCAGAATGAATACTGAGACATAACTGAACAAGGACGGCTTCCAGGAAATATGGTTATCCAAGGAGCAAGTCACAAGACACTTCCTCCTCTAACAATTTTTTTAAATCCTCCTAAAGAAAAGACTGAGGAAATTTGAGACATCCCAAATTAGTCACACTTGAAATTTTCTTCTTGTGTTACAGACATATTGTCGTCTTCGTAATTTTCCTCCTGATTTACTGTGCCATGGAAATAAGAGTCAGGCAATTCTGTGATATACATTCACAGCCACTGAAGTTTTGGGAAGCTGGGGGAATAGCACAGTTTTCGTTCTCTCTCTCTCCCCCCCCCCCACACCTCTCTCTCTCTCTCTCTTCCATCTTTCAAAATACCACTCATCTGTCACTTTGTCATTTATTTCCTTCTCCTCTTACTCTTGCAAGATCTTTTAATGGTGTTCTGAGCAGACTCAGAACTCTGCAGGTTATCAGGACTCTTAATTACATTTCTTTAAAAAATTTCTCAACTACACTGACAGACTTCAGTGGCTTTTAGCACAAAGAAAAAATATTTTACATAAGCTGCTTTACATAAGACTTTCTTTAACTCTAGAGTCAAAAGATATTTTGCTAATGAATGATTTACTTCAGATTTTCAGCAGGATACTGGTAACAAATTTTATTAGAACAAACACAGTAAATGAGAATCCAGTAGGAAAGGATGGTAAAAAATCTACCTTATTAGCAGCTTCCAATGCATTTATTAGGTTCTGCAACTCTTCCTTATTCATTTCTATAGAGATTGGTTTAATTTCACCATTTTCTCTCACATCCAAATCAAGATTGAGAAGTGGCATTTGCAGCATGGAGATTTTATCACTGGAGAGAGCAAGCTGTGTAAGTTAATGAAACAAACAAAAAAGTTAAAGTGAAGCCATAAAGCTTTTACCTGCATTTTATACAGAAAGAGTACTAGAACATCAACATGAAGAAACTAACTTCTCAGTCATATCTGCAGCTGCTTTTTAATTTTTTAATCGACAATATACCAACAACCCTTCTCATAGCAAAATATTTGTAAAAAGAACTTGTTAAAATTACAAGACGTCTAAATTTTTTTGTTCTAAATCATAAGGAATGAAGCATTTAAGCATAGCTCTTTAAAAGTATACTTTGAAATCACCTTACTGGAACAGTTCTGGTCATCAACAAGTGAGAAGGGTTTTAGGAGGGGGAGGTAAGGAAGAAGTGGACAGTTTCTGTGCAGTTTTCAATTCTACAGCTGATCATTTGTGAGATATACTATTTAACAAATACTGATTAAGAGAATTATACAACAATTGCATGGATTTCTTTTGTTTACTGTTACGTCTACTCTAATATAAGCTAGACTTTGATATGTATTAGAGTATCGTTGACAAGACAGCCAGTCACTTTCTGTACCCAGCTATCTTATTTAGAGAGCAGAATGCAGTACAAAAAGGGAGAGAGAATCTCCTTGGTAGGATTCAATTAGAGTAGATGAAAAAACACCACAACCCACTGAAGCAATAAAGAAGAGTGGTTTAAACAAAATACAGGCAACAGTTTAGATATCTACAATAAGTTTGTATCATGAAATAGGAAGAAAGACAAAAAATCCTTCACAGAAAAAGGTTAAGAGAAACTACAAGTAAGTTACAAGAGTTCTCAGAAGTCTGCCTTATATTCTTGTCAGGAGTAAACACAGTTAGCAAGAGGGATCAAGGCTTAGTAACAGCTCGTCTGAAGCACAATATGTTGCCACAGCATCAGCTCTTGCAAAACCTTGTCTGCTTAGGCATTGCTCTTTGATTTCCAAAGCTATTTGCTCCACAAATTATTCTTGTTGAGGCAGAAAACTATTTACTATTTAACATCTTCCGCAGACAGACAAAATAACATTACTTACGCAGTTTACATTCTAAATCTAAGATAGCTTAGAGCTTAATTTAAAGCTCTAAGCAATGTCTTTGCAACCCCAAAGCACCATCCAACTTTAGGCAGCACACTTATTAGTAAAATAAACCAAAGATAAATGATTTCAGACTAATCAGTAAATGATTTAATGCAGAAATCTAAAAATCTGAAGAGTCAAGGAACCATACCCTGAATTAGTGTAGCACTTTTTATTTTAAGTAGATAGAATTTTTACTCTATGGAAAAAGAATGTAGGCCTGAAAATCATGACAGTAAATGAGATTTTCAGGTGTTTGAGTTACTTTCATTCTTCTTTTAGGAAAGAGGTGATTTTGTATATTGTAGTATGAAAAAAAACACATATTTTCAAGATTTATGCAGATTTATGGAAAGTCTTTGGCTTGTTATCATGAATGTGGGTTTCTGGTACCCATAAAAATTAAGCTGTGCACCACAATAAGCTGGTCTACTAAAGAGACTGTATCAATAGTTACTGCTACATTGTGGAATACTTCTTCCTTAGGTATATTCAAAACAACACTAGAGAAATGGTCTCACCTTTAACTGCCAGTCAAAATCCTGCAGCTGGGTAGAAGAGATTGCATTTACTCTTTCTACTAATGCATTCCTGATTTCTTCCTTTCTGCCTTTTAGACATTTTGTGATTGCTTCTTGATAGTTTGAATTCAATTCAGTCACCTGTTCAGCAACCTGTAAATATCGAAATAGATTAAAATTAAGACTGCTTTAATTATGAACCAAAGAAATAAGATATACCACACAGTAATAGCTCTGCAGCTATCCAAGCTTCTACCTGGATAGCTGTTAACACTGAACTTCATAACCTCATCTTACTGATTCTAACTCTTGGCCACTACAAACAGTGCATCTGCCACAGCAATATTAAAATATATATACACACACATCTTGTTGGGCAGTAGTGCCTACCTAATGCATAAGGTCATTTAAACAAAAAGAGACCAGAGAATGGAGGCTTTCTTGGCCTTGCTAGATGCCATTTAAAATGAGCACAAGAACCACACACACACAAACAGCACAGGCTTAGTTTGGAGAATTTCTGAATATCAGAGTAGAGGTAAATCATATTATTTTAGCTTAAACAGACATACTAACAAAGCTCTTATTCTGTGCCTCCTTCTGTGACCTAGCTACTAGCAAGCAGTCAGAATACTAGCAACGGTTAGAAAATGAGAATTAAGATTCCTCGTAATGGAACGAGTTTCTGCAAAATTTAGACATATTGAAATGCCCTGAATTATTGTCCCTGTCTCACATCGTCTATTTAGACTCAATGTTTAAGCACTTACATACAGCCGCTATTTTAAGACAAATCAATACAGACTAATCCAAACAAGAGCATAAATTGTTTTCATTGCTAATGACACATTAATTCTGCAGTACATAAGAGACTGATTTAAGTGACTGACAGGATATTTTAACAAATCAGTACTCTTCACTATATTTTTAAGGGTCCAATTTCACCTTCTCTTTCAAGAGGAGCCTTACATCTCTAAACGCTTCTCGCTTTCAACCTGACGCTATTCAGATTTAACCTGTTATTATTCAAATTCTACATTACAGAAAAGCTTAGGACTGAATAAACCACAAGGCTAATCACTCCAGTCTGATCTCAAACTCAGTCAGTGATGAGCCATTACCTCTTCATCAGACATGTTTCTGCCAACTGCAGTTTTGAAATAGGCCACTGTTTCTTCTAAAACCTCCATCCACTCCGTCAAGCTCCAAGCACTGCCATAATCCTGGTAGCGAGGATATGCACGGCCACATATGCCGTCAACTATTTTATGAAGGAACTGGAAGAAACAAAGTGAAACCTAATTAAAACCGTGCTGACGCTGTAGTTAACCTGTACCAGGTGTGGGATTCTGCAGGCACTTCGGTTATCCCTCTTCTCGTGGCTGAGCACTGCCTCGGCGCCCTCCCAGCGCCGCAACGCCATTCACAGAACTCACAGAGCCGCAGGCGGCTCGCGGCTCCCTGCGCGACCCGAGAGCGCGGAGCGCCCCGCCCGCGCCGCCGCGCCTCACGGACGGGCCGCGACGGGCCGGGCCGCGACGGGCCGCGCGCCCCCCTCCGCCGAGCGCGGCCGCCGCGCCCCCGCCCCGCGCCGACGGGGGTCACCGGGCCGCGCGCGGGTCACAACCCCGCGCCCCCCACTCCGCGCCCACCTCCAGGGCCTGCCCCGGCGGCAGCTTCTCCAGCAGCCGCAGCATGTCGCCGCCGCCTCCCTCCCCGCCGGGCACGTGACCTCCCCGCCCTTCCCGCCGCGGCGCGCATGCGCACGGCCAAACAGGCCGAGGCCCCGGGTTCGAGTCCCGGCCGCGGCGGGGCCGGGCGCGCAGGCTGCCTGCAGCCGCGATGCTCGCGGGGATCTGCGTTTAGTGACCCTTGAGATCTGAATGTCGGCATGAAGAAGCAATAACCCCCTCAGCAGAGTGCAAGAAAAACGCCTCGCACTGAAGTCCCAGCAAAACCCTGAAGCACACGGAAACTGGTATTCCTGCCAGCAGGCCTTGCTTCACATCACTTGGCCAACTCACAGGCGTCGAATTATGCACATGTGAGCACAATCCTGGGCTCTAAGGACGTGAAAGCAGGTCGGAGTCTGTACTGATGGACAGCAGGTCCGTGGAAAACCCCAAGCTGGTGAAGTCCGTCCGCAGTGCATCTGCAAGCCCTAGTGCTCTGACCCTGCAGGAACAGCCTGGGGGGAGGGGGGGCTGGAGAAGAAACAGATGAGGAAGAACCAATTTCATGTTTTGCTGCCAGGGCTCAGAGGTGCTGTAAACTTTCAGATGCATCCAATTTCTGTCTGGGTTTGTTGCTACTAATAGGTTAGATTTTTAATAGCAGCTTCTGGAAAAAAATGTATTTAAGTTTACTGTGAAAAATGTATTGATGCTGCTGTTGAACTCATAAAAAGCTGAAATTGTTGCAAAGAAAAGTAAATTGTGTTTTAAAACATTTTCAGTAATAACTTCCTTCATTTCCCTGGATTTTGCACTTTGGTTTATTAGATAATTGGAAACCTATCGAGTTTCTATGATGACTATACTGCTGCAAAATGGAACAGCAGAGGGAGCTTCTGCTCTAAATAAGACAGGCGCAGGGAAAAGAAAAGCAAGAAAGAAACCCGGATTTAGAGAAGGAAGATAGGGTGAATGAGGAGAGTGGTTGCAAATATCCTGCTAAGCTGAAAGGGATCAAACAAGCGACAAATATGATGGAGCAAAGATGTAGCACATGAAATGGAGGAATACAGGGAAGAGGAACCATGCGTTCTGTCCAATGTACGGTCTCTGTAAAAGACTTTTTACAGTAGCTTATTCCTTTCAGGTCTGAAGAATAAAGTGTCTCACTTTTCATAACTATATAGCTTTAGAGTAAAATGTTAGATTCAGTCAAAAAATATAAGGTGTAAAGAAGAACTTGGCAAGAAAAATCAGAGCTGGGTTAGCTAATGCTGTATTTCTGAGCTGATCTACAATTACAAAGTAGTACAACACACAAAACTGACCTTTGGCAGCTCAGAGTGTATTTGTGCTTCTGTTATTTGGATCAAACTTCTCACGCTTCAAGCAATAACCCACCCTGCTGTATATATTAATTGTTACGGTCAGCTCACAGCTTTCTTGGTGTGTAGACAGAAAACATACAATCAAATGCACTAAATGATTAGAGAGTAGAATTGATGTTATACTTTCCAAGAAGGTAAGAGACACCATAGCCTAGTGTGTATATATTGTACTAATGCGAAAGTCCTGGGTTTGCATCCAGCCTGTATCATTAACACAGTTTTGACTTTCAGTGAGTCAAGTGACTCACTTCCCTCTGCCTCAGTTTCTGTAAAAGGACACAGATATTGACAGGAACAGATATAAATACTTTGCAAACTACAGATGTAAAGAGCTATAAATTTTTTTACTTTTTTCCAAACTTTACAAAAATTTACACTTTTTTTTAACTGTGCTTTCAGAAAACATTCAATTATTTCCAGGAGAAATAAAATCTTGCTGCTATAAGACCTGTTCCACTTTGCTGCATGCACTGTTTCCATTTTTATGGCCACAATACATTTTTTCTCCTTCAAGAATATCCTGATGCCTGTTACTCTTGGTCTATCTATAAAACATCAGACAACAGTAATGAATCGTATATTCCTGTCTACAAATCAATCCATTTGAGGCCTTAATAATGAAGGACATACTGCCAAGATGACAGAGGGGTTTTCATGGACACAAGTAAAGAGTCATATCTTGCATATCTTGCCTTCAATTTCTTGGTCTTCTTAGCTATGCATGTCAACCTTTTGCTTTTTTTCTAAATCCTCTTTATTTGATAAAATCCCATTTTTTATTCGTCATTAAAATTATCAGGATATGCTTTCCAAAAGCTTTGTCTCTTGAGGATTCATTAGTCACACGTACCTCTTCAAAATGGCATGCTATCAGGAAGGAGGTAGGTATACCTCCCTCTGTCGAATGTATGGTTATACAAGCTATCTCATGGAAACAAGGGCTCTGTATTATTCAAGGACACAGCTCATATTCTTATCTCTATACTTATCTCTATATTGTCTAACTTTTTCCAATAGAGTGTGTAACAAGAAGGGCTTCCTTAATTGTTGGTTTTAGTTCTCACTCTTGAATTTCAAAATCCTCTTGTTTTCTGTAGCATTCTTCAGTCCTTTCAACAGATTGCACTTAAAAGCTAGCAGTAGCTGTGAGGGACACTTTTGTTGTTCAATATCATAGAGACACACAACTTATATACTGAACTGCATGTCACCTTTTACAGACAAGACCATACTAAACAGATCACTGAGAACAGCTCTGCTGCACTCTTAAGTTTTCCAGAGAAGAGCTGCTCTTACAGGAGACTATCTGAGTGTACTTTAAAGTACCAGATGGGAAAAGTCTTGCAGATATTTTTTCTAAATCAAGAGAGTTAACATCATGAGATTTTTAAACATCTCTACTGGATTCATCTTGACACCTGCCCTGCTGAGGTAGTGCAAGGGCCAGTAGCTTGTTTAGCACACGGTATTCTGCAGGATAGAGGAACAGCTTAGACCAGAAAAGCAACCTACTCTAGGCCAGGGAGCCTGCAGATGGCTTGAGCCATACACCTGTAACTAGCATAGCAGATGACATAAAGCGCTTACTAAAACATGCCATGCCTTAAAAGAAGCAGCTTAAGAGCAGCTACCATTGTGTGATGCAAGTCTCCTTAGGCAAAACTAAAGGATATGAAGAAAGCTAAGAAAAACGTCCTTGGAAACATTTTTTTAAAAAAAAGGAATGATAGAGCTGAAACAGAAAAAGCAACCCTTGAGGTAAGTGATGGCGCTACCAGTATCAAGGAACCAAAAAGAAAATGTAAAATGTGAGCAAAGCCCCCCGGAGTGCTTTGGACCTGGGAACACCTGAACTTAAAAGAGCTGCCTCTGCTGGGTGCACTGGAGCATTCTGTCTCCAGAATCTCAGCACACCTGACCACTGCTGGTGAGATCTTGCTAGTGGGCAATATGCATCACTGCTTAATTTTGTGCCTTTGTACACACACACAATAAGGACTGTCTGCTGGAGCAGACGGACTGTCCTTGTATTGCTTGCTATCTGCCTGACTAGCCCTACTCATGATTTAGCACTTTGACCGCACCGCAAGCTCACAGCTCCAGACAAACCGGAGTCAGTAACTGGAGGTGGATGCTCACCAGCCCCACTCACTGGTCACCATTTTATAAGTAAAAATTGATTGTTTCCATTTTAATCACTCTACATTCCTCTGTCCCTATATAAGAGTTCTAGGTGAACTGAATTCCAGGTACGTGTCAGGACTGGAATTTTGCTCACCATGATGCAGGTCTAATGATTGTGATGGCTAGAATGCAAAGTGATGACAACAGCGACAGAAAATCAATAATCACCTTCAAGACAGAATCAGTAAAACCATAAGCCAAATCTTCCTTTCCTTCTCCAAGCCTAACCCTAAGGTTTTAATGCTAATAATGAATGTTAATAATGTGTTGGTGCTTTTCAAAATGGTTTCTTTGAACATACGGTAAAATAAAATGCCCTGGAGGTAGATTATGATGACTCTTAGCACTATTAGTAAACAGCAATTAGTAGACACTGGAATATGCTGCATAACAAGTTGCACGAACACTTTATAATAGCAGCAGAGAGAGCGTATTCTTAAAATAAGAGTGCTGCTAAGACTGCTTTTGCCAGTACAGCATCGCAGTGCTCTTTTACCAGTAAAACTCTTCCAGTGTAAATTCTGCCAACTTGCTCCCAAGACAAATGACCTACAGATTGACAGCTTCCTCAGGCTTGTCAGCTTGTGTCGTTTGGCAGCAGACCATGCTGGCTGGAGAATTTTTTGGAGTATCTAAATAACATCTGAGGGGCCCCATTTCCATGTCTGGCTCCTACTTTTGTTCTTTCCTCTTCTATGGGAAATAACAATTGAATAAATTTTATTGAAGACATTCTAGACTCCTATCAGACAAAAATCCTGGGTACTCATGCCTGTACTTAACCTCAGGAAAGTGGAATTATTTAGTACACTTTACACATATAACCTTTTCCTTGAGGGATATTCAAAATCTGTTCTCATTTTATTCTAAGATAGTCTGCGTGACTAACATAGTTAGCATAGAACTAAGATAAAGAAAAAAAATCAGTTCTGCCATTAAATTTATTTCCTAGCCACAGACAAGCCACTTCATCTTCATACATGTGAGTTTTGCCACCTGCAACATTAAGATAGTAACATCTGACTGTTCCTACAGGTGTTGTAGGAATGTAGGAATTGTTTATTTATTAACTTTAATTGATATCTGACAAGAACTAGCAGTTCTTCTGTGTTTTGGAAAAAGTATGACCTGGCCGCAAGCCAGGCAACCTGGCAAGTTCAGAATGGTAGAAATTCTTCTTTTTTTTTTTTTTAAGGAAACACATGACAATACGACAAGCGGGGCATATGTAATGCTCATGCTCATGACTAATACAAAGCAATACATTTCAGAGGAAAAGGAGGCCAGAAAAAAATAATTTAAAAGTGCATTGACATCCTCTCACAAGTCTAGTTAAATAGTATAATTAGAGAAGTAGCTTTTGGCAAACAGTCATTAAAACTTGTTAAGAGACAACTTCCTTACAGTTACCAACTTTTCAAACTGACAAACAGAGCACTTGGGTTGCAATTTTTTATTATGACCTGCATGACTCAGTGTCTCATGACAAGTTGTGCTTTGAATTATATTACTGCAATTCCCCTTTTTATTCAGTATTAGAGTAAAAAGCCTACTTGTTAGCCTCTACTGTCTCAGATTAAGAGACATACAAAAAACAAGAGAGACATACTGCATTCTTTTTTCAATGGCAGATGTAATTTTCCTATGGCTTAATCATTTACGATGAAGAGAGCCATGCCAATAAAACCACTGTATATCAGCTTGCCTATGTATCATCTTTCTAGTTACAAAAAAAAAAAAAAAAAAAAAGTTCTTGATTTACCTAAAAGCATTGCTAACCAGCTAAAAAGTGCAAAATTCCTCTGGCTCATGCACAGGGACAAGGACAAGACTTTCATAAAGAATGAAAAAGCATGTTTTTATAAATAGGGTCTTTGTAGTGAAGAAATAAATCTCATTATGTAGGTGACATTTGCTTCAACTAGTATTTTACTTACACCAGATTTACACTAGTTTAAGGCTACTGTATGAGAAGACATGTTCTTGATTATCAGTAAAACAACTAAGATTAGATTTGCTTGGATTTAGAGTTACTGCGGAGCAAATTCAGAAGTTGGAAATCACTTAAGTTCTGTTGTGCTCTTGACAGAATAATTTGAAGAAAGAGCTCACTAGGTAATTTCTCCTGCTGGACAGTGAAGATATGGTTTACTCTTCCTTCCACAAGCTATTGTAAAGAGCCACACTCTTATGTAGTAGGAATTCTCCTTTCACAGCTTGGAGAATATTTCAGGAAAAATTCTGAGTAACTCAAAAGAGAAAATTTAAATTATCTTAACTGTACTAATTTTCCTTAACTAGTTCCTCTCTCTGTAGGAGGAAAATAAGTAGAAAATACAAATTCAATACACTAGAACACAGGACATGTTTTTTCCCATGTTAACTACAATGACATATGACATAAAATCTTAGCAAAGAAAAGTTGTTCTAATATTGCTACATATACTAGTAGTTAAAAGTAAGCTTCTTTCCAAGCTAAACATGACCTACTAACACCTGTGTAAGTACAAACCTCTTTTGTCTTTACTAAAACCATGGCTTTTCATTAATTAATCTTAAATCTATGAATTATTGGCTACCCAAGTATTGTGGATTAGGCATAAGCACGTGATAGTATTTTTGCCATGTTAGCTAAACCCATGCTTCTGATTTATGTTGGTCTTGTACTGACTGTGAGATGATGCGAAGCGGAGATGATCAGATGTAACATCTGCTGAGACAAAGTTCCCCTTCAAAAATGTTTAAGTACATGTGAACCACTAGAATGAGTTTGTATCAGTGGAGTGTCCTGTGCCAATGACACTTTTGATCTGATACTAGGCTTCCTAAAATTAGATTAACCATCTTGTGAAAATACAGCCTTAGATTTTACTGTGGGAAAAATACTGGAGAGAATCAAAGCTGCGACGTAACTAACTATGTAAAAATAGTCATGGAAACATAAATTTTGCTTAGCAAGTCTGAGTCATCTGTTCAGCAGAAATATTAGAAAGGTTACAGTTAGAAAAACAGTAAAAAAGGTGAATTGAAATACAACTTCAGAAAAATTATAAGCCACACAATAACTTTCCACAAGCAGAAGAACAAAAAAAAGAGAGAAAAGCAGTATTTACTGAATAGCTTATTTGATATGACTGACTCAGATCTTTTCATTAGCCTGCAGAGTGGTTTGATAGGAAAAAAAAAAAAAAAGATGGAGAATTAAGGTTATTCCATAGCCCAGATAAAATAAACAAGTCAAATAACTTACAGGAGTACATAGCT
Organism: Rhea pennata; assembly: GCF_028389875.1. Taxonomy (NCBI): domain Eukaryota; kingdom Metazoa; phylum Chordata; class Aves; order Rheiformes; family Rheidae; genus Rhea; species Rhea pennata. The sequence continues at coordinate 27,802,266 of NC_084666.1, forward strand.
TATGTATACAATGAAAACGAAGGCACATAAGTACTCTCAGTTCACATATCAAAGGTGTTCCAATGCACAATAAAACTGCAGCAATGTAAACAAACTAATGACAAACAGCTATAGATAAGATAAGGCTGAAGATTAGCCATGGGAAATTAATTGCCATACCTCAGTAAATATAAAAAGGAGGGATAAAGCAATTTATTCAAGTGCAATAAAGGCACCTGTGATTAATTCCACTTAACTAGTACTACTTTCCTACCCTACACACTTTCCCATGAGCCCAAAAGTAGCAATGTTAGATGGTGTGTTCCTCTATACCCACTTGCTTGTATCTCCTTATTCAATAGGCCCATGTTAATTCAGCAGAGTAGGGAACCTGGATTGTTAGAAGGTGGATCATCATGATAGATTACTAACTCAGCTTCTGTATTGTAGAAAGCACTAACTCTGAGATAAAAGGTATGACATATGTTCGCTTTTGATTCCCCAGGGAGATGATAAGATCTCATTTAAGATGCCTTTCTGTCTGTACCAGTACTTCAGAGCCCCTTAAAAATGAAACTTTCAGATTCGCTTCTGAGTTCCAGCCCATAGTTGCTTCGTACAGAACTGGCAACAGAACCCAAACCTCTAAAAGGGGAAAAAAAATCTCATCATCTTAATGACTTTTTAGGATGGAAGGCCAAAACATAGTAAGTGCTACCTCAGTAAATGCTACATCAGTGATAATAACTGCTACATCCCACTAACCTCCAGAACAGGGATATGATTCAAGCTTCTTGTTTTCTGGCATTCTACAACTTGCTAAACAGAATAGAATAAACCACAAGAAAGTGTGATGACAACACAAGTGAAAACTGCAGCCGGTTTAAAAGTTGTCTATACAAGCTAAGTCACGCCAATTAATCTAACATTAATTAAGGCCTGAACTGATTTGTTAACAGCATTACACCTTTGGGTGGACACTTCATTCAGAATTCACTTAGCCTTCACCCAGTTAGGCATAATTTGTTCTTATCTACTTTAGCAAAACAAAGGTGGAACGATAAACTCCAGGAAGGAAAGGAATTATTTAAACAATAAAACTAGTGCTCACCGCTGTGTAAGAGGAAAAGGGTACGAGGTTTTGCTTGGAAGCTAGAAGACAATTCTTCCTGTTCTAGGAAGTGTTTGATGGCATACTGTGACAAACTCTCCTCTTCCTTCTAGGCCATCATGGGGAAATGTTTACAATCTGTCAACACACTTAGTTGACACTTAGTTCTCATGATGTCTGTTCCTCTCTTTTGTGTCCCAGTAAGTGCCAACATGAGCACAGCTGGGTGAGGTCTTCATACTTGTTCCTGCAGAGTTCATGCAACCATGAATATATAGAACATCTGTAAAACACAGAAGACCAATGAGCTCTCCAACTGTGCTGGAGACATCAATGTTCTTATGTGCCCCTAGTTTGCTCTCTTCATGTAGCAGTTCAGGAATCAATGTAAAAGACACCTGTAGACTGGAAATAATGGATTCACCTGTGTGGATGAGAATAAATGTTATTTCCTCCACATAGAAAAGTTATCAGTGAGATTTCTGAACCCAGCAGTCTGTTCCCATCTGTCCTCTTTGCAGACACTCTACTATACAATACTTGGGAAAAGACAGTTCAATCATGGCTTAGGGATGCTGGATGGTGGCTTTACATGCTCTGAGACCAATACCATTTGTACCACTGTGCAACATCTGCAGGATAAAAATGAAAACGTGTGTATGTAATGCCTGCAGGTACATGGAACACCAGCAAAGCCTCTCACCAACCAGCAAGACCTACTTCTCAGAACAGTTCACATACCCTACTTTGGCAAATCTAATCAGCCACACAAAGTGCTGCACTAAGGCAGCTATGCTCCTGTGAGCCAAGCTAGCTTACACATGGTTTGGTCTGGTATTTTTGCATTGCACAGCAGTGCAGGCCTAGTCAAGGTAATCATTATTGCTAAGAGAAATAAATCAATATGGTAACCAATACCACTACCCTGTGCCTTGTGGCAGCTCACCCTGTTTTCCTCAGAGGTGTGTCCTCTTTCCTACAGCACCTGAGCCACGTGCCAGGTGCCATTCACTGAAGCTTAACCACAGTGTTGTCAGCGTGTGGTCAGGGCGGCAGAACACGGGAAAACCACCCCACACGCGTGGCAGGGCGAACATCCAGCCGCCACTGCTCAACAGAGTGCTCCGCGACCTCCCTTAGGAATTCAGTGCTGATACTGCAGAAGGACTGGAAACCCCTGTCCATCCCCATACGGACAGAAGGGTTTGCAGCTCACTGTGTTTCCTCTTCTGTTTTCAGCAGAAGATGGTCTCAGAGCAAGAATCCTGCCACCTCTGTGTAAAAGGCCTTGTGCAGGGGCAGCATTCAAGAGCAGCGCCACAGGTAACAGGAGCAAGGCCAGGGCTGGGCTTCAAAGAGTTACTGAGGAGAACTCGCTCGCTGAGATTCCTGACGCCCGGCATTTGTTTCAGGTAACTGGGGCAGTTTCTCCATCGCCAGAGGCTTCCTTCTTCGAAAATGTGAGGCCGGCGGTTGGAAACCGCGCTATCTAGTCAGGCCGGGCGGCCCTGCGCGCCCGACCGTGCCGGCAGAAGGCCAAGAGCGGCATCTCCCCGGCCGGCGCTCGGGGGCTGCGGGCTGCGCCACAGCAGCGGCCGCGCAGGAGCGGAGGGGAGGCGGCAGCGGCGCGGGGGAGAGGCGCGGGGCCGGCGGGCAGCGCCGGCGGCGGGGGGAGGCGGCGGCCGGCGGCGGGGGAGGCCGGCGGGGCGGGGCGGGGCCGGGGCCGGGCGGGCAGGCGGCGGCGGCGGCGCGGGAGCGGCGGCGGCCGGGACGTGCGCGGGGCGACGGGTGAGCCCGCAATGGCGCCGGGCCGGGCCGGGCCGCGGAGCTGCGCGTCAGCGACGCCGCTGGCGGCGGGGAGGGGGGAGCGGGAAGCGAGCCGCGGCGGCGCAGGGTGCGGCGGCCTCGTGGCCGGGGCGCTGCTCCGGCGCCAGCGCGGGCAGGACCCGGCGGCGAGCGGGCGAGGCGAGGCCGCGCAGCCCGCGCCCCGGCGCGGGGAGCTGCAGCGGGAGGCTGCTGCCCCCGCTCCGAGCGGGGCCCGGCGCAGGCTGCTTGCCCAGGACAACAGACCCCGCCGTGGCTTCAGAAACCGGCGTGTGGGACGTGTTAACAGCCCGCGGCCGTGGCGGAGGGAAGGGGGCGAGCCTCGGCCTGCTCCGCGGCGGGCGGCGCGGGGGGCGAGCGAGTTGCCCCGGGCCCGTAGGAAGCCGCGGTGAGATCCCTGAGGCCTCCGGAAGGTACCGCAGGGCGCGCGTGTGTGCGCGGTGGTGCCGCGTTAGGCCACAATAATAATTACCAGGCTTAGAAATGAAAAAGCGTTTGCAAGGGCGTGAAAAGAAAATCAGAGTTCCTAAAGGGAAATGGTGGCTCTGTCAGAGGAGCAGCTGCTGAGGAAGAACGTACTTTTCATATCAACGTTATTGCTATTTTCTTACTAAAGTAATACTTAAAAGGTACTTGCGTTGAGAAGCCTATTGTTTAGAAAGATATTTGCCTTCGAATCATCACTATGAGGTAACAGTGTTATCCCGATTTCCATAGGGGATGGATTGGAGCAGAGAGGCGCAAGGTGAATTCCCCAACATCAGGGTGGAAGTCTCTGAACAAGAGACAGGAATTTAATTCTCTTAAAAACTTTACACGTCCCCCAAAGTGCCAAGCCTTTGTTTTAGGCTGAATCTTTATACTCAGCCTGTGGATAGGTGCTGTTACAGGAGCAGAAACGAGGGTGTGCAGACAGGGATCACATTCTTTGTTAACTGCCACAGCTGCAGATGGTCTGGATTTCAAAGGCCATATCCACAGCTGATTTTTTTTTTCCTAATGAAAGTTAGGCCAGAATCAGGACTGAGTGCCCTACCCAAAAGACGCACTCTAATCTGACATTCCTTTCCCATCTCCCAGTGCCAACTCGAGTACTTTTACAGCTGTAAGCTGCATCAGGTGTACACCTAGTAATTTTGTTGTTGTTGGGTTAGCGAAAGGTCTTCTGGATCAGGGAATTGAATGAGCTTTAGCGCAAGTTCAGGAAGTACCAGAACCATTACAAAGGAGGGGACAAAGCCAAGAGCAGGACCTTTCTTCTTTTAGCATCAGCTGTTAGATTGGTTCAGCTGCTCAGGGAGCTGCATCTTCAGAGTCTTAAATGTTGGTAAAGTTGTTAGCATCACGATTTGGGCATTCTTAAGCCCTTGCATTCTGTTTTAGGCTCCTCTGTCTTTTGGTTTCATTTTTATTAGGAAGACTTTTAAAGCTACACATTTGTAGATGAGCTGTGAGTTGCTGTAGGAAATTACCCTCTCAAGAGGCATGTTTTAAAGTGTTGCAGTAGCCTTGTAGTGGTAGTTAAAGTGGATTCACAGGTTATTCTTGTCAAAAATACTCTTGAGCAGTAGACAAGTTTTACTGTTCCATGGCAAACGTTTGAATGTATTCCTGATGTAATATAAGAGTCAGGATTGTTAGAAATTCACTGCAGTGTTGGAAAATTATTTTCACTCTTGCCTTAAATTCTGTTGAACAGTATTGTGGCTGATGACCACCTCTATCGCTTCTAGTTGTGGTTTCTGTTCTGACTGTAAAAAGCCCCATCTAGCCTACATAAACCCAGAAACCATCAGTATATACTGATATACTTCTCAATATGGATATAAAACTGGCTTAACTTCTGCTGTCAGACTAGTGAAATGAAAATATTTTAGTGTGTTCCAGGTAAAGAGACAATATACAACTTCTGACTTGGATAGCTGACAGTTGAAATCAGTGTCATGTAACATTGAGTAAAGTCTGCATGATCTGAGGCTAATTTTAGATGAAAATCTAATAAACAGTACTGGAGGAGGAGAAGTAAAAAGATAGTGAGAGGAAAGATAAGTAAGGAAGGCAAGTATGGGAAGCAGTGATACCAAAATAAATGGAGCTGACACAAAGGGTTTCATGAGACTGAAACTTGAAGAACCAAAGAGCTCCTTAGTTTGATTCTGACTCTCAGAACTGCCTTTCTGAAGGGTCTTAACATTGCAAACCTCAATCTTAAAATGCTGAGGAAGGAGCAAACTGCAAATAGCCAAACTTCATGCATAGCATTTATTTTTTTTTAATAGCATTGTCATTTGCAGCTGGACAGACAAGGCAGATGCTTTACTGGTAGAAAGGAGGAAGGCTTTATAAACAGCAGTTGTTGCTGAACGTATAACAAAATACATTGAATCAACACAACAGACATGCCCTGAAAGTGAACCACAGTGAAATAATTAGCACTGACAGTTAAGGTGCTGTCATCTGTAGCATTACCATCCCTTTGAAATGTGTGGGCACATCACAGCTCTTGGAGCAGTTTCTTAAAAATAGGAAGGCTGCTCATGTTTAAGACAAGCTTTTGGTACATATGATTGCAATATGCTTGAGGTAGGTTTAATCTGGTTGGCCAAAAAGCAGGGAAGCCGCACTGTTGCAGGCCTTGATATGAGCCAGTAAGTCTACCTAAGTGTTTGGAGCCCTTCATGGGAGTCTGTACTCTTGTGGCTTTACTGCTGTTAATATCTAGATTAACTAGCTCACATAAAGCTCACAACTGTGTCGTTGATATCTCTGACTTTCCCTATTGACTGAAAAATCTATTTAAAATCGGAAAGTCTTAGTAAATACAGTCAAATCTAGTATTCATTGAAAGTGAGCTGCAGAGGATTTTTTGGATTTGAAGTTGCACTCTTTGTAACCGTATGTATAACCCCCCTCCCCAAACCCTTTTAAAAATCCTCAAGCGTTAGAAGTGAAAGGCTCTCTGGGGATGCATTGAGAATGATTACAACTCCTGAAGCGCTGTTAGTGTAGATGTCTTAGAACAGGCATCAAGAAGAGCAGGGCAAGTCACTGGTCAGAGACCTACCATAGGATTTTGTGAAGTCAAGTACAGTTTCTTGCTATAACAGCCATTTCCTGCATATGTTTGGATGAGTATCTTTGGTCTTGTCTGCATGACAGAGTTTTGGCCCCTTAAAGAAATCGGCGTACTTAAAAAATGGCAGTACTGCCAATATGGATCCGTTTCCTCTAAAATTGCTTACTGTAGCATGAGAAGCAAAGTAAGCAATTGAAATAATTATATTCACTGTATAGAGCCTACACAGAATGCAAAAGTCACATCCCTTTATATCCGTTTATATATGAACACCAGCATAACTTTTCTAACATAGCTTACACATTAGTCTTACTGTGAAATGAGCAGTATGTTTTTTACACATATGGAAATATCTGTAGTGATTAAATGCTGCATGGCAATCAATTTAAGGTACATTTGTGAGAAAAGACAGTTACAAAAGAGTGTGATTTTCTTTTCAAAACCTTTTTCTGAAAGATTTTGTTTTCTACTTTTGAGAGGCTGACCTGGTACATGCAGTGAAAACAGGGCATATAGGAGAGAATTTCTGATGAAGCAAGATGGACAAGAAGGTATAAAAAGTTTGCGCAAACCATAGCTTTTCAGTAGTCATTCAGTTTTGTTTTGAAACTGTTTGTCTGTGACTGAAATACATGATAAAGTTCTGACTTTTAAACCTAAAATTGGTTAGCATATGATTCAGCTGTTTCTGTAGATACTGAGTATGATCAGTATTGTAAATAACTTCACCTATGTGGAGGAGATTGTTTGTACTTTTATGTGCTGCTCCCACACTGTAGCACGTTAGTTGGCACTACTGCATATACAGTTTACCATTAAATTACCTTGTCATTGACCGTGTGTCAGGGCCTTGGTGCTTCTTGGGTTTTAATGACCCCTGCTGATTGCTTTTCAGCTGTGAGGAGCATCTGATGATTGGTTTAACTTCCTCACAACCAAGAAAAGTCGCTTGCCAAGGTAAGACATTTCAAGGCTTGCAGGCTTTCAGTGTCCGTCATGCTGAATCTGTCTTTGTAGGTAGGATGGCAAGATATTGCCATAGCCTTGCACTTGTCATGGTTACATCTGCCTTCTTCTCTTAATCCAAGAGTACTTAGCACCCCCTTCGTGGACATGTAAATCTCTGACTTGGAAGCAACCACATATTCCTCTTAAAACTGAAATATCGATTACTGCAGGTTGTTGGCTGTTTGCCCCACAAATTGGCAGGACAAGCCTCTTACTGAGATCTGTTTGGCATGTTAAGGTGGCTCTGTGCAAAGACTTGTTACAACCTTATGAAACTCTGTGCTGCGGAGAAAATAGCAAGCTGTAGGAGAAGAGAACTGTTCGCTTTTCAGAGTGTAAATTAATCTTTAGGTCACGGGTCCTTCAGACTTATCAGTTACATAATTGCTTCTGAATTTTCGAAGTTGATTAGAAGGCATTTTTAACATTTAGCCTGTATAGTTTTGACAGTATACCAATGTTGTAAGGTAGTGACACAAGTGCAAGTGAGTCTATGTGGTAACACTGGCTACATAAGAGGTTTAAGTGGGACTTTGCATGAATAAATGCTGATCTGCTTGTCCATAGCTTTTTGTGTAGTGTCAGCTCCTTCCTCCTTGGCATTTTTTGTCTTCTTTGGTCATCCCAGAACCTCAGACTGATGAAACATCCAGAAGTATTCGCAGGAAGGGATTTAAGGAAAGTGCTGCTAGGGAGATGGCATTATCTGAGTCTCTTCCCTTTAAGATTATGTAGAAAATTTTCAGGTAAGATAATGAAATTTTACTGATTACATTTCTGTTTGCCAGTAATTGATAACTGGAAACAGACCTAGAGGACCCAAATGGCCTCCTGTACCTGATGTCTAAAGCCTGTGTCTGCAGGATAGAAACAAGCACCATATACCTGCATGGGCAAAAAAGATCTCAGGACCATTCTTGTTGGGATATCATTTACTGGGTGTATATACCAAAGAACTTTCTGAAAGAAGAATGAGGGCTAATTTTTTTTGGAGATTGCAGCAGAAGAATGATGTTGTCAGGAGAAGGGAGGAAGTGGTCAAGAGAAGCCAGGGTAGATGGTAGGGCACTTCATATGATATGCAAGCAAACAACAACAATAACGTAATAGTAAGGTACAGTTCCAAAGCACTACAGATATTGACTAAATTATCTAGGTAGTTTCTGGAAAATAATCCGGTACAGATGAGGTCAGTGATTTGCCAAAAGCTGCGGAATAATATGATTGGAACTCAAGAGTTGTTGGTCTCAGCTCAGTCTCCCTGCAGGAAAGCTGAGAGCTAAGGCTTGCAAGCAGATACGAAGCTGAAACTTCGCAGAACTGAGAGTTGAAGAAGTTTACATGAGGCAGAGGAAGGTAAGTGGTGGGAAAAGAGAAGCAAATTTTTGCCATGAGTGGTACATGTAAGAGAGTGTTTTTAGTGAGCTTCTTTCAGGACTTGCACCATTTAAAAGAACTTCACAGCAGACCCACAGGGGAGAGTTGTTAAAGAATTCTTATTATAGTGGTGTGGGATGGTCAGATATGGATACTGTATAGTGTGGATCTGTCCGATGCTAAAAATGACACTGATGTTCCTTGCTTTTGCAAGGATTTCACAAACACCTGTTGCATGCTAACCTTATCTAGTCTTTCTAGTTTTCCATTAGGATGTCTCAAAGTGCTTTGTAGGAAGAAGTAATAAGGACATGAGGGAAATGAGGTATAGAGAAAGCAAATATGCCCAATGTCAGACAGTTCTCTTCCGTATTTCATCATAATAATGTGACATTATTGCACGGGCTACAAAAACTTGCTGTTCTGGCATGTAAGGAATAACTCTGAATAAGTGTAGTTATTTAGCAATGTCGGGTAGTGCTCTCTGACTGCATAGTGTGAAAATGAGAGTAGAACTTAGCTTATGTGGCATTTCCTCCAACTTAGAATCTGATCATTTAGGATTCCTGTTTTCAAGTATAGGAATATTTTTCTATTACTTTTTTAAAACAAACTTTTTTTTTAATACTGCTTCAGAGTTAAGATTTCTCTTTACATATTTTTAAAAGTAACTCACTGTCTTTTTGTGGGTCTTTTGCCAGCATTTAAAGGAACATCTGCCTTTTTGCATTACTGCTTCGAATTCAGGTTGAGCTGGAGAGCTCAACAATGCACAGTGAAAAATGACATGACAAGGTAAGAGATAAAAATAATGTTTTAAGAAAAGGGATTTCTTAGAAAAACTGTTTAAAACTTTGTTTTTGTTTGATCTTCAGCAACATCATCCTTCTGAATATCTAACATGAAATTGAGGAATCTCCTTTTCACCTCTTGCTAACTAACCAAGGAGAAGGTGCTCTTTACTTTATGTCCCCACTTCAATGAGGAAGAAGAAGAAAAACAATCAAAAGAGGGAAGAAATGCAAAAGAGATTTCTGAAGTTTGAAAGCTTTTAAGTCATACTTTAAAATGGAGATGCAAATGATTTAAAAAAAAATCATTTGTAAAGCAGTTCAGTCAAATCCCAGGTGAGTCAGTGTTTTGTGGAAAAAGTACCCGATCCAGATTTTTTTTTTCCCATTGGATTTATTATCCTATTCTCTTTTTTGACCATAGAAGGTTATTTATTTCCCCTCGTAGTGTTTCTGATGTGGCCTGGTGGTGGTGGTAGTGCTTTAGTTATCTTTTGTGTACAAAATCACTTTAGGAGTTTCTTTAAAAGTTATTGCAATAAAATGCTGGAGATAGTGGCTGAAATGTGTTGCACACAACTGAGTCTGAGGTTTTTTGTTTGGAAGGAATCCTCTTTAAGCTCTGTTTCTCTGAAGGAGGATGAGGAAGTATGTTACTGATAACATTACACTTAAACTTTTAAAGGTGCTTTAGTTGGATAGAGTATTTTGCCTGTATAATTTTCATTGAGTAAATAGGATCTGCCATGTAAACCCTTTGAACGTTGGCAGTTTACTTTACTTTTTGCTTCTTCCTCTGGTCTCATAAATCACCTGTATCAGCTGCTTACATTTGATGGGCTTATGAAAGCAAACACTATTATCTCTAACAAAACCATAGCTCCAAATCTGATCTCGGAAGTATCTAACTTGGAAGCTATTACTAGACTTGAAATAATTATTGGTTACACATAATGGTTTATTATAATTGAAGACTTTACATACAGGTATTGTCTTTACATTTTAACCTAAGAGTAGTTACAGATTTGGGAGAGTTTTGTCCCTTTCACAGGAATGGAAAAGGGCTGTTATTTTTTCCTCAATATTTGTTATAAAGCCATTTGATTTCTTAAATATTTGTTGTATTACTAACTCCTCAAAATTTCCCCTTCCTTCTACATCTGAAAGAGTTAACTGAAAAATGAAGTGAATGAAAAGATTATGAATGAGAAAGTAAATGCCTTTTTTGTATGAAAAATAAAACATTTTGAAAGACAATAGATCATGAAGCAAGTCAGTTAAGAAAAAGGTACTTTAAAAATTGTATTTGCAAAACATTTTAGTAAGTATCAAGCAACTTAGTATTAATTGTCCGTTCGGATCTCTCATTAGCTGTTTGTGGATTAAGGAGATGTTGGGAGTGATCAAATTCTCCTGAATTAATTTTTGTAAATCTGGTATATTGAAAGACTATTGCAGAGATATCTCATAACTTTAGATTGATTTTGTTAAAAGAGAATGGGGGGGGGCGGTGTACGACCAAATATTTGGCAGAATATGTCAATCTGAAAATGGGACATAGGATAGTAGTGTAACTTGGCATAGGGCTTGCCTACTATATATGAGTCAACCAAATGTGCAAATTTTTACTGATATTTTGCTATAGTATATGCAGTTAGTAAGAGACCAGATGGAAAGAAAGTAATCCCAGCCAGTAGTAGCTGCACTGATAAAATGATTTGGGGCTCAAACAAGCTATAGGTTTTAAATAAATATAGGATGCTCTCTCCTTGGAAGAAGTACTATCAAGGGTATCAACTATTCATTTAAAAAAAATTCATATAGTTTTGAGCTTATATTAAAGAATGGTTCATGTGCCTAAAAGTGCTTTTCTGACTGTAGTGAGTGTTCTGCTAAATAGAGTATCGCCTGTACCTATGAACTTTAACTTCCTTTAGGAAAATATAAATTCCTGAATAGATTCCTAGAACTTATCTAAGGTGAATAGAGGAGGAATGTTGCTGTGGAATTTCTCTCTCTTCCCTCAGCTGACAAGAATTCTCCTGACTTTTCTGATTCAGTAGTAAGAGGGGTTTTTGACCGTGAAAGCTACTTAGTGCTGTTCATCGACGGTGCCTTGCCTGTGTTGTGAGGCTGTACGTAGATGCCTCTTGCTGTACTGCTGACTGACAGGTTTAATAAAGGCCATCAATTGTCAGCAAGGACTGAGATAAGGACTCCTTCCAGAACGATGCCTTCTGCAGAATTAGCAGCTTGGTTCACCGTACTACAGCACAAGGGAACGTAGGGCAGGCAGTTTGCATGAGGTATTACTGTATGTATTGATATAGAAATAGAACTAATGTGGTAGAAAAAGAACCAAAACTCAGGTAAGTCAGGATAGATGGTGGTCTGAATCTTGAGTGATGTGTCAGTGTTTTGGGGAATGCAGTTTGTGGTCTTTATTGTTGCTTTGGGAAAGTTAGATTGCTGAAAGACAGTTCAGGCTTTAGCAGAAGAAAAATAATACAAATAAAGGCAAAATTATCGTTGTCTAATGTAGCATTCTTAAGACACAAGGGCCAAATCTCTGAGACACCTGAGGATAGGTGGAAATTCTGCTGCACGCCCACAGGAACATCTACCAGAATTGGGAGCTTAATAGAAACATGAAACTAGAGAGACTAGTTGTGGCATATATTCTTTTAGCATAGTTTTTTTTTTGTTTTTTTCAAAATTCGTTTGTAAGAACAAATCTTATGATAGGTGCAAGAAGCAGTACTGCAGTCCCAGAGCAGTTCTTAACTGTTGGAGTGAATTATCAGTTTTGCTGTAGACTTTACAGAATCTTTTAGACTTTAGAGGCTTAAATCAGTGTAAGGCATTACTGTGATACAGCATACTGACTATTGAGAGCTGTAAAAAGAATTGAGCAGTTTATTGCCTAAATAGGAATTTTTTGAAAGATTGAAGGATGCCTCACCTCATGGTTAATATAAAAGTGTGTATAAAAGTGTATTCTCTTGCAGTAGACAGACATCTTCATCCAGACCTAATTTTCTAAGTAAAATTGCCCAATATCATTTACTTTAGCAGTCATTCTATAACCCCGCGTAACATTCTCATTTGGATTTCTCAAGTCTCAAGTGCTGCTATGATGCATGCTGTAGTACTTACAACTACAGAGATCAGTACAGATTTAAACTATATTGTTATAGTATTGTTATACCTCTGGTATTATAAAATAGCAAAATGAAAGCTCTCTATTGGGGAAAAAAAATCAAGTCTGTAATCAATAGCAGAGAATATTGGAGTCCAATTTGTTTTCTTTTATAAAGCATTGACAAAAATACTGTGCATTTTAAACAGAGTAATCAATTCAGATAAATTCAACTTACATAAAGACCAATAGACCACTGAAGCAGAAGTTCCCAACCTCACATAAGGTATTGACTATCTGTTCTTTTTTCAAATCAAAGCATGTAAATGATTTTTTCCTAGGTGTCTTCAAAAGTGTAACTTTAACTTTTTAGTTAAAAAGCTTTTATAGACTATTGCATAACTTGCCTTATTTTGACATGTTTCTAGATAGAGGACACTCCTTGAGTTACAAAACCTTTTAGGCAGAATGGCAGATCCTATCCGCTGGGCCCGATACTGTTGGCAGCGACTGGTATCTACAGAAGGCAGAGAAGGTAGCAACAGCAGCAATTCAAGTAACAAGTGCTATCAATCATCAAAAATCATCGGCAAACATAGGATAGTTATACCTTGTTTGGGACATTTTAAGGAAGAGTATGAAAAGGTATCAAAGCTGTACATGAACAACAGAATACGGACTACTAAGTATACTGTATTGAATTTTATACCACGGAATTTATTTGAACAATTTCACAGGTAATGAGCTGTTGTATTTTGAATGTGAAATCCTTCTGAATTGGAATCCTTTTATATAAATATATGTGTTAATATATAGATGAATTTTTTAAAAAATTCTTCTTTCCTGACCTGCCTATCACTTCTGAAAAGATTCATTATTTGGCCAGGATCTCTTGAGTATCTTTTCTTCATAGATTGTGTCATTGCCCTCCATTCCACTCTTGGGGTTATTAAGGTGTTCCTCCCCTTCTGTCACTTCTAACTCTGGCCATTTTTTTCATCCTCCTTCTGCTTGGAGGACTGCTGATTTGGAAAGTTATACAGGAAAGTAGCAGGGTAGCTCCTTGAAAATAAGTTACCTTCCACAGGAGATAATATAATTCAGGTTAAAAGTCCTCGAAATTTGAGAGAGTTCACATTCATGAAAGCCTCGCTGGTAAATGTATGTAACCCAGATGGGAGGGCTGGAAACACAGAAAAATCTGTTTCTGCATCTTCTGATCATGCATATTCAACAACATTCCAGCCAAGTGTATTTTGACTAGAGACTGAAATCAGAACTTAGATACTTTGTTCTTAAATTGTAAATGGAGTGGAGAAGAGATGAATTACTGTCAACTTAGATCTCTATATAGCACTGAGTGGGGGGAATGAGGGTGATTCTCTGCTAGCATAGCTAACTCTTAATGTTTGTTCTTTGTTTCAGAGTTGCCAACTTATATTTCCTGTTTTTAGTAGTTTTAAACTGGGTTCCTATGGTGGAAGCCTTCCAGAAAGAAATTACAATGCTACCTCTGGTGGTAGTACTGACAATTATTGCAGTGAAGGATGGTCTGGAGGATTACTCAAAATATAAAATGGATAAACAGATAAACAACTTACTAACCAAAGTGTATAGCAGGTAAGGGACAACCATCTTTTTCACTTACTATTATTAAAGTGATTATGAGCATATCTGGAAAAGCTATTGAAAAATCTTCTGGTTTACTTTTTGAATAGTCATAGAATCACAGAATAATTTTGGTTGGAAGGAGCCTCTGGAGGTCATCTAGTGCAGCCCTGCTGAAAGCAGGTCTAATTAGATCAGGTTACTCAGGGACTTGCCCAGTTGAGTCTTGATGACCAGTTTAGTTAAATAGATACCACATTAGTGTAAACTTCACAGAAATAATTTATTCTGTAGTTGAAGCAAGAGTATTGATGCATGAGTTTGTACTTTATTAACCAAGATAGTTTGACTAGTTCCTTTTTTTTTTGTACAGACAGATTATTTGTTTTGGAGGCACATTTTTAGTTAAAAATCACTGTAGGGGGTCATAGAAACCCAAGGGTTACTAATCTGTCATTTTATATTAGCAAAACTCGTTGATGCTATCAGGATGTGCTCATCATGAAATAAGATTTTGCCAAACAGAATAAGGTTATTTTCATTTGAATGTATCACATAGTTTGGTACAGATGTTAGTGTCTGTTCCACAGTACTGAACTGCAGGTTTGCTGATAGGGCAGCTATTATGCACGAATAATTAAAAAGCAGGAAAGCAAACAGATCACATTTTAAATTAACTGGCAAAAAGCGTATTGGTGCTGCCCACATCCCTTTTTTTCATCTATGCCTATTTAAAAAGCTGTTTTAAGATTCACTCAAAGTCTGTAAAATGCAGCTGTAAAGGATAAACGGAAGTCACTTTTCCTGTCTTGGATGCTTTGTAGTCACACGGAAACGAGCGTATTTGAAAAAAAACTTTTCATTTACTATAATAGCCACTACAAATAATAGCACCTGTAAGAGAGAACAGATTGGCAGCTAGGCACTTCAATGAAAAGAAAGGCACTTGAAACATAGTCTAGGACTTCACCCGTACTGTATGTTACTGCTCAGACCTTATGAAATTTGTTGAAGACATGTCTTTCCTAGTGAAGGCAACACACTGACCATAACTAGCTCAAGCAGGAAGATTACAATCTAGTACTACATAACTATTAAGTATGTTATGATGTTACTCAGCAGATGTGATCTCTAGTTTCTGGTCTTTGACATGTTCTGTTGAATGTAAGATGATTATGATTTTAAGAACTAGTTCATAACTGTAGAAATAATCTGGACTATCATTTTCTATAATCAAAGAGAAAACAAATAGCTTTTTTATAGTTTCTTTTTTTTTTTTTTTGCAGACACAAATGCCTAATATTAGCAGTAGCTTTCCCAGAAATGTTTTAATCAGCCTGTAAAAATTTGAGCTTAAAACAAGAAAATAATTGAGCTATTAGTAAAGAGAAGTTTCTTTTTCATGTCTGCGAAGAGGGTTTAAAATAGAAGCTGGATTATTTCTGCTATGAATTGTGTCATGTACCCTGAAAAAATTGGGTGCAGAAAGCTGGAGTTTACAGTATATATTCCCGATTACTCTTTGTGTTAGTGACTCTTTGTACAATCTCATATCAATGTTAATGAAACAGAAGTGATTTATAATTTTTTTTCTGTCTTGGTTCCTTCCCCAAAAATGTTGTGAAGTAAGGAGTGCCCATATTAGTCATTTGCAAAAATGTCTTATTGTGCCTATAAATATGTAGCTTTTGCAACTTATTTTTCTTCTTAATTTCCTCATTATTTTATTTTTTATAATTTAGTTTTAAAAACAAATTTGAAGGCATGGTTTAGGAGAATTAAAGCTTACTGGTACAGAAATGATTGTTCATTGTGTATGAACTGTTTTATCTTAAATGTAATTAATCCAACATTAGGGTTCAGAATTTCTTAATCAGTTTAGTGAGAATCCCTTAGAAATTTGAATGATTCTTCCAGTGCATGTGTTTACTTAAGCATATTCATGTCAATTCTAAATCTGCTGAAGAAGTAGATATTGGTGAATGCGATTTCCAGTTATTTTTTTTACTGTATTTTTTCATCTTGACATGTTGTATACCTTGTGCATGTTGCCTTTGCATAATTTTACTTACACATTAGATATTGGTATCTACATAGCTACTGAGACAAGTGCCTACTATAATGGATCTTCTTATCTCAACATAACTAAGCAATAGCTGTCATACTTGAAAATTGGTGGGCCACCCATTGGTAGCTGAAGATGTTTTGCATTAAACATTTTGAGGAAGACTGGTGGTCCTCACTTCTTGAACTCTTGTGAGCCTTGCTGTTATAAAAAGTTAATGATTGTAATAAATACAAGTTTCACTGTGCTCTGTTCTTCATGACAAAAGATACCAGTCTCAGTGCCCTTGATAAATCTACCCAAACAACTACATGCTAGTTTTCTGTGCTTTTTACTAAATCTGTTTTTTTTTCTCATTTCTTTTTCTTTATAACATGTCTTTAACACCTGTAGTTTCAGAGTTTTCAACTTGCAGCTTCTAGGATTTTCTGTCAAAGACTGGAATTTATCCATTTGATATCAGAATTATTGTACTTGGCCTTAAATACACAGAAGCTGAGGTTGCTCTTTCCAGACAAGCTTGTTTCTGTCTTGAAAATGGGAGAAAATAAGATAGAGTTCTTTAAGTTTCTTTTTCTGCTCATCTTTCCCTTGTGGGATAAGAAAACATGTCAAAAATCAGTAAATATGTGTTAATGTGCACCTAAGTATGCAATTGTTGCTATGACTTTGAATCCTTAGTTCTGCAAGTCCTCCTGTCTTTTTTAAAAGTTAGCATTTAAACCAGTATGAGTTTATTTAAATAACCATGAATCACAAAGTATTCTGTTTTTTAAGCATCTCTTAAAATCATATAGTTTGTCTCATTTCATTAAAGCTGTGGTAAGGTGCATATGACAGAAAACATCCATTTAGTCTCCTGTTTTGTTATTACTAAAGACTGTTAAGTTTGCTAGCTGACTTGGCACTGAACTGGATGAAGAACATGTGCGTGATCTGGCCGTGGCTGCAGCAGTAGGGAGGAGGATGACTTTGCTGGCCAGTACCACCTTTTCCGCTTCTTCCTTCTTGAACTGGCCTCAACTGTTTCATTCGAAATGTTGGATATGGATATGTTACAATTACCATCCTTTACAAATACATTTGTATGCAACAAATATATATATATATATATATGTAATATATATAATATATATACATTGTATATATTTGAAAGGCAGGTATAACTTAATATCGAATTTTTCTTTATGCAATTAAGCAAGAATAGTTCTTTCCAGAAGAGTCTTCGTTACCCTCTCCTGTTCCAATCTCTAGTCTTGTAAAAAGAAAGTTAGAGTTGTCCAACTGCAGCAAATAAAAAAAAGAAAAATAAGCACCATGTACTCTGTCTCACATTTATTAAATAGGTGGTGATTTTAAAGAGGAATCTTTACCATCTGTTGAGGGCTAATTCTCAGCATTGACAGTGTAGACAAGCTGGTCTTCATAATTCTCAGAACAATACATGGTGGTAAGAAGAAATCTAGGGATGTGAGAAATATATGTGCATATATGTGTTTTTCTCCTTTTAATTTGTTGTCAATAATTGCTTCAAGGATAAATCAAAAGGTTGCTTTGTCACTTATTTCCAAATATTTCTGTGGTTTTGCAGATTCCAAGGTTTTACCACTTTGAAAAATTACTGTAGAAGTCAGCGGCAGAAAACTGCAGCTTTCACTTTAGATTTTATCAATCTTCTCTTTCTCTCTCTTTTTTTTTCTTTCTTTCCTTTTTCCTTCATCCTGTCAGTCCAGATCTCACTATAACATTTGTAGTGTTACTCCTTTCTTTAAGCTTATTTTATCTTGCTTACGTTTCTATTTCCATTCTTTCTCTAACTCTTCTAGATACAAGGTGGACATAGTAAAAGTAAATCTCTCCCAGTTTCCTGCTGGGAGGAGTTTCCCTGCTGAAATCCCTTCCGCCGCGCTGGAGGAGCGAGGCGAAGGGGCTGTTACGGGTGACCAGAGCGTTCTGTTCCAGTGGGTGTTACGCTCTCTTTGGACTCACTTTGCTTCTTAGGAGGGTAAATTGGACTACACCTAACTTTATGCTGATGTAGTTTCCAATACCAGAAAGGTATTTCTAAGCAAAACAGCTTATTATTTTTCAGCTGGCTGAGCTCCCTAAGTTGCTTTACTGTGTGAGCACCCTTGAAGGTATGTATAGAAGCAATAGCACAGGGAAAGTAAGACTGAGCTCAGTTTGATCAAAGCTTAAGTCATATCTTTGGTATGTGAATCGCATCCTGCTTCTGCAAATCTTCTTTCCTTTTTCCTCTTTACCTCCATTTTTAGGCCTTTTAAGGCTTTGTTTTGGTTAATTTGTTGTAGAAATCCTTTTTCAGCTCTTATTTTCCCTTAATTTAAGGGAATGTATTGATATTATATGTAAATTCTAGGAATGTTTTTGAATCCATCTGTCTTCTCATAGACATTACTGTTGCCTTAATTAAATTTTACATGCTTTCAATTGTCCCATTTTTTTCTCTGCTTAGAAAACTAGTGATGAGCATGTTGAGGAGGAAAGAGATAAGTGGTTTATGTTGGCTTAATTTTACGTTAGCTTTTACTGTTTCCTGGTTCTGCCTTGCTTGCACATTGAAAGCAGTTTAACTACCTTCACTTTATCTTCACTGGAGAAATTGGTATCAAAACACTTGTTAATTGTGTGGTCTTTGTGCCCTTTTCTTGTAGAGAAGAGTTTTATAAGGGGTACTGTCAGATAATGCAGGTCTGAAAGGTACAGGTGCAAGGCATAGCATAGGAGATATTTTTCTGTTGTTTTCTTTGTTGTTGAAAGTATCTTTATATTTAAGTGTTTTTCAGGAGCATTTTATGTAACTAGTACTTTGATTAAAGTTAGTATGCCAAAGCTAGTCTGCATAAAACTACCGTATTGCTTAGTTTATTAGCCTGTGTCTGTACTGTGGAACACAGGTGCGTGCCAGCTCTCCAGTGCGAGTGAGCTTCTGAGCTATGCCAGGACAAGACCCAGGACAGGAAGCACAGGTGGAAGGCAGGCCCCAGCACAACCCAGACTATATCCCAGTCTGGATGACTGAGAAACCAGGCCTGTGGAGAATGCATGTTCCTCTCTTTAATCCTAAAGCTATGGCTCTAGGATTAGTCTGTGGTTGGTACCAAAAATATGCTGCAGCCGGACATGTGTAGTGGTTGCAACAGTATCTGTGTGTGTCCTAACACACACATTGCAGTACCTACTGCTGTGTGCATCTAGCTAGCTCATGAAGCACTTCTTATTGCTTGTTACCTTGCATCCTATTTACCACTCTAATTGTGTTTGCAATAAACTGCTGTGTTTACATAAAAGGAGAATTTTTGTGACAGCTGAGGACAGTACAGCAGGTACAAATGGAAAATTGAAGATAGCTCAAACTTACACATGTCACAACTGGATATTTCATAACAATAATAAAGAATTTCAAGTCTGAATGCTTAGGGCCTGAATTCTTAATAGCTTCTCTACATGTTGTAGGGTCTTGCTACTTTATGTTCAAAAATAATGGAAGAGATATTTTAAAAGCATGTAAATACAAGTATTTGTTGAGAGCATTGGTTAAATGGTTGAATATTCTTTGCTTCCTGGTAGGTGTTTATCGTATCAGGAGAGCAGACATCTGGGTTTCAAAGACCTTATCAGAAGAGAAGAAAGTTTAATGTTTTTGTTTGTATAGTTGCAAGAAAACATCACCCAAAGAAACACTTTTAAAAACACTACTCTCTTTCTGGCAGTAATAAAAATACAGGAAGCAAATGGCCTGAATTTTAAATGGTGCTAAAGTAATTCTGTGAGGATGACTGGAATGCAATTCGCAATAAGACAGGGCTGGGACCCAGGAGCTGATTATTTGTAATTATATTTGTCCTGAGTTTTTTTTATGACTTGAAAGCAAAGATTAACTAGTATAGTTATCTTCTAGTACAGGGTATTTCTGAGCTTTCAGATTGCTTTTTTTAATTATTATTTTTTATATATTTTAGAAAAGAGAAGAAATACATGGATGAGTGCTGGAAAAATGTCAACGTTGGGGACTTCATCCGGCTTTCATGTAATGAAATCATTCCTGCTGACATGGTGCTGTTATATTCTACTGACCTGGATGGAATCTGTTATATTGAAACAGCAGGTCTTGATGGAGAAACCAATCTAAAGCAGAGGCAGGTGGTGAGAGGATATTCAGAGCAGGTGATAATTGTGCGTTTCTGTTCGATTAAGAAAGTCAACATGCCAGGTGGTCAACTAAAAACAACCCCAGCTTTCTAGATTACCTAGTTTTTGGTAGCTCAACAATCCCCATCTGAAAGCAAACTAACCAGATAAAAGTAGTTTTAGTTTGTGTCTGGAGTTATTTTGGAGCAAATTTAGAATCATAGAATCATAGAAACTTCTGTGAGCTTACTTACTGCAGAATAAGAGAGCCCTATTTCAAGTGACACAAGCCAGTATAAATACTCAGTATGTATCAGGAAGTTGCTTATGGTACTTAAAATTTCGTGAGGAAGAAATCAGATTTTTTTTTAGAATAGAGCTGTATACCTGATCTGCCCCTGATAGTCTCTCTTTCATTGTTTTTTTTCTTATTGCAAGTGTACTTTTAGCTCTAACTCTATTCCTTCAATGATTTCTAAAACCTTTGGAATCTTTCTGATTTTCTGCAACAGCCTACTGTGAACAGTGTTAACTGGGTCGTCTTCCCTTGAAGACTGAACATCACTGGCTCTCAGCAGTTTTCTGCCTAGCAAGTGGTGGTGGAAACTCAGTGAATCTTTGCTTTTCCAACCTGGAAATCACATGATTAGAGCTTTATAAGCAATTCATAAAAGCCATTTCAGATCCTGAAGACATAACTGCCGTTGTTCTAATACCAGACACACCAACCTCAATTAGCAGTAAGTCTAGTAGATGAATCCTGGAGACAGGCACAAAGAAGATGGTGTCAAAAGAAAAAAAAAATGACTTTTGTTCAGTCTTCAGCACATTTGGTACTGAGTTCTGCTGCTGAAGCAAACCACACTGAATGCGACAGCAGAGAAGACTTGGTGCTATCTGTAAGAACAGAATATTTAGTCCCTCTGGAGATAAAATCACAAGAACGCTGCATTTTCAGCAGTGATGAGGAGGTGAGGAGGAGTACCTTCCTGTGAGTCCTCTGATACTTATAAGTATGGTAAAATTAAAGCCATGATATGATGTTTCTTATCTCTGTCATCCTCTTACAGAGATATGCATCCTTTTTTTACTCCTTTCTGTTATACTGTTTTCTGTTGAAAGGCCTATTTGATCTCTATGTAGATATGTATCATTAGAAGAGCCAAAATTCAAATGCCTCTGTAGGCTATCACACTGAGATGACTCTGATCTCTTACCAATTCATGGTTCCAAGGTTTGATTTTGGTCTCACTCAAGAAAGAGACCACTTGCTCTGTTTCTGGAAAACTTAACACCAAAATGCTGGGAAGAGTAATACTATCTAAAAAAGTGGTGATTTCTTCACCATCAAAAACTGCTCATTTTTGTCCTCAAATGGACAAAAATTTGTATAATTCTAGGGTCTTCTCATTGGAACTGGATAGATTGTGAATATAGAGGCCTAATCAACTTCACACACCTCCAACCTCCTGACAGCTCAGGTCCAACCAGAGGCTTCATCTGCACAAACTCAGACTGAGTGGTGCTGTTTGCAGTAGTTAGCTGGCTACCTGCCCGCTCAGCTGACTACTTGCATACCGTCTTTTTTAAGTATCTCAGAAAAATAGGAAGAAACTAAATCTAATTAAGGGATATCTAAAGGACTAAGAAGAACTGACCTACTTAGAACATTGTCTTCTTTGTGACTCTTAGCAAGTGGAAGCAAAGGTTGTCAATGAGGCAGCTGTTCTTGCCCTTGGGATTCCTTTAAGAGAAGGCCAGGCAAAATTGAAGCACGAAACAGGACCTGAAACCCCCTTAGTCAAATATTATTTTCTAGTGACTTAGAATAGCATAATCTTTTTGAAGTGCTTATATGACAATAGGAAAGAATTTAGGGAGATAACTCAAGAGACCACGTAGGTAACAGAGCTGATAACAAGGAACAGAACACAGTGTCTCTAACCATCTTGGCGTTCCTAGAGAAATACCCCAAACAACTGAGAATCTACTCTCTGAGGATATTTTGATATTGAATAAATTGACATTACTCTACTGCCTTCTGGAGAGTCAAAAGTTGTTTTCCATTAAGAAAGAATTAATCTCCTTTTCCTTCTCTGCCTCATCTGGTTAGCCAAACCGTGCATAAGTCCACTGGGATGGTGAAGCCGAAATACCATTAACACTAGGTCACTGTAAGCAATGAGTTTTCCGTGTTAAAAGAGAGGCCGCAGGACCACACTGTTAGCTTCGCAGCTCATGTGGCCAGTGACTGAACCCAGTCCTAGCTGCAACATCCTCAAACCTAGTAGAGGGGAAAGTGCTGTCCTTTTCTTCAGAGTTGTTAAAAAGAGTTACCAGTTTTCCTCATCCACCTTGGCTGTGCACCCCATTCCAGTGCCATATTATCAAACTATATTGACTGTCAGAAGCGTGATGCAGCCAAAACTGCAAGCCTGGCCTTGGGAAGCTGGCTCCCTCCCCATTCCAGTGGAGAGAGGCTGATGCAGAAATCATCACCCAAAGCTATCTCATTCTGTTGCCATCTTTACTATCTGCCTTTCAACCTTCTTTTTGGTACTTCTACAGAGACCCTTTCACAAAATTCAGGTGGCTTTTATTCTACTATGGAAAAGCTTCTCTTTTGTTCTGGGAAACATAGCAAAGTGTCTCAAGAAGTAAGGGACAAAATCTTCCAGTATTTACTCTGAAGAAATTAAGATTGTAAATGAAGAGGACTATACTATAAATTTCTTCTGGCCTAGGAAGAGCTGAGTGCCCATTCCAAGATGCTTCCTTTTGGATGTAGTTTTAGTCATCTCTGTTTTTATTGACATACAGTAGACATAATTCCAGAAGTCCTTGCATGCCCTGTAAGTCTGGTTTACCCTGGGTTCTAGATATGCTGAGATCAGTCATTCTCAAGTTTGAAGCTAGGTTGTTAGTGAGAATGCAGAAGAGAAGACTCGACTGCTTTGGTTGTTTTGCTTCCTTTTGGGGGTAATCTTTATTTTCTTTGTTCTCTTTTTTGCATAATTGTTGCACAATGCAAAATGCATGAGAAGTATTAGTCAATACCCTGTAGTATGTTTTACAGAAATTTTGTATTTCCTATACAAATAAACAAGAAAAAGATTAGTGAAGAAAAAGATCTTTCACAGTTAATTACATTTACAAAGAGACTGCAGATACCTCTCTAGGACTGTTCGTGACTTAGTACAGTGCAACAAATCAATGCAGCAAAATACAACTTTTTTTTTTTTTTATCAAGCTGACTAGGCGTGTACTAATAATAGAATGTTATGCTTTCTGAGTTTCAAATTCTATTCATGGGCTTGTGTTTTAGCCCACAGTTGTTATTCTCCTCATGAGGAGAGTCACCTAATTATGGGAATAAAATCTTCTGCGTGACTTGTAATTACATAGCAGGTGTTTTTAATTAAGACTGGGCGTTAAAGACTTGGTGTTGGAGTTTGAAACCTTAAATTGGCTGTTCTTTTTCTTTAAAGAACAGAACAACTGACTTTCCAAAAAGTTAGTGGAAGGCACTCAATTTGGAAACAGTTCTGTTACACCAGAGGCTAGATTTCCACATATCCTGACTATACTCATATCCCATTAATTTCAACTGCAGTTGCTGGTAAGCACTGATTCCAAACCAAGGGCCTTTGGCTTTTTCCTTACTTCTTTTCAGGTTTCATTCTTTATTAATAAGAATGTTTGCATCACTTTACTGAAGAGCTCTTTTCTGTTTCTTCGTTCACAACATGTACTTTTAGTCTTTCATAACAGCCATTTCTTCAGTATTGGTAAAGTTCATAATTAAAAATTCTACTTGAAAAACTTCTTTGTGTTAGCACAGGTCATGGAATCAGAAACAGCACAGTTTGGAAGCAGTTCTATTTGCAGAGAGCTCAGTGTCTATTTTTCCCTCACAATGAATAAACCGTAGGAAATCTTTGCTTTTTGAATGTTCTTACTGCATGTTTCTTCCTTCTTCATCACTTCCCACCATTTTCTCCTCTCCCATTTTCTCAAGGTATCAGCAACACAGCTGGTATTTGCCAAGATTTGGTATTTCCTGAGAAGTCCTTGCATGCCCTGTAAGTCTGGTTTACCCTGGGTTCTAGATATACTGAGATCAGTCACCCCTGAGTTTGAAGCTAAATTGTTAGTGATAATCTGCACCTGTGAATTTATGAAGTTTCTAAGTTCCTTCACATTTGGTTTGAATTCTGTTTTTTTTTCCTATGGTTTTAGGTCTCTGAAATTGATCCAGAAAATTTTTCCAGTAGAATAGAATGTGAAAGCCCTAACAATGACCTCAGTCGATTCCAAGGCTTTATGTAAGTACGTTTGGTGTCTGTCATTTGCTTTGGTGTTCCTGTTAATTTTCAGACAGCTTATAATGTTCGCTTTAAAAAATAATTACAACATGTGGGATGGTTTTTTTTGTCAGTTTGCATCACTACATTTCTGAGTACAGCCAAGCAGACAGAGCTCCAGAAAGGGCTTTCTAAATAGCAGGTTGTAAGCTGGGGAAGCTTACTAGCACTTTTTTTTAAAAAAAATTTAATATTTTCAACCTCTTTGTTCAAGCTGCTTTACATTTGTGTATTCCTTATTTGAAATGGTTATTTTAAATCTGCTAATGACATGGGACATCTGCACAGTAATTATATCCTTAATATTCAGTCTGGACCACTGCTAGGTTGACGAGTTGCATTGCTCAGGATTGGAAATGGGAAGGATTGACTTCCACCCCTGCTTTGACTTGTTCTGTGTAACTCTCACTGACTTGACCGAACTCCTTTTGCTCCAAGTTCCTCATCTATTTCTTTTATTCTCAGCAGTCTATGATTTTCCTATAAGTGGTAGGAAAACAAAATACTACTTCATGGAGTGGCTCATTTTCAAATTTTGAGGGGTGTATTGTCTACTCTCTTCATAGTGGGCAATGATATGCTAGAAATATGGGGTAAAACCCAAACACCTACGTAAATCTTCATCTCTGAGAAAAACCTTGAGAACAGTGGGCTCACCTGCAGTGAAAGTATGCCGTGGGGGTAACCATGTGCACAGTAGTTTTAAAATGGGATTCTAAGTTGTGTTTGAATTTGTCTGATGTTGGCGATCCAAATAGAAGTAATCTGCTTTGAGACTCAGTGTTTGTCCTGAGCTCATTTCAGCAGTGTTGCCAGCTTCTGATACGCCACCTAGCAAACACCAAACTTGTAAACATATGGAAATTTGTTTACATGACTAGATTTTCAAAGGCAGTCAGCGTGCCAAGTGCCCCATTCTTTTGAAAAGTCCAACCAGAAGCATCAGAATGGCAGCCAGTGACTAACAGCTGCTCTGGGAAAAACACTGTCTAATGCTTTTCCAAAGTTTGACTGGTAATTGGTGGAGTCCTATCTACTTGGAGAGTAAACTAAGCTAACGTGCTGTCTTTTCAGTGAGCATTCAAGCAAGGAACGAGTAGGCCTCAGCAAGGAGAATTTACTGCTTCGAGGATGCACAATAAGAAACACAGAAGCTGTTGTAGGCATTGTGGTATATGCAGGTTAGTGAACCACCCTGGCTTTCATAGATTTCCTCACAAACAAGATTAACTTACTGCCCTAAGAAACAGTATCATTCAAAGAGAAGTATCTTTTCTTTTCCATGAGATGGCAAGCTTGAATCCAGCATAAGGCAGCGGTAGCTCAAAGTGTTAGGAATGCATGTCTGAATTAATTTTGTTTCTGTTTTAAAAATATAAAGAGTGGATATGTCTGATTATTCATGAGAGGCCAATTCTGTTCAGCGTGAACTGATCCTTAGCTGTTGTTAGCTGCAGCAACAAATCCAAATTTTGAAAGGGACATGGAGATCTGTGACTTTTTTTAGGAGTTCTTTCTGGTCAACAATTGAAGTTAATGCTGTTATTTGGTACTCCGTATCAAAGGGCAGGTATTTTAAGGCTAACCAATTTTATATATTCAGTCAGATAATTACAATGCAGGTACAGAATGTAGAAAATAATATTAAAAATAACATAGAAATGTCAAGAATATGATTGCTGTTATAGGAAGGAATCTTACTAACAGTATGAGATAATGTATGAACAAGATTTTGATTTATCTTGTTGTTTTCTTTAGGACAGAATTACTTCATATATTGTAGGAGCAGTTAGTTACTTCACTTATGTTTAGAATCTGTGTTCAAATACTAGTTAACAGAAATGTCCATTTTCCCAGAGCTTTGGCAATATATTTTAGTTCTGATGCCTGCTGGCAGAGAATTTCAAACTGTGTTGTGGTTACAGGACATGAAACCAAAGCCTTGCTGAATAACAGTGGCCCACATTACAAGCGCAGTAAATTGGAAAGAAGAGTGAACACTGACATTCTTTGGTGTGTTCTGCTTCTACTTTTAATGTGCTTAACTGGGGCGATAGGTAAGCAAGAATCTGTAAACTCTATTTCCCTCTTTCGTCTTACAATTCTTACTGTTTGATTTTGAGGCTGATTCATTTTAACTGCTCATCACAGAAACTGCGTTTACTGTGTAATTCCCTAGCAGTCGGGGATGCTGCCAGCTTTGAGTTCATGTTGTCATGTTGAATCTGCAGTATAGTCAAGGGGTTTATTTCTGGTGAAAGTTCTTAGGTCTGGAGCCCATTTCTGCAGTTTATTTCCCTATTCCCTCATTAGCTGTTCGGTAGAACTCAAAATTTTTCTCAGGAATTCTCAGGTAAAATGAGATACGTGTGCAGTATTGTGGGGAGAGGTTTAGTTTGAGTAGAGTTGTAAGGATTTAATATTTTAGGAGTTGATTAGAAAGTGAGCTTGAGTACTGAAATCTGAATAGTCTAATTTTTTGGCAAATCAAAAAGCTATTTAAAAGATGTCTAGAAAGACTTCTTCAAACTACACTTAATAAACATGTCTTATGCACTGGAATCACAATATGTGTTAGCTGAAACTGCTTTTACCATTGAGTTTTAAGTTTCCTACTGTAAACGAATCTTGTGATTTACATAGAGTCTTTTCTATGCCAATATTTATTTCACAGACCATAAACTGATTAGTTTGATTAGAACCTGATGATATGTCTACACAGGTTACGTGAAACCTGGACAAGCAGAGATGAGACAGTTCATTGCCAGAAATTTGAAAATTATTTTTTGAAGTGTTTGGCAAGTGTAACTAGTATTCCTTTAGTTTTGATAGGTGCTATATAGATGTGCTATTGGTACGAATGCAATAAAACATTTATTCATGAATGCATTGAGCAGTTAATTAATTTAAATGGGGTTTCCCTAGAGGAAAAGCTCGAGAGAAAATGATTATTTAAAGATTTAGAGGTAACTGCAGAGTAGAACAACTAACACCATGACCCTGAACCGCAGTGCAGTCTACATAAAAGTGATTCACTTTATCTTGTTCTTGTTTTCAAGGCCATGGAATTTGGTTAAGTAGGTATTCGGAAATACCCTTTTTTAACATTCCTGAGCCAGATGGGAAATCGATTCCTCCAACATTAGCAGGGTTCAATATGTTTTGGACAATGATCATTTTATTACAGGTAACTTTGGTCTGTTTTGAACATGGGCCATATTAAGTTTTTATTTATATCCTTGGAGTTACCCTTCGGCTTCACGGGAATTGCTTCAAGTTTGTAACTGGTCAAGGAGCTTGATTTCGTTTAATTCTCATGTTTTATTTTGGTAGGTCTTGATCCCAATTTCTCTCTATGTTTCAATTGAAATTGTCAAATTGGGACAAATTTATTTAATCCAGAATGACATGGATTTTTACCATGAGAAGACAGACTCTACTATTCAGTGTCGAGCACTGAACATTGCTGAAGACCTTGGCCAGATTCAGTATATCTTCTCTGACAAGACTGGAACTCTCACTGAAAATAAGATGGTTTTTCGAAGGTGCAGCATTGCAGGACAGGAATATTGCCATGAGGAAAACGGTAAGACATGAAACAACATGCCTGCATGATGTGTCCTTTCTCTGTTCTCAGAGAAGCTGAAAGTTTATAGGGGTCAGGTGGACTTTGAGGTGTGTGGGGCAAAACACACTCATGGAAGGTGTGAATTCAGACTGGTCCCACTGATAGTCATTCATTTTCCCTTGTTATTTGTATCCCTTCTTATATTTTTGCTGTATGGTAAGAGACTTGAACTCTGTATGTGAGGTGCTGCTGGACTGATAGCCAAGTTTCAACATTATTATGTATCACAAACAAAATGCTCTGTTTTCTCTGGAGAAAGTCATGTTTACTACATTTTGCTTCTCTCCTTGTAGTTTTCAGAGCCAGACCATTGAAAAATTGCCCATCTAGTCAGTCATCTCTCGCGCTTGCTCTCTCTCTTTTATTTTATTTTTTTAAAACTAGAGTTTCAGTGCTTGCCCAGTGTTTTGGGGTTCAAACATCCTATTCCCTACCACAAAAGATGCTTACATGTATCCTGTACCACTTCTATGGAGTATACCTTACGGCTCCAATTCAACACACTGCTGCCTTTGAGAATGCAATAACCCTAATAAAATGTATCCTAAAGTCAGATCTTTAATGTTAAGGTAGAAATCAAGTGGATATATACACGGGAGTGTGTGGTTAGGCTCAAAAGGTAAGTACCTTTATGAAACAAAAATCTTGTATTCTTACCTACATCTTAGGCACCTTTGTCAGCGGAGAAGTCAGAAAGCAATGTTACCGGAATTATCCAGGCTGCCTCACTGAATTACCTCATATCAGAATATCTTTTCTATATACGTCTTGTGGGAGCCTATCTGTAGCCTTCTGAGAGCCTGGAGAAGGTACAACTCCAGACACAGGAGGAAATATAGAGTGTTGTAAAATCTTCGATTCAATTAGCTAATTTGTTAACTAGATAAAAACACAAAGTTTGTATTACCATTGTGCTGTGCAAGTACTAGTGACTGCAAACATTTGATATTTCATTGGTAGGCAATACAAGTATTCTGTATGAGATCAAAGAGGAGATGCTGACAGGTAGACACATGAATCAAAGCAGTGCATTAAAAAACTGCTTGTGGTTATGCTGGTTTTACTGCCAGATGGCATTGCTTGCTTTGTGTGAGCAAAAGGCACACCCTGCTGGCCACAGCAAGGAATCAGTTCAGCCTTTCTTTTGTTGTCACAGGCGCAGAGGGTTGCAGACTGTTTTCACCGTAATTTCTGTACGTCTTTTGAAAATTGTGTATTGTATGTACTAAACTATGTACTAAATTCCTTACTAAGTTTTGTTTCCTAAGCCTCTAGACAGCATTTTAGAAAAAGTTCTTTTTGCTCATAAAACAATAATTTTGTTGCTCTTTCTGTAGCAAAGAGGTTGGAATCCTATCAAGAGATGGATTCAGAAGATGAGGATTTTCCTGATGGTCAGTGTGGCTCTTTGAGCCTTATGTCAAAATGGAGGGGGCACAAGAGCAGAGCAGTGAATGAACCTTTGAGCAAAAGATCTTTCAATCAGTTGCCTTGTGGTAACCCTGCATTGGGAGGGGAAGATGATACCAGTGATGTTTTTCATTCACGACATGTTGCTTTCAGCAGCCGCATTGTAAGTAGAATTTGCTGGAATTTAATACTAAATTTCTGGAGTAACTCACGAAGGAATCTCTTTTACCCTGTTTGAACTGAATGTTTGTCGTGTAAGAAATCCTTTCTCTCTTCCATCAAAATGGGAGCCTCCAGTGGTTGCTTGGTTACAGCCTATTTGCAGCATAACATTTTAACATTTTGATGAATGACAAAAATAAAATTGAGGTTTGTTGTTTATAAAGACAGGCCAGAACCGTTATAGAAGTATAAGTTGTTAATACCTGTTCAAAGCTGTTTATGTAAAAGCAGATGGGAAACAAAGACCAGTTAGGGTAATACTATTTCTCCTGTCTCTCCTGAACAAATCTTTTAGACCCATTTTTAAGTGAATTTTTTTTTTAGAGATTTAAGGTTATATTAGGTATCTAGGTAGGGCTTAGACTGTTCCCCCTAACATCCTCATAGACAGGCTCAGGAAGTGCAGGCTAGACAAATGGATAGTGAGGTGGATTGAGAACTGGCTAAAAAGCGGAGCTTAGAGAGTCATGATTAGTGGCACAAAATCTAGTTGGAGGCCTGTAGCTAGCACTGGAACAGGTTGCCCAGAGAGGTTGTGGAGTCTCCTCTGGAGACACTCAAAACATGCTTGGATGTGATCCTGTGCAGCGTATCCTAGGTGACCTTGCTTGAGCAGGGGGTTGGACTTGAGAGGACCAGAGGTCCGTTCCAACCTCAACCATTCTGTGATTCTGTAATATCTAAATGACCAATATTCCAGTTGCACTTACTAGGGGCTAGCAGGGGTAAAAGTGCTGTTTCTGTTACCTGAAAGTATTCAAGTAGTGTTAGTGTTGAAGAGTCTTACAACTAAGATTGTACTCACCTGTCGTGGCACAAGATTTGCTATTTGCCAGGGGCTAGTACAAGGCACTGAGGAGGGCAGCATGCTCCTCCGTCTCTAGTAAAACCAGCTCAGCATCTGACAGGGATGGCCCTTTATTTTAAAGAAAGAGATTGTATGATTTTTTTTATACTTCATTCATCTGTATTTGATTCTACCTCAAGAGATTGAGATTAATTTGAAACCTTTTAACATGGATCTCTTGAATCAATTGTCAGTAGTGTCTGGACAATTATAATTTTCCCCTAATATATGAGCTTTATATGGCACTTTTAAAATATATCTCAAAAGAATTTGCCACACTGAAGTTATTTGTGCATGAAGTCCCATTTGTGACTTTCAGGACTTATATCCTAATGGACAGTTTTGTTACTTTGATTGATAGGAAACAGATGTTGTACCAGACACACAACTGTTGGAAAAATTCAGTCAAATTTCTTCTCGTTCTTATCCACAATCAGAAGAAGCCAGCAGTGAGCCATGTTTGGAGACAATGTATATCACCGACTTCTTCCTTGCTCTGGCCATCTGTAATACTGTAGTAGTTTCAGCCCCGAATCAGCCACATCAGAAGGTAAGATGGCCTTATTTTTGATTGTTTGGACATATTTGCAATTAAATGTGCTGCCTGTAATTTGATTGTGAAAAAACCCCACGTAACTGGCATTTACAAAATGATCCTTTTCTCTGTTGTTTCTTTGCCTTAGAAAGGAAATAGTGTACATTTACTGAGTGGAATGAGTTCTAGTGCTGGCAAGGCTTTTCTAATGCAGAAAAACTTGACTTGAATAATTTGCTTCTATATATAGATCTTTTGTAACTTTTACAAGACATACTTTGAAATATAATTGTGATTATAATTTTTTCTATATTCAAGTTGTCTTTTGTCAGGTATGTGCATAGCTTTCAGAGCGTCCTAACACTCAGGTTACCTTTACAAATAGATTATTGTAGTCTGAAAAATAAGAATCATCTCAGAAGACTCCCAGAATGTTGGAATTGAAAGTTCCTTCCTGTTCTCTGGCTCTTTTGAAGAGTTCCTGCAAAAGTGTGGCAGATCAGGTATCACTGGTGTAGTAGTTTGAAGAAAAAGTGCTTCTCAGTATAGAATAACAAGCCTCACCTTAACTGTACAGTGGATTTGCTAGACTGTCCTAGGTTTAATGATCTTGAGACCTTGGATCTTAAGTTCTTCCTCAGACTGCTTGTTTTCAGAACATACATCCAACTTTTGTCTAAAGATTCTACTTTCTTTTTTTAATTCAAGTTGCTTTCCAGGGTGGAATTTTTATAACACTGTCTCTTACAGCTTCTGACTGTGTTGCAGGATAACTCCTAAATTCGACCTTGATTTATTCCACATACATGTTCCCCCCCCCCATCATTTCCATTTACTAATTGTATCTTTCAAATAAAATCTTTCAGTGACATGTGCAGAACTAGATTTTGCTGTCCATCTAGTCAGTGAACCTACAATCATAGCTGGAGACATTCCCAAAAGGCACCCTAAGGAGTATTAGGTACCCCTTGTGTATAAATGACCCTGATGTTTTAGTATACTCCAGGCATTCCCAAACAAATCAACATAATAGGCAACCTACATTTGAATATGTGTTTAGGGCAATGGTATTCATAGTTACTATCTAGCCATTCCTTAAGGATGGTGTAGAAAAGTAGGCAAAATTTTCTTTTCTTTTGGGGGGATGATATTTCTGAGTGATTCATTAACAGGGAAGACCTCCAAGTCACTAATAGGTGGGTTGTGAGGAGGGATATGGTGTAAAGGTTCTGAGTTCAGGGTTAGGGAACAGGAGTTTTCAGTTTTTCCTTAGGGAGAAGCAATACAAGGACGTATGTTCCTGCATTCCCATCTGCATGATGCTGAATAGAGAAAGACTACAAGTTGCAAGCAACTGGGGTAGAACCGAAACCAGCATCTGTCCTTTCTTGATGCTTTTCAATGACAAAGGAGAATGTGCTTCCTGGAGATAACTCATCCATAACCTTTCACCAGTGATGAGAAAATGAGTGTCAGCCATGCATACCTTATTCACTGTTCATAAGCTATTTGCTGCCCAATTGTTTTGAATAACAGTAAGCCAATTATTTTACAATAGAGATGTCTTCTGGTTTAAATTCAGATGTTAAAAAAGTATTGATAAGGTATTGTATTTTTAATATTACTTGTAGCTAATTACTATGAAGGCTACAGACTCAGTTTCTTCTTTGCAAGTATCTTGCTGATTCAAAGCAAGAATTAAAATACTTAGTTCCGTTTGCCACAATTTTTGAAAGCTATAGTCTCATACTGACTGTTTCGTTACTGAGTTAGTTCTAAAGAGCAGTATTACATGGAATCATGAATCAGACTTGGAATGCATGCATTTTTCAGATCTGAAATATTTTTACAATCTGTGTTGTTTGAATAAATACAGCTCTTACAAAAGCTGTTTAGTGCACTCATATGATAATAGGTTTATTTAAACTGACCATTTTTAATATGAGTAATCATAATCGTGGCAGATTTTGAAATACTATATTCATTGAGAAGTATACATAAAAGCAGCTTTCTTTTAAGAAATGAAATGTGAAAATTTTAACTTGTTTACTTTCTTTATCTGTTCTGTTGCAGATGAGGCTGTCTTCACTGGGTAGGATGCCTATTAAATCCCTTGAGGAAATCAGGCAGATGTTCCAGAGGTTGTCGGGCCGGAGACTAAGTTCCTCTCCACTTCCAAGCATAAAGGAGTCATCAACTGAAAGCCCAAATAGTTTTTTGAGCAAACTATCTGTTTTCAGAATGAAACTAGCTTCACCTGCTTCAGATGGGACTGCTCAAAGCGCTGCTGAGCCTCACTGCAGTGACAGCCCAGAAAGCCCCCCACTACCTCAAGAATTAGAAATGGAGAATGTAGCTGCTAGCTATGATCACCACGTTTCTGGTTTCTCTCTTAAACAGTCTCCCTTACCTAAACTATGTTATGAAGCTGAGAGTCCAGATGAAGCTGCCCTGGTTCATGCTGCCAGGGCTTATAAATGTATTTTACAGTCTAGGACTCCTGATCAAATAACTGTGGACTTGGCAGGTCTGGGATCTTTAACATTTCAGCTTTTGCATATCCTGCCTTTTGATTCAGTGCGAAAAAGGATGTCAGTGGTGATTCGGCATCCAGTCTCCAACAAAGTGGTGGTATACTCGAAAGGCGCAGACTCGGTCATGATGGATTTGTTGGGAACTGCATCAGAAGGTATTTTATGTAACCTTATTCTTGGCTCACCTTTGTCATTCTCCTGTCTAGTTGAACAGAAGAGCCTGTGCGATTTTTAAGAGGAAACAAGTAACCAAGCAGAAGTCTATCTGTTAATAGCTCCTTATAGGGAATGCAGAAAGATATTATTGCTTGTCACCCAGATATGATTGTATTTTGTGTTGTTATGGAAACTGAGAACAAAAACGTTGCTGTCATTCAAAGACTTTAGTGGTGTGTTAAAAAAAAATCTGTTTATAGCCAACTGAAGTATTTCTAGTGATAAAGGAAGGTCATCTGCTCAAGTAGTTGGCTGAATGAGAACCCTATTTCTGCTACACAAGGAGAGATACTTGATAGGCTTTATTAGAATGAGATGCTTCCTGGCCATTATCTATGTTAGTGTTTCTGAGCTTTTGGAGAAATGTGGTAGTAGCAGACGCTGTCACTTGTGTCGCTGTCTTCTTGAATATTGAATATTTCTGTGTTTCTGGGTGTAAAAATAATAGCCAGTGCCTGTAAGGTTGTATGATGCCTCCTGCTGGGCTTTGTTGTTCAGGGCTAAATGTTTTTGGAATCTGCCGCAGGAGAGATGCATGATCATGCTCAAGCACTTGCTAGTATTTATTCATGCACTGTAACTAACACTACCTTGTTTTTTAATTGAAAGTAATAAAAAGCAAGTATTATCTGTGTATATTA
Source organism: Rhea pennata (assembly GCF_028389875.1). Lineage (NCBI taxonomy): Eukaryota > Metazoa > Chordata > Aves > Rheiformes > Rheidae > Rhea > Rhea pennata. The sequence goes on from NC_084666.1 coordinate 27,836,793, forward strand.
GGGAAAAAAAGTATATTTTAGTTCCAGAGATACTCTTTTTTTTTTTTTTTTTTTTTTTTTAATGAAGGTGTTTCTCCAAGTTTTGTCTCTCAAGGTAAATGTGCAGCCTAACTTCTACAAGTCTGAAGTTACATGAGTTGATTGCCTTTCTGGATGTTGCACCCTTTAAGGGTTATTTTTTTAAAAAACTTCTCTGTGACTGTCCTTTTGGCTCCCTCCCACTATACCAGTGACAAAAAACAGCCTGGTGGCTGAGGTCCAGTTCATTTTAGAAAAGTGTTTCATTTTAGAAAAACATTTTGAGATGCTGTTGTTATCTGAAAGGCTTGTCAGTGCCAGACTGATTCCCCATCACTGCCTGTACAGACTGGCACACTACATGCTAACCAAAGACACAACTGCAGTGCATTCTGCAAACATGAAGATAAGTTCAGAATTAAAATAAAATCTGCTTAATATTTGGCTTTTTAAACCATATTTAGACCTGCAAAACTTCCAATATATTTAGTCCAAGAATTTAATTTCCTTTCTTTGCATTTGTGTAACAGTAGGTTCAGAAATGGAACAAAAGAAAATTAAAGAGAAAACTCAGAGGCATTTGGATGACTATGCTAGAAGGGGACTACGCACTTTATGTATTGCTAAAAAGGTATTTATTTCTTTATAAATACCTTTTGAGGATGTTTACAGTTCACGAGCAACATGAGTGGTATCACCTATGGAACAAACATCACTACTTCAAAAAAAAAAAAGATCGTATTTCCGTGTTTTGTTTATCTTTGTTCTTTCAGGAGGTGTTTGTAAGTTGACCCAAATCAATTCTTAAATTTAGTTAGGTAGACAGAGTGTTGTCAGTGTAGGATACCAAGCAGCTTAATAGTTTTATTCTCCAATCAGGTTGACAAATAAGCCTGATTCTTTTACATGAGCTCTGTTGGCTTGGAGCCGAGTAGAGTAGGTTTCGTGTGAAACTTGCCCTGTTTGCCACTATTTTCCAAATATATACAACAAATGAAGACAAGCCTGTTTTATGGGGTATCACAAATAGTTGACAGTGTTATGAGGTCTGGATGCAAAACTAAATGATGTTTTGAGATTCTGTTTTGAATTCAAAGCTACTTGGAAGCAAAATTCAGTACAGATTCAAACAGACAACAAAGCTTTTTACAAAGCCTCCTGCAAAGTGAAAGCCCAGGCTGGGCAGTTGTACAATGCTCAAAACTGAGGCTTTGGTGCGGTGACTGTGTCTATGCTGCCATTAAAGAGCTGTAGGTAGTACAGTGTGCTTCCTGGCCTTTCTGCCTTCCATCTAAACAGAAATGTATCAGGCAGCCTCCAGGCATCTGCAGACTGCTGGTGAGCAATGTGTGCTGTGAAGCCTGTCAAAGCCTTCTAACAATTTATTTAACACCGTACTATGTCTGTGGACATGCTGCGGCACACATGGACTGCATTACAAGGGGCTGGGCTTCCAGTATGCTGGCTCTGAGGACAGTTTTGGGGCAACTTTGGAAACATAGTATAGATACATCCTATGTGTTTTTTCTCTCTTTATAGGTGATGAGTGATGCAGAATATGCAGAGTGGTTAAATCTTCATTTTTTAGCAGAAACCAGTATTGACAATAGGGAGGAGCTGCTGCTTGAATCTGCCATCAGGCTTGAGACGAAACTCACCTTGCTCGGTGGGTAGAAAATGCTTTCACTCAGAGAGACCCCTTTTAACAGTTGTACTGTGAATTTACCCAGAAAGAACTGTGCTAACCTGATTTGCATAATACATAGCTTTCTGGCAATCTAGAATTTCTTACCACTCTTGAATTTTCTTAAACCTTGTTGATAAGTTTCTACTAGTTGCAAAACCCACTGAAGGCAGGTAGTGTTCTGTTGTTTGTAAAGCACAAACTTTTACTGATTTTTGTGCTCACTAGAGTGTTTGTCATCGTAATCCCGTTAAATGATAGTAACAAATCACAAGCCTTCCTGGAAAAAGATTTGCAGGGATCCCACTTCTGGACATATGTCACTGTTGCATTACTGGCATGGCCGGTATGCTGGTGCCGTGTCTGCCTATACTTGCATGGAGATAAGAAGTTAGGTATACTTCTGCAGAAACCATCCCTCTGATGGTCATTCAGCTATGCAGAAATTAGGAAGTCAAAACAAAATGGAAAGTGTTTAGTGCAGATGTGTAAGAGGTGAACTGTTGACAGTCTGCGATAATAACTCTAGAGAACTGCCCAACAAATGACATTTTGACAACGAAGTACAAAGCTTTGAATGTGGTGGTAGACAGCTGCTACTAGAAGCTGAAGAGAGACAGATCCATTTCTTTGGAAAGCTTTTACTTCCCTAATTTTGTGCCACCCCTGCTCATGACAAATAGCATAATCCTTGATACTGAAAGGAATTCGAGGATTACTGGCTTCACTCTCTGGAGAGAAGCCAGAGCGGTACTAGCTGGTGTAGTTTTAAGGATTGATGCACAGTACAGGCATCCTTATGTATTGGAAAGTCAGCAGAGGGGAGATCTAGTTGCTTTGGAGACCTGCTGTCCTGCAGGCAGAGGCATCTTGTATATCTCATGTCTTTGGTGGGACAGTAGGCAGTAGTGGGTTGGCCCATTACTTAGCATTAACGGGCTAGAATTTTATTCTTACTGCCATTAATTAGCATTAGATGGGAGTAAGAATAAAAAAGGTAAGTGGCTTTATACTGCCAAGGTTCTTGCTTCAATACCTGTACTAGTTATCACTGCCTGGGGCATGTGTATACTGTGATCTGCAGAGCAGAAGTACGTACAGCACTTCTCATTCTGCTTCTCTAAGCTTTCCTTTGCTTTTTTAGTAACTATTATCTGGTGTAGCTGCAGCTGTAATTCTGTGACTGTGCTCTTAGGACTGAGAAATGAAGAGACTTTGTCCTCAAAAAATGACAAGCAAAAATTCAAATCATCTCAGTATTGCCAGGATGGTTGAGAGGCCAGCGGTGGTATTGTAGTCCATTGTGTAGGCAGGTATGAAATCCATGTGGATATATATGAAGCCCCAGACCTTTAACAGAATGGAAAGCTGTTTCTGGAAAGAATAATTGTAACACAGAGTGGTCAGCTGAGTGCAGATCTGGCTTTTCGCAGTATATGTACTAAAACTGGCTTCTGTTGGATTAAGAAGTAATCATGTAAGTGTATAGAGTGTCCAAGTCCAAACAAGAACTTTTTGTTTATCTCTTTCCTAGTTGTCTGGCATCAGAGGTTCGTCAGAGAAGTATTCCTGCATCTTAGTCCCTGACCAGTGGTCATGAGTTCTGTGGTGGCTCTCAAGGTGGCAGCTACTTACTGCAGGCTGTAGCTTCTGGATGCTGTAGCATCCAAAGTTAGCCTGATCTTGTGGTCCTTATCCATCCCCATATCGCAGTCAGCTGTTTATAGACAAATTGCTTACTACAAATTACCTACTAGAAACACTAGTTGGGGAAACTTTACTGTGAATTTTTAATTATTTGTCTCTTAGAATGAACTAGATTCAATTGGCATATACTGATGTCTTGTTAACCTCACCGTCACCAGAATAGAAGATTTTAGAAGCTGGTTTTAGGGACACAGTTCTACCTGTTGTGCAGACCAGAAGAGAGGGTGTGACTATATTAAAGTCCCTGTCTGTTTTATTGAAAGTCTTTCTGTAATCTACTAAGATAAAACATAATACTATCTTGCATATTGAGTGGTAATATAGTATAATATGATGTATATTGCACATAAGAGTGGTAAGCTGATCAAAGATAGCATTTTCTACATTTTTTTTTCTTTCTCAGATTTGCTTCTTTTGGCAGCTTTTAGTTTGGTGGGAGGGGGTTGGGGGTTTTTTTTGTTTGTTTTGTTCCCCCCCCCCCTTATACACGCATCCATTTTCTGTACTCTGATCCTTGTCTGGAGGAATATTTTGACAAGAGTAGCTATCCGCCAGGCTTCTGAAATCCCTGCCAGAGTAGGGGCCCTGCAAGGAGAACCAAAGGAGGGGCAACTTTGTCTGTCAAAAGTAGGTGATGATGGCGATGGTGGAGAGGGTGTTAGAGCAGGTGTTTCCTCCCTGTGGGGAAATAGGTCTGCAGGGCTAGCAGTAGGAAGGGCATAACGCTTTCTTAGTTTAGTGCTATGTATTGGAGAGACTTGAGACAAGATATACTGCAGCTATGAGGGATTGAGAAACTTCTTGATGAATGGGAGAACTATCAGAACTTGCAATATGCAAAAATATATGTAAAAGACGGGATTTTGGTGTAGAAGAGGTGGGCACTTGGGACAAGAGATTCAGCTAGGAGTAGGGCAGAGAATAAGAAAGAAAAGCAGGACTTAAGATAGCAAATATCAAGGTGATGCATGAAAAGAGGGTTTGGGATAGACTGAAGTTGGAGAGAATGGAAATAATGGAGTATAACTGTCACGAGGAGTATAACTGTCACGAGGAGTATAACTGTCACGAGGAGTATAACTGTCAAGTCTGGGGTCTGCAATACATTGGGGTGGCTGGGAGATACTGAGCAGGGTTGGGTTTCTAGGCGCTGTAGAATGAGACAACCGAGATGGAAAAAGGTTGGGTTAAAGAGTTGGAGGCCACTGAGGCTGTAAGCTTTAAGGGCGGTATGTGTCAATGACCAGGCTTTGGGACAGAAGGATTAGGGAATGGAGGCATTCCTCTGCCCAAGTATCTCCCAGTAGGGTGTCTGTTTTGGGGTGCCTATACAAAAGACCATCCTGTCCTGTCATTCTTGCAGCCTGTTGGTTTTGGAAATATGGTGGCACTAATCCTTCTACCTGTCTAAATTAAGGTGCCACTGGCATTGAAGATCGTCTGCAAGAGGGTGTTCCAGACACAATACAGGCATTACGGAAAGCAGGAATAAAAATATGGATGCTGACAGGCGACAAGAGAGAGACAGCTGTCAACATTGCCTACGCTTGTAAACTGCTGGAGCCAGATGACAAAATCTTCACTCTCAAATCACAAAGTAGAGTGAGTCAAAAATTACACTTTTGCTCGAGAGAGGGTTTTGTTTTGTTTTTCCTGCTGAGGAATACACTCACGCTATTTTACAAGGCTATATGGAAAAATAAAATATCCTCTGTTTTCCCACCTGACAAAAGGGGGCATAATTTCTTAGAATACCAAAATATTGGAAAACTAACAGTTTGCCTCCCTGAGGGTGCAATATTTTGTATGTTTGCAACATCTGTTTCTTTATATACAGTCCCTAAATGATGATTTATTATTTTAACTGGGTAGACTGCTTAATTTCTTTTCATGCTAGATTAGAGAGCTGACATACTTCGTATATTATAGGGATTTTGGAAGGCCATGAGTTACAGCATATTAGCAATGTAATAATTATTGCCATGGAAATTGTATTGAGTTAAAGTTTTGTCCTGCTTTGTGTCGTGTCTTCCCTCAGCTCTTGCTTGACTTGCGTAAATGTACAAGGAATTGTCTCATTAAAATGCATTGCGCACAGTTTTTGACACAATTAAACTACCAACAATTTTAATAGAGAAAAAGCTTTCCTCTCCCACCCGAAAGTTGAGTCATGTGGTAAACAGTGGTAAGTTGCTGTTTTAGGTGGCAAGTTTAGTCCTACTTGCTAGTTGTGCCCTTTTGTTGATGTTTATAACTAGCTACTCTTCAAATTTTAATTTACCAATTTTGGGTTTCTCAAGAGCAAAATTAAAAATTGTGAGTGGTAAAGTCAACCTGTGAAGTCTCTCCTCAGAGCAGACAAATGAAATTTGAAACTACTTCTCTAAAGGACTAGAAAATTTTTCTAAGAACGTTTTCCTTCTTATACGGTACTTCAGCAATTTAAGTTGTGTCCACCCTAGAAGATTGTGTGGCCAGTGATAACTGTTGGGAAAATAAATTGAAGAAGAAAGCATTTTTAGTCCAGTTGTGCTTGGAGAAAGTATTTGATTTTTATTAATACTTTTTGCCTTCCACTTTGCCTCAGAAACATGGACAAAGAGTGTCTTTGTCAACAGTGAGAACTGAGCCCCTTTTACAAAAGTACTTTTCTTCCCTAGAACTGGGCTTTGAAATCAAAAATAGACAGGATCTGTCAAAATAAAATAACCAAAGATTTAAAAGTACGTTTTTTTAATGTATCGCACACAGTATGTATATTGTTTAGAAAAACCTTTTGAGTGTCTTTTATTGATTCTGACAAGGTAAAAAATTGCACAAGGCCAGTTAGAATCCTTTACAGCTCACCTATGCACTGATTTGAAATGCTCCTTTGGCTTTGCATGCCACCCAGAACAAATGTAGAGAGCAAAAGCCTTGCAAAAGCAAAGCTATATTTATGCTGCAGAAATGTTAAGGATTGTTTTTCTGATGGTCTGTGAGCAGATGTGCTTCAGTATTTTCCCTCTGTTTTGTGCAATACCCAAGTGAATATACTTAAGTAAGGTTAAATCATGGGCCCGTTTTAGAAACATCACCCACTGATGATGGGCTCATTTAGCAGCTTCACCCCTTCTGATTTTAGAGGATTCTTCAGCCCCAAATCATAGTCCTGCTGAAGCAAGTAAACTGCTAGAGCAGCATTTGACCTTTTCTCCATGTGTATTTTATAAATCAGAAAGAGAGCCAGAATACAAACAACATTTTAGTAAGATGCCTTTCTCTTGTCTTCAATTAGGATGCCTGTGCCTTGGTGATGACTGCAATTTTAGAAGACATCCAGAAAACTAATTCTACCAAAAAAAAATCCAGTCAGAAACTTCTAAATTACTCTGCAAGTCCCTCTACTCAGGCTCCAGGGTTCAGTGCAGGCCTGGTTATTGATGGAAAGACTTTAGAGCATGTCCTTCATGACAATCTACAGAATACTTTCCTGGAACTCACAGAAAAATGTCGGGCTGTAGTCTGCTGCCGAGCTACACCACTGCAGAAGAGTGTCCTGGTCAGACTGGTACGAAGTAAGCTAAAGGCAATGACGTTAGCTGTAGGTGAGTCCTCTAGCTATTTTCTGTTCTTCAGAAGGACATAGAAGTTGGTTTCTCTTCTGCTATATTTTTAGTAATGTCTGTAATAAAATTTACTTACACTGGAAGGTAATCCTTTGAGTCATAGTTGTCTCTGGCATAAGATGATGTTACTCTTCTAAGCTAGCAAGTTTGGGCCATAAATTGACTCCTGGTGATCTTCTAACACAACAGGAATAGGAGTACTCATGCACACAGTGTTACATGACGTGTTTGGATGGGCGAGTGAGATTTTTCCATTGTCATTCTCCATCACAAACCCCCAAAACACTGAGGTAGAGGAGAGATGACTGGCTGTGATGTAAAACATCTGTATCTTACTTTTCAGCATACAGACTAGATTCTGAGAGAAGGAACATGTGTGGAGACTATTCTTCTATTCAGTCTGACCTTCCACATACTACTATTGCTCTCCTTAGAATTTTCCATAGTTTGCACTGTTGGCTACAAAAATAATTTTCCCTAATCTCTGTGGAGTTCTAGTATATTTGTCTTTTCCTGCCGCTTACATGGCAGTACGACAGCCAGCAAACCTGTCTCCAGTTTGCATTCCAAATAAGAAAGATTAGTTTTGAGTTTTTTCCTCTTCTCTTTTCTCTAAAGGTGATGGTGCCAATGATGTCAGTATGATCCAGGTGGCTGACGCTGGTGTGGGGATCTCAGGCCAAGAAGGCATGCAGGTAGTGTATACAAAGACAGCTGCAAATGACAGCAGACTCTGTTTTAAGTCTGTTCAGAGTTTACCCCGGAGGCCCAGTGGCTCCACAGGCCGTTATTGCATATGAGGGAGTTTGCATCCTGAGCTCATGCCCAGGCCTTTCAGGAGCTCTGAGAAGTTGAATGCCGCAGAGGTTCAGACTCCAAGAACAGAGCTGATTGCCTGTCACCAGACTCCCAGTTACTTGCCTGCTGGCAGGAAACAAGCAGCCAAAAGCATTAGTGACTTCTGTGGATTTTTGGGTTAAACGTAAAGGCAGACAGTCTTGTTCCTGTGTATGTTGAGTTGGGCTGAGTTGCATTAGTGTAAAACATTGTACAGAGGAATTCAGAGCTGAATGAGGGTAAGAGTGTAATTGCTGTGCAAAACAAACCAGAAAATAAGGGTTTCCAGTAGTACAGAAGTTGCCCACTTGCATGTGTTTGAAGCTCATCTTTAACTATTTGAATACAACATATCCTTTCCTTCATGTGTGTTGCAGGCTGTGATGGCAAGTGATTTTGCAGTCTCTCAGTTCAGACACCTAAGAAAGCTGCTGCTTGTCCATGGTCACTGGTGTTATACCAGACTTACCAACATGGTCCTATACTTCTTCTACAAGAACGTGGTATGTAGCTGTGCCATCCCAGGGAAATCACAGTTTGCTGATTGAAGTGTGTTGAAGGGTGTGGTTTGGCTTCATGTTCTTTTTTAGTTTCTGTTATGAATGAGTTCAAAAAGAAACAAAGAGCATACATCAGACAACTTAGTTTTATGTTTACATCTGCAGAAACCAGTGTCCACTCCTATTCCTTGGTTTGAGTTTACCACTCCACATGTGTTCAGATAGCCATTGTCCATTCTGCTTAAAAAGTGGGTAACAGGCATTAATAATGTGGTGGCAGAATGACTGTTTAAACAAGCCATGTATCTGGCAACATTTTTTGAAATCTGAAGATGAGTGCTACTCAAATGTAATTTTAAAATGTGGGATTGGCACAGGCTGTACAGCAATTATACTTAATTTTCTCCAGATTACTGTAACAATCTGTCTTTTTTCTTCCTTTTTCAACTTTTAAAAACCTTGACTGTGGGTTACATTTTATTATGTTGTCTTTGACTTTTCAGGCCTATGTGAACCTCCTGTTCTGGTACCAGTTCTTCTGTGGATTTTCGGGCACATCAATGACTGACTATTGGATCTTGATTTTTTTCAATCTCCTCTTTACATCGGTGCCACCCATCATCTGTGGTGTCTTGGACAAAGATGTGTCTGCAGAGATACTCATGCAGCTCCCACAGCTGTACGTGACAAGCCAGAAATCTCTGGTAGGTTAAAGAATGCCTGGCCTGGCAGAATAAAATGGTCAGCATTTGAGCCGTTTCTTTCTTTCTCTTTTTTTCTTGCATGATTCTCGTCAGTCAAACAAGAAGTTTAAAACTACTTTCCCTATTAGAAAAGCATCCAGGCCTGTGCAGTATTTGCACAAATAGAAGCTGTTGTTTTCAAAATTTTTCTTCAAGCTCTTTCTCAGCAATACACCCAGTTTTATCAAGCATTTGGATAGAAAGAGAAATTAAGGACTTAAGTGAAGCAATGTACTAGATAAATATTGTTACCAGTATGTTCAGTTCATTTATTGACTTGGCTGTCAATATGCTTCCTCAAAATGTGTTGTTTTTGAGCATCTGGGCTTACTATTAAAGATACAGGCTTCAGATACTGGTTCTTCCTTGTCATGTACAGGGTCAGCTCCCCCAGTAATAAGGAACAGATAAGAACCTTGAGCAGATTCCTGCAGCTTTCAAATAATCCTCAAGAAAGCCTTGGCATTCAGGATTCCTTTCCCCCTATAGGTGTGTTCTGGAGTTCACGGCTCGCTCTTTTCCCCCATCTGTAGACACTGTGCTTCCTGTCTGGTTTATAAGTAAATGTACTCAAAACTTACAATACAGAAAACCACAGGAGTTTTGAAAGAAGAACATTTCTGACTCAAGATGATGTAAATCAATAAGCTTTTACCTGTTTTCTGCTTTGCTTAGCATGAATTGTAGTGTAATTTTACGTTTTTTAATTTAACACATTTAATTAAAAAAATAATAATTTTATCATAAAAATTTAAAGCAGTGACATACTGAGCCTGGGACAGAATGGGTACCGGTAGCCAAGTGAGGAGAAGCATTAGCATACAATTCACCTAAAACTCAACGTTTGCCTTATGATTTTAGCTTTTTGGTAACAAATAACACTAAATTAATGAGCTCCGGCATGTTGTGTACTAGTGGTGCAACCTCATCAGTATAACCCAGCAGAAGTCTTGCTCTGGTTTCGAAGGGAAAGAGGGATACACAGTGAGGACATAAGTTGATTGGTTTGTTTGTTTGGCTTCTGGATTTCTTTTTACATACCTTTAAATAACTTACTGCGCTTGGTTTGTAATGTTTTTGCTAAACCAGATACTTCTTTGGTACCAGTCTGAGTCTCTGTAGACTGACTGGCACAGGACTGTACTTTGTCAAAGCAGACAAAACTAAAAAGAGAGAGTTTTGACTATGTAAATGTTGTAAAGGCCTCAGAATTTGGCCCTTTATTTTGGTCTTCAAGGTAAGTAATTTTTTTCACAGACTGGTTAGCTGAGCTGAGAGGAAGTTTTTGAGACAATATGATCAGAATTACTGTATTATACAACAGTTTTTGTCTGCCTCTCTCTCTCTCTTTTTTTTTATGTTTTATCAGAGTTTTTTTTTTTTTTTTGTCCAGTTAAGCATTGTCTTGCTCAGTGCTTGGAGCATTAAGTAGTGTATCATTTTCTTTCTTGCTTGCAAGCACAATGAAATAACTGCTTTGAATTAAGTGTAGTATAAAAGGAGGAGAAATACTTTAAATGATGTAGAAGCATAAATATTGCACTGTGGTATCATAAGTGCACAATTCTGTACAAACTATGAAAATAGACAGTGACTTGGATTCGTCCCCCATAATTTGGGGCACTTCCCTGATAAAAGTAAATGAGAAGACTAGTTAATTTTCCATGCCATCTCCAAAGAGCAGTTCAGTACGTGGAGGGGCTCGCTGACTTTTTGGAGGAACCCATCTTGCCCTACTAACTGTAGGGGGAGTTCAGCGCAGCTAGACTACTCACCTATGTATGTGTCTCTATTTAGTGCCTGAAGTTAGGTGGTTATATCTGAGCCAAGGCCCATGCAGCTATGGTTTTGCAAGTGGCTGAGTTGTCCTAGCAGTTTGCGACCACTGAATGGGGAAAGTTTGTTCCTTTTCCTTCCCTCGCTTCTTTGCGTTGCGTCCCCTGTTCTCACCAGGTATTTACAATCCTTTTTGTAACGCCAGCTCTGTCCTCACATCCTTCCAAGAGCTCACTAAAACAGCAAGGTTTTATCCCAGCAGTTTGCATTCTCACATTCCAGTGAGTTAAGTTAGCTCACAGAAGTGCTTGGACAGCGTAGAGGAGTCGGCCAGCACGGATTAAGACCAGAAGCACATACACAAGAAGACAAGAAGGGAGAGGAGATGGAAGAAGAAAGTGAGACTTTGCCGTTCAGTGATGTTAGGGTAATTCATTGTCCCCCAGCCTTGTGCCCCCCTTGGTACTTAGCTGTGCTCTCGTCGGTCTGTTCTGGCAGAGACAGCTGTAAGATCAGCTTTCTTATATCTGCTTCCTGATTTAAATACCGACAGCTGGAAGATGCTCTTCATTCCTATTTTCATAGCACAAAAGGTGCCTTTGGATTGGGAAACTAACTCAAATTACTCCTGCAGATAATTTTTCCCCAAAACAAAATGAATTCTAACTAAAGATGCAGCAATTTGTTCAACTTGTTTCAGTGCCGTTGTCTTTTTATCTTACAGGCCTACTTGCCTTCAACTTTCTGGATAACCTTGCTGGATGCTTTTTACCAAAGTCTCGTTTGCTTTTTTGTGCCTTATTTTGTAAGTGCTGGATATGAAATACATTTATATACTTTGACATGTTCACCCAAGTGAGTTAGAGAAAAATGAAGTCTTTGCTTGTACTTGTAATATATAAATGTATACAACTAGGAGCATTGTTGCAATTGGGCTGAATTTTGTGCATGCAAATGTGTCCAATACTGAAATTATTCATGCTGCTTTGCATGTTGCGATGATATGTAAAGAATATAGTACACTGACTGTTACCTTCCTTTACAGACTTACTATGGTTCAGACATAGACATTTTTTCCTTTGGAAACCCTATAAACACAGCAGCACTCTTTATAATATTGTTTCACCTGCTCATTGAGAGTAAGACTGTGGTGAGTACTTTATTTGTTTAAAGAGTTTGTTCTTAGCATATAACTCTCAGTAAAGTTAAAAGAAGAAAGAGCTTCATATAAAAAACAGAATATATATAACTAAAGGGCCAAAATCTAGCTATTTTTGTTTATTTGGCCCTGTGAGCTCTCTTAAGGCAGCTGTATTGGAGGCAGTCGATTTACTCTTGTGGCTAAGGTTAAGAAAATTTGGCTTCAGAGTTGTTTGTAAATAGGGGACGAATCCTGCCTTACTGCTGAACCACAGGAAGTTCCGCCTGAATATGAGGAGGAATTTTTTCACTGTGAGAGGGAGAGAGCACTGGAACAGGTTGCCCAGAGAGGCTGTGGAGTCTCCTTCTCTGGAGATCTTCAAAACTTGCCTACACGCAATGTTGTCTAACATGCTGTGGGTGACCCTGCTTGAGCGGAGAGGTTGGACTAGATGATCTCCGGAGGTTCCTTCCAAACTCAACCATTCTGTGATTCTGTGATATTAGAGTTCTGTTGTTTTGGGGCTGTCAGTTTGGTTTAGTAAAGGGTAAAAATACCCAGTGATCTGCTGAGCTTTCGTTAGTTCCCAAGGCTTAGCTCCCATAGACAACAGTGTGAACTCTTGGTTTTGAATGCTTGGAACTGAAGATCTGTTCTCTAGCCAGGATGAACAATTTGAAGGTATGTTTCCATGCCAGAAAAGAACCATTATGCTGTGGAGCTGTAATTCCAGTTTTTAATTAAGCCTGCATAAGCTAAAGCATCTGTTGATATTATCTGCATTAGCTTGAATAAATGTAATGTCTTTACAAGGGTAATGTTTGCCTATTTGGCATAATTTTAGAGAAGATACAATAATATTTTAAGTAGAAGGACACAGGTTAATGACTTTTGCTTTTTCTCTTACTTTTGAAAGATTTTTTGGAATTGTTTTGTAATGGATGAAATTTCAAGTTGTGCTCCAGTCTTTTCATTCTTCTTGTGGGAGCGTGGTGGCACTTACAGTCTTTATTCAGGAAAATATGGGTAGCATGAATATATCTGTGCTCTGAAGAGCAAAACATTAGATAAATGGGCTGTCTTGGAAATTTTTGACTGAGCAAGCTGTCAAACCAATTACAGTATTGTTTCTAAAATACCACCAACTAGAACAAAAATAAGGCAAAACATTACAGAAAACTCAAATGAAGGACAATTAATCAACATCTCAAGTTATATAAGGGTGGTGTCATGTGAAAATCTTACTTCAGCTCGTTTGAGAAGGCTTTCTGTGTTGCCTGTGGATAAAGTTGTCACCTGAGGCAAATGACACTATCTTTCACAAAGAAATCAAGAGCGATGCCTTTAGTAGAATGAAAAAATTAAAATTACGTGACTAGGTTACCTATAAACTGTAGGAAGAAGGTTCTCTTCTTCCTGGGAATTCTGGGAATTCCTGGGAATGTTTTATATAAAGTTAACAATACTGTCTTTTTGAACGAATCTGTTACGTTAGGAAGCTGTCCTCAGAGGAACAGGGAGAGCATGTGTGCCTGTTTGTGCATGCATGTATATACACGTACAGATATATGGGTCTTCATGGTTTCACAGCTTCAGTCTGATTTGTTTCCTTTTCTAAATTGCAGACTTGGATACATACGACAGTTATAATTGGCAGCGTCCTGTTTTACTTTGTCTTCGCTCTGGCTTTTGGGGCAACCTGCAAAACATGCAATCCAGCATCAAATCCCTACTGGATCATGGAAAAGCACATGGCAGACCCAGTGTTTTACCTAGTTTGTCTTCTGACTACTTGTGTTGCTCTGCTGCCCAGGTATGTTTCTGTTTTGTAATTTCAGATTGCTGTTTTTAACAAATTAGTTTTTGAGATACTATAAATTTCTCCTCCATAGGTCCCCCACTGTAAAGGCAATTTCCCATCTTCACAGGAAAAAGCCATTTGAGGACAGCTGTGTGGTGACATGCTCTGCTCTCAAAGTAAATTTCAGTAAATACATCTGCCTTTCTGAGGAGGAGCTCCTTGAAAACTCAAGTCAAAACCCTGGTGTCACTTCCTTAGGCCAGAGAGCATGGTGTACCCTTCAGTCTTGCATTCCCCTCTAAGTGGAGACTTTTCAGACCTTGCACAGGATTACTCCAGAAGTAATCAGCAAAGAAAACCACAGGTGACAGCAGTGATCCCATAATGGAAACAGGCATAAGTGTATCAAAGTATTTTGTACTTCAGTGTATCACTGAAATACAAAAGAGAAAAGCTTTGATTCGGCAGAGCGGCTATAAATCTCCTGGTTGTTGGTACAGGGAGAGTAAAAGTGACTCAGCCTCACTGAGAAGTCACAATGCTTTGCATTTATTTCACAGTGACAAAGCAGTGAAAAAATCCATGATTAAAAGCTTTGCTCAACCTCAGCCGCCAGTGAAGTCAGTTATAATAAGGATTAATCCTGGAGTTTCATTCTGGAAAAGCACTTGTATTGCTGTATTCCTCTTGCTGCATGTGAGGCTATTGTTTCCGTGGCCTTTGCCTCTGTGTTCTTCTTTGTTTCTCTTGAATATTCTGGCTCCCAGAAAAGTTAGGAATTGTAGAAGGATGCTATGACAATTCTTCCCAGCTTTCAAGGTTTTAACACTGTTATTGTCAAACAGGAGTGATAAAGAAGTTGTCGATTTGAAGCATGAGCTTTTCTGGGCCCGATTGTTTTCTACAATAGCTCTAAACTCCTTATATATGCACTAAAGATCAACATGGCCTAGGGAACGTCTAAACTGACCTTAGTTTTTATGCCTTATTTTCTGGAGCCTGACATTATACACAGAAAGCTTCATTTTCAGTGTTGCCAGGACGGTGGCTCTCCACTGAAACTGCAAGTGAACACTGCTGCAGGTACCTGTCTGTAGGGGCACCAGGTCTAGCACAAAAATTGCAAGCAGTTGAGATCAGCATCTGTCTTTGGAAATGGCAGTTTAAAAACATGTTCTGGTGCAGTTTCTGGCCTGAGGGTTACATTCATTGAATGGCACCTGCAAAACTTGTGTTTCAGAGACTGCTGCAGCTTCAGGCTTATGTAAATGCTGTTTGGTTTCCTTTAGTGATGCTGGAAACAGTTTTGAATGTACTTCCAGACAGCTTGTTTGAAACCCTGTTTACTCTGTAGATACTTGTTGAGAGTTCTCCAAGGGACGTTGTGTCCGTCTCCGGTGTTGAGAGCAAAGCACCTTGACAGACTGACCTCTGAGGAGCAGAGGGAAGCAATTAAGAGATGGAAAGATGACTGCGTTGTGAACTGTGGGACCGAGTTCCAGGCTACTTCTGTGTCTTCCAGCTCAGCCACAGACACTGCATTGGGGGAAGAAAGCATTGCTGGTGTTTTGCCAACATCTAAAACACCTTTTCAGCCCTATTCCAGAGATGGGTTAGCAGAGGAAATCTCCTTCTTACCAGGTGTTCCGGATGAGTCTGGGAACACAAGCAGCCTGGACTCTGAAAAGGCAGTATTTCTGAATTCATCAAAGGAAACTAATGCAGACACATGTGGGGGTCATAACTCATGTGCTGAAGTCCGGGTGTGTGTCTGAAGAGGGCAACGGTGCTGTTTCTCTAGCACACAAGGCAGGTCTGAATGCCGCTTTGTGTGAATAAGATGCTTTAATGCATTTTATAAAGTCAGAGTGTTAATAGCAGGGCTGGTGTGTGCTGCCTCGCAGTTTTGTTCAGAAAAGGTAGATGGTGCACACGTTTGCTTAAAAGCTTTTGTATTTATAAAGTTTTTCAGTAATTTATTAAGATGTTCAAGATCTAGATGGCTGAATTTTTGACTTTTCACACAGCTGACTTTGCATAGTGCTTATCTCCAGTATGCAGCGTTGCATAACACCTCTTGGTGTTATGGACCCTGTATGAATCTGGATTTGCAGGATCCAGTTCAGGTAAGTCCTACCCTCTCATAAACCACCCTGCTGTCTTGCACTGCTATCCTAAAATCCTAGTGTTTCCCAGGATTCACAGTTTGCTGAAGTATAAAGTAAGCAGAAAGGCTGGGATGTGGTGTTACTAGTTGACCTGTTGCAAGACTTCATAAAACTCTTTCCTCTAAGCTCTGTCTCATGCCTCTGCTGGAAGATCCTGTTTTCAGCAGTAGGTAAGTCTGATCTTCCTTCAGGCCTTCTCTTACAAATAGCCTGAAGTTAGTGACATTTTTCTTCACTCCCAGGTGCTCTTAAAGTCCTCCAGACTTTCTTTTATAATAAACAGTATCAGTGTCTGTGAAGGCTGTTCAGAAGAGGATAGGCTCTAAATTTGAGCACTGTTGCATAACTATCTTGGCAATGTTCTGCCTCCGCCAGCTTCCCGCTGCTCTGCACACCACACAAAAGCTGGTTGAGGAGCAGGTGGCTGTTTCTGGAGTCTAAACTGTCTAGAATATAGCTTCCTTTTTACTTCCACCTCCAAAAAGTTGCATGGCCAATTTAGAGAGGAATTTAAGAAATCGTTTGTATCTGCTAGCACCTGTTGAAATAAACAGTTCTCTTCAAATTGTAGCTGCTAATGAATTATTAACATTGAGCCCATTTTCTGTTACATTTCTTTCTAAAACTTTCTGCTTTCAAGTTGCCAAGATTTGTGTGTTTATTTTTAGACATCATCTTTGGGGCAAGGACTCTGCTTTTTAATTGAACCATGAGTTTTCCTTGTCAATGATCAACATTACATATTTCACATCTTTTAAAATCTCTGGAAGAATTTAAACAAACACTGTGAGGTCTGAGACAGCTGCTGCTGCGCAGGGCAGATAGCGAGGGCATGCTAAGTTCATTCAAATGCAGCTCACCATATGTTATCCAAAGTTCAGAACCGTTCTGTTTTCAGAAGGTAAAATGTAACTAGGGCTGACTCCGTCCTTCATGTTATTTAGGAGAAAAAAAAATCCTTTCTGTTTAGCAGGTAGAAGAAAAAAGATTAGGTGGAACCACTGATAGCCATTTTTGTGGGTATTTATATTTATTTGGTTCAACATACAACAAAATATTTTTGGTAAGTTCTAATGTGGTTAATTGGAACCTTTGGAGTGAAAGCAGATGTTCAAGCGCTAGGAGATTGTGCTGAGCCTAGACTGGTTTGTGGTTTTGGTTTTAGATGTTTGTCTGTAGCGTACTTGCTTGTTATCTTTGTGCTTTTTGCAATTGGGAAAAATCGTTTAAAGGTCTAGGTTTTGAAAGGTCTGAGGGGGAGAGGAGAGGATCATAACTGCTGGGAGTTGCCAGGAGTGGACTCCAGTGAAGCGTCTCAGCTTTCTCTGCAAAACATGGAAACCAGGAGGTGGCCGAGAAGAAGATGCAAAACAGCCAGCAGGCTGAGCAGGGAGATCAGCTGGTGCAAGGGCTTTTCCTAGGAAAACAGGCCAGCTGGGCCGCAACGCAGGCATCTGCTCTGCTCCGCAGCCCCAAGGCAGGCTCAGCTCTACCTGTGTCATTCCTAGCAAGTGTTTTCCTGTTGTGAAGAGCTCCAAAGAAGCAGGCCAGGCCAGTGCTTTCCTACCTTCGAAGATAAATTTAGGGATTTTTTTTTTGTCTCACCTCTGTGTTTCTTCTGCTCCTTAAACCTTTCCTCACTTGCAGCCACAGAGAACAGATTTTCTTCTCTCTGCGTAACCACTGATGCAAGTGAAGACTGTTTCCATCATTTCTTTCTTTTCATCACGTTGGATGGTAGCCCTCATGTTTCTAGTCTAGCTGTAGCTGAGACAATCTGGGAAAGAGCATGTTCCATGAAATATGGCACCCTGACCTGGTCCCTCGGTCACTGGGCTGGCTCCCCCTTCACCCTCCCCCTGTTTGCTGCGAAGAGGCCTAATTGCAGCAGGCAGGTTGGGCAGTTGTGCTTCAGCCAAAGTGGATGTTTTGAGAAGCAAAGCCTTGGATTTTGGCACCCAAAATAATTGTGAAGTGTGCACTGGTGCTGGCGCGCTTGGGTGCTCCCGAGGAAGCGGTAAGGGGCTGAGGTAGGGCGAACGCTCCCGGGTGGGCTCTGCAGCTGAGCTCTGGCGGGCTGCCTGCAGCCGTCCGGGCGCGAGCTGCCCTCCGCTGCGCCCCCGGCCTGGCAGAGCAAAAGGCAGTTTGGGCTACAGCAGGGGACTGTGAGCTGCGCTCCTTGGACGTCAGGTGCGGGGTCCTTTGGTCACCTTTGCTGCAGGAGCAGCACCTACAGCTACCTATCAGCTGGTTGCGTGGAGAAAAAGCATTTAATTGTCTCAGGTGTTTGCAGATAGATCATACATGAGCTGTAAGTTTTCAAAGAAAGATCTTTGAACTCCTCTCTGCGTACAAGCCATGGCATCAAATAACTACACCAAGATACTTCAGTGGCGCTTGGGTGTTAGACCAAGTTGGGGCCAGCTTCATGCCCTCAAGTCATCTTACCCATGCCCCTGGGCATACCATGCCTGCTTGCCCCCCCTCCCCAACTCATTGCTGTGTTAGTGCTGTTGAGACTTTCAGCGTTCATTCTTAAGGAATATTTTAGCTAAGCCTAAAAAGTCCTGTAGGTTGCCTTGCAATGTAGGTGCTTCTAAAACTGCATCTGAAATGATGCTGTTACTAAGTTTAAGTATTTCTGTACCAGTTGAAGTACAAAATTACACTCCCCCCCCACCCTTGGAAGTAAGTTTTGGTTCACTGATAGTGAGCATTGCTTGAAATTGTTCATTACATCCTGGGTATTGTATGTTTTAAAAAGACTTCGAAAAGCAGTCTGTGTGAAAAATTTCCATTATGCAAAACCTGATCTTTCATGGTTTTGGGGGAGAAACAACAGAAAAAAAAAATCCAGCAACTCTCTCCTGTGATCTGCTGCTATTTTTTACTGAGGTGGAAATGAGGGTAGTGAGTCTTTAACAAAAGCACCAAAATATTAACTGGCCTTTCCTGAAGTGCTTCCAGACGAACGGTGACTGTGATTAGCTTGTCCTTCACTTCCCAGCAGTTGGAAGATTATTTCTTAGCGTTGGAGAAGCCTCGAGCCCCTGCTGGTTCTGCAGTCCTTCTGCACTTGGGCATGACATGACATTTCTGTTTTGAAAACAAGCTCATTTCATAGGTGTCCTCCAGCTGTCATAAAGGAAAGCACATCCCACGTTGATCAGCTAAAATTTTGATTATCATCAGTTTAAAAGAGAAAAAGCCATCAGCTTTCCCCCCACCCCCCCAAATATGTAACTACACTTACAGCAACTTTAACTCGTGTTTTGATGTGCAGTAGATGATTTACAGATAAAAAAGTCTGTTTTGTTTGTTTGTTTTGAACAGCAGCACCAGCACTACGCGTTTGCAGGTGGCAGTCAGCCGAGGCCCGTAGGTACGGCCCGGTCTCGCAGCGGAGCGCGGTCTGGCTGAGCCGAGGGGCTCGTCGGGGCGGTGGCTTTGCGCTCAGTCCGGCTGGCTGCAGCCCAGGGCCGCGGAGCAGGTACCACGGCGCGGGCGCTGCTCGCGGCGCCCTGCCGCTGCGCCGGTGACACTGCCCGGCGCGCTCAGCACGAGTTAACCAGGAACGTTTGAAGGTGACTGTATTAGGAATGCTCTCATAGCTAAATTTCAGTATGTTTTTGTATTACATGTTTCTGCTTTTGGGGGGGGGGTTATTCTACTGTCTCCCACATGGTCCTGAATAACAAAGTTGACAGCAGTTAGTTAAAAGGCAAATGTTAACAGTTTCTGCAAGCTGGTGCAGATTTCAGCATACGTATGTGGTGTTGAAATGCTGCATACAGTTACCAGGAGATAGTTATTTCAAACTTATTACATTCCTGAGGAAAGTCATATAACAAAATATGTTCAGAGGAGTTTCATTTCCATTTTTGTTTTTCAGATTTGCACAAGAAATAATTCAATCCAGAATAATTGCTGGCAGAGGTAATATTCTGAGTTGATGCATACATGTGGAATAAACTAAAAGTTAATTATACAGTGGGTGTAGTGCCAGACCTGCCACAAAAGCTGAGGTGCTAACAGGGCGGTCAGTGGTACTTTGGACAGCTAGAGAAGGGTATGCAGATATCATTTTAAGGCTATTTTTAAGTGTGACTGCTAAAGTTATAACTTTGTCCTTAATCTCTTTGCACCTCCACATTGTCATCAACTCTAAAAAGAATAAAAACACATTTTCAACAGAGGTGTTACTTGGAAAATGATTGTAAATTTTTATTAGTGCAGCTATAAAGAAACACATCTGCTTGACTGTAGCTCCACTTGGAGGTACAGCTATGGCACACTTGTAAGAGAAACTGAAATTTTGATCATAACCATTATGGCAGTACACAGGGAGAGGCTTGATACACTGGAAGGAGGAGTATGTTTGCCTGTTTTATGTGCACATATAGGAAAAAAAGCAGTATAAAAATACATTTATAAAATTACAAATTTCCTTTTTACATGGAATGTTGTGGCAGACAAAACTGTGGGAAAGGAAGAATCCTCCTGCTCCCTCGTACAGGCATTTGGGATGGGGCTCAGTCTCTAACTTCTTCAAACCGGTCATAGACAGGGACTGGACAGTAGTTTTAAGCAGGACTCTCCCTTGTTTCTTGGGAGGGACTGCTTGGAATCTGGTGACAGGCCAAACCCAATTTATTAAAATGTGGAATTACTTTCATCTGATCATTTGGTAGTGCTTATATTTACATGAAATAACTATATGTTCTCCAGTGCTTTCTAGTTTTTGAAGCCTCTGACGACCTCATTTGGGGGAGAGCTGTCAGGCTGGGCCTTTCTGGGATACCTTTTTGGCTTGGTGTCCCAAAAACAAACCTTGCTGAAATCCTGCTTGTGGCCAGCTGCTGTGGGCCGTGGGGCAGGCTGGCTGGGGCAGCCCCAGGCCACGTTCTCAGGTAGCTCTCAGCCACCAGCTCCTGCTGTTTGAACCTTGCTATGTCACAGCTGCAGAGAACCTGGCCCCAAAGTAAAGCTGAAGAGGGGGACTGAAATACGCTGTTTCCATACATTAAGGCAAAGGCATCAATAACCCTCAATGGAAAAACATGGTCACAGCTGCATCCTCAACTGAAGCTGGGAGAAGAAGAAGATCTGTGTGTTACAGAGAAAAACAACTTCCTTAATATAAAAAAGAAGAAAATAGCAAAGCATTGGGTTTCCTTTGTAAGTATGAAACAGTGATAAAATGGTCACATAAATAGAGTTTCAGAACCCATAACATAAATATTGAGTATTTATTAATAATAGTCTGTAGACCACTGTCTAATACATCTAACATCAGGTATATTGAAGGAGAAAATACAGAATGTAAGAAAGGTAAACCTTTCACTAAAGTCTGAAAGTCAGACTAAACACTAAAAGAATGTAAATTAGTTGTAATGTGACTACTAGTACCTGAAATGTCTATTAGTTGGCTGGCTGACTTAATGCTTGATTCCCCATATGGCAGTAATGGGAATGACAAGGCCCTGCCATGTTTTCATGGAGGCCAGAGGTAGCAGAGAGGGTAATTTTATTATATGCTTCAGGCTGGATTCAGGGGTACCAGGCACAGCACTGAAAACACCTACATTACAGATGCTCTGCGCCCCAGTGAAATTCCTGTTATAATCCTCAGCTTCCTGATGCAGATTCCCCCAGAACAGGGAGGTGTGCTGAAAGCCATCTACAGCAGTTGTTAGAAACACCTCCCCTCGGGCACCATGAAGAGGTGCCGAGCTGCACTGTGATGTTTTTTTCAGTCATAGACTCTCTTGGAGTCAAGGCTTAGCCTTTTATCCACTGCACAAAGCATTCTGCCTTGTCTGTCAGGGTATCAAGCATTTGAACACAGGTCCAAGTCTTTCCTGCTGAAGCTATTGTATTTTACTTAACATATTTATAATACTAATTTGAGAAGAACCTAGGAGCTCCAAGTAAGTTTCTGTCATTCAGATTTATCTTTTTCCCATTGATTTTGTTTAATCTTGCCAAGCAAAATGAAACGTGCAGTGCAAGATATTAGAAAAGACCTAGCCAAAAATATCCTGTTTCCCAGTATTTAAAGGACTGCTCTGAGACATCTTAGTTCAAGTGCTCACACTGCATCTTTTGTACTTTTAAATCTACATTTTTCCATAGCTCACCAGGTGCTCAAACTAGCTCACTGTTGAGTTTAAAAAAAAAAAAAAAAAAAAAAGAAGAAGAAGAAGAAGTTGCAGTGGCATTGCCAAGGCTGATGTGGTTTTAGCGGTTTAGAGATTGTCAATACACCTTTTTACACCTTTTATAGGTTGAACCCTATATATATATATATAAAAAAATTATTTCAAAAAGGCTAACAGGGCATAGGTTTAATAAATATGCTGATCTGTGTACTGCTTTCACGACATGGGCGTTTCTTCCAGGCATAACGAGCTGCAGAAGTCTCAGAAACTGGCTGGCCAAAACAGACAAAAGACTGAACAACTGAATGACGAACTCAAGTGTCTCAAGTTATGCTCCATGGATCTAATGCTGCCCTGCCACACAGCACCCTGCAGTGATACCAGACTGGCTCTGAGACCAGAAGCAGTGGAGTCAGGGCAGTACCGGGTTATGCCCATGCTAATTAGCCACCCTGGAAAAAAAAATACATTAGCTCAGGCACAGCGGGGCACGTGGCTGGCTCCTCACAAGACCTAGGCCTGTTTTCCTGGGTGCACAAGCTCAGCCGTCTCTGCAGCACCCTCCACTGTATGTGCAGCCATGCCTGGTATCGCCCTTCTGACTAAAGAGCCTGGCAGTGTCCCCTGAAAGCACTGAATTTGACAACTATTGAGTGAAACTGCATGTGCTACTAATTTAATAGTACTAAAATAGGTTATTTTATAGTTTTACTAGTCTGGGTACTGCTTGCTTTAAATAACTGAAAGAAAATGTCTGAGTCTTTTAACCCTTCTGTTGTGTTTGGCATAGCAACACAACACAGCTAAAAGAAAAAATCAAAAAGGATTATTAGGTCTCCCCCAAAGTATATTCACCAGCAGGAGGGTTTACCATTAACATACACTGCATATTCCATAGCTCCACAGCAAGAATAACTAACAGCTTGCAACTCCTTTTCCTGGAGATTCTAGACTGCAAAATCTTCAGGGTTGAAATGCTGATTCCTTTTTCCTTTTGTCTGTCAGCAGAATTCTTTCTTACCATCTGGAGCTAGTTTAGCAGAAAGGTGTGGATGTATATTTGTCTTTCAATCCACTCAATAAAATGTGACACATTGCTGTAAACTCCAGGTCCCAGAACCTTGGAAAAGCAGACAGAGCCCCAAGATGTTAAACCAAACAAAGTCCAGCGCCCTGCGGGTTGCTCACACACAAGTGGTCCTCCACTGTCACCCTGCAACATGAAAGGAAAAACACAGGCTACAGGGGCTGCACATGCACATAGCCAGTCATATAGTTAAAGCTAAGGCTCAATTTCTAGAGAGGTTTGCTTTTCATAAGTAACTAACTAACTCCGCGCTAAAAACTGGCAGCTCAGCTAAACTATGTAGCAGTACAAAGCATTACCATTATTTATTCCCTGCTACATTTGTACAAAAAAAAAAAAGCTGTGCAAGGCTCATACTAAGGAAAAGAACGCTAGTCTAATATTTAACCAATACATATGAAAACCTCAGTCTTCAAACAGCATTTCATAATCATAATCTGGAGTTAATTACACCAATAATAACAGATGTTGAGTTAAAATACGTAAACTGACCATGCTATCATTTCTACAGTAGATGAAGTATGCTCTATCTAGTAAGTGCTAGTCTACTTTAGGTTTCTAAAAGCAATTGTGGCTGAGTTTCTTCTTAGAGAGTGTCCTACCATGCAAGAGTCCACAGTGCCAGACTCATAGCCAGCACATAACATCCTGCTGGTGATGGTTTTCATGTCAAAGTATGACTGGCATTGTTCTAAGGAAATGATGCGAACTTCTCCTTCCTGAAGCTTAAAAGGCACTGAAAAACAGAATTAAACATTAAATTACACACACATGGACAAATAGTTATGTCTCTTTGAGATAGGATAAATATTTCCATTAAAATAGGTTTCTAAATATTACTTCTTATACATTAAATGTAAGGAGAAAAGTATTCCCATTTAGCACAAATCTCAGATGAAAGCAGATGATTTGTTGCACTGCCACATCACCGAACTCAGGATTCTCACATTCCTGAGCCAGAGGTGCGTATGTTGCATTCTGGAAAAGCACCAAGCACACATTGTGTCACACTTCCACTTTATTCCACGTCGGCACTGACAGACCGAGGAGGGAGTGCACCTGTATGTGCTACATTATTGTTTTTAAGATGGGGGGCAGTATTGGACAAAAGAAAAAAAAAAAGTAACATAAGGGAGGTGTAGGAAAGGTTCGAGCCGTTGGCAGAGGCAGAATCCCCCAGTTTTCCTGGTATTTCCCAGGTTCACAGTTGGTATAGTCACAGCTGTTTTGAGTTACAGTATGGGTAAATTTGATCTAGAGAATTTATCAGGGAATTGGAATTCAAAGTTACTACTGGAATTACTCTAGAGCATTCAGGAGCCCTTCCTACTTCAGGGCCTCTTCCAACTCTAAACAGCTGACCTAGCTCAAATTCAAAAGGAAACTGTTAAACCTAGAGCATGAAGTACTAAACCTTATGTAGCCATGATGATTTTTTTGCTGCTTTATATGATAAAGTTTGAAAACATTGCCACAACCACATTAGAGAGCAAAGAGCTTTTTCCACTGGCCAGTGGTACAAAAGCATTCTGTGTTGTTTGTTCTGCCATTACCTGAAAGCTAAGTTTAGATGGGTAGAGCTGCTAGTAAACAGACTGTCCCTCACAAATGCAATTTAATTCTGTGTTCAGGAATATAGAACATGATTTTTCAGATATAAATGGAACAATTTGTTCATTACTGCCACAGGTATGACCTGGCTACTAGAGGTGAAATGCCACCTGAAGCAATACTGAAAGGAAAATTTCCTTCTCCAGTGTACAGAATTATACCTTTCTCTAGTAATTACTATAATAGAGAAAGGAGAAGCACATTGGACTGAGTGCAACGGAGTGAGGATATTTTGCATATGATGTATGCAGGCTCATTCTGTCAAAGCAAAGATTTGCATAAAGTAAGTTATTGTCATGGGACCCAAGGATTACAATGGCTACAGGGAAAAAAAAATAATAATGTTTCTGTTCAGCAAAACAAAAACAACACTTGTGGTTATGCCTGGATGGAATAACCCACGTCACAAATCCAAAGTGTGACACAGAACCTTGGTTTAAGAAAAATCAGTTCATTAGGCCTGTATGCCAATACTTTCAGTGCCTTCAGCCACTGCCTTCTGAACTAAGACTATTATGCCCCACTAGTGATTTGATACCTTCTCAATACAGTGTGGAACACAGTCTAAATGAGTAAAATGATAACCATTTCAGGTGACTTTCTTGGTAGGAACCCCTAGATCCTCAGCACTTTTGAAAAATCAAACCATTTGCTTAAATATGAATTTTAGACTCTAAATTTAGGCTACTGATTTAAAAAAGTTAGGCTCTGGTCATAGCTGGATACCTTCATGAGTAATTGCAGTTCTTAGTAATAAGATCCAGAAATAAGATATAAGTGGATAAAGCTTTGTAATGGGATCACTTATTTGATTAAATTAGTAGAATTTCCACAGATCCCCAAAGCATTCATCTTTCTTACTTTTGTTGCCCATGTGTCCCCAGCCTGTGATGTAGCAGTAGGTGTCCGGCTGAACCAACTGGTCCTTGCTGGGTAGACAGACAGGTCGTACGTAACTCGTCTCAATGATATCTTCATTTAGTTCTACAATGCTGATATCATAGTCTACTACCGCTCTATTGTAGCGTGGATGCAGGATAATGGTCTTCACTAGTCGGGTCTGCATGAAGCCTGATGGATGATCCAGATTGCTTATACCAAATACTACTTTCCAAACAGCTGCATTTTCTCTCCTTTGTTTAAAAAAGGGGGAGGGGGGAAGGAAAATGGGAAATTTCAATCAAGATAGTAAATGAAAATATGTAACTGAGAATTTTTTTCTCCCTCATTTTTTGCATATTGCATTTCACAAAACATTGCACATACAAGTACTACAAGTAAAACAAATACTTCAGGCATCACATCTAGGATCTGAGTAACAAAAGATAGTGCTTTCCATTTCCTTCCTGCTAGCTATCAAATGAATTCAAGCTCATATTCTCAAAAGATAAATAAACACCTACTTGCTGTATTAAATGCCAAAGGTTCTGAGAATCATCTAGCCCAAGTAGTAGGGGCTTGCTCCCTGATGGGCATATACACAGTTCTCAGGGGATTACATTGCTGTTCAGTAACATGCTGCTGACAGCAGTAACTCAAGTTGCAGTCCCAAATAAGTCTCAAAGAAGCAATTTAATTATGAAAATTAAATCCTTTATGATAGCCTTGGAAAAAGTCCCTTCTTATTTACTGGGCATCCAGTCTGTGCCAAGCACAATCTTTATGCCTAAGATCAAAGGTTACTTTGATTCTTATTCACAATTGTTTCAACCTCTTTTTTTTGTAAATAGCCATGAATATTAAAACTTATGGCAATGTTTCAAGTGGAAAGACTGAATTACCATCAGTCAAGACATGTGCGAAAAACATGGACTTCATGAAAGGCTCAGAGCGTGTCATCTCTTGATCATAACTGGTGGTAAGAAGTCATGGATTCCTAATTAGTCTGTGATTCTAAAACCCCCCCAAAAAACCCTCAGCATTTTCACAATTCATGGAAGACAGTGACTAAGCACCTTTGCAGGGACTGAAGCTTAATCAAAGCAGTAGAAATCAAAGCAGGCAAAAATTATGGGTTTTTTTGCAAAAATAGTCAACAGAATTCTGTTTTCTATAATTTGTAAAGAGTTTTGGTTGCTAAATAAAGGCTATTTTGATTTAAAAGTTACATGAAAATTCTATAGTGATCTTTTTACTATCATGCTCAGTTTGCGAACATTTTTTCCATAATGTTTCAACATTAAGTGCTAAGAATATTCATATCCTATCCTGTTTGTAGCATTGCTCTGAGCAATGAGAAGTCACATCTGGAATGTATAATCATACAGTGAGGAAAAAGAACTTAATGTCTTGGATGCTTTTATGTAGCTTGTTTCAAACTACTCTGAAATTAGCCATGGATACCATGCGTAATGAAGTTTTTTTCATTTATAACCTCTACAAGTATTCATTTGCATAAATGTTTTCTGCTGCATTGCTGATGCGTGGTCCTCATGTTTTGGATCCTAAACTTCACAAAATACTTCTGTCTAATGCACCAGAACACTTCGAAAATATTTATAACTGTTGGGTTATCTAGCATGGTTTGGTAGATTTTGAAATGTTTTGTGACATGAAAACACAGCAGTTTTAAACAACAGTGTATAATGCACCATTATAGTAACCCACTCTCTAACACATATGATACCAACATCAGACAATGAATGAGCTTGCTATTTATGTAAGAAACTGCACTATTAAAAAGTGTAAAGATATCAGGCCCCTGGGAACATAGCCTCAGTCTCATCAGGGAGGCAGAAGAGAAGTTCATATAACTCCTCAATGAATATTAAACCAAGACACCTTAGTATTCAAAAAATTTTTGGTCTCTTCTGTAAGGCATTTAGAATACAAAAGTGAAAGAGATCTCTTACAATATAATACTCTAAGCTTATTTTGGTATTATGTAGCCCTATGTCTGGAGTAAATGAACAACTCTAAAATGTAGTAGCAGTCTTTCAACATTTGATAGAATAGGAGAATTTGTACTTTATACATCTGATAGCTTCTTTATTTTTCACTAGTGAGAGATATCTCTTACATATCAAATTCAGTAGCAGTCCAATATTTATGAAGGATCACCCAACCTTTAATTCAGATCACCAGAAAAAGTTCTTCAAAAGGTAAATAAATATTCCAGAAACTAGTTAGCTGTACTTAAAAACACATTAGAAAAAAGAGGTCTTTTTTGGAGAGGGAGGGCATCCTTGTGCAGGACCCAAAATCTGAAAAATAAAATACTCCTGTTTGTATTTTTATTCAGAGTTAGTACTCTGTTATTTTTGAAGGAAAGTTATTTGGGTTTGTCTTTGAAGTTTCTGCTTTTTTTTTTTTTCTCTTGTCTCAATAGAATCATTTCCTTTTAAGCATCCTTAAGGCTTGATATGATCAAGAGTTTCTGATACAGATTTTGATAGTCAGAACTGAGGTGTCTCCAATATTAACTTCTCTAGCATTTCTTTAAATAGCCTTGCACTAAAATACTCATGCTATCACTGATTTGTTTTCTGGCCTGGAGACAAGAGCCAGAGACTGTCTCTGCTGCAAATTTTACCAAGAACAAGGGGGTGGAAAGAAAGAAAAAAAAAAGAAAATCCAACCCAAAGGTCAAGGAAATTGTTGTTCCAGAAATTTAAAAGATAGAATTGAAATTATTCCTGAAAAGGGGACTAATTAAAGTGATAGAGAAATAGCAATCAAGATGAAACTGAAGTACCATCTTCTTTCATGCTTACCACAGAATTTCTAGTGGCTTAAACTGGAAGAGAAGTGTTTAGTCCAAATTTTTCAATGAGCAAGTACCATTTGTGAGCAGGATTAAGCACTCGTGACCACCACCTAGCAAAAAAGTACTTGCCAACTACATCAGAAGAGCACAATTTTATTATCTTTAGAAACCCAATTGAAAAACTTTGGTGCAAGACAAAACAAATAAGATAATAAGCTTCATCCCAAATTTTGTATTTCATTAAAAAGAAATGGTGGTTAGCACTGAAAAGCTGAAAATGATTAAGACTATTTCTAAGATACACAAAATTCCCCTGCTCTCCAGACAGTCCATCCACCACAGGACCTCAGATACCATGAGGCACTGAGTAGTAATTAATCACTTTTTAAGTGATTGACAGTCATAATAAAGATCTGGCAAGTTTTTAATTAGAAAAGACAGTAAACGTCAGGATGTTAGTTACATTGTGAGTGAATATTCATTTTTTATTTTGAAAAATGAGCACAGCATTTTGTCTAGGGCCATTTCTGTGCTAATCCCAGAATGTTTTCTTTAATCTATGGCATTTGTATGAGTTACAGGATTAGAGAGGATTAGTGTTTTGCATTTTCTTTCCTGAATTTTCTGCTGAAAGTTAAATCTGCTTCTTTCTTTTACCTTTCATTAGCAGTAGGCACCAGCAGTGAAAAAAAAAGCACATCAGAACCTCAGCTGATGCTCTTTTGTATCATTCACGTTCCCTTTTAGTCTCCAAATATAAGCCTCTGTGATTAGCTATTCGCAAAGTTTACCACCTACCACCAGGGTGTTTGGTGGGGGAGGGAGGGCTTGGTAATTTTCGTGTGCAAGTTATATCTAATTTGCATACAAAGAGTAAAACTGTCTTAGCCCTTCTTACCCTTCAAAGCAATGCGCTACTGTCAAGACCCATCTCTTTGCAATCAAAACACAGCCACAAATGTGTCCACTTGGCTCACTCTGCAGAGAGCATTGCCACGGCCATCGGCCTGGGCGACTGGTCCTGCCACCAAGGATTCTCTTGCTCATGCGAGCGGCTGGGCGACGGCCACAATCTAATGAGGAACAGACACAGCAGGGATTTACTTGCTACCATGAACACAGAGTGTACAGGTTGCTGTGGAGGAAACCTGGGCACAGAACAATGCTGACAGAGTCATTAAATTACACTGCACAATACAATAAAATCCTCAGCAATCACACATTAACATCCAACCCATCGAACCATTTAGTCCTTCCTTTATATCAAACGATTTGCTCTCCTGAGATTAAATTTGATGGCTCAGCCTAGACAAATTAAAATATGAACCAAGCTAACATGAGGGAAGTTGGCCTTCTTTCTCTAAACACCAGAGGTACGCAGCAACCCTTGGGAAGGCTTTTTGGTTTTGTTTCATTGTGCTTCTGTCAGCTACCAGCACGTTGGGCTACTTTGTACTATCAATACGAACTCCTTCTGCAAAATTAGCTCAGCAATAAAAAGCCTTTGCTTAAGCCCAGCTCTTAGCCAAATGTAATACTACTTACTTATCTGCAAGACAGAAAGCTTGCTTTATTCATCAAAATTACCAAGGGAAAATATTTGAAGATACTCTAGTACTCTACTCATTCTACTTTATATGCTACTCCCCTTGGGAATTGTATCAGAGTGCTATCTGCCAGGAATTACTATTTTAAATATGTTTAGCCCTTCACTTTTTGTTCACTTTATATTCTGGATCTGTAAAGTGATAGACTTATTATTTATACTCAGACTGAGGATAAATATTATTCTATGATTTATCTTATTATTTGTACTCAATCTGTTTTAGAGAATGAATGAATGCCACCAGTTTCTGCAATCAACGTCCCAAGGGAGAATTGCTGCTATTGTACATGTGGGAGTTTAGTGAGGAAGAAATAAATTGGAGAAATGGTGATTTGTACCGTATAATTCTTACTGTGCTCCCTTAGGTAACTTCAGAGGGCATACAGTTTTAAGTGTACTGAAAGCAACATATGTTAGGAGGACACCTTTAACAGACTCCTATGATTTTTTTTTCCTGGTAAAAGTAGTAAATATTTTGATCAGTTTCCCAAATATTGGTCTCATTTTGTGATTATTCTTCCCAGTGTCAAGCTAATTTATTTTTAAAGTGTTTTTCAGCAATGCTATCCTTGTTTGTAGAACAAGGTAATGAATTCAAGATAACGAATTTGTGTATTTTCAAACCACTTAAATTTATACAGTCTGCTGTGCCCACAAATTTATCTGTGGCTTTCTCCTTTGGTTCCTTTGTTCCCTTGAGTTTCACAGCTACAAACAGATCACAGCTTAAACTTGCAGGTAAATGGCCTGCTAACCACTCTGGTGGTAAAGAATTTTTTTGGCAACAAGGAATTTTCTGTAAAATTAATTTCTGAAACCTGACTGCTGACCAAATTCATTTTGCAGGAGTGAGAGCAGGATTAGGCTACTGCAATTGACAATTTACTGCAAAAGAGGAAAGCTGATGAAATTGAATATAGAAGAAAAAAGCAATGCAAAATTGGAGGTTACAGAGATCTAGTAAATTTCAGAATAAATCCACATTAAGCATCTGCATTTTTTAAAGTATATTTTGACATGTCTTGAAAAACACGTCTTAAGAGCCTAAATACAATTTGCTATGTCTGTTTTGCCAGAAAGATACAGTTCTCTTACCTTCTTTAGTACAGAGAAGAGACACTTTGCTGCTGCTTCGACACATCTGCCTAAATATCAAAACAAAAACATCATGGAAATCTCAATTAGCTGATGTAATTTTTGGTAATTTGTGTATCAGCACAGATACTGTAGCTACTGTTATGAATCAGCTGTTAAAATATCCCCAAACTGTATAAAGAAACACAAAGACTTTCTTATATCAGAAACATCAACATCTCCCAGTGTCTGGAGACAATTCAAAATATTAGTTCAGCTTTTTATGCACTTCATGACTGGGTGCTACATATTTTGCAGACTACCTCTTTCTCTGGGCACTGATCCAGCTCTGAGGTCAGCTGAGAGGTACGTTCTGTCAGTTCTTAATTTATGGCACCTGAAAGCACAGATATTGCTGTCCTACTCTTCTTGTAGCTGAAGGATAGAAAAATTTTTGGAACATCTTTGATGAAAATGTCTGCCCTAGAAGCTGGGATACTTTGATGAAAACCCAGGAAATTTGCAAATGTATTAAGACAACAGAAAGTAATCACTTCTGTTGAAAATTTTCAAGTGGGAAAGAATGAATTCTTTGTTAAATGAAGGGGTATCCTTGTTGAAACAGAGACCACTGTGGCTCAGCTATCTGACTGCTTTTTTGTTCCTACCATCACTATTTCCATTATTTTTTTATTCCTGGCACATATGTGTTTTTCTGAGGCAGATGCAGAGCTGAATTAGAGTGTATGCAGGGATTAGCTATTCCTCAAGTAATTATTTGAAGGTTGTAATATCAGTAACTAGGCAGTAATTTTAAAGTTGCAACCACTTGAAAAGAGGCTGCACTCAGTTTAAGTACTGCACTCCATTTAACTGTATACTAACATCACTATGTCAACAAGCTCACCAGATTAGGGCAAGGACCCAGGCGTGGATCTGTGTTTCGGCCAGGCCCTTGCCCCTTACATTCCAGATAGCCCATTTGTATACTGTACAAATCAGCCTGCAATCTGTTCCTCTTCAGCCTGAAAACACTGACCATAGAATTCTGTTCTTGAAGATGCATGACCGATTTCAAAGAAGACACCCAACTGTGCACAACTCTGAGGAGCATTTGTACTGCATAAAAAAAATAATACCGACTATAACTGAGGCAGCCACACTCATGAGAATAAATTACTCCCATCCCTGGAAGTTTCTTTGACTTGTGATCAAATAGCCAGTCTCCTAAAAAACTGTAAGCTGTTATGCGCACAATGTCTGCACTCTGACATGCCTGCTCAACAAACTTCTATGAAAATACCGGTATATTTGCTAGTTTTTGCCAAAGTTTCTGGCACAGACATTTTGCCTGCTGAAGCTGATCCAGATGAATACACCTAGACTGTGGAGCCCAGGAGCACTTCCCAGCTCCTAGGCTTGTCCTCAGTTCATGCTGGGAAGGGACCAAACGCATATTATCCCCTGCAAAATTTGCTTTGTACTGGAAGGGGAGCCAGGTATAAGAAAAGAGAGGAAGCCATGACGTGCCCCAGCATGCCCTTCAGTTGGATGACTGGGAGATCAGACTATGGGTGCACCTGCTCTGCAGCTTGCCCACAGCCAGTGAGGACGAGGCAGCCTGACAGAGTCAAAAAGAAAAACAGCCTCAATCTTCATGC
Organism: Rhea pennata; assembly: GCF_028389875.1. Classification (NCBI taxonomy): domain Eukaryota; kingdom Metazoa; phylum Chordata; class Aves; order Rheiformes; family Rheidae; genus Rhea; species Rhea pennata. The sequence goes on from NC_084666.1 coordinate 27,869,682, forward strand.
AAGATCCTGGCTTCTGACCTTGTTGTTACCCATTTTTCAGATTCTGGGAGTCTGAAACATCTGTTCCTACACCTTACTTTCATTTCTGCGATGGCTCTATCAATTATCCTCATTAGTGATGATTTTTATGCTTTAACTTGCACTGGGGGTGAGACTAGATCTTCTGTTAAGTAGAAGGTATTTTGAAGTATTTTTCAAAATTAAGAAGAATTTTGAGGTAGATCCTAGCTGACCACTTTCAAATGTGTCAAAGCACCTTGAAATTCCTGCTTTGCACTTTAATAACCTAACAGAATATAATCATGAATCTCCCTTTGCACCTGATAACAGCCTAGGATGTTTATTATTGTATTAGTCTAAAGAAAAGCACTTAGATATTCTTAGGCCAGGAGAAAGAGACTGTGAGAAAGGAAAAGAAGGGAGTGACAATAAAATTTTGAAGTGTCAGGAACCACCCCATAACAGTCCTTTTTCTAGTTCAATAGCTATAAATGAACTTAAATCAATGGGTAAAATACTAATGTAAAACAGAACTATTACAAAACTGATGTAGGAAAGCATATGTAGACACTTGCAGACACAATCTCATTCAATTTTATTCTGCTGAATAAATCAGCCACTGGATCCCTACAGATCATAACAGATCACTACAAAAGAAAAGTAGATGTATTCCTCAGATCTGTTTCTTCGCACATGTATTGTACCTCTGCCATCTGCATTTAGCCAAGTCATTTTTTTCTTGTGAAATGGAAGTATTTTCTATGGAGGAAGGATGTTTTGGAAGCCTGTTCTGAAATCTCTTTCTAAGCATTTGAAAGAGCAAAGAACAGATCTACTTTTTGAAGAACAGGGTCACAGATGGCTTTCCCACCGTTTGTTTTCAATGCTTGAATTAGTTCATTGGCTCTTTATTCTGATAGTCCCACTTCAAATATCTCAGCCATGGCTGAAGCCTGGCTTATCATTAGCAACTCCCTGTTTAGTAGAGCTAGCTAAAAAGAACAGACCACTGTCAGAAGCAAGAGGAGCTGCTAAGGAAACCTGCTATAAGTGGATATGGCTTCTTTTGAGGAAGCTGTGGCCTCTCCAGAGCATGAACCCAAACTACAAGGGTCAAAGACAGAGGTAAGATGTTGCTTCAGATTTTGCTGTATATTACTTACTGGACTTTCTTGGTCATGAGGGTTTTGATGAAGCTGTCTGGTCAAGGTGCTTCAAGGGCCTCCCCTCCCTATCACTGAAATGTTTTTAGATTTGCAGAATGGAGGCCTGAGGATTCACAAGGATGACCCGAAAGGGACTACAGTTCTAATAAACATTAAAGTCATCATAGACTGCATCTTAACAAGTTACATGAGTACATATATGCAGATACCTTGCAAAAAAAGAGCTTACCAAAAAGAGTCTGTCATCCTTCAACGGTACATGACTATCCACAGAAGTGAAATAAAATCTCATTTAACTGTTCCTTACCCATTCACTAGAAGGGCGTGTAAAGTGGATGCGTTTGTATTCTTCCAGTCTGAGTGCAGATTCAGCCATTTGTGATGCCGCTTTGCCTCATTTTCTTGTACAATTTTTGTTTTAGATGGTCCTCTGAAACAAATAAAAGATATTTTTGGATCTTCCAGCATGTCCCTATGTTACAGTTATGAAGGGGAAGAGGCTTTAGTACCTCCTGTTTACTCCAAAGATACACAATTGAGGAAAGTTATTTCAAAGCCAGCTGTGGTAGAATCGTAGTTCAGAGAATGAAATCACCCCAAGAAGCACGGCCCGTTAGCATCATAGCTAACAGCACAGGTCATTCAAGTAATATTTTCTGACAACTATAAGAAAGAACAGGTAGTAGGATTGGAAACCGCAAGAATCTTCTGCGGGTATTTTCTATACTACACGCATATCTTTATTTGTTTCATTAATGCTATATTTGACTAGTGAAAATGTCTTAAGATTCTTTTTTTCTCTACACATTTCTTCTCACATTTGCTTTAATTTGCCCATTATTTGTCTGTTTAGATTGTTCTCTTACCAAATTACTATTGGAAGTAATAATTAGTTGACAGCTTGTTGTTATTCGCGATGATTAAGTCAACCACTCATGGGAAATTTAAAAATATGAAATGAAATGTGGGACTCAACAGCATATTGGTGTTCATAAATGTATAAATTCAAATTTCCTTTTATTTTAGCTGTGGCTATTATAATATTCCATCTTTCTCCATAGTTCTTTATTGTGAAAAAATAGTAAAAAGAATCAAATTTTCATGATGAAAATATTAATTATTCTCCCACATTAATTCCTCCCTCAGAGGGACAACAGGATTATATTTAAAAAGCATGTATTAAAGCAAAAAGGTATCTTCTTTTCAACTTTTATGTGCAACACAAGCATATTTAACTGACTGTGGGAAAACAAAAAGATCAAATGCATAAGGATGTGTCAGAGTAGCCTAACCCAGAATATTATTATTGTCTCTTACAGAAAATTTTCTCTAATATGTATTTTAGGCTGATTTTAAACAACTGCCAACAGCTCTATGAGCACACGGAACAGGTCAGAAATGAGGCAGCTCTAATCTACTCCATTTCCAATCACAATCTTATTGCAGTATTTGGAAGGCAATGTTCACGTGACAGTAACACGATACTGTATGTGAAGTTCCATCAGAATCTGCACAGCAGAGACAAGAGTTTCTAACATTTACCCCTTACTGAAACAGAGATGATTGCTAAAAATAAATACATATTTTGAGAATGTGGATAAAAAAGAAAAATGAAATTACTATTTATGGGGGAAAATATTACTGGGGCAAATTATTTGCATGTCAGATCTAGAGGAGCTGGGTGGGATGAAATGATGGGAGAGATGTTATTGTAAATATCTATTATAATAATAGCTGTTGTTTTAAGAACTAAATTTTTCTATCTTGTTGATCAGGTCTACAGGAATATGCAATCCCCAGACAATCTAAGAATTCTCCATGACTTTTTAAATCCTTTCATTTACAGGTATGTACAATCCTTAAGTCACACAAGTAAAGATTTCTTTATACAAGCTAATACTTTAAGACTCTTTATAACATTTGAGTCCAGGTTGTCTATTTTGTTAAACAAAACCAGTCACAAATGATAATGTCAAACCTGGCATTCCACAGCAAATTAACAGAAATCTCAAAGTTAAGTTAGCATGGTTTCACTAAGAGATATTTTCATGTATCCACCTCTTCAGTACAGTTATTGCCTGGTAGACTCAAAACAATGACAAAAAATTGCTGGTTTGATACATCAGAATTGTAGATGGAAAAAAAGAGTGTATTTTTTAACTAGCTCTACAAGTCATACAGCATTCCAGTACAGAAACATCTATGATTAACTATCAAAGGAACAAGAGAGTATCTCATACTCCCTGCCAGCAGTGAGAAAGGTTTCCAAGGACTGTTCTCCTGAGCACTGGTCATGCCAAATTCTAAATCCTAGCTCATGCAAAAGAGAATGAGAAAAGTTCTGGAGAAGTATGAAGGGCCCTGAAAATCACCTTTCAGACCAAGCCTCTCATGACAGTCCACAGCAATGCCAGCCAGGTTATTGGTTTGTCTTTAAAGTCTGTTTTTCAGTATTACTTGTATTTCTTTTTAAATACTTACTAAAATGCAGTATCCTTTAGCCAGCTGATTGTACAGATTAATGAAGGTCTAAGCATGATGTTTTATGGTAAAGTTGTCAGTGCAACCATATGGAAATGTTTTCAACAAGACTGGCAGAATTAACTAGACTCTGAGGTCTTACCCCTTGATCCTGTCTGCTATATGACTTATTTCTTGGAGCCTCCTCTGGGCATATTAAACAACTATCACTCCATGATCTACTACCTGAAATGTGTAGGTGGGTATTAACAAACATTTCTAAAGTTTGTCTATTTTCCTCATTTTTTTAAAAAAAAGCTCTTTTAGAAGCAAACAGCTTTCTCCATCAGTGCCTTCTTACAATAAACACATACAGCTCTCTCCTCTTTTAGTTTCCAACATTTTCTCATTCTTTCTCCCACCAAATATCCACAAATTTGATTTTTCTAAGATGACAATCTGTATTATAATTTTCTGTGAACAGTAATGTTCAACAGTTCAGATCTGTGCACAGATATTTTACGTGGTTTTAACCAAGCAACTGATTTACAAAACACATAATAGAAAAATGTACAAATGTCGTGTCATATCTGGCTATAAAACTATATTATCCCAAATACTACATTATTTTGTTGAAATTTTTCATTTTCGATTACAGCTCAGAATACTATAATCACCATTAAACAGATATGCACTTCTAAAACCAGCCCCCCCTCCTAAAAGACAGTTAAGCCTAAAAGTCTCAGTTCTAGGTGAAGAAAAATTGAAGAAAGATAGAGATAATGATGGACATTCATGCAGAGACCAGAACATACTGAGAATTTCCAGGGAGTTGTGGGATATGAGCTATATTTTCTTTTTTTTCTTTATTTATATATTTTCTTTTACTGAGTTTCTTACAGACAATGCATTTTAAGTTACTAGTAAAGCATTTTAAATAAAATACGGCTATAGCTGCTTATTACTTGAAGATGTCAATCTACCTATTTGAGGTTGAATTAGCTCTCTTTCCAAAGTTTCATTTCAGTAGCCTTTCAGACTTGACCTAAATTAAGTCAACTTGCATGAAAGTTATGTGTGCGGTCATATATAATATCTTTCAAGATTTTAGGTAGCCAAATAAATAAGCTTTTTATGATACATTTTCACAAATCTCTTCTACTTCTTGCTAAGTTTTCTTTTTGTTTCTTTCCTTTGGTTTACATATTAGAGATCAGCTTTATTCAGAAACCTGTTGTTGATTTTAGATTAATGCTTTTAATTATTACTTCCACTGCAAAAATTATCAAAATTGAAACCATATTTTTTGGTTCAAAACATATTTACCCAGAATACAGTGTGCAGTTCTGGGGACCCTCAGTTCAAGAGGGACATTTAGAAAGTGGACAGGATCCTGCAAATGGCTACCAAGGTGTTCAGTGGCCTGCAGCACTGATGTACAAGGAGAGCTTGAGGGAGCCTGACCAGTTTAGTCTTGAGAAAAGAGGTTTAGGAGCAATCCAAAAGCAACTTCCAGCTACTTGAAGAGGAGTTACAATGGTGATGGAATCAAACTTTTTCAGTGGTGGCACACAGTAAAACAAGGTGAAATTGCCTACATTTGCAGCTTGGGAGATTCACAGCAGATGATCAGAAATACTTTATCACCAGGAGGATAGCACAGCCCTGGAACAGAGGGACTGTGAAATCTCAGGTTTTCAAGACTTGGCTAGACGAAGCAGTGGCTGAGCTGATCTTGTGATGGTTATAATCCTACTTCACTTGGGAGTTACACTACACGATCTCCAGATGTCTGTTACAATTAGCATTTTTTGTGATTCTCGTGCACAGAACAAATACACTGTAATAGATAGTACTTATGCCAAAGAGCTTAATCTTAAAAAATGCTGACAGTTACTAGAACAGTTTTTTTCACATGTTAGAACATCTTCTAACATTACAATATAGTCACTGAAATATCTGCATCATTTAAGTAAGTTCGTCAGTGATACCTGCAAACATAAGACATTCATATTGTCATACAGGCCTTTTGGGTGATGAACTTTGGACCAGATCCTCCACCAGAGTTTCAAAACAACTTACAAATCCTGCCAGAATCCACTTGACTGCATAATAACTCATAACAACATTCTCATGGAACAATTTGAGTACTGAAACGCATTATAAGGTCATATTAACACGCATGGGGTTCTAAGAATCTATTACTGTAGAGACCACAAAAATTTAATGGATTGCCTCATGTGGGTATTAAATATGTGAAATAAAGCTTTATATCCAAAACAACTGTGCTAAAACTTCTGAGCTCCCAGACACTCAAACAACAGTCTAATGAATACACCTTGGGGTGCCTGTAATCTCAGTCTGTTGGCTTCTTAAAAACCATGTCAAATGTACCACAATTAGCTAAGTTTATAAGAGATGCAACTGCAGACAACAATGTTTTACATTTGACCATGCCATTGAGCTCTATGAACTGATTCAAATTACTAGCTTAAGGTAACACTTTAGCTACAACTAAGATGTGTGGTAAAAGATAGGTATAGCTTTTCCTCAAGCTTCTAAAGGTCCTCTACCTTTAACAGTGAAATAGGATTATGATGCTAATGCTGTTGAAAGAATTCCTTCCAGAAGACTTTCTCTCACTAAACAGTTAACCAAAGCAAAAATGTCATAGAAAACTCAGTTGAAAGGGATGTTATAAGGTCATCCCATCCATTCCTCCACTCCAAAATATGATCAACTATACCTGAATTAGCTTTGACAAATGTTTGTCTACCCTGTTTGTTAAACTCTCCAATGATGGAGATTCCACAGCATTTCTAGGCAATATATTCTGGGACTACCATTACAGTTAGCAATTTTTTTCTAATATCTGTTTCAAATCTTCCTACCTGCCATTTACATTCATTATTTCTGGTCTTTTTTTTCCAATGGTAATGAAGAACAAAGAGCACACATAATTCTAACACATCTAATTTCTTTAGTCTAAGAAGTTGTCTTTAATCGAAGGCAACTTCTAAAAAGTTTTTTTGAAGCTAATACTATAGAATCAGTCACTTATAATATCAGAAAAGAAAGACATTTTAATTTACAGTTGCACTTAAATCTATCTGAATGTGAAATTCTAACTTAAATTCTCCCTATTCCATTGTGCAAAACTATCTCAAATCTCTTAAATTATAAGTTTAGAATAAATTACATATTTCAATAATCCCAAAACCAGATAGATGCCTTCTCTCTTCAAATAACATTCCTAGATTCACCTTCTATTACATTGTTTTAAGCCTCATGTGAGAGCAGGGCAGGCTTGAAAGAGGAAGCCTTGTGGTGTACCAGAAGGTAACGAATAACATATGTGAGGACACTAATATATAACAAACTAAATGTGTTTCCTGTCTGTACTTACAGGTGAATTTAAGATGTTTCTTACTCTTGATCAGAGTTCTATAAATCCATGGCTGCACCATGGAATGTGAAGATATAGATCAAAGCCTTGATTTTAACAGGATTGAAATCAGAAGAAATGTATCTGGAGATCTGATGTGAAAAGAAGTGGAGACATAGAAAATGGAAAATTAAAAAAGAGCATTTGTAGAAAACTAAAATATGTATGATTAAATAATTCTTAAAATGTTTGATGAAATGTACATAATCACTATGATATTTCCAGATTTCTGAATGCCTGCATTCTTATGTCTGAACTGAAAGACTATTCTACCCTATCAGAAATGAGTTAACATGTAATTATGTTGAAAAAGATTCATATGCTTGGTTTTTCTCTCTGTCATTTGAGTTATAGAATTGCTAATGTATAATTTTGCAGCTAAACTGTGGAAAAAAAACATTTTGGGTCAATCTAAATTTAAAATTTGAAATAAAATTCAGATTTTGTTAGCTGGAAGTCTTAATTCAACTTAAATTTAGATTTGAAGTCCTTCATTTAAGCTACTATTATTTTCTTTCAAATTCACACTTTACAATAATTTTATCATTCATTGAAAAATGTTCACATAATTCTATTGGTAATAATGCATTAGCCACAAAAAAACCTGTTCAACTTGCAGTTAACATATTTCTAGGACTGACAGTAAGAACTAACATCTGTTTAATTTTAAACCGAGCAAATCTGATTTGGAAGTCATTGGAAAAAAAAGATTCTATAATGTCATTTATACAAGCTATGACATAGCATAGTTTGAAAAACGTTTTTGTGATCAATCATTAAAATAACTACTTTTATGTGGTTGGCAGTATTCACCTGTCTTTTCATTTTAGTCAAACAATAATAACAATTACTTTTTTACTTAAATAAAAAAGTACTAAATCATAGAGCTAAAACAGTGACATATGAGGTAAGTGAAAATATGATTAATGACTATTTGAAGCAATTGTCACAATCAGTAAGGGATTATTAGGTTAAAATTTGTTTGAAAAAAGCCTTCTCAAAATATTTTATATTAAATTTAAAACTACATGCATACATGAAAGATGAGGCATAAGCTATCAAATAAAATCTAATAAATCTGTAATGTATTGCTTAAAATCTATGTATTCTGCATATAACTGTGTTTTAACATTGTTTTATGGTTCCTCAAAACTATTAAAATAAAATCTCCCACATCAACCTCAACTTGTACTCTTATTTTTGGTAAATCTTATTTAATGGAATTATTTGCTGCCCCTGTTAATAAAATACATGTAATCTGGAGAATTCTGTGAGTTTCTATTCTAATACTTTTAAAGATTTAATACCATACACTGCTACCGTGGACAATATAGATGTATTCGAAGTAGGTCAGATATGTTTTACATTCTTTTGAGTGGGTTTAGAATTCCAGACTGAATTAATGAATTGAAATACTTCATTCATGGCAAGGAAATTGATTTGCTAATTAATATGTTTATTCTTGGAGAAAATAAAGTACATTACATTCAGAAATTCAAAGTTCTAACGTGGATAGGGCATAAATATTCAATTTTTTTGTTTTCTGTGATGTTTCTAAACAAATAGGACACTATACTCACCTTCCATTATTTCTGATGCAAGAATAGTTAGAGAGTAGTGAGCATAATAATTCATCTTAGAAAAAAAAGAATATTGGTCCAGCAGCTTGAACTGCTCAGTTCAGCAAATACTATTAAAGAATATTGTGCCAAGGGGATAGAGTAAGAAAGCATTAGGAAAGACGAAGCCAGGCAGCAGCAGGAGACTGTCCTTCCCCTTCCACAAGTGGATGCTACAGCTGGGGAAAGGAACTACCTATTTCATTGCATTACCAGTGGCCCAGCCTCCAGAAGAGGGAGCAGCAGCAGCTTCGACTGTAGGTTTGTTTGTTTGGGTTTTTTTTTTTTTTTTAAACAAAAGCTCACTTGGGAAACAGCTATGCTTTAATGCTCGTACTGCTAGACCAGACCAAGCAGTTCAGATGAAATTCCGTACTCAGCTGAGTGCAATCTGCTGAAGTTTCTTGTTACAACATTTGTCATCTCATTCTGGTGCAGGAAAGAATGGGAAACTATTCACTTAATTTCCACAGAGTAATCAAACAACTCCACTAACTTGTTTTTGCCAAATTTCAGGTCTGAGTAGACCATGGGTTTTATCACTGTTCCATCAACAGAAATGTGGACTTCAGAGTATGTGAAAATGGTTTTCCTCAGCTAAACATCAAGACAAATCTAGTCTTCTGAACATAGTACAATATTCTGAACATGCATAATTTGTCAATATTTAGCAACACAGTCTCTGCAGCACACCAGTGATGTATCTAATGATTGATCTGAGCACTGATGGCAATTTTTCCTCTGTTCTCTACCTTTTGTACCAGGAAACCTAATTGCCAGAGACATGATTTACAGTATTTATTTTGGGGTCAGTGGGAGACCTCTGAACAAAATTATCCATGCTGAGATGAATGGGCATTCATATCAGATAATCCAACAGCCCTCCCTGGCTGCAAACTTTATGAGACGTAACACTTGAAGTATAAAAACAGTTCCAGTTAGACTCTTAGCATTATAAACAAAAGTTCAGCTCATGGATAACATTCTTTTTGTGCTAGAGGAAAACATATGAACTGCTAAACAGACACCCTGCAGAGCCTAAGCAACAGCCCTCACCAGCCCAAAGCCTTGCAGACAATGCTCGGAACTTGCACTGCTCTCTGTGGTGTTGCATCATGTAACTGGGTTGTGCTGCAGAAAAACACAGCACCTGTGGAATTAGAACTGGCCAACAACCAGGAATATAGCCTGAGTTTAGTGCAACAGACAGAATAAAATTACCTTTAATGCTGCTTCAGACACAGTGCTTTTATTTCCCAGTGAAATAGTTTGATAATGTAAAATTAGGTAATAATAGGTAAAATGTGTTACTCATATTAGCTAAATTAACTTGACTTTAACCACTGTCATTACATTCTCTTTATCTTTTTCAGATTTAGTCTGAACAATTAAAAACATCCACAAGCTGTTAGAAAGGCACTGCCTTCGTATTTTAAACATTACAACATTATATAGTAATTGGGATTTGTCATTTTGGAAAACACCAGTCATGGATATCAGTTAGTTGTATGTTGCAGAGCTATGTAGAAAATAAAAATTCTATACATTTATTGCAATTCCCAGCCTAAGATACTATGAAGTCTCAGCTTTGAATCTCATGTGCACTATTTTGCTCGAAGAATAAACAGGAGAACTATTAAACCAAAATAAAGTAACAGTACAAGCCATTATTAAATACATTTGCATAGCTACCCAGGTGGTGGGTTCTGGAATGTGGCATAATATGACACAGACATGGACAGAATTTCTATGTTCACAGCTTTAATTTTCTGAAGGACTAAAATGAAATATTTCCAGTTAGAAATATCTGAAGAAAAACACAGCTCAAATTATGTTACCTTTAAATAAAACACAAAGGATTTGATGGAAAAAATATATTTTTTATCAATATTTGAGCTTTATACAATATACAGTCTAATTTCCATGTACTCTTAATGCTGACTGGATATAACTTACTAAATATGCCAATGTTATCAAACTTACATAAAGATTTTCTTGTTATTTTAAGTCTAATAAATTGTGCTGGAGATAATGAAAACAGTCTATGACTTTAAGTCAGATTTCATAGTGGTATGAAACCCCATTGTATTGTTTAATCTTCTACCCTTCCATTTAGAAAATGTTACTCTTTCTGACATTTTCACTGAATCCCTAAGCAATATTAAAAGAAGAGTTAAATAACTTATATTAGCTCAAATTACTCCTTTCTGAAATTAGTTCTGATGAACATATTATAATCTTCAGGGTTTTTTATAGATCTTTTTCACAGCTAATTTACTGCATCTTCTTCAGTGCCACTTCCTACACACTCGGAGGATAGCTAAGAAAACCAAGTTTCAGATGCCTGACAATATCAGGCATTAAGAACAGGAAAGAAAAATACTGCTTCAGTTTTCTGAAGTATTGGAAAGAATTAAAACTGCATATTACAGACAAACTCAAGTAATTAAATTCAGATTTAAATTGAAAATTTCCAAAGCCCTTAACATAGCCCTGTTACTACAAAAAGGATTTATAGAAAAACTACTAGGACTCTTCTCCTGTTAGAAAATAATTTGTGAAATTTAAGAAATATTTTTTTCTCACACATTGTCTTAAAAACGATAGGGTTGATCATTACTTCTGTGAGCAAGCCTTGCTGAAGGAACAGGAAGAAGCAAGTTTCTGTTCATTCTCATTTCAGTTTAGACACACTTCTGAGAAAAGGAAGGCATCAGAAGTCTTGTGATAACTGAATACCTTTTACATTTTGCTAAAAGCAACTGTTACAGGAAGATAAGAAAATTGGATGCCAAGGCTATCAAACTAGAATATTAAGAAAAAAAGGCATGATTAAATACTGAGACCATCAGTTTATTTTTAGACAATGAAGTAGTAGTAAAAGCAATAACTATTTTTGAAGATACTGGAGGAGTTTAAGCTTATTAGAAACCTATAAAAAGTTAAAACATAAAGATAACATAAATATTATTTAAATATATTAAACTAGCTAGAGTAATACAGAATTGCTGTATTAGAATGGCAGGCTGTCCATTCAATACAGGTGGTCTGTGTATTCAGGGGCACGTGTTAGAATTTATGCCAAGCATCTATGTAATGTAGGATGATACAGAGTAGGTTAAGAGTAGACGCTGTAACCCAAGCTCTTTATCCTCTGGTGTTTTTTGGGAAAGGCACAAAGAACAAGACTGCACATGAGTATAGGCAGTGGTAAAAGGCAGAGAGACTCCAGTCTGGGCACAAGACTCTGACAAAAGATATCCTTCAATACCATTAGGCTTGTCTATCCTTAGAAGAAGATGGCTTTGGATATCAAAGCAAATGAACTTGTTTTGATAGCCAACAGTTATACTTTGCATCAATTATTCCATAAAGTAACTACTATTTTAGTGTGCATGCAGTAAGAGGTATAGAAGCTATTCTTTTTCTGAGGTTCACACAGAAAAATCCATCATCACCAATTAGTTATTCAGAGATACCTAAATTAAATATATATGGTTGCCTAGCTCAGAATATTTATGGCAGAACCCACAGAAATTCTCATGTGTTTCATAAGACAACTCTGCTTTAATTGTTTAGGAACACATAAAGAGAGTATCACATGTCCAAGTGAATCCAAACCTCAGAAATAACTGCAAGCTCACATATTGAGGCTAAGCAAGAGATTAGTATCTTTGCAACATATGCTTTTAATAACAGTTGCGCAATTAATGTTTGTAAAATGGTAAAAAAAATGCCTATATTTTAATTAGCGTTTGCTCCTGCCTCTGATCAAACAATTTTGTTACCTCTTTTCTCTATGAACTCTTTCCATACTAAATCCATACTAACATTGCAGCGGTCATGGTGATCAATGATCATTTGCAAACTCAAACTCCATCATGCCAATGACCCTAAGAAATTCATCAATGCTACAAACTACTGACCTTACCCTAAACCCATCTGATTGCAGGCCAGTTGGCTCAAATTTTCCTGCCACTCATCAGCACAAACATGGTAATCAGCAGCTGACCTGTGAATTGTCAGGAACGTCAAGGAATTCATGTTTTTAGACAGGGTAACTGCAAATAAAAAGAAAAATAACTTGACTATTATTTCACATGGTTGGTTTTATATATGGTGCACTGAAAACATAAAAATTCATTCAAAAGTGTCTTTGACTTATGGAATATGCTGACATTTTTGCTCATTTTCCATGCTCAACGGATACATAATTTAAAATAGAGGCAACTATGGCTATGAAAATCTTGTTTGAGAGACCAATCAATAAATACATCTTGAGGACAGTTCACACGTTTCTGATAGCCTTGATCTAGTTAAATGGTATCTTACCCCTCAAATAGTCCAAATGAAATCACTAAGGTAATTTGTGGGATGAATGCTGCTGACATGAGTGATATCATTTGATTCTCAATAATATGCATTGTTCCTGTCAGAACAATCCCTGGGAGTGATTAGCAAAAGAAAAATCAACTACTGCTTACAAGAAAGAGCATGATCATTACTTTTCTCTTAATCCTTGTATAAGTGTGTAAACTGCTTTTTTAACTCATAAAAAGTTTCTCAAAATGACCCCAAATGAACCAATAGAAATGTGCATCCCTCTTGCATCTCCATGACAAGAGGGTGCTTTTGTGTGCCGTTTTTCCAAAATACATAATGTTTTTGTTTAAACTGTTCTTCTCACTTTTGCTTGGATAGTACTAATCTTAACGTAAGTAGTCATTAAGCTTTCTTCCTATATGCTAAAAGTGCTTTTGATTCTCTCTCCGCAGAAATATGTATTCATCTTTGATTATTCCTTTTCAAGTATGCATTTCTAGAACATTTCATCTTTGTTGCATAGGTTTTACTAAATATTGTTATTAATGTTTATACAATATTAAGTGTTTACACAATCTACTTCAATATGAATACAAAATATTTGCTTCTATGAGCCATGAAACATCTTTTCCCCTACATTTAAAGTAATTTACAAGCATCTCAAAACTTAGTAATATAAAATAGTTTCATATACAAAAATAAATATTAATTCTGTAAAATATTAAAGCAGAATATACTATTGCTTTCCAAACTGCTTCTTTTCAGTACTATTTTTATGAAATCCATCTTCAGTTTTATTTAAAGAATAATGCTTGGTGAGTTCTACTTTAATAAACCACAGACGCATGAGGCCCTCTCTGAGTGTGGACAGGATTAACAGATTCTGTCATTCTGTGCAATGTGGAACTACTAGGACTATCTTCTTCTTTTAAGCTCTGAATCTGCAACACTGCAGCCAGTGGGAATTTCACACTGAATTTCATGAGTACAGAACTGGGGCTTAGAAGTTTTGCCTAGATAAATTCTATATCTGAGTGTTTCCCTACTCTCCTTGCTGTCCACAACAGCTTCCAGATTTTACACAACAGCTAGAATTTCCCTGCCACTTTTCTTTTATCTTGCACTGTAACAATTCCCACTGATCCTTTCCTTTCTCTTTTGCTTACTTTATTTCCTTTCCCAATCTCAGCCCAGCCTCCTTTCAGAAACAAAGGAAGCAACTCTCCACTAGTGCAGTTGTATTCTACATCAAATCACCATCAATTATTACCATTAGTTTTGCCATCTCCCAAATATCACCTCAAAGCAGAGTGTACCAAGGGGGGAAACTTACCACAGTCCCATTCATCGGAGCTGTCACTGCAATCTACTTGTCCGTCACACCAGAGCTCACGTGGCACACATTCATGGTTAGCACATTCAAGCTGGTCCTCCTCACAAAAGGCTGCAAGGACAAAAACATGCTTCACTCTGAGAAAGAAATAATCAACATGAAACATATACTGAGACTGAAAAAAAGTGAAGGAGAGAGAAGGTAGGTGAGGTCAAATTTATGGAGCAGTGAGACAGACTTGCAACAAAATTCATGATCGACACCACTGAGGTAGAAGTTGGTTGCTGCCACTCAGTCACACAGCGCACCACAAGCCAAAAGGAAGGAAGAGCTTCTGGACACAGCAAGATCTGTGGTGTATGCTCCAGTCTATCTTATTTATTTAATATTACTTGTGGTCTTGTCATAGGAAACCTTAGTCTCTCCCATACACTTTAAGCTAAAACGTTATATTTCCTTGCTTTTTAGTAGACCACTCTAAATCTGTTTGTGTTCTTCAAAAAAGATTATCTTTTCCTGTAACAAACATGTATCTTATTTCATCCACAGCAAGTTCTGTATTTCTCTTTTGGATCCTCCTTTGCTATTTAAAATATGGAATTTTTCTTAACCTCTACTTTAGATATAACAAACCAATATACAAAAAGACTTGTTCGAGGTCACAGTATGTTACTAGTTTGTAAGGAACTACAAGAACTTCCATTTGCAAAAGATTTTAAGTTTGCCCCCAACTATAACAAAAATCCCCCAGGTGTATAGCATTACATCACTTTCCTCATTAATACTCTTCTCTTCCAGCTTCTACAAATCTCATCATTAGGAAATGTTGGGGGTTGGGGAAGAGAGGCTTGAGGAAAGTTGCATTCAGCTGTGCCTATATTTGGCTGTTGTAGAGTATCTGCACACAAGCAGATATAGTCATACAAGCTAAACATTTATTTGCAATGCTAGTGGAAAGAATGAACTCCACAGTGAAAATTATACAGAATTAGAAGGCAGTACTGCCTACTGTGACATAAGTGATCATTTCAGCTCTGGAAGAAAACATGCAAAATTAGAAAAAACTCTTTAACTCTGCCCTCCAGTATGACTATTTAAGTCACAGGAGATATATATGCTGTGAAGCTTAAGTCTCAAAGCTTTTCTGAGATGACACAGCTTACTACTTTAGCCTACAATGCTTCTCTCTTTTTAGGTCTGAAAGTATCCAGACCTACAGAATTTAAATAAACTTTCAATCGAAATTCAGAAAAAAATGAACAGTTGTGATATGCTTTCTATAAAAGAGGAGTGGTTGTATGTATCACTAGATGACAGCATGCAGATCTCTTGGAAGACAAATGGTACGATCTTCACAGTGAACAGAACCTTAAGGAAGCTTCTGTGAGCTGCATCCTCCCAAAGAGAAACAACATTATATCCAGTGATCTATTCAGGCTGTCAGTCATTTTGGCAAATACATTCACATGCTACATATAGCACAGAAAATGTGCCCACTGTCCTGTCTCTGCCAGCAGAACTCCAGAGATTCAGGAGCAACTTTTTAAAATTTGTAAAATGTAATGTAATTTCCTACAACCCTAGCAAAAAAGCTGAAATGCTAAGATTGCCCAGAGAACTGAAATTCCAACTTTCAGTCAGCTTTACCAATTTTTACTGTGACCTGGAGCAAGTCTTTTTGTATATTGGTTCATTATATCTAAAGTAGAGGTTAAAAAATTTACCATTTCTTCTTTCTCATGCAGATTGAGTCTGCAAGGTCAATATGTCCTTTTCAGTTCCTGGTCTTGGACAGGCACTCATGCACCTGGTTTTCTCAAAAGAGAATTCAGAGTACCACTAATATATTCATGAAACTGAAGCAAAATTCTCACAGCACCCACTCCTGGCTTCACATGCAGGATGGGAACCTGCAAAGCAGCTGCCACTCACAGGTCCTCCACCTCTTCCCATCCCACCAGTCAGCTGTGTAGTGGAAATGGAACACAGGCAAGCTCCAGAATGGGAAAAGGGGTCTCTTACCCAATGTCAACAGTTTGGCCCAATACATATACCCATATTGTCACTGTATTGTACTTAGTTTCATATCCCTGATACTTATCAAAGGTTGGAATGTAGGAGAAGCCAGAGAGGCCACATGGAAAGACAAGATCTAAGAAATATCAAGCAAATGCATCACAGACAACAGGGAGACATACAAATGTTACTGAAGAACAGGATAGAAGAAAAGTCAAATGGAAATGAATACAAAACGACCAGTGAGCAGCCATACCTATACGGAATGAAGCTGAGAATAGTTGGAAAAAGAAGTCAAGGAGCTATAAGTAGTAAAATTTAAAGACATATAAAGATGTGAGGAGAAACAGAGAGAGAGAAAAAGGGAGAAAGAGATGGAGCGACCAAAGAGGTGAGGATTCAAGGATGTGAAAAACAGAGGATACAACATGAGGAGAGAGACAAATTGGTGTCACTGAAGGACCAAAAAGAAAACTGAGGGAATGACTGAGCTTTTCTGTCTGGAGAGAATCTTTTTATCTCAATTTATTTTGGGCTCCAGAATCCAAAAATGAGTTCAACTTTTTACTTATTACTGTAGGGACCAATAATCTGCATAAGCACTTACAGCAGTTCTTCTCATCCATCTTGTCAGGGCAGTCTGGGAAACCATCACAGATCATAGTGTGCTCGATGCACAGCTTCTTCAAAGGACACTCCCAAAGACCCCTTTCTCTACAACCTGGAGATACAGAAGCACAGTTCTGAAATACTTGCATGCAATATAAAATGTCAACAGTTCTTTTCTTTCTTAATAATCCTAAAATGTTCAAAATATTTTCAGTTGTGATATAAATTTTAAGAGTGATCAAGAGCTAACTATTTCATAATACTTCATTGCTTTTTAAAAAAGATCTGTATTATGCTATACACACTGATTTAGGCATTATCTCAAATACTTATCCATACACAAATACTCTTGAAATGTATTTACTAGTAATAAAAATTTCTAAACCTGAAGTCTGTGAGGTTTCCTTTAAAAGTATACCATACAGAGCTTTGTTCTTTCAAAATTAAATCCTATGAGAGCATGGAATCTCTATGAATTAAGGTAAAGAAAAAGATTTTTATTTCTTGACAGAGCTGATATAGAACCTGATGTAGATCGAACTGAAAGGTTGGGAGATACTCTAAGTACTGATCATGAATAAAGTTTTCTTAGTCCCAGTAATCTGAGACCAAAACAAGGTTTATAAGATTACAAAGGTCCAATGGCTGTATGAATCTTCAAGAGGATCTATCATTATACACAGAACACACTGCATTATTGTCTCTTCAAAGGCCAACTAATCAGCAGCACTGACTTCCTAATGTTTTCAAGAGGAATCCTTTAAAAACTCCATCAAAGTGCTTTGATTGTAAAAATCCTGTTAGCCAACTACAAAAAATTAAGAATGGCCTGAGGTACATTTTAAAAAAAGATTTTCTTGTTTTATCTGCACTATTTGCTTTTTGCAATGGCACCTCACTGTGGTATCAGCTTAAGAACAAATTCCTTTGACGTACTGTCCTGTGCATCTGACATTCTGATTTTACTGGAAGCCATAACAACAAATGATAGGTAGAGAGTTCTCATGTTCTACTGACAGAGGCAGTTTTGATTGCCTTGTCCGGCCTGTTCAAAAGCCAACAATGCTAGTCTTCATTTTAATCCAAGCTCAAATTCAGGTGACAGCCCTCAAGCAAACATACAAAAATAGCTTGGGTATATGTTTGCATACTGCATTTGATGCCGTTTTCCCAGATCTGGAACTAAAGTAGCATATCTATGGTATATTAGTAAAATGATATGTTGTTTCTAAGAACTATTATTTCAGAAGTTAATATTTTCCAAACATGAACCAGAGAACCACTACTAGCTCATATGACTATGGGAACAATCTAGTTGGGTTTTAATCATAACTGGATGTGCAAAGTGCTTGATTTTGTTTAGACTCAACAAGCCATGTAAAAAAAAAACATTAAGCACACTGAGAAATAAACAGCCTTCCTAAGAAGGCAGGAAGTGTTGGGGGACAATGAGTAGCATTGTGATGGCCAGGAACGCGGCATTACTGATTTATTCTCATTTTCGGCCACTTGCAACAACAGAGGCCATTTTTAATAAAAAGACAATTGCAAGGAGGAACTCATTAAAGCCTCGTTACCACCATTGGTATTAAGTTTATCTCATGATACGTACAGATTTATTTCCGAAGAATAATGTTTAGGGAAGAGGTGCCAAAAGTTTACAAGATGATTTTGTGATATTCCTATCTGCTTATCTTTAGTACATTTCTCAGAAAGATAGAAAAATCCAGGCTGTGGCAGGGATATGCAATTTACATCTCCCTGAACTTGTGATATAAATTTTAAGAGTGATCAAGGTTTAAGCTTAAGAGGTTTAAGCTATTTATCCAGTTTTAGACCTCAGTTTCTGCTTCCTGGGAGCATAGTGGAAATATTTTTGGAAAAAAAAAATTCTGGAAATATTTTAACAGTGCACGTCTCTCTAGCATAAGTGTTAGGCTTATTTGGGCAGAAAACAGAATTTCTTTGCAGTTTGATGTAAACCTCTGAAGCAAATCAAAGAATTTTCTCACTTAATATCATTCTCCAGCATTTCTTCTTGAAAACAGTTGTGATAACCTTTAACGAAAAATTAATAGAAATCAAAATCAAATCTTTATCTGATAAAGAAGAAAAAGAATGTCAGTCATGTTAGGAACTTGATATAAAAACAAAATAAAAATATTTTATGAATCTAATTTATGAACCATTGTAATTTGTTAGCTAAAGTGTTTACAGTTAATTAAATACATTTTTCCCTTCATTACACATCATAGCATTTTATTGTGAGGTGTTCCATGACTCTCCAAAACCTGAGTACAACAGAGACATAGCCACAGCCCTGTAACAAGAATTCACTACACAGACTTCCATGTTCAAATATACTGTTTTGCTAGTAGAAGGCCATCTATCATTTGGGGATGTTTCTAATCCTCCTCAAATATTTTTGTAACATATATTTTTAACTCAGTGAGAATGAAATGAAAGTGAAAATAGAGGTCAGAGAACATATCCTTATGTTACTTCCATCTCAAACATACGTTTTGTCAAGAGATAGAGGTTCATGTATGATCTTACCTTCATTCTTCTTCAAAATATGAACTAAGTTACTATTAGTTATTCACAAATACATTCCTCAGGAAATTATTATTAAGTCCTTACCAGTAAGACCACTATGTTATTACATCAGCTAAAATACTACAGTCAGATCTCAGATTGCAGAAAGCAGAGAAAGACAATATCGTTTTATAGTATTATGTCCCCAGATCCTTTGATATTCTTCTATAACTCTCTTTTGCTCTCTGCCAGAAGGATTGTCGTTCAGCAGCTGATAAATTTATATGATCAGTTACAAGTAAGCATATTTAATACCATAAACTCTCTTCACTTCCTTCATTATAGTAATTTTCAGAAATCAGTTTCTTCACACTCTGCTGAAATGCACTCCAAAGTCTCACATTCAAAACTCTGGGTCAAATTTTCTCCCCAAATTCTGGTCTAAATGGCACTGGACATCACTGTAATTGCACGGATGAGGTTTCTCTCACAGAGATCATGTGAAAGCATGGGAAGGGATTCTTAAAGGGAGGAGCCAGTAGGTGCCAAGCACAGCCCCACTTGGCATTGGCAGAATACAATTTAGTCCCTTTGGACTGTTCTAGTTTACATTTTTGACCAGAGTATCTTGAGCATTTGAAGGCTGTGTTCTAACAGAAATAAGTTTTGTCACCCTAACAGAATTATTCATGTCATTTAAGTCACTTCAAAAACAATCTTTTAAAAAAATTTAAAATACTGACTGTTATTTAATAGCATGAAAACAATTTCAAAGAATAAATCTAGTATAATGTAAGCTAGCCATTTACATAAGGAAGGATCAACAAGTTTGATTTTGTCCTGCACACATGAAATATGAATGAGTCAGAGACAGTTACTTCTGCAGCTTTACAAGGACTGGCTGTTCTTCCATAACAGCATTACCCATGGTCAATGTAATGTCACTCTGACAGCTGTAATTTCCTAACAGATATAGCCTTCCATATTTATAGAAGCTGATAAGAATTCTGTTGATTGCTAGTGACATTCTGTCTAGACCAAAGAGAGACAGAGAGATCTACTCAAGAAATTAATTTTATATTATCAGAACAATATTTCATATGTTAATGTCCAGGAGTATAAAGTTATCTAAAAGACGCATAGGAATTATTGTTCTCAGGAATTAAGTGGCAAAAAAAATTATTTGATGGGGAGGACAATTGAGACAATTGATTCAGAGGTAAAGTGATTATAAACTCTGAAAGAGTCACTGTGATCATCAGCTCTACCTTTCCTTTATAATCTATAGAAGAGAATGACCTAGAATTAACTCCTGTTTCAATGAGCATATCTTTTTTTCTTTTTCTTTTTTTTTTTTTAATCTTTTTTTTTTTGTAAGAGGAAGAGGAAAGGAGGCAGGAAGTAAAGAGAATATAATCCTGATTTGAAAATTCTTAAAGGTTGAGAATACATCAGTCCTTCGTGATGTATATATACATCTTACCTGCACCTACACAATAGCTATATAATAGCCCGGAGCTATTCCAATCTTCAAAAAAACTGCTGTTAAAAACAAGCATCTTATAATGCTGACAAGCTTGAATTTAATCTAGCTTCATCTTTGAGGTGTTGGATCAGATTTTGGTTTTGTACAGATTTTGTTTCTGTGCAACTGAACAGATGCAACTGGAGCAATTTTATTGCTACAATTTTGCTGCCCACAGAAACTGTGCTTCCATCACCTCTCAACCTTCTCTCTGTTAAGCAAAACAGGGTGCGCCCCTCAGTCCTACACTGCTGAAGTGTTTATCAATCCTTTACTCATATTTACACCTCTCATCTTAAATCCTTAGTGATTTATCATTACTCTTTTTGCCCTAGGGATACCAGGACAACATGCAGAATTCCACAAAGGCTACACTAGAGCCAAATAAAGAAATATTATAACTCCCTTCTCCTTCTTAAAATTCTCCTGCCAGTATATACAAGGGTATATATGATCACAAGATTTATTAGTTATTCTCAAACCTAATACATCTCCTGAAGTTAAGAGTCAAGAGTTTCTCTACCTTAAATAATCTCTGTAACATATTGGAGAATAAAGTCTGCGGTTAGCACTTCAGGTGCATCCTTGCACCTGTGGCTAAAGGCTGACCACTGGGAAAAAAACATGTAATTCTTGACACCTGCAGTACAGAATACACTTCACTAACACAGATCTTGTGTCAATCCATCAAAATGAGAATGTTGCTGTTTATACACTAAAAAAACAATTAAAAATTTAAGATTTAAACTGTCAGAAAGTTAAGTTTCAGCTCAGAAGAAATCTCTATCAGTAACAATGGACAAAAAGAATCAAATCTGTAGTTTTTTTCACCTCAAATACTAGATTAATATTCAAATACCTGGAATATAGTTAACAGAATCTAATATACTAAACATAATAAAGTATATTGGTGTTATTTAAGAAGAATGATGGTTAAAGTATTTTTACTGATACGAACCTTAAACAATCACTTTCAAAAACATTTTTCTTACAGGAAAAGGGGCTTATAATTTGTACTGTCAGACCACAGTTGAACTAACTGAAGAAAAACAAAATCGCTTTTCTGATGCTTCAATTCTCTGTTCAAGAAAAATCTAGCTCATTGAATTTATTTACCACAGCTTTCCTCATCACTATCATCCTCACAGTCAGCTTGACCATCACATCTTCTGGATGCCAGGACACACCTCCCAGATCGGCACTTGAAGTGACTGGGTGAGCACTCTGTCAGTGACAAGGAGCAAGGCAAAAACAAAATTCCATAAATTGAAAGCTTAATCATCATGTTGCTATTTACTTATCTGTCACAGTGACTGTTTTGAAAGGGTAAATGACAGAAATAGAAACCTTGTGAGATAGTAAATTGGAATCGTGTAGGAGACGAGACTATTCTTAACAATTGCAATGTGAATGGGGTGAAGCACTATTTCCAGAGCTCTCCTTCACACACTGCCCTCTCTCAAGTTTCAAAGTTTTACAAAATTACAGGCATACAACGTTTACATTGTGGGTACAGATTTTCTAGCTACATTGCTCACTGGTGTGGTGTTATATGAAGCAGAAACAGATCATCTGATGTGCTGAACAGAGTACAAGAGATCCCAGGATAAAAGGTTCTCATTTTAGCAAATTTTTGTCTGTTTAAATTAATAAAACTACCTTCAAATGTACAAACTAACCATTACATCACTTCTACTGCATCCTACAAAGTACTATTTTGAGAAGAATTATGTGGCAATTTATTTATGTACTTTTGAAAAATCCCATCTATTTCTTCACAATGTACTGCTCAGTGACTTGGATATACAACCTCCATGTTGTATATACATGTTGCCCTTTTTTTTTCCCCACAAGAATCATTTAGATATTTAATACCATGCAGTTCCTTGGATATACTTTAGGATTTGATAAACTGTTTTAACAAAAATTTCATCAATAAAATTGGAAGTCTGAGAAAATAACATTCTAATGAGAAAAGCATGGTGAACTGTACTGCCAACATTTAAGGTTAAGTTGTTATGAAAATAACTAAGTTTATTATACATGCTGTCTTGGCACAGCAGTACTCTTGGATTCAGCACTGATTGGAAAGGAAGTTCAGCTGTTCAGCATATTGTAGTTTTTCTGATAATTTTAGCTTAAGTGGGCAGATCATCTATATTTTGCAATCATTAACATTTTAAAAGTTATCAGAAGCTTTATTTCTTTCATTATAGGTGTTTTTTTTCAGAAATGTTTCTAATATTTTAAATTTCCCAGGGAATACTATTTATAACCAATACTGTTCAGTGATACAATAACCAATAGGCAACCAATCAGCCTAGCAGTCAGACTCCCTTTAATTAATGTGAGAATTTCTGAAATTTTAATTTTAATAAGTGAATAGAATTTAACTCTAGAAACAGAATACTACAGTCCCTTATACGATACTAGATTTGAAATATAACCATGATATGTTACATTTCAAAACAAATGATGTAACAACACAGTAAGAAAGACTAAAAGCCATTTATACATGAGAAAATAAAATCACATTATTTTTCTGTACCTTGCTATGTTGTGCCAAAATTTTGATTTTTCATTTATTGCATACTGCTTTCTAATAATGGCTAATTCCTTTCCTCATTCAATTGCTGTAGAGGGAAACTATCTCCTTGTCTCTCAGTGTCTCACTACAAAGGATTTCATTATGATATTGCATGTTTTATAAAGCTCCCACAATCATACATGCACACGTGGACTTTGCCTGACGAGAGTGCTTACTGATGTATAAGCTTCACTGGCTTTTCAGAATGCTTCACTGTATTTTTCAGTAATACATCTTCACAAAAGGAACCATAAATCAATTAACTTTCACCTGCTTCAGGTTCAAAAGACTATGAAAAGACATCCATCACTGTGTAGGTGAGTAGGAGGAGAGTAAGAACTGAACATGATCGGCCTTTTGCGGGCACTAGCACTCATCATCTAACTCTTATCCCAGCTACTTTGCTGACATTTTGACGAGAAATAAATGGCATGCCAGAATCTTCACAGACCTCACATCTGCTTATGTCTGGCAGAAGGAGAAGCTGCACAACAGCTCTTTTCATGCATACAAAGAATATGTAGAATCACTTAAGGCAACTCCATTCTTTCATTCCATGTTCACACCCACAACGAGTAGTATTATGGCTGAACTCATGAAACTGAAATTTATCAGTTGCTACTGAAGCTGGTTTGGCACAATGGTCTAAAAAAACCTACCCCAAACAAAAACCAAGAGCAAACAATCGCTGGCAAAGACACTAACAGCTGCAACATTTTTCTCAAAGCTGTTGTGGGGCTTACACTTTTTTAGTGTTGTCAGAAGTTTGTCTCCTGATTAGGGAAGTATCATTATATCATATAGGTAGGTAAATGTGAAGTATAAACATAGGCAGGCAGTAGGTTGCTGTTAGCAACAAATCTCAAGTATTTTCCCACACTGAGGATAAGTGATCCTTCCTTAGAATAAGATTCTCTACAAAAACTTCCTCTTATCTGAAAATTGTAGATAGCTGAATGCAAGAGAAAATTCTCTGAAATCTGATTTGGAATCTTTTCCACAACTGGTTGACTATATCAGTATTTAAACTCATCCTACATAACATACTGTAATTGGAAGGAGAAGAATGAAAACAGGAAAAAAAAATCAGTGACCTCAGGGAACCTAATTAATCTTTAATTTCCTGTTAAATGTTTTTACAGGAGTTACCTTCTACATCTTCATCTGGTGTTAGACAAGTTTGGTTGTTTGAGTTCTCATCTGGAAATTGAGTACAGTCTGTATCTTCTGGCCACTGCAGGCCTACAATGCCAAGTACAGACTCACAGCGTTCCTTGGACTGTTCACACAATGTCCTGAGGATACAAAGTGGAGTTGCATAAAACTACCGAGGAAAAGCTTTAGGAATTCTCAATTATTGGAACTTAATAATCCCAGCCAGAGTTAAAAAGAGCAAGGGAAACTACGTTAATTAGATTTCTTCATAAGAAAACATATATATATATATATATATATATACACACACACACACACAAAAAGATATATTGCTACTGTTGATACATGACTTTAAATTACTGTATGCAAAGTATTACCTCAGTTATAATGTAACAGACAGTATCACTCCTTACAAACTCTCTCTCTGTAAAAAATGACAGCAAACCTTTTCTAAGAAGCATTGCCTTTCATCCTTCAGGAAAAAAAAGCCAAATACACTTTATGCCAATGAAATGCTACTTATTCTGACAATGCTACCTCAGGAACCACTGTACTACTACACAATAGACAGCATTTGAAGGGCCATACAGTACAAAAGAAAGTTTTGTCTCTATCAAATTTTAATGGACATGAGAACACACAGGCTCTGAATATTTTGAGTGCATTTTCAAACACTCACAGGGGATACAGTAAAGAACATACAGGGCTGACCCAATCCTGGGCTGGAACCATGGTTCCAGAAAGATATGTCTTAAACCCAGAAACAAAAGAGCAAAGCACTTTCCAGTGAATTCAGTAAAATCATAGTTGTGAAGAAAATCAAAGCACAGATCGATCTAGTTTTGAAGATGTGGTCAGTTACAGCAATGGAAATCTTTATCACACCTAGAAAAGGGCAAGAAAATAGTCCTTCTGTTACATAATCATTCTTATACCATAAGAATACAAGATTACCACACCAAATCAATTCAGTCCATCTAGAAATTTTACTCAACATATTGGGGAAGCATCATTTTAAACAATTAATGCCTTCTTATGACTAGAGTTGTAGGCCAATGTGCCTTTATATATTACAGTCTTGTAGCTGTGGAATTTTGAATCCCTGTTTGTTTCAATGGTCTCTTTTCAGTGAGTCCAGTGGTTATGGTATCACTTATAACCACCACTTTTCATTTTTGTGGATATTAACTAGACATGGCATTACGTACCTCAACATCCTTTCATCTTTCCCCCAGATAAAAACATCCATCGTTCTTGGCAGGTATTTTCTAAAATGTTCTTAAAAACTCTTCTGTGAGTAAGCTTTCATATACTTTCTTACCAACCATTCTAATACCTTGATACCTACTATTTTCTTAATATCTGGCCTATGTATACACTTTAAATCCATTACTCTTGGTTTAACGTTGGAGAACACAGTGAACAATTCACTACTTTTCTGTTTGAAGCTTGCTTTTACCTATTCAAAAGCTATAATACTTCTGAATAGTTTTCTCTTATTTCCATACTCAGCAACTCATTCAATCATTCCCTGTAGACCATACTTTCTAAACCTGTAATAATTTGGACTCATTGTTTCAAAATGCCCCCTTTGTTCTTATATGATGAAAAATATTAAGTAGGCAGATCCTATTCATTTATACATTTTTCAGTTTCCTTCACAACACTTTAAAATTGCCTTTTATCTAATCAACTTATCCAGATCTTTCTTCTAGGAAGAAATTCTCCTTTATGGAGAATTCTCCTTTATGGAACACATTTTATTCTACTCATCATTTTCCTTTAGTATTTTGATCAATGGACCATTTTTTCCTGCAATAAGCTTCCAGAAATGGAGTGACCAAAACCTAGCATGCAGATCAATTAAAGGATCCATTTTATCCTCATTTGAGATGGCAATATATTATTATTTTCAATTTTTATTTTGTTTCAGGAGATTTCAAGAAGGAGGCTCTTTGTGTACCAGATGATTCACTGTTGCATTGAGCAGCTGGAACAAAGACCTGAGTACTGCAAAACATTGTGACTGTTATGTGTTTTATTTAACATATATATGCTGCAGAGGAAAGTGCAAAACATCTGATAGTCTTACTGGGATGAAGCGAAACTCAGCATCTCTGGAATTTCTCAGCATCTTACAGAATCAATCCATACTGAAGATCATGTGCAATTATAGGAAAACAGGAACGTCTCTGTTTATTCCACATAGGCTTCAGCTACGGAACTCCATGTGAAATCAACAGACACCTCATACATACCTAGCTTAAAGGATCATTTCACCAGACCTGGACCAATCTTACCAATGTCTTATCACAAACGAAGAACATCATTCAGAATTTGAATGCATGCTTGATAGATGACTGAATAGCCTCAATAGCCTGAATAACAGCCGTATCTGTGCTTTCCTCTGTGCTCCTTACTTTTACAGATCTCATGGGACACTATTATATTTAAAAAAGTATATCATGATGATCAAACTAGTAGCAAAAAAGATGATGAGAACCTTTATAATGGGACAGAAGGACTATATATACCTTATATAAATATATACACATATGTACATGTATATACATCTATATATACATATATCTTTATAGAGAGAGAGTGGAATTTAAATCATTGGGTAGTACCACCTAGAATGGAAAGAACAGATCAGTGTGACCAGTATCAAAAAATCTAATTCATCTCTGATGAATATATTTTATAACAGATGCAGAATTACAACCTGAATTTGCAGTTCATGGTTGGAAAGCATAATTTGACTTGGAAAATTCATCACTGGGAAACTGCATTAGCCAAACTCAGTTTCATATTTACTGGAAAAGACAAGTAAAGCAAAAGACGCATCCTGTTCAGCTCAATTAATCACTGCTATCCTTGAACAAGACAATTGTTTCGAAAAGCAGCAGCAGATTCTCAGAATCTGCTCAGTGTGTGTGCTGTGTGCTCAGAATGCAATATTCTGCCCTCTGGAACTTCAAATTGTGATTAAGTCAATCTAGATTCAGATAAGACAGTTATAAAAACAGAGCTTTGAATCCTGTAATTTACATCTATCTCATGTGCAATATTCTAACCTTCCTGGTAGGTTCCTGTGTGAGAATTAAGCAATATCTTAGTAAATCTCCCTGTGTCTCACTCTTAATTTTCACTAAAAAGTATATCACTAGAAAAATAAATATTTTCCATTTGTTAACAATGTTACATGGTGGGATGTCTTAGCACATGATATTGCAGTTTTCAATACAGTCTTATTTCAATATAGTAGACAACAGTGACGTTAACCAATGAGGACAGTTGAAGAGTCTGACAAGTGTAAGCATAAGTTAGTGTACAATAAAGAATGATGTGGAAAAACTGGACTATATACTTCTATGGCACTTCTCTAGTTTATAAAGGTAAGCCTAGAACAAAATCTCAGTTTTTGTTAATAGTATTTGGAAAGGACTTTGTACAGACCAACTGATACACAAATGCAAAGAATATTACAAATGCTTATGTTTGAAATTAAATTATTTTTTCTACATTTAAATACCTTTTATATTGGTGGAGTTCTAATCAAACACACAGAAATGGAAAATGCTTCATACACTTACCCAATATACACATTTTGAAAATTAGTTGAACTGCCATTCTTTTACTTGTTTTGAAAATTTCAGAAACTAATGAAATGCATGTAATAAACTACATTTAATGATCTTACAAAATATGATCCTATATCTGTTGCTATGGAATTCCAAAGCAAAAATTCTGGCATTTTAAATGGAAGCAGAAAATTGAGTAAGACTAATACGACAGAAAATGTTAGTCAAGAATTAAATTAGGAAAAGTATTGTACCTGCAAGGTGGGATCCGCTGATTTGTATAGGGGTCACATTTTGGAACTAAGATTGTACAGGCGAAAAACATAAGGTACTTATAGCAGTTAGTCTGAACCAAGGCTGGGAAAAGAGATGATTCCCAGCTGATAGAGGCTTCCTTCTGAGTTCTGTGGCCCAGATAGTTTGGATAATTAGTATAGTTGTAAGGCAAGTTCATACAGAGTTCCAGAGTAATTGGTTCACACTGACCTTTCAGGAAAAAAATAAGAAAAAACAACTCACAAATGGTGTAAGATTAGATGAAATCCTGAAGAAGTAATTGCATAAGCATTTAACAAATCAACCAGTCAGAAGGTAGGTCATGAGAAATATGAATTTCAGTGCTCAAGACTCCATATGTATCATATTCATATCAGTACAGAAAGGAGGGTTTGACCTAATATCCTATTCAGAGACTATTCATATTCCCTTATTAATATCTTCCTGTATAACATCTTAACTTTAATAGAGTACAATAAGCCATTCTTCAGAAATGAATTTATTGTTTTTAAATCAAGTTTCTGATCTTTTTCCAAGCTGATGTCCTATACCATACCACACTTCCTACTGTTTTGTTATGCTACCATAACATACCTCATACCAGCAGGATAATTGTCAAAATTAAGATCATAGAATAATTCAGTTTGGAAGGGACCTCAGGAAGCCACTAGTCCAACCTCCTGCTCAAAATAGGATCAGTGGTGAAGCCAAACCAGATTACTCAGGGTTTTATCCAGTCAAGTCTTGAAAATCTCAAAGGATGGAGACTCCCTGCTGGACAGAAACTCCTGACAACCTCTCAGGATAGAAAATAGACAGCAGAAAACTATATTTCCTTTTTCTGTTGCATTGAAGAAAAATTGCCTATTCAGACAACTCACCCACAGAATTAGTATTAGAGGTTTGTCAATTTTTTTCATGATGAAATCCAAGTAAATTAATGCAATTTTAAAGTCATTCAGCACCCTAAGTGTTTGTACAACATAACTTTGTATAAGACTAAAGACTAGAAAAATACATGTATGATGCCTCTTTTATTACACCTCTTATTTATGGAGATTTAGGTGATTTCTGGAATGCCCCTGTGCGATGACTCTTTACATGTTTTCAGTATGAGGATAGTTTTCACATTATGTGTAGAAAGCTTCCATTATCTTATGTGCAACAGTATCACTACAACACTGGAAACAACCACCTTGAATCTCAAGCCCAGTTCCTTGCAATAAGGAAACGGAGTAACAAACAGAGTGTACCCTCTAGGGAACCATCTGGTTGAATTTCACAGAATTCAGGTAGCCCAGATGTTAATCTTTCCTTCTGAAGTCTGTCCTATAGTTTAATAGATCTGGCTACTCCCTTATTTGTAGTATGTATAACTACAACTTCATGATTGGAGAACAAGGAATAAAATCCATTGCATCTGTTACCCTAAACCAACCCCCTCAACCTATGCCTGTTTTCAATGTCTTGTTTTTTATTATAAACTTGCTCTACATACTATGTAGGAATTAGATCCACATAGAGTAAAATCAGAGATTATACTAGATATGGGGATGTATTATATATCTTTAGCAACTGAGTTCTCTCAGTTACAGTTTCAACAGCAGTGAATAGGATATTTGTTCTGTTATTCTAAAAATGTAAATACATTATAGTGCCAGCCTAAACTGATCAGAGATCATCACATGTGGAGAGCATCCATCATATTCAATGTTATGAAAGCCTAGGCTTAGCCAGCAATTTTCCAACAAAAGAGTTATTTGGGTCAGAAAATGCTGCTTTGTCAAAATTGATATTTTCCATGGGAATTCTCATTTCTGACTGAAAATGAAATAACTTTGGTCAAACTATAAACAGCAAAACTAACACGAAGACAATAGTACTTCCAGATGTTATGCAAGAAAATCTCTCCCAAATTCTCTTGATGTTCCTTTGTGTAAAAACAATTAAATATACACTGGACCAGAAAGGGAGAGAGATCTCCCTTTCCAAAAGGTCCAAAAATCTAATTCATTTTATGTGTTATTCCTGTTTATAATTACAGGCTATTGCCCATATTACAACGAGGAAACACCTTCACTGGAAAGCTCTTTGGTTTCTCACGACATTGAATTGGAACATTGTTTTAGAACTCAAATGTTACAAGTCAAAAAATGTTACCAGTATGTTGTAATATAATCCTAGTCCATCCAATTTTTTTCCTGAAATTGCTGTCTATACATACGATGGGATACAAAAATCTGCATTGATCAGGGAAAGGTTTTGGTCAAACTGCTTTGGACCTTACTGACATAACCACAAGGAAGATGAGTTCGAGAAGGGAAGTACGCTTTCAGCTTACTCTCATCGTGAGAAAGACTGAGTTGCAGTCAAAGTGCTTGAGACTGCTGTCTTTTACAGTACTATAGTCACTGTTTACAAAATAGGATTTGCTTAGCAGAGAACTGCCTTTCAGAGGCTCTCCTACTATTTCCTGAGGGTAAAAGAATAAGGGACTACTGTAGGGAATTATGTACTTTTCTACTTTCTGGGTAAGGCTGTGGCAAGTGCCTTGTTTGCCAGCCAAATAAAGAGCACCTGTCTTATGCACATGCCTGGAGACCAAACAGCAATCAGCTGTTAGTCTAGCATTCTTGTCACATACATATATTTTACATGTTCTTTACTAAACAGTTGTTTTAAGTTAAAAGCATTTAAAAAGAAAGAAAATTACAAAATGCTCTCTTTTTGCTCACTCTAAAAATAAGCCACGCATACCATTCCCAAAATGTTTCAGTAATACCAAGAACTGACATCTTGAGTAAATTTAAAGTTGCTACAGTTTAAAATATATAAGGCAAGGTTTTGATGTAATGCCTATAATTTTTGTAAGTTTTATGAGTAAAAAAGCTACAAAATATCACACTAAACTATTGAAGTCCCTATTCCCAAGTAAACCACAGTTTTGTGGCCAAGTCCGTAATGCTCTAATAAAAAACATGACTTTTCCAATGGAGAAACAGCATCTGCTCTGAGAAACACATGCCACTGGAGTAGCTGCTACTCCTACAGGTAGAGAAAGCTGGGACTAAACATCCTCCCTCCCACAAGCCTTCAGCCTACAGAGAATCTTTCTCATCATAAATATTTATACTTGTAACTAGCTGGAGAGGAACTATTCAAAACTGTAATTATATCCAAATGAATACCCATGGATTCTGATCTTAAAATAACAGGAAAACATGATCTTCAAATCTCACCAAAGACAAGAAAAAATTAATTCATGAAGTGTTTACTTTGGAGACCGCAGGTACCTGCAGTTCCAACAGATTTCATCAAGAATTGCAGATGCACGCAACAACTAAAATTATTTGATCTCTTACAAGATCTCATGTTTGATTTCTCCCTGATGTAGGTATCCCAAGATGTATTGCTTCCTTTTCATGAGAAGAGGGACCTAGGAAATCACACCTGACCATGGATTGGAAGACATAGAGGAGAAAATGACTGAAATAATTGAATTAAGACCTGAGATTTCAACCAAAAAATTTTAAATTATTAACCTTTTATTGCATTGCAAAGCTGCTCTTTTTCATTTTCAAAAGGTTATGGCAATTAGAGGTGGTTCCTGATGACTAGAAAAAGGCAAACATCTTATATATTTTTAAGATAGACAAGAACGAGGATCGAGGGAACTGCAGGCCAGTCAGACTAACCACAGTCCCCAGGAAGATTATGAAACAAATCCCCTTGGAAGCCATGTCTGTACAAGAAAGAACAAAAAAGTGATTGGGAAAAGCCAGCATGGATTTACCATGGGAAAATCATCCTTGACTAACCTGATTCCTGTCTGTGACAGGATGACTGGCTGACATTCCCTTTTCAGTGCTAGTGAGAGCACATCTGGAGTACTGTGTCCAGGCTTTTGGCCCCCAATGCATGAAAGATACTGACAGACTGAAGTGAGGGCAGCAGAAGACGGCCCACCTGGTTGGAAGACTGGAGCATATCAAATACAAGCAGAGACTGTGGCAAGAGCCAATTCAGCCGTAAGAATCATAGAATCAGTAAGGTTGGAAAGGACCTCTGGAGATCATCTAGTCCAACCTCCTCGCTCAGCAGGGTCACCTAGAGCATGGTAGACAGGGTTGCATCCAGGCAGGCCTTGAAGATCTTCAGAGAAGGAGACTCCACAACCTCTCTGGCAACCTGGTCCAGTGCTCCGTCACTCTCACAGGGAAGAAATTCCCCCTCACGGCCAGGCAGAACTTCCTGCGCTTCAGTTTCTGCCCATTGCCTCTTGTCCTGTCACACGGGACAGCTGAAAAGAGTTTGGCCCCATCCCCTTGACACCCTCCCTTCAGGTACTTCCCCCCTCAGTCTTCTCTTCCCCAGGCTGAAGAGGCCCAGCTCTCAAAGCCGTTCTTCACAGGGCAGATGCTCCAGCCCTCTGATCATCTTTGTAGCCCTACGGTGGACTCTCTCCCGTAGCTCCACGTCTCTCTTGCACTGGGAAAAGGAGGCTAAGGGAAGATCTTACTGCTCTTAACAACTACCTGATGGTAGGGTGTAAAGAGAGCCAGACTCTTCTTAGAAGGGCACCAAGACAGGATGAGGGGCAACAGACAAGTTGGAATACAGCAAATTCCATCTGGTGTCATATAAGGAAAAAAAGTTTCATCATAAGAGTGGTTTAACACTGGAACAGGATACCTATCCTTGCATATTTTCAAAACTGAACTTTAAAAGGTCCAGCACTACCTGATCTAGTTGGCACTTCTTTGAGCAGGAGCTTGGGCTAGACGACCTCCAGATATCTCTTCCAAATGAAATTATTCTATGGTTCTACATAATGTAATAAAGCATCTTGTTAATGTTATCCAAACAGGCTACCACGTAGTACCAAATAGTATGTTGGAGAAATAATTGCTCAGACCTACAAAGCCACAAAGCCATTATATAATATGTCTACACATTCATATGTAAGCGAGGCAAGCTTGCTGTGTAGCCCATGCACTAAGGTGGCCTGAATTGATGAAACTCTATTAATATATTGCTAAGCTTTAATTAATAAATCATTCTGACTTGAGTTCTACTCCAGTTTCAAAGCCTAGCCCAACAGATTTCACTTGAATATCTGTTCACAGCACGCATTCCACAGGTAAGAAAGAAAGCTACTCCGAAGCAAGCAAGTGGTGGCTACTGGAAGTTTGCATGGTGTGGTATAGCACAGGACACACAAAGGAAGACACAATATGCACTGGTCAGAAGAATAACTAGTTTTTCCAGTTTGAATATCAAAATTCTTCTCAAGGAAAAGGGTCTTCTCTAGACTACTAAACAGTATCACTCTTTCTTATATTTTGAAAATAAATCAGTAGCTTGCATTTACACTATGCTGTTTCCTTTGTTATACTGAATTTCATTTAATGTTAAGAAAAAGTGCAACTGTAAACATCCAGCAATAAATTCACAGAGGAAGGAAAATTTCAGATTCAAATGTTACGAGTATCTCTTGGTACATTAGGTCTACAATCAAGAGTTATGCTAAAAATTTTGTTTGCACTTTGCAATTTTCAACACTCAATCATTATACATGTGAGCATTAGACAGTAAATAAAAGTATTACTTACTGTGTCCTGCCTTACATCTTCATTACAGGCTAAACTACCCTAAAATAGTGACAGTATGAAGCATGTGACCTACTTACTGCAGTTTGTCTGACTATCTCTCATCTCACAGAGAGAAGATCCACAGGGATCAGGACAGGCAGTACATCTCTGGTCTCCCTCCTGACAGAGGGTGTGACCTGCAGAAAAGAGAAGATTACTATTCTAATGATTTACCAGGTCACTAAAAATAACTGGAGTGTAGTGGTGAGAAAATAAATACAGAGAGACCCATCACAATTACGTATTTCCTTTACATAATGCAATAAGTACCTTAAGTACCTTAAGTACCTTACAACACTTTAAAGCTGGAAGGAAGAAAAGAGTGTAGAAAAATCCAGATGCTTTTCACTTTTCTTTACCCTTACACTTAACATGAGAATTTTATATCCCAGCTTCTGAATAAGAGGTGTGGATCTCTGAAAGCCTTTTACCATGATCTTGTTTCTGGCAGGTTATTAAAGGTCACGTTAATCAAATTTCAAATGGAACAATAGGTCCTAGCTAAAAAAGAATGCCCTCTGGAAATTATTTTCCAGTGACATTCAGTAGATCTGCTTTTCATTTTATGATTGTTTTGGTGGACAATAAAACCACCCTGAAGAAAGGTCATCAGAACTGAAGCTTTATTGTCCTTCTTTGGCTGGTTAAAAAATGGACAAAAACCCTATGATTCCAAAGGTGGATGTTAAAATAACAGAAAACAGCCCTTCATCCAAAAGCTTCTGATTATATTATCTGGATAACCAATTTCTCTGACAAACCCCTGACCTTCTTGCTGTCTCACAGTCACACCAGCTCCTCTCAAAACCCTCAAAATCTTTACAAAGGCACAGATACTCATCATCTGTCCTTCACATTTTTGCAAGATCAATAATTTGATTGAATATTCTTGAACACAAAGACTGAATAGCTTGGATTCTATTGCCTCATCCCATTTAAAATAGTTTATTGCAACTATTGTTTAGTATTTGTATTGCACTGCTGCCCACAAGCATTAATCAATTCGTCATGACAACCCTGTATTGGGCATATAGAGACCCTGAAGAAATCAGAACCTTATCCCTAAGAACTGACAATATAGTTTATACAGCTTAACGAAGTAGGCATATCTATCCTTACCTCAGTAAGTTAACTTTGTTTCCTATGTAGTATACATTGAAGCAATGGAGATACTTTCTTTTGCTGTCACAACTGATTGTCATATTTTACAAAAACATCTAATCCGACTTCTAATTTTTTTGACTTCTAAAACTGTTACAAATCTTTATATTGTAGAAGATTGCTCCAGCTACTTCTTTTCCTTCAGTGGGTGAGTCTCAACTCTTTAAAAACCTCTCTGTGCTACAGTATAGAGTTTTCTAATCCCAGCGCAGCCAATGCTGAGTTTCTATAAACACACAGAATGTCCAAAAGACATTCTATGTCTTTTGGAGGGATTACAGACCCAGCTGTCAGTACATCTACATTAAATTTCTATTTTCACAAAATGAATGACTGCAGTAATGTCAATAGATGACGTAATTACATTTCCTTAAGGTATGTAGGGAAGGAAACTGTTTTTCACATTCAGGCACAGGTGAAGGTAATAGTCATTTGTAATCCTTATATCCTTGTACACAAAGGCTTTGTATCCTTATATGGACAAGTAAAAAGTGATTACATCTCAACCTCACATTTCTATGCTGATTTCACATATTTACTGTGTTTGCAGCAAAACCAATACCTAACTTATCAGTCCTATTCTAATGACCTTTGAATATATTGTCCTGTTACAACTATATCTGACAGAACACTCACGTTTTCTAAACAAACTGAATTCTTGAAAGTTTCTGAGACGAGAAAGATATTAATAATTTTCCCACTGAAGGAAAGGCTGCAGTGTGAATCCATACCTTATGAGAGGCAAGAGAATTCACATATGAAAAATACATTCAAATGCCCCAGCTATCACAACAGTATTTTGTGAAAGCAACTAATAAAGTTATGCTTACAAATTCCTTTGTGAAAGCAGAGATTACACCACCTTAGTAAGAGTTATTTCAAAAGCAAAGTAGGTCCATTTGTCAGACAGTTTTAGCTAAAGGCACTTCAGAATAAAGAAGGCACTTATAGGTCCAATAAGAAGAGTACAATGAGGTAATATCCTTACTTTCACTGCAGTTTTCTTCATCACTTCCATCTTTGCAGTCATTATCTCCATCACACTGGAATGCACTGGGAATGCACTGCCCAT
Organism: Rhea pennata; assembly: GCF_028389875.1. Taxonomy (NCBI): domain Eukaryota; kingdom Metazoa; phylum Chordata; class Aves; order Rheiformes; family Rheidae; genus Rhea; species Rhea pennata. The sequence continues at coordinate 27,906,199 of NC_084666.1, forward strand.
TTTTGCACTCCACCAGACCTTGACTATGACATGCTGGAGAAAACAGACAACATTCTGATTAACTTAGGTTAATTCTAAGGAAGGCCTTAGCTATTTTTGGACATCATATTGAAGTTACGTTAGGAGGCTCTGATAACATTGCTTATCACTACGGTCACTAGATATTTTTCATTGTACTATCTGTGTTTTCAATAGCCTACAACTGTGCTGATTTTTAGGGAGCTAAATGTTACATGGCAGGTGCTAGCAACAGGTTGAATTCAAGGTTCAGCTGTTTCCAAAGGAAAATCTTTACTCATATAAAGATTATGTCATCTTTTCTTAGCTCACTTATTTACATCTCCTTATTTGGATTAGGTTCTTAGATTTCAGGGAAAACTGCAGATAGTGGTTGTGAGGTCAAGCACCAAAAGACAAGATATTAGCACCAAAGGTACATGAGCAAATGCATTATGATAACCTTAATCATTTAAAAACATTTGCTAATTCCCCAGTATTTGATTTTGCAAGCAAAATGTTCTTCTAGCATAGTTTTAGTGTATGTCTTTGTCATCATCATCATCACTGGGAGGACAGAAGTTCAAACCAAGACAAGGTCAAATATAGACACTCAGAAAGCTGTCACAAACTCAGAATGCCATAGAATTTAAAGAGGTACATACATTCATTCATTATTCTAACTGGAATACTGCATTTAACAAAAAGCTAAAACATAAAGCTACACTGGTACTTTTTCGCAGTCACAAGAATCTTTAATGATAATTGCTGCAACTGTCTAGCAGAAAGGACATTTGCCAGTTACAACCTTCTGAAATTAAATAAGCTTATGTTTTGTCTTTCCAAGTATTCTTATTATATGACATTTGGGGTTTATTTTTTAATGAAAGAAACAGTAAAACTTATTTTGAGATTTAAGGAAACTTACAGCAATTGATTTCATCTGACTTGTCTGTACAGTCATGGTCACCATCACATACCCAATCAGCTGTTATACATCTTCCATCTCCACACTGATGATGCATCATTGGATTACAATCTGAATATAGTATAAAAATACATTCAAAAAACTCCAATGATATATTACCAATCTCATAATTTCTATGTTTGCTCAATTATTCTATGCTTGTAAGCTGATCATTTTTGCTAATTCCTGTGCCTTAGTAAATTGTGCCTTAGTAAATTCCAGTTAGATTTTTTACTGTATCTGCAAATTATTTGCAGATGGTGGTTACACACATTCTGAATAATATGTCTGTTTAGATTGTGTTGTATCCATTTACTTTCTCAGGTGAACAACTATTTCCATTTGCAAATAAGCAAGATTCTAAGGTTTATTAAGTAGATTAAAAGATCTTCTGGCTTCCCATCTCATGGGAAGATGTTCAGTAAGCCAACCTTTTCAGTTACCATCAGAGGAAATCATTCCTTACAATTACTTTTTACTAAGAAGTAAAGAAATTGTTTCTCAATTTGGTACATTTAATAAATTTGATACATTTAGTCAGAAACTGTGAAGTTTTTGCATATTGACAGATTTTTCCATAAAGTCTAAGAGGAAACTAAGCTAATCTTTATGTTAGTCTTTTTGTCAAGATGCTTCCTCAAATAAAGAAAAGGATTCTGTTGAGAAGGTTGAGTAAAGGAAATACACATAGTCATAAAAGCTCTTAGAGTACGTCAAGCTTAAGAGAATCATTATCATACCGTATTTGCGTTTTAGCTTTGGTGTACTTTTCTTAGAGGTTTGGCAGGCAGGGGAGGAGGGAGAGTTGAAAATGTTTGACATATTTCTATTTCTCTCCAAACTGATTATCAACCATATTAATTTACTAAGTATGGAGGGTGAGATATTAGTCACATAGACATTTCAGCCGGTTATGACTTAGTGGTAAAAATCCAGCATAGCTCATGAAGGAAATGTTCACAAGTGAACTATAAACAGAAGTATCTGCCTCCACTCCACACTCCCTGGAAGCTTGATGAATACAGTTCATACCACTGAGACTGCATTAGTATATTTGTTTAGCTATAGCACCACAATTGTCCTCAGTTCATCATGAACACATACTTAATGAATTATTCACAAAGTGCCTTTATGCCAGTGTCTGAGGACTGAGATCTTGACCTTGGAAATGCTATGGCCTGGCCGTACACACAAAGTATTTGAGTGTATTCCAATCTGCCCATATATTATACAAGTTCAAAATGCAGTGTAAACACAGATAAGTTGGTAGGAAAAAGGATTTGGACATGGTCCAACACTGCTGTTCCAGTTTGTGACTTATTCACTCAATCTGACTCAGGGCCAAATAAAATAGGTCAGCTTATGCGGTCTTCTTCAGCCAGGTAAGTCATCCTGGCTGATTTTACATTGAAACAGACAGAGAGCACACATGCAATCCAGTCTGCCAAATCTGCTATGAAGCCATTTGTAGCCTGTGCAAACAGAAGAAGTCAGATCTGAGTTTTTTTATATAGAAAAATGATCTCAAGATAGGTATGGTAGGATTCAGATCATGTTTAAAAAAATCTTTCATCAGAGAAGGTTCATGAGACAAACCTCCAATCATCATAATGCAAAGTGGTAAAAAGTAAAAATCCTTGAGTATTTTTAATTTGAAGAAGAAAAACAATAGAAATCTCAAAAAAATTGATTTTTTGCTTTGAATATCTATGTACTTTTTCTTTAGAAAAGAGAAAGAAGAAAGTGATAAATAATATTTACCTTTTAAAAAGTATTATAAAGTTACCACTTAATTTTTCTCAAGTGCAGGACTAGGAGGAAAAGTTAGAAAAATAAAGTTTTCTTTATTTTTAAGAATTTTAAAAATTTTCAGATGTTTACATATAAAGATTATTAATTTTTATGCTAACGCTCCATTTTTTTCATGAGAACGATTGCAGGTAGAAAGACAGTTATAACAAGGCAGAAAGTACAAAGTCAATCAAAAACAACATTCTAAGCAGATTTTGATGCTCATACTATGCAAATTCCTGAAGACATTTATAATAAAAACAGTTCAACTGTAAAACTGTTGGCATCTCCAGTCTATGGCCTCTTCTGGTTTGCTTTAGTCTCAGTTAAATTCATCCAAGTGAGCAAGAACACAACTATAACATCTTGACTAAGCCTAAAACAAATAACAAACCAGAATATTTCTACAAAACACTATTACCTCCAAAATTTGAATTAACCCCAAACTCTACTTCTAAACCTTTTCAATTTGTTTATAAAAGTGTGAACTGTTTCTACGTTGCCAAAAAGAACACCACCACGGTATATTATTGTTTTAAGCATTTTTAAGAAAAATGATTTCCAGTCTAGGCAATACTACCATCCTATAGACTTTAGGAAGTATAAAATCTTCTATTTACCACAGTTTTGTTCATCACTAAGGTCTCCACAGTCATCATATCCATCACAAACAAAGGTATAATTGAGGCATTTTCCTGTGTTACAACGAAATACGTCGTCACTGCAGTCTACAAAACAAAATTTGCAACATGTCAGCGTAACATTGGACTGTTTTGTTATAAAACATCAACACTTGAATATGTTAACTAAAAAAAGATTAGCTAAAGATATCTCCCAATTAACAATAATGCTCAACATGTATCACATTTTTTTAATCTGATATAGAAAACAAGAAAAATCAAAAATATTTTTGGACATTTTTATTTTGTTTCTACCAATTGCTTTTCAGTTATATGATCAACAGCAGGAGGAGAAAGTAGTCCCTGCATTATAAAAACTGTATTTGATTCCTCTTTGCTCTCCTTTCATCTGCCACAAACTAATAAATGCAAGGAAGTCATCTGGGAGAAATTTTTTGGAACACTAAACAAAGAGTACTCAAAATGTATTCAAGCTGTGGAATAAAATGAATAATGAAAGATACTAAGAAACTGAAATACTTAATTCCGGTTAGATTATACCCTGGTAAATAAGCTAGCAACCAAATGAGCTGGGAGAAAACAGAATGATATCTCAATCTTGCTGACAAAGATAATCATGAGAAGATTTCAAGGCATAAATGATTTTGTCCCAAGTTTCATCCACAGTAGAATAGCAAAATGCCTTTTCCATTAATATATTTGCTACTTGGAGTCAATGATTAAAAAATAAGAACCTGAATATAATGCAGAGTGAGGATAAATCAGGGGCAGTGTTCTTTCTAAAAGATACTGTGCACCCAAAATCTCACCATGATCATACATTCAAGGCAAAAACACTGCACAACTGTTTTGGAACTGGAGATCATCAATCTTGTGAAGAAATACGTGCATTCTTGTGACTGTTTATACATCATTGTCATATGCTTTGAACACGTAGTGACAGATGAATAACTGGAGAACTTATTTTTTAGGGACAGCTTTTCATAATAATGTAAAAGATTCCTCCCTTTTTTCTCATATGTTATCAATCACATCCAGACATGGCTATGTCAAGCTGTTTGTTAATGCTTGGTAAGTCATACAGAGTAGCCCATTTCCCGAAGAGTAACATTAATTTCTCTGATCTCGATAAAAAGATTTTTCCAGTTGACTTTCATTATAGAAATATTTTTTTCCATACTAGTAAAAAGTACAGTAAGCAGTTAATTTCCTAACATTGGCTAAGTTGAAGCGTCCATATTACAAATACAGACCAAAATATTTAAAAATTTATATACAAAACATCATCAAAGAAAGCTGTGGGTTTTATAGGCTATATTATTGGGACATCTTTGAGTACCTGACATTGTTATTAGATGGAGATGAAGCTTCTAACTGCAAAATGAAGATCCACAGACCCTGCTTTTGAGCCTGACTTTGATCTTACAACAATTAGAAAGTATGAACTATGTTTTACATAGGTTTAGGCTCAGAATATGGCCTGATACCTTCTCTTCAAGGAATACTTACCACTGACATCTCTAAGTGAGTTTAGCTTTTCTTTCCATGACTAACACCTTCAGTAAAGTCCTGAAAAATATTCCTCAAGAATACTCAAAATACATGAAAAGTATCAGTTTTAATAAAAACAATGGAACTCACACTGTAGTTAGGAAAAGGGAGAGGAGAGAAAGTAAAGTTGTCTGGTGACTGGTCCTATTAGTAATAAATCCTTGAATACAAATACAAAGTTGGGAAGTGGCAGACCTAGTTTCACTGCCCTCTTCTAGAAGATTTTTCCTTCACATCTGGCCTTTCCAGGGAGAATGCCAGGCCTGGAGAAGAGCTGGGGGGGACAATCTTCCTGTCAAAGATGCCACTACAACCAGGGAAGTTCTTTTTGTCCTTTCTTCCTGGAACACACAGGCATTTTACCTGAGCCCTTTCCCAGACAAAATACAGGAACTGCCCATAGAGCAGGGACTATAACCCAAGTTTCTCTTCCCCAGCTGAGAGGTTCAACCACTGCCTAATAGAATCAGGCTACTGCTTGTTTCTCTCTCCTCTTAGCCTGCAACTCCTGCATTCATGACTGCAAAAGTTTCAAATGAAAGATGTTCTAAATACATTATACACTGCTAGGCACAGTACTTTCACAGGAGGTGGGCCACAGGATTTCTGCTCCTCCATGTCAATGAAAGTCAAGAATCAAAGTCTACAAATTCATAGGTGAGTGTTTTAACTACTAAGATGCAAAGGCAAGAAACCACCATATTTAAAAAGAATGAAATTCTACCTTCAGGAAATCTTAATCTTAAAAGGGGCTTAGCTTCCGCTTCCACGCAGTGTTTAACGGGTAGTGCTGAGGCAGATACTTATGTTTCAGCTAAGTGCAAGAGCTCAGAAACACCCCTGTCCTCACTAGATCTGAGAACTTCCCTACTGAGTGATAGGGAGTTTGGTTTGTGTTTCTGGCTTGCTTAATGCTCTCTAGGGGCTATACAGGCAACCTATCTCCCTATCTTCAGATGTCCAAATCACCCTGCTGAAGATTGATACCTCATTTTATGTCGCGACACCTACACGGATAGTGATTTGATTTCACAGCTCTGGTGCTTGAATTTACTATTATACTTCCTTAGTAGTCATAGGAATCTGAAACATCTGTTAGTAGAAAAGGTAGTAAGAGATCTTAAGAGCTGGTTTGGGAAGTCTGTCAAGGCTTTACAAATGTCAACTCTAGAATATGCATATTAATCATTTCTTGTTCTTCTCCCACAAAAATATTTATGCTTTCTACTAGTTTCACATCATCTTTGAAATTCTAAGCAGAATTCATAGCACAATGCCAAGAACAGGGCTTCAGGACATGAAACAATATAATATCACTGTCATGAGTGTGGTAGTCAATAGCTCATCGGCTTAAGAACAACAAAAGGCATGAAAAGAGTAAATACCAAGAAACCAAAACTAAATGAAAATATGTAAGTTCTAGTTTCATATAAGCAGAACAATAGCCAGCTGAGAGAGAAACTCCAAACATTATTTGTTTTGAATCTGCAACAGCTTGAACTACTCTGGCAACCATTTATCCTCCTCGAGCAGTTCGTAATTCTGGCAGTTTCTCTATTTCTTTTGCTCCTCATGGAAATGAAAAAAAGCTGTCTTTTCCGACAGTGCTTCCTCTGGATAAGTTCACTGTTTTATTTCCATCCATGCCGCAACTTAAATTTCCTTAAAGCTGGAGCATTTTTTCATTAAATTAAATACAAATTGCTATTTCAAACTCCAAAAAACCTAAATCTATCACAAAAACTGAACAATTTTCTCCATTCAGCAACCCTTTGACTTCTGTTCAGGCATGCTCTCTGTGAGAGAACAAGTGCAAGTGAGTGAAATCAATTTTGAGTAGTATGAGTATTGCCATATTTTCCCATTATGTTTTGTCACACTAATTTCCTCTAGAAACAATGACTAATTTGAATGATTTGATTTTCAAACAAAGCCTAAAGTTAACTATTTTATACCAGTTAATTACAATACATAAAGTCAAAAATCTTACTGGAATTATTTACCAGCAATTTCTCTTTCCTTACTTCCTTATCAGGAAATGACAAAGTAATCAAGCCTAGGTCACAAACAAAAAAAATCTTTAAATCTAAACATAAGCAAGAAAGCAGGACTATTTTAATTTGAATTGTAAAGCATACTTACAGAAACAGCTTTCCAAGATCTTGTTTTTATAAAATTATACATCTCATTTTAGTGCATCCAATTACACTGGCAAGCTTCAGTCTTTTGAATCTAAATCAATCAAATACCCTTAAAAGATGCAATTAGTTACACTTTAAAGATTCCTGTTTCCAAAGTGTATGAAATGCTTTTAACTATTTATTTAGATGAAAAAAATATGCCATCTTCTGAAGCTCTAAGTGCTACTGCCAAGACATGTATTTCAATAACACATACCAAATCAAGCTAAATGAACTACTGTGACTGCAATACAGTTCACAGCTGAAAAAAATCTATTTCTCCAAAAAGAAAAAAATTATCATCAGCATTAACTGTTATCATTCCTGAGAAATCTACTTGCTTGCATGCTGTTCCCATCTTATGTTATAGCTTTTAAGGATAAGAGGAAGCAGAGCAAGAATCCAACAAGGAGTAAGTCTGTAGCACATCAGAGATTGAAACAATTCTGGAAAGAGCAGGGAACACATGCATGGTCAGGCCTCCACTGTGAGAGAGAAAGAAATCTCTTAAGGGCACAAGAACACTGGGGCAGAATTTACTGAGAAAAAGGAAGTTCCTGAGCTGATGGAAACCAAGCCTGGAATAAAGGTCCCAGCTTTCAAGGAAACAGTCAGCAAGGATGGTTTTGTCTATAAATCCTTTTTATTTCCATTCTGCCTTACCAAGTTGCTTTCAGTTTTCTAATATAAATGGTTAATTATTATTATTTATATTCTAATCAAACTTGGCCTTTTGAGTGTAAGAGCCTTTTGGGAAGTAATTGCAATGAAAAAGACCTAGATAGATCCACATCACAGCTGACTGACTCAGGGTCTCTTCACAGTCATGTAGACTGTAAAAGTCTCGTGCAGTCTCTTCACAAGATTGCAGTAATGTTTTTGGGTAATTTTGCTCCTAAACAAATCTACTGCTACAAAAGTTTGCTTGCCAGAAGAAAGAGTCCAAATAGTTTTCTCCACTTGTGTTCCCCAAACTCCTTGCTTATATTACTGATGCAGCCAAAATAGCCATTTATCTAAAATAAATGTTGTTATTGTTTCATTTTCTCCACTCCCCCCAAGGTTTACAACAAAAAAATTAAAATAAATTTCATAATAGATAGAAGTTTTCTAGACTCAAATAAAGCTTGGGCTCCAAGTTTTCCATCTATTGGTCTGGATCCCATTAAACTAGAAAGTTATGTATATATATGCACTAGCAGTTAGAATTTAATTTATACAAAATAAAACAAGGCATACAGAATCAAAATTTGATTTTCTTTCTTAGGTATCACAGCTAAATTTCTAAATACTTAATGACTAAATGGTGAATATCAACTACTTTCATTATTATGGAAATCCCTATCACAGTAAATTATTACTCAAGTGCTTTGCATGTAAAGCATGAACTGAAAGACTTATAAGAATGAATATAAGACAAGACTTAAACATTCATAGCATATACACTGAACAATTGAGTATTATTCTAAGATTTTATAAATTAATCATCTACTAAACTTAATTACAAGTTCATTATAAATTAAAAACTTCTGATGAACCCTATAGGAAGAAAGTAGGCTCTTCAAACTACACTTACACTTAAAATTTCTATATATTGATTGGCTTTGAAGAAAATATTTTAGAGGTAAAAGTTACTTCTGTCATTCATTTTTTTCTAAATAAATTTGAATATGTTTTGCTTTTTTTATCAATAGAAGAATAAATCTTGTCATTCCAATGAGATTTAAAAGAAAAAGCTGCCTTCACTCATTGTGATGGTATTTATCAGAAGAGGGAACATGAATTGTCAATATACCCAAATGTCTTTTTGTAGCATTCTGAAGGGGGAAGATAATGAAAACCAACCCAAATATCTCATACTAATGCACGTTTAAAAGCGTGTTTAATGTAAAGTAGGAATAAAACCGTGCCATGCATAGATAATAATTTTAGTGTTATTACTTGGCAACAAAAATAACTGCTACAAGTTAAAAGTAAGGTTGTCCTGCGTATCTTAATGGTGTATTTTCACCAACCTATTTAATAGATTTTGGTAAAAATGTTCCTGTAACTGTGGTGACCGAAGTATATGGAGGGTGGAGGATTGCAAGAGAAACAGCATCTTTTATAAGATAAGCTTTCAGGCAAACAAGTCTTCCTTCAGGTTTGCTGTTTCTCTTCTACAATTAAAGAAGGTCTTATTTGAAAAAAATTTGTCTTTTTCTCCCCTCAATTCTTAGCAGGTGATCTAATAAAAGATATCTTCTGCTTGTAAACCTTATGTCTTCTAACACACAGGTTTTCTTTTAAAGGTAATCTTAACTCATTAAATTTAAAAAGCTTGTTATTTCAAGACATGTAATTTTTTTCCCTTATATTAACAAGTTTTTCTTTGCCCATTTCTAATGTAACATGAGAACCAAAGTCTCATAGGCATTTTTGAAATTTCTAGGCTACATTAAAACTGAACTTAACCCTGACAGGAAAAGCTCAAAGATAAAAACAGGCAAAACTTGTTACGTATTGGAAATTATATAAATCTCCATTAAATAAATTGTAGACTATTAAGGAAAAAACACACTGTAATCTCATTCATATTGAGACAAGGAGGAAATTGCATCCGCTATTTATTCCTTAGAGAATCCCAGATAAAATCTATCAGCAACTTTCTCAAGAATGGTTTCATGAATCCTGGAATGCCCAGGAGATGTGGGCTCTTAAATCATTAATGAGAAAGAAATCTTCTGAGATGACTCTCAGCGGCCCAGATTGGAATTCAACCCAAGCACTGATATTTTCCAAAGTCTGAATGCACAGCACTATATTGTGGCATCATATTATACTGTAGTCCCTATTTAGTCAACATTCCTCATTTTTCTTTTATCTTTCATTTTTTTTCCTTTTCATTGATTTCCCACTGTACATTTGTTCAGTTTTCCTAAAGGCAGTAGTAGTCCTAGGATGTTCTTCATAGCACAGAAAAATACTTGGGAGCTCTAAAGATACAGTGGAGAATGAAGTAAGAATTTAAGACGTTAATCATTCATACCTATTTTTATTTTCTACAACATCCTATTCTGGTATTTATTTAAACAGACGTCATATAGGTTGAAGCCAAAACTTTCTAAGAGATGGTTTTGCATGAACTGTAGAATTAATGCGAAGTATTAGAAGAAAAATGCACTGAATAGTTTTCAGTTGATTGTTTCCTAGCGGAAGTGCTATTTTTTGTATATTAGTGATCCATTAAAAAAATAATTTTGCCCCGAAATACTTCTGATCTCTACATCCTTCCCCGTAGAAATCTTAGCAGTTCAATTACTGATGAAATCTGCTTGCAAGCATAAACTTTCAAAAATCTAAACCACATTCTGTGGTCAGACTGAGTAAACCTAAAAATATTCATTGGCAACTAAGAAAGAGTTCAAATGCTCATATATGCAAATACCATGCAAAGCTCTTATGCTATTCCAATATCCTTCTTTAGTTTTTAGGCTTCCCTGACTGGATTCAGTATGTGCTTCAATAGAGCGCCACAATATTTAAGAAACTTACTGCAGTGGACCTCATCACTCCAGTCATCACAGTCATTGTAGCCATTACACTGCAGTTTCCCTGGGATGCAGATCCCACTAGCACACAAGAAACTCTCATCTCCTCCACACAGTGCTGGCAAAGAAGTGAAAAAAAACATATGTTAAGCTCTTCAGAGTGAAAATAAATAATAGGAAATGAAGGATACTTTGAACAATGAATGTTAATTGATACATTTAAGCAACAAACCCAAAATTTATCAAATTCAAGCACATTCAGGCTGACATTTTTTCCTAGCTTTAGTTATTTAAAAATTAAGTATCTAGATTGAGTTTGTCAGGGAGGTTCAGTTTTACCACTAAAGAAGAAGCACCTCTACAGGATAACTCTTAAACACTGACTGTAGGATGAGATTAAATATGTTTTTTTTCCTCATTAAATAGATACTTGGGATTAAATATGCAACTAAAGTTACAATAGATGAATCTTCGCAACCTACGTGTTCAGCCAGAAGATTATAAAATTGAGATTGAACAGTCATAATACAGACACTTTCTACAGTGTCTTTCTAGTTTTTTGGGGGGAAGTATTCCCAAAACATTCTTATAACTCCCTGAACATTAGAAAAGCTTCATTATTGCTATTTTATATATGGGGAATTGAGATACCTAGAGAGATGAAAAAAAACCCTGGAGCTTTGGATGGCACTGGAGATCTTTGCAGGGCCATGAAGTTCAGAGAAAGAGCACTCAAAATCTTCTATAACTCAAATCCTTCAAGACACTTAAAAATAGGCAGATATAGATCACCATAAAATTTTTTACATCTTAGCCCATGAAACAGAGACCAAAATTCCAAGCCTTTGCTTTAAAAACCTTTGTCTAAGAAAACCATATAAAGCATATAGATATAGGAACCCAAAGTAAAGACGTCAAGTGAAAATTATATGGGCTTGCAAAGCGAATATGTCATGTAAAAAACAAATATTCAGTACAAGATCTATTTTTTCCCAAAAAAGCTACAAGTAGCAATAATGATGATCAGTAAGGCTAAACAAACAGAAAGTTTTTCCTTCAGTAAAAGATCAGCAAAAAACCCTTGATTTTAACGATACATATTTGAAGTGATAAATAGCTTTCAGAAGTGAAGGAAAAAAACTGGCAATTTTCCAAAGTAAAAACTACAAAATGTAATTGTGTGTGAAAACAGTAATTTCAAACAATGAAATCTCATGAAAGGTCAAAATTCTCTCCATAGAAATTCCCGTGTAATTCAGCTTTGCACTTACCTTTGAAAAGAACAATAAAGCTCTAACTGTAGCCTTCCATCTTTACCAGAGTGCAAATCACAGATATGACAAATCAGCAGTTTCAGCAGCAGCAGTTACAGAATCTCTTCCTCCACTAAAGCCATCTCACACCTTATCACAACAAAGCTCTATACTTTCCATTTCAAACTGTCTTAATTTGTCTAAAGTGCAGTTCCTATTTCTTATCCCTTCACTTTTTGAACTTAATGCTTAAGCAAAGTCTGTAAAGTAAATTTATAATCTCATATCTCAAAAGCCTGTAAGATGCATACTGAGTATTTTCATGGTAATTTTGCATTCCTCATAAAATGTCTAACAGAAGTGCATTCACAGAGGATACACTTTAAAATCAGAATAAGGAAACATAACCAAATATCCAGTGATACGATTTTTAGTAATATGAGCTTCAATGGTCTCAGTTCAGCACTGTAGTAAATGATAGTACAAAGGTAATACACTACATACATTTGAAATAGTCATTAATAAATCAATGACTATGAAGATGTTTATGTCACCATTTTATTTAATTTTCACAGTGAACACACTCATGTTTAGCCAGCAATAATGTGCAGCTGTACTCAATAGGATTCCTAATATAACTGCCATATAGAGTCGTTACTCTTAAAAGAAAGTACCATGCACAATAGTCTGTTTGTTAAGCACATTCTTGGGCAAACAAAAACTGAGCTTAAGTGGAAGATCAATCCTAAATCTCATGTACCACTAACATCCCATTTAAGCTCCTCTTTCTGTAACCAGCATCTCACTTAGAGAAAGAAGAAAAGTTCTTTGTAATCTTTCCCAAGAGAGGCCTCTTCTGAAGAAAATCAGAGCATACAAGTAAATACATTTTACATGTGTTCAGAAGAATACAAAGAATATAAAGTCAAACAAAATGGAAAGCAAAATGATGCTGATGAAATCTGGATATGTTTCAATAAGTATGTAGATATGATTTGGGGATATAAAAGATGAAAGGTAAAAAGGGATGAGAAAAATGAACTAATACATACTGACTCTCCATACTGTTACATCATTTAAAATCTTCTTTATTTGCTTGTTAAACCACACTGCTTCAGAGAAATTCTAGAATTCATTATTCACTGATGTATCTTTTAATACGCACATCATAAAATTAAACTTAATGGAAACTTTTTCTTAAAATTTCATACATATGTCTTTTATTTAAAATCTTAAAGTGTTTTACAGTGGACAATAGCAAGTGTGTTTTTTTTTTTTTTTTTAAAAAAAAGGCAAGGGTCCTTTTAAAAAAAAAAAAAACATGAAAAGCCAAAGGATAGGTGGCTGAAGTGATTTGTCCAATGACAAATAAGGAATTAAATGCACAAAGTGGTTTATAGAAGTCTCTTGCTGAAAATCTAAGTCCAATTCAGAAAAAGAAAATTAGATTATATCCCTGCTCTGACAGAGTTTCCTTGCTCATTTGTTACCTCTAAACGATTCCTAATTAGTCTGATTCTCCTCTGAGGTTAAAGGTTCTGAAAAGCAAATCCAGTAAGAGGATATTTATGTTCCCTGTACTACACTTTTAATGCTTTGTCCAGATCAGTTGAATATATGACAAGCTGTTTGATATCTCCAGCTCAGTATACTACAAAAACTGTTCAATATTGCCAGATAGGTATTCATTTTCCTCAGTTTTTCATTAATCTCTCTGTTATTCAAGCTACTAACTCTATCTTTCAATCACTTCACAGTATACATGGAAGATATCTTTTAGTGAAGAAGTAGCTTGCCCACTGTCTCTATATAGTGTGTTAGATATGTCCCCATTTGCAAAGTGAGCCTTAAGTTTCTTCCAAACTATTTTTTCTTGAGCATTCTCCAAAAAAACCTAACTCCTAGAAATCAGAATGTTAAAAATTGGCTTGTTTCATTCATAAAAAGTGAACAGTGTTTTGACCTCTAGGAGGGATAAGTTACAATTACAGAACAGCGCAAGATCACATTCTGTTATCAGTATGCTATGATTTTCAGAGTTGTAGAAGTAATATGTGTCTGACGTGAAGTATTATCTGTCTGATGATAACAGATCTTAAATCTGATGGAAATACTGCTACCTCATTTTAAATAAAATTCCACCTGCAAATACATCTAATATGTCCCTTCCTTTCCCTACTTCCAAGGGAAGTAACCTTGTTCATTGTAATCATACTGGACCCAGTATATTGCTTTAGTGTCTGCAGCATCTAAGCCTTTTCAGTGCTTTGTGAACTTCTATGAGCTTCCCATTAGAAATGTAAAGGTACTGAAGCACTTTGGTAGACCAGTGTCTTGTTTTAGAGTCATCCCTAGTTCAGCTTTGCTACTTTCCCATAGAATTTCTAATCCTTATATTTAGGGCTTAAGTCACAATAATATATCCATTAGTCACCTGGATGAACTAAGTACTGTCCTGCTTATGATGATATCTCATGGATTATGAATAGACCACATAGTTATCTTGCATCCTATTCTTGCTAAAATTGTTTCATAGCAGGAGCACAGCTAGGAACTCTTGTTACACCTGAGCATCTCTGTTTTAACCAACCTTCTACTAAGAGTTTGATATCAGTCCCACTTTTAGCCTCACTCAGAGGTTCACATGGTCACTCTGTCTATCACTAAAACAACTGGCAAAATACATAGCAATCTTTTGGATCTGCAGAATTTGCAACACAGACTTCCTTTTCACCCTTTCAACCTTATTCTCAGTTGCCACTTGGGCATTTGTCTGAGGGCTTTTTTGGTGTCTTGTAGAGATCACAAATTTGGTGGTGATTTTTTTTTTCCTTGCATGGGTGTCTTCCTTTCTGCTTTTTGCTTTTCCCAGGGTGCCATTAGACAAGCATCAACTGCTGTTCAGCGTGTTGTCAACTTGTCTGTCTAGCCTTCTGCATTCCTTTACATTTAAGATATCTCTGCGCTCATTCTTTCCTGTTGGACATGGCATGCTTTGACCCTTTTCGTGAATATTTCTATATTCTTCCTCTAGCCCTAGATCTCGTTCTCTCAGCGGTTTCATCAGTAAGCCAAAATCCAGTGCCTCAATTGAAATATCCAGTTTTCTTTTCACATAGACTTTTATGTCCTGCCTTCTTGCCTCTAGGGTAAAAAAGGTAAGAAAAAAAACAAAGACCAGTGTTCTCTGTACAGTCTCACATTTTCTGAGGCCCACAGAATGCTTCAGGTGACTTTTCTCAGCTGCTCCGTTATCAGTCCTGAAAACAACTCCTTACCAGCCAGTTCGTTCCTGTTCTATGGTAAATAGTAAATGAGTACTCTGCTCTTGTTTCCATTATTCTGCTGTTCATGATATGTTTCTTTGCTAGACAATACAATATTTTTACAGGCCTGAGTTATTCCTTAATGCCTATTTGCTCTGTTTATTACGTCTGTTTCATTTACCTGTTACTTACATTCTTCTGGTTGTGAATCTCAAGTTCAAGTAGTGCAGACTGAATGACAACAAAAAAGGTTTCCACACTTACAAAACCAAATTAACAAGAAAGAAAACATTCAAGATGTATTCTAACAAAAAAATTACAATCTACTAGCTCTATTATATACTGAACAAAGAGTTTAATTCAAGGATACAGTCTCTCCATATAACAAAGATTTGATAAAAAGTAGTGAAAATAAAAAGAAAATTTTGTGAAATTATAAAGCAATAATTATAGAACTTAAGTTCTACTACAAAGTTTCTGGAGGTTTTCAATTTCGAGGAAAAATTTAAGAAAAATAATATTTAGTTTTGCTTTTTCCATGCCTTCCATTCTTTCTTACCTTTTCATACATTGGATAAAGAACACAAAGGAGACAGAAAGGTTCTTTTGGAGTGGAAAAAAAATATATACTTTTTTAAAAAAAATCACTGATTTTAATTAAAATGTTAATAAAAATACATTCTAATAAAAGTCTACTGCATCAAAGAGTGATCATTTTTGACAGTAAGTTTCGATAAAAATTCTGCATCACATTGCAATATTGAGTGTCAACAGGAGTGTAACAGGACCAAAACCAGTCAAATGCATTTTCGTGGCTAAATGGTAGTTTCAATTTCTTCCCTTTGTCTTCTTTCAATATAACGTTTAACTACAAAAATTTTGTTAATTATTATTATGTACTTCAAAGCTCCAGTAGACTCAAATGAAAGGCTCTGAGATACTTTATGAAAATTGTGAGTCAGCTGCAGCAACTTAAACATGTAAAATCTCTCCCTCCTAATCTCTGACAATAGTTTTGTACTGAGATGTGCACCTGAATCCTGGGCGTTCAGTTCCTTCCATCAAACTTTAGCCACCTAAGGGAACTGTTTTGGAAATGTACTTACCCCATGCTATTTCCAGAGTCCACAGACACATACTGACACTACTAGAATGTGACTCAATCCTTTGAAAACATGAAGTGTCTCTAAACTGACTATAGGAGAAATAAAATTTCCTAAACTAGGCCTATATCCCCTACAAATACCTAACTGGAGACTGAATTCAGTATTAAAAGTAACATCATCTATATCATGGAGAAGGCCCAAAAATTTGAACCTCCCAAACTATCTTATTTTATTTATAAAATACGTGTTAGCACAATGTTCCAAACTTCAAGCCTGTCCAACATTCTCTAGGTGAGCCTGCTTGAGCAGGGGGGTTGGTCTAGATGATCTCCAGAGCTCCCTCCCAACCTCGGCCATTCTGTGATTCTGTGATTCAGTATTTGCACATAGCTATGTTACACCACTGCTGATTCAAAGTTAGGACACTGCACTAAATAGGTTTGTTCTTTACATGCTCTGAGTTGCAAAGCTATAATAAGAAGTGGCAGTTTCTCAGGATAAAATATTTAACGTTACTTAATTAACATGTGAAATTCACACCTCAATCAAATCCCGTTTTACTGCTCCAGAAGTCTCTAGTACCACATGTATAAAACAAGATGACTCACAAAAAATTCAAATCCTTTCTGTAATATTTATGTCCCTATATAAAGCTTTTATACAAATAGATTTCTAGAGCAGCAGAAAATGGCATAAAGAATTCCTTATAATTTGGACTGTTGAAATATTAGTAAGTGCTTTTTCCTAAAATCCTTTCTGTTACATTTTCTGTTTTATAAAAAAACCTCCATTGTTTTGTTGTTCAAGAGTAGACAGAAAATTTATTTTAAAAACTCATTACTTTCTCCAGCAAATTTGAATTTCGTGCCATGTTTTTAGTACTTCTAGCTTGACTTGATTTTCTTGATCGGTGAGGAAAGTTAGCTCCTCCAAAAAAATCCATACATGATCTTATTTATTAAAGATAAACTGATTTACAAACCACTGTGAAAAAACACCATACAAAATGACATATGTCAGCCAAGATGTTTATAAGGAAACAACCAATGTTTTATGGTTTCCAGAGATAAAGGCTCTCTTCCCAGTTCTGTCACAAACTTCTTGCATTACCTTGGACAACACAGATAAACTGTGCCTCAGCTCCTTATCTACAAAAAAGAGAAAAAACTTCTCTGTTTTCTTGGGCTCTTAGGTGAGAAAGGTCATTAGCCTTGGTGCTACAAAGTACTATAAAGTTAACACTGCAGGAAGTCTTAAGAACTTATTTTCACACAGATAAATTGATATTCAAGGTTTCCTAGAGGGAGTGAAGCATATTTCCATTTAGAAAAATATCAGGATAGCTCTCAGAAGAACATGGTCAAGAGGAAAAACTGAAAGATCAATCTCAATCAAAGCCATTTAACATTGCCAGCAATGAATGACACACTTTAAAAGATCTCTACAAGCAGTCTTAAAAAGACTATTACACCTGTAAAACCTGCCCTTGAGAATAAAGAAGGAGTCTTTAGCATGTCTATGAAAAAATATCATTTCCAGTCATGGTCAGCTATTCTGTATAGCAATGTGATATTCATTCTCCACAGTTTAAAAAACTGCTACATGCACAGTGGATGCTGTGATATACCACGGAACATTGGATGTGCCTGAACACATGGAGTGTGTTTTTCAAAAATGATGAATTGCTCCAGCTTACACTGACCACAAGTGCAATTAATTATCCAGATCTACAATTTCATTTCTGGTCCTGGCATAACTGTCTTTCCTAATACAATATGGCAATAGACACATACACAAACACACACACTTGCAGCACCTCCATTTTTACTCTTATCTTTTGACAGCAGTATATTATTTTTTCAGCATATTTACATGCTTTTCTAAGCCTGGAATATTATTTTATTATCCCCAAGAAACAGGGCAATCTTAGATTTAGTCCACTGATGCTCTTGTATGAAACGTGCTTATAGTAAGTTACATAAATAATTTCAAAATCTTTTCTGTAACATTCCCAGGTGCATTCTCTACTTGGGCAGCACATGATCTTGATTTTCCAATAAAAATATTATTTTACAGTTGTGTAATGCAGTTTCTTTTCAAGAGGGCTTGTAGTTCTGCAGCAAGGTGACCAAAACATATATGAGACTTAAAACAAAGATTTTGGAATAGTTCATGCCATTTAAACCTGAACTTTTATCAGAGACAAGATAAGGCAAAACCACCAAAACCATCCTTTTGCATACCCTTAAAATGTGCTTCTCAGTGGGTTCTCCTCACTACCTGTTGCATAGTTGGATATGTTTACTAATTTCTGCCTGTGGAGTCATAGCCTCACCTCTTTTTGGAATGGTACTATGAACTGCAACATATGATAGGCTTAATAACAACATAAGATTAGATAGCATTCACATTTGATTTTTATAGAGGAAAGAACCAACACACTGAAAAATTTTAAGTCAAAGTTATAAGAAACAATGAATAATAATGTTCACTGCACAGAGACACACTAGTATATGATTTTTTTCTGAAAGATGTTGATGTTATTTCATATGTTCAATGTACAGCTCCTATTTCCTTTAGTTGTACCCGCAAGAACATGTTCCAGCTGCAAATCAAACCTCAGGTATCCAAATTAAGAGTTCAGTTAATCAGTGATGTGCAAAAAACAGTTGTGAACATTTTGATTCCAGTGCCTTGGTCAACATTACACAGGGTATCTGCCAAAGTGCTAGGCAAAGCATCTCATTCTATATTTCTATATGATAGCATTGTATTTTCTTAATTATGAGCCAATATTTTTCTTCTTCCAGTTTCCGGCCTTCTACTATGCGCTCTTCCCAATTTCTGCAACAAGAAACTTCTAACTTGTGCTTTTATGCAATTTTCTGCTTATTAACAAACAAAAACACATAAATAGATCAAAAAGAACTGTTACAGGAACCTTCTTGATATTTATTGACCTGTGCAATCAGCACAAGTCTTCATTTGTATTAAGAGCATCAGGAACAGACTTGTACATTCTATATGAATAGACTGATATGGACTAGGAGAATAAAGGCAGAAGGTAGGAAAGACATTTACTTGACTGCTTTTCCTAGACAGAAGAGAAATAAAGTGTCAGGAGGCCCACACTCATTTTGGACTGTGGATAAATGAGTGCTCAAGCACTTACAGATTATTCTTACTCTCTCCCCTTCTAACACATCCCTACTCTACTCTGCTCCCACTCATTCTGATTCCAGTCCCAACTCACTTCTCCATTTCTTCAGCTACCTAAAGTTAGCACTTTCCTATTTGTCTGGTATGCTATATACAAACAATAGAAATAATTTCTAATTCTAATTCTTCCTATCTTCTTTCTCTCACTTTTAATGCTCAGAAGCAAACAGAAGGAATTATAATAAAAAATATTCCCACCTTTTGCAATCTTCTAATAGAACATGACTGGATGTGTTGGTCCAATCAGTGCAGTGATTAATCCAAGAAGAGCACATGCCCTGTGAACACCTACAGTGAGTGTACCTTCTGCTTTCTACCAAGCTTTTGCAGGCTAAAAATTTGATGTTTCGACAGATCAGATTTTAATGGAAATGATAAAAGCCTTGTCTTGTATACAGAAACAAACACTTCTACTGAATTTCAATATCTGACCTAAAACCTAAAGAATTTAGAAATGCAACCATTTATAAGACTGTATTGAACACAGGCAAACAGCTGCACAGCTGTATACTCAGAAATGCTGGAGCCATTTGAAACAAAGCATAATAATAAGAAGAAAGCAAGCCTAAAATAAATGTCCAAAGTAAAAAATTATGAATAACTACACTCAAATTTGCCAAAATCATAAAAAGTTGTGAAGGTATTACTAGAATGGATTATGTTGGGAAATATAAGTTATTTGTACCTGTGTCAATAATTCACACATTTATTAACATCAGTGTGCAAAAATACATGCATCTGAACTCTTAAGGAAGACAGAATGTTAAAGGAAGCCAAAGAAAAGGGAAACAATTGTGGCTGATAGAAAAGCAATTTGCTAGTGTTTGTTTCAGGCCTTTGAGAGGAAGATTTACAGTCTGGAAAACTTCCAAAACCACTGAGCAAACACCACTGGTGGCAAAAAGTATTTTATTTTACCAGTACTTGGTGCACTATCATCAAAAGTGTCTCTGAAGTGACAAGATCATTTATGTGCTGTACTTCCCAGCTGCATTACTGGAATGCTGTCTGTAGAGGATTATGCCTTCAGATCTCTGGAAAGCTACAGATAGCACAGACTGAAAAGAAAAACATTACTTTACAACTCTCAAGTATGAATTCTGGTTGCATTGTATAGCAATTGATAAAGCACTGCATATCTATGAAAATGATCAGGAAAACTGCTGATCTTTTTTTTCCAAAATGAAAAGGAAACAATCTTGACTCTCTATTCCTATGCAAGAACTACAAGCGATCAAACAAAATTGCCTTCAGAATAAGCCAAAGGCAGTATTCTTCATAAAATCCATAGATAAGCTATGAAATGTTGCAACACAATACTACAGATGCTAAAACATACATAGATTTGTGAAACAAACGAACAAATTAATAGAAGAAAAATCTATAGTGGGTCACAAAGTGCAGATAATTTATTGAATCTCAAAGTGATGGAAACTGGGGGAGAATTTTGAAAAAGTATTACCATATATTTTTGTCTTGTTCTTCTATTCTTCTCTGGGCATCTGATTTTGGCAGCTTCTGAAGACAGCATTCAAGCTAGATGGACTTTTGGTCTGACTTAATACAGTCATTCTTATGTTCACAGTAGCACAGTGGGACCCAGAAGGATCCCTGTATTCTCTTGCTACAGATTTTCATCATCTGCTCCCTATATCCCATGTACCTTGGAGTATAGTATATGCATCCTGTAGCTGCCAACTATAGACAGATTTGGTGCTAGGATCACAGAATTACAGGAGCTGGCAACTCCTGCCTCACGAGAAACTGTCCATTTCTCTGTTTCTTTAGGATGCAAAACTCTGTGGGAGAACACAAAGTCCTCTCTACTCCATTCCAGTGAAGTGACCTAAAAAGGCCACATGGGAAAGGCCTTCAAGTTGGAAAATAAAGAGGTAAAGAGTAGGAAGGCATGCTGAGGGAGGCAGAGAGTGAGTAAAAAAAAGAAATCAAAGGACATAATTAAATATAATGTTTACTGATTCTATGGAAATAACGAACGAGCGCATGACAGAAACAGTTTCTTCGACTGTGAATGTTTCCTCATTTGACACACCACAATCCTGAAAAATATTTCGTCTCCCTAAAAAATCATTTTGCTACTGCTATTTTTGCAACTGATCAGTGTCAGTATTTCATATACACAGATCACCTCTGCCCTCTTTTCACTGCATTAAATGAATGCAAGGGCACAAAAGAAAGCCAATATTTTCCTGATTTAAAAAGATTTTTCTTGATTAAATTCTGTATTGGATGTACATAACTAGCCTCTCAATGTCTATAGAAAAAAAGATACCCCTCTACACACAGATACTGCTTCAGAGTTTCTGTTCAAAGCTGTTCATTCTCTGAATGCATACCAGTGTGGAAGGTTCTAGAAGATAAACCTGGCACCATGAAAGAAATGTCAGAACAATTTTTATCAGTGTTTTCTGCTAAGAACAAATAAAGGCTCTGCAATAGTTCACCATATGTTTAGTTAGGAAAAAATAGTCATTTTCCTGTATGCCTTGCATTCATTCTCTTGAGTCTTTTCTGTATTATTTGCAGTATGGCATCTTACACAGGACAAGGTAGTATGTGATGAGAGCCACTAGAAGAAAATGTGAACTGTTCAGCTGAGTTACTGCAAAACTCAAAGTTAAATGTGGGTAAAGGGAATGCTGTTATCATGGAGAAGAAATAAATTCTACTGCTGAAATTTATAGTTGTGGCATTCATGCATCTGTTAGCTATTTGTTTTTACAGTACCTTAAAGTAGTGTGCATTAAAAAAAAATCTTTTTTAGACATGTTAATGTGGGACTCCAAGTAAATGCATCTTATACAGATTAAAATGGGCTAAGAGCTCCTGTGGTGTCATCCTCAAACAGATTAAAGGGCTCACTCCAATTATTCATACATTTAGCCCTTTCACTCCCCCGAACATTGCAGGGCATAAATCAACACATACAACACTTAATTTCTATGTTTTTGCCAAGAAGGGAGATTATCCAGGGAATCAGTACTGGTTCTCCCACTCAACAATCATTGTAACTTTTCTAATCAGAAAAAAATAGCTAAAAGACTGCATCCATTTGAAAAAACTGCTGCAATAACCAGTGGGTAAAAAGTTCAGCAACTTTTTCTGTACTGCAGAATAAAAAAGTTCTGTGTGTTACTTTCAATTTCATAGTCGTTGCAGTATGATGCAAAAGTGAACACTGCTTGCCAGTTCCAGACTCTTGCATAGATTTCATTGTAAAAAGTGCAGAAACATCAATATTCACTGCTATTTTTGAAAGTGTTTTACAATACAGATTTATTAAAAATGATTGTAGTGCCTCTCTGAGAACTCCATATCAATGTAAGTCAGCTTATTGTGTTGTTTTACTTGTCATTCAAGCTACTATTTTTTTCTCCACTGCTTAACAGCATCAGCTATTGGCTGATCAAAGCAACTAAAATAACAGAGAATCACAGGGACGGTTAAAAGAAAGAAAAACAAAGCTGAAATATTTCTGTCAGCAGGGAGATGCATAGCAGCCCCAGGAATGCTTCTGATTTTTTTTTCCCGCAAGAACGCATTATTGAATTAATATGGAATGAATGAATGAATCAACGACAGCACTTGTCCCTTACTCCCTTACATGCTCACAGCTCATCTGTGAAACTAGTTCAAATATTTATTCTCAAAACTCAACAACTAGATTCCTAAAGCTAATAATTCATAGTAGCCAATTTTCTTAGCTATTGGTTATCCGCTGTAAAACACTGAGAGATGAAAAAACAAAGATTCAGAAAGGCACTTCTCAGAATATAAATAAATTTTTTATGAGCTTAGTAGTACATGAGACTGTGCTATGTTATTCCATTTTCAGTGGCATTTTCCCTTTCACTTTTTACTGAACAGCAGTATCAGCAGTTCATTACATATTCCGAAGCTGTCCCCTCCTTTGCCATGCTCATAACTAAATATCAGCATTACTTAAAAAGATGGTCTCTTATATTAGTGTTTTTTTATCTTTAAAAGCTCTGATGTCTACTTTTTCTAGAAAATGTTACAGAGAATCTCGAAATTATTGCTTTTCAGCATTCAGGTGTTGTATTATTTGTGTCTCAATATTGTAGGTATAAATGTTCATGGCTCTTCCACTAAGTTAGAAAGCTGCCATATTAAAAGGCAACTTTACCTCCCAGCTGACAGTAGAGAAGGACCAAGAGGAAAGACTCATTTATTCCATCTCCATTCCTTCTTTCGGTAAATTTGGCTGTGTGTGAGGTATCTGGGCTTTCATGAGTTTTACTCCTTCTAGCATAGTTAGGCAACGTGTATGAAAGGGCATCAGCCTAACCAATGTAACCCTGCCTACAGACTTGCACTTTTATCTCTGTAACTCATTTCTTATGCCAGGATGATTTTAGTGTAGTGGCACGCAGCTCAGCTTTACCAGTACGTCTATGGCCACATCAGGCATGTCTGCCATATCTCCATAGTGGTAAAGTACTTTAGTGATTCAGACTGCCAGTGGAAGAAAAATCTAGGCAAAGATATAAATATCAACAGGAACACATCAACAAGCATATATCCACTAGGATAATCCCAATTCTAACTAATAAACATATATCAGGAAAGCTGATCATTGTCCCTGAGATACATGCTCTGCATTCTAACAAGAAAATCAGTTGAGCATACACTTCAACAGAGCCTGGAAAGTTATATGTGGTTCAAAGTTTTTTGGAGGAATGATACTTTTTAATTAATAAAATGTGGAAGATACACAGTATTTAGTCACAACCTGATGAGAAACATCAAGAGAAAATTTTGTTTTGGACTGCATTGTACTTTGCTGAAACAAACAGCTATAGCAGACAGACCTTATTATTAATAAATATAAGGAATGGCTAACCCTCCACAGCAGAAACGCATCCTCATACAAAACAAAGTATATACAAGTCATATGCAGGCAGGGAGGGTTTCACTGCATGCAGCCTGGAGGTACTAGTCTCCAAGAGAAACCGCAAAGTTGAGGCATAAGCAGCATATATTGCCAACGACATAACCCTCGGAATTTCCAGGAATCTAATCCCGAGAAAAGCCTAAAGACTGCTTTAGGCTGAGAACTAGGTAAAAAGGGATTGGAACAGTGAACCAGCTCCTGCTGTTTGATTCTGCTATGTTCAGCAAAATAAATTATTTTAAATATACAAATTGCAAAAACAAATATCCAACTCCAACATTAACTTCTTTTTGCAGGAGAAGCAACCTGGGCAACCTTGACTCTTACCTTTTTCAGTCAAAAAGGAATATATGAGAAACATTATTCTAAAAAAAATCAAAATATTTCCTATAGTCTATCATTTCCTCCACATATAAGCTATTCATATTAAGTATCAGAACAATAGCTAATGTTATTATCAAATTAATTTAAGATGTCATTTGTTTTAAACAACAGAATATCAGAACTGCAAAAAAGTGGCATAGGTCTCTGCAGTCTGTCAGGTAGGAGTAGTTAATCTCAAAACCAGCTCAAGATATTTTCCCCTGGTGAGAAACAATAAGCTTCCACTATGTACTTCTCTGTAATTCATGCAATTTACTATCAGATAGATATAAATCCTGCTGTACAGATTATGGAAGAATAATCAATCAGGCACTATTCTAACAGACTCTTCTCTAGTATTATGTAATATTAAATCTATCACTTTAGCCAGAAGAGATTCTAGAACTTGCAAGCTTCAGAAGCCAGCATTCTCTTCTGACTTGATCTATAAAATCAGCCATCAAGACTTGGTAGGGCTTTTGAACACTTTAGCCAACCATCATTTGTCAAAAGTTAACAGGTACATTTATATCTTACTTTCTGTTCAGTTTATGTACCACACATGAATGAACCCTAGGTATCTAATATCCTGTTCTTTTCTTTCTTCAGAACTGTACTTCATTCTGTGCCAAGTATGAACATGTTCAATTAATGATATGCTAGTCATTCCTTTCCTTTACTCTGATTGCTCAGTATACAACCCCTTACCATATTTATATATTGACTGTATAAAATCTTACCTCATTTGTTATTTCACCTGCTGTGACTATATTCCTAATTTCTAGGGTGTTCACCACTACAATATCAAAGGCATCAATGCATTTATCTTTACAACATCTTTGTGAGGTAAAAGGATGGTTTTATTCCCATTTTACACATGGGAAACTGAAGCAAAAAAATTATGCATCTTTATAGCTACTTAGTTACAGTTCCTATTTGGAGAGGCCCATGAGGCCTAATTTTTTTAGCATATGTAGTGTGTATTTACTTCATATAATCAAAACATAGCTCCCAGTGGCTTTCATTACAGCAGCTTGCCCAGAATCTCTTAAGAACTCTGCAGGAGACTTGTGGATAGCTTGTGGATTTTCCTGGAAGGCATTCAACTGTCTTCAACAAGACACAATCCTTCACTGTGTATTTCCCTGCCACAGTCATTATGAATTTTCCCAAAGGTGAGGGCAGGTATGAACAACAGCCTCTTTCACTTCATGATCCCTCAATACATGCCATAATATACAGAGCGAATCCCTCCTAAAAAAAAGGACTTGATTACGTAATCAAAGGCTGTATCATTATGCATATTCAGAAAATGCGAGGAGACAACCAAGGCTGTACATTCTTAATTGTAGCATTACCTAACATGTGAAGATACCTTTTACAACCTCGTTAATATTTTAAGGTAACTTTGTATGTATAACTTGTTTGTTTTGTTAAACAAAAACCGAACAATAATCTTCAGGATATCATCTCTTCTTGTTTATTATCACCCAAAAGTCATTAACACAGTTAGAATCTTCAGACTTACTATATAAGCTCTCTGACACTTAGGCTCAAAGGATGATGCATATTAGCAGTAAAGCATCATCCTCTGACTGGGCCAGCAGTAGATAAACACAGATGCTAGCAAGAGAACTCTAGTAATGGGGTCACTGAGAAAAAAAAGAGTGAGGCTTCCTGCTTTCAGGTCTGATTTCAGCTAGATTTGGATCCACAGAACACAGCAATGACTCTGAGGAGATGGAAATACTTTACACTGCATATTTAACACTAATACTTTATATTTAAAGAGGCTTCTGGAGACTTTCCCTCACAGAACTCTAATCAGCCACTAGTGCATGTATGTAAACCATGTTTTTTGACAGGTTTACAATTTGATCAGCTTTGAGTTCATTTTTATAGCAAGGACAAAGGAGATGCATTTGAAATTTGGCCTGTGCTGCTCCAAAGCAGTAATCTTGTGATCACCAGAGTTTAGCAAAGAAAAAGTCAGCAGAACTTTATTTTACCGAGTATACTCCTATCCCTACCTTCTTTCTCTGAAACAGATGAGGTTTTCTGATGCAAAATAAAAGACAGCCTCAAATCAATACAAGTCTGAGAAAAATTCAGCCTAAACAATTAAAGCATAGCAAAACATGACAACTAGGTTTTATCTTTATCATGGTAATCTGAAGTTACTTAATAACAGAACTAGAATTCATAAATTTCATCCCAGAGTTTATCCTACAGAACAAAATAAATGCATTATTAAATAACTCATGAACATCGCATAATAGTTAAGAATAGAAACATACTTTGCTTTCCTTTCTCTTGGTGTGGTGAGAAGCATACCCTTGTGGTGGTGTCATTTTCAGTTTTGTTTTGGAATTGAGAGCACTTGAGGAATTCTGGCCAAGAAGCATTTACCATCCCCAAGACTGGTTCACACCCTTCTTTTGCTGCCTCACAAAATGTCCTGCAGGGCAGGAGACCTCGACTGGAGAAAAGAGACAGAGAACAAAAAGATACCAAGGATTATTATCCTAACGGGTTGTGAAAACTTTTAAAAAGAGAAAAAAATAATTAAATTAAATTAATTATCAGTGAAGATTTTTATGTTTTACAAAGCTGCACCAGAAAAGATAATCTAGAGCCAAGTCTTCATTATTCACTTAAGGTGCTACCAGGTCCAGCTTTCAGGCCAAATTTAAGCCCAAATCGGGCTCAAAGCGGCTTTTGATTTCAACTCTATGCAAGCTGATGCTGAGATTCCATCAACAGCTAAATGAATGTTATGATGTAGTGACCCAGGACAGGAGAAAGCTTGCTCCCTTATCCTCTCTCCTCTGCCCCACAATTGTGCAGCCCTCTGACTTTTGCCAGATGCTTTCATGAGGTGATGAAAAATGTCACTAACCTGGAAGAAAACTTTGTAGGTTTTTGATTGGGTAAGTTTTCTGGCAACTTAAGTGAGCTGAACATGCTCATGGAGGGAACTAACAATCACCAGAGGTAAGCTGTAGTAAACCACAGCACCACATCATCTCATATTTAGCATTTATGGGCTGTTATACTGAATTCCCCTGAGAAGTCAAAACATACTCAGTGCCAGGAAATAGACCAAATGCAATAAATACCAGAACATGATGCGAATTGTACTGAAAAAAAAGAGCAAGATGAAATAGTAATTTTTAAAGTATCACAAGTTCAAAGGAAGCATACTTGTCCAAAGAGTTCAAAGAGTCCTTAGGCAGGTTAGGTGATATGTGGAATTGTAATTCAGGATAGATTACTACAGCATAATATCCACAGGAAGGAATAATTGAAAGTCCACATGCACAGTGCTCTGCTTTACTGCCAGCTTACACCTTCCATCTGAAAACCATTTTGGTAGAGCAGAGGAAAAGCTCTTGCACAATCAACATAAGTCTTAGCTATAAAGAAGTACTGTTCAACATGTTTACTGCAAGGATCAGCACCATCCGTGGGAACACTTCTCTCTGTTTACTGGACAGAGCTCTCAACTGGACTAATATAAGCTATTACTGGAGCATAATGGAGCTTACTGACACTTGCTCTCAGTAAGCAAATGTAATTGTATCTGAGAGTACCATGGCACAAATGAATACCAGAGCCCAAATAAGACCCATTGCTGGCCAATGCAATGCTCTTCTCAATCATCAAGTGTTAAGTCAAAAAGATCCACTGCTAGAGAACAGCAGTACCAATGGGGCTACCTGGTGCCATCTAATAACCGAAACCTCTTCACACTGAATAAACTCCAGCTCCAACTTGCCAGCCTGATAGCCTTACATAACCTCTAGAGCTACAAACTCTGTCATACTCATCAAGAAGTTAGGAAGAAAAGATGCCTAGATATGCAGCAGGAAAACCAAAACATCTGAGTGGTCTTTGTCAGGAAACTTTGTCAATATTTTGAATGCAGCAACAGAAAGATCTAAAAATGGACAAAATGATCTCTCATATACAAATCATTATTTTTTCTATACATGGATTCATTCATGGAATTTACTTTAGTGCTCTTTGCATGTCTTAAAATATTCTAAAACAATATTAGCAAAAGATTGGGAAGCTAAAGTGCATTCATAATTTATAAATTAAACCAAATTTATGAATTATGACAAAAAATAGAAGTCAAAAATAGAATATACATATTCTAACTAGAATAGATATCATTCATGTTTAAAACACTTCAAGTTTCTTAGGCCTAATTAAGTTCAAGGCACATTTTCATAATAACATAATGAAAAATATACCTCTGGCTCTGACTTGCAAGTAAAATAGTTTTTGTTTGAAAGCATTATTATGTATCACTGGCTTTGTTTTATTCTAAAATACGATACAAATTGTTATTTTTTACTTAGCTTGAAGTCAATGTTTGTCTTTAATTTCTATGCTTAGGGGACAAGAATGATGAATTTCTAAAATAATGTGATGTTTAAAATATGATTAGTATGATAACTTAATATGTATTCATTATACGCTTAATGATACTTCTAGCTTTATAATATGATATTTTATTCTACAGAATCATTTTTTTTAAACAATGAGCACCAAGACGGGGAAGGCATGTCTTGTTTTATGAATTTTCTTATCCAATTTAGAAATAGTTGTGAATGTCCATTGTCTTCAATAATTTCAGAGTCACCTGCTGCTATTATCAACAGCACTGTAAACAAAAGATAATCAGGGAGTTACTTGTATCTAAAAATTATGTTCTTCCAACATAATCATCAGCTGCCAGGACCATTACTACAGATGATTTTCTGATTACAGCCATCAGATTACAGCAAGATTCCATTGAGGAAACAACATAATTGAAGTGAATTTTATCTAAACAAACATTGCACTGACCTGAACGGTTATTTGGCATCATATCTGGACAGGAAATAGAACTGCTAAAAATGGAAAATATCAATCAACTCTCAATGCAAGGAACAGCATGTGCAGGGATCTAGAAATATGTGTAACTGCTAGGTATGGTTCTCTATGGAAACAGTTGATACCTTCAGAAATGCTTGAGAGGACTTCACCTGTACAAGTCCATGGTACCCAACAAGCAGCATCTAAAATGGTCGAAAGAACTGATCAGTGATTTTGTAACCTAATCCCTAGAGTCTTTAAAAGGTCATGGAAATTAGGACAGATTACTGATGAATAGAAAAAGGCCAAGGTAGCAAAAGGTCAGTCTAGATAACCACCACTGCTCAGCCTCACTTCAGACTCTAGAAAAATCATGGAGTGAGTCCTCCTCAAATAAACCTCTGGGCACAAGAAGGCGGTGGTAACTTGGGAACATATCAGCATGGACTTACCAAAGGTAAATTATGGTTGATCAGCCTGATTGCCTTATATAAAAAAATGACTAGATATGTATTACTGGGGCCTTCAACAGTGACCTGGAGGAGCTGACAAAGTGCACTGTCATCAATTTGCAGATGACACCAAATTTGGGTGGGGGAGAGGGTTAATCAACATACTTGATGGTAGGGCTGCCATTCAGAGGAACCTAGACAGGCTGGAGGAATGAGCTGACAAAAATTTTAGAAAATTCAATAAGGACAAATATCACAATCTGCATCTGGGAATGAATAATAACCCTTATAATAATACAGGCTAGATACTGACTGGCTGGCAAGCAGCTCTGCTGAAAAGAATGTGGAGCTTTCAGTAGACAGCAAGCTAGACGTCAGCCAGCAGCATGGTCTGCAGCAAAGATGCCCAATAGTGTCCTGACCTGTATTAACATGCAAACAGCCAGTATATTGAAGAAAAAGTTTGTTAGACTGCATCTGGATACTACATTCAGTTTTGGCTGCTCCAGTCCAGGAAAGACACTGATAAACTGAAGTGAGTTCAGCAGAGGGCCTCCAAGCTGGTCATGGCCTGAAGTACAGGCTGAGGGAGCTGGGCTTGTTTAACCTGGAAAGAGAAGGCTTCAGGGGATCTAATACCAGTGCCTCAGTACCTAGTGGTAGGTTATCAAGAAGACAGAGTCAGGCTCTTCACAGTGGTGCATGGTAGGAGGGCGACAGACAACTGGCATAAGCTGTAACAAGCCATGTTCAGACAGGATATAGGGAAAAACTTTTTAGCCATGAAGTCAGGCAGGTAGTGGAACAGGTTGTCCAGAAGGGTTGGAAGTTTTGAAGACACAACTAGATAAAGCCCTGAGTACATAATAAATGTCGCTCAAATCTGCATCTTGGAGATAACCTTCAACCTGCACTTCATTCTATGTCCTCACATCCAGGCTACATTTAGGTACCATATGTCTCTAACATATGTTTTCTCCTGTACATACAGGATAGATTTTAGATAAAATTTTTAACTCAACTTGTTGCAGTTTGTAACTAAATTACTGAAACACCTTTTTCTTGGGCTCTAGCAAATGCATCATTCATCCCTCTTCAAAAGGCCACAAAAAAGATCCTTTTCTTAGCATATCACTTATATCTTTCTCTATGTATCTGACTCCTAGTTTTACCTTCCCATCCTAAAATTATGCTTAGAATTCCATGTTCAGGCATGAATAAGTGGCCTAGGCAAAAAGTCCAGAGTATGTAACAGCCCCCTTACTTCAGCATTTTATTTACGTTTGCTCACAGTAATAGAGCAAAACACAATACCATTAGCAACTGCATACAGACTACTAGAGGCAGTAGTAGACAGTAGTAGGCAGTACAGATGACAAAGAGAAACTGATCTGTTTTACACACTGAAGGTCCTGGGTTCAAGCCCCAGTGGAACCAGCACCAGGAAATCCTTGGGAAGTTGGACTAGATGATCTCCAGAGGTCCCTTCCAACCTTACTGATTCTGTGATTCTGTGAATACAAAATACTCACTTGCATGAGTCTAAGCATTCTATTTTTAAATAAAATAGCACAAATGTTAATTTTTCATCTTGACCTACTGAGATGATTTATGTTTCCTGAAGTCAGTATGTTTGTTTTTCTCTGTTTAGTAACTAACAAGAAGGATGTGCTGCCAGTCTTCTTACTGACACTCCAGCTGTAACTGCAGCCTCAGAATAGATACTTTTAGAGATACAGTCTCAAGTAATGCTAAGGACTTTTACACAATGTTAAATGCCCTTTAAACACTGCAGTATTGAAGTTATCTTAGATATAAGACAAGGACTTTTATCTCTAAACTTGTCTCTTGCAGCTCCCTAGTTGGCAGCTTCCTTGTTGCCTGGAAATAAGCACTTACACTCTAAAATAGCACTTTTCACCACCAGGCTCTGATGTGTCGAAAGAGAGAAAGATTCAGCACCATAAGGCGCATATCTGGCTGTGTGCAAAACCAAGAACAAATGATCTCTCCTGATGACAGGAAGAGCTGCCACTTACAAGTTCTGCACACTCTTGGCAAACTAAAGGTTTGCTATATGACCTGGAATGTCTCTTCAGAAAAAGATGTTCTAAAACACACTTCTATTTTCTATAGAACCCGTAGTGATATGGAGAGAAACAAAGTATGCAGCAAGAGCTCTGCAGCAGCCATCGCTGTTTATCTCCTGACTGGGGCCTGAGAAACTCCCTAAATGCAGAGGTTTTGACAAGACAAGTTAGACACTTTCACTTAGGGGTTTGGATTTTTTTAGCTTCTCTTTTTAACTAATCTGCTACTACTTCTAAAAAACTTTACAAGCATAATCACATCTGGGCAGATGTAGCCACATGAACAGTCCTATTGACTTAACTGAGTCTCAACACAGAAAATGCCAGAAGAAAAAACATTTTATGAGGCAAGATACTTTAGTTCCAAAATACCTGTAGGAAATAAGATGCCATATAACTAAAATGAAGTACTTTTTTTTTTTTTTTTTTTTTTTTTTTTTTTTTTTTTTTGGTAGAGGTTAGCCATTTAATTTGTTTAGATTGATATGTTTAGAGTTAACATTTCATTCAGCTTTCAGGAAAACATACAGTACTACAAAATTATATTACCATGAAAAAGTATAAGCATAAGTAGTGATGATATTTCCTTATTAATTGTAAACTGTTCCCATTGATCCAATGGAGCACACCTGATGACCTTGAACTGTAAATTGAAGGCAGAGGATTCTGCTGGATTTTTTTTTTTTTAAGAGATAATAGCAGGGTCATTCCTTGGCTTTGACAAGTCTGTGACTGAGATCTACTTGGATCAATGTCAGCTAAACAAACTTATACTGCTCTTATGATTTGTAGAAATGAGACTGACATTTAAAAAAGGGGTGGTGGGGGGGGAACAGTCCTTGAGGACTCTCAGATGAAGCTTTATACAAGTGTGAAATACTCCAATCTGATCTCTATCCTCTTTAATCCACATCTAAATCATTAAATTCAAAGCATCACACCTTCAGCTATAGATGACAGTTCTGCCAAACATTTCTTCTAGCTGATGGAGAAGACAAAGACATAAAGGCAGGTAATAGTAGTATGAGCATGTTAACTTCAGCAAATATAACTACAGCAAAGTTCACTATACAAATCAGGTTTTCAAAAACCTTTCAACCCTTTAATCATTCATTGTAGTGTAAATTTTACACATAATAGTTTAAAAGATATATTAAAATATTATTTTGTAAAGTTATATTTGCACATAACAGTTAAAAAGCTTCTAAACATTTTAGGAGCTCAGTAATTTTTTTCGGTAGATTCATTTGCACAAAAAAATGATTTACTTCTACATGTAAACCACAAGTACAAAAAGTTCACCTCACTTGTTCAGTTTATGCAATTCTCGACTTGAATATTCCAGTACAAGTGTGAATATTTGCATATACACAGTAGTTATAATTTAGAAATTCCTAGGTTTCTAAAAGACAACTGCATAGTGATTAAATAAGCTAAACAGGATTTATAGTCTCTAGAGAAGCTTTCACAAACAAGAAAATATAGGATTATTCACCAATTACTGCAATATTTGGCCCAATTTCAATATGCAGTCATGTGTGCTCCATAAATTAAATATTTCAGGATAATAATCAAGTTTAGTATGGATATATTTGCTTAATCTACTGAAAGATGAAAAGATGATTAAAAATTTCCATCTTGATTAGTCTCTATTTACTGCTACTTAGAGACCAATGATTTTAAAAATAAACTGGCAGTTCTGTGACAATCTTATCACAATTTATTTGGCGCCAAAGGCAGGGACAGAAGGAGTTTATAATGTATTAGGGTGTAATTCTGCTCTTCAGATTATTCATGGAAAAAAACTCCTGCTGAAGATAGAGTCTGATGAAAGAACAGACATGTCAAATTTTTAACTCTGTAGTTGGTTTCTCCATACTGAGAGAATGCAGTTATTTCAGCCGCATATAAATGCCTATCAATGGGAATTGCACCAAATGGTACCAAAAGAAATAAAAATGTTCCTTATAGTTTATTAAAACAGAGTAAATGGAAGAAATACTGTTTTTATTTTTGCATATGGTATCTTCAGATAAACTGAACAGAAGCGTCTTTAGAGAAGCTTCAAAACACTTTTATATCAAATATTCATGGAAGCTCAGACATTGAACACAGTGCACTCTGAAACCACAATGTTAACTGAATTTAAGTTTCCAAAAGATGCTACACAGTGACTGAGAGCAGATGATCTGATCTGTTCTTTGTTCCAAACATCTAAAGTTCACTTAAATTGGAATGCAAATTGCCTGATTATAATGGTATATGTATCCTTATCACTCACTTAAATCAAAAGAATTTTACATTTTTGGGTGGATTCTTTTCAGAAATTTTTGCTTCTATAAAACTGACTTTTTCACTGCAATCATGTTACCATTTACAGGGCTCATCAGTTGACTTCGTAAGTCACTTAAGTGGTTCGTTGTTTTGAGCATTAAAAAATATCTAATATATTACAAGTAGTAGAGAGAGGAAAGATATTTTAGACAATTATTTTCCTCTTACAGCAGAATTTAACAGCTTTTCTAATGAACAATTAATTGTTCAGGTAGATAAGGGGTTTGGCTTTCAAACTCAGCAGCCAATGATGGCACATATCTTTTCTGAAGGCAAGACAAGCATATGCAGCTCTTCATCCCAAATATCTATTTCTGCTTCTATACTGCTTTTAGTTTTGTTACAACATCTATTTGCAGGCTGTAAAAGAAGCCAGGTCAAATAACAGATCCAGCTGAAAAATAACGTAATTAAAAAAAAAAATAGTATTGAGTTTTCTCGTCTGACTTAGTATGCACCCCCAAAAAACAAGTGAATTTACTCCACCAAAGGGGAAAAGACAAAGCAGAAACAAGCTGCCAGAAGTGGTAGAGCTAGAAATTGCTATAGCGTACAAAAGCATAAAACAAAATACACAACTAACCAAGATAACTGCTCGTGTGGCCACACAGCAAACCATATTCAGGTACTGAGTCATGTTGAAAACAACTGGAGTTTTTCACTGGACTATTTTTTTTTAGCCAAATAAGTTTAAGGAGAAACTTAAAGTGGCTCTGCTACCAGAGGAAATATTGATCAAATTACACCCTTGTTATAGAACACCCTGGGGTAATCCACTGTATCATTTATAGACATATGAGCTAGAAATTATTATAGATCCAAAGTCTGACGCAGAAAAAAGGGACTGGTGATACAAACATGAGAAACTGCTGTTGGGGAGGGGACACACTGAACAACCCATGAAACATGCTAAAATTATGGGAAAAAGAAAACAGACTATCCTTTGTGTTTATACAGTCCTGAACTCAAACAAGCTGACACACCAGTTATTGTTAGTTCTAATCATCATTAATACTTTTTGAGATTTTCTAACAATAAAGACTTCCACAAAATGTAAATGTCACAGAAGGAATCTCCAATAGAAGAACAAATACCCACACCCAGTATTAGTTATTTACAATGATAGTTCTCATGAAATCTTTCTCACAATCATAGTACTCCAACATGCAGAGTGGCATTTTAAGAGCTTGAGAGACTAAATACAGTGTCACTTAATAAATGGGTTGTTTGACTCTTCAGTTTCACATCATGAGCTGTAGCAGAATTATGTATTTTTTCTTTCATTATTCACTTTTTTATCTTTATCTTGCTAGTTATCTGGAAAGACTGCAGTTTCTTTTGCCTTCAGAAATGGATTTAAATCTTAAATTTGCTTCTTTACGTAGTAATAAAATCAAGAAATTAAGATCATTTTTTATTTTTTATCATTATTTCACTTGAAAAAAATATAAACTACTGAATCTTTGTAATAACAGTTAGAGAAGGAGTTTGAACTTGTCATCAGTGGAACATTTTGTAGTATCAAATGCAGAGCTGGATGCATCTATGTTTCTGGAGTCCTGCCTTGTTTCTAGTTAAAACGCGTATACTGTTTCCCTGAAGTAACTTTCTATGTATAATTACAAAGATGTGTAATTAATCTCAGAAGGACTACCTAGGACTCACAGCTTGAGACACATCTAACATCTTAAAGGGTAGCAAAAGACTCAAAGGCAATAGCTACAAAAGGCAGCAGCCGTTCACTTCGGTCAAGGTGGTGTGGGGGGGGGTGAAGAATGGCTCCAGCTTAACACAAGGTTGAGGCCTACCATTAATTGGCTGAATTGCTGGTAGATGCTAATTCTTCTTCTGTCCTGCAGGGACTGAATACAAGGACTTACAGCCATACATAAAAGCTAATACATAAAGCTAATCCTCACCTATACACTCAAGAATATTTGAGCTGCTGTCGTGAGGGCTGCAAAGACAGATGAGTCACAAGAGGATTATCCTTTTCAAAAGATTGAATAAAGCCTGTTTTATAAAATCAGAATGGAAGAGAAGGTGGAGATATTGAAAGGACTGCCCGCAGCATGGAAAAGCAAGCAATCTGTTTATTATGAGAACATGAAAGTTTCAGCACCAAATAAGATGAACAAAAATGGACTGGAATCAATTCTATGGGTCCAAATAGATGTCTTACATTTTTTTCTTCTAAAAATTGTAGGTCCAATTAAGACAAGAAATGGACTATTCCTTAACAATCGTCATATCTGACAACAACAGGAAAAAGATAGCTAAAGAATTACACTTGCAAAAGACCTAGAACATATTACTGAGTGTGATATCTAAGTGTAGCATAGATAACAAAGAGCTAGTTACAAATACATAGCAAGCTAATTCTTTAGAGCTATAGTTCAGCAAGGAATCAGTTTAAATAAAAATTATTAAGAATACTGGCACAGTCGTGAGCTGTTTTTGCAACCTTGTACCATCTGACAAAAACTCTTCTAAATAAGTAAAATTTCTGAAAATTCTGTGCCCTAGAATTATCACACAATTGCTGAACATATTATTGATTTCATTCACACTATAGAAATATCTCTTGTAAAACAAGAAGCTCTTGATATACCTGAAAATCCACATTACAAGTTCTTTTGATGTTGGCAAACAAAACTCACACTTGGCAAAGATAAGCTGTCACAGTGAAACAGAAGTCCTCTGAATCTCACAAAGGTGTTTCAACTACAGCACTGCTGCAGAAATTCTGGAATAATAGTGAGTAAAATAGAGACTAAGTGGGCTGCAGAAGCTATGCAAGGGAACTGAGGACTTACATATTGTGCCATTTTAAAACTTAGGCCTCGAGGGCTTAAGACTCAGACTTGCTAGTGTTTCCAAAACCCACCAACCAGTTGTAGGGTTGCCAAACTACAGGATTTCCCATGTAACAAAACTGTGCATTCCATATGTAAAGTATATGGGGCCCACTGATCCAATGGAGCACACCTGATGATCTCAAATTGTAAATTAAAGGCTTTTTATTTTCTTTTTTTTTTTCTCTCTTTGAAAGAGACAATAGCAGGGTCATTCCTTGACTTTAACAAGTCTGTGAATGAGAGCTACTTGAGTTAATGCCAGCTAACCAAACTTATACTGCTCTTATGATTTGTAGAAATGAGACTGACATTTAGAAGGTGGCGGGGGGGGGGGGGAGACAGTCCTTTTGACCACTGGTCAGTCTGAAACATTCTTTGTTTATTAACTCCTGCACGAGACAGTTTATTCATATCTACTGTGGAAGCTTTGTTATAGTAAGATTCTCCCATCTATATCTTTCTGGATGCACAGCTCTCACAACTCTGATAGCATTAATTCTCCCCTAGCCTTTATGGAAATGCAAGGGATTATTGAAAGCTTCTGTGCTACAACTATTCCAATTTACAAAATGAAATAAATCTTATCTTGTAAAAAAAAAAGCATTTTTCCAGCATATAAATTAAATTGTCAAGTAAACATTAACAAAAGACTGTGTTTATTTTATTATCTGATATAAATAATACTTTAATTACTTCAAATTATCATCATTTATTTATGAGTAATATATTGAATGTGTAGGAGATGGTAAGTATGACCTGTTATCCCCACTTAACATACCAGCCTAGAGAGCAGAAACCACAGCTAATAACAGACAACACACACAGCAAAACATTAAGCCAACAGGACTGGAGGCAATCAACCAGTAAATTATGCAGTCATAAAATAACCAGTCCTCCTGATTTCCTTTTCTGCCTCCTTCCCCTGACTCCCATGGGCAGTGTTGTAAAATACGTTTTCAAAGGGACATTCTCATGCCCAGATTGTTCTTAAAAATAATTACCTGCTTGATAACCTTTTAACTCTGGTCTATCTACACTCCTCCCAACACACACTTTGAAAGAAATTTTTTCTGAAATTTGTAAAGTATTCATGGTAGTGCTCTAGATTAGTGGAGCTGGTGAAATAATGCACTCAACTTTTGATTCTGATTGCTATGGCAAAAGCTAGCTTCACGCCCACTGGACCAGATATGATTTTGGCCCATACAGGATGCCATTGTACACTGTATATTGCATTTTCTGCATATTTCTAGGTTTTTTAACCTAGCTTTGGTCTTTTAAAGTAATTTCTTAAGTAATCCCTTCCTTCTGTACATTGAGTTCTTCTCTAGAAACTGTATAGATTGGTAGTTATAAACAGACTCTGTATTGAGGGGAAACAGAGTTCTCTGAGTGGGAGCAAAACTTCTCATTAGCATCTAATTTCTCTGTCCTGCTTTCCCTGTATTTTGTCCCCAATTTTTCATTCCCCTACACTGCATCTGCCATCTACTGGCAAATTAGTGTAAAACAACTTGAGATCAGAGACTCAATTTCAGTCCCTTTTAAGCAAGGGCCTGTACCTGGCTTCAATGCCACCTCCAGCTATTAGGAGTGTCAGTCACACAGATAGTCTTTCTCAGGCTCACCCACACAAGCTGAGCCATGACTTAGATAGAAAAGTTTGCATACTCTGGTTATCACTCCCTTGTCAACTCAGCACATGAACTGTGATTTTTCAGAGACTTGTGAACAAGCCAAAATTTGGCAGGATAACTTCTATGTGTAGCTTTTAGTACAGAAACTAATAATAAGTGCAGAAGTTCCACTAAAGCAAGCACATCTTCTATTCTACCTCCCTTATCTTCCTACCCCCAAGAGCCATGATAAAGAGCATACCACTTATTTAAGCAAACTTCCTGCCAAATGCCAAGTTCCATTGCTCAAATAGGCAGAGATACTAGAAACTCTCAGCAGTTAGAAGAATGCTTTCTCATAAGTGAACCAGCTGTTCTTCCTGTTTTTGCCCAGGACAGATATTAGACATCAGAAAAAAGAAAAAAAAAAAAAAAAAAAAAAAAAAAAAGTAAAAGATCTTCCCCTTCCTCTTCCACCCAAATTATACACATTTGGAAAAGGGATCTTCTAAGAAAATATGTTAATAACTTTAAATAGGCAGTTCAATCAATTCCACATCTTTATCTATACTTTCAGTTTGCACTGTTTGCAGCTACGGGCTTTACATTTCTCACCTTCACATTGTCTCAGCTTGGGTCAAGTAGTAGTCCTCAGTGGGTCCTAAGATGGTGAACAGCACATATTGACTTCAAAATCAGAGTTCTGTGGGACAATTCAATGTATAAGCTTCTCAATAGCACATTTTTCTCCATGATAAGTAACAGTTACACAATACTGATGAAATTATTCATTAAGCACAAAATTATGAGTAATGTAGGCTGCACTGAGAAGGAAGCTACCATAAATATGCAATACTTATTTTAGGTATAACAATTGTGACGTGTAGTTTCTTCTTCTGCAAGTTTCTTCATTTGTTGCTTGAGAATATGACCAATGTCAGACATATGTCCATATCCCTTTCTTTGAAGTCACATGTTTATCAGCTGATTCCTAATTCAATATCTCACTTCATCTCATTAAAAACATATTCTGATGACTGGACAAAGAAGTAAAATTTTCTTCCTTGATCAATAATCTTTAATTAGAACAGGAGATAAGGTTTTACAATTTCTTGTCTTCCTTTAATTCATTTCTCTACACAAGTACTCTGCCACTTTCTGAAGTTGTATATTGTAGATTTTCTTTGTTCATACATATCCATTTATTGCTTACTTAATTTTCATTTGAATTATCTCTAAGCCAATTCATTCTCCTTTTATTTGGACAAAGAATTCAGATATGTTCAGTGCTTTCACTGAAACACTGTTTCAATCATGACATTGTATATGACATTTGTTATAGTGTATAAATATTCCCCAAAATGCATAGGAACTGTTTGTCCTATTTGACAGATATCTTAAGCAGATATCATTGCTACTTCAGATCTCTAAGTTGCACATTACACCTGCCAATCATTCCATTTTCTTGTTGCTGTAAGGCAGTTTGAGTTAGTCCATTATTAATTTCTGGGGGGACTGGAGCCGAAACTGAGTATTTATGTTATGCAGGCAACACTTTGCCAGTTGTTCCTGGTCTTATTTCTCTTACTACATGGCATGCAGACTATTTGCCAGTAGCATTTCTATTGTGACCAGTTTACTTCTAAAATTAGATTTTATTAAAACTACTATAACTGTTAGTGAAATCATAGCTACTGAAAGGCATATCAATCAGTAAAAAGAGTACAGTGAAATAAGCAGTATTCAGATGTTCTACTGGTCTGAGCTTTTTCAAGCAACACACCTCCTGCGTGTCCCTCAGTTTTTCTGCGAAATGGAAACAATTG
Source organism: Rhea pennata (assembly GCF_028389875.1). Lineage (NCBI taxonomy): Eukaryota > Metazoa > Chordata > Aves > Rheiformes > Rheidae > Rhea > Rhea pennata. The sequence goes on from NC_084666.1 coordinate 27,947,041, forward strand.
TATCAATTTCCTTTGTAGAATGCTTTAAATCAACAATGACAGACACAGAAATGATTAACAGTGGCAGATCGAGCACATTATTTGAGCAGGTAAAAGTTCGCAACTTTATTCTGCTCGCTTCCTCTCTAACTTTTGCCTTTATTATCTGACAGGATTTGACCATACATGTTTTTCATTAGCATCTGAGGCTGTGTGGTTCAAGTCACAACCGGACTTACATGAACCACAAGTGGATTTAAAAACTGAGATTTGAATTATGACTTGATTATATACCTAAAGAAAGATTTTATAGCTTTGTTATAATAGTATGTTTTCTAGCACATAATCAGTCCATTGGGTTCTCAAGTGCTCAAAGTCAAGACAGAGCAACATTTAGAATAGAACACATGTGATTTCAAACTTTATAGAATACAGAGCACTTCATGCACTGAACATCATCTCTGCTGTATTCATGATAGAAAAGTTTATAGTCGTCTGTTTCAAGGAAGATACGTCAACACATTCTTGTGTGGCTGAACATAGAACAGATGGATCTCCTTGGTACAAAAACACTGCTAAAACCCCAGATAGAATATCCTTTTTGAGTCATGTTAACTTGGTCTAAAGCAGCACCATGAAAAGCAAAGGATATTAAAAGGAAGAAGCAACTCCCGCAGTATGTGAAAAGCTGGATTACAAACTCAGAAAATAACCTGAGTGATTGCTAAAGTGACCGGTAGTCACTTTACAAGCTTTCGAAAGCAGCTTCCACTCTTGTGTTGGGGTCATGGCAGAAAATATTCTGCATAGAATCATGAAAGGAAAACTAAAAGAAAAGAATGTGGGAGGTGGTAGGCAATCATCTCACCTTCCTCTCAGAGTACTGGTGAATGGTAATCACTAATGCCATTGCTTAATCCTTTTCAATCAGGCAGCAGCAATCCTAATGAAACTACCTTAGATAAGATTATGGTAAGGAATATGAAGTTCAAGATGTCCTTCTAGGAGGGCTTTTCAATACAGGTACTTGTCAGTACAACACAGTCACTTTCAACAGTGACTCCGTTGAAACTTTAACTTTGCAAGGATGTAAAATGTAAATATTTTTATACAGCTGAAAAATGCAGTGCAACTGCATATTGTTGTAAACCTGCACATCTATAATCTGGCACCTCTGCGCAGATGAATTACAAGAAGATAGTAAAGCAGCCATGTCACAGACTACTATCAGTAGCTATTACACTACTTACCCAGAATTCATAACAGTTGCTATTCTGTCTTGGCATATTCTCCCACTTTGTTACCAAAATTAGATAGATTAGAACAAGACTGAAAGATGCCAGTGTAGGATTGTCTATTAGGACTCCCACATATACAACATGCATGTACAATTAAACATGCTATGCACTTTGCAGATAGTGACTTAAATGAATGATGATAATTTCTTTAAAATACATGCTGATATTTTCCTGTTCATACAGTCTTAAAATAAAAATTCTCTTCAACTAGATGAACAGAATCTATATGATTCAGCTAACATTTTCTATTAAACATTCTAAAAGCCCCAATTAAATAATTTTTATATAATGTCTTATTATTTTTAAAAGTCTAAATATGCACTGAGATAAAAGAAAATCAAATAAAAATCAATGTCACCATGAGCAGGATGAACAAAGACTATGTATAAGTTTAGAATGTCATTCACAAAAGCGAGAAAAGGGTAACGGCCACATCACTGATCTTATTCAAAGATTATACAAAATGTTGCAGACCGGGCTCCTTAACTCTATGAAGTTTGATTCTTTTCATACTCTGGGAGAACTTGGAAGAATTTTTTCCCTCTCCCTCCCCTGTACCTCACCCCATTTTTTTTATTGTTATCGGCTTATAATGATACCACACGTTTCTGGATTTGTTTTCACAAGTAATATTGTGATTCATGTAATCATCATGGTTTATGTCCTTATTGGTAATGAAGGATTTTATGTTCTCCTTTTTTATAAATTACAGAAAATAGGTGAAGGACAAGAAAAAAGAGAAATAAATTGTTGCTGTGAGCCATAACAGAGCAGCTATTCAAAGGATACTCAACTGCATACAAACTATTCATAGCTTTTTAAAGACATATTCCTATTAACCTAATTTTTACTATTCAGTATCTCTTCCATTCCCAACATATCACATTGCCCTCTGCTCCCCTCTTCAGTTTTCCATGAGTCTTTACTAGGCTGCTGTTATTTGTAGTATGGAAATTACAGCAGAACAAAAATATTTAAATTACGTACAGATATTGACTTGGCAAGCTCTTGTAAGAAACACTCTGAAAATCAAGGAAAACATTTCCATTAATTATATTATTTTCTGCTTTAGAATGATGATGAGAGAATAATTTTCAAAATTGAGAAAGACATATTATGGCAGAGAGTTTTTCCCTCTGTCAATGTTTATTGGATCATGACTGAAGTGAATAAATGTTAATGAGGGAGATGAATCTGCAGGTTCACCTCAAGAACGATAACGTTGTATCTAAAAATGGAGGGTAAAAGAGTTACAGGTTCGGTTCTAAGCTCTACTGCAAATTTCCTGCTCAATCCTGGTTTCTCTAGCTATTAACGTGACACATAACTTTCTCCTCCTATCCTTTATCTGTTTTGTCAAGGCTGCCCATTAGTATAGGCTTACTCAGTATCTAATTCTAAAAAGTAAAAAATAATAACAACAATAAAAAAATCTCAGGCTGACCTTTTGAGCACTGACATAAAACAAAACTATTCCACAGCTTTACTTTCAAAGATCTCTGACATAACAAAAGACAAAGGAAATAAACACATACAGGAAGAAATGGCTGCATTAGAATTTTATCCTGAGAGCTTGTACTTGTACTTGTGCTTGTACTTTATAATCTGCATTGCCTCAATGCTAGTTTCTAGGCAGAGGTTAAATTAAGTTTGACCTCCAGAGATGTATCTCATTGGCGTCACATCAATGGAAGAGGTTTTCTCTCTTCTGGAATACATTTCTACAAATAGGATCAGCAGAAATACCCAAGCTCTTACTTTCTACTTTAGAAGGCAACAGAACAATGAAGAGGTGCCACAGGAATCCGTAATCTTCAAATTTATCCCCAGTACTCAAAATCAGAAATAAATCATTTACATAGGCCTTCAGGATATCATACAGCTTTCCTGTTTCAACAAGCCTTTTGATGAAACGTGAATATTTACAGAATATAAGAACTGCTAAGAAGCATCCTTCATTTGCATTATGCAGTTATAGGTTGGCACATTATGAACTACTCTATTAATTTTGTAGCTTTAAATTTTACTTGCATTTTGGCTTTATGATGCAACCTTTTTCTTTCAAAAATCTGAAAACACTGCAAAGTTGTGTTTTTTTTGTTTTGTTTTGTTTTGTTTTGTTTTTTTTTTTTTTGTTTTTGTTTTTTTTTTGTGTGTGTGTGTGTGTGTGTGTCTTTTTGGACACAATATCTAAAGCCTATAGAACATGGGGAACCCAAGACAAGTTTGTTGCCATACCAGAAACAACAATCACTAGGTCAGAGTAACTGACCATTGGCCTGCTTACAGTGTCTCCCAACAGTAAGATAAAATTCACTAGCTTGAAACACTACTAATCCTGACCAACAGCTGTGAGGAGAGATCTTTCTTACAACAAATAAGGTACAATAATAGTAGTGTTACATTTAGTAGTAGTTGGTCACAGACTAATACTACCCAAAAGGACAAAGCTGCTTTCTCAACCTTGAACATTTCAGAAATCAGTTAAACACATCAATTAGTTTAAAACATTCTTCCAACAGTCGTGTCACTTTTCAATTTTGACTCATGTTCTCTCTTGCCAGTGCTGCTGAGATGTATTAAAATAAGAGTGGGTTTTAGAGTCTGATTTTAAAGTAATATTGGAAAGATCTCATTCATTTACCCATGGAGGAGAAAATTTCATAATCCCTTTAAACAAACAGCATTTTAAAAGAAACTGCTATATATTTCTTAAAGCAGCAGGACAGATTGATCATACCTTTAGTTTCTGGAATTAAATGCATCTTTCAAACTAATTTAGTTTTATTCATACCATAGTAAGACACAGAAGAATAATTTTTAAGGGCAAAAGCATTGTGGTAGTATTCAGAGACTCCAGTACCTAATTATGCTGTGTGGTACACATACACCAAAGATGCTCCCTGCCCAGAAACTTAATCTCCTTCAAGTATTAATGAATATAATATTTATGAACATATGAAAGATAAATGAGAAACAGAAAAATTTAAACATCAGAGCAAAACTGTGTACAGCACATTGGATGCCAAGGACTAATGTTTGTAATTTTCCTTCTCATGGCTTCTCCTAACACATTGTTATAATTACTGCTCCCACGGCTGAAGCTGCCAGCACAGACTCTCCCTACAGTACCTCAGAATAAACATCTGAATATCATATGTTTCATTTCTCTCTATTGTCTAAGCAGCATTTGTCAAATTATACTTTAAATAAATTTGAAACAATAACTCTATAAAACATAGAATTATCAACAGTAGCTTCTCTTTAATTGTAGATTAAAAATTATCATCAGAGATGCACTAGCAGTCAGAAAGAAACAGCTGTAATTCACTAGAGGAACTAGTTATAATAATATCAGTAATATAATGTTGTACGTTTTGCAATACTGTATGTTAAAAACAACCACATTTCCAAATAAAGGGTACAACATATGAACATATCCCCATTCATTTAATCAGAATATATTCCACAGTGACTGTTCTCCAGATTCTTTAAGTATGTTTCTAATACTTCTCAAATTCCTCTGTTCAAGAGACCTAAAACAGCCCTACCTCTTCACTTTCCATATTTGTGCTCAACACATACAAAGTGACTTTCTCCTATTACAGCAAGGCTTTTCATATGAACAAAAGGTTTTCTTCAGAGACATTTCAGATTCACTGATAAGAATTCCCAAATTCAGCTTACATTTGACACGTCACATTTCTCACTGAGAGTAGGTATTAATTTGGGAGAGGGGAAGGGGAGTTAACAACTATATTATGCAGGTATTATACCTTTTTTTTTTTTAATAGCTGCCTAGACTAAGTTCTCTTTCTGAAATGCAATTCATAGTTACCTGATTTTAAATTACCTGATTTTGGGGGATCTTACAATAAACTTAAAAGTTTCTGACATTAATTTTTTCTTTGAATATTCCCTTCTTACGCTGACACAAAAGTTCTTACAGGTTACCAAATACAAACAATAAGCAAAATCGAAAGGGTGAGCAGACACTGCAATTTGTTGAGGATCTTGTGTTATTAAACCAGAGGCAGCTGATACAGTCAAAACAAAGTCTTGAACCATCTTGAATAATCACGTTTTAGATGAATCTCATGCAAGACTTTGAATTCTAACTTCATTGTGTAAAAGAAGGAAAGTCATTGTCCTTTATTTCTAAATAAAATGGAATAGTGACACCAAATACTGACAGTAGAAGGGCTGAAAAGAGAGTTACATGTCTTTGTAACTTCCTGTAAATCACTAATAGTCAAGTTTAAATGCTTGAACAGTCTATACCTATCAAGGTAAGGCATAGAATACTCTGGGCCCTACATATTTACAGCTTCACAGTAAAGATCATGATCTATCATCCCACTTTTTAAACACAAACAAACTTAAGTCATCTTAAAAAGACCTGCGACCATCTAGAAAGTGAAATGAACCTTAGCACACCGGTTATATTCCTGAGGTGGATAGGTGGGACATTATCAGTTAAACATAACAGAGCATGCATCACAACAGCCATTGTTAATGGGGAGACTCCAGTCTTTTACCCCTCCTTTGTAAATCCAGCCCTGGGATTCCCCTAGACAGGAAATTTCAATTATTTTCAATAAATGAGTCATTAAAGAAATTATCTTATTGACTCCTCTGGCTTACAGTGAGAAGACACCAAAATTCCTGCTGGTGATTGGCTACCAAAAACAATGTTTTGTAAGAATTTATTTTAATTTATTTTATTACAATTAGCTAAAGATAAACAGCTGGAATCAAGTGATCACATAGTAACTGGCATACTACTGGTCATTCTAAGATCTGCTTCTCTCTTCTCTGTTTTAATCAAAAGAGTTGGAAATAAATTTTAAGAAAAAATATCAACTCAGCAATTTCTAATTTTAGGATCAATCTGAAAATATCTAGTAAGTTCAAAATATTTCCTCCTAAAAACTCTAAAGACTTCTTAGGATGTATTTGATAGTAAGCATTTGTTATCAGATTGATAGCCATGTGTTCAGGAGTAAGATACTGATATTTCAGTTATTTGTATTTTTCACAGTCCTGGTAAGAACTTCTTGTAAGGATTTCTTTAAATAGCTGCTTTTAACAGTTTTAATCTTTAATGTTTTTGAAACACTAGGAGAAGACTGAATCTTTGTTGTGATCTTAGCTTCAATAATAGTTCCATACATACATATACATATGTATGTACATATACATATGTATATACATAAAGTAAGCACAGAACCAAATCATGAGATTCTGCAGGCCTCAGGTTTTGTATAAACAAACTATTCAAATAATGAACAAAAATCAATGGTAATTAATGCTTTAAAAAACTGAGACCAACTGGCAGAAATTTCGGAAGTCATATCCCAAATGAAGATACTAGGCTTCTTAAAAAGCATTATTGTTGGCCCTGAAAGCTATCCATTTGTCTGCAATAACCATGTTCTACAAGAGAAACATTAATCAGAAAAATCACTCAAGTGCCTAACAAAAATGGCTTTAACAAACCAGCACTTCAACGATCCATGTTTACGCTTTTTCTTGCACTTGTCTCTTCAGTCTACATTTTCACTGTCACCCATGATACAATGAGAAGACATGTGATTATGTAAAGTGAAATCAGATTCTAATGTAATCCTGCATTTTTTACAGTCTCACATTGGACTTTCCTCTTGATCTGCCTGCAGGGGCCAGAACAGTTTGCACAAAGAAGATTTTAAAATAAATACTGAAAGAGGCATAGTGAGCTTTGGAATGTAAACCAAGACGTGGAAATCCAGTTCCAGCTTTGACATTAAAAATTAATAGGAGAAAGTAACCAATATTTTGGTTACTACCCAAAGCAAAAGCAAAAATCTGTATGTTCCAAACTTTAACTTTCTTTTAATTACCAAGACAGCTGTCATAATGTAACCAGCTGAGATACTGCTCCATTATCTCAATCCTCCAAGGAAGACGTCCTCCGCAAAGAAATAGAAATAGAAAGTTTTAAAAAGTTATTCTTTTACTACTCTAAGTTATGAATTTAGCACCTTTGATATGCCCCTTTCCCTTTCAAAAGGATTATGAAAGTCAAATTCCAAACAGAGCAAAATAAATGAACTGACAGAGAAATGGCCTGTTTCCCTGTTGTTGAACCTTTAAATATATCAGTTCACTACATGAAACAACTTTTCTGATTTTGCTGTATGATTTCTTGAGATAGTAGATAGTTTAATGCTGTATGGTATCAGATTCCTTAACTGGAACAATTACAATACTGAATCTTGAAAAAAAAATTAATTATGCAATGAGTTAAATAGGGTTAATTGAAAATCATTTTTGGTAGTCTAACTAAAGTTGGGCACACAGATGTAATTGGATTAAACAGGTCACTCAGTTGAACAGGCAGTCTCATTCCACTGTTTCCCATGCTGCCTTACTTCAGCCCTAATCCCAGCTATAAAAGCATCTGTATGCTTTTTTATTGGGTTAATATTCTATCTGTTCAGGGAGCTTAACTGATTCATCTAGAGATTATTCTGTTATAATTGAAATGGTAGGCATGTATTACCTGGAGTGGGAGTAGAGCCTTGAGTGGCAACTATGTTTTAGAACAGCTTACCTCCTCTCTTAAAACTGCACTTTCATAGGATCCTATGCATTCTCAACTGCACAACTTTCCGCTTCTTGGTTCTTGTTATGTTAACTGAATCACTTGTTCAATTGCCATATTCTCTTCCACTGAATTTTGCAGGTAATGAAATAAGGAGAAAGAACTCTCCCCTCTCTCCTTGCCCCCTTCAGAAACATCTCAGAGATTGTGTACATATAAAAAATAATGTGCCACAATTCGGTTTTGGTACTGTTAAACACACAGATCCTTTTTCAAAGGAAGCTCAAAGAAAAAAGTACATGCAAAATGTGTAATTAAATAATTACACTAATGTGTAATTACATAAATGCAGAATCAAGACACACCTATATTCAAGCTTCCCAAACAGTTTGTCAGTCTCTCTGAATACGTCCTACTAATCAAATACCATAAAATATATATAAAAGATTAACTTTTCTGTCAGAAAAAGATATAATGCAATATTCAGTTATTTCAAATACTTTAAGAATATGAATCTGCTTTTCCTGTTAAAATTTTAATTTAACTAACTTCTACCACAGTTTATGCCAATGCTATAAATATCCAATGCATTTATACTGTCACATAGCATTCCATTTTGTCACCTCCAGATTGGACAGATAAGATACAAGAGCTCTGGACAGCCTTTGTTATGAAAATAAACCTGACTGCCCTAATGCCACAGTTTTAGTCTAAATACTGGCAATATCTTTTGTAAGAAAACTCTATTGCAGTTGGTTTATTTTGGCGAAAACATTGTGAACAGCTTTGACAGACAGGAGTTTTGCAACAAGGTCACAGGCTTAATTCAGATCTGCCCTTTTCTGATTAAACAGACAGTATTTTACCACAATTGGCTCTAGTCACTGACTGATTTTTGTTCCCAAATACCTGTCATCACCGTCACTGACGCATTCAGGAAGAGCAAGACTACAGCCAAACAGCATGATGTGTTGGTAGCAGCTGAGACGGTTGAGATAACTGAAGAACTTCAGGAACTTTTGCATTTCAATGCTTTTGACAATGGAAAGAACTGAAGTTAAAGTGGTGTAGTTATATGGCAGCATTTGGCACTGGCTGTTGGTGATATTTATGCAGGCACCTGTGAAATCAAAACAATTAAATTTAGAACAAATGAATCAACTATTAAATGGTGATAGTGAAGATATATAGAATTTACTAGTCAGTATATATAATATATAAGTAATGCCTGTACCTCACAGATAAGATGACACTTCACAATGCTATCAGAATACTGTCCAAGAATGAGTATCTAAGAACAGAAGGAATCTGGATAAGCTTGGCAATATAGTTTGGATAAGCAACCAACCTCTTACATATTTTCACAATTGACCCTCTCAGTCTACAGAGCTTAGCTTGGTTGTCAGATTGCATTCTGACACAAGCTGGATGAGCACACCATAAGAACACCCATAATACAGCCAACTTTGGCTGAAATCAAACACAGAAGCCATGTAGAAAACTAAGGCTAATTAGGACTGCAATGTTTTTGAATTTTCCATCAAGTTTGTACTACCATGCTGCTTTGTAGCTGCTCTTCCTGCCAAAACTCAGCAACTTCATTGTTTTTCACAACATTATAGTCCTCCTTCTACAGTCTTTTTTCTCTACCCAACCAATATAGAATTATCTGTTTTTGTAAAATGAATACCTACTCTGTCCTAAATTGTTATTGTCCCATTCTCTGGCCACCAGTGATCCTTCTCTGCTCACATCCTGTCATATACAGTAAGCTCTCTCAGTTATAAATGATCGCAGGTTAACATACTACATGAAGTTCCAAGAGTGAGTTTCACAAACCACACAAAATTCAGAACTTTCATCAAGAATAAGCTATTAAAATCGAATACTTAAGAGAGCTCCCTACTTTGATGATGGCCTTCCTAGGCCATTTAGACAAGCTCTGGTATTACATTCAGAGCATGTCTATATTGTACAATAAGCAGGGATCTGAGCTCATTCTGAATACCAGATTCTGCCACTAATTACGCCGTAAAAGCATCAAGCTCATGTTAAATGACCACCACAAATATAGAGTTTTCTGAAGGAGGAAAACTGTGAGTGCGTCCAAGCCTTAGCACAAGTTTAAACTCCTAGTCTCGTTACTTGAAGAAACTGAGTATAGTTGGTGTCAAATAGGGTTGATCCTAGTCCAACATCAGACATTTTGGAACTGGCTCCATTGAAGCATTGTGTGGGACACTTACGCTTGATCTCTTGCCTCAGTTAGAGCTGGGGATGTTAAGCACAAGGGATGTAGCTCTAAGCTACTTCAGCAAATCTCTTCTTCACCTTACTGTCTCACATAGTCTTCAATGTCTAAATGCACTAGTGGCAAAAAGTTCAAAATCTAGTGTCCATGTAGTCCACATGCATAGATTTAATCCGAAGGGAAGACTTTCCTTTGGTTGAGGAGGATAGGATTAGAGACCTTCTGGGCAGGCTAGACATCCACAAATCCGTGGGCCCGGATGGGATGCACCCACGGGTACTGAGGGAGCTGGTGGATGCTGTTGCCAGGCCGCTCTCCATCATCTTTGAAAGGTCCTGGAGAACTGAGAGGTGCCTGAGGACTGGAAGAAAGCCAGTGTCACTCCAGTCTTCAAGAAGGGCAAGAAGGAAGACCCAGGCAACTATAGGCCAGTCAGCCTCACCTCCATCCCTGGAAAGGGGATGGAACAGCTCACTCTGGATGTCATCTCCAGGCATATGGAGGAAAAGAAGATGATCAGCAGTAGCCAGCATGGATTCACCAAGGGGAAATCCTGCTTAACCAATCTGATAGCCTTCTCTGATGGAATGACTGGCTGGGTAGATGAGGGGAGAGCAGTGGACGTTGTGTACCTTGACTTCAGCAAGGCCTTTGACACTGTCTCCCATAACATCCTCCTAGATAAGCTCAGGAAGTGTGGGTTAGACGAGGGGACAGTGAGGTGGGTTGAGAACTGGCTGAAAGGCAGAGCTCAGAGGGTCGTCATTAGTGGCGTGGAGTCTAGTTGGAGGCCTGTGGCTAGTGGCGTCCCCCAGGGCTCAGTACTGGGTCCCATCCTGCTCAGCTTCTTCATCAGTGACCTGGATGAGGGGACAGAGTGCCTCCTCAGCAAGTTTGCCGATGATACCAAGCTGGGAGGAGTGGCTGACACACCTGAGGGCTGTGCTGCCATTCAGAGAGACCTGGACAGACTGGAGAGCTGGGCAGAGAGGAACCTCATGAGGTTCAACAAGGGCAAATGCAGAGTCCTGTTCCTAGGGAAAAACAACCCTAGGCACCAGTACAAGCTGGGGGCTGACCTGCTGGAGAGCAGCTCTGCAGAGAAAGACCTGGGAGTGCTGGTGGATGACAGATTGACCATGAGCCAGCAATGTGCCCTTGTAGCCAAGAAGGCCAATGGTCTCCTGGGGTGCATTAGGAAGACTGTTGCCAGCAGGTCAAGGGAGGTGATCCTGCCCCTCTACTCAGCCCTGGGGAGGTCTCATCTCGAGCACTGTGTCCAGTTTTGGGCTCCCCAGTACAAGAGAGACATGGAGCTACTGGAGAGAGTCCAGCGTAGGGCTACAAAGATGATCAGAGGACTGAAGCATCTGCCCTATGAAGAATGGCTGCGAGAGCTGGGCCTCTTCAGCCCGGGGAAGAGAAGACTGAGGGGGGATCTTATCAATGTGTAGAAGTACCTGAAGGGAGGGTATCAAGGGGACGGGGCCAAACTCTTTTCAGCTGTCCCATGTGACAGCATAAGAGGCAATGGGCAGAAATTGAAGCACAGGAAGTTCTGCCTGACCGTGAGGAAGAATTTCTTCACTATGAGAGTGACGGAGCACTGGACCAGGTTGCCCTGAGAGGTTGTGGAGTCTCCTTCCCTGGAGATCTTCAAGGCCCGCCTGGATGCAACCCTGTCTACCATGCTCTAGGTGACCCTACTGAGCAGGGGAGGTTGGACTAGATGATCTCCAGAGGTCCCTTCCAACCTTACTGATTCTATGATCCTCACATAAGAGTTCAGAAAGCAAAGTACAGTGAAGAAAAACTTCATTACTATTTTGTCAAGTTGCAATGTGTTTGAAGGCGTTGACACAAAAAGTTAGGTTTTTTATTTTATCTAGACTTGGTAAAACCCAATCCCCACTTCTCCAATGTCCGATAAGTGTACTTTCAGACTGACTTTCCAAATTAAAAGATTTTTCGAAAAAGTGAGGAGTACAATTTTTAAAAGTGTCTGTATGAGTTAGTACCACAGGCCAGTGACTTTCTGTGCAACTTGTGCTCTGAAGTTATACAGGTGCTTTTGAAAAATACCATCAGGATGATCACCAAATCTGCCTGTTAGGCTGTCAGACTGAAAGCTGGTGATTCAGAAATATCTTCTTCAGATCTAGAGGGAAAAACAAAGAAGAAAAAAAAAGAAGAAAAGGAAAAAAAAAAGGAAGGCTCATGCCGTTCTATTTTAAGAGATGCCTGAGATTGATCATCTCTTTAATGACTATTTGCTTTGTGATTTTTGTACAGTATCTTGACCTGCTATTAGAAGTAAAATCTCCATCCATTTTTTGCATTATATTTTGTAGTTTAAAAAGATCTTTGCTATTTATTTGCACTGTAAGGCATGAAAAAGCTTAACAGTAAAACAAAAGAGTTCTGATTTAAAGATTAAAAATACTGAAAGCTTTTTGCAGCAAAGAGTCTTTAAATTGCTAACCTCACAACATTTTCAGAAACTGCTGTAATAAGAGGCTGATATGCCCACCCAAAATCTTGGGTATCTCCCCACACACACACACACAAAATACACACCAAAGATATGTAAATAAGTCACATGATGTTAAATGGGAGAGAAGGGAGCACAAGCCTTAAAAAATGGAACTTCAACTAAACAATTCATAAAACCACCACCTATTTCTTGAACCACTATGTCAAAACAATCTCTGCAATAGCATGTGCCCAGGGGTAGTGCCTTTTCGCCCAAGCTCACACGCATCTGCTGCTTTGGATCTTCTGAAATCCACACACTCTTGGCAGAGATGCGTCACAGTTCCTTGGAGCCATCTGATCTCTTAGGAGTACTCTGTGACTGCATAACACAGCATTGAATTCAACTTTCATGGCCAGCATGGAATTTTATAGCAACTCTACAAGAACATTTAAAAATAAAGAGTGATGGAAGAAGAGACCAAACCCAGGACCCACCCCGGTTACAGAATCATGAACCATCTTCACTTCCATATACCTTACATTCTTATACAAGGACTTTGTTTCAACATTTATACCAGGCATATCTGTATCCTGGAATACTCTCCTGGAAAGCAGATGCTTGGGTTAGAACCCTGTCCTTCTAATACGAGGGCTCAATCCTTATCTTCTACTCATTATATCATTTACCCAGCAAGCAAACTACCATGCAGCAGGTGAGTGTCTTGTACCCTCCACATCTCTGAGTCAAAAAGAATAATTACAGGGTAATTGCAACCAATCTATCGTGATGTCACATACATCCTGGATTCTAACTACAAGAAAGCAGCTTTGTACAGGAGGACCTGGGAGTCCTGTTGGACAAGTTGACCACAAGCTAGCAACGTGCCCTTATGGCAAAGAACGCCAATGGTATCCTGGGCTGTATTAGAAAGAACATTGCCAGCAAGCTGAGGGAGGTGATTCAGCCCTTTTCTCAGTCCTGGTGAGGCTGCACCTGGAGTGCTGGGTTCAGTTCAGGGCTTCCTGGTACAAAAGAGATGTGGAGCTAATGCAGCAAAAGTCCAGCAAATGGCTAGTAAGATGATTAAGGGATTGGAGTATCTCTCATATGAAGAAAGGCTGAGAGAGCTGGGACTGTTTAGCCTGGAGAAGAGAAGGATCCTTGGGATCTTATCAATATGTAAAAATATCTCACAGGAGAGTGTAAAGACACAGCCAGACTCTTTCCAGTGGTACCTAGTGACAGGACAAGAGGCAATGGACACAAACTGAAACACAAGAAGTTCTGTCCGAATACAGGAAAAACTTTTTTACTGTAAGAGTAACTGAGCACTGGAACAGGTTGCCCAGAGAGGTTGTGGAGTCTCCATCCTTGGAGAAATTCAAAAGCTGTCTCTTTAGAGTCCTGGGCAACATTCTCTAGAAGGCAATGCTTAAGCAGAGAGGTTGGACTAGATGATTTCCAAAGGCCACTTCCAGTCGCAACCATTCTGTGATTCTGTGAACTGCAGTACTAACAGCAGTGCTGCAGTCTCAGAAACCTTTGGTAGTAAATCAAGAAAAGTTACCTTGTGTTACCACAAGTAGATGAGACTGCACAAGACTGACTAGCTCAGGGAAAGCATTCTACTGGCTCACTTACATAGCATGGAGCTGCATGGCACAGACACATCAGCCCTCTCTGAGATAGCCACAGACCTCTAATCCAGCAGCATGTAGACTCAGCATTTTATCTTCACAATCAGGGCCTAAGGAGACCTTACTGAATTTCCTGTTTTTCTCTCAGGTTCCACACATACTTTGAATAACACATTGTTTCAGTCAGGTTGTTTCACTTAAATCGAGACCAGAACAAAACACAGAGATTCTCTATTAGGACCACTTGCATAAAACAAGCTATTAAGTTACTCCATTAATTCTTCCATCAAGCCCAATAGCTTGTGACAGATAGAATATATCCTTCAGATAGGCACTTGCCTATCTGAAGTGTGTTCAATGCCAGAATTGCTCCATATGTACAGTGATATAGACAAAGCATTCTAAAGAGCTAGAAATATTTTATTGTAAAGGACACTAGAAGTATTTAGTGTCAAGCAGGAGGAAAGTCATCAAAAACTCAGACAAAATGGACCACTTATTTAATGAGTATTTAAATAAAATACTTAAACACATAATAAAAAAGTAAAAATAATCATATTTCTTTTTTTTCCAAAAAAAGGAAAATTTAAATTAAAAAAAAATTCCATTGACCAATAGCCATAGAAACAAGAAGAGAGTTTAGTAAACATCAAAATGCATAACCTTTCTACCAAATTACTAAATGCTGCTTCACATGTACAGGCTAATTGCATTTTATAAACTATTCTTCACTCCAGTGCCAGAATGCTAATAAAATACATGAATGAATCTGACTGATGGGATAACATACTAATATCAAACATGTTACAAAATAAGTAGAAAATAGATAAGAGGGAAGAAGGATTACCTTGGAAAAAAGACCAGTGAATGGCAATAACAACATGTGAAAATGCTGCTGATCAGCGTGATTCCTGATAATATGGGTCATTTCTGATGTGCATATAAATGAAGAGTTTTCTGTTCATCACTGGCTAATGACAAATGGACTAAACTGGTAGGAAAGGGCTTCCTGCTATTCCAGCAATTGCAATGCAAGTCTATGGTTTCATATTCAGCTCTGCTGAAACTAATTTAAACCACATTTTTTCCACTTTCCCTCTCCCCTCTTTGGATTGTTTCCAGATTGCACCAATCATGGACTGTATCTGCAAAGCTACATAAGTGAAGGGGACTAGAGAACTGAACTAATAATGAGAATAACCACCTACATTCCTTCCAAAAAGGCAATGCTCATGGCAGTCCCCATGAAACAAAACTAGAACTGCAGCTTAAGGTAGATCAATAGTTTTAGTCTTTAAACACTCAACTTTGTCTGTAACAATAAGGTCATGATTCTTCACCTACTGGTGGTCCTGACCACACAATCAACTAGCTCTGCAAATTGCCCGACCTGAAAAATAACCTTCTCTTTTGAGGGGGAGAAAGAGGAGAAGAGGGGATCTTGGTTCAGATCACTGAGTTGAATAGCTGTTTGGCAGCAAAACATTTGTTCTAGGACAAAAGAAGGGACAGTGTAGTGGCAGGAGCTAGTGTGTAAGAACAGAGCTTGCTCATAGGAGCTAAAGCAGTGCTTTTGCAGAATGTCAACACTGTTGAGCTCTGTAAAACACTTTGAAACAGTTATGAAAAATCAAATCACACTAGCAGAATCAATTCTTGTCAATGAGACGTGAAAGAACATTTTAACTCTAAACATGGATATATCGGTTTGATGTGACTCTACATTCTGAATGCATGCTTCTTCTAAAGCACATCCTACAAACAGATCTGGAATTCTTCCTTCTTGCATTAGTAATTAAAAATGTTATGAAATTAAATGATGTCTTCAGCTAAAGCTAATGGGATGAACAGCATGAATTGGCCTTGATCCTGGCTGAAGTATATATTCTTACTAGGATTATCGTAGCAGATCTGCAAAACAAATCTCTGTCTCAGATATGCAAAGCATAATAAGGTACATGAAAGTTCTTGAAAATGAAAGCATTCAGTCTGATTTTCATATCCCAGGTCAAGTTTGTTGGGATTTCAAATACAAAATAATCTTCTTTAATCAGAAGCACTTTTAAACATCATTAAGGCATTTATGGAGAACAAAACAGTGTTTAGTTTGCAGTAGTGATCATCACCCACTTTGTTACTGAACCTGCTTGTTCTAAATACTAAATTCACTGGTAAAGCCTCAGAAAGGCACCTCTGGTGGAACCTAGGAAGAAAAGGCAACATTCACCCAGCTTTTTCCTAGCGACAGCTCTAACAATATTGGAACAAATCTTGCTTTTAATCTGAAAGTGTCTTTAAAATTTCTTAGAATCCCAGTAAAGAAGAGCAAAATCAAACCAAACTCATCCATTCTAACTTGGAAGCTTGTCTAACTTTCCTATAGCAGCAACTCACAGACTTCTTGATTTGGGAACCATCTTCACAATCAGTCTTTTTCTAATCCAAAAGTTGGCATGTGCTTATAACTTTAAAAGGATCTTGTGACTCTGATTTCAAAAACTCATATTTCAGATATAAGAAGCCACATAATGCCTTTTTTCCCCGTGTCCTGTTTCTACTGCATATCTGGATTCACAGACTTTTCCTGAAGATCAAAGGAGTAATGCATTCCACCTAGAATCTGGTCTTTTCAGCAAAACTTTTTCCAGAACTCATTAAAGTCTTCATATATTTCAATATCTCTTATTTACTGACATCTTGTTACATTTTTCATTTCAATTAAAATAGAAGACAGACAGACTTCCTGGCCTTTATCCAGCTATGAATTTCTCATGTATAGTCTACTTTGGACCAAAATTGCATTTCAGATGTTTTCTCTGTAACTCAGGAAAAGCATCTCACTATTTGATTTTCTTATGAAACATTTCAATACAGGCCTGCAATTAGAATCTATCCTTTGGAATCAGTCAGTAGGGAGATATACAAGCTGTTTTCCTCCTGGTTCAAATATCAGTAGTTAAAGTCAACAATTTTACAACAAAAGCATAGTAACTGCAATTTTTTATTTGAACTCTGAATTGAAAACACAATTTCCACAATTCACTGCAGCATCAGGTTCCTCACAAGAGAGCCTGCTGGCTGCTGAGGATGTATGTCAGGTTACTGTTACATTTTAAATACATTTTCAGACACTTCCTTGCAATTTTTCCACACTACTAGCAAATTTATGTGTTTTTTCTCTTCTGGGACACGTTATACCATAACAGAAAACACCAGCTAAACCTTATAGAATAGTACACAGTCTTATTACACTATAGAAGAAAATAACAAATTATACACAAACATTTTTGAGGAAAAATGCCAACAATTTTACAATTCAAAAAAAAAAAAAAAAAAAAAAAAAAACACTGGTGGGATTGAGGGGTGCAGGGAGGAAGTTATTCCTTTATTCCTTTCAATCCCTTGGAAAAGCTAAATTGAAGAGAACAAATCTTAAGAAATTTAAGAAGCTAATTATACTATAAACAACTAACAAAATCCTTTGATCCTTTGAAAGTAGTAATACTGTAGTAGTCATAATCTTTAAAACCACAAGAAAAGTAAGGTCTGAAGGAAAAAGATATCTTTAATTAGAACAACTGATACAGAATAAAGTATGATTAGCATCGCTGTCAAAGGAAAATTCAGCAGATAAATTCAAATGGTTTATGAGTGTCTTCTCCTGTGAGTTCTACCAATGGTTAAACCATACCACACCATCCTCCTGCCAACAGCTTTCACTGCTTAACAAGTATTGTTTAATCTCACATGAATTCATAATTACAATAAAACTTGGACATAGCTGCTCTCACTTCATTTCCCTTGGGTTTTGCCTCCCCTTATGTGATTTGAGATTATGCTCATTCAGATGTGTCTGTTTTTCACAGCTTTCTCAGTTGGTCCAATAAAAATATTGTCTTTCTTTCCAAATTCAAGTACATGAAAGAGTAATTAAAGTACTAAAACAGTTCTGTAAAGCTGATTTAGTTTTGCCTTGTGCATTGCTGTACTCTTTAAACCTTTCTTTAGCTAACTCAAATCCCACTTAGGCATGTCAGCTTTAGATAATTTTTACATGTTTCTCACTGCATCAAAGTGCCTATGCTGAGAAAAATAAACCCCATGCCATTAAAGCAAACTAGAGATAGAGACATACGTAGCACTGTACTCAGACTCATGTGGAAACATGCAGTGAAGTTGGAATAGCAAGTCTAAAGGAAGAGATATTTTAGGCCATTCTTCTGTAAGGAAAGCTAGACAGAAGCAAGGAAGAGAGAGGAACATGTGAAAGACATAGTAGCAAAATTAACTCATTTGGATAGTCCCTGCAACAGAATACAATTCTGATGAGTCTCTGCGTTAGGCTACATAATATATAGGAGCATAAATTGGAAGAAGACAACACAGACATAAAATCAAGATCAAGCTGTGGAAGAAAAGTACTTAAATGGAAAAAAAAATGTTTTTGATTCTTCTCAAGTCTGATCAACATCTCTGCATCATTTTGTACTGTTTCCTTTGGTATAAAGCTCTCACTTCATCCAAAAAGTATTCTGTTGTCTATTTTACAGCTGTTTCTGCCAGGACAAGGACTTTTATAGACGTATTTTGTACAGCAGCTTGAAAGCGGTAAAGAAACTTCACAGATATCTGTCCATAATTGCTCAAAATACACCAGTCAGCATAAGTCACAATTTTCTTCATACTTTCAGGTTGAAACAGGTTCACTTATTTTTGTTTTTAAATCATCTAGTTAAAGATGAAATATTCTTTTATTCCTTTTTCTGATGAGATCCTGATTTCCCCTAGCATTTCCCCCTTCAAGACTTCTGAAAATGCTTGTCTTTCAGACATCTGTCCTATATTTGCCATTGTAAAGAGTGAGACAAAGAATGCATTTCATTTCTTCAACAATGTCTGAATGATTCTTGCCATCTGTTGGAGACCCCTGCTGTCTCTTTCCCAGAATCTCTCTTGTTCAGGACACAGTGGAAATTATTCTTTACACAACTTTACCTCTTATGTAATTATTTTTCCTTTTCATTTTCTATCTTTACCTTCCCTTTACTTTCTGTGTTATAATGTCAACTTCATTCTGCAGTTCCAACAGTCTTCTTTTATTGTCAAGATATCTCTTTTTTTCAGATATAGTTTGCATGTCCTTCTTTACATACATTCTCTCATCCCCTAGTCAAAAAAATCAGTACTTAGAATTTATTTTATATATATAATTAGTGCATATACAATTTATCCTTCAACATGTAGCACTCTCTTTCTCTTTGTTATTTTATTTTACTTGGATTTCATCTAAGCTTGCTGCACTTAAGAGCTTGTCGTTTAAATAAGATCTTTAAAAGTTGTTTATACGAGATTTTTAACAATGCTTATCAGTGTGTTAAGTATTCAGACACAAATCACTTGCATCTATTTAAAATTTGATAGTAATAAGCTATTTTTTTGCATTATTACCTTAGGCATAAAGAACTATTATACTTTGGTTGTCAGTTACTACTCAGTTCCATTTTGTCTCTCACAGAATGCTGAAACAGTTAGAATATATATTCTAATGCAGATACATTTTTATCCAAATAATATGCTAAATAGTTACTGTAATCAGGGTACCTAGTCATCTTTCCAAAATTAAATTTCCTTAAATGATGGGATAACATTTGCAATTATAACCAGTTCAAAATTATATATGTTGATGTAAACGTTCCTGATAAAAAGAGTGTTCATAATTTTATTCTCCAATATAATTTGAAGCACTAAACTGAATATTTGAGATTGCCATATTGAAAAATTTAATCTTGTCTACTGGATGTCCAAAATGAGACAGCTTTCACAGGCACTAAACACTCACAGTGCACAATAGTTTAAATTAAAGCTACACCTAATTAGAGGTGAATTAATCCAAGAAAACACACATCGGATGCCTCAAATCAGGGGTCACACTGCATATGAGGATGAAAAGGTAGGTTGTGGGATAAATGGCCAAATCTTCCAAGATTACTGAGCATCAGTAAACCCCATTCAAAACAGTAAGGGAGGTCGATGTCAACCACTTTTTGAAAAGCCTTAACTTTCTTATATTTGGAATTTCAATCTTAAGGTCAGACAGCATCTCTGCTGAGAACATCTTTTAAGCATGTGCTTAAGTGCTTTCTGAGTGGAGATGAATTTAGCATTTGTTAAGTGTTGTTCTGAATACGTGCTTTTCCTTTCTACATGTTTTACAATCTTGACCTCTGTGGCTCCTTAACATTTAATGTGAGCCAAGGCACTCTGTCATAATGAAATCAGAAAAATAAAACCTTGTTAATGAGATGTCTGCAGAAGAGGGGGATTCCAAACTCTGTGGGACAAGGAAAGTGACATGAAAGAATTTAAAGCAATATAAGAAATGAATTGCCAAACACAGTTTACACATCTTTAGTCCCTGCCAGGATTGTCCTCAAATGCACATATTTCTCTGTATCTTTTGAGGTACACTAGCACAAAACCACAATAATATTTCAAACTTCCACTCAAAGTAATGCCTAAAAAGAAACAACATCATGTACACAAAACATATCAACAGCTTTTGATTAGCCCAAAGCTTCTGCTTGGAAAGTAATCACTTATAATACATTTCTGCCAATATATTAAATAAGTAAAGTATTTTGGGATTAGTTAGGAGTAATTTTAGGAGTGACTTCATGCAACATAAGTTGTGATCAATAAGAAGCTTATAAGAATCTCACTGTTTAAAAGTATTTTTTCTTAACTTTCAGGCTTTAGAGATTTTATGAATAACTCCTCTGCAATCAAAATATTCAGTGCTTCCTATCTTGATGTAAGCAAGCTACTTGTGTGAACAGCTGGATAAAGCATCCCAAATGCAGACAAATGATGATTTCTTAGAGCAGAGGTTGTTAACCATTTTCATAGTAGAGACCACATCTGTATGGGTTATCACACATACTCCTTTTCTCCCGGTTGTCATTTCGCATGCCATACTGCAACTGCATAACACCACTGAGGCAATTACAGCAGTTGCTTTTTTTCCTGCTAAAACAATGTACTTAGCAATTATATCATTGTGATGGTTTGCTTTTATAAACTCACCCAGCTATTTACCAAATATCAAAGTTTTTTTCAGTGATGTACACCAGGTAATATTTTCCATTGTCTTACAACTAGAAAGATAATCATAGAATCAGTAAGGTTGGAAGGGACCTCTGGAGATCATCTAGTCCAACCTCCCCTGCTCAGTAGGGTCACCTAGAGCATGGTAGACAGGGTTGCATCCAGGCGGGCCTTGAAGATCTCCAGGGAAGGAGACTCCACAACCCCTCAGGGCAACCTGGTCCAGTGCTCTGTCACTCTCACAGTGAAGAAATTCGCCCTCACGGTCAGGTGGAACTGCCTGTGCTTCAATTTCTGCCCATTGCCTCTTGTCCTGTAACACGGGACAGCTGAAAAGAGTTTGGCCCCATCCCCTTGACACCCTCCCTTCAGGTACTTGTACACATTGATAAGATCCCCCCTCAGTCTTCTCTTCCCCGGGCTGAAGAGGCCCAACTCTCGCAGCCGTTCTTCATAGGGCAGATGCTCCAGCCCTCTGATCATCTTCGTAGCCCTTTGTAGTCATCTTACACCACTTAAACATTCCTTTATTATATACCCATTTTCTTAAAAACTAGCATAAAAATATACTGTTTCACAATTTAAATCAATTTCTAACTTTTAGAGACTGAGACCTCCTGAGGAGCAGGTTATTGTATAACTATCTTTCTCTAATCTTATGCTACCACTCAAGTTATTTACCAAAAGAAGTCAAAGATCAGTATTTAGTTTCTTCCTATCTCACATTTATATTCACTCCCCATTACAGAAATGCTAAAATTATAGGGTTTTACTCTATCCCAGTCAAATAAAAGGGACAGATTCTTCCCTTCTTAGCTACATTGTGATGTTGATTATACTGGTCACTGTGTAATGAGCAAGTGACTATGGATGAAGAAAGTATTCTGGAGTGGTACAAGATTAATCAGAACTTTCATCATGCTTCATGACCTGC
Source organism: Rhea pennata (assembly GCF_028389875.1). Classification (NCBI taxonomy): domain Eukaryota; kingdom Metazoa; phylum Chordata; class Aves; order Rheiformes; family Rheidae; genus Rhea; species Rhea pennata. Next base: position 27,969,306 of record NC_084666.1, read on the forward strand.
TCATTTTGTCTCTTTATTCACTATATCATTGAAAAACAAGTATCTTCAACCATATTCCCACACTGCATGGTCTGGTATAGCTGTATGGCTGAATTATTCCATTTACAGCACCGCAAAACTGTTAGGTCATTTACCTCCTAAAAACATGCAGATTTGGTCCAGTCAGAAGATTTTGCAAATTCATGTCAATTTTAGCAAACTGATTTTGCTTTAAAACACATTAGAAGTCACAAAAAATGAATACTCTTTCAATACTTTGAAACAAGATGTTCCCACTGATTAGTACATATATTCTTCTGTTAGCAGAAATACCTGCTTAAAGAATAAAAGAAGTTTATGGTATGAGACCACGTATGTTGAATGGTATTCACATTTATAACTAGAAGTTACCTAGAATTTATCCAAAGATGCTAAAAGGTGCTACATGAGTTGTTTTTGAAGAGTCTGTGTCATGGGTAACATGAATCTCCCACACCTGTGCTGGAGTGTAACAAAGCTTTAATGTGTATGATGTAAAAGCGCAACAAAGGACATAAAATGGGTTATTCTATTTTTATTCAGAAAGCACGTACACATTCCAGAGCTAGAATATCAAAGGTGTCTTTAAAGGTTTGTGAGATCCTTTATTCACAATGAGATAACTTCTTTGTAAACTGCTGAAAGAAGACTATTTGCCTACCTGCATATAAGTTTCAATTGTTAAATAACTGCATTGGGTAGGACTGTTCAAAATGCCAAAGCACCACAGCCAAGATTGATGCAGCATACTTTATGTTGCTGATCGCCTATGAAAATTAAAATTGAAGTCAAGCTCATTGAGCTTGTTCAGCACATCTTTTCTTGGCTTGCTTCTTAGAAGTAACCTATAGTTAATTTCAGTTTGTCATTCAAAATGTTTTCCTTTGAAATTTGATTTTCAAAACACTTAAGATGAATCAAATAAAAAGTTTTTTGCAAATATTGTAACATCTAGCTGACCTAAAGGAATCTGTCATTCTAAAACTGCCAAAACCAAAATTAAACACCCAGCTAGTACATAATCATAATCTCATTATTAATCTACCCCTTTAATCAGCAACAAGTTGAGAGAACTAGATAGAGTTTAACCACCAACAATCACTTGTAGTTAAGACAAAACTGATAATAAAAGCAGTGTACGAGACCTGAACGATGTTGACATTAAAAATGCCAGTACAGCATACTAACAACTTCATTAGTGATAGAATCATCATCTCCATGATACTTCTCATTTCCTTTGTAACTGACAAATTGTATAGTTGTACTATGCAAATAAAAAGCTCATGCCTGAATCTATTCAGCACTCAGGAAGTAAAGGAGAACTCCCTTTACTGAACTTCTTGAGGTTCCTCTCTGCCCATCTCTCTAGCATGTCAAAATCCCTCTGAAGAGCAGCACACTTCTCTGGTGTATCAACCACTCCTCCTAGTTTTGTATCATCAGCAAACTTGCTAGGAGTGCACTCTATCCCATCACCAAGGTCACTGATGAATAATTTGAACAGGAATGGACTCAGTATTGACCTCTGGGAGACACTGCTAGCTACCTGTCTCCAAGTAGAGTTTGCACTGCTGACCACAACCCCCTGAGCTCTGTCATTCAGCCAGTTAAGCCATAAGTTGGTTAAGCATGATTTGCCCTTTGTGAATCCATGCTGAATACTCCTGATTACCTTCTTGTCTTTCATGTGCTTGGAAATGGTATCCAGGATTAGCTTCTCCATCACCTTTTCAGAGTGAGGTGAAGCTGACTGGCTTGTAGTTCCTTGGATCTATCTGCTTTCCCTTTTTGAAAATTGGAGTGACCCTAGCTTTCTTCCAGTCCTCAAGCACCTCTCCTGATTGCCATGACCTCAATCATTCTTGAAAGAGTGGCCTTGCTCCCTTCATCAGGCAGCTTCCTTAGCACTCATGGATGCATTCCATCAGGGCTCATGGATTTATGTAGGTCTACTTTGCTTAAGTGGTACCAAACCCCAAATCCTCCACCAAGAGATAGTCTCCCTTTCTCCAGACTCCCCCCCTGTTCTCCAGGGTCCAGGATTCCAGCGGGCCAGTCTTAGCAGTAAAGACTGAGGTGAACAAGGCATTCAGTAGCTCTGCCTTTTCTGTATTCCTTGTCACTAAGCTCCCTGCCCTGTCCAGCAATGGGCCCACATCAACTAGTCCAAGACTAGCTGAAAACAACTGTTCTGCATTTAACTTAGATCAGCCAATAAATTACACAATTTGAAAGTAACAAGTGATTGTCAACTCTTCCTTGTGCTCAGCAGGTACCAAAGGGAGAGGTGATAAGGGTACTAACCCCCTGAAGTATATAGAGAAAAACAATTCATTATCTCCCAAGTCAAACAGAGGGGATTAGCCACGAGCAGCATACAACCTGCATTTTAGATCAGAGCTGAAATTCTATCCTAAAATTTTTTTAAAGGTGATCTGCAACAAACTACCAAATGGAGGAAGCTGTGGAACACCTCTTCAGTCTAAACCAGATACATTTTCTTCAGAGCTTAGTGCTGTCATAAATCCTAACTCAGTTAGTCTCCTGACCAAAGACAACTGTAGAAGATCAGGCTCTTCCCCAATCAAACTCATTTTTGGAGCCCCACATTTTTCAACAAGGTACTTCCAGCCACTCCCCTTCTTGGCTGAGGCACATATTTGCTTCTATAATCTCTTGGACAAGCACAGCTGTAAGCAGGTAGTTCTGGCTAAACACTTCTCCACAGCCATTAGATGTGAGCTGGCCTATATTCCAGATCCAGATGGTTTTTCAATCAGCAATTTCCTAATTACAGGTTCTTTAGAGAAACTGGAGACATATTTCTAAGGACCTACCATTACAAACAAAAAGCACAAAATGAAATTAACCTCAGGATTAGATCTATCATTAGAGAGTATTTTCCATGGCACACTAGGCTGGACTGCATTTTCCTATTGTTTTGAAAGATGTGCATGACTTTACAAGTATGTTTTCAATAAGTGAAAATGAATTCTGGCTTGATTGACACCACTTAATTATGTGCTAATACTGTTATGTTCAAAACAAAAAACTAGTGCTTTGTAAATGATGCACAAAAGCCAAGGTACTCAGCAGACCATGAATAGGACACTATGAACAGACTGTGCCTGAGCTGTCCCAGTTATCTCTGGTTAATCACCACATAGTCACATTACTCTTGTGCTCTGTTCTGTAAGAGATTATGACTGTCTTTTCTAAGTAGATCCCCCAGTGATAAATTATGCTCACCTCAATTTTGGACAACACGAATATACTACCCAAGCATCCCTCTAAAGTCTGTTCAGAAACTAAGAGTAAAATACAGCAGCACACTTAGTAAACAGCACACTGCAAACATGTGAAACCTGTACTTTACAAACTGCAGTTTCCTGCTTACAAATTTCCAGGTGGAGCTTAAGATCCTGGGGTTGATCTATAAAGCCCTGATCAGCTTAGTTCTGACCAGTCCAACAAATTTCCGACTTTACAAATGTGTTTTCAATAGGTGAAAATTTTCCCTATGGAAAGTAACTATAGAATCGTACTACACTGTATACTAGAAGTATCCTAGAAGAACACATTTTCCCTATGTAAAATTCCTACAGCTATGTTTTTCATTGGCATGTGAGTGTTTCGCTAGGGAGTTCCTAATGATTGTCTGTGAAAGATCATTTGCATTAGCCAAAAACACTACAGCCTGGATCTGAATTTGATAGCACACTTGGCAAAGTACTTGTTGCAGAGCATGATATATGACTTCTTGGGCCCTTCCTTTATTCTGAGGGGCTGCTACTGACTCTTCTGTCTATATCACTGGATTTTACTTTTAGGGGCCATATTTTAAAAATATGCATTGAGAGACTAACTGTGTTTCTGCCACTGGAGTCTCAGTGCTTTGGTTCACTGACAATCTTAGCTATGTACATCAAAGGAGATATTCCTTAGAGTTCCGATTATAGCAAGTATTTGGTTGTTGTGCAAACTAAGAAGAATACTGATAAATGTTCACAGGCATCAAAGGTCAAAAAACACCCTGTTTTTATGCATAAAAGGAGTACTTTAATATACAGGTGTCTAAGAGTTTAACATAATTACGATGATGTTTCCTATAATTGCATACCAGTTCAGGTTGCATTTAAATCTTAAAAACATGAGGCCTGCAAGTTGTCTGTGCAAACTTAGATTGTTAAATCCTCATATTTCAATTATTCTTCCCAGAATGCGAAGTCTATTTATTTCTTTCATGTAATTCCACTCATGACTTCAGATAGCTTCCCTCAACTCTGCTTTTTATAAATCTTTGTTTACTTGCCTATGTTAGTTACATAAAGAGCAACCACTGGTTTCCCTATAAAATTAGGTCAAAATTATCTCACAGCTAAACAAGTTATGCTAAACTTTTTTCAGATGTGCAAAATGCTCTCCATGCCCTTGCATGCTACTGACGTCCTGGGTGACGTGGGACTAATCAGTCTAGTTCTCCGTGCCTCTGCCCATGTACCTGTAAAACAAGGACACTCACCAAGGCTGCACAAGAGTTTTTTTCACTCTATAAAGGATTTCAAGATTTGAAAAACAAAACCCATTTTCTCATCAAGAGAAAATAACATTTCAATGTTTTGAAATAGTTTTGTTGAAAATAAAAATACTTCCAAGTATCTACCATGGGCCTACTGCTGTTATTACCCTTAATACAACTAGGACTATACCAGCTTGTACGCATAAGTAAATATAAACTGAGCTAGAAGACAAAATGATTTATTAGATCACTGCTTTAGATACTAGGAATTAGGTAGATACAAACCTGTGGTCTGACTTAGGTTGCAGTTATTACATACTGTAGCATCCATAGAAAAAAGAATTTATCGTGAGCAGTACAAAGCAGGGATAGGGAGACAGGCAATGTCTTGATTCTGTGCCCTGTGTGACCTACCCCTCTCCACCGTCCCCAGAGTGGTCCTCACACTGCTCTTTTCTACCAAACAGAAAGCTGGGTCAAGCCAGTTCTCTATACATCTTAATAGTGGCAGAACACCAAATACGAAGAAAGTAGTACTGGGGAGGGAGAAAAACAATTAATGTACAAATTAGACATAGTTAAATTATAATAAAGAGGGATGGCCTCAAGGCTGAGCAGAGAGCTGCAAATTAATAAAATATCTCAGCTGCAGAGATGTGTCTAAAGTCCCAAGGGTCCTTTGCATAATAAGAATTTTTTATTTAGCAAAAGAGTAAAAGAAGCAAACAAGCAAACGTAAATGCTATGCCTCTTGAAATTCTGCTTAACAAGTCCTCTGATTCAGTGTGTCTCTTTCACAAAGGTACTTTGCTTCCAAGCAACTACTTGGGGTTTGTGGGTTTTTTTTCAATCCTCCTCCACACTTGTGCAATGCAGGGACGAGCTGAACTAGAACCAAATCCATGTTCACCTGGGACTCACACCATCCCCAGCACTTCATCAAGTACATTCACAATAAACCAGAGCTAGAAAAACATATCCCTCATCTCTATCCACCTTGCTCTTTAACTCAGTTCTTCTCCTGGTAAAGTGTCTAGAGGCCCATAGCTCCCCCCTGACTCCCCAGCGTATCCTCAAACTGTGCAGCCATCTGCTCCTCAGATGAAATGCCCTGGTAGTCCAGCTCTTCTGCCACCAGACGATGCCACCTTCCACTGACACGCTGAAGCAAGTCCCTCTCCCTCTCTGCCACTTTACATTCTCCCAAAGCAGAGCATGTCTTTGCCCACATTCCTGCCCCCTCCCCTGGGTCTCCGTCCCCAGGAGGACCCTTTGCAGCCAGCCCAGCCCCTCGGTCCCAGCATCAGGACAGCCCTGCGCCCCTTCCACAGTAGCGGCCAGTGGTGGCAGCGGCCCGAGGGGCAGCCCAGGCCAGGCCCTGCCCGGGCACCTGGAGGGAGCTGCGGAGCTGCTGGAGGAACCAGGCTGCTGTCATCCTTGCCCAGCAGCAATCAAAAGCTGCAGGCCCTGTCACAGTCACCATAAAGAGCTACAGTTTCTGCTGGGGCTCTGCTGAAAATAGTTCTTGTTTTCTCTGTTCCTCACAGTGTTTACACGTGCTGAGGAATAATACAAAGCACAGAAGGGTATGATAGAGGATCAAAACTTAGAGCACTTTGTCACATCACTGTTCATATCGAGATCACAACACTGTAACAGCCTTTTTGTGAAATGGTAGAGTTGTTTCTTGACTGTCTGCTAGGAGAGAAGCATGAGAGATTTGGCACAGAAAAAGGAGATATTAAATATATATACACACGAACACCAGTGAGTTGAAGAAATAAAATTAGATATTAATATCTCTAGTCCTAGTGCATATTGCACTAGTTTACAGGGTGTTTTCCTAGGAAGACTGTCAATCTGTCTCTGTTTCTCTCTCTCTCCTTGTCTCCCCGAAGCAGTAGTATTGCAAAATAGGGAGTCTGCTTCATTTGAAATGAAAACATCCCTCTCAATCCAATCCACTTGAGATTTCCTGATCAGTCTCTCACTTTGCTGCATAATTGCAAACTATTTTTGTCTCAAAGAGAAAAAAGAACTGATAAAATTTTACTGATAGTTATCTACAGAAAACATCCTTTGTTCTTTAAGATATATTATTATTTAGTATACCCTTCTTTTTTATTACACATTGATTGACAGATGAACAGAATAATATGGCATAAATCTTTAAATGCCATGCATACAGCCTATTGAACCTATTGGTTCACTTAAGCCTCCCTTCCTGATGTTTTTGCTATCAGGAAACCCTCCAATGAACCAACCTAATGACTTAAGACCATGAGCCATGCCTTTAAAACAACACTTTTAAATCTGAAAAATCACACAAACTCAAATAACCTCAACAGGAAAAATGTATTCCTTCACTTTCTTTCTGCCAGAGAAGTAACCCAGGATACACTTAGCTCAGAAGCTAGCCTTTATCAGGAGTCAGCATCATATGATTGAGAAAAGGTTATATAACAATTTAGGGCATGTAAGACACAACCACCTATAACAACAACAACTTGCAATTTAAAGTCTAGAGACTCTATGAGTCAGAGATTGCAAGTTTAAAGCTCCCAACAGACAAACACATCGTGAAATTTTCCAGGCACTTTTATACTTTTTGGTTTTCTCATCATCCTGTGGCAAAGAGCTCTGTGACATAGATTGATATTCTGTGAAAATGTGTCTCCTTCTGTTTGTTTTTAACATATTTTAAAGTATCTGCTTTTGCTTGTTTTTAGGTCTGATAACCTAAAAACAGTGGGTACCCACTTGATATCATGAAGAACAGTGAGCAACTGTTCCCTGTTCAACTTTTGCAGGCCACTCAAGATTGTACAGATATTTACAATAACCTCTCACTCCTCAGCCATCTGTTTTCTGGAAGGATGAGTTATTGTCTATTTAGTATCTCCTCATATCTAAGCCATTCCCATCTCCACTACTTCTGGTTGTCTGCTGTTTGATTTTCTAATTCAACTATTGTCCTTCTGAACTTAAAGATTGGCATAATGAGATTTTCTATCTTCTTTCTGTAGCCTTCATGGTAACACATAAGACTGCCTCTTTTTCTCTTCCTCATTCTACCGTGCCTTTCTGTTTCCCGTCAAATCTATTCTTTACTAGAGTTTCTATCAAAGAACATCCTTCAACCTCAAGGATACTAAAAAAAAAAAAAAAAAAAAAAAAAAAAAGCCAGATTTCATTCCTCTCCAGTTAGTAACTCAGCAATGTCTTATTTATTTTGAAGCCTTGAGTGAATACCATATAGTCACAATATTTATTATTCCTCTTAATAATGTGTTTTCAATGTCTTTTGTTGAAGCTGTGATTTAACAGTAAAGCAAATTCAGTGCTAAGGATACTAACACTAGACCAAAAATGTTAGTCACGTGTCTCTAAGTTCAGATACGTTCAGAAAATTTGAACTGATTGATTTTGTATTGGCAGTCTAAATTGTATGAGATATCATTTTTCTTTTAACATCCGGCAAAATACGCACAATGTCCATGTTATGCACTCCTACTAAGCCAAGAGAAACGCATTCATGTGCCTGCATTTGAATCAAATGAAATTTGTACTGATGGAGGATCTAATAGCACACAGATCCAGGATTGATGATGATGAAACTTCAGCCTCACACTTCATTTGAAGTTGAATTTCCTTGTGAGACTTGCCTAGGAAGCTCAAACCTCCATTTTACATGGGCTCAAAAATGATTACATAAATTCAGGGAAAATATTCATCAAGACTCACTACAGACCACTGGAAGCTCCTACCATATAATGTTGAAGTGTCTCTGTATGGTAGCCCTATTTTATTCTTCTCTAGGCATTTGCTAGTAGTCACAGTGGGATCCAAACACTAAGCAAGAGAAACTTGATTTGATCCACTATCATTTAGTTGGTTTTATCTGTCCCCAAATATCCTTTTTATTTCAAAAGGCTATTCCAGCCTCACTATGGCAAAGTTTATTTCTCTGCTCCCAGTTTTTCCCCAGCCCCTTTCACAACAGCATGCACAAGAACTCTTGTGGAGCTGCATGAGACATCAAACCATGTTCTCTGCAGGAAACCAAGCTTAGCAGAAAAGGAGTGATCAAAGAAAAGAGCTATGGGAAGTAGGAAGAGTTAATTTGCAAAGGCCAGGACAAGAATAAGATAGTGACAAGCCCTGTGCATTCATTGTCTCCATGCCTTGGACAGCTATGGGAATGCATAGTTATTCAAGACCAAATTCTTTTGAATCCTAAAAATACCTTAACCCTCCCCCCCACACACAATTAAGACAATTTCCACTGTGATGCAAATAAACAAAACACCTGAAAAGGGAAAAGTGCCTCTAAATATTGAGAGATTATTGATTAACAGTATACCAGATTATGGTGTATGGGGGGAAGGGGCGTATGTAACTTAAAGAAATGTAACTGTATGTTGTTTATGTTGTTTTGTTTTTGTTTTTTAAGAAATCCACAGACTTTAGAATTTCTCTTTGAAAAAAGTTTCTTCCTGTTCCACTTACAGAGAAGGAACCACAACTTCACAGTAGAATCACAAATAATTGTGTCTATTGAACATATATGCTTTATGCTAGCTGCAGTCATGCTGCTCTTTTAAAATGAACCACACTTATGAAAATAGAGCATATGCTTACAAATCCCATCATGGACTACAAGTGCTTTTCTGTATACTATCAAAACCCAAATATTTGAATGTTTAGAAATCCAGACATAAGGTTTTCCTGAAATGCTGTAGCACTAACTTTATCAACTTCCTAAGAGGAGGAGATATCCATGAACACCTCACATATACAAATGTACACATTACACCCATCTCTAAAATGTACATCCACAATAGTTCATTCCATCATGATAAGGAAAAAGTTTTACACCATCAAATATGTATTTCCTGGAATTCCATATATCTCAAATATGATGATTAGGCAGTTGAATACAAACACATACAAATACAAAGTCTTATGTATCTTAGTCTTAATATCTATATGATATCTACCCAGTTATGAAGTCTGCAATGCAAATACACTATCTTCCAGAAGAGGAATAGTTACTTAGATGCCCACAACACATTTTAAAAGAAGTTCTGGTTGGGAAAAACAAGTAGTATATTGCCTTGCAATTTTGCTCTATGTTTGTTAGCAGGCTGCTAACTTTGGAGTGTCTTTTGCTATCATAATTATCAAAAATGATATAGGTTAGAAGTATCTGTAATATAGCCCACTATACTTCTATGCTCAGTGCAGTGGTAATTAATCAGGTTACCAAAAAAGGTAAATAAACAAATCACCATAGGATACAAATAAACACTTCCACACGTGTTTTCAGTTTAGGGGGAAGAAAACAAGAGCTAGGTTCTATAGGTTCTGTTTGCTAAACATTTTTCTTACCCAGACTTACAGAAAAAAAAAAGAACCCTTCAGATGACCTGTGGAATAACCACAGTCTAGCAGACTGAAAAAGAACTGACAAATCATTGATTCAAATTAAGTTATCATATTGCTAGGCTAATTTGTGAGAATTATTTTCATATAAGATAAATATATTTTTCACTGAAACGTTCCTCAAAAAGAATCTTTTCCATGTACCAAGTTAAAGGGAAAAAAAAAAAAAAGAAAGAAAAAAGTCTTACTGAAAGGTTTTCCCTATTTTTCGGAAAGATCGGGGAAATGGTATACAGAGAAGCTTCTCCATTTCCCAACTTTTATCTGCCTGTTTGATGATAAGGCAGGGGAAAGGGAGAGAGGATCAGCAAACCCCTGAAGGTAGAATGTTTCAGAAGGAAACAGCAAAGCAAACAATTTCTAATGTGACTTCAGTCTGATTATTCTGACCTGAATAGGACATTCATTAGATAGTTCAGATAAGTAATATCAGTATTCTCATTTTATAGAGATTTCAAATATATATATATAGTAGATTATGCCACTTTTAGATCATGGATTGTCCCCTTTCTTCTATGTCAGTACTCTCTATGAATTGGAAAAAGTGTTGCTTTTTGCTCTGATGGGATCATTAGCAGAGGAATGACATGCAGTTAAAGAGAAACAAACTTGTTTGTACAAAATATAATACCTTAGTGTTTCATTTGTCACCAAAAAACATCAAGAAGCCTTTTACTGGCATGATACGTGTATTAAATGACCATGGCCGCAATGAAATGCACCTACTGTTACAATTAGACAAAAAAAAAAAACTGATCACAGATATTTCATTAGTTTTGTTGTTATTCTTTCTTGATGTTTTTATTACAGTTCTCACAAATATCACTGTCAAACAGTGACACAAACATCAACTTTATTGCTCCATAGAGAAACAGCTTCATATCAGAGAAGAATTTATCCACTAATTTATAGAAAATTGAAACTGTAACTGTAATTTTGTTTCCAGTTCAGGAAGGTACTTACCACACATATAACTTTAACAAAATGGAGAAAATCTAATATATAAACTGCATACAGCCTGCAGTAACTCATTTTCAGGCTTGGTAAGCACGCATGATTTTCACCAATTGAAGAATGTATTGTAAGCTTTCATGCTTAAAAGAAATTACTACATCTTCTTCCACAGGGTTGATCAGATGTTTTGATAAAAAACTGAGTGCTTACAATATAGAATATGTGTGATAAATAGTCTAAAGTCTCATTTCTCACAACTCAATGGTTAGAGGTGGAGGGGGGTAGGCCAACAGTATGTTCTACACTTTCTAAGTTGTAATTACGGAGCCAAATAAAATATAAACTTACTTTTCTTCTGATTCATTTTCTGTGACACAGATGGACGGGTAGGACTTAATACAGGCAGACTGGCCATCCTCTCTGTGATGTTAAATGATATGTCAGTGGACCACGTCTCCTCCTTTGCAGTGGCAAACAGCTGGGTGCTGTCTTCAGGGACCTCTGCCAAAACAGCATCATCTGGAGGATCAGGATTGAGCAATGAGTCTTGAGTTGCAGGATTAAATGAATTTTCCTGGAAAGTATCTCTAAATATATTTGAGTTCTTGTTTATTAGGTCAATGTGAGATAAAGGCGTAGTGGTCCAGGAGAGGGGATGTGAGCTGAGATCCCCTGTGGGATGAACCTTGGAACTATTTTCAGCCATGTTTGGAAAAGGATCATGAGATGTTTCAATGTCACTGTTAACTGTGAAGACCTCACTTCCATTTGAATAAAAGCATGTGTTTTCTAGTACCCCTGGAAAAGAGGAAAATAGTACCAAAATTACCATACCCTGAAAGAATAATTTGCTTTGGAAGGCTAATACTAAGTATAATTGCATGGACAAAAAAAAAGTAATTTTTATTTCAAATTTACAATTAAATAAGATAAAAGAATTTCTTAGAGCAACAAAATAACAGAAACACAACCAAACAAAAGGTGTGATTGCTGTAGGATAAGGGGATAAATATACTAAAAAGCCATTATCCAACACAAATAAATACTTCCATGAACTAAAAATATTTTAATCTTACTCATAGTAGGTTGCTGAAGTCTTACAGCATCATAACTGTGGCACATAATTAAGGGGGAACTCCAACATGGATTTTTTCTACCATTCTGTTTAAAAGATTAATAATTTTATCACATCTTCCCTTGTGAAGATTCACATCAAATAGTACCATCATCTTTAGAAATCTAATTTATAGCTTCATAGGAGCCAATATATTTCTACTATATTTTATATTCACTAATATCTAAAATGGAGAAAAGTATTGTTTTCTCTATTTAGTATTATGTAATTTAACTACCATTGCTAAATAGATATATTCTTTGTCATCCTTCTCTAATACTGGATTTTAAATATATAGCTATATCTATTATTTTAGGTAATTGCTATACTTAATTTCTAGTTGGTTTATTATACCATAGACCAATACAGACTTTGCTTAGTTCTATGTTGAACAGTTGTGAAATATTTTTAGTTCATAAATCAAAACAGCTGCATAACACTAAGGATATACATCCTGTAAGCATCAGGAAATTCAAACTAAATAGCAAGAGAATCTACTTTTTACTTGCGGCTATTACAGAAGTATTTAGCTAATCTAAATAATAAAGTAAGCATTTCAAATATATATAGGACTTAAAAATGTGTAATAAAAATTAAAAATACTGATTTTCTTTTCTGAATATATCAGAGTAGTATGTAATGCTAGAAAAAAGCACTGCTCTGCCTTGTCTCATAAGAAAAATTTCCAAGTAGCAAAAGCAATTTTTGCTAACAGTTAGTCATTTAAAATAATTCAACAATTGTTATATATCCAGTTCAGCTAGATTTAATTACAAATAATTAAAAGAGGCCCTTTAAAACATAAATAATCTCCCCAGATGTTCAGCTGTTCTTCAATACTCTGGTAAAAATCTGTAGCTTGAATCGTTTTCCTTGCTACCTTTTAACCAAGTTCAATGTATCCAGGAGCAAACATTCGGTGAGAATAACCTTACCTGCAGAGTCACATTTACTATTCAGGTATTCTAACTTCAACAAAAGCTGTCTTGTTAACACAAATCACAGCATTTTTTACTATAAATTTCCCTCATTTAAAGCACTGCTCACATTATAAGGAAAAGGATATTAAAAACTGTGCAACTCTGCTAGAACATGATGGGATTCTACTCCTAACAGTGACTTTTAAGCATTCATCTCATGTTAATTACTTAAAGACAATAAAGAAAAAATAAAGAAGTGAAGAACATTCTTCTATTTAAGGATGGATCACAAATAAAACAGCTTTTCCTTAGCCAATATCCAAAGGAAAAAAAAAAAAAAACAAAATATGGCTTCCCCAAACTGAGACCTATACGAAAAAAAGAAAGTTTTCTGCTTTTCCCATCAGCTCCTTTTCTTCTCTCTCACTCTTACTACTAGCTATAGGCCCTCAAGCCAAAAACATGGCGACATCTGAAGTGCATTTGCAAGAAGTCACCTCAGTTTGTTCTCTACAAACCTTCTAGACTTGAGAAGGAGACTCCTTTCCACATTGATTGTTTTTTCATTTAATTTTAAATTTTTTAATTGTTTCTTCATAGGCTTTCATATTGACTTGTTCTTTCATCAGCTTATTGGTGCAAGTGACTCTTGAGTCCACATAACCCCCACTGCCACATCTCCTGGGCTTTGTTTTCAGTTTGGTTATTGCATTTACCAAAATGGCTAATCATATGATCACATTTCAGCCAGGCAACTGTTCACTCTTTACCACTCCAGGTCCCCTGTCCCTAACCAAACTCTCTGTTCTGTCAACCCTACATGCCACACAGCCCATAACCACTCAGGTATTCTCAACCCCTTCCCTCTGCTGTTACAGAATCTGACTTGTCACCCCTTCACCTGTGTTGTGGCCAGGTTAAATCAGATCGCTTGGGCTGCAACTGAAGGATTGGACAGGAGGGAATCTTTATTAACCAAGGCTACAAATAACATGAACTTTCAATTACAATCTAAAGTGACTTTGGATTTCGAAGCTTTACAGGTAAGAAGAAAAAGGAACTAGAAGAGCTGAGAAGAGAAATTCTTAGCATTTCATTTAATGAAAATTGAAGTGGAATTAAGAAGTAAAACTTGTAAGAGCCCTGAAATGTAATGGATTTTATTGAAACAGCTACCATTTGAAATTAACCATAATTTCATCTAGTCAGGCTAGGTTATTTTTGTTCCACTATCCCTGACAGTGAGTAAGCCTTTGAATCTAATACCCTTTGGAAGAACCCAAGAGATCTTCGTATTTATGCATATGAAGGCTTCTATTTTTCCACCAGTGAATGTTCATAATTTATTTGGAATTTAGAGGAGTTTACTATATGCATTTTAAAGAAGCAATTGAAAGTCTCCTATCTGCAGGTTATTTCAGCAGCAGTTTCTCTTTGCTTGAGTCCTATAGTCAGACAAAAAAGGAAAAATTAATGGGCTCTGATTTCACAAATAGGGACAAATAGATTTGTTAAAACCTGCTCAGAAATTATGCTCACTCAAATCTAGGTTTACTTGGATGCTTTTTTTCCCCCAAATCAAAATTTGAACCTCTATAATTGGAAAAGACTGCTTTTTTTCAAATTTCAAACTTCGGTAACTTTTTCTGTAGCTTTTAAAAAAATAAAGTGAACTTCTTTTCCTCCTTCGGAAAAGTGTATTTTTTTTTCCCGTAATTCAAGATTAGCTGAGGGGATTTTGTTCACATTCTCTTTCCTCCTCTCTAGGCTCTTCTCCTCCACTTACCACAAAAATAGAAAAAGCCTGGAAAATGTCAGCCCCAAAGAGCTATGAACAATGATTTAAAATTAAAGTAAAAATTATTAGCTATTTATATATCACTCAGCAGAATACTAGGCAATACATTATAAGTCAGGTTTAAAAAAAAATACTGCATAGTTACCAATTCGATTCTATTCTTCCCCCCTCCCCTTATTTTATTGTCTCTCTAGAATTATAATAGCTATGGTTATCATTACTCATAAATCATTTGCTTCTTTCATGGAGTTACTCAAATGCTTGTTTGTATGTTCAACCCACCTTTCCAACAATAACATTTTTGTTCTCTTTTCATAGTTTCCTAGTGGTAAAAATTCACCTTCTTCTCCTGACAGGTGTACCACACAATGAACTGCTTTTTAGAAAAATGACCTTCCCGAATGTAATTTAGCTGACAGTATTATTAAATTTCTTTTTAACAGTTCTTGCCCCTAAAATAATAAGATTTACAGACAGCAAGGCTGGGGAACAGAAAATTAGTATTACGGGAGGGAGGTTTATGGTGCATTGGTACATGTAACTTTTGTAATTCTATACTTTCAGATCTTTGAGTTTAAATTTTACCTTAAACTTGTAGGTTTCCAAATAGCTGTTTAAGACTGGAGATGTTTAAAGAATCCATTTTTTCCACCTCCCAAATGAGCATTCCAGCATCTGACTGTTGTGTACTAAGCACTATCAGCATTTGAGTGGCTTTAAAAGAATGAGTTTTTCTGTGTTCTTTTAAAGAATACTTTTATCTAACATCAGGAAAGGTCTCTAGACTTTGTGTCCCAATAGATTGATTGCACTCATCTGGATGCCAGTCCATATGCTCTGGAGGGAGATAGGCAGGCATACACTTCTGCTTGGCATTCCCTGTTGGTTAACTCCAGGTGACAGCTCTATTTCCATTTAGTATGTGAGGTTCTTGGATTACTGTCCTGAATCACCCTGTTCTCTCCTTCTCTCATCCTTCCAGGGCACAGAATAGGAAATTCAAGCACTTGATTCCAGGCTACAGGTTGCACTCTGAGTTAGGTTCATATTTTCTTTAGATCTAGTCCTTTCTGCCCTAAAATATGCTAGTATATCTTCAAATTTAAGTTTAGCTTACTGGAAACATTTTAACAGCCTCAAAAATCCTGAAAGAACTATTTCAATTCCAAGATTCCTTAAAAAAAAATAAAAAATAAAAAATAAAAAAAAAGCATGATGCTTTAAAACAGTACTTGATTAATCTATTCTGTAATAAGAACTGATTTACTCTCTATCAGTATCTAAGAGACATAAAACATACCATATAAAATACAGAATATACATTTTATGCGCATATAGGTACATCATATCAAATTGTTCCTCAGAAGCAAGTTCATACAGAGCTGTAGGCAGTAAATCATATGCCCATATGCCAGATAATTAATTAGTTAAGAAATAGATATATCTGTTTTGGATTTGTGTGTATAGCTACAGCTGGAGATGTCCGGATGACAGAATATACAGCACGCTGGCATTCATTATGTTCACTACAAAAATGGGAAACTGACACCAAACTCATTCAGTTCAAGGCAGTGCTTTGTCAAGTCTTACTGATCATTTTCCAGTTGGTGTTCACTATTGGAGAATTAATATTTCATTTAAAGATTGAGATAGTTATGAGATCTAAGAAACAGTCCCATTGTTCAGGCTATTAAATTGAGAATTCGGCTTTGTATTCCATGGGTTCACAGCAGGAAACCTCAAAAAAGCCAGGCTCATTTAAAAAGCTAATCAAATAGAGCAAAGAGGCTCACCAAAGCATGTATAATGGATGAGAGAGTTACGCAGAGAATGAAATTTTGGTTCATTAATGTAGCTTGCCAAAATGTACCCACTGAGGTTTCTTCTGTGGAGTCAATCCCTATAACTGTGTAAGTTCCAGAAGAATGGGCACATCACTAATAATATGGAGTTACCATGGCTTATCAAATCATTGCCCATCAGCTGAGCTGCAGTAACAGATTATTCTCTCCTCCTGGGAAGCAAAGACATTACCTGAAACAGCTTACCACCTGCCCAGAGAGCCAAGAAAGAGGTTGGCTGTTAAGATTTTTTTTTTCCTTCATCACTTTATGAAGTGATTAGATAAAAAAGAGATCTGTTTCCAGGTAAAAAGGAACTGGAAGTTGACTGTGGAATCTATCTTTTAAGAAAGCTGCAGAATGAAGCCAGGCTACTAAGGTCTTTGAAGAAAGGAGAAACTCTCGCCCTTCCACCAGCTTCTGATTGTCAGGCAGTGAAGTCCCAGCAAAATGTCAGGATCAGATTAAAGGACTGGAGGGGAAGACAATAGCTGTTTTCTGATTAACAGCTGTTGTTGCCTGACAGCTCCCAGTTAGTCATAACAGTGTGATCTATTCAAAATTCATTTTTGATGTCTGTCTTCTCCTTGAACAAATGGGTCATACAGCTAGAAATTTCTATTATTAATAAAGCTTTTCTTAATCTAAGAAAGTAAATGTAACATACACATAATGCCCTATTTCAATTCAGAAATCGATCCTGAACTCTGACTGTATTAAACAATCACTTTGTACTGGCTAATAAAATAAAGCAAGATTAGCTCTTTAGGAATCAATTATACCACCAGAATCCATGCTTCAGACACTATGACTGCATCCATCTCTGCTGGACGGACTGCTAGACTTTCATTGTCTTTCTCTAGATCACAAGAGCAATTCTCCACTGGCCTCAGTTATGTCTCACAGGGGACAGTATGATCTGGAGCTGTATTTCAAAGCATCACTTTTTTCTCCAAGCTACCAGGAGCGTCAATTAAGAAGGCTTGCTAGAGTAAATTACCTCTTGTAGACTGGTCAAGTGGAGGTTGCTCTGGCATATACTCCTTTGGATACTCTCCCTAATTTAGCTGTGCTAACAAGAACAATTTCAAAACTGGCAGATGATTTATGTGATATACATCATCTTCTATCAGAAAAACTTCCAGGACCAGATGGCTTATGTATACATTAGTGTTATATTCCTACATTTTCCTACATATTCCTACTAACAATGGAATTGTAACTGTGAAAGCAATGTGAAATATTAACAATTCTGTATCTCCATTCTGCCTATCAATTTAGATTGTGAGGTCACATGATATCATATACCTTGAGGCTCAACATCACTTGAAGAAATACTATGATCTCCAAATGATTCAGCAATCAAGATGCTCTCTAGAGTATGTCCTTTAACCCCCCCTGAAGATTTAATTTAATTTATGCAGCAAAAGATTCATTATGCACCAGTATAGTTGGGTTCCCAATTGTTACAGGAATCTTGATATATGCATGTTACCTGATGAATGGGCAGGATCCAACAGCCACAAAGCTAACTCTGGCAGTCTTATTACAATATATATTTTGTTTATGTCTATTCTGTGAAGGAGACCAAGCTTATTCTGTGTTCTTAGGAGAGGAAAAAGGAAAAAAACGATCATTGTTCAAACAGCGATATGCAAGAGACAGTATCCCTCAGGTGGACTAAATCTTGCTACGGTTTTTCTAGACTATTGAATGATTTCAGAACTGACCAGGTTGGTTCATACTTGTACATGGATAATAAAAAATCAGCTATTAGAACAAGTTTTGCTTTTAAGAAGAATGAGATGAAAATACTAAATGCTACCATTCACACATAATGCTTGTAGTAATTCTCACAGTAGCCAAAATTCTCAGAATACATGGCAGGGGCCAAAATGTTTCAAATGGTTTAGAGTACTTTGTGTCTCAAATGAAAAGAATGAAAATGCCAGAGATTTTTCATTCTTATAAACTTTGGAAATTTGCACCTTAGTAAAGTTTGTGTAGGATGCATTACTAAAGGATTATTTTCAGTGTAAGCAAAATAGGACATGGACTACAGATTTTAGACTGATTTAAGATTTTAATACAGATTTAAGGTGATATTTAGGCTTTCCATTTTAAAGCAAGATTGATTTATTCAAACCAAGGAATCAGTTATTGCTTGCTTTCTTAGAAGTAATGAAAATTAACTTATCTATAATGCACAGCAAAAAATTATGATGTAGTCTTGTGAGATGGCTCTCAATGCCTGTAGATATCAGACAGAATTGCAAGATATCAGTAATTCTAGCCATGCATAATTTAACCTTTTCTGCTTTTTTCAAATTTACATGGAGTTAGGTCTTCATGTCAGCAGTCATAAGCAAAGATCATTCACAAGCCCTCCTGTCCTCTGATATAACACAGAGAATCAATAGAAGTACCACAGTTCTAACAGTTAGACTTCCTTCTTAACAGCTTAATTACTATCTCTACTTTAATAGAGTACATAAATATTCATTACGAGGTTTTCTACAGGCTGATAAGCATGCTACAGTCCTGATAAGTGAGGGACAGAAGAATATGCAGAGCCAAAGAGTATAAGCATGGAAGAGACGTCAAAGCTGAGCAGCTCAATCTAATATTTTCTTGTATGCACCTTAGAAATTTTTTGTCAAAGAAGTAAAATGTACCTTTATTCATCATTTGCTTTGTCCTTTCTTCTTTGCACACAGTTCTAACAAAATAACTTTTTTCAATAGCTTTGCACATTGATAATAAACAATTTTTGAAAGGCCTATTGATGACATTCTCAAAACATGTACCTATGTCATATCTCAAGCAGGATATCCAAATTACTACAAAACTAATGTAGAGCTCTACCTCTCTGCTTCCACCATACCAGCTTCCCAGTTTGTTCAACATAGAGATAATGATGTGCAAGCAACACCTCAGATAAAAGGAAAGTAAATGGAAAAGTTTTAAAGTGTGTGGACACTTCTCATGCTTATATGCCTCATTCAATTAAAAAAATATAGAAGGAAAAGAATAATTGCCTACAAATTTATCATAGTAAGAAAAAAGCTTTCTTGCAAAATGTAGAATATAATAAAATATATTTTTCTTTTGAGTTAGTTATCTAGAGTCAAATCAGAAAAGTTTATGAAGTTCTAAGAAAGATATAGGAGCTCTTTACTTATGTTTGAAGCACCAGTAAAAGATGCACGCATGATATTCATGGAACATGATTCCTCCATTGGTCAAAACACAAGAACTGAATTTCTTATACATAGAATAATTATATTAGACATAAAATTCATTGCCTTGATCAGTATGCTACATGAATGAATAGGAAATTTAAAAATAATAAAATTTTAATAATAAATTATTGAAATGGATAATATATATTACTTATAAAATGTATTACACACATGCTAGTGTTTCTATCATTTATGAAATAAAAGTTAATAATTCATTAAATTAGAATAATTTGATAATAGTTAGACTTAACAACAAAAAACTATGATTTTATTAATATAGGCACTTGTCAGTCAGGACCATCAACTCATTTCTTACATTGTAAGGCATCATGACAATATTAGGCTATAACAACATTCAGTTATTATTAATTTGTATTGAATGTGAACTGCTATTTGGAATATAATAGATTCTTAATACTTAGAATAGACTACATTATTACACACACTTCAAAGAAGGCCACAGAATTTGTTAATTTAATTTCAGACATCAGATATATTTGGTTTTGGGCTATCAATGCACATAAAATTAAAGCTGCTAACTGAGCAAGAAGAATACTAAATTATAATCACCATAATTCAAAAGATACTGAAAAGATCTTTGACAATTTTTAGGCTTGGGTAATAACACCAAGCCTGATTCTTCACCCTAGAGTAGTTATGTTGCCTTAAGAGGAGATATTCCTGATTTTTGCAACAGAAGTAGGATCAGAACAAGTCCCCTTTCCCTGGAGGATTTTTTACAATCTTAATGAGTGTTACGTCGATACAGGCCTCAGAGGAGTATACTGAGTATAGCTGATGTAAATACACCTGTTTTTTAATCTGCTTTCTCACCAAAGAATGAAAATCTAGGGCAGAGGATGTGAAGGATACAAATGGAATGTTAAACGTAAGGAAAGCAAATTGAAGGGCATTGTATTTCCAAATTGCTTGATCTTAATCCACTTCAGCCTGTTCTTAATTTAAGGATATATCCCAAGACTTAGCTGTCAATCATAACATTCATTATGACTTGCCTAACTTAAGGTAAATGAAATGAACAGGCATAAAACATCTTGTTGCAAATCATCCTCTACAGGCTGAATTGAGAAAACAGATTTAAGTTGTCTTGAATTTGCCAGAGCTGAAGGTGCTATTTAGACATGTGTTCACTTTACTCCCACACTTGCTAACTGTTTGTATGATATGTATTGAAGCTGGGGTTTTAAATCGGAATATGTACTTATATTTATATCTCTATACACTCATACATTTTGCCATATTTGTTATAGCTGTACTTTGAAGTACTTAAGGAAATATTTTCATTAACAAAAATCTGAAGTAAAAATCCCACAATCTTTCATCATTGAAAGCCAAACAGACTATTTTTTTTACTATTTTTTTCCAATAAAGTAATGTTTTAGCCTAGCATTACTGTCTTTCTCATGTTGTAATTGCAACAATCTAATACCAAGATATTTTAGCTTATCTGTAAAGGTAATAAAGGGAAAGTTTTTTAAAATTTTGTGGGTAATAAATTATTAGCTTGTTCATTCTGTAACAGAGTTAGTTAACAGATTAAACTATTATAAAATCTAATGTGCCTGGACCAACTTTCAGCACAACATACTTAGAGGTTTGCGTTGATATATACTTCATATTTATAAGAAACATATGTATTTTGCTTTAGTGAAACAGTGATATTTTGTAGGTTGTTCAGAAAGATTTGTGGCTATAAGTTAACCTTCACTTGATAAGAAAATTCATCACTGCACCTCAGTGTATGACACTGAGGGACAAATACTCCATTCCACTCAGTTATTTAAGGGTCTCTAACCTGTACAGCAAATAAACAAAAATATTTTTATATATTGTAATTGTATGTTATAAAATGACTGCTGAAAACCATCTACCTACTACATTTTCAAGGTATTATACACACCAAAAATCCACTTTCAGAAATTCAGAAAAGGTTTCCCCTTTACCTTTAAATACATTTTAAACATAAACATCTAAATATGGTATCCATTTCTCTGCAACAATTATTATTAGTTTACTGTTTTAGATGTGCTAAGAGATATTTTTATGCCTACAATTACGTTAGCACTTGAGATTGCAGTCATATTTCAGTTTTATTCTCCTTAAGTAAAAACATATCAATTATCTCCATTAGCACTCACCTACAAAGGTAAGTAGAATCACTAACAAAAGGATAAGGGCACAGATGCAAGGAATCAAAATTAGGAGCAAAAGTCGGAGGAATTTTGCAGAGGCCAGTTTCTGAGAGCAACCATCCCCCATATTATCCTCATTGGTTCCTAAAACCTGAAAAACAAAAGAGCACAGTTTTATGATTCTGGTGTCACTAAGTAACTCCTGTATTTAAGTGCAGTCCTGCCCAATACACAGAATAAAAATATGATTTAAATATGCACTGTAAACAGCTTTTAGATTCTTTATGAAAAGATATATAAAAACTAGCTTTTGTTAGAATAATCTATATTATATATTTTAGTTCACTCTGCAATACATCTACAAATCCATAGCTTCACTAAAACTTCTAAACATTTCTGATGAGCTAAAAAAAAGGCTAGACATTTCATTCGGAAAATGTTAAATACATAGTAAATTTTAAGTAATACAAATTAAATATAGCTTATTTTATATTCAAAATAATTATTAATTATTCAAGAACTCCATCTGTTTCTTTCATTAAGGATTCAAAAAACTATTATCATCTTTGTTTTAAGTGACAATAGCAGTGATAAGGACCATTCCACTTATTATGCACAATAATATCTGTTTCATTTTCAAAGGACTTTACAATACTAGAATTCTTTACAGTATTCTGTGGTGCTAGTTAATAGTATGTTCTGCAATATTAATGGAATATGGAGGAATAGAGCAAAACAATTTTCTGAATTCAGCTGAGCTACACAAAATTAAAAAAATGAACATGTACAAAATATTGAACATAACTCCATTAAGACCATGATCTCACATACTAGAAAAATATCATACTTTTCAAGCAGGAACAACAAAACTAAAAATTTTAGACATATATTACTAGCAAGACTAAAACAGTTACTTTGAAATTAATATATTTTAAATTCAGAATTGACATTAAAAATATTTACAATTTTACCCTTAATAAGATGAAATAGGACTATAGAATTATTAATTCCAGACAATGTCACCCAAAAAGATGACTCATCAGTTGAATATGATGAATAGTAATGAATAATAATTCAGCCTTTCCATTTGGAAGTTCTATCACATTGAAGCTGGCCTCTTGTTTTAGGGTTACAGGCAGTGACGGGACACAAGATTGTAAATGCATCCATTACTCTCAGCGTCTTTCCAAACAAACAGGCAAGAACTTCAAGAGATAGAGGTCTGTAACATCAGCCTTGTAAATGACCATCTCCATATGTTATGCCCTTCATTGTCTCTGTTATAAATGCCTCTCTGTGAAGAATAGGTTATCAGACTGAATGGCATAAATGGAATTTTAACCATTTCTGAAGGAATTGTTCCACAGAGTCTGTATTTAGACCTCTCCTAATGTTAATGCCCACTTTCCTGCATTATCTGAGAAGACTGTAGGAAAAAGTGGGATTTTCTGTCATTCTACAATGCCTTGTGTTCCAGCTTGAAACAAAGGTATTTGTAAAGCAACTTTCCATGTTAATAATAGAATTTTCATCTGTTGTTCATGCCACTGGCTACAAGATGCTGCAAACACACTAGAAGTGAATGGAATTGCCTTTGTGCAGTTTCACGGGGTTTTTTTTTCCTGAAACTACTAAACAATGAGTGTTATCAGACCTCCCTGAGAACCATTCAGTGCAGTATCCCATAAGATTTTTTCTGTTACTTGCACCACTCAATGCATAGATCAGATAACATGGAACACTGATACGGTAACAATGTGGTAAGAGGTGTTAGCAGCATCTCATTTGATAACCACTGCACCTTCTTTCTATCACAGTGATTCAGTCTCAACAGTATCCTATTGCTAGGCTCATCTAGAAAGAAGAATGTAAGCTGATGGTCAACTTAAAGATGACAGTTATCTGAACATTTGAAACAGTCAACTCAGGTGAGAATAACAAGGCTGGCAGCTCTGTCTACTGACAAGGTTCACCTTGGGTAAATTGGCAGGATCTGCAATCTGGGGTATCTCAGTAAATTACTTCTCTTACCTGCAGGTAATACGGGCTTAGCTCTGTTGGTTAGAGTGTGGTGCTAATAATGGGTTTGGGGTTCGATCCCCGTACGGGCTACTCATTTGTGGGTTGGACTAAATGATCTCCAGAGGTTCCTTCCAACCTTACAAATTCTATGATACCTCACATGTCCAGGCATGGATACACAGAAGGATTTTGGTGGCTTTTAGCAAACTAAATCCAAGCAATAGCTGGAAATCCCTGTCTGACTTTGTAACTTCTTGAAGTCCACACGTGTGTACATTTTGACATTTAAATCTTCAAGACTACCTGAAGTTTTGCTTCTGGTCATGTCCAGATAGGGCAGCTCAGCAGTTCTTAATGGCAGGTCACTGAATTTTACAACCTTGGCTGGAACCTATTATATTGGTCCCCCTCAGGAGCTCTGAGCATAGGTAACTCAGGAATAACACAGCTCTATTATTAACACAGCTCTCCCAAAACAGCTGCCAAAACTATTTTTGAAAGCACAGCTAAAGGAAGAGAAAATGATGTAAAGTTGCCCTCTCCATCAGTGCAGTGATTTCAGTGCTCTCACAGAAAAAGCAGCAGTTGACCTCAATTCTCTCTTCAGCCTGAAGCAGTTAAAAATGATAAAGATCTATTATTCAGTAGAGTATCACAACCATCTAAACATGGGCTCCTCCAGAATTGGGCACATTATCCCTCAAAGTCGTTATACTCTGTAAAAAAAATCCACAGTTCTGCTGAGCCAGACAATAGAGAGCACAACCATCACTGCATAGTCCAGTGATTAGGGCACCCAGAAGCTGACTCTTAGTCCCTTCAAAAGAAAAAGCGTAAGACCCAAATCACCCTCCTAAAGGAATGATTCACAAGCAAAATGAAGTTCTTGAAAATGTCAGGTAAAAGTGCCCAGCTCTACCCACTGTACTATACATGCTGACCCATCACTACACAAGAGTTTGTCTTGAGAGTAAAAAACTTAGGTCATCAGTAAACCATGGAATTGTATTCTCAAAGAACTAAGAAAAGCAGGAGTATAATCACTGATTGTATTTGATCTTAATCACTCAGGACACATGTATATAAGTAAGAGCAAAGTTAATATCACATTTTGAGTTATGCTGGGAGAAACATGAAATATGTGAGTGCCAGTGAAAATAGTGAGCTTCTGAAATATCTTGTTTGTATGTTCCTCTGTTTCTATGAGAAATATTTTAAAGGCTAGTGGCATTGTGGATACTAGCCACTCTAGGCAAATGTCTGCTAAAGAAAGACCTCAAATATTTTTCTTATTAATTCCTGAGAATAACAATATACCCCAGCCTTTGCAGTGACAATTTACTTCCACATATTTTAAAAGGGACTGATGTATCCAAATTTATTTTTAATGACTGCTCAAGAAAAGAATGCTGGATTGTGAAAGACATGCTTCTCTAACCACCACAAATTGCTAGTTTTGTATAATAGCTAAGTAAATATTTATAGGCAGCTAAACAGCATGTTCTATTTTCCTCTTCTACAGGAAAAGACCTCAGAAAAACACTAAACCTATTTAAAATCATCATCAGTGACTCAACAAGCATAAACTTAATAAATGCCATTTTTCCACCACTTGAATATCTGTATGAGTTTTTTCTCGTCAGTTTCTGTGGCGAATATGAAATAACTAGAGGTAGTGCTAATGGTTCCCTATATCATCAATGAAAATGTAATGAATTGTCCTGGAGATGAATACAAATATATTACACCTACTCTTTTGTATTCCCAGGTATCATTTCTTTTCCTCTTGCTACCAAATACTGTAACACACAAAGAATATATGCACCAATTTTAAGTGTTTTAGTATGCCAAAAGTATCTGCATAAACTTCAGATATGCTCTATCCTCCCAACTCTTATTTCCCAACAATTTTCAGAAGATTTCTGGTTTAGCTATGGATCCACTACAGCTTTGTACCTTTCTTGTAGCCCTTTTTTAGATCAGTAGATGACAAGGAAGCAGGGTGCACTTCAAATCTCACTAAAAACTTGAAACTCCTGATCCCCAGTAGTGACAGACAGAGAATAACACCCCAAAGGGACTATGAATCCAAAAACAGACATATAAAATGGAATCTTTAGAAAGAAATTGGCCTGTAGAAGGAAGCAGAGGTGCTACATGCTTACTCAGTCAGCCCACTTTAGGGACCCAGGTTAGTGGCTAAGAAAATAAATTAATTTCCCTTAGCTCCCTCTGTAGTCAATAGTTTCTCTGATTCATTCTCTAAGTTCGAAAGACTGAGGCACCTTCCAGAAATACCTTTACCTTCCCTTCCAAGGGAAGGGCAAGAAGGCTGAGAAGCAGAATCCTTGAGGGCAGACTGAAAGAAACTAACTCTAAATACAAGAGGGGTTGGTATGGAAGAGATTTAGCACAGTACTGCAGCAAAACATGTTTTCAGAAGTTAAAGAATATGGATTTAAGTTCCCTTCATACCACCACTGTTAAACTGTAACTTTCACCTTTGACAGAACAAAAACATCATAGAATATTTGATTCAAGAGAGTCTTCTTTCAATTAAATGATGTATACAATATAGTCAGGAAATTTCAGTGTTTGGTTTTCAAGGTGAAAAGTCATTTGCTTTTAATATAATCAGTTTCTACATTAAATGAGGTGTTAGAATACAGGATGCTTAAAAACATAAGATATTTTTTTCTGACAGCTAAGACATTCTGTCCCTAGTGAAATGGTATTAAGTGCTACTCATGTGAGTGCCATTCTTTCAGTATTGACTACAATAAAGGAGTACAAAGTAACCAGGAGCTAATTTCTGTTTAGATTTTTTAAAAATCCTACTCTTACTTAGGACTGCTGAATCAAATTGCTTTACTACTCACACTCAATTTTCTGAAATCACAGGGGCAGAAAAAAAGTAAGATGGTAGAAAAATGCACTCCTCTCTGAATATAGAAAGACTGAAAATTCATCAGGCCAAAATTCAGAACTCGTCTTCTGCAAGAAGAGGAAAAGTCGATTGTGAAGATGGCATTTCAGTAATATAATTGTGAGATTATGTCACAGAAATGTCAGATTACAATAAGATTTATGAGTGAAAACTCTATGGTAACATGTAGTCTTTCTTTTATACACAAAAAGTATCCGAATTACTAATCTATAAAACAACTCAAATCATGGTCTAAGCACTTGACAAAAAACATTCACCGATGTTATCATCACAAACCTAACAGGTGTTCTTCTGTCCACAAAGAGGGACCCTTAGGGCTAACAGTCTACTGTCAGTATGCTGGGTCAAGAAATAAAAAATATAAAGAAAAACAGAAGAAAACTGTTGTATCATAAACATAGAAATACCTTGAGCAAGCCATACACCAAGGTACAATACAATGTACCTTGTACATTGTATTTGAAATATTGAAACATTTGAAAGAAGACAAGAAAGAAGTACCACAATAAAATATAGAAAAACTTTGTTAGGGGAAAAAAATGGGTAGCCTTGTAGAGGTCTTCACAATGTCATCGAGGAATCTGCTATCAGGCCAAGCAATTATTTGTGCATGGAAAACATGTTAGATTATGAAAACTATCTGCAATTCTTTCCATATCCTTGAGAGTGTTCTTGTTCTAATGTTGAAACAGCGCTCCATATTGTCAGTTCTCATGATTTTATCAGGAATCTTACGATGCTATTCTTAAAGCCCGAGATATTGTATTCACGTGAATGTGCCAGCCATTTCAGCTTTGCTTAACCCCAAAGGGAAGATAGTTTGAGGTTCTCATTGTTACAGAGGAAAAACTGAAGCTGTGAAGTATACTCATTCTTAAACCTCTTTTTGTCCAGCTCATGATATTTAAATGCCATGGAGTGAATAACAGAAGTTGAGAATATCCTACAGTTTTCAACGGTTGTGTCCTGTTCAGAGGGAAATCTGGGAATAACCAATGTAGTTTTTGATTGTTTCTCCTTCAAAAAAGTGTAAGACAAAGCTTCAACAATCTCTGTAATGAGTAGAAAGTGTACGATTAGTCATCCAAAGGTAGGGACCAAGGAACAGGCAAAAAGTCTCCAAGTAAGAGAGACATCATATAAACCTAAGTGCATCCTTCTAAAAGAAATATTTAGCTGATGGTAGGTGCCAAGTCCACCTGGACTCTTTTGGCTGAAGCAGAAACCTGAAACATCTTTAACCTTCACAGCCTATTTCTTAAATTAAGGTAAGTAGAGATAATCATATGCCAGTAATGATTCTTACAGAAGATACAAAGTGTAACGAAAGGTGATTGTTTGCCTTTTGGGTTACCACAGAGACTCCACTTGTCACTTTTCCCATTCAGGCGACCCTTCAATCTACTCTTAATCCCCCATGAAACACAACATACATTAACATCCAAACTAGGGAACACTAAAAGTCACTGATTCAGACAAACGAAAATGTTGTGGTATTCTTTTCCTGATTTCTGTAGCATAAGCCTGGGAGTCTTAATTCCTGACAAATAACTTCAGAAGTTTTGTGTGCTGAAGAGACAGCTTTGGGCCTAAGAAACTGGTGGATATATGCATGAGAAGCCAAGAAGAGACAAGGTGATATTCAAGTATATCTCATGCCTCTCTCTGTCAGCACAATTCTGATGCTCCAGCTTCAGTTCAAGACAGAACTAGGGGTAAATTTGATGAAAAAAAATCCAAACACAACAATGGTGTTCCAATATTTGTGCTTTTGAGACTCTGCACCCACCAGCTACAATTCCTTTGGAGTATGCCTTACAGTGCTGTGCAAACACACTTACTTCAGATCCCTTAGACATACTCATCCTTGTTTTGATTTTTTTAGATGAGGTACTAATAGTAATTGTAATCACTGACACAGTGAGACAAATCTGAGTTTTTGTTTGGGATAATAGATGAATGCCATGCTGTCAATGTTCTTATCACTGCTAATATCTTAAAGTGTACCATTGGTTTAAAAGAGTGCTAGCTGCTGATACACTATTTCCTTCATAATTCATTCCTGTTGCCCTTTCTGGAGGGTTTTGAGAAATGTGGAAATAAGCTGATGGCTCATGCATAAGCACTACAGCCAGGAGATCTGTAGATCTGAGGAGTTTAGTCACATTCCATCTAGATATTTGGGAAAGACTAGTGTGTTTTATTTCTGCAGTGCAGTGGATTATAAAGGCACTTAGAAAAGCACCATTTGATACTGAAAGAAATGTAAATAATTAAGATGATATTTGGTCTCCCTAAAAAGATTTCATTTAGAAATGGGAATGTTATTCATGTGCAAAATATCAACATTAAGAGACCTTATCAAATACAAGTGAGCTATGCCTAACTTCTCAGAAAAGGTAGAGGAGGTGGAAATGAAAGGACTTCCTTGGACTCCAAGTACCTAGTGTGATATCAGTAACTGCTCTCCATTTCTTTTAAACTGAGAATAAGACATGTCACTTAACCATCACATAACATCAGTTCTGAGCCTTCTCTGGGGAGAAGGAAAAGGATATTTATCACTACCAGAGAGAAGCAGTGATACTGTTACTCTCTTGAGTAGTAATATCTTTCCTTTTCAAAGGAAATTTTTAAATAATTTACTTTTCAAATAGAGTGCTGCTGAATAACAATTCTGTTTTGTGATGGTGTTAACTGTTTACCTGCTTATTTACATATAGTGCATATTTACAATTATGTACGTATTTATAATTTCACTGATGTAAACTTGCAACTACAACAATGGATGCTTCCCATGTTGGAAGCAACAATGGAACTTTGTTGACTTTTCATGAACATTCAAATTAAGAAATAGTTCAACTGATGGCAAATGTTACAGTTCTAAGCTCTCTCTTTATTATTAATGGCAGCTGGTGGCAGAGATATGTAATGATGCCATGTCTCATGAGCTAAACAAGATTTAATAAACATATGGAAGATATCAAAGTTTTTTCAAAAACTGTCTATGAAGATATTCATTTTAAGAACTAAATTGTGTTTAGCATTATCTGGTATTTCTCAATACCAGGGTTTGAACATCCTTTCAGGCTACCTCAGCAGGCAGTGGGAAAGTTTGGAGGAAAATTATTCTTCAATTAATAAAGGATTTATGCTTGGGGGAGTTATTCATTTTTTTCTGAGTTTCTAAAGTTTGCAGAGATTACTCATTTGAAAGTTTAAATAGTGTCATGTTTTTCTGAGCACACCTAGAGACCACTTTAATACCCTCCTGGCTACCCAGAGGTTCACTGCACGTCTGAAAAAGAAGTGAAAGAAATGAAAAGTTTGCTAAGTAAGCAGAGTAGTGATGGCAAGTCTCTAGCTATACATAGCCATAATTCACAGTTGCACAGGCAGGGGAGAAACTGACAGAACTCACTTCACGTTCCTGCTTTGTCAGGAATTCTATGAGCAGATGCAAGCACAAGAGCCATCAGAAAGCAAAAATGGAAACCATTAAAATAATAATAATAAAAAAGATGGCTAATTAGTACAACAAAAATATGCTGAAATAAAGCTTTCTGGGGGAAAAAAAGAAAGCTGAGTTAAAGGAATACCTCCTCCTGAAAGCAGATTTCAAGCCCGGAAAACAAAAAGCAACAAAAAGAAATTCTGCTTGTGCTGTGTGACTCACATTCAGTGAATCAGTCACTGCCTATGTAGAAATCCTACCAGACACACTATCCCAAACAAGACAACTAGGTCTCATTACTGGATCTATCTCTTTTTCTTTTAATCCCTGAGCAGTAGGCTTAGCCTTCTGAACTTGAAGATAATCAGTATATCGCATATATACCATGTCCATTGTTCAATATAAAATTATTTAACATTTAAGTCACGAGCTTTCAGTAATATGAACTGGATGCCAAACTGGAATGTAAGCTACACAGAAGGAGAAGTCTTCTTAAAAGCATTGGATCCTTACATTTCATGTACTCTTTATTCTTTTTTTCTCTAAAACGTATATATTATTCTCAGATTATGAACTTTTGCTAAGAAGAAATTAAAATTTTGAATTTGAATGTGTAATGTTGTCTTTGCACTACTGACTTTTTTCTGAATAGTGAATAAAAAGATAATAACTCTTGGACCAAGGATAGCAGCAGCAGCAATATTAATCAAAGGAAATGCTGTGGCTTAGAGTCAAAGCAAGGCCCCACCTGTCCAAGACAGCTGAATTCTTATTTGTCCTTTTCTCAGAAATGAAAATGGAATTGAACAAGGTCACTTACAGGTCACTAACCTACTACCTATAAAATTTAGAGGTGATTAATTCATTTTTCAGTAGGATGCCATATTGTTCAGCAACATGTCATTTTTGAACATTTCACTTCAAAGGGAGAGAATAAGGAAAGAGAATTGAAACTACCATGCTATCTCGACAGAGATAACTAGAAGAGGTGATTAGAGAGTAAACCTACTCATTATTGTGTAAGCTATGAATAATGTGTTGATAGGAAAAAAGAAAAAACAAAGTGTGTTAACAAGCCACTTACGCTGATGCAAGTTTTTAATGATTACTTTGACAGAGAATCAGATCTTTATGGATTGCATAAAGATTGTTAGGATAAAAACTTATGTCTAATCATGTAAACAATAATGATCTGATTAATCAATTTGTCAGAGAAGAAAAATCCTACAGTATTTATGGCTTGGATGAAAACTTAAAACTATTCAAATTAATTGCCACTCCTAGAACAGGAGGCATTTTTCCTGTAATTCATATTTTCCTTAGGAATCTACAAAAAATTCACACAATAATCCTATCTGTGATGAGGAAAAAGTAAATGAAAACCATCTGGGTTCTTAGCACTTCCAGGCCACTATGAACAGTATTACATAGACTCTGACTTTATAAGGGAAAGCAGAAAAGTTAATAATTTCTAAACGGATGCAGTCTTCATTTCAGACTTCCCTTCCAGCCTTGTTTGCCTGTACTATGAATTATATAAATTACCACCCTCTGAAATGGCCCAGCAGGAAAACACTTAAGCTTAACAAAGGCGTTTACTACTTAATTCTACTGCTTAATTCTTTTGTTACAAATCAAATAGAAAAAGGATATCTACTGCACAGTTTTTGATTTTTTTAAGATAAATTATCCATTCAGACAACATGCATAAACAAACAGGACTAGTGTCCTCAAAGTAGTAGGTTGTCCCTCAACAATGCTTACAAGCTGTGCTCTCCCTGAATTCCAAGGCTCCCTTTTTCTTGAAAAATTAGCAATTTTTAGACTGAACAGTTAAATTTTCTTCACCTAGTGAAGGTACAGGATCACTGGCAAAGATGCACTGATCCAACCTGACAGTCTTCTTTCCCACTGGTTTACAGGAGCTCTCCCTCATAGATTATTCTATAAGGAAAAGTATCGAGAACTTCCTAAAAGTTTGTCCCCCCCCCCCTCTGAGAAAGAGCAATAAGTACATATTTAGCACATATCTAAAAGCTGAGGTCCTGCAGAATGCATATCATTTAGAAACAGATGCTTTGCAAGAAGGGGGCAGGGCTTGAATCCTCAAAACAGGTTTCATCATTCCAGAACACCTCTGGCAATAGCAATAGCAATCTAATTTTCAGCCTCTTTTCACATTCAATAGGGCAACAAGCTAAAACTGGCATCAGTAACAAGAATAAAGAGATAGAATTATAAACTGTGTGGTACTCAAAGAAGCAGCTGCTGCAGGGATTCCACCTTAATGACATAGATGGTGAAAAGGAGCCGAGGTATGGCTGGGTTCACTTCATCCCTTTGTGATTTTGGGATGAGGGAAGATGGACAGGTGGGCACTGCGTTTTGCTCAGTTGTGAACAAACATACTTTCCCAAGCTGACATTACTAATGAGATGGCCACAACCCCTAGACAATTATAGGATAATGTGTAAACAAATAATGGCAAGTATTGCTTTAAATTATGGTGGTTTGAAACCACATCTGAGGACAACCTATCTTTTTAGTGGAACAGTCTTCTGCCCAGGGTAGACACAGGCTGAAACCTAATTCAGGATTTCAGAAGCAGCAACATTCTTACCTCTTTTCAAAACAGCAAGGTCTTGCTTAATCATTGTCTCATCGTTATTTTTACTTCTAGTGCATTAAATCGTTATCCCTGTTTCTTTCATGTTTGTCCATCAGAAAGACAAGTTAACATTAAAAACATCACTTGGAAGAGAACTGTTTGTTCCACAACAGAATAACCAAAATGAAATATATTGCTATCTGACAATTTAAAGGGGCGGGGGGGGGGGGGAGGAAACACCTTTAGAGTATTCAAACGCACATCTGTGCGGACGCACGAGGAAGCTCTCAACGCCGCGGGCCTGCTCGGCAGTTGGAGGAGCCGAGCCCACCAAGTTGGAGCCGTTAAGGTGAGAGGAGCCGTCAGCGCGAGGAGCGGGGAGCCGTTAGAGCGGGGTGGTGGGAGCCGTTAGCGCGAGGAGGGGGGAGCCGTTAGAGCGGGGTGGGGTGGGGGGAGCCGTTAGCGCGAGGAGGGGGGAGCCGTTAGAGCGGGGTGGGGTGGGGGGAGCCGTTAGCGCGAGGAGGGGGGAGCCGTTAGAGCGGGGTGGGGTGGGGGGAGCCGTTAGCGCGAGGAGGGGGGAGCCGTTAGCGCGAGGAGGGGGGAGCCGTTAGAGCGGGGCGGGGTGGGGGGAGCCGTTAGCGCGGGGCGGGGTGGGGGGAGCCGTTAGCGCAGTAGGGGGGGGGGAGCCGTTAGCGCGAGAGGCCCATGCGGTCCCCAAAGTCACCCGTTCCTGGCGCTAGGACCTGCTGGAGGGGCTACCCGGTTGCTCTATTTTTACGACGGTATTTTTTGCGTTCAGAGTTTCCACTGCAGGCGGCCCGGGTCAGGGGATCCGCTCTGCCGGGGGAATCTGACAGGTCAGCCCAGCAAGAGTTATTTATAGAGGGGCGTGGAGCAGAGAGAAAGGATGCGAACGGCATCATATTCTTATGTCGCGGGGCTGAGAAGCGGGAGGGTCACCCACGAACAAGCTGCCGCCGGGAGCTGCGCTTGCCGGCGCGGGCTGCGCCTCCGCCCGCTGCGCCGCCCCTGGCGAGCAGCCGGAGGACACCGAGGCCGGGACGACGCGGTGCCGAGGAGCCAAGACAGCTACCCTTGCTCAGACCAAGACCCAGGAGCGCCTCCTTCCCTCTTTTTCCCCCCATCTTCCCTCACATTGCCCTTCAGGAGGTGAGCTCAGACATGGTTATCCAGTCTCGTGGTTGCACATCCTGACAAGAGGAGGAGGACTTTTGTTCCCTGGTGCCGAGACAATTTCTCAGGAGAGTCCCAGATAAAACTGTGCTCCCTCAAATGGTAAACAATGACTGAGGGTAACTAAGGAAGAAAAGGGAGTGGAGCTGGCCTGGCACTGGCTTTCAGAGGCTCTTCTGCGCTTGAAGGCCTCCTCAAGGAGGATTTAAGCTTTCATTGCACTACTGTGATAACTTGTCCATAAAATGGGGTTATCATGCACCCTTTTTCCCTGTGCTGGAGAATTGTTTTTCATGAGGGTAAAACTGGGACAGAATAGAAGCAGCAATATTTCAAACTATAATCAGATTGCTGCTCAAGCCCTGCTGCTTAGCTGCTTAGTCCTGAAGGCATTTAAAATCAGGAGGTGTCCAGCTGCTACATTTGGAAGTGCTTAAGCTGCATGTGCGTGCCTAGAACTGCCCTACCATACGTGGCCTGACACCCACTGTACCAAACACTGGCTGGCAGTCTTCTGTCCTCGTAAGCATTTGCCAAGGATACTTGACGCACCAACACAATTCAACTCTTCCCACGCAGTGGAGCTGCCGTCTTTTAAAACCTGACCACACCAAGAGATAGTGCCTGTTGCTTCACAGCATGTGCTGTGTGTTCAGCCTGAAAATAGAAGAAGACCTGGCATCCATGGCCTCCAAATCCAGATGTGGGTCAAAGCTACAGCTCCCATTTCTTAAGAAAGTGCCATTTGTGCTTATTTGGGTGACTTCAATCTGCTGAGGCTGGCCTCAGTGCAGCAAAGTCTCACAGAGCTCGTGCAGTTGCTGGGACACACCACTTGATGCACTGTCTTCTCAGTTTTGCACGAAGTTTAGAATTCAGCATTCACTGATTAGAGCTTTTACATAGTGGCAAGAGCGGGAGCTGCTGGGATTCTTTGCCAGATCTAACCTTCCTGACATTCCCTTGCCCAACTCTGCCCTCTTTTGGAAACACAATTGCCTCTCTGGTGTGGGAGAGTTCTGTCTGAGTATTTATCCACATCAGCCTCTGAAAGCTCTCCTCTCTTGGCCATGGAAGTAATGACAAGAAATTGTGTGTTCGGCAATATGTGGATTCAGTGTAACTGCAGGACAGTAATATTCCTCGGGGGAGCAGAGTGCTAAGACTTAAACACGTATATCGTCTTAGCAAAAAAAATGAACCTCCTATAGTCAAGTCTGCATTTTTGAGTAATTACTGGCACTATTTACAGTCATGGCTTCCATTCATATCTGCAGACATAATCTAATATACAATTATCATCTAAACAATAATACAGCTACAACAAATTGCCCAATGTGTATTTATAGTGCACCTCCAATCCTGAAACATTTCAAATCAGCTTATACTTTTGATTCATTATACACTCTGTCTACCACAGGCACACAGCATAGTGCCAGCAAAGATTTCTGGAGAGGAAGCAAATGCTTTCTTCAGTCCTTCATAGTCCCAGGCTCCAAAAGATGAAGGAAAAACAACATTTTGTCTTAATGGTCCTATCAGATACTAACAGAGCACAAGCAGACTCCTCTTATCTGGAGAAGTAAACAGTGCAGCTTGGCTTTTTTCATCACCCCAAGAGCCTTCTCAGGAAAATGAGTTCTGTGGGCTTCATTAGAAAAGCTTACCTGATTAAATATTATATATGAAGTTCTAAAGGTCGGGCTCACAGGAAGATAAGCTTGGCTGTTGGAGGGACCCCTATAAATGGCTGATAAAGTAGGAAAAAATAGTAAGGTACATTTCTTTTCTATATAAATTTTTGACATTGTTTGTGATTCCTGTCCCCCAGAGGAGTTCAAATTCCTACAGATCTTAGAAGTCCAATACCTTCAGGAGATGTCACCAGCTTTTACAGAGATATATAGGGTTCTTTAGTGTCTTGCATTACCTTTTTGCAGTTGTTTATATTACTTCAATGATGTATTCATACAACATTATTGTCTATGCTACATGAATGACAGTACCTAAGAGGCTTATAACATATGACCTAAAGAATATATTGCAAAAACAAAACTAAAGAATTACAATTTAATACTGCTGACTGGTTCATCTTGTAAGAACACAGGAAGGGTGTAAGTGGACATATGGAAAAATCCATTTCCATAGTTCAACTGCTGAAAGCTAAACCTTCCCAAGAGACCCCATGAATGCATTAAAAGCACTAGATATTTGATTTCATTTCAGAGTTTCACTACTTCAGCCAGACTGCTAATAATTTAAAATAAAGGTTAATTAATTAATCATATGCCATGAAATACCTCCAAGGACTCTGCATTTTGAATCAAGTGAAGGACAGATTCTACCAAAATATACTGCCGTATTTACAGACTTAAAAAACGCTTTTATACCATTTTTGTCGCACATAGAATGCCTTCAAAGGGCATTAAGTTCTGCCACTCCCTTTCCAGGCGCTGAAGCCTAAAGCCGTCGAGTGAGTTGAAGGCAACGGGTCAGGCAGAGGCGAGCACCGCTCCTCGCTCCTCGCGGGGTCTGTAGCCAGCGCTGCCCCCGCGCCGGCCCCGCCGCTCTTCTCCCGCCGCCTCCGCCGCACGCCGAGGGAGGCGCCGGCTCCCCGGGCGAGGCCGCGGAGGGAGAGGAGCGCGGGCTGGCGGGACAAGCGCCGGGCAGGCTCGGGCAGGCGCCGCGTAGCTTTTCCCACGCAGAGAGGCGAAGCATCCTCCTCCCCCCCGGCTCGTTCCTCCCTCCAGGGAGTGCGCGGGAGGACGGGATACTTGTGTCCCCTTGGACACTTGCAGCCACCCGGGTATTCCGTTTCTCCAGCACGGATTAACGGCCCGTTTTCGCTTCAGATTTCGCACCTCCCCCTATTCCCCCCCGCTCCCCCCCCGGTGACCCTCCATCGCAGAGGTCCTCCCCTGGGTGGCAGCAGCCAGCGGCACCACGCGGCCGGAGAGCCCCCGCGGCGCCGGGGGAGACCCCGGGCGCACCCGCCGCGAGGGTGAAGCAGCCCGGCCGCCGCCGGGGCCGGCGCGGACCTCCGCCTGGAGGGCGAACCCCAGCTTTCCTCTTGCAGACCCCGACCGGGGCCGCCGCGGCGCGGACCTGTTGCCTCGGATCCGTTGCCTCGGACCCGGCGCGACTTCTCCCGGCTCGCTCCAGCGGCCAGAGGGATTTACCGAGGCATCAGCGCCGTTTGCTCGCCCCGCGGACTTTGTGAGAGAACCGGGAGGAAGGCGCCGCTAAGGTCTTCACAAAACGCTGATAAAAATTGTTAACTACGACTTACCTACATCTTGAGCTTCTGAACCCGGCCGTTCCCCGCGTTTCTCCCGCACAGCCGCGCGAGCCGCGGTTTAGACGCCACAGCGCTGCACGACGGCTGCACGGTGACGGCCGGGCACGCACGGGCACTTGTCGCCGGCGCTGCCTCCCGGCGCAGCCTCGCTGCTGCCGCGGGTTTGCTGCCGCCGAGCAGGGGAGGCGGCTGGGTTCGCAGCGGCGTGTGCCCCTTCCCCGCCGGCCCCAGCAACCTGCCGCTGCGACCCGGCGGGCGGGGGCCGAGCCCGCGGGGCAGCGCAGGCTGCGCGCTGCGCACGCCGTGTCCCCGCCGGGCACGTTTCCCACCTCCCGCGGCGACGCTCCGCTTCCCGCAGCGCCCCCCAAGGTCGCTGCCGCCGGGGGCGCCGAGCGGCGGAGCTGGCGGCCCCCGCAAGCCCCCGGGCGGCCCCAAGCGCGGAGGGGGCACGCGGGGCTCGCCTTACCCGGCTGGCGGAGAGGACCTGCCGGTAGCGCTCCTCCTCCGCAGGCAGGGCAGGGAACTGTTGCAGGGAGAGCATGCTCCGGCTGCCGCGGAGCCCTCGCCACTTTCGCCGCCCCCCACCCTTCTCT
This sequence comes from Rhea pennata, assembly GCF_028389875.1. Classification (NCBI taxonomy): domain Eukaryota; kingdom Metazoa; phylum Chordata; class Aves; order Rheiformes; family Rheidae; genus Rhea; species Rhea pennata. The sequence goes on from NC_084666.1 coordinate 28,007,426, forward strand.
ACCGCTGTCTCCGGCGAGCCGCGGCCGCCCGCCTCCCGCTCACACACACTCGTCGGGCTCGGGGCGGGGGGGGGTCCGCGTTTTGTCTGCTCGGTAGACTCCCCCCCCCACCTCCTCCACCCAATAATAATAAACCTCCGCAAGAAAGCGGCCACATCCCCACCCCTTTTGCACACAAAGGCTCCATCCCTTGGGGATACGCTGAGGGGACCGAGTGCTTGCCCGTTGCTCCCCTCGCCGCCCCCCCGGGCAGGGCAGGCGAGGCGGGCACAGCCTTTGCCCCTGCGATGGACGACGCTTTAACACGCTGTCATGCCGCAAAGGGCTTCACGGTGGAAGACAGGGCAGGTAGCAGCCGGCAGAGCTCACCCCACCGCGCCCCCCCCCCCCCCCCCAAGCACCCTCGGTCCACCCGGCATTGCAGCAAAAGTAAGAAAGGCGACAGGGCCAAAGCGTGGAGTTCATGGGAAGGGTGGCGAGCCCAGGCCGGGCCCCGTGGCCAGGCGAGCCCACCCTTCCCATGTACAGTGCTCCTCTGGCCTCAACCTGCTCTTTATTTTACATTTCGCTCAGGCAACAGCCTTAGTTTCACTCCTGAGATAGGACAGACAGATAGGATAGATAGGACTTTCTGACTACGGGATTGCAACGCTTCTCCGCAGCGCAGTGACTTGCTTTACCCCAGAGCAAAACCAAAAGGCAGAGGGACAAGTCCTAGACGTACTGGAACACAGGCAAAACGCTGCTCTCAGCCCCCACCCTGCACCGAGCAGCTGGCTCCGCCACACAGTCACCAGGGCAGCAGAAGCAAGGGCACCATCTCCACTCCTGACCAAGGAGGCGAGCTAGCGAGGGCTGGCGGGTGACCCTATGTATTAGCACTTGTGCTCCAGGACAAAAAGCAGCAGGCCAGCAATGCCCTTGGCCCCTGTCAAAAGTCCTCCCCCCTATTTGGACCTTGCATGCAGAGCCACCGAAGACTCCAGCTACATGACTGAGATCACAAGCACAATCCAAAAGTGATCAACTTGCCCAGAGAAAAATGCAGTTGGCGCACAGGAGTAGGCACTACCAGAGCAGAAAGTGCAGGACCCTTCCCTGCTGGCAAAGTTCACTGCCACCAGTTTCCAGGCCTGGGACCTGAGCTTCTGCTTTACAAGTACAAAGGCTTTTGGTTTTCACTGTGCATTTGTTAGTATTACTGAAATGCTATCATTAAAAACATAAAGCAGAAAATGCCCCCAATGTGCTCATAACAAAAATGACCTAGACATGAATACAGCTTGATTGGCTTCAATCACTGGTCATTACTGGCTCTCATTCAAGATGTTGCCCCTCATATATATGTATGTATAGATTCATATATTTTATATGTTGATATACACACACAATGCATGTGTGCACATGCACATATTAATCTGTAAGACAAACTACTACTTAGCTTTTTTTTTGCCAGCTTCTTCTCCAAATATCTTTGTTATCATACCTTTGGATTTAGGTCATGTCACTTATAGTTTGCATGTAAACTTCATTGGGCATGGATAGGGCACTCTGTTCTTCCAAAGTGCCACCATAGATACACACGCCTGCTCAACATAATCCAATTCTACATTTTTTTCACCCAAAGGTCCCTCTGGAGGTTGTTGGGGTTTTTTTGTTTTGTTTTGGTTTGGTTTTGGGTTTTTTTTTATTGCACTGATAAAGGAAAAGCATGGGACAAGACTTGGAAGCATTTATACAATGCCTCCAAATCTTTTAATGAAAGGTAACAATTACTTCAGGCTGTAATGTTGATTAAAAGGTGTTAAACCATAGTCCATTACTTATTACAATATTTGACAAAGATTACTTAGCCCCATCAAAGAATTATAATAAAAACAAATGAAAACTGAAAACCAAGAGGTGCAGTACATGGCTCAGATCCCAAAGCACGCTTGGCGTTGGTTTGAGGATGTGTTCTCTTTGGCAGTAATACCATGAATTCCAATCCTTAAACCAATCTCAGCTCCTAATCTTATACTAATTCCCTCAGGTTCAGGAGCCATTCAAATCATGGTTGCATAACTATGAGATTCAGCTGTGCTGATTACAAAGTACAGCACACTCTGAAAGACTGAGCTGAGGTCTGTTTGTTGGCAATTTCTTAATGAAAAAATTACCATGTTTGAGAAATATTTAGATTAAATAATACTTGATTGAATTAAGCCACTTTTCCCTCAGACTACCGCTTATTTCTAGACAGAAATACAAACTGCCATTTAGTCTACCTTGAGATTAACTTCATTACAGTAACCCTAGTAGAAACTTGTTTTCTGGTAGAATAACAAAAACACTTTAACAGAGTACAAATAATTCATTAACGTTATCATTAGTGGAAAAAAACTTGTATGTCTAGTTACCTTGCAGCAAATGTGACTTGACTTGATTTTCTCCTTCTAATTTTCCCCATGCGTTTCACTTCCTGGTGAACATATATCACTAGAGAATCCTCTCTTTTTATACTCCTTTAGAGCAACTCATTGGTTTGGCTGAACTAGAAGGGCAGACAAATAAACATTCATAAAGTAGCAAAAGGGAGTACCTTCAATGTCCATGAACAACAACTGATAACAGGATGAATTAATAGAAGTATATCTGAACTTAAAAGTGAGGAGAGGCCTCACCTGTGTAGGATCTTTCCACCCAACACCATGCCCCATACAGCAGCTACCACGCAGCTGCCTGGTATAAGGCCATCCTTCAGATCAAGTAATCTCTTTGACCCCACTACACACACATCACTCCCAGAAAACCTGATGTATAGCAAAGATACTCTTCTAGATCTGAAACCAGAACTACTGAGAGATCATAAACATTCATAGTTCAGTGCTTTAAAGGCATCATCAAGCATAGAAGCTTTTATAAACAAAATCTAGTCCTATCTGCACAGTAATTTTCATTCTCTAGTAACTAATGTGTGGAATCACTTCTTTAATAATTCCTATATATCCCTGTGTGAGGCCAAAAATCATCCAAGTTCATCCATTCATTTTATCTTAATCTTCTTTCCCGAACCCACTGTCATAATTTTGTCAGATAAATAAAATGAAGAAATATGAAATGCCGTAATTTCGGTATTAACCTAAGTAGTAAGAACTATCACTGCCAAAAAAAAGGGAAAGATCACCACCTAGTTCTACCACAATTTCCATTTCACTGTATAAGTCATATTTACTTGAGAAAAGTTTGTTGCATTAAGTATACTAGCACTTGGAACAAACAAATGATTTTTCAAATTGCTTTTGATGCATTTATTGTCTGACTTGATTTTTACATTAAAACTATCATACACAATGCCCTTGTTCTTGTTACAGGGAACAAAATTGCCCAAAGATCTCACAATCCAAACCACTGACAACTCATAAGCACCTTAGTTCAGTGGAGAGATGAGAGTGCTCACTAGAACATACTCGGAATCAGAAAGAAACCGAATAATTTTACATTGTACATGTAGCTAAATATTCTGAATATTAAGTCTCATCATTACCAGGCTTGTCTTTATGTTTCCCTTCAGCATCAGGCTATACTGTATCATTTGTTCCAATGTATGCTTGTCAATATGCATTTTTCTTTGTAAACAGTTAACATTCACAGTATTTGCTCACCATATTATGCAACAGTACAATACACTTACATTGTTCAAAAAACTACCTTCAGTTCAGTATTTCCTCTCTAGGATTACCATCAACACTTCATGTGCACTGAGTAACAGGTGACTGCATCTTTACCTCGTACTTCCAAATATTGTCACGCTCACAATATGCAGAGCTCCAACCAAGACAAAAAATTAACTTAAAAAAAAAGAAATAGAAGCCAATCATCTATTAAGCTGCAGATGGGGTGAACGCACACACTTTATGCCAAGAAACAAATATCCAGTTCATCAGGCACAGCTTACAGTAGGCAGACCAGAGTGCAAATGAGTAAGAATATTGCTGCATGGTTGGATAAGATATACACAACTGTTTTGAACTATTTTGAGTAAAACTTCAAAGATAGAGTTGTCTCACACATGCGAGGCTCAGAAGAGATGCAAGTCCTTTAGGAAAGGGAATATGTCTGTTTGTACACATGAATTATTTTTAAGGATTAGAGTGGTCTCTTATTATAATAGTTAAAGAAGATCAATGAGAAGCAGATCTTTTCCTTTCCAACATCTCACAAACAAAAATATTCAAAGCAACAGAACACTAAGATCGGCTTCAAGCGTATAACTCAAGTGCAGTTCGTTTCTACAGTTATTTCTGCTCTCTTTGCCATAGGAGCGAGGAAAAACTTTACTTTGTACTTTGTACTTCTTTTAAAGAAATAGCTAAGAGTAAACAGAAGTAATTGAGTTATTTTCACATAAAATACAAGCTGTTTCCACAATGGCCTCATTCATGTTGATCTGAATACTTCAGCTACAAAGTTTTTTTTTTTTTTTTTTTTTTTTTTTTTTTTTGTATATTTGGACAATGGATCATATTTTACTTTAGCTGAAGAAAACTCTCCTTTTTTTTCCCTCTCAGTGGCCTAGCAGTCACATAATAGCATTGCCTCACTTAAAGAAACAACTTAACACTTAGATATGAAATTATCTTCTGGGCATCAATATTATAGAAAAATACTAAAGTGGAACACGGGAAATGTTTTTTCCTTACAGCATAAAATAATTCAACAGGGAAGCAACTGTAAGCAGCTGGTGCAATTTCAACTAATTCTACACCTTTACATACTAATAACATGACATATAATGATGTAAATAGTTTATTATTATTGACTTTTTTAAAAGGCACTCTATCAAACAGGACCCATCCATGCCAAATGTTACTAAGTTTTCCTTCTCTCTCTTCTCTTTCACTCCACTTAGATGATCAAAGAAATTGAGACTTTTTTCCAATCTGTAAATCTCTACACAATCTAAAATCTGCTGCCTATTATAGCTTTCCAATTTCTGCTGCTGCTAATTACAGCTGGAGATTGACTCAAACTAATATTACGTCCTTTTACAAGCGGGCTAATGTTGAGTAATCCAGCTTTTGACCCAAATGCAGGCTTCTCTACTAATTCATGCAAATAGACCTGCTGCCTTTACAGAATTTGCAAGAAAATTACACGCCTGAAATACAGGGGCAATCTAAGGCCCTTTACTAAAGGCGAAAGGAAAAACCTACTAATAAAACTTCATAAACCACCAACTTTGTGCCTTATGTTTCAAAATACCTTATAAGTAGGCTCGTTTTAGTTAACCACATTGCTTATTTATCAGCATAAAATTTACAGCAGATATTTTAAAATTCAGTTTTCTATTTAGCTGAGACAATGTAGCTTCTCATAAGTTTTGAAGCTCTGAAAAATCTTTCAGTCCTATCAGCAAACAGGACCCCGTACTGACACTCTGAAGCAAGGTATTCCAGTATCAGTAAGAAAATCTAAATATTTAGAAGATTAGATAGCTCACACATGATTAGCAAGCACCATCCAGATGACTTCAGAGCTAAATAACTGTATAATTGAATTATTCATTTGCTTTGTTTTTGTACATTTAAGCAAATATTCAAATGTGACACTTATTTATAGAAATACTCAAGAGAAACAATCAAGAGATACCAAGTTGAGTTTCGTATTACTCCCTGTAACCAACACCAGAAAGAAGTGATAAGAACACACCCTGTGCACTGAAACTACTTCTCCCCATGTTCAGTTCTTGCATCTGTCCACTAATTAAGCTTTCAGTTGGTTTAATTTTGAAGAAGAGGGAAAAAAAAAAGCTGTCCCTAAGGTAGCCCATTTTATTGTTTGTGTTATAGCAGACTTGGAAGATAGCTCACATTTCCCTTATCTAAAAATTCTGATATGAGGCCATAGATCATTCATAAGTCTAACTGATGAGAAGCTCCCCATTAGTTTATCATTAAAACTGACATGAATCACAGGAATTATACTTTGTGTAATACAACATGAAGACCAACATAAAACATAACATAAAAGTACTAATCTTTAACAAAACACTAAATTTATTTTACTGGAAAGAAACATTCAGTAAAGCATTTTATTCTAAGCTACTCTTAATATTGTGGAATGGAGACAAGAGACAGTAAGGTAACAGTATAATAAAATAAATGTTAACAGATTTCAGCCAGATAAGTTACATCAGCACTTTAGTGTAGACTAAAACCTATTATTTCTTTACTCTCAGTGTCTGAATTCAGCTTTGTGCTGTGAATGTAGTAACACAAAAGGTGACACTCCTTCCTAACCCTCTACTTTTTTGGCAAATAGTATACATACATACAGACTCTATGCATATTAAGTTCTAGTATACACAGACTAACATTATAACAGTAATAGCTACCTAGAGCCCCACTGAGGTATATTAAATACTTAAGAGTCATTTCAGTCATTGTAGACCATGAGCCATGCAAGCATGACAACAGCAACTCCAAACACTGGCAGCATAATGAGGTTCTTATACTTCTGCCATGATGATTGCTCAATTTCTACTTCATCCTTTCTCTTCTTATTCTTTCTTCGTCCTTTTAACCTGTTTTCAAAAGCTTCCAGTTCAGCCTAGATAAGAAAAACCAGAGAAATAGTTGACAGTGTGTCAAGATTAAGAACAAGGAAACATTCAAATTCAAATAATATTCCCATGGTTCATTTACAAAAATAAGTGTCAGCTAATGAAAGTTACAGAGCCCTTAAAGATGATATGGAAGCATCAGATCTCATGGTTTTATGGCACTTGCCTTCCAAGTATTAAACAATCATTTAGTTTCTTTTAAAACACTGCAAAAATGTAACCAATTGAAATGTTATATAAATTTTTTTAAAAAAATCTCAGACTGCATATCTTAAGCCAAGGTGAGACTGCTATTTTCATGGTATAGCTTAAAGTAACGGGTTTTCCCATTACAGAATAGTTCTCATGAATATTTTTAAAACTCTTACAAAAACATATCTAAGAGTATAGGCTGAAATCTAAAAGCAAACAAATCCCTCTAATAAGGATGCACTCTTTGCTTACCCTAAGAAAATTCATCCTTTTTTCCTCCACAATTCTTTGCATTTTACATGCACAGCTAAATTTTAAATTAACAGCTATAATCTTAAGAGATAGAATCTTTGTTCTGCCTGTCTAAATGTTGTAACTCATCTATTTGACTGCAGTAGGTGCATATTACCCTGTAAGCATGTGCCTTCATGCCTAGAAACAACACAAAGGAACTGGAAAAATTAAAAGGAATGTCAAGCTTCTACCCATAACAGCAGTTCCAGGGTCGTGCCTGGATCGGAGAGTAGTAACAGGCAGCCTGGATCCAGGAGTGCAAGACTGGAGCCAGACTCCAAAGAGAAAAAACAAGGACCCCTGGAGCCAACTGACTGCTACGCAGAACAAGATCAGAAAAGGTTTTCTAAAGGAGAATCAAGAAAAGTTTAATCACAGATTTTGGGGTAGATTAACTAGTAGAGAAAATATGGGACAAGAAGCTAGAGAACAGAGATATATTCAATAAACTCCTAAAAAAGAATGAAGACCAGAGTAGTAGAATTGAGGCAAGCTGGGAATGGTTGGGCAAAAAGAACAAGACTGAGCTGAAGCAGACAAAATGTGGACAGTGAACAGAGACAAAGCCTGGCTACAGAAGAAAATAAATCTACCTGATTACCACAGTAGTGCTGCCAGGAAGAGTGGGACTAAGACAGTAAGGTAGGTGCATTAAAGAAACAAGAATGACTCTGCTTTGGGAAATGGACAGAGAAGTACTCTCCAGTAAATACAATCTTCATTTGGAACTCAAGACTATATGATGTCTGGTATTCCTCTGCTGACAGAAATATTTATCGGAGTTTCACGAAGCATATCTGAGTTCCCTTCTTGTGCCAGATACCACTGTTAGCAAGAAAAAAGGACCCATTTTGATGTCTATCCCTTTGTATCCTAATAAAGGCAGGAACTGCTGGCACTTCTCTGATAATATGGTAGGAAAATTCAGCCTAATCCCACAGTCGATTTGAAACAAGATTACTTACAACCATCTAATCCTCCTTTAGAAAAGCAAAATATTTTAATGAAAGAATTTTTAAAAATCCAAAACCTGAAGGCCAGTATAGAGTTCTTCAGGTTCTATAGATAATACAGTAGGATTTTGTTTTATACAGATGTATAAAAAGATACCACAGATGTAGTTTTGCAAGCACTATCATATCCTTGTGATCTGCAAGGGTTAGAAGCAGAGAGCCTCAGGTATTGCAGTAATGTGAATTAAGATAAATGATTTCAGCAATTATATAAAGGATACTGAATTGCTTACCTACTAATCTTTACAGAATTTGGCTAAAAATGCATACATAAAAGCAAAACACAAAGAAAGAAACAAGTACTCATATTATTGTATACAGAATTTGAAGATACCAACCACCTTACAAAGCTACCTATAGATTTTATACAGTTCTCAGTCATAGTGTAACTTTAGTGACCTCTGAATAATAAAGTAATGGTTCTTCCTAGTCTTCAGTAAGCTATATATTTTTTCAAACTAAACAAGCTCTAGCTTTTTATATAAAGTAATAAGTTAACTTCTCTATCTACAGATTAAAAGTAAAATGAAATGCATTTTTTTTTCAAATTTGAAAGTTAGTTAACATCCAATTTACTGTTGCCCAGGTACTGAATTTTGCTCCTCTGTCACCTTCTACACTTCTCCCGCACTGAAAGGAGAAGCAGCCCTACAGGAAAATACAGTTAAATGAGTACAAATAAAACACTGACTATACAGACACATGATGCATCCTGAAATTGCAGATTTTATTTTACAGAATTTGGAGATGCTTGACTTTTGAACCTCCTAAAGAGACGTTAAGCTATTTTTCTTTCTAAGGAAAATGGAAAAAAAAATCATATTTCATAAAATTATAATTCAAGTTGAGTCCCCAACTTTAAGTAGTGAACCACTGCTTGCTATCAACTGAGCTACAGAAGTTCATCAAATCTTTTAGGCTGGAATGGGACAGAGTGCACTTTATCTAAACGTAAATAATCACAGCACTAAGTTTTCCACTGTAGTAACTGGCCTCACAATGTGCCTCTGAACTGGAAGCAGAAGGAAAGTCTAGCTGCTAAAGGCATGACTAGGTGCCTCATCCAGCCCTCTCCCTTCAACTAAGCAGCAAAGAATTCTATTCCTAAGTGACATTAACAGAAGCTACTAAGAAATACAGTACATACCAAAATATAAATCTGTAGACTTAGCCACAACATTGACTAGTGTGCATATAAAGGATTTCCTAAAGCATGAAACAAAATAGGCCTCAGGAAGCTGTGACTATCAAACAGTTTATATAAGAATGTACTAATGAGATCGGGAATATGGCACATAATGCACACTTCTGTCAGAAGGGAGTAAGAAAATACATTTATTGTGTATAAGGGACCCAACTGCCTATCACAGTGAGGTGCTCCAAATTGCATCACTAGACAGCAGATTTATGAAGTCAAATGGGAAAGTAATCAGTTTGAGATAAAAGTATCTGGTAAGAATGGTGTGCAATTTTAGGGCCTATTTATTAATTACTGTTGTCATAGTGTAATCTTTTCTATTGTGCTATACAACTGGCCATTATAAACCAAACTGCTAATACGCTTGATTATGTATTGGTGAAGTCTTCTTTCCTTGAAGGCAACGTCCATCCTTTCCAACCTCAGCAGCCACCAAGTTGTTGCACGGTGGACTGCCAGACAGACACTGTTAGACTTCAGCGAACATAGAAGTGAAAAGCAATGACAGCATGACTGCAGAGAGAAATAATCGCTACTGAAGATTCAAGAAGATAAAACTAACATTGCACGCTGCGCTAGTCAAGCAAATCTGCTGTAATATTAGAGAAGTCTCAGTACAGTGACTTCTCTGGAGGGGCAATAACTTAAATGATTATGAGGCAGAAATCATTAGTCACTGGACACCTTTTTGTTTTCCTCCAAAAAAAAGGAAAAAAAATCAGTGCAATACAAACACCAACAACTTTAAGAGTTTTACTCTTATTCTTTATAACTGTAAATGTCTATTAGTGCACTTCTGTATTCAGCTTGCAATACTGTCAGTTACAGATTATCACTGCTGAGACAAAATGTTTCAAGTATTTGCATGCATGCTACACTTCCTGCCTAAATCCTGGAACTAACATTTCTAAGTTTAGCTTAGAAAAACAGAGTCAGATGAACTGAATCATATGAAGGGATAGGCAGATCAACATTGTAGATAGCTGAGGCATGAATGACAAGATGACCACGATGCCCTGGACAACAGGTATGTACTGCATGCTAGTCCAGCATGAGGGATACACCTCCACTGGGGGGGGGGGGAAAAAAGGTAGGTCTTGCTAGAGCATTAATTAGTGTACATGATGCTTTAGTAGAGTGTTCACACAATTAATCAAAGCAGGCATAACTCAAGTTATGGCCCACAGAAGAACTGTCCATGCAAGAACATTCTAATGAGACTGGGTAAATAGTACAAGACAACTAATCCAGGAAATACACCTCCCTTACTCCCCTTTGAGCAGAGGGTGAACCACTGCTCTATGATAAGGATAAGAATGGAATGAGAAATCCAGATGAAGGAGCAAATTTAATCTAATTTTACTTGTTTATCAAAACAATTACATAAGAAAGTCATGAATCACCTACTGGATTTGGAAGGCGATTTTGTGTCAAATGCTCTGTCACAAGCATACATGCATTAACTAGTTGGAAGGAGTTCATTAGAACTATAGCTTCTAGATGATAAACCTGACCAAGCCTTCACCATCGAAACAAGCTTACAATCATTCTCTGAAAAAAGATCATTATTAGAGATGAGGCAACTGGCACAGTAATCTCTTGGATTATAATGCTGTCAACATACATTCACCAACAACAGACAACAGCAGCAACTAATGACAACAATAGAAGTTACAGTAAATACATTTTCCCCCCCTCAGAAACCTCCAAGGACAATGACTTATTTATGCTTCCTCATTCTTTCATGGTTGAAAAAAGCTTCAGCCAGTATTTAAATGGCTATGAAGCCCGTTGAGTAATTTATATCTTATGTATTATGAAACATTTAATAAAAACCCAGAACCCGCTATTTTAAAAATAAACTATAAACAGTTTGTAAATGCAATATGAATCAGTTTAATTATCATTTTGCATAAAATTATGAAAATTGTTTGGGAAAACATTTGAGTTCTAAACCATTGTAAGTCATTCACAGCACACAGCCTAAAACAACAGCTGACAGGAAGGATTGTAAATATCACTTTACAAACTGTATCGCTAGCTGCATGCAAAATAAATGATCTACTAAAAGAACAAAGTGATGCAGCGTGGGAGAAGAAGGAAAGGTTGATACCTGCTGTCTTCGTTTCTCTTCCTCAATAGCAGCTTTGGCTTCAGCTTCTTTTATCTGTCCAGATACAGAAATGATGAGCAGCTGTTGTAAACAACTATATTTATTTGTTCATAGAATTATAATTACTTTTTATAGATTGGTTCTGAGCAAAAGTGAGCAAAACCCTTATCTAGTGAGCTTTTAATTTATTTAGATCATAAAATATTCTGGAAAAAAGCCTTATCATCTTATGCTTGGAAAATATCAAGTACATAGTGGATGTTCTCAGGGTATAAATTGGGCTTCTGACTAACTTTAATCTGACAAACATAACCAACAAACATAACCAACAAACACTAAACTGGGAGAGGTGGGGGAGAGAGGTGCTTATTCACCAACAGCCATGAAAAATGCTAGAGATAGTTACTCTATGTTGTCAGCATCTTAATCCTCAATTCAGCACCATTTACATACACAGGTATTACTTGCATATGTATATAATTCATACACATACACACTTCATTCCAAGTGCTTTAAACACTCCATGACTACTAAAGTGAAAGATAATTTCTACATCTGTACTGAATAAGATATATTTTGGATAATGCATACACGATCTGCTTTATGGCCCAAGGGGTAATGCAAACTGTGAATGTAACTAGAAGCGCTTCATCATGCAGAAGTCATAGAACTATTAACAAGTCATATTTCTATAGAAGTGTTTTGTAGCATTCAAGAAACTAAATATTAAGAATTATTAGGAAAAGAATGCAACATGCCAATCTATAAACACAGACTGCCCTTGAATCTAAGCTCCCGCATTCAGTTTTGGTTCAGTGATATCAGAAAGATGTGCAGCTTGAACATGCACAAAGGATAACAGGATGGAGTGGCTTCTATCTAAAGAGGAGAGCATAACTAGGATTTGTCAGGTGTAAAGCAGGTGATTAATGGGGCACATCAAATCCTGAAAAGGTAAGAAAGTAAGGATAAATCAATTATTCTTCATAATACAAAAGCTAGGCCCATGAAGTGAAATTCTCAGGAGGCGAGTTCACAGAGGGAAGTGTTTTTCTCCCATCCAATACATGGTTAAGCTTAAAACATCCTGTATTACTGAACTGTAAGTGCCAAAGGTTTATGCAGGCTAAAAAATAACTAGGCAAGCTAACAAGAGAAAAATGCAAAAAACCATTAAACATGGACACCAGCTCTCATTCAGAAGTTCCGTGAGATTTACAGTAACAGAAGTAACAGGGAGAGTATATTGGGCAAGTATCACTATATGATCTGCCACCTTCTTGTATAAATTTGACTGTACTGTAGGCTCTGAATTACTACCTTACCAAAGTTAAATGCAAAAGTCTAGTTTATAATTTGAAATTTAAGAAGATCTGTATCCTAATAACATGTGTGTGTATAGACAGACATGTATATGTGCATATATATGTTTATCATGACTTGCATACTATCAAAGACAAGCTACTAAATACGGTTTGCACAGATGGAACTTATTCCAAACAATTTATAACCTAAGAGCTCTTCAAGACCAAGCAGGATGCACACTAGCTCACACTTTTTAACACTGTAGCTGAAACTGCACTAAGGACAAGGCCAGTAAAACATCGTATTTGCAGGTTTTCTGGTAGCCTTTTAAATTGTTTAACCATCTATCTCAAATTTTTTAATTAAGAATTTTATAAAAACTAGACACAGTGATGGAGTCTCTTCAGAACAACATAAAAAAGACCTCTGCAGCACATCTATAGTTTCAAAGTATTGTGTGAAAAAATGGCACAACTAACTAGCCTTCTGATATTTTACTGCCATCTAATGGCAGCTCCATCAGGTCCAAAATAAAGAGTGAAGCACAAATATGGACTAAAGAAAAAGAAAAAGAAAAAAAAAAAAAAAAAAAAAGCTTTTTACGCTAGTGTGGCTATACTTGTTCGAGATTTCAGGTGGAGGGAAATTGACCAACATAAGCACAGTGTGGAAAAGTATTTCTAGAACTATTTCTTTAATAATAAAATATACAGTAAAAGACACTTGAATTTCTCAGAAGTACATACTCACTAGTTGCTATATATTATTTAGTAAGAGTTAACACACTTCATTTTTGGACACTGATGGTCATTTTGCAATGGCAAACTAAATTCCCTTTGTAAAGGGCTGAAATTTAACAGACCTTGCAGTCTTGACACATTGCAGTAAGCTTATTTTGTTATTCACTAATTCTTGTACATAATTTTCAAGTCAAAGGCTGCACAAAAGCTCACTGTTCAGTGAGCATTTAAGTAGAACCTTATAACTTCAGAAAAAAGCAACCAAATACATATTCTTCTGTGAGGATGGTACCCATAGCTACGATATGCCACATGACTGTAGCATCACCTGTACTAGAGACTTGCAGCCATTTGCTCATTGCATGAGACCATTGCTTCATGCAGGTTACAGTAGCGTGAGCAAGAAATAGGAAGTAGTACCCACCTAAGTAATATAGTAACTTAGAACGAAACAGCTGTAAAATCTTGACCTAAGGGAATAATTAGAAGTTCTCAAATACTGCTAAAATTACTTGTGCTAGAATACAAATATTCTTCAGACAGACGACTTATTTCAGCAAGATCATTTGTTGCCACCTTATGAGAATTTAGCCATTAGCAAGTCCAGATACATCCACACTGAAATGTGTTCCTTGCCTCAGTTCATGCAGATTTTTAATTGATCTACCTTCTTTCATGCACTCCACATCCTACAGACATGGAATTAACTCCATACTCATACTACAACTGTTTGTTATTACTGCAGTTTTTAGAGGCATATCCCAAGAAGTTTATCAACTAGCAAAACTGTAGAATTTGGTTTATGTGATACCTGTGAGAACCCGCCTATCAATCCTGAGCAGAAGGATTCTGCTTCTTCTCCTCTTCTGGGCAGAAACAGACAAGTCAGTTTTATTCAATGATTTTTGGGGCTGTGTTTATCACATCTCACATTTACTCAATGAAAGCCAAGCAATATATGTACCAATTCTGTTTTTGTAAAAAGCTCGTGAAAAGCAAGATAGATATTCTGTCTCTCTATACGACATTTTGCAGCAATTTCTGAACTCCATAAAACAGTAGAGCTGGGGAGAGGTCACATTTAAAGTACACTACAATTACTGAAAACTCAATTCTTCTGCTTCAGAGTAACTAATATAGTGTGATAGGATTACATTGGCATGATGATCAGGTCGTCCACTGATGGCTGCATAATCTCCACAAGAAAGAGCAGATCTAACAATGCTCTGTGAAGTAGCTGGCCTTAATCCTAAAGCATCAAAATTTTACCATCATTCATCATTGCTTGTTCTCAAAGAGGAAAGAACCAGTTCTAACATATATGTGCATACACACCTGCACACGCCAATCACGAAGACAACAGTATCACATTAGCATAGCATGCCATTAAACTAATTAACACCATCTGCAAACAAACAATGTTATTCTCATCACCCATATTTCTAACACATGAAGCTGAACTTAACAGTCTGAAAAGGCAGGTCCTATTAAACACATTTGCTTGATTACATTGCATTTCTTTCTGGTATTGTCTTGAAAAAAAATAATTCTGTTCGTTTTTTCCCCTTTGCTTGAAGGAGTGAGAATAAGTTTTAACTGGAGTGAGAATAAGTTTTAACTGTGATAGATACATTACCTCAGACGCCTTCCGTTTCATTTCCTTGCATAACCCATCACATTCTAGTGAAACCTGGCCTTCTCGTATCTTGCTGCACTGTAATTCCTGTTAAGTATACATTTAATGTCTTTTAAAACACATTTCACTATACACAAAATTTAAATTAAAGTCTATTTCACTATGAAAATTATGAAAATTTTGTATTTGCTAAACTATTGGCTACACAGAAGATAAAGGTAATTAAACACTATTCAAATCTTTAACTTCGTATTAAACTTTGCCCTCTTCTATTTTCCCTCTTTTTGATTAGCTACACTAAAAGCAAGAAACAACCAAACAGCCACGTTTAACCCCTTTGTTTCCTTCCATTTTCTCACTTGTTTACCTAAGACTAAATAATATAACTTTGTGGATTCTCGCATAAAGAACCAGCACTCAGATTCAGCAATTTGACATGTATTCTCTTCACTAGCCTACAAATCATCAGTACTGTCTGAGAGCATGGGGCAATATCTGTTTCTGTTCACGAAAAAAGAAATCCCCGTTTCTCCCGCAATATTACAAAGACAGAAAAAGAAGCAGAGAGAACTGGTACGTTATCTATACTACTAGCTTATCAAGCATATTGTTGGGTAGGTACAGTAACAGAACGTGAAACTACGTTGGCTTTTATATTATAAAGGATACACAGGACAATCATAACTTGTGATTTTTCATAATGCATACAAACAGAAATCCACAAAATTCACACAAAACATTAAAAATATTCAGTCTACAAATAAGATTTTTTCTAAACACAAGTCTTAAATATAGGAATATTTAGACAATACATTTATTTTTGCAATGCTTAACTTCCCTTCAAATCAATTCAAGCATGTTAAGAACACCTGACCAATGCAGAGATGGCTAAAAATAGAAATTGACAGACTTACAAATTCAAATATTTCATCTGTCTGTACATTTTACACACATAACATCATGATTCAACATTATGACCACATTTAATTTAGAAAAACAGTTATTTAATTTAAATGCTAGAAGGAGAATAAAACATTCTTCCTGTTCTATACTCAAAGCCATTAAATCATATGTTTGATATTAGTTGTGCTGGTTCAGTGACTCCTCCTGTAACAATAAATTGCTTAAGAAAGACTGCTATAAGACTCCAGAATTTACAGAATCAATTACTTGACTCTAATACAAAACACAGAAGACAGAAAGTGAGTCAAAGTGGAAGAATAAGATATCTAAAACTGGCCCAGTCAAAGCAACACATACAGTTATCTTTACGAGACTGTAGATGACAGGCCTGTCTTCATCGCAAAGGGAGCTACTAAAGGTAATTCAGGCAATAGCAGCAGGGAAGATGTACTAGTAAAGTTTCCTCTGGTAAACTGGATTATTTCTTCAGCATCAGGATGGAATATATTTATAGTGGCTTGGAATAGGTGCCTTATAAACTACAAGCTTTAACAGTACCATGCATTGCCAAGAATTCAGGAGTTCTATACAGAATCGAGTAGTAAACTAGATGCTAAAATTTGTTTGTTTTCATAATCACATGAAAGACTACAGACTTTATAAACCAAACGTACAGGCACACTATTTGTATGTTTGACCCACATATGGCAGGTTTAGAGATTCACTGGTGACTGGGGACAACGCAGCTCAGAGTAGATACAGAGAGTCAACAGATACCCACTAGGATCACTAGCAAGGGTAGGTTCATATAGAAGAATTGCTCTAAAAATCTTTCACATTGTAGAACCAAGACAGTTTCATATGACTGCAACTGAAACAAGGTCCACTTATCCACAATCTTCTGGTTCTGCCATCAATTACCCTCCACCATATAGTTTTCTGTACAAGAGAAAAGCGATTTTGGTTTGACCTCCAGATAGTAGGCCAGTATTTCAGGTACAGTTCTTTCTCCATTTAAAAAAGAAAAAATAAGGAAAATCCCAAACTCTTATTTCCCTAGGAGTCAAACGGCTCATTTCTTGACTAATTTAAATAAGTTTTAAAATTTTAATATGACTATTTAAATATAAATTTCAGGACAAGACGCAATAGGCACGAACTGAACCACAGGAAGTTCTGCCTGAACGCGAGGGGGAATTTCTTCACTGGATGACGGAGCACTGGACCAGGTTGCCCAGAGAGGCTGTGGAGTCTCCTTCTCTGGAGACATTCAAGGCCCACCTGGATGCAACCCTGTCTAACATGCTCTAGGTGACCCTGCTTGAGCAAGGGGTTGGACTAGATGATCTCCAGAGGTCCCTTCCAACCTTACCCATTCTGTGATTCTGTGGGTTGCCTTCACATAAAAACTAATGACCGCTCATGACCATCTCTTTGCTTTATAATTAAGTTTTCTCTATTTTTGAAGTGAAAAACTTCACATTTTAAATAAGCAGATCTTTCAGAGCAGCAGGCTTGTGAGGTTCCACTGTTTTACAATTTTAGACTCGTCAAAAACATCCTAAAAAGTGTATTTCATTGTTTCTTGGCAGCACTCCTGAACCACAGAAGTGAAAAGTGTGTCCTGTCATTGGGGACAATAAAACCTGAACTGGACTAAAAAATCAGTAACTGTACAGTAAGATACAATTCAGCACTAGAATACAAAAACAGTAGGTGATATGACACATTTTCCATATTTCTCAAAAATGTGATGAAAGTCAGAGACAATAACAACTAGACATAACTGAGCTGTTACAGAAATAGAAGGTCACTAATAGCTACACCTTCCATATACAATTCCATTTGATTTAAGACTTACAGGTATATTTTAAAGAGAAGAAATCAGAATTCCAATTATATGTTTAACCAATTGTTTTCTGGATTCTACAAGAGCAAAAGAAAGACTGCATCCGAGGGGAACATTTAGGCACAGAATAAGATTTATCCACAGCAGAGGCCAATGCTGTTTTGCACCACAGTAATACAAGCAACCTAAAATACAGTTGGTTATCTATAAATGTAGACTGTTCACCTTGTTAAAAGCTAACAATGCTGATGCCTGTAGTTGCTTTTAGATTTGCAGAAAACTAACTGATCACATTGGTTAGAGATTCAAGATATAACATCTGAGATTGTTTAATTACATAAGTTGGAACACTTTCTTGAACTGCCAGGAAAAAAAGATTTTTTTTTTTCTTAAATCACTCCAAATCATTTGACTAATCTTCCAATGGAGCTACAAAAATTCAAGTGTTCTTGCAGATGTTAGCTGTCTTACTTATAATAGCCTTATATTTTAGAATTAATAGGATTTTATGTTCTCTAGCAAATCTTTTCATATTGCAGTCCAGATCTTTAGTTGCTGTGAATTATTACAGCTCTACTGAACTAACTGGACCTAGTCCAATCCATACTAGAGACGATTCACTCATACAAGTCTACAAAAAGGGAAAGACGCATCTTTCTCAAAACTGTAACCGAGAACTTGCCTTTTTCAATCTCTTACAGGGACATCGGAGTTTAACCTTCTGGTTGCAGTTCAGAGGACAGTCCCCTGAATGGCAGATCTCTTTACATCGGTGACCACATGGCAACTACAAACAACAACAAAAAAAAAAAAATCTCACATCAAAAAGAGACTGGATAGTTACAAAGAATCTACGAATTGAATTTATTAGAGATTTTATTAAAGATTTTATTTGCATAGCTTGATTAAAAACAACTTTGTTTTCAAATGTTTTCTATAATATAGTCACCATTACAGTTATTTATGTAACAATAATTACCCTAGTAATCTTGAGGGGCAGGGGAGAGGTAACATACAAGTACACAAGACAGAAAGAAACTGAAAACATAGATTAACTGTACTGTAACTACTTACAGACCAGAGAGCCAACAAAAGAGGGAAGAATCAGAAGTACCAGAAGTGGGGGGAAAAAAAAACACCCACTAAATGAAGTTTTGCATGTAAGAATGTTCTGAACTAGGCAAAAGCCAAAAGGCAGGTTGTCAGTTTCCTTATGTCCCAATTAATTTCACAAAATCCTCAATTTCTGCATTTGGTAAGTTATCCCGTTTCTGGTACCTGAGAAAGACTACTATCTTACAAATTGGGATGCTAATCTAACTATGGTGACTGTCTGAAATACAACAGTACTCCCAGCATTACAGTAGATCAAAAACGGCACAAGAGCAAATTGTTTCACTTTGTTAGAAACTTGACTAAAAAAATACCTTGTTCATACATATGCCCATATAAAATCTTCATAATAATGATATTCCACTTTCCATTACAAAACCTAATATTAATAACTGAAGGTAGTATCTTGCATAAGATATCTGACTTTTTTGTTTAAATCCCTCCAAAATTTTTTTAAAATGGTATTGGTTCCCTTAGTAAAAAGCAAAAATTCAGCTGTTAAGTGTCATCAAGGAATTAATACAGCTTGGAAAATGTGGTAAGAGATAAGATATTCACTTTTCATAGATGTGTGCATGCTACATCATTTCATTCACAAAAATGAGAATACAACATAACGCAATTCTAAAACTCATATATAGATAGATAGATAGATCTATTTCTTGTTGATTAATAAATTTTGTTTCTTAGAAATACGAATGAAACGGCTTATCTTAAAGCCTAGAGTCATGGAAGAAACACCTAAAACAGAACGTAAAACTTTCCATGTTGAAATGAAAATTACGCAACAAGTAAATATGCTTTCATGTCAAGTCAAACACTACTGTATCCATTAGTGATCCATTTTGTGATATAGGGTTTGATTTCTTTTCAGTTGCTATTACTGCACATTTTGTATAGGACTAGAAGGAAACTAAGTCCTCAAATCCAGATCCCTTTTGCTACAGGTAGCTACCTCATATGATCCCTATATGACTGGACCAAGTCTTATACTGAAAACAGTCTTTTTTCCCCTCTTCTACTGCTGGACTAGGGAGGTTGTTCCAAGACTTCACATCTTCAGGAGGCAAGACCTTTTTCTCTAATTTTCTAAATTTTCCTCTAGACAGTCTAAATCCATTTATTCTTATCCTCACATTGAAATATTTCTCAACTGTCCTTCCATAAAAGACTCTTTATTCCCACAGTATTCCCTTCATTGAATTTCAACCAGCTTAAATCAATATTTCTTGAACACAGTAGCCAGAACTGCATATAATATTTCAAATGACTTCGTACAATGTTTTAATAATATCTTATTCTTAATAGAATATCTTCCCCAATACATCTTCAGCTCTCATTTACATTTCTTTCCAGCTAATCGAGCTGTGACAATAAGAATTTTTGCTGTCACCCAAGAGCTTATTACTAGTCTTTACATGAATGGTCTTACTGGTTTTTCTGTATCTAATACCACACTCTAAAGGTTATCTGCTTCTGAACATGCACTTCCTCAGTTGTGTTGTACGGACAACACTAAGTTTTCATCAGAAAATTCAAAGAACATTCCTATTTTTTGGTGCCGAGGTCATTTCTGAAAACAATGCAAGATCAGTCCTCAATACAATCCTTGGGAAATTTCCATATTGTTAATGCGTCTTTCATCTAACTATTCATTTAGAGATACGTACATATTTAACAAACACAACCAATTGTTGCCTCAATCCTCGATAGCCCTTGCATTATTTTTCTTTATTTGGACTAGCAGAGGAGAGCCTCAACTGCTCTCCTGAAGCCTGACATAGCAGATCTAATCTATTTTCCTTAACTGGAGAGAGAGGAAAGAAATTGTTCATCTTGTCAAAGAAAGAATTCAGGTTAGACTGGCACAACCGATTATCAAGTAAATCTATCCTGCATTTTATCTTATTTTGAAGAGATGAGAGAAAATTTTTTGAGCCTCGAGTTCAGACTACTAGTAAGGAACATGGAATGAAGCCAACCTGACTCACCAGTAACAGTTTTTACTCACAGGTGTAAGAGCTGAGGCTGCTCACCTAGTGACAGGTAAGTGATACTATTCTACTCAAGGGCATCATGCACAATTAATAGCAACATTCTAGTCTCACCTGCAAGTCATCCCATACGGGCCAAAACCATCCGTCATGAGAACTATCACTTCCACTTCTGTTAATAGTGTCAAAACCCAACAGATTACATTTGTCAGCTGTTAAATCAAAGAGCTGCAAATTCTACACAGTAGCCCTCATCTGAGCTTCCAAGCGTTACTACAATTACATTACAAATCATTACAGCAAAATCTGCACAGTACATAAATGTGTTTAGTCCAATATCGAAAGCTGTTTACACATTTAGTTCTCTGTGTAAGCATACACTGTTCACTACCACAGGGGATGCTGCACAAGAAGGAAGGTAGCAGTGCAAGTTTCTGTCTATTCCCACCAATGCAAAAACAACATGTAAAATAAAGAGGTTCAGTTAACTGAGTGGCCAAAACACCTCCCTCCTGAGTTCAGTGAACAGAAACAATTCATCATTTTTTCTACTGCATAGTGTAACGGGAATGGCTTTGTTTGCTTGTTTTTAAGTGCATATGATGAGTTACAAAGTGGGGGTTTTTTTGCACCATATAAAAATCTCTCATATTCAATAGCTATTGTACCAAGGGCCAAAACAAACAGGTTTTGTGGTTGACATGTTAAGCACTTCAAGAGAAAGTGCTTTCATCCACAGTCCTGAACACAAGAAATGCTACAAGCTTTTTTCCCTTGACTTAGGCAACTCATCTAAACCTTAACATTTCATCTGATGACAAAAGTAGTCAGCACTTATGCAGGCTTACTGAATTCTACTAGGTAACTCACACATCCAGTTAACACATCTGTAAGGAGAGCATGTCTCTTGAGTAGCAATCCCAAAAGCTAAGCACAAGAGAGATTATCATTTTCAATTCAAGCAGCAGACTTTTCAATTTAAAGCGTGACTGCTACCAGAGCTCTAAAAACCTCCACTGCTTATGTTAGAGATCACGGAAAATCTTATGTAATGCAGCAGCGCATTCACCTTTCAAAATTAAATTTCTAAAACAATGTACACTTAAGAGATCTTTACAGAATTACAGAAAATAAATTTTATATAAATTGATACCCTTACTCTTAAAACTTATGACATTATCTCTACTGTGCTGGCATGTTAGGATAGATTTACCACAACATGGTCACATATTTCACATCTAGACAGCATGTACTTTTAAAGTACTGTTATTTTATCAAAAATTACTAATTACATAGAAGAACTTAAGTGACAGAGATCCACAGATATTGACATGTATTTATAAATGAAGAAAACCAATAGCCCATGGAAATTTCTATGTAAGATTTGTCCCAAAGTATATGCAAAGAGGATCATAACAATTTAATCACTACTGATTAAATAGAATGATAAATTTTGTTCAACAAGATACTTTGTTATTGCTACCAAACAAGAGAAGAACTTTAAAGCATCGCAGCTAACAGCTGTGGCATCATCAGAGACTTGCTGCTCCCTAAAGCTCAAAGGAAATGTAAGCTGTACTATGTAATACTAGAAGTCCTTTTTTAGTTTTATACTAAAAGAGCCAAAACAAAAACATGAAAGCTGGCAAGCCTTTTAAGTATTTTTTAAGATACCAGACAATAGAACTAAGTGATTTTCATAATCTCCATAAGTAGCATGCTACTTGTTATTCAAATATGGTATCATACTGTCTACTACAATTTCCATTAAAAAAAAAAAAGAGGAGACACAAACATTTCAAATCTCGGATCTCAGGAAAATATTGTATTCTGTAGAACCTAAATTGCATTATTCTAAACTTTATAGTAGAGTTACAGTCCACACTGATTTATAGTAAACAGCAACTTCAGTGATCTCTTCTAGTAACCAAGGTCAGCTTCTGACACTAAATAAGAAAACGCTCATAAAATACTAACTTGAAATTAACTTGAGGCAGTTAGAGTTGCACACAAAACACTCCCAATTAGTTTTTGGGTAGAAATACTTGATTTGTGAACTTTAAAAGTTTTGTAGTCCCATCCATCTTATATTTTGGCCAAGTTGCTCATAAATCCTTATTATAAAGACCCCCAATTGGCCTGATCTATATATGCTGGGGTCTGCAGGGGCTGTTAAGATCACTCGTTCAAATCATGTTTAACATATCAATGAGTCCTTTAACAGAGACTATTTGTATAATCTGTTTTATGATACAGCTAGGTAATTTTCCCAGAGTTACAGACAAATATTGCATAATTTTAACATTGACATAGTATTCCTAGTATTATTAAATATTCACAGAAAAGGAAAGTTAAAATACTGGGATTTCTTCTTGTTGTTGTTTAAGAAAAAAGATAAAGAGTATATTTTACTTCTGAGGTTATCAAAACAGTTATCAGGTGAATTGTACTTTCACATAATGAATCATGAAAAAAGATTCAAACTCCCTGAAGCAGGACAATACTAATACTTTCATGTTTCATCAAACTCGAGAAGAAATAGAGCTAGAAACACAGGGAGAGATGGGAAAGCATTTTTACATCATCAGTTGCAATAAAAGATTTTTCAGATAGCAGGAGCTATAGAAAACCTTATTTTTCAAGGAGTCTATTTTTAGGATAGAACAGAAACTTTATCCAACTGAAGCTGATTCTGTGGACCTGAGCCTTCTTCCACATCCCATTGTATTGGGGAGAGGGGGGAGAACAAACAAACTGCACATATCTGTGGAAAAAGGCAATTCTGAGCTGCAAACCAGAATTGGTGAGCACTGCTTGAGGGATTTCAAGTCCCAGACAGTCTTGGGAATACATCCAGAAAAATTACAGCTACCTTAATCAAGGTCAAAAATGAGACACAGAAGAGATCTTAGAAGAGAATCTGAATTACGTGAACGCACAATTCATATGAGTAGATAAGCACTCTTGAAAATAAAGAGGATATCTTGGAGCAAATGAAAACAAAGCAACAGAGAGGGAAGTTAGAGGATAAAATTAAGAGGTAAATGGACAATGAAATAACATCCAAAAGCATTCCCCTACTATGAAGAGAACTTTTAGAAATCTAGATGAGAAAGTCATGACAGGCACATTCACTTGTCCAACACAAATAAGAAGGATGAACAGAAAGACATCAGAAAAACACTACCAGGGCAAAAAAACTAGAAGATTAAAGAAGGTACGCAGTACAGAACACAGACTTTGGGGTGAGGGGATTCAAGTTTGACAATTCTTACAATGGAAAATAAGGGAACAGAAGACATTTTTGAATCTAGAATTATTAGGTAGGGGCATAATTCAGAGCTGCAAGAAATTAGGTGAGTCTCCACCTAGCAGACAGAATAGATAGGTAAACTAGCATAAAGGAACTAAGTGGAAGCAATGAAGAAGAATAGGTTGGATTAAGTTATTTATGAGCATAAGCTTGATACTGCACATGACAAAGACTTAGCTAGACAATACAAGGCAAACAAAAATGAAATAAGAAGTGATTATAGGATGAAATATTTTCCTTAGTAAAGCATTTTTTAAATTTCATTGAAGGAGACTCTCAAAAATTTAGAAGAGCTTAGCAGTGGAAACACTTCCCAAAATACCACTGATAATATTCTCGTTCTTCCACTTTGCAAATTTTCTCTTCCTACAGTGAAGGATGAAGAAACAGTTGTCAGCCTCACTACAACTAATGTCAACTAAAGAAAAGAAAAACACTTAAAAAAAAAAAAGATTTCTAGAAACAGACAAGCAGCACAATCACAAGGCTAGAAGGAACTAGGAAGAGATCATTTAGCTCATCATTTGGTCTTAGAGCAGTATTATCCGTATCTGGATCAATCCTGATATGTGATTAAGCTGTTAAAATCTTTACCAGAGAAAGTTCTGTAGTATCTCTACCAAATTTTTCCCACCACTTCACAAGTCTCATTGCTCAGAAATGTTATTTAATATTAGTCTTCCTTACTGATATAACTAAGTCTACCACTTCCCAGTCTTTGCATCACACAATAAGGATATTATTCTCTTTCTTTGCAGCAAACTTTCATATACTCAAATCCTGCTCTCATATATTCTCCTTGTTCTTCTCTGCTTCAGGCTGAACTATCTCAGTTCTTTCACTTTTCCTTATACCTTAACTCATAACACTTCTAGATTCTTGTCACTTGGCCCAGTAGCCAAAACTAAACAGCTCTTTAGCTGAAGGTTACCAACGCTGAATACAGCAGGAAGATTTGGTTTGTCTTATGTTTTACACTACTTAGCATATATTTCACTATTGAAGCAACTTGTAAAGTCCAAAATCTCTTTCTTTTTTTCCAGAATTACTACACAGACCGTGACTACTAGCCCTACACTTAGCAAAAAATAATCAACCACAACTAAAATTCTCAGTATTTGTACTAACCAAATGGCATCCTATTATTTTTCAAATATATATTCGAGATCAGTTTTAAATCAGCTTACAGGACATAATCTCCCATTTCAGTCTCATCTCAATGTTTAATCATTCAGGCCATTAATGAAAGCATTCACTAGTACTGCTGTGGGAAAAGATCCATGATCCTTCAATATATCCTTCCAAGTTGATAACAAACAAAACTGCTCTCTGAGTACAATTTACTAACAGCTTTTTGCATTTATCATTTAGCACGATCACCAAGACTAAGCTTCTCCAGCTTGCTTGTGTGAATGGTCTGTGAAACTGTGTCAAAAATCTTGCTAAAATCAAGACACATACATTTATTTCTCTTATCCACAAGCGCCAGACATCTATCAGATTGAGTTTTTTTTTTTTTTTTTTTTGTTAGTATGGCTTACCTCTTTTGGACACTGATTTTTGCAGGAAATAAGAAGATCCTTTTCTTTTAAATCAGCACAAGTTACTTTTCTGTAAAAGAAAACATGTTTTTTGTGATAAATAAAAACAACCACAAGTCAATACAGTTAGGATGCATTTAAGTATTTATACCTATAAAAAAAAATATGCTCCATGTACTGTGGAACTAACAATACTAAGTCTCTATCAGACAAAACACATAATTTAAGAGGATTTGAAGTACTTTAGCGAGAACACAAAGAAGGCCATATAAGTGTGGGATGAATGTTTTCAGAGTAATAGGCATATGGAGGATAAAACTCAAATCCTCTATGTCTATCTTACATTTAGTAAAAGCTAGCACTGCTCTGTCCCCCCTCAAACAATTAAAAAGGGACATAAATGATCAAAAACATGTTTTCTAATTCAAAAAGATAAACTAAAAGACACTTCATTTCAGAAGTTCATTTTTCATTAAGTCTTAGTTAAAGGTATTTTTACATTAACTACATTTATTCTAATTCTTGTTGTAAAATTCTTCCTTACACACTGTAAAATAATTACATATAGATTAATTACAATATACAGATTACTGTATATTTACATAGTTAAGCATATTACTATATTATAAAAGAATTATTAAAACAGTTCTATGTAAAAGACTTATGCCCATGAGACTCCATATACTTTTAATAGTTTTAGCAATAATACCAAATAAAACACTAGGAAATTAAACAGAAAAAACATTATATTATAAATTATAATTTCAAAGAAAAATACTATAACATCCATCAGGGTAACTCCTATCCGTACACATTTCAACTTGTTTCCAGCTAGCAGTATTTGTCAGAACTGAACCCAACTCATCGTCTACTTACAAGCATTCAATATACAGTATTGACAGTTTGCAGTGACACTTTATTTTAAGCATTTGAAGGCATGGTGGGCAATCCCCTGGATGACAGGGTAAAACACATCGGTGAGGACAGCCAGACGGCCGTGGTTTGGTACACTCTTCTTCACATTGCAAACATTCTGGACCTGCCTAACAAAATAAAAACAAATTACTAAACAAAGTGCCAAACATTTGTTTGCTAGATCACATGAGTAAGCTTTTATATAGTGGAATAAAGTAGAGGTATTTGTTTCCCACATGAATCCTGCTATTAAGATATCCCTCACGCAAAATAAATATTAAAATATAATTTGAGAAGAAAAGCAGAAATGCCAGTGTTTGTAGGTCAGTGACACCTACATTTTCCCTTTTGGGCATAAAGGGGCCTCTTAATATCGGAGCTTTGGAAAATTGCCATTAAGCTTGTTAATTCTCTAAAGAAAACACTTAGAGAAAAAAAAGTAATTTCATGCTCAGAACTAACTCTTTCCATCCAGCATGTTCTTGCAATACTTCAGTCACAACATATTTCTCTAATACTCAGGTGTGGAAGTTTCTTTGCTTGCTTGCTTTTGTTTCTTAAAAAAAAAAAAAAAAAAAAAAAAAAAAGCTAAACTTTAAGCTGTTTCACTCCCATGTGTACATTGGTTTGCATAATCTTCCAAAAAGCATTAAGTTAGCTACATGCTGGCAGCAGCTTAGCCTTATTTCAGCTTCATATATGACAAAGTCTACGAGATCTGTAGTGTCATTCTCAGTCCAAGTCAAGAACTTATGTCACACCAAAATATACTAAGCTCTATTTCTATTTTTTCTTGATGACTCATTGAGAATCCCAGTCTGCAGACAATATACATAGATAAACTGATATGATTTAACAACTGGACCTATAAAGCACAGTATTTTAGGCACATCATCACATTCTAATTCTCAAAGTTACATTTAAGTCAAAGTAAAGTACATTCAACCAAAAATAAAGCTACACAATACCTCTCCAAGAGGACTACTTCCATGCCAAATATTTACATTATGCTCTTCAAAATAAGGGTGTAAGGACTTAACTACAGCTTTCCCTCACTAATTTTCTCCCGAGCCCCTTAACTTCTGCTTATACAGTTGAACTATTTCTGCTGAAGTTTTTAAAGGAACCTTTGTACACTGGTCATTCACAATGTTTAGCCCCCTATATGTCACATCTCAGGAAGATACTAGCAACCGAAAGCATTTTGAAAACAGTGATAGAAAACTTAAGTAACAGTAGGTAAAGGCAAACAACTGGCCTTTCTAAGTTTTTCAGAACAACATGTGGAACAAACCTTAATTCCAGACCAATAAATAAATAAATAAATACATATATATCATTATTCAAACATATAAAAAGAAATTTAATCAGCCAGTCTCAGACTACATCTGCAGTTTAATCTCTACCAACAAAACAGAACAGAAGTTCTAAAGGTCAAAAACAACTTGAGTTTTTCAAAATTTTTAAAAAATAGAGAAGTGAAATTTACCTATACTTTGCAAATACAGAGATTCCCTTTTTGAGAATGAACAGTTTCATTTGAACTGAGCTAGGCATAGTCCTGACCCATACACATTTTCATTGGTTTAACTGGAGATATAAGATGACATCATCTTACAGTATTAACTGGAGAAGCTTGAAAAGCTGTCACCCTAAATTTTTAGTAACATTGCTCTCATGCTGTATGTTACTGCTCCATAAGTTGCAATAACAGTTTATATTGTTACTTTTCAGACAAAGGCTCCAAAATTATATACAGTTATTAGATGACAACACTGCTTCCAGGATTTGGATTCACTGGGAAATCATCCTCTTTAAAGTATATATATCTAACAGTTATGTCCTGTATCTGACTGAATGTTTGGTCAGCTTTCTAAATGCCATGACAAACCCACATTACATTTTTTTTTAAGTCATTCTTTAAAAGTTTAAAGCCATTTTCCTCCAAAATTATGATTTTCTCCTATCACAGAATACATGCCCTTGACTGCTCAAAACCAGGACAGCCTTCAGCTTTGCACATTATTCTATTTTCGTCTCATATTAATTCCAGCAACTAATATCTAATCTGCAGTTTCTTAATCTCATAAATGACAGTTTCTAGTACAGACATTGATAAACATGAATATGCAGCCCTAGTGCTTTAAAAAGTCCTCATCTGTTCTGGAACTTTTCCAGTGCTTCTCCTTAAAAACTTGCTGGCCTCTTCAACCCACATACAGGTCTCATCAGTAAACAGTTTCTCTGGTAGACTTCAGATGCATTTGTACATAGATGAATGTACGTGATTAAATAAAAGACTACATTTTTCTCAAGAACTTATCAGTAGGCCATGTAATTAGACAGTTACGAAAAGTAGCTCTAAGAGAAGCTTGTCAGCAGTGTTAAATAAGGTTTTGCTGAAAGTGAAGTAATGAAATATTATATTAACATAACATAAAAGGATATAGCATTTATAAAATACATACAGTTGTTCCACTTTTATAGTCCACAACTACAGACTAGCTGAAAGTCACAACGTCAATGCAAACAGAACCCATGCAAGTCTCCCGGTGGAATCTGAACTAGATCCTGCGCGCCCCAGCTGCAAATTCTTTGTTCTCCAGTTAAAGTTGTAAATAACTGAAAAGACAGTTTTTAATATACCCAAAAACAATCAACAAAAAGAAAATCAGCTTACCTTCTTTCCATCTGCATTACTGTTGATTTTAGTAACATAATGACATTCTTTCATACAGGTGTGATTCCGACAATCAAGAAGTCGCCCACAAAGTCTTTTACATGAGTAGGGACCTGCAGAATGACATGGTAGTGGGCTAACCTAAAGTAAATAAATAAAAAAAAATCATCTATAATGTACAGCATCATCACAGAAATTTTGATTCCTGAGTATCTTTGCCAATTTAAAGAAAAAATATCCATTCAAAGTCCATCTGATTTTACTAGACTTCAGGTTCCCATTCCATCATGACCACACATTTGTTTTACACTGTGGTATATCAGGTAGGAAAGCCTGCTTTATTAATTAAACAAGCTGTCTGACTTTCACGGTATGTTTAAAAAAAATAGGGGGGAGGCACCAAGCTACTACATTCTCAAAGCTCTTAGTGTGAGTTTGTCCAACTCTCTGAATTTCACTTGTGCCTTCCATTAAAGATTCTCAAGGTGCTTCACATATATTACAGAAGCAGGTTACAGTCTGGTTTCACACAAAGTTGCTATGGTTATCATACAAACAAAGTATCTTACAACTCTAAAATTAAGCACTAAAAACTTTCAAAGGGAAAACAGCTTGCAAGCCAGAATCTGAAAAATAAACATTGACTATATCAAGTATCTCCCAGGAGCGCGGAGGGGAAGAAAAACAGTACTGCAATAGGATTAAGATCTTAATCCCTTATAAGCTATTTTACTGTCTAGTTTGAGGTTAACACTCCAGTTAACAGAGCTTTATAGCACAACTCAGAGTATCAATTTAGGAACTTTCAATTTTCATTAGCACTGAAATGGAGTGTAGGCTCCTAGCTTGGTTAACTCTATGACTTTCCTAGAGTTCAACAGTGCAAGTATCCCCTGCACCCCAAGTACAGTGGGAATTCACGGTTCCCATTTTCTAATCACCATATAACATTCACATGAAAAATTTAGTTTCTGTGATGCTGCCAAAACACTGTTTTATGTGAGGTTTTTTTTGTTTGTTTGTTTGTTTTTAACATAACAATCACTCCGTGGAGAACAACAAAAACTACTTGTACAGTTACTATACGATAGTGTGACATAACGTATTTGGGCTGGACTAAAGGTCTGATTTTATGTTACAGCTTAAGCTGACTGAGCAGCTTGACACTGTACCCCTCCCACTTCTTTCCAACAGCACACTCCTACCCGCTTACTTCAAACAAGTTCTAGCACACATCTGTCTTAAGAGCAAGTCAATTCAATGAAAGGAAATGGTAGAAAAGAAATTAAAAAGCTCCTTTTCTTTTGCTAGATTTGCAAGTTGACTGGACATATAGCCAAGTAAGCACTGGAACTGAAGCAGAGAAGAAAAGATGGAACCACACAGATCAGAGTGAGGTAAATTCTCCCTTTAGCACTATGAAAATGTTTCTCTGAATTATAAAGTAAAACTATACAAAGTAGGATCCGAATCCACTTGCCTTAGAAGCATTTTCTGGACCTACTTTGCAAGGGACTGCATCAACTCATTGTAAAACTCCATTCATTCACAAAAAACATCTTAATTCTTTCTCTTGTCATCTCAACTCACAAAGACTCTGTAAACAGGAGGAATTTGCACAGCAGGTTGGACAGCAAGCATGGAGAAGATACACAGGAGAAAACCCTAATATTATGGTGTCCAACTACTCTCAGATCTCTACGCCGAAACTGAAGTTTGTTCTGCTGGTTAAAACACTAGTACCTGGTACACACTCCTACCTGCAAACATCCCACAACTCCGTCTCTAGTGACTTGTGCTTCCATTGACCCAAATGAGCAAAAGCCAATGACAGGTCTAACAAAAATAATAAAAAAGAGGGTCCCAAGCAGAGAAGTGCTATACCAAATATGTGTATGCACGCGTGCACACACACATATACACAGCTTTTATCATTCCTAATATCCATCACATTCTATCCTCCTCCAGTCTTAAGAGTCACAACTTCAGCCCAGCATTAAGACAAGTAGTCAAAGGCCATTGCAAGGTGAAGGGGGAAAGAAAAGGTGTACTACACATTTAAACCTGCCACTGCCCACTTCTCTGCCTTCCCATGCTCCTCCATTTCTACTCCAATTTTTAGGTCTGTCAGTTTTGCTGTGGCTCAGGTAGCAACAGTAAATTAAGGCAATGATTTTTATTCCCATGGGGAGTCCCTCTCTTGAGATTTAAGTCCCAAGTGCAATATAATAAGAGAGAGTGTTTTGGACTCAATGCCATTGTAGTGAAAAAACAGAATTTTAACTCATTTAAATCTACTTTCCATTTTCTGAATGTTATTGCCTTTTCTTGACACTAGTCATTCTGCATGGCTGTTCGTAAGAAATCAAAAGAACAAGGTAGAGGAAGTTTTGTTTTCTATGGTTGGAAAACATTTCTGCAATGACTAAGTACAAGTTGCTACTACTGTCACAAAGATGAGCATCAAAGAAAACCACACACACTCCTGCAGGCTCATGAGCTGAAGATTAAACAAAGCAGGTAAGAACTAAAAGTAATTTTTGAAAGCTGAATGGAAAAATAAAGTAAAAAGGCATGATTTTCTGGCCATAGGCATTCCGCAGGATAATGGCAAGGAAAAAAAAAAAAGGGAGAGGGGGGTAAGATAACTTTCAGAAGCTATGTAAACGCATTCAGCATTTGGTAAACGTATCATCTGTTGAGTAACAGTTGAAATAAGAAAAAAAAATATAGTATGGCAAGGAAGTTTTTAAAATATTCATAAGCTATATAGTCATAGAGATTATTCTGATCAAGTTTTACATAGTTTTACCTTCAGGCATAATAATGCTCTTCATTCTAAAAAATTGAAGAACAGCTAAAAAGGACAAAAAAAACAGACAAGCAAAGCCATTCAGTTCTGTTTATGACACTTCTATTGCTATAGCCTTTACACATAACAAAAATTACAGCAAAAGAACATGCCAACTGCATTGGCACACAGAAAACAAAAGTTAGAATAACATTAGCTTTTTACAAAAATAGATCAAGAACAAGAAAAAAGTTCCATCTGCCTGAGAAAAATGATGAGACTGACTATAATCAAAGATCATGAGTATCAAAGATATTCAAAACACTCACTGTAGAAATGAAAGCTAAAGCCAAAAGCAAACATCTCCCTTCCAGTAACACTTAACGAAACTAATTAAAAACTTGTATCTGAATAAAAATCTGAAAAATGAAAATTAAAACCACAAAAGAATTAAATATCACAAATAAGTAAAATATCCTATCCAAAATATATTTATACACTAAATATAAGAACAAAGTTATTGACTTTAGATATATGTAAAAACATCGAAAAAATTTATAAAGTTATTTAAGAAAAGAACGCACACTGTAGCTAAAGGAAATCTCATTTTAAGTTAAATATCACATAGAATCATTTTTCCACTGAACTCAGATTTGATACAATTATCTGAAAAATAGTCTGCTCTCTCCAGTGATGGATTGCTTATTCTGAGTATGTAGACATTTAAGTGCTAGAACTAAATCAATCCCTTAAAATACTTTTAAAAGGGCCAAATTGAAATTAAAAAACAAAAAACCTCTTTATCAGTATTAAACACCTACACTAATCAAAATTATAGTCCAAGTAAAAATGTAAAGACAAGAAGTCCACTTACGATGGTAACAGAATCCAATTGCTAATCTCATTATTTTCACTATCTTTCTTCTACTCATTTTCTGCAGACATCTTGGTAAAGCACAAAGTCCTTATAACTCGTTTCATTCCTAGCTTATTTCTTTTATACCTGCTACATTATGCAAAACAGCTGTCCGACATAAGTAATAACACAGTAGAGCAATAAGCCCCTCTGTAGCAGAAACTTGAGAAAATTGCTACTTTACTCACCTGTGAAATATTCACACTCCCCAGCAAACCTCAGTTTAGGAGCTGGAAACTAGTATAGGAGGGCAAGTGTTCATAAAAATATGCAAGTTTTTCTCTTGCAAACAAGGGTAAATTAGTCTGAGATAAGACTAACCATAAAGTCAAGGCAGCAGCAGAACACTGAGCCCAGACTTTTTCTCCCCCCCAATCTTCTCAGAATAATGTGAAAATGCATATAATGGAACGGACTACACTGTAAACACCCCCTCACCAACACATGCATGTAGGCACATACACACACAGACATACAATCCCTCCTCCCCCCCGCCACTTCCCCCCCAAAAAAGCACTTTTTCCCCTTCTATTGCCATTAAGGCTTCAAGTATTAGGACACTTAATTCCACTCCGGAGACTGCTAATCAAGAGCAGGAAGAAAGTACTGCATTTTGCTGGCTCACGGAAGAAAAGTTTAGTCCAGAATATCAAATAGCACAAACAAATGCAAGTCATTAACATCAGGTTCACTGGGATTACTTTTTAGTTTCTACATGAACCTATAAAGAAAACATGACCCAAATCCATTGACTGGCCAATTAAGATTGTTAGGCAACCAAGAAGAAATTTTTAAAACTATTCTATAATAAGCAGTTACAAATATGTAGTAATTTTAACTATTTTTTTCGAATAAGTTGATCCATACTGTCTTGTATTATGGGGGTTTATATCCATAAACCTCACACTGAACAGTACCAAAACCACTTACATTGCCCACAGGAAGCTACACTGGGTCAATTAAACAAAGCTTAGAGCTTGTTTATACATAAATTCATTAAAGAAATGACTTATCAAATCTCACCCTATCACAAAAGATGTCACTGGCTCAAAATAAAAACATTATTTCAGGAACCTACAAATTTTACTGCGGAAAACAAAAAACTGTTCCAACAACAGCAACAAAAAAGTTCTTCTCATTCATTTTCCACAACACCTTTTTCTTCAGCAATTGACAACGTGCAAACTAGCTCTATGGAAGTCATAATCAGAGTCTACTTGGATCAACAAATGTATTGCAAAAATGTATTGACAGGAAACACTGTTGGTGTATAAACTTTATTATATACCTGCAATACCAAAATACAGGTTCACTTTATAAAAAAAGATTTACAACACAAATTAAAAGATTTTTTTAAAAAAGGTACCAATCAACAAATCTAATTCCATTTTAAGCTCATGAAAAATTCTAGACAGCAGTAGTAGTTTTTTAGCCTTCAGATATCAATTGCATTTTCTTCTAAGCAAGCCAAAATAGGTAGATGCTTTCTTTCAGGTTGTAGAATGTTGCATGCCAGAAGAAAAGTTAACAAGTAGCACTGAAGAAGAGTCCACTATACTGCCTTTAAAAAACCACACATGTATGCCTAGATCCAGGTCACTAAGATTTTTCCTGTATATTGTTCACTATCCCTTACACTGTTCCTATTCCTAATTTAAAAAAAAAAAAAAAAAAAAAAAAAAAAAAAAAAAAAGGCAATTAGGAAAAGTGAAGAAAGGGTATAGAGGAAGAAAAACAGCTATAGAGTAGGAAAAAGCCAGAAGTATGGTAAATAATGAAAATACGCAAGCAATGAAAAAAGACCTCATCAATTTAAACCTCAAATAACCAATTATGCAAAGCTACACAAACAGCTTCACAAATCATGAGTTTAAATTTTTGAATAAGTAGTCTAACAGGCCAAGTGCTTATGTATTCTTTAATAAGGTACTAAAATACTTTCTATATGTAAGCCCTTGTGAAAAGGTACTTCATTAGTTTTAAAATGCAGAAAAGCCATATAATGCTTTACTAATATCTTTTTGCAGACTGACAAAGATAGATTTCATATTCCATTTAAAAAGTCCATTTGTATGACTCACCTCATGCTGTCCAAGACACTCCCTGTTAAAGAGAAAAAACAGACTTAGAAAGACATTCATCTCTAAGGAACTTAAAGCAGTGACAGTGCCTTTCAAGAAAATAATGCAATTTTTTAATATAACGTATAAGCGAGGCTAGTCCAGGCATCACGTGCAGCTAAAAAGGCAGGTCCATATCCAGTCTGCTTTTGCAGCACAACAGTTCATGAGTTAAGAGAAAGTTATCTATGAAGGTCAGTGCCTTCTCTTTTTAAACAGCTGTTTGGATTACTGTATTTTATGGCAACAATCCCAGAATCAAGTTTCATGCGCAGATTCATCAAGGTGGTATAAAGGAATAAATAATTTTGGTTTTAGAAAATTACCTGAATTGCTTCCAAATACATTCCCTTTTGGCTCTACTAGTATAATTACTCCATGCTTTACATTTATTTCAGAGAACTATGTAATTAGTCTACTCTTATGTTTACAATTCCATCTCTTTTAGAATGATCTGCTATGTCTAGGGAAGAAAAACTGCACACTGATCAGAATTATGAAGGCACTGGACAGCAACTCATTCAAACATTAGTCTCCATAAAAATTAAATTAGTCTTTTCCTCAATTTATTTTGACAAGTATCTTTTTTCTTTCTACCTCTAGTTTCCTATCTCTGTCATCTTTCCAAATTTTTGACCTTTCTACTTAAGTCTTATAGGAGAGAATAAAATCATTAATATTCAAGCTAAAATAGCTGTAAATCATCTCCTAAAGATTATAGACAGTATAAAGAAAGAAATCAGCTTCCTCAATACCTTCTCTAACCCAAAGCAGCTACCAATAGCTACAGATGCTCTTTAGGACAACAGGTAATTAGCAAGAATAACTAGTCTTTCACCTACTAATAATAAAAAAAAGATGTGGCATGGGGGTCTATTCTGGGCTCTACACAACTCAATTATCAGAAGACCATCTACAGTATAAAATAGTAAACAGTTAATTTGGCTTTTAAGACCTCTGCACTCCTTTGTAGTACAATGCTGTTCTACTAGAAGGGAAAATGCAATTTAATATGCCTATAATAACACATTTTATAACTACTACTACTACTAAGATAATTCCTTACTAAGGTTGAACATCTACTCAGACCACTACGCGTCAGCTACTATTTGAGCTACACCCAAAGACTGAAAGCTTTGGGCATACATACACAGGTAAGATCTATTTACACAGCCTGTTATTAATATGTTAATTGAAGTATCAAAAGGATGATTAAGAATAGCCAGCATGGATTTACCATGTGCAAATACCACTTAAAGAATCCAGTTTCCTGTGGTGAACTAAATCTGTGGAAGAGAGGGAAAGCACTGCATGTCATCTACCTTCACAGCAGCAAGGCTTTCAACGGGGTCCACCACAGCATCCTTGCGTTCAAGCTGTAATGGTCTCTATGTACGAACTACTAGATGCATGAAAAACTGGCAGGATCAAGGCACTCAAATGGTAGCAGTTAATTGTTTGTAACCTATTTGGAGACCAGTTACCTAAAGAAGACTTTTTTCTTCCAAAAGGGACAAAATGCATCAATTTTGCAGACAAAAGCAGGGTGCAGTTGATACGAATCGAGGATGGGGCTGCCAATCAGAGGGACCTAAAAAGGCTGCGAAAATTGGCTGACAGGACCTCAAAGTTCAGAGGCAACATCCTCCTCCCTCCCAAAATACCTTCCAGCCTGAATGAGTCTAAGAAATTAATGAAGCAATAATTTTCCACAAATTCCCTTCTAACTCTTCATAGAAACAGATGCAAATATCATTCCACTATATTGTCCATTTCTACACATGTATGCCTAGATCCAAGTCACTAAGAATTTTCCCATACACTGTTCACTATTCGTTACACTGTTCCTATTCCTAATTAAAAAAAAAAAAATATATCCTTCATTCCAAATATCTGACCTCTTATATTCAAAAAAAGTTCCAAAACCTCACTGGGATTGGGGAGAGCAGAAGCTACATTCCATCAATGGTACCATCTATAAAAATGTAAAGATGCTACCTCTAATCAGAAAATTAAATACAGTTTCTATAGTTTGGTTTCTTTCTCACTTAGCAGACTGACTTCATTTGAGGAGGAGGCTGTAGACTGAAGCAGTTGATTCCAAGGTAGGAATTGTAGAGAAACCGTGAGACATGTCCTACAGAACACATAATGTTAATACAACCTCTGCTGAACGCCTGGATGAGACAAACTCCTTACTCAAACATTGAAAGCAGACTATTCATAAGTACCCGCTAACTACACATTCTTCTTTGAGACTCTGGCTTTAAACTCTGAGCCCAAATATTAGAAATACTGAACCGCTATAGTTTTGTACATAAGAAGCACAATACACTATAGCACAAACCCTGAGAAATCAAGTTCTAAACATATTTAAGCAAGCAGCTTGCTTCGGATACTTTTGATCCTCTTCCTCTGTCTCCTTTTCTCTTTTTATAAAATGAGGATATAATACTCCCTCATTAAAGAGGAATGTTTAAAAACAAAAAGACAGTAATGTCTATGAACCATGCAGAATTTGAAACAGTAAGTGACTCCAGTACAGAAACCCACATTAAGCAGTATTTCTTTTCAGAGTAAGGTTTGAATTTGGAGTCCTAATTCCACAATGTAAACAAAAACACTGCCAAATAGAAAAAGAAAGGTGGGAAAAAAAGAATAAAGAAAAAACCCTAATTTTTCCCTACATCCTCAGCCTGGCCACATTAGGCTTTCATTAAGCTCTACTCAAGAAGCAGAACCTTCCAGACAAGTCTAGAATAGGAAGGAGAAGCAGGTAGTTAGGATGAGGGATATCCATTAATAAGTTACTGTATTAGTAAATCAGATGCAAGGCCAATGCACTGAAAAACTGAGAAACAAAACAGCAATTTGTTAATCTATAATTACAGTCTCAAATTAAACAAGACAGAAGCTATATGAAAAAAATATATAATCATGTCACTGAAGATAATCAAATTACAATGGCTGCCTTTGCAACCTTGATACTTTTAAGGTAAAATCTGTGCACAATGTGTCTTAGAAATAACCACTCTTTACTTATACTATCTGTCCTTTTAAACAAGGACCACACCTTAATAAAATGTCTATTAAGCAGAGAGTAATGCTCCCAGTTTTCTGAGAATGGTGTTCACATATGCCCACTGTATCTGAAGAGAACACAGTATTTTCCATATACATCCCTAAAACGACAGGGAATCTCTTTCTATATCAATTTTCTTTTTTTCGCCCCCCCTAATACTTACACTGATATAGGAACTTGACAGGGAGGGCACGGTAATGCAGTTTGAATAAAAGCTGGTTCAGATGGCTGTTCCCAAGGGCCTGCAGGCTGATGCTGGGAGCGAAGTACACCACCAATTGAGTAAAACACAATCATCCTCTCAACTACAAATATCCGTATCATCTAGAAAGATCTCAGTTCAAGAAATCCACTTTTCAGTAATTAATTTCTTCTACTAATTGTAATATCACTAAAGAACCTCAGAATTATAACTTCATTTCTGATATGGCTAAGAATAGGAAAATTAAGACCTACAGTCTTATAATTTAAATTAAGAAAAAAGCCAAGTAAAAAAATAGCAAAATAAAAGTATTTAACAGAGCTAAAAACATTTTAATATATCATTTCCTAAACAAATGAAATTACTCTCATTCAATACACACATGCTCCATGTTTAAACATTCCAAACAATTTCTCACTTCTAACTAACAAACAGATAGTTTAGAGAGTATCTGAATTACAATTTAATCTTTACTTTTTGCTATGTTCAAAAACAATTTGAAATCAAACATTAATAAAACTCTAACCAACACATCATTTCTTGAGTAATTATAACTGCTGAAAGTTTCATAGAATACATTGTACAAAATAGATTAGACTGCAACGTATCAGCTAGAACCATTTTGTTTCTCAGGTAGTAGTATACACACACCTATGCTTAACTATTCATTTACTCTGAATTCGAGAAGCTGAATTCCAACGTAACATTAAAAAACTGTTTTTTACTCTTCAGAACACAAACAACAGATCATTTCTCACTATATCCTTACCAAGCCAGTCTGCTTCACAAGTGCTTCATCATGGCAAGAAACAGGGCACAAATGACCACACGTTAACGTTTTCTGGCAGGCCTGACAACATGGAGGACATCGACCAAAGTGACAGTAGTGTTTCTCCTGGGTAGGGTGGTGACAGGTAGGTGGTCGACTGAAGTAAAATCCATGAATGAATCCATACGGCAGCATGAAATGCAAAATTACAATCACTGGACAATTGTGCTCAAAATACAAACAATCAAATAATCAGTTATTTTTTAAAATACTAAGTTCAGCTTTCACCTCTAGCAGTGGTTAATATCACCAAATTATGTATTAGCTCTAAATGAAATTAAATCAAAGCTGGACTTGCAGAGTCAAACAGGTGTTTTATTCCAACCCCTACTGTGGGCTAATTAATCTTGCTACACTCCCACAATAAACTATTCCCTAAATAAAAAAAAAAAACTCTTTAGTTTTTGCTAGTCTAGTTTTCTAGCTAAACTGTCTTGTGGAGGTACTTCAAAAAAGTACTGCTGACTGAGCTGACTCAAAGGACAGAGGGGGACTGCAGAGCTAAAAGTGGCTGATAGGACAGAACTGCCCCCTCGACAGCAGCAAGGATTGTTGCTAACTCCATCTTCATAGTCCAGAATGGAGACAACTTAGGGAAGTAATACCTGTATCACACAAGAGAAGTAATTTTTGTCTTTTAAACAGTTATATTTTACTACTTCCTTAAGGACACCTAAACTCCATTAAAGAACTAGAAATCCACCCATTTTCCATACTGACCTGCACAGTTGTTTGCATTTGGGAGGCTTGGTGGTACGCTCTCTGCCACAGGGCACTTTAATGACAGTTTTTCCACAGTTGCACTTCACATCTACAGTCTCTGGACATGGATAACAACTACCTGAAATAAATATATTAACAAAGTGATCATCTGAATAAGTGACTATAAAAACAGTAACCACCATAACTGAATACTCAAAGCATATGGTATAATTTATATATTCTGTTTCATCTAAATAACAAACTGTTACTTGATAATTTCTGTTTAGCTTCACCATTCTAAAACAGTAGTACTAATAATCTCATGTTACAGTTGTGCAACTGCTATTCAAGTTAGAAACTGTTTCACCTACATATTTTAAAAAGATAAGCCAGCAATATTAAAATTCACTCTTTAGGACCACATAATACATCAGTATCATTGTATTTCATTCATATTCAACATTGAAGACATTATGATCTTTCATCAATTTTCAAAAGAAAAAGGCATATTAGAAAACTAGCAAGATGCTATTTGGCAGATTTCTGTGATATAAACCTTTCCCTAATATCACACAATCTCTAATCTTATCTGTATAATTAATAACATCTTTTTCAAATAGATCCTCCTCATTTTTAAAGTTATTCATGCTAGTAACCTGATACATTAAAAATATATTAAGAACAGTAAAACACTTATTTTAATCTGTAGCTCCCCCACACTACTTCTTACTAGCCAGCTGCTATGTTTTAGTATTAAGTAATGAATAGTAAGTATATCTATTCTTTAAAAAATAAAATTTAGACTTGGGATTTTGGCTTACTAATCATGTTGCATTCTGAAACTTTAAAGAAAGCTATGCGTTGAAAGTGTTATTGACAGTACATTTTTTTAAACAATTCTGACTTCTTAACAGGATCCAAGAGTCAACACTCCAAGAATCAGATCTCTCAATGACAAAAAGCTGCTGAAGAAAAAAGGATAGAAGCATACAATTTCATATTGCAAAGTAAATTAAATTGTAATATATCAAGCAGGAGAGATTAATAGCTATGCTCATAAATTGAAGGTCTAAAGTTACGCTGCCCAAAGTGGCAAAGATATGTACAATTTACTTAAACATCATATTAATGAAGACAACTTTCTACCTCCTTAGAAAGATGGAAGGATAGATCACATATTAGCCTGAAGTTAGGCTGAAAGTATACTGTTCTCAAATCAATAGCTATAACGTACTACAGTAGGAGTACAAAATATTCCTGTCCCCTGGCAACACATTCTAAACTTCAGCCAGCAAGCAGGCACTTCACATACAAAGGTACATAAATTCACATCAAAACCAGATTAGATTAGGTCACCTTTTCTCAGGGACCACTGCTAAAGGCAAAGTACTTAGTATCAGCAAACTCTAAAAATTCTGAGAACAGAAGGACCTTCAAAGGACCTGATCTGGCAGGTTCTTTTTTGGGAAGCATACTATTTCCTTTGAAATTAGTGGTCACCGAGGGGTATTGACTAACTACAAAGTAATCTGGTACAGTATTATATACTGAAGAGATAGTAATTACTCAGAACTTTAAGTAGCTACAAAAAGAGGTGAGGCAGGGGAGAAAAGAAGACTGCATCAACATAAATATTCTGAGGTCAAAAATCAGTGTCTTCTTGTCTTCACGAAAAATGTTTTCAAACATTTTAACAAGAAGCTATTACAAAATTCATTCAATTACAATTTGCCAATGCACACAGAAGTTATCTTTTCAGAATTTCTGATACCAGTTATTAGCATCATTAGACATAACTTCTGGCAAAAGTTAGTATTTAAAAATTGACAACTGTACTGTTTTGATAAGTTGCATACATACAATTTTAAACGTATATATTTGATGCTTAAATTTTCAAAGTCAGCATTGTTTTATTAGTTTTACATTGCCATTACTCAGTGGAAACTATTAATGTCACTTTTAGTCAACTATAAGATGCAACCACTATCAAATAAAAGCCAGTTATTAAAAGTTTATCCTATTATGCAGCATTAGCTTCTTACAGATTTTAAAAAAATGTTTTTCTAACAAAAATTCTATTCTGTGATTTAATTACAAAACACCACAAACTAATATTGGAAAACCAATGTTAATAATTTTCTTCTGAGAATACAAAAAATTTGTATTCCTAGGATTTGTGTAGGGATGGTGAAGAAAAGGGGCACAAATAATTAACAAAAAATGAATCACTAGTTGTGGTGACAGACTTAGTAGAAGGTTATCTGGGACAACTACCATGTCCACCTGCCCTGTCTGCTAGGACAGCTCCACCTCAACAGCAAGGTTGTCTGAACAACTTGTGAATCATTGCCTGAACTGCTGCAGTTCACAATTAAGAATATTAAAATAAATTACACAGCCTGTTCAGCTACCATTTCAGCAGGACAGTAGCTTTTGAAGGGAAAATTGCTGAGGACAGCAAATTCTTCCATCATTGCAGCTTAATCCCCTACCAAGTGAATACCAAAGCAACTGGCCAGGATAAAAGCTACCAAGTTATTTTGATCATTTTCAGCTTCTTTCCTTTTTAACCAAGGTCACTGGTTGCTGCAGTAAACTTTTTCTTGTTATCCTTTGTATAGTCAGTAAGAAATTTTCTCATTGTTACCTGTAAGATATTAACATATATTCAAATTCCAACATCTTTCAGTTTATAAGCCCACTAGCATAACACACTATTTTAAGATTTTTAAAAGCCACTTCTGTACTTTTGTGAACATTTTGTGGTGTATATTGAACAAACAATTATTTAGAGAGAAGTCAAGCTACAGATTTTAAATTAAGCAGTCTGAAAGGCAATGAGGCATTTTCAGCAGAATGCTGCCAAGGAAAATTACCAGGTAAAAATCTATGTTTAGTTTTTAATACATAAGCCCTTAGGCTCTAACCAGCACTTTAGAAATCCTTCAAACACCCTGTTCCCCCACAAATACCCAAATCTAGAGGAAGAGACTTCATTAAGCACCACATTCGGTCATACAGGCACTAAGCCTGGCAAAAATATAAACATCCATCCACACCCCAACAATATTCAGTCATTATCAGGAACTTTCTGCCTACTCTTACCTCTGTGGCAGCCAGAAGGACATTTGTGATTTCTGCAGCCTAGAGTCCGCCCACAGACTTGATCACAAGGCGGACAGTTTCCAGAACAGCACTATTTAAAATAAATAAATAAAT
Organism: Rhea pennata; assembly: GCF_028389875.1. Lineage (NCBI taxonomy): Eukaryota > Metazoa > Chordata > Aves > Rheiformes > Rheidae > Rhea > Rhea pennata. The sequence goes on from NC_084666.1 coordinate 28,050,690, forward strand.
AAAAATAAATTCATTTAACTGAAAAATGTAGGCATTTCTGGCATGAGTTTGCCTTCTTCTATTTTTTTCAAATAGTTCTTAAACTTTTATTCATGCAATTTAGTCAAACTTCCTCAAATTCACACCAGAACCAGGCCATCTGTAAAGTTGTTTTAAAAAACCCACAAACAAAATATGAAAAAGCACGTAAATGATAGCATTTCTTCAATACACAAAAAAGCAGAGCTTCCAAAAAAACATAAAAGCATTAAGAAGAATGCTTGAATTAACCTGAAATCATTTCAGATTAAGATATAAGATTACATATAGTATTTCTATCAATTGCTCCCATTACTCTGCAACTTCTTCCAGTTTTGTACTACACTTGCCTCAGCACAAAAATATTGCTGAACACTTTTTACATCTTGTACATTTGTAGTAGAGGTCAGATGATTTTAGGAACAGTGATCTGCTCTCTGTTCTTATATAAAGCAGTAACATGTTAAAACATAGATTCTGTTCAGAACACAGCTCAGAACAAGAAGTTGGTGAGTCGCAAGTCAGGGAAGAAGCCTGTCTTTTCCAGTAACTTGAAACACATCCTCCTTCCAAGCTATATTAGAAAGAACGGTAATGAAGAAAAACGTGGATTTTTTTTTGGCATAAGTTAAGATGTCAAGTTTGTGTTTCTATTGCTGTCTTTCCACATCAAATTAATTGTAATAAGAATAATACATAAAAATATCTGAGAATAAAAAAATACTTTTAATGCATTTCTGTGGTAAGTCGTCCAACTTTCAGAATGTCTTAATTTATACATGGCAGGCAACTTTTAAAATACAGCTCTAACCCGTATACATAATGAAGTATTAATTCTGTGTCTGAATACATATGGATCACATTCTACCACAGAAATCAGCCTAAAAAGTGAAAATCCTACCATACTTCACATTGTAATATTTAGTAACCACCTCCTCAAAAACACAGGAAAGTCCAAAGAAAGCCCTATTAAGACAGCTGCAATATTAACTCCATTCATAGACTTTTACATTAGATGACTCAGTAGTTTCTTCTCTCTTGAAATTAGTGCCATTTAAGGACTTCTCACTACAGTAGATTTATTATTTTATCCAATCTATTTTGAAAACTGAAGCAAAAAGCCAAAAATATCTAGTTTCATCACTTGCTGATTTGTGCATGTGATTCTGTAAGAGGTATGTCCTGCGTCTTACACTGTGGAATGAGGGGTGTCTGCCTTTTACATTTAAAGTTAAGGTTCGGCATCTCATCCATCTTCTCCTGGAGGACAGAAAAAGAGGCTGCAACAATTTATACACTCCAGAAAAGAAAGAACAAAGCAACTTACTTACAGAAGCCTTTTTTTGTTTTAATAGTGGAAATTATCTAGGACAGTTCTTCTGTAAACCAAAAGAGCAGCTACACACCTTTGCTTTTTTCAGTCAAAGACCCCTCCAGAAAATGTGCTCTCCCTTGTTTGGAAAGAGGGAAGGCAGGCAGCACCAGGAGGAAAAAAGGGAGTCGACAGCAATAGGAATGGTGCTTTTTTTTTTTTTTCTGTCCTATTTTCCCAGAAGAATTTGTACTGTCACACTCCTCAACAAGTAAGATGACTGAGAGAAACAGTAAGTTTGCATAACTCATTTCCTTTCATGGTTTAAAAAAAAAAAAAAAAAAAAAAAAAAAAAAGGGGGGGGGGGCTACTATTAAGCTCTGTAACTGAAGTCCAAGATTATCATCCATTCTTGTTTAATTTCATTTTGTGCATCTCAGGTGGCCATCTACAGAGGCATTTTTTTCCTCAGTTTAAGCTTATTCTTACAAACTCTACTGCATCTACCAATATGTCAGCTGCATACTCTGAATACAATCAGCAGCAATCACTCTGTGATCCTGAATGCTATTATAGCAATAACTGTATTCAAAATCTTTCACCTCTATTTACTGGACATTTTTGAGGGTTAACAGTCATTCTGCATTCTATTTTTGCTTATATACTACATTGCTGCCACAAATCCACTGCTTCTAAATATTTTTTTCTAATGAGATTATAAAACTAATAGTTATTTTATATATTTTTATATATATATATATATGTATGTATGCACGTGTGTGTATATATATAAAAGCACCATCTATATTGAAAGCTTTGCTTTCATAGCTTAAGTTTTAACATTCTTGTTTTGATCATTAAGTTGTTACATTTCACTTCATGAAAGAACCAAAACTACAATGACCTTTAGGTGGGCTGTCACACATGAAATTCATACTGAAAGTCAAAAGCTATCTTGCCTAGAAAGCAGCTTTTTGAAACTTCAGTAACCTGCAAAATTCACCAGCACTTTCTTTGGGGACATAGAGGGGTGAGACAGAAGGAATGGCAGAGAGACTAGAAGATGAAGAAAATGCAGGAAAAACACATTCAATATCTCTGGCAAGAAGATAAAGTACCAAGTCAACACGTACAGTCAAGCTTCAAGTATCAAGTCCTTTGAACAGACATTCAAAGTACTTCCAAGTGAGAAAAAAAAAATATATATATATTCTGGAGTAACAACTATTGACATCTAAATCTATCAACATAATAAGGGCAACCTGCATACTTTAGGGTTTTTTTCCTCCACTTCCCCACTGAATTTATCACAGGCAACATCATTTAGCTTTGTAAATTCAAAAGGAACTTAAAAATATGGAACTAACATTTTGTCTTATTTAATCAACAAATTAAAAAGACAGATGAGAAAGGTATCAACCTCCCCTTTCACTTTAAAGGAGAAGGAAAAGGGAACTCAGACTCCTAATTTCTCAGACCACCACTGCTCACAGTGATGGATATTAGGGAATGTGGTGGACTGCATGTTGTCAAAGTCAAGAGTATGTAGCTTACAAAGTTAAGGGAGATGTTCAGCTCTTCCTACAAAGTAAGGAAACAAATGGATTTAAACTACCGCAGAATGCATAAAGCAGCAGTAACCACTCAAGTACTTGAAAGCAAAAACTGCCTTTTGGAGCTGTAAAGTTGCTAAAGCCCACGTTTTTAGACTTTTTCAAAAACTTTCCAAGTTTTTCTTGATGAATTACATACTCAAAGAATTCTTGTACATTGCAAATTAATTAAAAAGGGCCACTGAAGACAAACTTCTCCTATACTATAATAGGAAGGAGAATTACAGATTGATAGAGAAGAATAACAGTCAGAGCCTTATGATTATATAAGCAATAGATTTGAAACATATCACCTTTAGACACTTACCTTTCTCTTACATTGGTGCTTTTGGCAATCACGAATTTTAGTACACTTTGTCTCACACAGATATGGCTTATGACATGGCATGCGTTTAGTGTGCTTTCCACAACGACACTGTTTCTCAACTTCCTGGACAGCAAGGTAGGAAAGAAAAGTAAAATACTTTAAAAAAACAGAACCCAAAGACACATACGTGTATGCAACAGGAGTGAAAAAAATATTCTACCAGCTGTAAAAAGACAATTACATTACAATGTTCTAGCACATCAGGTAATATACAACTTCATACTCTGAGCATGATTATCTTCTTCTGTGTTTTGTCTCCAAATTGTAAATGAAGAGTTTTGTGGTACATCTAGCACTCGATGCAGTTGAAAGAAAAGACTAAAGTTTTGACTTGCTGTACCCACACTGCCTGTTTAAGGGTTATAAAGCTCATGCCAGCTGCCCAACCTAGGCATGTAAGCATGTATGCACAGAGCAGTCACTACTGGAGAAACTTCAGCCAACATTACAAGCAGTGCACTCCAGATGACACCTCACTGCTTAATTTCAGCCTTGGTCCCACCAGGAGGGAAAACACATCAAGGAAAACACTAAAGTGGGTACTGCACTCTACCCACGAGTATATGCAAGACAAGTTCACACAAAGAAAGAACCCCTCTTGAACAGTAAATTGATAATGCGGATTCATCTATGACGTATCTAGATTATTTAAGTAGGAGAGTAGGTTTATCTGACCTTCATTCCATCTATCACATGCTAACTACTTCTACAATAGACTCTGCAGCAAGTCTGGTCTACAAGAGAGCTGATAGCTGTCAGAGCAGCAGCTTTACAGGCCAGACCATAGAAGCTCCATATATATTCAAGGCAGAACAAAGTATTTTCTTATTAGCAAGCAAATAATGTTATGCTACAGCATCTTCCATTTCACTAATGGAGATGCACTATAATAAGAGAGCAACTGCAATGAAGCTAGAAGACTTAGGGAAATTTAGATGTATATCTTCAAAGATGTTTAAAAAAAGAAAAGCTACAAACTCATCCCTGCTTCAGTAACTGACAACTGCCGTGAAGCTATCCAAGACACCTATTAAATTTGTATAATTATTAATTTGAATTGAGGAAATAGACATTGCTTTTTCTGAACAGGAGGTTGTTGACTTTATGACTTCATCTTCTCAGCAATATACTGTTCCAACCGTAACATTTCAAAATTTTAACAAAATGTGAATGTACTACAGTAAAACCAACCTGTCTGCATATTTCACAGGGACCTCGATGACAGCGCTGTGAGCATTTATGGATGCCACATTCTAGAACTTTGTCACAACTATCACCACAGGTAGGTACATCTTCCGTGCAGGGCAAGGTAAACTCTTTATAAAAGAGGAAAAAGTACAAGCAAAATTGGAGGATGAGGGAAAGGGTGAGAGACAAAAAAAAAAAAAAAAAAAAAAAAAAAAAAAACCCCAAAAAAAAAAACCTCCATTAAAACGACACGATTTTGAATATCCTGACTCCCTCTCATTTTTTAGAAGCTTCTCTAGATTTATTCAATTATCCACATAGCCAATTAAATCCTTGTTTCTAAATAAGCCTTTAAAAGAATTAAGTAAGAGTTCATATGAGCTTTCACAGTTCACTGTTTGCAAGAACTTCTTGTGGAGCCTGCGCTGCAGAAGTAACCTAAACTGAGTGCATTTTTTTTCCCATTATTTTCATAAGCCGTACCACAAACAAGCATTTTCCAGAGCAGTGGGGTAAAGAGAAAAGAGGCTTACTTGATTTTTCACATGGACAGGACCTCTTTCCAGAACGAGGGCAGTCTCCACAGGGACCAGCATGACAAACTTGTTCACATGTGTGATTACCACAAGGCAAAGTTTTCCCACACACCTGAAAAACTCAGAAAACTCCAAGTGAACGTAACATAAAATAACAAACCAAGACAAAGCCAATCAAGGGGAAAAAAATAGAGGTGGAAAATGTCTAGACGGGATTAAACTTTTTTCTGAGCAAAAGTTAACCATAACAATTTTATTAACAAATGGTATGTTTGCAGAGCCTGCCAATACGAAAAATCCTGTCACTCCAATCCCTGCTTTATGAATTTTTACAGCCTATCAGTCTATAACCTTGGTCCTAAGAATGAGCTACAAATACATTTCAAAGAATGAATTAGAAAGCTTTCACTCTGTTCACAGTCACTGAAAGTAAATAAGCATGAAACTTATCTACTAAGCTGGTGTTTCATATGCATTTCTGAAGATGACAGTTGAAATTTCAATCTGAAGTACAAAGTGAAGAGAATAAACAAGGTCAAATTCACTGTCCTAAGCTAGCACAATTTCAAAACAGTGAAAAGTTAACCATTTTCAGAAATAAATGAGGCTGCCAAATAGATCCTTCCTCAAATATTAATGCCTATGCTATTTGCACTTTTTAAACTTAAAATAATTTCTTTTGTTTTTCAACCTGCAATACACTAAACAATCAAATTTTCTAAGATGAGAAATAAGCTAAGTGGTGCACCATCATGCAACTCACCTGATCACACTGCCACTGAGGACTTGCACAAAGTCTTTCCGCTGTTTGCCTTCCACAAATGCACTGCTGTTTACTGACTCGTGGACAAGGCTTACAATTTCCTAAAGATAATTGTGAAGTGACATTGAGGAACAGGAGTTAGAATTTTGTTTTTTAAATATAACTCGATTTGTTAAAAAGCATTGTTCTTTTCCAAGACAACTAGTCTCCTGAAATTTCAGGGGGCAAGCCTACCTGAGTGACAAGGATTCTCACAAGTGTGTTGTCCACATGGCAATGTTCGTCCACATGGCAGATGACACGACCATTCCTTGGCACTGCATCTTCGGGGCACTGGCTTAGCTTTCTTACAGTAACATGTTGTTGTGACCATCTTTGGGCAAGGTGGACAGGGTCCTACATACAATGAAAAAGAGTATCTTATTGTTGTCTGTTTAACAAAACGCAGTCTAAATTGGTAATTGTTTTATTCTGAGAATTCCAAATCCAGTTAACAGATTTTAAGTCTTGCATAAATGCCAGTAATATAATCAAGAGATACAACAGATTTACCTGGATGACAAAGCAGCAAACATTTATGCCCACAAGAAGGTTTGAATTCCCTCTCGCATACTTGACCACAGGAGTGAGGTACCAGCCATGGGTCCAGTGCTGGATCCTCTACTTTTCCACAATAACAGTAATACCTCGTAGGAGTTTCAGATCGTTTGTATTCAAACCTACATTTTGGACTAAAACAGAGAAAAGGTGTAGGGCGAGCGAAAGTTCTCATTTCAGTTTGCCGAGACTACTGATTAACTACTTTTACAGCTAGAGTAACCAATATCAATACATTCACAATACAAAAGGTCTTGCTATATGTCAACTTTTACAATACATATTCCTTAGAATGCCTAAGAAATTGTCCTCTCTCTTTCCTTCTTCCCTCTCTAAGAACATACACAAAGACATTTAGCATAGCAAGCACCTATAACATTTTTACATCAAATATCAAACTAACAAGGAGTTAATCTTAAAAGGAATCAATACAAACAAGATAAAAAGTTATTTTTTTATCAGTAGAGATTTAAGCTACATAAAACAATATTTAGTGATGCTATTAAAACTACACATAATTAAAAATTTAGCTGAGTTTCATTAAATCAGTTCAGCATCTTAGCTATTACATTTCTCACAAAATAAAATGTCAATTTGACTATATAACACACAAACCATTTTTATAAAGGGATTAAAAAAATTTTTACCATGTGGTCAAACATTAAATAAAACATCATTTGCCTTAAAACTCTGTATATATTTAAACATTGTTTAAAAACAAAACTAGTTTGTAGTTGAACAGGCACTGTCAACTTGTACAAGACTTGCGACACTGCTCATCAGCAATTTTCACCTCATTTCCTAAGCAAATCTGCATGCCTGAGATCCTGTAACACCAGAGATTCTGAAACCACAAGGTACTTTCAACCAAGTTTGATAGAAGGTCAGGTGTCTCAAAGCTATGGCTAGAAGTTCCTACATAAGAGTTAGTGTGTAAATATAAGACCAAATGACTCTTGCACAACCCTGACCTTCCTTGAACTTTCAAATTCAATCTACTAAAAAAATGCAAGGTTCATTACTCTGGCAATCATAATATCTTTTCTTCATACAATCTCACACAAAACTGTAACACTGGCCAACACCCTTGTCTTATACATAGGCTGGAAATCTCTGAACCTTACTATTTCAAAATTGGTGTCAATTTTAAAGTAAACATACAAATACTTAAAACAACTTAGAACTAAATATTAGAAGTTGGAACACACAGGAAATAACCTACTACATTCACAAGTTAAAACAAAATTTGATGCAGCAGCTTTTTAATACCACTGTTAAATAAACTATATTAGTGAAAGTTTCAAATTAAAAAAAAAAAAAACTAAGTCTTCTAAATTTATTTTTATAGTTTTTCATTTATAAGTTCTGTTCCTTTCTAAAGTAACTCCAGTTCACATGCTTTCCACAACAAAAGCCCCTTAGTAAGTGTACGACGAAAGGCTTACCACGGCCAAGGATAATCTTTCTTTCCAAAATCATCATCTGTCAAAGGAGAAGACACAAGGAAAAGGCTGTCCTTGGCCCACTTTTGGATACATGGCAAGTGAAATATACAAAAGCATCCACAACAGCTCCAGACCTAAAAAAACAGATATAAATATCGATTGCTTTATATTAGGTTTCTTCCTCTTTACTGTTACAGATCCATCCTTTGCTGATCTTTCCTTCCTGCCACTGAAAATTTTCACTTAGCTTAAAAATCTTCATTATTACTTTAGAAATGTTGGTTTGAACACATCTCTGGAGATCCTCTAGTCCAACCTCCCACCTGAAGCTGGAGACTCCACAATTGTTCTGGGAAACCTGCTGCAATGTCACATTACCTTCCTAGTATCCAATCTGCACCTCCCAAGCCTCACTTCGCCCCTTGTTACACCATGTGTCATTGCAGAGAAGAGTTTGGCCTCGCTATCTTCACAACCCCCCCTTCAGGTAGTCATAGGCTGTATCAGATCGTTCCCTTAAGAGTTACATATAGTGCTAGTAAAAAATTTAAGTGTGGCTTTCAACATACAGTCTGGTGTTCAAAGAGCAGGAGAGATACAAAACTGAACAGAACTAAAAGCAAATGTGTTTAGGAGAAAACTAACTTTGCCAGTGTTCTGTTTCCATCACAAAATCTTTGTTTTTGTTCTCAGTGGACTGCTCTGTCAGTTCTGGAGTGAAATCACATAACTTTGCTCAGGATACCAGCCTGCTGCTGAAAGGTAATTTATTAAATATCATAAATGCAGTTTTATGCATTTTGTTACAGTCTGAGCTGACAACGGTTTAGGTATCAATTTGATGAGTGAAATGCAGCAGAAAATGCAAGTTCGAATTTTTTAAATGATATTACATATAACATTATTATAAAATTTTACTATGAAAACAAGGAGGAGATTTTTTTCTGTTTACTTATAAAGAGCAAAATTAATGACACAAGTTTCTAGAAGTTTGGTATCCAGCTTCCCAAAACTAAAGCTGAACAGGAGACATTAAGTAAATAAATATACTTGACTAAAATACTCAGGATAATCAACAAACCACTGAGTTATAAAAATAAAACTTCAAAGTTTCCAAATAATCTCATTTCTCAGCAGAAGCGAGATGAATAGTATCAAGAGACAGAAATTTTTAAAAATAAAACTATAATTATTTTTCAAGATCTGAAAATTATGGATGACAAATATTAAGATCTCAAAATATGCCACATTTTTTCTTGAAAAAGTTAATGACTACAGCTTCATTGGACACTTGTAGTCTTTATCCAGCATAAGTTAAAGCTTTTCTGTACTTTTTTTTAAATGCTAAGCATACAGTTGCAGACATGGGCCTACTTAGCCTATTGCTTTTAAACTGAAGTCAAATAACTGCAACAGAAACACATTTGGGCCTCTCAAAGTCAAACAGAAGTTACTATATTAACACTGAGAAAGATTTGTCCTGAAATTTCTCCCATGCAAAACATAGCTACATGAAATAAGATCATTTTCTCATTCAGATAAAACCATCCATCTCCCAACCTCTTCTTTTCCCTTATCAGCATCTGTAGCAATTAAGTTTATTTTCATTTCCCTACTATAAATTTAATAATATTTTCTCATTTCCCAATATTTCCTTCTCTAGTGATTACAGTACAGTTCCAATGCTTAATGAATACAACATAACAAGAACTGGACTTCCTTTTTTTTTTTTTTGTCTACTACTCTCTAAAACTTAAAAATAATTGTTGCATATTATGATTACAAACATGTTAAGGACGGCATATTCTAATTATAAGCTATGTATGGCTATGTATAAGCATTATTACTATAGAAATAAATGTTTGAAAAATCCAGAACAGCTGAATGTAGCTTTCAGTATTCTATTCTTTTAAAGCTGTCAATTCCAAGAATCACTTTAGTAATAAAAAAGTTACTCAGTTAGTTATATTTGCTTCATAATCATTAATATAAGTAGTATCTTAAAAAATACTGTAAAATACTTACAGCTTGGTTCCTTTTAACTGAAGCAATGCAGATCAGACATGTCATAGCCCCAGACTGAAAAGCCTCATTCACGTATTGTCTTGTACGTTCCAGTTCACTTGCATCTCCATCTTTAATGTATAAATATTTTCAAAGCAATTAATAGTGTTTAATTTGCTATTCTGCCCATGCTGAGACTGGCATAAAAGTATTTTTTTTTCTGGACAGAGGCCACTGATACATTATTACAAAACCACATTATTAAAAGTACTTAAGATTCAATTATAGATTTCAAACCTCTATATTGATTCTACAGAAAAAGGCAAGAAATACAGCCAGCATGCACTGCTGGTATTTTTAGTATAATAAAATACAAATACCAGAGTAAGATTACTTCCCTCCAATTATTAAAAATTAACATGTAGCCAGTAACGCAACTTGGTTTATGTCATTATACACCAATAAAAGCCAACATATGAAAACACTTTACCAGTTTGACTGGTGTAAACAGTAAATGTTTTGGCCAAAATCTTTCCCTGTTTTCCTTCAGCATCTTCATCATCATCTTCAGATGAAGAACTAAATTGGTCTTCAACCAGCTTTTTTGCTGCAGCTTGATTAGCCTTCTTAATTTCATCAAATTTTCTCTGCGAAGATAATTCTGTTTAAAAGAACAGATTAGTGATGATTAACATCACGACAGTTATCCATAACATCATACTCAGTTCTGCATATTTTCAACAATCTTTCTTTCTGATATGAAGTTAAGTGCAATATGTAGTTACATTTCCAATTCCGCGTAAGAAAATAAGTTGCATTTTATTCTTTATTGTTCATTACCCATAAAATTCACAACAGGAAATATCTCTCAATTGCTTTTGAAGAATCCAACCAGACATACTGAAGTATACTGACTTATAATGTACAAATGTAATGTACAAAAAAAAAAATTTTTTTTGTATCGTTCTGTAAAAACATTTCACAGGCAATTCTTAGTAACAGTGACTGTGATAATCTGCTGAAACCCTACAGGAATCTCTATCAACATCTGCTTGGTGTTGTTGTTGTTGTTGTTTTGGACTTTTTGTTTTTGAAGTTATGATTTTTATTGATCTGCCTCCACCCAACAAGTCTCCATAGCAATAGTGCTATCTCTATGTCTGATGATATTAAAAACAAGAAGGTTCTTTAATAGATGGTTTCTTAAGTTATTGCATGGGATTTTCACTCCCAGAGAAAAATGATACAACTTGTCATTAATAGACCACAGTGCCTTTAGGATAACATACCACAGACCTGTAGAAGTCATCAAGAGATCACAGTTCTTATACTACCCCTCAGCTTTTCATATTAGATTATTATATACGATATATACATACTAGGGTTTGGTCAAGTTTAATTTTTAAATCTTCCTTAAGGAACTATGCCACCACTTAAGTATTTCTACCTTCTAAGTATCTCACAAGTTTTACCTTATATTTTTACCTGGTATCCACAACAACCTGTGCAACAGAAAGCATAAACCTTTCCCAAACAGGTATTCCAGTCAGCGTGAGAGGTTCCCCTAACGCTTGCTCCTTAGCGGGCAGCACCGGCCCTCAGGAGCGTTTCCCACCGCGCACCAGCCACTCCTTCAGCCGGACTCTGCTGCTCGGAGGGAGCCCGAGCAGCGCTGCAAATACCCCTCACCCCGGTGCTTTACACACACAGGGCGGCAGTATCTTTGCCGGAGATGTCGGAAGAGAGGCAGCCCCACGGCTTCGCGCGGGGCACAGGCGCGGTGCCGCGCCGCGGTCTGCGGGCCGCGGCCGGCCGTGGCGGGGCGCCCTGGGCCAGGCCCACCCCGGCTCCCCGCGCGGGCCCGGCGGCACACGGCACTCACCCTTGGCCCCCTCGCAGCTGCTCCCCGCGGCCGAGGCGAAGGCGCCGCCGCGGGCCTTGGGGGCCGGCGGCCGCGCGGCCGCCCCGCCGCGGGCGGCGAGCCCGTCCCCGGGCCGGGCGCGGCCCCTGCCCCGGCCGCCCTGGCGCCAGGCCGCCTCCATCGCTCCGCCGAGCGGAGCGGGCCGCAGCGGAGCGGGCCCGCCGCAGCGCCGCGCCGCGCCGGAAGCGGCCGCCAGCGCGCGCACGAGCGGCGACGCAGCGCTCGCAGGCCGAGGGCTCCTCGTTCCGGGACTACAGCTCCCAGCAGCCCCCGCGCGTAGGGCGGCCGAGGACTGCGGGGAGGGGGCGAAAGTTGCCGCTCGGAAGACTACAGCGCCCAGAATGCACCGGGTGGCCGCGGCGCGGTGGTGCGCATGCGCAGCAGTGTGCACGCCCCTCCTCTCACCTGCCGCCCTTCCTCCCCTCCCCCCAATACCGAGTAGTTGAATAAGAACTATTTTGTAGGAATTGTCTTTAATTGCGATCCGGTGGTGAGGCTCTCGAAGGAACAAGCGTAAATAATTTTGATGTAATGCAAGTTCCCTCCTGAGGAAACCTGTGTCCTCTTCTGGCCGTTGAGCTCACCTGTTAGCTGCCCTCAGAAACTTAACAGCCGCCAAACACTGGCCAGCAAGACCCCCTCATGGGGCCTGCCAGAAGACGGTAGCCCGCTCCTGTCTTTTCTGCGGTGCCCTGAGGGGATAATAGGGTATTTTGTGAGGACCAAACGTGAGCGTTGTTTGTTTTCCAAATCCGGAGGCACTTCTGTGGTGCCGATGCTGAGGGGATGGCTCCCAAAGCCACTCGTTCTCACCTGCCGCTGGAAAACTGCAGTGTGCTAAGACGGCCTGTCCTCAGCATAGCCCTCCTTGAAATTATCCATTGAGAAGGTCCATGATAGCCGTGGGAAGCCAGTTCCAGTGTCTCCTGCTCTTAATAATGAGATTTTTTTTCATAATATCCAGATAAGGATTTCTGTTACTTAATAGGTGGATTTCTTCTGGCCTGCCAGTCTGGCTGTAGAAACAATTGGCTTTGGCTCCCTTTTTGGCAATCTTTTATGTATTATGGGACTGCTAACCTCATTTTCTTTCCAACTCCCCTTTTCAAGAATATGTTAGATTTAAAAACAGACATTAAGCATGTTTAGCAACTTCACTGAAGTAATATTCAGAAGATTTTACTGCAAAAAATCCATACTGAAGAAAATCCATACATCCAGAAACATTCTGACAAATAATAAATGCAACTTGAAATAATCTTAATTTGATTGATGTTTCCTTATAACACCTATGTTTAGTCTTGCCGTGTCAGGAGGAGACTTTACACTTAGTATTTTTTTGAGCAAATACATGCTCATAAAAGTTAAATAATTAAAGATTTTAGATCATAAAGCTCCTGAATATATTAACTAAATTACTGGACATCAATTATGTTTTCCTGTTTTAAAGTTTTTTAAATCAAAGAATTTTTATTCTCCAGCTAATGACTATAACTCATGTCATAGACTGAAGTATCAATAAAACAGAAGGAAAAAAAATGGTAGCTCTCTGCCTTTATTAATTAAAATGCATTAGTATAATATTAATAATTCTATTAAGCACCATATCATGCATTTCTCTAATAAAGTCTTAAACATTGCAACAAAGGTGAAAAGTGCTTTCTAAGCGCATTGTAAAATATGAAGCAGCCCTGTAGGTGTTTCTGCAATATAAATTGCAAATTATATTCAAAACCTGCTTTTTGAGAATGCTGATTGCAAAGCCCAGCGTTCAAAATATGGTAAATGCCAGAATAATGCTTGTTCTTGTAAGCACTAACAGTGTTTCACTTAATGATTGTGTACTCTTTCCCCTTACCAGCACATCATGGACTTTGTCATTCAATATACAAAATCAGCGTTGTTCATTATGTATTCTGTACATCGATTACTTCATAACATTTAATCCTTGCAGTGAAATCAGGAGTTATCCATAGTTCTCTTCCATTCTGCAGACTCATCAACATTGCAAAAATCAAAACAATCAGGAATGAATGCACTTTACAAAAGACGTATTTTACTCACTTCTACAAACGATCCCATATATGATATCTTCATTTTATTAAGGAGAGGCGTGGAAGTACAGAGGTATTATCAACCGACACTAATTTTCACGTAGACGTACAATCCAGTTGCCCAGGATATTCAAATACCTAAATACAGAAGTACGCATTCTCTTCTTGCAGTCCTTTTCTCCACTTCTTGCCATCAAACTTTTCCAACATTAAGTGGCTATGGTCAGAATTACTGAAAAAACTCAGCCAAGTCTGGAACCACAGTTAATAAAAATAGCTTTACCAATGGGAAAAAATATATATATAAATTTGGGTAAAATCCAAGAAGAAAATTGGGGTAAAATCCAAGAAGAAAACACCTCTTAAACCAGTTGAAAAGTTATGTGACTTATGAAGTAGCAGTTTTTAACACTTTTTAGTAGTTAAGAATGGAAGAAAGAAATATGCTGTCATTGAATAAAATACCTTATCTAGGCCCTGTGTTCTTTCTCCAGTGGCAGCTACAGAAGATGCAATAGCAAGAGTTTGGCGACTTTCTGTTGTCTCTTCCCCTTGCTGTCTGCCAGCATACACAATGGTTATAGTGGGGACACAGGACAGATTCGTAAACACAGATTTTAGAAACATGATAGTCCATGTTCAGCCGCCCTATGATTACATGGGGCAGAATAGTCTTCAGTATTAAGTATTTATTATTATTGTGGAAAGATCAGATAGACTTTAAGCCATCCAGATTTCTCATACAGATGCTTACAAAAGGTCAGATTTTTTTCTTCCATATTCCAGTCTTTTCATGTAATATCCTGAAAAAAGCACTGCTATAAAACTGTTCACTCAAGTTTCAAGAAGTCAGATGAGATGGACCCAATGAATTCATAATATTTTCCAGATGATCTTACAATCATCACTATTTACGTCTTTATTATAGGCATAGCTGTTTTTTGTAATGTCCTACAATTAATTAATCTTGCATTATTCAAGATATTAATGTTTGTTTATACACAAATTTATTATCATGATTATAATTACTTCAAATGATTAATACAATTATTTATCAAATATTCCTTCTTTCCATAAGTAGACACAAAGAAATTATTTGAAAATATTCAGTAAAGCTTTCAGTGCTTACCAGTATGTGATAAATGCACTTGCTGTACAGTGATGTTACATAAAGAATAAAAAATACATTAGCAGGTTATACTGTTTGTGCCAGAGCAAGGCATTATGCTCTATCCTAGTTCTTGAGTCTTCAGATTCTTTCCTAAATCTGCCAAATATGTTTTGATTGTAGGAAATTAGTGACATTACCTCACCAAATATTTTTTCATAATTAATAGTCAGGTCCTACAAAGATGGGAAGTTAGATTATTCAGCCCCATGCAAGAACTGACCCTGAGTCTTATAGGCAACCTCTATCCTTTTATTCTGCTTTTGACACTCCAGGTTTTTCTGTGGATGGGTCTAATTCTTCTAAGTCTGAGAATTCATGCTCTATAACTGGCTTCAATATTTTCTCAACTTGTGTAAGTCTTTTTTTCAGTTTCTGTTGTGCAGCATCATACTCGGCCAACAACCTGGCAAACCTTGTTTGTAATCTGTCCATTGCTCTTTCCATATGAGTGACCTTCTCTTCTATGTCTTTAGGATCACTTCCTAAATTTGCAACTTCAATGTCCAGCAATCCATCTTTCATTAAGATTTGCTTTCCTTTCTCTTCCAGCATAGCCTTTGCATCTGGATATTCTGTTAACGCCTCCATGAGGTCATCTTTAGATAGACAAAACAAGTCCGAGTAACCGATACTTCTAATATTGGCTGTTCTTCTGTTGCCAGCTTTGCTACCTTTGATATTAAGAATGCTAATCTCCCCAAAGTAGCTGCCATCACTTAAGACCACAAATTGCGTAATTCCGTCATCAGCAACTACTGCAAGTTTGCCTTCTTTGATAATGTACATCTCTCGTCCAATATCTCCTTTACGGCATATATAATCTCCAGGACTGTATACTTGTGGCTGGAGTTTCAAGACTAGTTCAACCAATAGCCCAGCTTCGCAGTCTGCAAAAATCCGAACTTTTTTCAGTGTTTCCAGATGAACATTGATTGCAATCTCTGCTCTTAGTTTGTCTGGCAAATACTTCAAGACTTCCCTTTCATCCACTGCCTTTTTATTTGTCCACAAATAGTCGAACCACTTTATAACTCTTTTTTCCATGTCTTTACTTACATTCCGAAAGTGCATATACTGCTTGATAGCATCAATCCTTGCTTGAAACTCTGCTCTGGCAGCATTCATGTTGGAGATCATAGAACCCACGTTACCAACAATGGTAGCAAAAATCAATACTCCAACCAAGAAGTCAACAACCACGAAGAAATATTCAGAATCTCTTACGGGAGGGGGTGTTTCACCAATAGTAGTCAGGGTCAGTGTTGACCAGTAGAGACTGTAGACATACTTTCTAGTCAGACGGGCAAATTCAGGGTGGGAGGTGTTGGGATAGACCCATGTGTCAGCCCCAAATCCAATAGCTTTGGAGATCGAGTAGTACACACAGGCATTCCAGTGGATAATAATCACGATGTACATGACAAGGTTAGAGATCCTAAAGATATTTGGGTAGTTTGTCCTTGTTTCTGTTCGCTGGAAGAATTCAAACATACGAGCTACTCTAAGTAATCTGTTTATTCTTAATTCTGGGTAATTCAGTCCTAACTTAAAGTATAAGAGATCAGTTGGTATGATAGACAAAACATCTAATTTGAATTGAAGCGATGCTTTGTATTTCTCTTTAAGCTTTTCTTCTTCTCTGACCAGAAGACCTTGCTCCAGGTAACCTAAAATCAAATTTTAAATATTAAAAAATGTTTTGACTTCAATTTTCATTGCATTCTGTTTAATGTCAGTCCAAATCTACCTTAAGCAATATTTTGGCTACAAGTTCCAGATACTACATAATTTTCTTACTTTTTTATAAGCAACTGCTTACTTCCAAATATTCTACTTAGGGCCATATGGTTCTGCTCCAGCTGAACTGTACAGCTTTTAAAATTATACATTTCTAGCTCCAACTGTCTTCCCTCCACTGTTCTACTACCTGGTGAGCATCTAGGGGAAAAGAAAAAACATTGTAGGTTATAGGAAGGATGGTTAAAACAATGGTGAAGAGTATAAGCATGGGAATTTCCGTCCCATATTGAGTGTAGCTACTCAGTAGTTCCAGGTGTAAGGTAAGATTTTAAAAGAAACAATTGCAGCTGAAGCTGATTAGATATCTTATTGCTCAGTGGTCCTGAAAATCATGCACATATTTGGAGCGCCTTAAAAGCAGAGTCCAGCTTCAGGCACTAACCCTTTTAGAAGCCTTGATCCCTACTTGTGGGTTGATTTTGCCTTGTACGCGGTTCCAGGCAGAGCAGCTTGCATCTGGCTTACCTCTTGCCAGGGTCTTTGTGTAATCCTTTAGTAAGACACTGAAGAGTTTTTTGTGTTTTTACAGGTCTACAGATCTTTTACGGGTCTTTTGAAGATTTAATTTGATGTCTTTTTCACTCTTGTTCCCCGTCAAGAGTACCCAAATGATAAAAGTAACACTCTTCTGAATATTTTAAACTGCTTAAAACAAATATATGAATAAAAATCATTAATGATTGGGTATACTTACCTGTTCTTGTCCGTACAAACATGTCAGCAACATAGATGACATCAGAAACATAATCAGCAATGAACCATACTGCT
Source organism: Rhea pennata (assembly GCF_028389875.1). Lineage (NCBI taxonomy): Eukaryota > Metazoa > Chordata > Aves > Rheiformes > Rheidae > Rhea > Rhea pennata. The sequence goes on from NC_084666.1 coordinate 28,068,247, forward strand.
AAGTAGTCATTCTGAAGTTCATCAAAACAGGCTCTGAATAGGAAAAGAAAGAAGTAAATTGTCATAAAATGGAAATGAAATACTTGCATGAGATCAATGATGAATAAAGTAAATTGTCTTTTTAGGGACGTAACAATTTCTCAGAATTTTTATATACTCATTAAAGGATCTCCGTGATATCACCACACTTTGAAAAACGTAGTTGTTTTAGAGTGCTTCTGCATATCCTATTTATCCTTCTGTTTCAAGCAAATGTTTACAATTTGGACTACGGAATATTTTCAAGTAATCAAAAAGGAAAAATGCCTTGTGTAGTTATATGGAGAACTAATACTTATGCCAGCTGGGAATGTTGCCTAATAATTTCTCTTATGAGACTAAAGTTTTATGTTATTTATGAAACTTTGCCAATCTTCTGTTAACAGCTATGCTTTTTATTCACTAGAATCATAAAAATGAAAAAAAAAAAAAAAAGGTCAGATTTTGTGAAGTGAATCTGTTGAAGATGCAGGATCCCAGCTAGTGGTAGGGATTTTAAAGATTTGTGTGATTTCTAGTTTATTTATTTTATCTGTTTTATTTGTATCTATTCTGTCTGACAATCAGAAGCTTTTAATATGGCAAAGAAGTACAGCACTACAATTACTTCATGAGAAATAAGAAAGTACATTATTATTTACATCACCTAGCAATAATCATGGTCCAGTTGTACATGACTGGCATTGTGATGCAGAACAACCAATTGTAGTACATGTTTCCTGCTGGATCAATAATAAAAATTTCTTTCTTCTTCCTGAGTGATAGGCAGGGGAACAAAAAGAGATTTAATGAGAGACTAAAAAGATGCATGACAAATTCTGGGGAACTAAGCATTCTGGAAATTGTTATTGTAAAAAAAATTAAAAAGAAATAAAAAAGAAAAAAAAAAGACATTCTTCAAGTTACACTTCCTTACTTGAATACATCGAGAACATGAGAACATGAAACAAATTGTTAGATACAACTACAGTCCTAAACTTCAGAGTCTAGTTTTTGTTAAGGAATATCAACTTGGCAGTTCAATCCTTTTAAAATAATTTGTTTCCTTCCAAATTAATGATCTTATCTGATAATCGATTTGATCATCAACCATTATGTGAATACCACGTGCTAACGTGAGACATCCAATGCCTTCCTTACTGGGAAAAGTCTAAGACTGAAAAAAGAAGAAACATCGGCATAGTTTATATAGAGAAACCAACAGAGAAACCAAAGAACATGCAATCAAACAATGCTAGTCCTGAGTGCATTACTTTAAGTTTCTTATTCTGGGCCAGAAAACTATGAAATTGCAAAGCAAAAGGTAGAGCAAGAGCTTTTGGAAGACAGTTTGAGTTTATTGGCTTGTAGGTACCAAAATCTGTAAAGAGATTGCTTTACAGTGGCCCATCTTTTGCTGCAGAGTATTAGCAATAAAAAGAAAGAAAGAAAAAAGAAAGAATCTGCAAACAGTTCCTTCTGCACTGTTATGAAATTCTGTGTGCTCTGTCCTGTCATCCCTATTTCTAAGTATATATGCGAAGCTATGGAGAAAGCTGGTGGAAGAGTAAGAGTTGCAGAGTTTACAGTGTGCTGGTAAGATGAATTTTTAGGTTATTGTATTATGTGACTCATAATTGTCAAGGATCTTATTCAGAATCCATAGGAGGTTTTTTTCTGGATCAATTTTTTTGGATCAATTCCATGTAATCACATTCTATTGTCGTATGAGTTGAAATCAGAACAACTCTACTGCAGACAGAACAACAGTCAGTACACTCATTCACTGGCGTATAAGCCTCTTCTTTGCCGGATGTCCGTGAGTGGGTTCAGTTTTACGTTAAAAGCAATCTTTACTAGACTAACAAAGCAGGATTTAAATGAAAAATACTTACTCCTCTTTCTTTTCTTTGTTCTTGGACTTATCTTTGTTTTTGCTTTTTTCCTTTTTTTCCTTGTTCTTTTGTTCGCCATCCTTTTCTTTTTCCTTCTTTTTTTCTGACTTGCTAAGGAATAGATTTACATTTTCAGTTGTTACAGGCCAAGTTAGAGCATATTTGGAAAACAATTAAATGTCTTACAAGTTAGTAGTATTATAACTCTGCCTTACCTCTTCTTTTCTTTTTTCTTTTTCTTCTTCTCCTCTCTAAGTAAAAGAAAAATATGAAAGGCTCATGGGATGCACATAGCCATTGCTTCCACTATTATTCATTAAAAGCATCTGAGTTCAGTAGGGTTAACATTATGCTTAAGTGCCTGGCCTCGAAAAAAGAGGGTGGCTTATTTCTTTACACGGAACTATTTTCATTTAAATTTAATAGATATCATAGTAATAGCTTTGATATTGGGAATAATCATTACTGTACATATTTGATGTACATAAAGTTCAAATTTACATGCAATCTCTTCCGGAATTACTTGTATGAGATAACTGCTTATAAGAAAACGATTAAATATACATCATTCTTTTTCACTTCTGCTTAAACAACAAAGATTATAGGAAATTGCCAAGATACTTACTCATCTTTATTACTATTGTTGTTAATATTGTAGAATGCAAATGTACCAGGCAGATAACGTTGCCTAAGGAGTAGCAAAACAGAATAGTTATATGGTATCTGCTAAAATACAAAAAAGTTGTTATTTAAATTGTCACAGAACTATTTCTTACCATTTTTATCGTGGGCTAGGTTATCTAGGTAAACTGAAAGTGTAGGCATTTTAATTTCCTAAATATTTACAATAAGTAAAATATCCCAATCTTAAAAACTTTATTACTTATAGAGAGTGAAGATAGTTATATGAAGGCAAACATCTGTAACCAGGTTATTCCCATGCAAATTAATTGTTAAAAAATGAAACAGTAGAATTTAATCTAGAAAATCTAATTTACCTGTTTTCCCCTTCATGCATCTGCCCAGGTTCCTCACTAGTGTCTTGCACTACCACACTGGGAACAACCGTATGGGAGTGATGAGTCTCAATCACTCCCACCTTCATGGTGAAGTTTTCTTATCCTAAGTGAGAAACACCGATTTCAAAAGGAATCAAGTCATTTCACAACTAGCAGAACTAATAAGCAAGTTTTTGTATCCTTTGTTTTCTGGCTTCCCGCAACAGAAAAGAACAGTATTTCCAGCTTCCTCTCTCCTGCGTTATTCCCATCAGACAAGAAAGGGTGCTGCAGGTACTTGGGTGTGCTGAATGACCCAGCAACTGCTGCTAAAGGGCACATTCAACACATCTTTCCCTCAGAGAAAAAAATTAATTCTTTTGGCTAAGTCTAATCACATACATTGAAAAACTTTTGACTATTGTCTTTGAAACATCTACCACACTTTCATTTTGTTTTGAACTGAAGGCTCAAAAGCTATTGAATAGGAATGTATAAGTAGATTTATGCACAGGTGGCACCCTGGAAAACAGACTAGGAAGCACTTTAACGACTTGATGTCAAAAGAAATATCAATGTGCCTTATGCCTGTGAGTCACACTCTACTGAGAGCAGAGTTCTGTAACTGAGAAGTTAAAGAGTGCTGCAGTCGAGTATCCTTACTCATGAGGGAAGTAGGCTGTAAACACCTACATAGGAAAGGTGGGGCCTTTGTTCATCTCAGTATTAAAAAAATAAATAAATGCTCTAGTGTATATAATTAATGTAGTGCATTCTGGTGCACAGACTTTTTGGCACTGAAGTAATCATCTTCTGCTCTCCTTTTCCTCCACAGTTCTCACAATTGTCTCAACAGCAATGGAACCACCGGCTCTTTGGGCATGAATTGTGTCTACAAGAGTGATCTGTGCTTGACTGGGCCTGTTAGTTAGGATTACAAGACAAATGCTCTCCACTACAATAATACTAAGTTGAAATCAGAGTATAGACATGTCTGTAAGCCACCAACTGACAAGTCGGTGGCTGTATCACTGTAAATGAAGTCAGATGCCATAGAATGAACTGATCTTAAAGAAAGTACTTTCATCCCTGTAGGCAAACACACTGCTAAAAGGAAGTATGATGATACAGTTGAAACATTATTTATTACTAGACTTACCTGGCTTATACTATGTCTTTCTTTATTAGTCAGTGAAACTAAAAATATTCCTACGCAGGAGATAGTAGAGGAAGCCCATGTTTCCAGAAGTCATCAAAAATGAATGATACATAGTGCAAAAAGTAATATAGCCCTCTACATCACTCTACAAAACAGAAGAATGAAGACTGAAAATTAAGTTGTGTTCTTTCAGGAATGTATACTCCAGGTCTGCTTGTCATTTTTTAAAACAATTTAGAGCAAGGATCAGTTCTAAGATGGCTGTTGCAAAAAAAGGTTAAAAAAAGGTAAGATTTAGTAAGCATTAGATTCACCAGTGGCCTAAAAGCTGTAACAGGGTTTTCGTTAGCAGACTCCAAGGATAAATTGTATTTGAAAGTGTGGAGACTGAAATTACACAGGGTTGAATTAAGCTGCTTTATCTCTGCTTACAAGTGGGAAAGCTCTGCTAATGCTGGCACACAAAATTCCACCCTGATTTGACCTATATCCTCCACGGATCTGCATCGGAGTCAACACCAATAATGGTGTAAAAGAAAGCTGTGCCAAATCGCTTCCAGTCACTTGGCATGAAAACAATGTAAAAATATTAATCTCAAGGGAAATCGTTCTATCCTCTTTGATTCCAAGAACAAAAAATTTGTGTTTTCCAGACATACTGATGCTAGAGGTTTAAGAAAATCAGAAGTATGCTGAAATAGGAGATTAGGAGAATAGGAAATGCACACTCATCTAGAGTGCTTAGCCTGGAGTTTGGGCAAAAATCTGTATGGTGTATGTTCCCCTATTCTTCAGATAAACAGGAATTTCTGTGCAGATTTTGCAAATAAATAGATTTCTCCAGCTCCATTAATGCCGAGACTAAGCAGAAGCACCACATGGTGCTTTGTGGCAGCCGTGCGTAACACTTGCTGGGAAGGAGAAGTTACCGTTTTGAGCGGGACAAACATGCCTCAAAATCACACATTGAAACTGGAAGCATTTACCACCCTGCAGCTCCAATTATTAGATCTGAATCTCAGGCTCAGCTGACTGCTGGATGAGGTTGTTTCTCGTGTCATTCAGTCGGGATATACAGTACAAGGGTATCTTCAAATCCTACTAGCATCAAAGCAGACAGTGCAACGTTGGAAAATTCCCGAGTCTCAGATGCAGAAATGGTGTTGCAACGCGGGCCCGACGCGAATTGAACAGCCACAATAATTACTGCTGGTTTGGGACTGAGGTTACTGCCTTACAGCATTTGTGGGGACAAAATCCTGACTTGTGAACAGTGGACATTTTCCATTAGTCTCTGTGGGCCCAGAACTTCCCTTCCAATGCATTTCTGTATGTATTTTAGGGAGTTTTCAGGCAAAGTAATTTGGACTATGTTTTTTTAAATTGTATCACTACCACTTTTCCTACTTTGTAGCCATCTGTAATTTTCTTCAACTTATATGTTGTCGCAAACTGCTACACTGATTTTATTTTAATAGTCTAAAACTCAATTTCATATTATAATATTTAGAAATTTATTATGAAAGGTAAAGCAGATAAATGCTTCCTTTTGAGGTATGTTAATTTTTTATCATATTGTTTTTATTGTATCATCACAAATAGTTTGCTTTTACTATCCTGTTTTTTTTAATGTGACTACTATGATAAACACAATGTAAACATGATGTAAAAGGTATTTATATTAACTTCTATACATCAAGATATTTAAATTGCAAGAAAATGAAGGCAGCATTGTCCTTTTACAGGATTTTAGTGAATGGAGGATGAGCTACCATCTCTTATGCTCTTTTCTTTTATCTATTTCCCACTTTCTTATCGGCCCATCTTATTCACTTCTTTACTCTCGTTATTTTCAGAGAAGGCATATTTTTAGTAAGGACATCCAAGAACAAAACTTGGCCCAATGTAAAGATCTGCTTTTTTCTCTACTAAAATGAGCAAAAAAAAAAAAAAATACAGTGATGTTAAAATATGCACTGACTTGCAGCAAAATACCTGTATTTTCTAACATGCAAAAAGATTCCTTAACAGTTCTGCAGTAAGAAGTTTCTTACCTTGGTAATGTAGTCTGCTGCTTCTACTGGTGTTTTCAATCCTTTAAATCAGCCACATCTCCATACTAAATATGTACTGCCATCAATAAAAAATAAATATAATCAACATTTCAGACATAAATCCTTTATTGAGCTATTTCTCAAACTGCCAGTCTCATGTGCAGACTCTGAATTATTCCCAGGGAAGGACATGGCTATTAGAGGAGGATTTCCTTGACCTAGTGATGGATTTTGAGATTTAGAGACAGGTGAAAGTGACAGTGGCAGTCAACATTATCCCTCACCTGAGTAGAAGCTTACTAGTCCTGTGAACACGCACAAGAAATGTAAATATTGGAACACACTGTATTTTGTAACTATAAGAAAAAAATTTTAATGAGTATATATTCAGTGTTGTCTGCCAGTTCCCTTTTCTTTAATATTGCAGATAGTGTTTTGTTTTACTAATAGGTCTTCACTAGAACAGACAAAACACCATAAATGCAAGTTTTCTGTTAATTTCTCTGATTTTATCATATTGTCAAATAATAAGAAAAACAATTGTAAACTATTGATAACTTCTTAACTAAACTAACATAATTTTTACATTCCTGTGCTGATGCTTAAAAAACCCACTAGTTATGCATCTATATCTGGTGGAAAATATTATAACTTCTTTACTTTCAAGAGGAACATGTATGTAAGTTCATTCCAAATTTTAAAAAAAAGGAGAAGTGTATTTCTGTAGCCTAGCTGTTAGAATTTTCTCTGAATGAAAATCCTCTTGTATCATTACTTATACTCTTGGATTGTTCCCCCCCCCACCCTACCGAGGCAATGCAGAAAAACAAACATCTCACCAAACTCTCGGATTACCAAGCAGAAGTGCTGTTTTTACAGGATAGTAAAAGACTGTTTTCTCATAGGAAAAGGATCTAGTCTTTAATTTGGTGTAAAATGTTTACAGAGAAGTATTTAAAAGCTGACTTCTTGTTTCAGTTTTAACCCCACCAAACTCAACCAGAACTGTGCCAGAGCGTAAAGCTGCTGTCCTGATAATTGTCTCAAAACAGCTCTGACAAACCAATAGGAAACGAGGATGAAGCTTTAAGACACCAAACTAATCTTCAAATTTGGTATGGATTTGCCATATTGGCCCTTTTTTGTCCTTTGCTTCAAGCTTCATTCACAGTGCAAAGAGCATTTTACTACGCCACCACCAAAGGGAAAGTATCTGTGGTTCTCCTCCATTAGAAATGCGCACGAGTTCGTCTGCAGTGGCCATGCAGTCACGGAAGGCCCCAACATAAGGTATAACCTAGTGTACCTGGAAGGAGAAGTTGCTGAGGTATTTGCACACCTCAGCTTTCTCGTTTCGCTTCTGGGGCCCATGAAAATAAAAAAGGGAGTTTAATCGGTTCAGGTTTTTGATCTAGCATGTTTAACGTGGCCTGTTTTGGAGGGGGGAATAAAGCACTGCAGAGCATGAAATCTAGCCATGCGAATGTTTTATGCAGCAAAAGGAGTGAACATTCAAATTTAAAATGGTATCTTTATCCTGAGTCACAACTGAGATACAGCTAAAGTTGCTGCATTCTGTTTTAACTTTGTTTCACAGCAAGTAGAAGGCTGGACACCAGATCAGCCTGCGGAGCACAAGCGTAAGGCAGATTACCTTCTGTAACCGAGAGCAGAGGAGAGCCACATGGCTAGCATTTGCATGAACTGACTTAAATCTTGCAGCCCGAATGAGTGGTCACTCACAAGTAGATTGACAACTTGTAGCTTTTACCAGAAACCCAAAATGATGCTCAAAAGCATAGGTCAGCCTCTGCAGAGAAATACATCTGTTGCTACAGCTTTCTAATTCTGAAGACACTGGGCTTTCTTTAAGAGAATGCATGTTTGAAACTTAAAGATTATAAAGCGTTTTCAAAAATCAGTAAGAGACAATAAGGAAATGCATAAAACATTGTGCCCAGTGTAATCCAAGGTTTGTCAGGTACAGTAAGGTACCTAACATAACAAATGGAATAAGATGAAATCATCTTCCAGCTTCTAGTTTTTGTTTCAGAAGATAGCTCACTGTCATCTCTGAGGGGTTGAAACCCAATTCCTATCCTAAAACCATAGCTTTGAAAGGAATCCCTGGAGGCCAGCATATCTATCCAGTATTAAATCAGGATCAGTTTTACCTAGGTCCTTCTCACGGATCTTTGCCAGACCTGCAATTTAAAAGATCTCAGACAGTCTGTTCAGTGTTGAGCAGTTTCTGTGTGTGTGTAGTGGTATTAAGTTTTAGACGTATACCTGAATTCTGTATCACACAAACATCAAACTAATTGTGCATTCAACATCAAACAGTCCTCTGTTTGGTGCACATCTTTGTACAGAAGTTTGAGATGTCCAGCCAGACCAGGCGAGCCTGTGTCACGGTTCAAGCCCACACCACCAACAAAGGAGAAATGCCTTTTAACTCTGGCTGAAAACAGTCAGTCTTCCTTTAAAATCAGTAGTTTCTGTCTTGTCTTCTGTAAATATTGTTTATCTGTTTTACAATGGGGTTTTTCAAAGAAGTGCTCAAACTCAAGGGCTTGAGTCTTACTGGGTCACACCAGTTCCTTGTCTCTGATGGTGACCAGGAGCTCACTTTCGTGAGACAAGGTTTGCAGGACGAGGGCAAGTTGTGGATAAGCTCAATGCAGTGCCTGCTGTTCTGCCCTCCTTTAAAAATCAGTTACACAGTTGTCATTGACTTTGGTGACAATTAGATTAGTTTACTTTTTCTTCACAGGGATATTTTTCGTGTAGTTCTGCATTTCAGTTGAATAACCTTGACTCATGGGAGAATGACAGCAGTAATGGATTATTGTTCTAGGAAGCCAACTTTAATCTATTTTTGTGTCTTGCTTTGTCAGCACCTCTGTAATCTTCTCAATCCTATTAAAGATATCTTTAGTTTCAAACACCCATACCCAAAACACTAGATATATTATACATATGCATTTATGTGTAAATAAGCAAGTTTTAAGGGAACAACATTGCCTTAAAGCTTACTGTGCTGTAACTGGCTACATAGATGAGTGCTTAGACCGTGACTACGATTTCAGTAGGTTTATCTTCTGCAAATGGTTTATCTTCTTTCTCTTCTCTAGCATCGATATAATTTCAGCAGTGAAAGTAATGCTGGAGTGCTGTAACTGAGAAGGCTCCAAGACTATTTTGTATGGACCTCTGCTAAGGAGAATTCAGTGCCATAAAGTGCAATTAGCCCTAATGAGACTTGGTGACAACAAAAACACCAGTGCAAACAGTGTCTCCACCAGTAGGTGGTACTGTATTTTTAGTTTAATGTTACATCGGAGCTTGATGGGCAGGGAAAAACTGGAAGCAATTTCAGATGTGTCCTGATGCGTTAGAGGCCGGAATCTGAAAGCGCTGTGCAGACTTCAAGGTTTCTGCAGACCTCAGTGCTACCTGGCACACAAGACGGCACCACGTGGCATTTCAAAAGGCTGTGTGGAAGCCTTTTACCAGCATCTTCCAGGTCCAGATCCTGATTTTTATATAACCACTCTGTAGGTGGATTAGCGCTTTTGCAATAGTGCAAGCACTGGGGTTGGCCGTGCCTAGCAGTGTTACTTGTGTGCCTGGGGCAGAACCTGCGATGAGGCTCCTCTGCGCTACCCTGTTGCGGGGCAGCTTGAGATGTCCTTCCTCCCCCCAGACTGGAACCGGCGAGCAACAGCGGGGCTGCCCGCCCGAGAGCTCTCTGGGATAAAACAGGTGGTCCTTCAGTGCCACCAGGGTAAAGAGCGGGTGCGGTGACTTTACAGCGCCGCTGGTAGCTCTGAACGGTCAGTTAGGATTTCCATTTAGCAGAATTTTATTTCAAGCTAAAATAACACAGCAAATCTAGGCTCGTTGCACAGAAAAAAATGGTGCTAAAAGTTTCATACAGGCAAAGCTGATTCCACTGAGATTCAGTCTCTTTATTTCAAAGAAAATCGTCAATATACAACATTGTCACTGAAGAGAAGTGGTAGAAAATCCCTGCAGTTAAAACTGATTTCATACCTCTAGCCTTTCTCTAGCCTTTAAGAAGATGTTGTCTATGCCTCTCTAAGGTGTATGAGTGATCTTTTCACTGTAAGCGCAGCAATTTAATCGTATTGCACTGCAATCAACAAGCAGCAGTTTTTGTACCGGTGGAAGTTTTTTTTCCCTTGCTGGTAATGTTGTTCTCCAAATTTTTAGACTGTGCTTTTTAAATACTATTTAAGATTACTGCTCTTTTGTATTAGTAGTCTGTGTTTTAGAAATGTTATAGCAGAGAAGTGAAACTCTTTTTATAAGGTAGTCTTATCTAATATCCTGCAGGTGGTTCAGACCACCTTCTACAGAAGTTCTTGTAATAAATATAGACATTGTAAAGATAAACTGGATAGATAACAGAATGCACTTAAAGAAATAGGACATGCTCCTTTTCTCCTAAAACAGCCAGCACTGTTTGTGTGTTAAAATAAACACAGAAGTCAAAAATCAGAACTAAGACATCCAAAGCGATCTCTCAGTCTAGCTCCACGACTGCAAAGCCAAGGAACCCTAAGGCAGGGAAAAATGAGTCAATAAACTTTGGGGAAAAAACAAACAAACAAAAAAAACCCTTAGGTGCTATGCTCTTAGACGCGATTACAGCTCTGCTAGACTCAAGCCCACATGTCTTTGGGGTGCCTTGCGGAGGTGTGGAGAATTTGCAGCTTTGTTTAGCTCGCCCTGTGGTCTGCGCCTGGTAAAAATCCTCAGACTGTCCCAGGAATTTTGCAGTATGCTCAGAAACGCTAAGTTAGCACGTAATGGCCTATTAAGGCATACATTTTGTGTAACGTCTTTTGCTTAACAATGTTAAAAACAAAGTTTTCGACTTCTACTTTGAAACTATTGGTTGGGTAATGCAGACAGCTGTTTCTTACGGCAGCAGAGAGCCTGTTCAACCACAGGGACTCACCTCAGGGTAACTCCCACCGGGAGCTGCACTAGTTTGCAAAGTGGGATGCTGCGATTGCTCCAGGCGGGTGAAACTGCCCCGCTGCAGAGACGGAGCGGCCGGGGCCAGCGCAGGCAGCCCATCGCACGCTGCACAGGGTCTTACGTTACCACCACCGCCTCTTCTCCGGGGCAGCAAGGAGTGCTGAAACTTGTCCCGTACAAATAAATAACGCCGAGGTGCCCCAGGAGAGAGCCCTCCCCCCTCTGCTCAGCAGCGCGGTGGGCTCGCAGCAGGCGGTACCCACGCTCTGCAGGAGCGACCCGGGGCTTTACAGCCGTCTGCAAGCACCGAAAAGCCGCCGAGGGGCTCTCCTGAGGTCCTGCCCGCGGAGGGCTCTCGGCGCCCGCCTGCGGCTCGCTGCGAGCCCGGGGCCGGGGCGGGGCGCGCCCAGGTGCGCGCCCAGGTGCGCGGCGGCGGGCGGAGCGCCGAGCCCCGGCCCCGGCCCCAGCCGCCGCCCGCAACCCGCAGCCATGGGGCAGCGAGAGGCGCTGCCCGCCCCGCCGCCCTGCCGCCCAGGTGGGTGCCCTGCGCGGGGCGCGGAGGGGGCGCGGCGCTGCCGCGGCCCGGCTGCCCCGGCCGGGCTCTCCGCGGGGCCACCGCGTGCGCTGGGAACCGGCTCTCTGAAAGGGGTGTGTGTGTGTGGGCGGGGGGGTCTTGTTTTGTTTAACCCGTGCGGCCGGGGCTGCCGGGTGCAGCTCTCTCTTCAGCACCTTCCTCTGCATTTTTGCAAGCGTCGCCGCGCCAGGCTGCGCTTGGCCAAAGCGGGTTTGTATCTGGCAGGCAGCTAAAGGAGGCTTTTGGCTTTCTGATGTAGGCGCAGTGAGCTGACTCGGGAGCACGGCAGAAACGAGGTCTGTCATCAAAACGAGTAGTTTGTAGATGATTTTTTAGCTCGGTATCTTCCACCTCCGGGTGAACAGTGAGGAGGCTCTCACTGAAGCGCTGCAGGGCATGCTAGTCCGGAGCTTTCGCAGCGCCGCAAACTTGGCTAGATGAGTTACTTGACTGTCTGCAGCACCTGTTAGCAGGTAGTATTCCGGTGTTTGAGAAAACTTTTCTCAGAGATACCTTAATCTTGAAGCCGCTTTTGAAGTTAAGCGGTAGCAGCTTTAGCTCGGGATGGCTCTGTGTTACTCTCAGCCTTGAGTCAGGGCTCGGGATACCTGTTTCCGCAAGGAGGGGTTCTGGTGGCAGGTTTGCGTTTGGATTTGTTGACATTTCAGGCCGGGGAGGTGAAACCAGCTTAGCTGCAGAAACTGGGCGCTACGCAAGCCCAGCTTCCTCTCGTGTTTGTCACCTTCCTCAGTCCTTCCAGCCGTGATCTTGAGGCTATTAGCAACGGGTGACAACTGCTCAGTTGCTCCTTTGAGGTATGAAGTGACATCTCTTTACAGGCAAGTGGAACAAATGATACAACTTAAAAACTGGATGAATTTGAACGTAACGATCAGATCGCAGCTGTTCCGAGTGACTCTTCACAGCTGGCAGACAGGACACCTTCACAGAGGGACACCGGAGCCTTAGTTCAAGCGAGCAGAGCTTGCCTTTCGGGAGGGAAAGGAGCATCTCCTGTGGCAGTCGCAAGGAGAAAAAGCTTTTATTCACGTGCGCTGCTGCTGTGCTGTACTTGGCTGAACTAAAATCAGTTGAAAAACTCGTAGTAATGTCATTACCGGGAAGAGAGTAAGCCTGCAAATCATCCCCAGCTAAATGAAGGGTTACCATTCGCAAAAAGGGTGAGAACGAGGTTGCTTTTCTGCACCACAGTGACTCAACACACCAGCAGAAAGCTCCCTTTTCAGTCTCACGTGGCTGAAAGCCAGTACTTGTCAAGAGTTTTTTTTTTTTTTTTGTCTTGATTTATTTTAATTAGAGAGAACTGTTGCTGCCTCTCACATAAAGCTCGCAGTCACTGAGTGATGTTACAGTCTTTGTCAGTCCTGTTTAGCACCCTTATACTAAGTTAAGCAATACACTGAATCGTTAGTTCTCCCTTTCTCGCTTTCTCTTCCTCTTTTTTTTTTTTTTTTTATGTTAACCGATTTTCTTTGAAGCTTTTGTTTTGCTAAAGCTACCTTTCAGCAACGCAATTAAAGTGGTGTTATATTGCAGGTTGTTAAAATACTACCTTATCTGTAGAAGCCCCCCTTTCTTGGAGGGTCTCTTGCAGAATCCATGGAGAATGGACTAGACCTGCTAGCAAATATGTAGATTTTCTTGCATGTGTTTTTTTTTTTTTTTTTTTCTAACCAGATGGAGGCTGAGAAATTCCAACCCTTGTTTGGGATTTCTGGACATGCAGCGGAAGTGGCTCTGACCATACTGCAGTGCATTTAGGAAATCTTGAATGTCCCCAGCACACACGCTGCAGAGGTGATCTGTGCATGTGCGGTGGACGTGCAGCAGCTCAAGGTTGTGCTGGCTTATCTTTGCTTGCATTGGTCTGGAAAAATCCGTTTGGCAAAATTTAGCAAACATAACATCCTTCGCTTTTTTTTTTCTAATGTTGAAGAAATTCAAACTAGAGGTAAAACTTTTGTTTCTGATACCTAATTAGTGCCCCTATGCCAGCTCTCTTAACTACTTAATTATGTGGTTGAAAATAGACATATTACTACTGTATTTCATCTTATACATAAGGCTTTCTTCATTTTTCTATAATATATACAAGAGTTTGCTGCAGAGCAGTTGACTGCCTATCTTCAAGCACATTCGGTTCACTCTGTGATAAAACAGATTGGATAATTCTGCATTTGAGGCTTTTAAGAAAAAGGGGGGGGAAATGGGGGGAGGAAAACAACATAAAAGCAGCACCTAGAGCAGCAGCAGGGCTTGCCGAGGCCAAAGAATAGGAGGGGAATGTGAGAGGACAAACCAGGAACGAGTCTGCTGATAAACCTCAAAGCAAGAGTGGAAGGAAGAGGCTGTCTGAGCGGAGAATTTCAGAGCTACTGACAAGGGAGGGCTCCCCCGAGCATGTATGAGGGTGCTTTATTGAGTGTCTCAGGTCTGTCTAGTCTAACACAGCCTTAATTTCTCAGTATGAAGGCCCGAGACTTTCTGAAAAGCTAGCATTATTGTTTTTTACAGAGGAAGCAGCTGAATCGCACTTATATTCTGTATTCAAGTAAGAGCGAAGGGATTTCATTCAGGGGCAACGTCGCCGTTCTTTTGCCTTGCCCTGATGTGTGTTAGCAAGAAAGACTTTTATGCATAATTGACTTATCCTTAATTTTCTTTTGCAAAATAACTTTTAACTTAAGTATATGCACAAAAAAAAATTCTAAGATTGTGGAAGTTCTTCAGGATTTTAAAATACTTTCAGTGATAAATGCAAATCTTTATTTTTATGTTATCCAGTTGCAGCTTCTAGAAGTGGTAAGATGGCAAAATACTATTCTACATAGTATGCAAAAATAGTTTCATATGGTTGTGAAGTACTTTAATCTTATAATTTTCATCTGCAAGATGTAGAGATAACCATCCTGTAAAACCCTTTTTACAAAGTCAGGCTTAGCAATACAAAACAAGTCCTGTTGCAATGAAACTCTCCTGGCAAACAAGGAAATGTGATTGCACAACCTGAAAATAAAATAACTTACTGTAATATGTTTGTACTGTATGTGGACAGAACAACTGAAAGAACTATTCCTTGGTTTTTTATTTGTAAATGATGGCATCTCGCAGTGTTAACATCAGCTTTGTCAGCTGCGAATGAAGAAATCCTGTCAAAGTTCAAATCGTTTTTAATACTTTCTGTATGCTCAAGTATTCCTCCTAAGCATTAGGGGAACCAAGCTGGCTTATTGTTAACTGTGTAGTAAAGTACTTCTGATAGAACATTAATATTTCAATAGGTTGGATATGAACAGACTCAGAGGCACATTTTTTCTACCCACTCTCTCCATGATTTTGGAGAGAGAGAGAGAGAGAGAGAAGAAAAAAAATAAGCTAGTGTATTACAGATGAGCAACATAGCAGATAAATCCTTTATGTGTCATTTTAATTACAGGGGAAATGGGGAAAAGAAAATTGTGTTGCATCAAGTCCCTTGTGAATCACTAGGGATAGTGCTTTTGTACTTCTGCATCAGCTCTTTCGTGTTTTAATGCATCTTAGCAATTAATCCTTGTTTCCAAAAAGGCTTTTCTTGAAAACTGTTCCAGTGTGGATTCTGCGATCCGTGCTGCTTGAGTGCTGGCAATCTATCTTGAGAAACCTATGAAACTTCCTGCATTAACTACTGGAAGCCCTGTTGCACCATTGCTGTCTCTCTCCCCTCTTTCCCATGCAAAATAACTATACATTCTGTTCTCAGAAATGCAATACCTCCTTTTCCTTTAAAAACTACACCCAGGCTAGTTGCAGTGGTGTCATTCCTACGGGCTGCCAGGGTACTGATGCTGAGGAGGTTTGGCCGATCAGAAAGCTGTAGCCTCAGTGTTAGCTCGCCGCGCCCTGCAGCCACGTTGCAGGAAGATGGTCCCTCGCCAATGGGGTCCTCCTCCGTTTGCATGAGATTGGGGTTAAATGAAAGTTTCTGTGAGTTGTAACGAGGCCTCCGCCCAAAAAGTTCACTACTGGTTAAAGATCTGTCTTACGTGGTGGTACTAAACATTTCTAATAAAATATATTAGTGCCCATATGCAGCAAGAGTTTGCTAGCTGTATAGGGTTTTTTATTCTTCATCTGTCATTCCCAGATCTCTGTTACAAATGTAAAAATAGAAGCCTGGAGTATTAGGAGGTTTATTCTGTACACAGGTGTATGTTTGTGTTTTGGGCATGTGGTCTTTGCACAACACCAAAGACCACTTTCTTTTTGAACTTTCAGGTTAGCCTTTAAAATTTCTAGTGGAATTTTACATCGAAAGGAATGCAACAATAAAATATGATTTAACATTGCCCTAGTGGCTTGACTGAGCCAAAGTCGTGCAAAAGATGTATAAAACAAGGCACGTGCCTGTGATGTACAGGGATGGCTGAACACCTTGGGACCAACCAGGAACGTGTACCTTAGGTGGATTAAGGAGTGCACGGAGCTCAGACAGGATTCTTTGGAGCTGCGCCTGGCTCACGCGTCCTTTCCCATCCCCTCTCCTCCTCCCAGGTGCCGTGCTCCCCTTGCCTTGCCACGACTCTTACCACGCGTGGTGCCAGATCATCAACGTGTCCGCACCCCGCTCCTCTTTCCTCAGCTCCGTGGACAAGACTCTCAATGAAACGAGCCGCAGCGTCTCCGCGCTTGCGGGCAGCAGGTGCCGGCTCTATGTCGGCTTGGCTTTGGCAATAGGTTCCAGTATCTTTATTGGAGCCAGTTTCATTCTGAAGAAGAAGGGCCTGTTGAGACTGGCCACCAAAGGAGTCACCAGAGCAGGTAAGCAGTGTTTTCTGGCTCACTCTGGCAGGAGATAAAAATATAATATTGTTTCTCTGCACGTGGCTAAAAGGACCAAGTTTTCTAAATTCTTACGGATATGGGGGCAACTTGAGTGTTAAATATAGTAAATTGGTAGTATTTCCTCCCTGACAGTAGTTAGATACCAAAGGAAGTTCTCATCCTTCATCCCCCTGCCCCACTTCTTTCCCTGCTTCATTTGAGATGGGAAGGCTCGAGACAGTAACAGTCTAGTTCTTTCTTTAAAAACAAAAAGTGCAATGAGCTGTGCAAAAAATACTTTAAAAAGTTTCCACAGTGATCCAACTATTGCTCCGAGATGCAGTGCTAGAAAAATGTGGAGAACTTTTACAAATTCCCTTAGACTAATCTCATGCTTCCCTTTGTATGGTATCTTAATATATAGCATTAGCAGTTTTTTCCTTGTTTTTGTTGTATTTATTGCAAAATCTACTGTTCCAGGAGATTTGGATATTTGGGGGCAGAGGGAAGATACTGGATGTACAACTTGTTTACACTTTGTGTGAGGAAAAATCCATGAGCGAAGTGGCATTTAATTTGAATTATAAGCAGAGTCCAAATGCAGCTGCACATGAATATATTGCATTTGACCTCGGAAAGAATTTCAGAATATTTTCTAACCTCATTAACAATCTTCACAAACGTTTTGCTTTTGCTTAGAATCTTTCCTCCATGTATATTTAGTCAAATATCATTTTCCATAAGTACAGTCACAAAGTAAGTAGAGTGCCTAATAAAAATATCAGTCAAAACCAGGCAAAATATTCTTCATGTCACATCCAGGTAATATGCTATTTCAATACTTTGTATGATTTAATGAAAATGTGAAGCTGTAATATTGTTTATTATAATAAAGTAATCTTTTTCTTCTAAGATAAGATCTTGTTTTCTCTTTTCAGGACAGGGTGGATATTCTTATTTGAAGGAATGGCTTTGGTGGGCTGGATTACTGTCAAGTAAGTCACCTCCTTCCTTTCATGCTATATATAAATGCTACCTAAAACACTGTTTTAAGTAAATTTATTCTCTGTCTTTTCATTCATCTCACCTAAAAGCAATTTATTTGCAATTACCTTTATATTAAAAACCATTCTGGTATCCCACATCTCAAGTATTTTGTTTGCTGCTCGGAGCTCTCTGCACAGCAGTACCTGCTCCTTAATAGTCAGGCAAAAGCAGCGGAGCTGCTACAAAATGCTCACAATGGTATTCCTTTTACCTTTTCCCTCCTCTGAACTTAATTGCAATCCAAATGTTTTTTCATCTGCAGTGGGATTAGGAGAAGCTGCCAACTTTGCTGCCTACACCTTTGCGCCTGCAACCTTGGTCACTCCCTTGGGCGCGCTGAGTGTTCTTATAAGGTTAGTGCAGACTGGAAGCAAACTTTTAAGAAAGAACCATTCACTATCTGAAGAAAAAATTATGTCTGAAAGTAGAAAATTTTTAATAAGAAAAGTGAAGAACAAGTCCAGACCAAAAAAAAAAAAATCACTTCTGCTCCTTGGTGGAAAGATCTCTTTGCTGAATATCTTGGGTAGAGGGAATGAAAAGTGTTGTTCTGAAGACCAGCATATGCCTTCCCAACAATATTCCACATATATTTTAAGCTATTTCTCATCAGTATATTCTAGATGCACTGCTGCTGCTTAGTGGTAGAAGATTTTGTTTATCCCGTTCTAGAACATGTAGAGAATTTAGCTTTCCTAAAAAGTCATATATCGTTCTTTAGTTTTAACAACACTTAGAAGAATATATATTGGCCCATTAAAATATTTCCAAAAACATTTCTTCTTTTATAAGAGGATAACTTCATTTCAAGGTATATTTAATATGCATTTGAGGTTTCCTTTTGGTTTCATTTTTTCCTTTTCCAAGTCCTTCAGGAAAGAAGGCAAAGAAAATGTTAATGTTTTAATATCCACAGTTAAAATTCATGTTTCTTTTGAAATATGAATGCCCTTCAAACAGTCGTTACCTCCAGCGTTTGAAGAAATTCCCAAATACTTGAGCAAACACATGAATAAGGTTAACATAGAAGCAGAGAAGACATGGATTACATTGACATCTAACTTTCCAGAAAATAATTAACAACATTGAATTATTGTAATTTAAATGTAAAGCTATTATTTTTAAGGGTTTAGTATACTTCATGAAGCATTGTGTTTAAAACTAAGGCAGTTTTTTTTAAGAGTCTTGTAGTAAGCTGTTAAAAATACAGATGTTTTTTGAAGATAAAACCAGTGTAACTCAGTCACCTACAGATGTGCTGTGATTGGGGTGTAGGTAGCTGCACGCTCACTGGCTGCTGCTTCTCAAAACAGGCCAAGTTTTAACTGCCTCCCCTTTGATGTGGGTAGCAAGCTTCCAATTTTCATGAAAATGAGAAGTCGTGAGAACTAAGTATCAGTGAGATCTTTGCCCTTCTGCAAAACTGAGCTGTAGTTTAATCGATGGGTTGAAAAAATACCCATTAACTTGTGTGTGTGCGTGTGTGTGTATGTGTTTTGTTGTGTTTTTTTTTTTTTTTTTTTGTGAATTTTCACTCGCGGTTAAGCCTGTTCCTCTGCCTCAAGCTGTGCAGTAGCTGGCTAAAGAGCTGCACCATGAAGTCACCCTAATTGGGCCATATTATCTTCAGGTTGTATCTCAAAGCTCTTGGAGAGCCCAAGGCCAGCCCTCCTCAGAGAGTGAGAAGTGCCTCCACTGTGTTTCTTTGCCTGGCAAGAACTCAAGGAAAGGGTTAAGGAACAATTTCCTAACCTTTCTTGCATTCGTTCTAATGCCAAGTGAAATGGTTTAAGCCATTTTCTGACAAAATCAGCAGCTCCTGTGGTCATCTTACAGGTACGTGAGGCTGCTGTGTGAGTAATGCACACTTCTTAGTCAGGCTTGATGGATAATGAGAATTTTCTCGAGCAATTCTGACCCTTTATCACCTGGAGGAAAAGGAATTAGGGTTGCTAAAAGCCTCCACTGATCTTCTTGCAGAGCTTCTTAAAACTTCAGGCAAGTAGAGTAGTTTGATTATTTCAGACTGGTTCCTATGTATCCAAGTTCAAGAGATTTTGAATTATTGTCATGTTAGCAGCATGTTTTGAAAGTCTCGCGCAGCTGGTGGAGCTGAACCTTCTGTTTGTATTTTGCCCAACAGTGCTATATTGTCCTCTTACTTTTTAAATGAGAAGCTGAACATCCACGGAAAGCTGGGCTGCATACTGAGCGTTCTGGGGTCTACGGTCATGGTTATTCATGCCCCCGAGGAGGAGGAGGTCACCTCATTAGATGAGATGGAAGTAAAGCTGCAAGATCCAGGTCTGTAGATAACCTGCAATATTTCATGCAAAATGCTATGTGACAGACTTTTGTGCATTCTTACCTCCCTGGATCTGTTCATGAGTGAATTGGATTGAATTTTATGTGATTGCCATGAAATTAAGATTTCTTTTGATAAGAAATGGAGCTTAGTATTTCTGTTACTGCCTTGTTTACCGTATTCACATTTTGGATGTGAATGCATGCAGGCTTTTATGTATAGACACTAAGAATTTCTGAACAAATAGGAACCTGGTTTTATGGTTTTTATGTGGTTGTGGAGGTATATGTGTATCTTCATTCTCTGCACTTACCGTTAATACTGCATTAGCCAGAGTAACAGTAGATGGGCAGTTTTATGTTCTGAGAAGGAGATTGTAATGCGGTGTCTAAATGTCCCTATAAGCTGCCTTGCCGAGGAAGGCAGCAGCCTGCATGTGAAGGCAGGGGCTGGGCAGAACCGGTGCGGGGACCTCGCGGTACGAGTGGTGACTAATCCTTGCTCTGTTGTAGGTTGCTTGACTGTGACTGTAGAAAGTGCCAAAGTTCATCTCCTTTAATGTGCAAATATTCCTGGAATACACAGAATTAAAGCTGCTGCCTTTATTCCTTAAGTTGTTCATAACCTGTGCTTTTACAGCACGGATAGAGTACATAATTAATGGTTAATATTTACAATGCCCCAGTGAAACACAATGTCATAATGTGGTCTTAATGTTTGTTGCAGATCCTTAAAGAACTGCACGGAAAGTAACCTGTTTCTTCTGTCATAAATATCAGCAAATACAGGAATGAAACTTTACATATATATATATATATATATATGTATAAATTTACAGTCTAATATTTTCCAATGCATGGCATGCAACCTGCTGGATATCGTGTAATATAATTTAAAGATTTGCATGCCACCTAACACATGTATGTCTACCAGCATAGACGTTTTATCTAGACATTCAAAATACACTTAACTAGATATTTAGTATAGAATAATGTTACCCTAGAATACTATGTTTGTGCACAGTATGTGGACCTTTGAGGGGAGATTCATCCCTGAACACATCTAGATGAGCTTCCTCTCCTCTCGCCATTTGCTTTGTCATATTCTTAGCTTTTATGATAACCAAAGATCAGAACAGAGAAGAGCAGGGGCTTGCATATGCTAGATGTGTAAGGATAATCTGGAAAGTAAGAAGTACAGCAATCTTTCGTACTTCTGACTTCAGTTAGAGAGTGAATTACTTCAGATTTCCTTCTCCACCTGTAATACTGATTTACTTATGGTGTATACAGAGGCTGGAAATTGATTAACTGTTTTCACAGACTTTGAGTATGCAAAGACTGGCTAAGGAAAGCGTGAACACTGTAGAAGCATTTGGGTCCCTCAGGAACAACTCCAAGAATTTAGCAGGACCCAGACAGGATGGTCCCAGCTGCAGAGCTTTCTGGGGCTGCTTCTGCCGAGAGCCCACAATCCCCTAAAATCACTACAAACACAGAGCTTCCCCGTGCGTGTCTTAACATGTTTCCAAGGATACAGACTTAAGAGCAGTACCTCTTATATGGCTTCTTGCAGGTTATTTGGCTAAGGGAGGATGTACTACCTCTTCCTTCCCTTTCAACTCTGTGAGGGGATGAAAGGCTCCATAACTCAAGTTACCTCCACTTTAAACAGAAAACAGCTTTCAGTTATCTCCACTTAAGCCATTCCTTAACTTACTCCATTTAAATTGCTATCTAGCTCTGAGGTCTACTTACAGCCTTGTTCCGAGTAAGTCAGTGTTCATATTAAATTAAATAAATTTATCTGGGTTGAGAGTCATAGGGTAGATATCAAAAGCTAAAGTGTATTTGAGAAAGGCAGGAATTTCACATGGAAAAATGCAGCTTAGAACAAAAATGAGGATCTTCATTTCTTCATTTAACTAGGTTCATCTCTTGGACTCAACAACCACAAAAAGCTCCACAGTTACTTTTTTTTTTTTTTTTTTTTTTTTTTTAAGGTATTGTTAATCTCTGTTCACATACTTTTCTCAAAGGCTCTGTACTTACTCCTTCAAATGGAGGAGAGCTGCTTTTTAATGAAAAAGAAATAACTTCTCTCAGGAGATTGAAGAGACTGTCGCCACTTCATCAGTCTCATAAAATATTTTCTCTTGTTTTTGTGTGAATCAATACAAATAGTCCAGTAACATGTTTGGTGTCAAACATTCTAAATATGAAATATATTTCTGGATTAATTTCCCTGAAAGTGTTAAATGGGTAGAGCTGCAATGAACTTATTCATAGAGAAGCGTTAGAGAAATAGAATAATTTTTTATCGTGTACTTGAGCATAGTTTGATATTATCTCATGTTTATTACTCTTCTTTTCCTCTTATTCCTCTTTTCCTCTTTTTCCTCTTTCATGCAGCGTTTGTTGCATTTGCTGCTGTCATAACAGCCATTGCCCTCGTGCTGATTTTTATTGTGGCTCCGTGGAGAGGTCAGACAAATATATTGATCTACATTTTAATTTGTTCAGTCATTGGTGCCTTCTCTGTCTCATCTGTGAAAGGCCTGGGCATTGCCATTAAGCAAATGCTGGAGGGGAAGCCAGTTTATCGCCATCCACTGCTTTATGTTTTGGTGGGAATCTTAGTGCTCTCGGTCAGCACTCAGATCAACTATCTCAACAAAGCACTGGACGTGTTTAATACGTCTCTAGTGACACCTATTTATTATGTGTGCTTCACCACTACGGTGGTAACGTGCTCCATCATCCTGTTCAAGGAGTGGAACAGCATGGACCTGGGGGACATCATTGG
Source organism: Rhea pennata (assembly GCF_028389875.1). Classification (NCBI taxonomy): domain Eukaryota; kingdom Metazoa; phylum Chordata; class Aves; order Rheiformes; family Rheidae; genus Rhea; species Rhea pennata. Next base: position 28,090,936 of record NC_084666.1, read on the forward strand.
CACCCTGAGTGGGTTCTGCAGTATCATCATAGGCATTTTTCTCTTGCACGCTTTCAAAAATGCTAATATCACCTGGAATCAGTTGATGTCCACGGTTGTAAAAGAATCTTCATTGCCATACCATGAGTACGAATCCTGTCATACCTTGCTGGAGAACATGGAAAGCCCAACTTTGGCACATGAAGAGGACAACGTTTTATTCAGTCAAGGAAGATCTCAAGCAGCCGTTCTTCAGTGAAGTACCATGAACTGCAGGTTTGGCCCACCTACACCCATCAGAGCACTCTTCCTTTCCACAGTCCTCTGGAAGACCATCTATGAAGTGAGTTAAGTGTGGGATACTCCTTTCTGTGCTTGGAAAAGTAGCCAGCAGTTGGTAGAAATGAATGAAAAGGTTCAATAATTAACATGACAGACAGAAACCTGGTGGAGATTATACATTGACAATAAATAGGTTTGTCCAGTTTCTATATGTAACATTATCTGTTGTAGAATTTTATTAAAAAAATTGAAAGCTTTCTAAGCTATCTTTACAAAATGCAGTTTTTCCATCATGATAAAAATTAATGTCCTTGCTAAAGTAACAAGTAGTCTGTTATCTTAGTAATGACCTTGATATTTCAGGCTCTCTTTATGTATTTATAATTCATTGCCAAGTAAACTTGTAGATATTCTACCTGAAGGGCATTCACTGGAGGTATAATATGAAGAAAATGCTGTCTAATTCTTTTAGCTTTTAATATCAAATTTTATGTAAGATTTTCTTTTTTACTTTTGAGTGTCAATGAACCTTGCATGGGTGTTGCACAAAAAAGTTATGAAATGTGGTTCTCAGTAATCGGTCTCCTTCAACCTCTTTTTTTCAATAGCAAAGTTCTAGCTTATTTTAACCTTAGGAATCCTTAACTCTCCAAATCCCTGAATGCACTTGTACCACAGCCAAGTTACAATTCAAAAAAAAAAAAAAAAAAAAAAAAAAAAAAAAACCAAAAAAAAAAAAAAAACACAGCTGCTTATGGGCCTGTTGCTGTTCACTTTTTAAAAATTACTTAAGATGAAAGAATACTTTATTCAAAGGCAGCAAACCAATATGTGCAATAAATTTCCACCCTTCGCTTTATATTACTCTGAGGCAAAAGAAAGGAATTCCTTTATTTCAGTACTTTCACCTAATATTGTCATCTATACATCAGAACCCAGTTAGTTAAGCTTTAAAATTTTTCTGCTCTTCCGGAAGAGTACCAGTTTCTCTATTTTGTTATAAAGGCAGAATTCCCTTCCAAACAGTGCTGTTTCTGAAAAATACTAGGTAAAGGAAGGGCTGCAAACAGTGGTTGAGAAACATCCCACCATTAATGTAAGTGTTTTTCTTTGGCCTGTTCTCCTTTTCTGAAAATGAATGTTCACCTCTGTTAGATGCTTTATCTCTTAATCTACTATATTCCTTGAAGATTTGTATCTGTACGACTGTTTATTCCTCAGTCGTGGTCACTGATCTTTATCTCATAAAACCTTGCGCCATCCACGTTTTACTCGCCCCCCTCCCCTGCGTTTCCACTTCTCGAGCACGGAGGCCGCCCCGGCGGTCAGCACAGGCAGCCCGTCCGCAAAGCAGCATTTCCACCCCTCGGGATTTTAAATGCAAGTTCGGCACCTTCCTCAGAGGATGCCAGCGCGGAAGCACGAAAGATGGACTGATCAAAAATGTATTTTGATTTTTATACGCAGACTGGAACCTCCTTATAGCGAAGGCTGTGCGTTCCCCAGCTTGCAAGGGGTGGAGCGAAAGCTGGCGCTTCAGGTGCAGGCAGGGTTGTGCTAAGCAAAAGCTCGTCGCTGCCTTGCAAGAACAAAATGGTCACTACGGATATCTCATGTTTGCACTGTGCAAAGTTTAATAGGGGGCTAAAATTGACGCTGATGTCATGTATTTAATTTTTGAAAAATGTTTGAAATCTCTCTGGTTACTTACATTCCCCCTCTTTTAATGATGTTTTAGAAGCTACTGAAAACTGGACAGTAACACTCAGGATACTAACTTGAAATCACTTCTGAATTACAAGGAGGTTTCTGCCCATGCACAAACACACAATCTTTTATTTTCCTAGGAGGAGGGTATCTGAGAAATGTGACAGGGACAAGTGTGTGCAGCTCTCGGCCTTTGTACAAGATGCAGAGGTAATCTTGCCAATGCAAGGAGAAGCTGAGAAGATCTCAGGCTAGAGATGTTCAGGGTATCACCTGTGATTACCCGACCTGAGAAACGTATTTGACAGCGAAGCAAGCAGCAGTAACATTATCACAGCAAAAACAGATGTTATCACAAAAAAAAAGTTCTGGCCTTGTAAATATAATGACAATGTAATGTATTCAACTGTAGAATAGTTTTCAGTTTTCTAATTGGTGAGACAAATGGCAATTCTTTGCTACTAAATGCAAGTGTTAAAAACTTTCCAGAAACTGGGGGACAGGGAAAAACATGGTGTCATAACTTCATGGCTAATAATTAAAAATAATAATAATTATTTGTCAAGTCCAAGATACAAACACTTTAGAATTAAAAACAGATAATAGAATAACTAAAAATGGAGTTTACTTTAAAGTAACTCCAACTCCATAGTTAGCAAAGCTTATGTTGCTTTGCAACATGATATGATTTATAGACAAACTGAAGAAGACAATATTGATTGACCCTAAAAAGAAAAATGGAAATCATTCTGTTTAGCTCGTGACCCCTCTATTTGCTTATGTAGCTGTCAGGGTTGGGTGACTGAATGGGTTATTGGTATGTTAGAGTAACCAGTCCAATTCTTGTGTGGATGTGTTGGCTTTTTTGCAGGTATGTAGTATTGCTTGTTTTGATGGGGACATGGACTTTTTCCATACATACTCCTGACAATCAGTTAACTTATACCAAGTAAGAATTTTGTATTTCCTACTGGACCTGCATAGCTACTTTTTATTAAAAAGATCTCTTATAAAAAAAAAATACAAGGAAAGTAATGTTATCTTCTTAAGTGTCAGAAAACCAGAGTTACAGCTTATTTTCATAATGTCGGTAATGTTAAGAAATAAATTATTGATTTCTTTTTATATACAGGAACATTTGCCATAAAAGATGTTATTTTTGAAAATGTTTATAGTTACTAATTTGGGGTAATTTTTTAAAAATGAAATTATACAGATATTTATCTTGTAATAAAGTATTCATGGACTGAGTGTTAAGCGATCTGTTGATGATCTGTTGCCTTTAAAAAAGGAGAGAAACAAAAGTTATGCTTCTGGTAAGCATTTAAATGCTATCTGATGGGTCAAAAGCAAATAATCTTGGTTTTAATAGCTGCTCCTACATATACATATTTGTCATTCTAGATGAACATGACTGTCTGGCTGGTAACCTTGCAGTTCACGTGCATCTGAGCTGGTCATGATGTCTTCTGGTAGTTTTTGTGATTGGAAAGATAAATGCTCTACTCCCCTGAAAAAGCCAAGTGGGGAACTACTGTATTTTCATATTTAGCTGAAGTCTGTCATGGAATTGGGGGAGTGGAGGTATGGGGAGACTGAGAGGTTTGGGATTTGTGTGGAGGTTACCAAGATTTGCCAAGATGTGGTACTTCCACCCTGGTACTCCATGGAAAGCCACGACAAGGAACAGGTAATGCTGATGGTTAAACTAGCAACTGGAAGATGTGGACGTTGAGGGACAAAACCACGCATTAGAGACCCCAAAGCCAATGTGTTAGTGAATTCGTCTTAGTGCCCATGGTCAGTGGAAAGTATTTTGGTGAACGTTCAGGTTTTTCAGGCAGTGATACGAAGGATGCTATTTAAAGTCATCTGAAGCATTACGGAAAGCTTTGGGGATGGTTAAGAACTGGAACAAAGAAGACCTCAGAGGCAATACACTGCGAACCAAATCACAGCTTTTAAACGCTGATACCAGACAGTCTTGGCAGCCACTATCACTGCAGTACCTCAGGGCAAATAATTTCATTATGTAGCTGTGCTGACTAAATGTAGGTAGATCAAGGAGACTTGGATATATTAAATAATCTGTAGGGAATCTGGAAGGAAGTACATAGGTTGCAAGTTTCTATAGAAACCGGCTCTACCCTTTTCCTTTATCTGCCTTCCTAGCCAAGCCTAAACCAGCCATGCTATAATGAGGGTGATTTCTTCCCAAAGAGCACTCATTCAAAATGTAAACCTCATTACTTATCACAGTTGTGACCCAGGGGTATTTTTGGAACTACGCACTCCTGGCTGCCATTTGGTTACTGTTTAAATTGCAGTAAAACAAAATTGGCAAGTGTATTTGGAAACCCTCTTAGCAGTGCGCTCTCCAGGCTTCCCACAGCAGAATCCTTCCTTGCAGTTTTTAGAGAAGAGCAGAAGTTTACAGCTAGATTAGGAGGCTACATGGAAGTGAGGGTGTCTGATGCGTGTGTGGGTCATATACGTAGGTAAATCCGTGGGTATTTCTCTGTTGTGAAATAGAAAATTGTTTAGAAGGGAAAAAATGTTGGTCTGAAAAATAAATGGACACAGACCTCACCAGGCTTGTACACACAGGTAACTGATCTGCATTATTTATCAGGAATGCTTTTGAGGAGACAAATCATTTCCTCATCTGAAAATAAATGATTGAGCTTTTGACAGAAAAGAGAGAGACTCCTCCAAAAGTGGTTTGTGCACAGAAACGGAGTTCTGGCTGCTTTCCCCATCTCTGATGCTCCCTGTCTGTTTTCTGATGTTTGAACTTCAGCTGGATTTTTCATAAGTGCTGAGGACTCGTGCAGCCTTATCCTCAAGCAAACGTACATCGGTTAAAAATAATAACAATACCAGCCAGCAGACCCCTGTACGCCCCCGTGTGTCCCTCTGTCAGTGACATGGGCCGAGGTGACGTTCACTTGTACAGGTGCTTTTATTTTGCTTTCTTGAATACGGTCAATATCTGAGCAAAGCTCATGGGAACCACGAGGACTGAGGTGTAACTGTTAATCTTTACGTGTGTAGCTCTTCTAATAAGCAAATAAGCTTAATACACTCGACCTTTGTCCAGCCAGGCCTTTCTCGTTGCTGATTAAGCACTGATTTCCAGGGCTGTGAAGCACATTATAGTGCATTTTAATTTATATCCAGTCAGGCATTTGATACCAGCTGTTAAATATATCTGTGTATATGTGTTAATAATAGCCAGGGTAGCCCCCGATATTTGCTCAGTGCGTTAGACCAGCATGTTCCAAGGTGCATGCACGCTCGCCCCCAAAACAAGCACGAGCAGGACCCTTTGCGCCTGTAAACCTACCTTTTACTGCGCAGCAGGGTAGAATCTGCTAGCTATATATTAACTTGCAGTAATAAACGTAGCAAAACCAGTTTTACAAGAGCTATTAAAGAGATTCTTTGAAGCCTCCCTGTGCTTTTATGTTGCAGATGTAGGATGAGTTTGGCGTTTATAGAGCATCACCTGCTGAAAAGCATTGCGTGTCTGTGGCCGAGGCACCAAGCTGCGGGGAGCGCAACGCGCAGCACAGCATCGGATAAATCTGTTTTCAGTCATAGGTCTAATGGAATTGAATGCTCGTAAGTGAATAAGTCACTTAAAAAAGCAAGTAGTGCCACCAGTGAGCAAAAATTCTTTTAGTAGATTACAAGAAAGGATGAAGATACTATGTTTCAGTTGAAGCAGAAATGCTTTAAAACTGTATTTGAAAGTACTCCAAAAAATTAAATGATACAAATAAGAGTTTCCTTTCTAAAGGGATTAATAACTCACCTTTTGATAGTTACTGTACCTAGAGAGAATTTGACCTAGAGATGCTGTCATCTCCTGGAAATTCAAAATTTGGGAAGATTTAGATATTTCATTTTATTGTTGCAGTTATTTTTTTAAATTTGGAAATGGGGAAAAAGTAAAATTAAGGTGTACCGAATTTGTTCATTCTTCAGCTAGTCAGTTTTAAGCATTTTGTCTATAAAATGCTATAAAATCAAATATGCATATGTTTATAAGTAAGTCATAATGCAACCATATATTAAGAAACTATTTATTGGTAGTGGCCTAACCCTCATATTAAATAATAACTAACTTCATGTGCCTCTTCTTCTCTATAATATTTTTGTATTGATCAAAATTCAGATAAAAAAATGAAACGTGAAAGTAATGCAAGTCTGGGTTACAAGACCTGATGCAAGTCAGGTGTTAGAGAACGTATCTGAGCTAGAGGAATTCACTTCATTTTACTGGCAGGTTCCAGCTTTGGCTCATCGGGCAGCAATCCTGGGCGCCCATCGAGGGCAAACGTGGGATTTTGCTCCGACGGCCAGTCAGACAGCTCGCTGCCGCTGCCATGCCGGTGCTTTGCTTCAGTGCCGCCTGCCTCGCCGTGAAAAAGGTCTCGGCTTTAGACTCGCCCTATTTAGAGCTTTATCGGAGGTTCTCACATCATTTTTGCTGTCATTGTATTCCCCAGTCCACGAGCCAGTAACGAATCGGTTCTTATTATTACAGGAATTAGTGTAGCTCTGATTAAAAAAAATAAATGAAAAGGCCTATGTGGTGAGTAAGTTTGGTTACTTCTTTTCAAACAGGAGACTTTTCTCCCTGGACTTGAAAACAAATAGCTTTATAGTCCAAAACCAGTCTTCTGAGATATGTTCCCAAATGACTAAAATAAAATTAGGTCAAGCCTAAACAGCTGCTTCATTTTGTAGGATGCAGTTACTGTGATTGAAGTAGAAAGGCTGTAAAAGACTGAGATTTTTGTGTATCATCAGCTGCATTGAGAGGCTTAATGCTAACCTTTCAGGAAAAAAAGAAAATTCTTGTGTAAAACCTCTGATTATCCCATCTCCGTTATATCTGTCAGGGTCTCTAGCAACTCTGCAAAAGTAGGACGTCCTTCCGGTTTCTGAAAAGCAAAGGATAAACATACATTAGCAGCTGATCAGTTATGGTACTAGACTTCAGAAGATGGTTGCACACTGATATAAACTGCCACTTAAAATGATATTTGATTTTATTAATACAGGAGGGGAAAAAAGACTGAGCTTATCATTAAGAAAAAAATATCATGTGTTCTTCAAGCCAATAGACAGCTTCCTAAAACTGTGACCATAGCCACTTTTCAAAGTGTTTCTAAAATTTCATTAAGGAACATTTATCTCATTTCTGGACCAGAATTTCCATAGGGTTTCTCCAGCTGCAGTGGGTCGCTGGAAAACACTGTCTTAGGAAGCCATGGTACTCAGGGGTGTTTCCTGGGCTCCTGTGAAGGGACTTCGCTGCTGTGTTATCCTATGTATTGCAGTATGGGACGAAGTGCTGGTTGGCGTCAGAACAGAAAGGTTGATTTCCTCCCTGCTCGCTTGCGCTCTCCCTGCTTGCCTGGCATCCCACTGGCGGCTCGCAGGAAGCAAGCAAGCTGTGCAGTTCAGATTTCCATCTCTTTTGCTAGCTTTATGAAAGATCTAAAAGTTTTGTATCAGTTTTTAAGATACGGGATAAAGGACACAAAGGTAGCAATAAGATCCTGCTGTGACGCTCAGTGTATGCCTGCCTATTTAAATGAAAGCATCGCACAAAGTTCTTCTGAAAGTCCTTTTTAGCTGAAATTAAAGATTTACTTTCTGTAGACACTAGAGGAGGAACCTTAAGAGATTACTCAGATGGAGAGGTTGATAAAATCCATGTTCTCCTACCAATGTAGAAATAAATAGTTGCTTGAGAAATGAATAAAGAACATGAAGTCAAGTACTAAATCACAGCAGAGGGAGCAAAAGGGAGCAGCCTAAGAGGCAAAGGAAGCAAACTGCTGCCTTACTACAGCTGTAGTGATGTATGCATCTGAAGAAGGGGCTGTAAGAGCCACACTTTGTGGGCAGACCTGCTTTGTACAAGGCTTGTAAGCTTAGCTATGATTTGTGAAAAGCACAGTGAGCTACTGGGGATGATATCACAAGTATGAAATCTAATGCCTCATTTTTGGGGGCTGCCTTTAGATCCAGTTACAAATGAAGAATACAGTAAAGTAACATCACAAGACAATAAGAGCAACAAACCTCATGCCAGCAGCTGTACATGACTTTGTACACAGCATGTGATGCTAGATACGGTCGATAAAGTCGGTTACCCTCAGAAATCTCACGGACAACTTCAGAATTTGACTTATTTTCAAAAGGCATTCTGCCTTCTGTGAAAACTTCCCACATCAGTACACCTAGAAATGAACCAAAACGTTTGGAGCACAACAGGGGAAAAAAAAGAATATGAGTTGTTTAATGGTATCAGAAGCACAAAAAACATTGGTTTTTTGCATGTTGAATAAGGTATGAAAATAGGGGCAACCGGAACTGAATGAAGAGAGAGAATCAGGAAAATCAACCAGCTGATACAATTCTCCCGTTTAAGTCAGCTAAGAAGGTGGACCAGGAAGCTGATGGAAATGAATGCACATATGGCTAACAGCAACATACAAAGAATACATACTTCAGTGCAAATCTAATTTTTAGACAACTAGTGTCAGGGGAATGAGTATTTTCATGATTAGTAGAGGAACTGGAGATTTTTTGGGACCGTATGTAGAGGTAGGTAGGATATCCTGTAGATATCCTACCTGTAGAAGAAGTAGGATATAGGGTCTGGATGTGCAAACAAGGTCCCTAGAGTCCCAAACGAGCACAGAGCCTTTCTGTTCAGAAATATACTCATCCAATATAGGTGAGATTTAAAAAAGGGGGAGGACTAAAGCTAAGGATAGGTAATACCAGTAAAACATTACACTATGCCTAGATCTTATTAGACATATCAATGTTGCACATTTAGCTAATCAATCAACTCACCAAATGACCAGACATCTGATTTGCTGCTATATTTTTTGAAATGAAAGACTTCAGGAGATGACCATTTGATTGGAAACTTGGCACCTGAAGAGCTGATATATTCATCATCAATGACATACCTAAAAAAAAAAAAAAAAAAGATAAAATCAGGAAACAGCATGCACCTTAATGGTAGTTAAAGAACAAATCATTTTGGCTACACTTCTACTGGCAATTTGTAATTCCACAAATATACTGTGTCAATATTGAAACCCAAAGAAATTGCATCACATATTTGATCTAAAATACACGCATATGGGCACCCTCTCTGCTATGCAATTAGCGAGATGCATGTTACAATAAAATACTTTAATGTCATCTTTTAGATTCACAGGGAGGTTGTTATTACCATCTCCTGAGCAGGCATTGATAGGAAAAGTCGCCACACCATGGGCAAGAAAGCCGCCTGCAACAAATAATTACTGTCTTTTGAAAAGAGAAGACCTGAAAGCTGCTGGCAGAAGGCTGGTGCTCCCGTAGCTGATGGGTGAAATGTGCTACGCGGCTTCCCAGACGTGATTCCTGGCACGCCGTTAGAGAAGAGGCCCACGAGGACATCTGCGTGGCACATAAGGCAGCAGCTCGGCCCAGTGCCCTGAAAGGGCAATTTCCTTTGCCCGAGCTGATAGGAGCTACGTGAAAGTCTCCCAGATAAGATGAAGTTACAGCTGCCGTACACTTTTTGAAGTACTAGGGCAAAGTTTTAAAAGGTTAGCAGCCTGACCCCTGCGCGCGTACGGGCTTTGTTTTGGGTGCGTTTTCCCGGTATTAACCTTTATGAGCAGCCAACAGCTGTCGGCTGCAGGGGACTGGGTCTCGCGGCGGGCAGGCTGCGCGCGCTCCTGCTAGAGCCCTCAACGAGGTCACGCCGTGAGAAACCGCCGCTCCGCTTCCCTCCCTCAGTTCAGCGCGCGCGCGGAAAGAGGAGAGGTTACTGCAAGCGCAATGAGCCTTTCGGGGCCATTTTTTGCAGGCTGGGTCCTGAAAACCTTTTTTTGTCTGGCTACATTCTTTTTTTGGTGGATTTGGATGTGGATGAGTTTGGCCTCCTTCTGCTGAGCTCACCCTTTCGGGGAGCAACGCAACCAGCAGGCACAGGACGGCCTTTTAAAAATAAGTATCTACTCACAAACTGCTGGCAGATTAGAAATATAAGGTATTTCTCTGTGTTTGGCTGGTCGGCACATTAAGCAGAAAAACCACATCCCTGCTCGAGAAGCGCAGGTCGGCTTCCTGCGCCGGCCGCCTGGCCACCGCGCGCTCAAAGGTCAGCGCCGACACCGCGCCAGCCTCGCGGGCCTCGCTGCCCTCCCCGGCGCGCCAAAAACCTGGGGGAAAACGTTTCTTTCATCACACACTGAGCCTCTCTGTGTCAAAAAAACCACTTTCGAATCCTGCCCCTTAATTTACCCGTCTCGCGCTCAGCAGGAGCGAGAGACCGACACGAGACCCAGCCCCGGTGCGGCGGTTCAGTATCGTTGCTCTCTTTTCAGCGAGCCTTCGGAAAGCGGGTGCAGTGGGATTCCCCAAATCAGCAAAGCGAGCAAATGTCGTTAGTTTGAGGCTTGTTCCTGAAAGCAGAGCACTCACTAAAGTCATTTAAGTGGCTTCATACCTTGCCATCCCGAAGTCAGATACTTTAACAATGTGTCTAGCGTTGACTAAACAGTTTCGTGCAGCCTAGGCAAAATGAGAGAAACGTATGTGAAATCTGGGCCAAAGTATTTTTTAAGAAAAATACAACTTTTTTTCCCGCTCATGCATATGCTTTATATTCTAAAAGGGGATGAGTCCTTCATTGTCATTATCTACAGAAAACCTATCACACTTACTAAATCACGGTGAATAAATCTGTTTCTTTCTAGATACTGCATCCCTTCGCACACGTCCTGGCACATGCCTAGCAGGACGTCTCTGCTGAGCTTCCCTCGTCTTTGCCGGAGGTAGTTGAGGAGGCAGCCGTTTTCCATGAATTCGGTCACGACGTAGAGGGGCCTGTGGTGCGTGCACACTCCGTAAAGCTGGACCAGCTTCGGGTGGGATAGGTGCCTGTCAAAATCGTCCGCGTCAGTCAGGCTATCGTTTGTCGCTGGCAAAGAATTAGACTTTTCATTCTCAGTACTCCATAAGCTTTATTCAACTGCAGCTGCCCTGAGAGTTGTCCTACTCTTCACTCTTCAAAATCACTCCACAATAGTTCATCAGTTAGTTAAATATATACAGGCACTGCCCAAAAACCTTGACTTGGTGATCTCAAAAGGAAAGGCCTGGCTTTCAGGCAGGGCACATGAGCTGGTGCAAGACCTGGTCTGTGTACTTCCTTGCCATGTAAGTCGGGAAATTAGGAGAAATAGTAATATAATTTCTCAGATGATGTAGGTAAGTCTAAGATCTGTCAGTGGTCCTAGAGACACTGAATTATGGATAAAACAACGGTTTTAAGTACAGCTCTCGGCACACATATCCTCCCACCGCAGCTTTGCAGTTCTAGGCAATATCCATTAAAAAAAAAATGTCTGGCAATGAGTGTATATCAAGCATCTGGAGCAATCTGATTTAAACTATAAAAAACAACTTTCTATATTGCACATCAAATGCATTAACAATACTCACAGCGTTCTTTGTTTGGTTGGGTTAAATAAAATTAGACTATATTTGTTTCTTGATCATCTCAGTGGAATCTGTATGTATTGCACAGCTTTTGTACTTACATCATCACTTTGGCCTCCTCAATGAAATCATCTTCAGACATTGCACCTTCGTGGATTGTTTTGATGGCAACCTTGATGCTTGCTTTCCATTTACCCAGCTGAACGACTCCAAACTGCCCGCGCCCAAGCTCCTTCATGAACGTCAGCTCAGATGGGTTTAATTCCCACTCCTCTATAAAAGAACCCAACATGTTAGAGCAGTCAGGCCAGCTTCCCTTAACCGGCCTGCAGGAGAGGGGCTGTGCTCTTTGCTGCTAATGCACACAGCTAAGCATCACATACAGTTCAACAACTATAACATGGGTCTGGAACACCCAAAAATTTCCACACACTCACATATGTTTATATATGACGGTTATTTTATAGCTTGTTGAATGTGAGCACTATTTAAACTGCTTAAAGTAGGAATTTCTGCAGCTTGAAGATAAGGCAAGTGTTCAGTTTCAATTACACATGAGAATTCCTTCAGCGTTGTCATATTTGATGTTTTTGACTCTGAACCACTTCCAGATTGATAGTATAGTTCAGAAATAGTTGCTGGCTGCCTTTATAACAATCAAAATAGTTCTGCTCTCCAGACACATTAAGCCTTGCTATTCATAGGAACATTCACAGGATAATAGCAATTTTGAAGATTCCTGTTTTATTATATATATGCACCAAGCAGCTGATATTGACTTCCTGCTGCACATGCACAAAAAAGCATTTATTGCTTGTTTTCTAACACTGTATAGGATTTTATTCTTAATTTTAAAACTTGCAGAATCGACAAAAAAATCTTCCTCCTAAATAATATTGACATTTTCTAAGCATTTAAATAAATCTGAATATCATTTGAGAGGCCATTAAATGCACATTTGAGTCTTAGGTCTACTTACAAAATTCCAGATAACTCAGAAACGCTATAGTGGTTATAAAGGAAGCACAACATGTACTAAACTGAACGAATCCAGCTAGAGGTTCCCTTTGGTTCTGACGCCCTACTAGGAAATCAATGTTTATTTCCAGAGAATATGCAACTGTCCCTGTGTTTGTTATTACTGGGAAATTTCATTAATATAATTGAATAATTAACCTGATAAGTGGAAGACAAATTTTTGGCTAGACAGATATCTAAATATCCACCAAAACATTATTCAAAATTTACCGTAACTAAACCCTGCTGTTGCTGGTGAAGAACATCCCAGTGATCCAACCGGATGCCGGAGTCGAGTGATGAGCCCTACAGGGGACAAAGCAATAATATTCTGTTGACCAATTACCCCATTTTAAACTACGCTATATAGTATCTGTACTCAAAATATATTTTGAAATGTGGTTTACATTTCCTACTCCTTTTTTTTTACAACTTGTAAAAAATACATTATATTATATAACACTACAATGAGAAGAAACAAAGGAAGACTATATCTAACAGAGCCCTGAATAACAACCAGGGAATGAGAAGACAGCCTCTTTTCAGCCTGGTGGATGTGCTACTATTTAGGAAGACAAGTACTGTTTTCAAAATGACACGTAATTGCTTTTATTTCTTTTAAAATATTATTAATAGATGTATGACAGTAGCACCTTGGGATACTACCAGCTGAGGTCTAGCTTGTCATTGTACAAATATATATGAAATACATGATGATATGACAAGACAAAGAAATATTATCTAAAATTGTTGCTTAATTAAATAAGTATACTAACATTTTCATAGCATTTTGCACCTTTGCAAATGCATTATTATTCTACTACAAACTTTAGTCCACTACAAAAGTATTTATACGTTCATATAACCAAAAGTGATACTCTTTCTTATTTCTAGTATGTTGGTACTCTACAATAATACTGCACAAGATATCACTTGCCCGGGCTTCTCCTTCAGCGTGACTTCCCAGGATCGTTTCCCATCACAAGAGATGGTTTTGTGTCATTCTTTCCCTTGGAGCTCATGAGCCAACTCAGTACCAGGGAAAGCATCCCTTTCCACTTTCCCGCTACACCTGAGAAGTTCGTCCCGTTGCAGCCTGCCCTTACAAGCTGTCGCACTTCCCTTTTTTGACAGTTGCTCGCTGTGCTCATCCCGGGCTCCCTCCATCCATCGCTTCTTCCCGTTGTTACTTTCCAATCTTCTTCTGTTTCATGGTTTTCCTACAACCCTCCTCTCTCAGGCAAAAGGCTCTGTATATTCCTGTATCTTCCTTCCTCCCTGGCGTGGGGGGCTGTCTGCGTGTTTTCCCCCTCTCCCCTCTTTCAGGGTAGAAAGATTTTATGCCATATTAAAATGACAGGTAGAGCTAAGACGAAGGGCGTTTTTTAATACTAGAAGTTACGAGAAGGCTGACACAAGCAAACATCTAGTGGTCATTAACTCTGGCAGGCTCTGAGTCGGTGTCAGAGCATCCTTGTGGTCCCAAGCTTTTGACTGCTTGGGGGTTTTGGCAAAATCAGTAAAAAGTTGTCCGCTGATGTATAGCGTAATTCCTGTTTTTCTTAAATAGCATGCATGCAAGTTACTGTGTCTTAGACAAGCAAAGAATTATAATCAAACTGAATATAAGTCACATCCAGCACATTCAGTCAAGTATGATGAACCAACAGCATGAAGAGGAGGTGAACATATTAGGCTTCTAATTTTGTAAAATTCCTGACATTTGTGTGTATTAGCTCGGCAGGTTCACTTCCCGCTTGGTATATGCACAGCGAGCTACTGCTTTGGCAGAAGGGATCATGACATATCTGAACTTGTCAGCAATGTCAAAGCTTGTGCCTCTTTTTATAAGGAAAGGAATACAAAAAGGGCTATTTATGATCTCTCCCTGGTGATGATCGGTAGTAAAACCTTACTGGCTTGCTTGTGTTACCTGCAGCGTTCTGTTGATGATACTGGATGAGTTCAGGAATAGATGAAAAGAGATATTTTTCTGCCACATAATATTGTTCCAGGTGGTTTTTCTTAATTTGGTAATGTCGGATGTCTCCGCTATGACTTCTGAAATCAACACAAGACTGTCACTTAGAATAAAAATATACAGTGGTTTAAACTGTAAATCTGATTAAATTTTATTTGGCGAGAATGTACAGAAAAGTCTAAAAACTTGAGATACAGTTCCCTACTTTAAATGACTTGGTGTAATTGATACACTACTTAAGGGGGGGGGGAAGTCCTTAACTAGGTCTCTATCTCAGCTTCGGGAGATACTGCACAATCTTTTTCATTGTGCAAGTATTTATTCTTGCATCATTGCATCCACAAGAAATAGCTGTAGCACTTAGCAGACATCCCTCCAGCATTCATTTGAATCTAAGCTTTTAAAGTTAATATGCTCTCCACCACCTGAATTTCCTCCAAAGAGTTAAAAACACATTCACATATAGTCCAAGAATAATTTTTCTGCTCTGCTTCTCCAACGGCACTTCATCGGCGCTTTTATTTTATCTGCTTGCTTATATTTCTCCACTGTATGTCTTTAGTGCTTTCTGCTCGTTTTGCTGCCAGTCTGCCCCTGCTTTTTTGGAGGCTCAGAATGAGGCAGTGAGGGTTACACTGCAGCTGGGAGGTGGTTTTGGAAGGCCAGTCGCATACGGGACGTGCCGTAGCAGAGGCTGGGCGCATCCCTGCCCGGGGAGCTTTAGGGAAGATCCCCAGTCAGAGCAACACCTACTCACCCTTTAGACCGCGAATACACGGACAGCGTGAGAAATCCCTGTTGGCTCGAATCTCTGACCACAAACGCGCCTTCTTTGGACTGAAAAGAAATGCATGTGGAGTTATTTTTGGCTTTCGAGCTCAAAGCAAACTCCCTCGTGATAGGACTTGTGCCAGATACCCAGGTTCGGAGGAATGCCTAATAAAATGAAGCAGCAGCACGTTACCTCCTGAAACGGTTTGTAAGACTAGAAAAATCCCAGGGAAAGCCACTATCCTTGCTGAGGAAGACCTCTATATATTTAGATCTGAGGCACCGAATATTATATAACAGAGAGAAATGTAGATCTTTTTGTCACTGCACTAACTGAAGTTATTTATTGTCCATTAAATAAGACTTTAATGGATGACAAATAGTTGTTATTAAAATAACAGCGAACTAAATAGTTGTTATTGAAATTAGTGGAGGAGAATTAGAATGCAGAAAGTTTTAATGACTGTTAATTGAGTTAGATACTTTAGCAACAGGTACAGGGTAGAATAGTGCATGGACTATTTGCCCTACACATGAAGAAGATGAGAAGATGAGGGATGGAGGGTTAGTAACGCTGCCACTTCACTACCTTACTTATTACAGAGATTTCAGTCTTCAACATTTCATATAAAAGGTAAGCACAGCAAACTGCATAAAATTCAGTTAATCTCCTATTGAAGATCTCAGCAGAATTTGCTGGGACTACAACTTAGAAGTCTAGATGCTCTACACTGTATGCTCACCCCAGGAAGTGCCCCTTTATTTTTAAGGCATTCTCTCTTACTGCATGCCAAACAGATCTGGATTTGACCGTGGAAACGTTCTTGATGCCTCTACTGATAGACCTCTCCAGATATTGTTAGCTGCATGTATAAGCTGGCCAAGTTACCTTCTGCCGTAATAGAAGTTCTGCCTGGCTCCTGTTTATGTTTTTGCAGTACCACCTGCAACAAAGCGACATCCAATGCTTTAACTGCAGATACTATTAAAAAAAAATTCACACATTTATTCTCTTTAGCAGAAGTAAATAGTTGCACTATTCCTAGTCCTAAAACTGAATTGAGCTATCATTACATATAATAATCTCAGTTTTAAATGACTTTATTAGACTTCATTGTAATTATGAGAACTATTTTCCCCATTGCTTGTGATTAAATATGAGCTTAAACAAAACAAAATGCAGGATTTAGCTAGGGCAAGCTGTGAAGAAATTTACAGTCGCACTCATTGTTTCAGGCCTCTCATCACCAGAATTTTGGAGAATTTTACTCTTCTCTCCAGGAAACTAGGCAGAATTAGCTTCTGGTGAGCTAATTATATGTTCACAACAGGAAGAGATCAAAATATAGAAACATTGTGTAGTGAGCCCAGGCAAATAGGAAACATCTGGATTCTGACATTCTGGTTCACGCAAACGAACCATTATGGTGTTCAGTGTTCGTAACACGCTCAGTGCAAACAGTTCAGAGTGAATTAACCTGCTTGATTCTGAGAGTCATGTTTTCTCACAGAAAATGCATGCTTCTGGTGAGCTCTCCGGCAAAGAAAAACAGCCATTTATAGCTAATAAAGATGAAAGGACCATGCTCTAAGACATACCACTCCATTTTGAGAGAGAGAAAAAAAAAGCGCAATAATCATTTTCAGGTGCACTTACTGGTACGTTTCTATATTGTTTTGCTTGTTCTCAGTTACGTAGTTGCTGGGAATTAGACCTTCATTCCTGAAACAAATACATCTCGAGGTAAAATATTAATAGGATTGAGATATACGTCTTTCTTTTATTGAATTACAAGCGTTATTTAGACTAATGGCTATATCTTCAGATACAGAATCCTAATATAGGGATTGAATAGAAGTGCAAGTCCCTCCATCCCAGGAGGATGTGTCCACCCACGACTGCGGAGAGCTACTGAAATGAAGAAGTCAACTCAGGGAATTGTTTGAAGAGTGCTTAAAGCAGCACGTTAATGAAACTTTTCAAGTAAAGCTAAAACAAAACTGAGAAAAAAATGATACTTTTTCTCAGTCAGAAGCTCTGTTCTTTAGCTCTAATCTTGGACCTATACAAAGTTTTTATTTGGAGATACATAAGGTGTGCACATGCATATGTAAACAAAATAATAATCTGGTGGACGCTCACTGCAAATACGAGTGGAGAAAAAGCATTTAAAATATTTAAAGGAGGGAGCTGAATAAAAGGAAAACAGTTGTTATATATCATATAACCACTCCCAAAGTCAGGGTATAGCATAAACTGAAGGAAGTGCAAGGGAATAGAAAAGCAGAAAGGATCCTAACCAAAGTTATGATCTAGAGTTTTTAGAAAGTCCAGGAATTTCTGAATCAGAGATTTTCTTTCAGCCAAAAGTCTCACTACTTTCTAAGGCTTTTATGATCTTCTTATGCATCTACATCGTATTGTAAAGCACCTGAAGTATGGAAAGCTGAATTTTCACGTATCTCAGTGCCCAGCGGTTCACATTGCTTTCTTTTTTCAGTAAGGAACTTACTAAATCTAGAACTTGAAACAGTTTTAAGTCTGTCTCCAGAATGTCACATACCTTTTGTTCTAGCTGCTTGCTTTTAGGGGAGTTTTTAGTTTTATTTTCTTTCTGTGTAGGAAAAGAGATTGAGACAGATGCCCCCTCTCTTACCCGTACTGGTCTCGTGCCTTCCACCAGTGAGGATCATACTTTTCAAGGATAATGTATTCTTCCGACTTCTTGAGTGTTAAATCAGAGGGTCCTCTAGCAAAAAAGTCGTAGAGCGCAATGACTTTGACCTTTTCTGCGTAGTCTTCCAAGGCCTCCGGAGGGAGAGGAGGTAACGGCTTCTTCTTAAACTCTTGAACTAACTGCCTCTTGCACTAGTGAACAAAAAAAAAGTATCTTTCATAACCGGTCTTTTTTTTTCCTTCTATTTCTTATTTAATTCACCTATTATTGTTATATTTTCTTGGTTACTAAAGGGAATAAATCCTGATTATTTCACACTGCGTAGTACTATCACTCACTCACTCACAAAACTGTGAGACCCTCATTCGAGTGCCTTGATATCAAAGCCAAAATCACAGCGAAAAGCACGACAAGTAACAGACAGAACACCCATTTACCCTAACCGCCGTGCTTTCCGGGACTCGCACAGACACGAGTGCCGGGAGAACTCCCCAGCTGCTGTAAATCAGCGGTAAATTACCATCGAGACCAGCGGCTGGGGATCTGGCTGCTCGTCTGCGGAGCCGACGTGGATACGAAGGGCGCTGCAGGCGTTCGGAGCAAATCAGCGGAAACGCAACCGCTTCCCTTTGCAGCAGCTCAGGGCCTGGGTTCGCACTCAGCTACGCTTTGAAGACTCCCATTAATTACATTTAGACCCAGTCAAGCGGCGGGGGAATACATGCTCAGGGGTTATTTAGTCCACTGTGTCACCTCACTCCTTTTATTTTTTGTTTCACCTACCAGACCATTACCTACCCTGTATTTCCGAGTAGATGTGTAGGAGACTTCTTTCTGTGAGGCTGAGTACTGGGTCACCAGGCCAGGATCTGCATCCAGGTTCATTCTCATTGCTCTAATTTTGAAGAAAATGAAGTATTTGAGTGAATATATAAATATTCATTTAAAAAAAACCTCACACGTATACATATGTTTGCATACATAAAAATGTATGATGCGTATATATGTCTTCATTCATGTTAGGGGTATACAGAGTTTATTTTAAAATTATGCATAATTAGCAGTTCTACTGAAAATGGATTTCTGAAAGTCTTTTATGTGCAAATATTCTGATTATCTTAATTGCTGAAAAACGTAGGCATTTCACGTACCTTTTTTGCACTGTGCAGCAGCAGCAGCAGCAGCAGAAAACAGACTGGATGGTGTGATCTGTGAACAGAAATATTTTCTGTATTTGCAGTGTTCTTGTTCATTTGTTTACAAAACGTACACAACTAAGGGCTAGGATAGGTGCTTAGCACTATTATTAGCTCTGTCCTGCCGTGAAATAGTCAGAAAATCACCCAGGCTGAGTTTGCCTCCGTCTACGAGAGCAGAGCTTCCCTCCCACCCCAGCGACATGTTCCCGCTGCCTCCCTTACGCTGGCTGCAGTAACTCTGAGGCCAAGTGATGAGTTAAATCAGCTCACAAAATCAGGAAAAAAAAAAGAAAAAAGAAAGAAAACAGAAGAAAAGCAAAGGCAGAGTTGCCAGCCACGTCAGTGCCGATCTGACTGATCCCACAGCCACGTACGCTCTGACCAAGAACCAAGCCATAAATACGTGTACATGAGTCAATCCAGCACAGACCGCGTGAGCAGCAGGAAGCAGGATATTGTTTCCGAGGGTTTTAAACGTGCCGGACGTCGAGGAGAGGATTTGAACCGAGTAGCTGACTGGTTTGCAGTCGCTCGGGCCCTGCCTGCGCCGTGCCACGGGGGTTCTTGTCCTCCCCCTCGCCTGTGCCGCCGCGCGGCTCTTCCCTGCCAGCCGAGCAGCCGTGGGGCCGGCAGGGAACTGCTCGGAAGAGCAAAGCCCCTGCGGGTTTAGCCCGCGAGCGGGCTGGCGGCAGAGGCACGGCGCGAGAGCGGGCGGGAAGGCAGCGGCCCCCGCGGTCGGGGCTCCTGGAGGTGCCTCCTCCGGGCACGAGCCCCGGCCTCGTCTCACGTGCGCCCATCACCGTGGCCTCGGGGCAGGCCAGCCCACCCGCCAGGAGGTGCTGCAGCTGATTTAGGCTCCCTTAGGCAGGACGAGAGCCAGGCGTATGGAGAAAAGGCTTCCGTGGTGTTCGGCTGCCCTGGTGGAAAACAGTCTTCCTATCCCACAGCAGTGAGTCGGGCTCCTTCTCAGCCACAGAGGCTGTAGCACCTGGAGAGGCCTCAGACATTTACTTGAAATGACAATTTACTTGAAATTTCCTGAATTCTCAGTATTTTGCTGCTTTATCATTCACATGATACGTCTTTGTACAGTCTGACCAGTGTCTTCCAGTTTATTTGTTTTCCCTCACGGCATTTTTTGGTTTGTTTATCCCGATGATCTAATCCAGTCCGGTATGATAAATAGGACGGTCTAGCTAGTGTCCTGTAATACTTTTTAACAATGCCTTTTACTAACACTTCAGCAAAGTGTGTTGAGACTATGCGTCTTAGCACTCAAAACACTAAGCAGCCTTACACTTACACTGACAAAAATGGGATTATTTTCTCTATAAACGCACACACGGTATGTAGAAAACTTTGCCCTAATAAAAGGAGGAGGAGAGAGTGTCAAACATCAGAAAGATAAGATCAAATTAGTTCTGGGTCGGAAGAGGAAGAGACCAGTCTCGTACACGATTTGGTTTGAGTATTTACCATTAAAGTCGTGGGGCAATTTCCCCTCGACTGTTGCATCCTGTGAAGAGGCTATCGCGTGGGAAGCTGGCCAGCCTGCATTAATCAGAAGACAGCATCAACCGCTCGATAAAAGTTTCCACTGGCAGCTGTGCAAAGCGTGGGGATTACAGATACCCAAGTTAGCTGACACTGACAATTTTCTTTGAAGAAACCAGAGCAGAAGATATGGGCAATGTAATTTATTTGCTGCATAATTTTCTGGGGTCCATTAAACTGTTACAAACTACAGCAGCCTGACTGCACCTGAACGCC
Source organism: Rhea pennata (assembly GCF_028389875.1). Taxonomy (NCBI): domain Eukaryota; kingdom Metazoa; phylum Chordata; class Aves; order Rheiformes; family Rheidae; genus Rhea; species Rhea pennata. Next base: position 28,111,851 of record NC_084666.1, read on the forward strand.
GTCTCCAGCACTGGCTGACTACAGGGTCTAGTTCATTCACATCCTAGATGAGAACAAATAATCTTTTTTTTTTTTTTAAGTCAGGTGAGAAATATTTCTATTCTATTACTCATTACTTTTCCATTCCTTAAGAAAAAGAGAAATTCCCAGAGCAAAGTGAAGCCAGGATGCTAAGGAACAAGTGCCTCTAAGGCGATACGACATTAGCACCCTGGACACATACCGCATGACAGTGTTGTCTTGCTAGAACTGCGCTTCAAGGAAAACTGCTATTGCAATTTCAGGAGAAAAAGTATTGTTCACATTTCAGCGTGACTAGTTTCACACTACTTGCCAAACTTTCCTGAATATCTGAAGAAGGAATTGTGGTTTTCCCCTGACATAGATTACATCAGGTTTTATAACGGCGTTTACAACGGCTTCTGTGCCCCATAAGAAGCGAACAATATGGGTGAAAAAATTCTTGGGTTTCTCTTACTTCAGCTAGTATTTAGCAATATGCCGAAAGGAACCTGGCATGTGAAGGCTTGTCTATTCCTTCTGATTATACCATCCGGCCTAATTACGTATGTTGTTCCTCCTTAGCTAACTCGCTCTCCTTATGAGAGCACTCACTGGAAATATTTAGCCTAAGCACTGCCGAGTTTCAATGTTATGCAAGAATGACGTTCAAATAAGATTTTAAAGATTTTGCTATTACAATGAAAGCAAGGAGTCCTACATTCAGACTGATGTTATGACATGTTATGTTATGATGTTATAGAAGTCGGTCTCGCTTTTCGTTATGAGCCCAGTGATTCAAATAAATTTACAACGTAAGCTCAGGAATTCCTTTCGCTGTCAGTGACTTTCAGCCTTGCCCTGCCAGTGGCTGCTTTTCATACCTGAATGTCCTTTGTTATGCTAAAAGCAATTAGCAATAAATAAATGTACGCGATGATTTTAAAAACATCTCAAGCAGTTATAATATTAATTATTTAATATTTAGATTGAAGCTGTGATTAGCAGGCTTCATGGGACACATGCTTTTATTTGGCGAGTGATTTTTCCAAGGTTAGAGTTGTCTAACCAATTAAAGATCACAAAACATGACCGAACTTGGCAGGCTAAAAGTGAAGGCTCAGGTTAGCGCAAGGCTCAGATAAGCCCATTCTGCAGTGAATTCTTGGGGCCCAAGGAATAAGATCTGCCAAGTTTGCTTCTCCCGCTTCCTCCTTCTGAGTATTTTATGCATCCAGTCAAGGCCTGTCAATCCAGCAGATATCCACCATCCTGAAGGAAGGGCATTGCCAGCTCTTTGAAAACCAGCCTCCCTACACACATGACCCTCCCTATACACGTTTTCTGCGACATGGCTTCCGAAATTCTCTTGGCTACACGTTACTGCAGTAGCAGTTATAGAATTAATTCAGTAGAAATTAATAAAAGAAGAAATTCATGCAGTACAAGTTGTTAATTTCTGTTCGGAAAATCACCAGGTCTACAGGGGATATCAAGGAACATATACGGAGTGAGGCCTTCAGTTCCCTTCAGTGGGGCATAGCCTCGGACCAGGTCCTGCCTCAGTTATATTGAATTATGGGTGGTTCAGATAGAGAAGTGTTGGCCTGACAGACTGGAATTTCTGCATCTCAAGTAAAGACCACTGTACTGATCTATACATCTTACATTCCCCCCCGCCCTGGCCCCAGTCAGTCACTGGTAGTGGTACTGTGCTTCTTGAGCAATGCATCTGAACATTTTTTTTTCTCCCTTTGGTTAAAATCAAGGTTTTTCAGTTCACAGCTCACTACAGAAAGGCCCAAAGCAACGCTGTGATGCTGCTTAGAAAGACTTGGCCAACACTGCAAATGTTAAAGGCTTTGATTTGACTGGCCTGGTTTATATCTTGATCTTCTGCTAGCAACACCGGAAGATCTTTACATTCAGGGCTGCCTCCAGGCGCCACAGCAACGCTGCCTGAAGGGCTACAGGAAGTCTGCACTTCCTGACTGACGCTTCTCACAGTTACACACACGCTCCTATAACCCATCTTGCTTGCTTTACTTCTTAACTTTCCTATATTCAAAATGAAAAAGTAAATTGCATTTTAATGCAAATAATTTACTATCTTTAAAATATAAAAAATTAGAAATGGAAAATAAATATTAGTTTCAAATGTTTCTTCTTGATTTTCCTTTGTACTATGCCCTAATTCAAATCACTGAAACCACTGGAAAGATTCTGATTTCCTCCAATTTTGGATTAAGCACCTTTTCTTCAGCAAAACATCTGTCAAAGATTGCTAGTGTCATAAGTGCATAGATAAGCCTTGACCCTGCTAGTTCCTACCTCAACTAATCACATTGTCTGAAGAGTTCGGCATTTAAAAACTAATTGACATCGGTGAGAGTTATGCTTCTGTAAGGAAACCACATTTTGGATTGTGTTTTGAATTCCTGTTTTTGAAGAGAACAGAGACTAATCAGATTTAATATATTATTAATGACAGACAATGTTTGGACAGGACACTGGAAAGAAACATAGGTTAACAGAGAGAAATATTCACTAACTGTTAACAGTAAATTATTTTTTAGGAGTCTTTTAAAAGAGTTATAGACCTTTCACTCTTTTCAGGTGGTCTTTGCAGGTATTAAAGTTGTTAGCTGAAAATCTAAGTTAAAAATCAATCAAGAGAAGAATTTAGCCACTGAATCTAAAGTTTCCCAAGACCTCCTTTTTAGTGGTGCAAAGAATCTCATTTCTCCAAAACCTGCTGAAAGGTTGTGAGCTCAAAGTTCAAATAGTGCAGACAACTCAGAAAACAAAGTGTAGCCCATTTCATTGCTTGTGTCTTTTCTTTTCCTGAAATGGCTTTATTAGGAGGAAAATACTTGTTTTAAAAACAGTAACATATTATATCTCTCTGATGGCTGATTAACAAATATAAAACCCAAATCTAGTGGAGTCAGAATAACTTTTAGGTTTATGATGGCCAAACGCAGACATCTTAGCATGCACAGTTTTGGAAAGAGAGAAAAGATACTGTGGCAAGAGAAGCATGTGGAAAAAGTGGAAATCATAGAAACGGTACTCAAGGCAACCTTACAAATATCTCTTAAAAATTTGCAGCAAACTTTCTAACAACCAACTGAGATAGAGGCTGTTAACAATTCTATCCGTGCGCAACAGAAAGCAGGTGGGATGCTAGAGGAAGAAGAAAAAGATTGGTCTGTAGTGAGGAGAAACAGCTGTTTGCTGGAGAACCCGAAAATCTCATGAAAACAGAAAAGGCACAGTGAGAACATGGAAGTCCTTTGAGCCGGTCTTCGCTGCCAGTAGCTCTACTGCCATTTAAAATGATAAACTTCCACAACATCCAAAACCTAGCAATACGGTTTGGGTTGATATACTTGTATATATGGCCAGTTCCTGTCTCCAACTATAACTTGCTTTGTTTGCCAGCATTTGGGAAGCAGTACCTAAGGGCTAGGTAAAGGCAACAGGTTTAGTTGCAAGTGAATTTTTGTAATTTGGTTTTTATAATTTTACTACTTCACAAGTTTCTTGGTTTTAGTTTCTTTTTCTGATTCACTGTTTCCCAAGCCGTTGCTGTTTTTTTTTTCAGTCCAATTCTAAGGCTTGAGTTCTGTGTCATGTTCTGCACAAAGTTCTTGCTCTTGCAGGGCAGGTAGGTTAACTGTATACAAGGTATACAATGGAGAAATGCTCAGACTTACTCATCGAAAACAAATCTTTACTATAACACACAATATGCCTCCCCGAACTGGTAGGTCTGTCAATTTTTAGCAGTACCAGAAAATCAATGATCTACTAGAAATCAATAGGATAATTTCCTTCTAAAATACTTTAAAAGACCAACTTTCAGCTTTTCACATGTGCGAGTCCAGGCATTTGGTATTTTCCTATGAGTTAATTCTGCACGGTAGGAAAGTTGGTTCTAATTCTACTAAACTTTTTATTCATGTCCATACTGTATGTGCTTTTAAGGAGAGTATTTGGAAATAACTCATCATCTGTCTGTAATCAGTCATATCATAGACTTGTATCTGGATCAGTAATTCTGAAAGTCAAGATGAGCAGTCTAAACACATCTAAGTTACACAACAGAATGCTGTTTGGTACTTCCACGGCGATTTTAAATAGCTGATCTGCTAACTACACTACTACTACACAGAACAAAGCTTCAAGATTAGAATATGTGGCTCAGTTTACTTACAGGTAGAGAGAATCATATCTAGTTGTCTGCATATATTCAAATAGAAATGCAATCCTTTCTTCTGCAGTTGTGCCAGTATAAAGACCCCAGCTGAGCTCTTAGCTCTGGTGTGAAGCTGGCTATAACACACCTACAGCTCAACCCCGCCTACTTTTCTTAAAAAAAAAAAAAAAAAAAAAAAGTCTAGATACTAATCTCATCTCTGTTAAAAAAAAAATCTCTCTGTTTTCTAGTATATCAAATGCATATTTTACAGCCAAATTACTAGACAAAAATCAAGAGGGCTAAGTATTGATTAAAAAAACAAAAAAAATTAAAAAACCCCAGCAGATATAGATCCCCAAATTTGGTTTAATTCAGATTAAATTTTGATCTTGATATTTAAAAATAATTAGTTATAATAGAAAAATACGTAATGAAGTTGCTTAAGGAAGACTGAGTTCATCCAGAAGAAATGATGGTGTGATTTCAAATGGTCTTTGAGGACATTCAAAGAGTCAGTAAAGTAGCCGATTGCAGAGATGCTCTGATCCTTTGCAAAATTTGCCATCTTGGGCTAGATGCATTTTAAAAAAATGCATTAATCCACAAGCTAGGTGCTTCTGAGTACCTGAAAAGCATTTCTTCAGACAAGAGGCTTTCTTCTCTTTGAATAGAAAGACTTAGACATAGCAGTGGGGAGACCTAAGCATCTCCAAAACTGTTTATAGACACTGAAATGGAGCAATGATGGTCTGCACTAAGCTAACTACAGTCCTCTTTAGTAACTTGATTTGAGGTAGACTTAACCACTGTATGAAAACCCTTTTTGCAAATAGGCAAACCATTCTCCATCACACAGGGCAATAAGGGGCACAAGTAACAGATAACAAAAAACCCAAAACACAGCCGGGAGGTGAGCACAGCAAACCTGGACTGCTCATGCTTCTCACATCTGTGAGTACAAAGTTAGGTTAATTTAAACAGACTTCAGTGAGGCTGTGGAGACTTTAATCTCTAGCAGAGGGGAAAGGACAAGTAACCTCTAAAAAGTAGTTCAGCCATTTCTGCAGTGACCATCTGATCATGGTCAAATGCACATAAATACGCATTTATACTACAATATATACACTCATTAGAATGTATATATTTATGTGTATATATGTACAGATACACATATATAGATTAGCATAACATTCATGTGAACAACGGGTTTGGCTGATAAAGCACTGTTTGTCCATAAATTATTCACAACACATTACTCTGTTACAAACAACAGTTAACGCTCAGTTTATTTACGCACACATACAATACGACATTTTCCTTTACAAACGGAAAGGTTAGATTGTACATACAGAAGACAAAGATAGGAAAAGGAGCTCTCCTGTAATACACGAGGGTGTAATTTCTTTCATTTACAAACTCAATATATTGAGTTGTGTATGTAAGTTAAGGTAGAACAAACTTGTACTTGAAAAGTTCAAGAGGAGAACACTCATACTTTTTATAAATAAGTGTATAGAATTTATGTATTTACAATACAGCATATAAATTATTTTATAATTAATCAAAAACAAGGTACTATAGTACACTGACAGCCAGGTGTGCTGGATTTATTTTTCATAACTAACGTTAAGACTAATCTTGGAAGAGTCTTTGGCTGATGAGAGGCCCTAGAAGGTCTCAGCATATCGTTGCTCTGTTCTTTGGCAAAGTTTTCGAGTGTTACACCAAACTGATGACTGCACGGTTGGCAACTCACTGCGTGCAAAGGAAAGAGGCATGTTTTGTGTTCTTGATGTGTCACAGAACAATCATCAACTGAGGAAAAAGTAATGTTTCTGGAGAATCTCTGGAAACACTTCAATGTCAGTAACTAGCTATTAATAGAAAAATAGAAATTAATACCTTCAATTTTAAAGTATGCAAATCGCTACTACTACCATTCCTACTGCCTGAGTAAAGAGAAACTCAGAAGCACGGACTGTATATACATAAACACAACCCAGTAAACACAAACTAAGCTCCTGGGCTTTGGCCGCGTTCCCTCTCTTTCCCCACAGAGAGCTCAGTTTGTCCATTATGCGATGCTGACTTTACAGCGAGAATACAGGGACTGCTAGTATTGCTGAGGGTATCGCACATGTTTTTCTGGCATCACATAGAGCTTCCTGGGTTGAAGTGCCGCAACGTTACAGGCTCCCCACATTCTTTACCAACATCCAGCAGCTTACGGGATCAAGCCTTTAAAAAAAAAAAAAAAAAAGACGGGAGGCTACATCTCTCAGACGTGGATTCTTTCCTGTACTTGGGCTGCAGCTGTTTTTCTTCAGAAAGCATCTTCACCCTCTGCAATGTCTATGATTGTGTGAAGCAAGTCTTCAAAAGTGGGCCGTGCCTCCGGCTTCTGAAAACAAAAGCATACACTGGTGTGATCAGCACGTACTAGTGGTACGTTGACTTTAATTCTTGGTCTTGAGAGCATTCTCTGGCAAAACATTTACCATCTTGTTAAATGTGATGTGAAAAAAAAAATTTTCCTTGTGCTGATTTTGAATATCTCTCTTAACTGCAGTAAATTTCACCTTATTTTTTGTTCTGACTGCTGTGAAGAGGTGCTGCTAGACTATAGTCTTCATGTAATTCTTTACTTTGCATACTGCAGTCCTTTTTCATTTTTCCTCCCTATTCTCCTACCCCTAATAAATTGTTGCAACCTTTCTTCATGCAAATTGTTCATGCTCCTAAGCATTCTGAGTGTCCTCCTCTGAAGTTTCTTATTTCAATGCATATTTTTTGGACTGAGAAATAACACTACTGCATAGATTTATGTAACAGCATTATTCTATTGCTCTTTTTTTCTATACAGTTCTTTGTCATAACATCTCGTTTGCTTCATTTAATTATGGCAACACACTGATATAGTCTCTTTACTGACCCTGCTGATAGTTAATTTAGCATCTTTTGAATGTCTGAGTAACTTGCACTTTTCCTCCATTTAAAAGCCTAATTTAATTTCAACATCTACTAAATTCTGATGCTTCAGTATTCATCTCCTTTTCAAGTTATTAACAAATTTATTACGCAAGGTCTGAGGCACCTATGATTAATCATATTTTATGATAGATTGATCATTTTTTGCCACTGTTCATTTCCTGCTTGAGATTCACAAAGATTTTTCTCACACATGATGACTTCTTAAATTATCAATAATGCCTGACGAAATCAATCAATAATGCCTGACAAAATCAATCTTTTAATCAATTCATTAATGCTCACATAAATTCTATAAATGAAAGCAATATTCAAAGAATCTTAACAAATAACTTATCATGATCTTGGAGGTGATTTATAGCCAATAGCCATTTTAATAGCTATTGTAAGCAGGTTACCTAATACAAACAAAATTTAATGAACTGAAATTGCTTGGTTCCCGTGAACAGCCTTTTCAACATCTGCCATTCTGTAGACTGTATTCTGCAGAACTGTATTCTTTGCTTCATAAACCAGCACTTCGTAAGCTTTCGATATTCACCAGTTGGTTTGATGACTAATTACTCCTTGTTCTAGGAACTTCTCCACTAAGATAAGTGTCAGACAGTACGTCATCTTTATTCTGGGAAGTAGCAGTCTTTCCCAAGCATCTCTGGGGCAAAGACCAACTAGCAATTAATCACTTGGCTCTTTCAGTTCCTGGTTTCCTTGATTGATCTCTCCAAAATTAGAAGCATATAATTAAATGCATCTACATTTTAAGAGATTTTTAGCTTCAATATTGCAAAAAAGTGTTTCTTTCTGATTTAGTTAAAGCATTAAATTTGTTTTTGCTGCTCCTTTACTTCTTTGAAAGTTGAACAGTCAATATCTTTCTGGATCAAGAGGATTAGTAGTACAGTGTATTTTTAATCTCTCTTTGTAAACCTTCAGATTTGTGTTTAAATTCAGCTGCAACCTAATCTGTATTTTCTATATAGTTTATAAGCAGGCAAAGCAGTACTCCTTTAGAAATATTTTTGGTCACTCGGACATGTTTCTGTAATGACTAATAAACTGAGGTAGTAGAGAATTACAATCTCCACTTTGAGGCATTCTGACTGATATAGTTTTGCTAGAACTATTTGTACACAGCTATAGTTGTGACCCAAGATTTACCAATTACTTCATTTTGTTATTAAACACCTTCGCATACTTAATCTGACAGTCTGTTTATTTCACAGAAATTTCCTCAGTAGTTGTTCTTATCACAGCTCTAGTTCAGCTGCAAACCATGGTTGGATCTTTGTTTAGAAATAAACACAAAAAACAGGAATAAATAGCTCCAAGAATGTTAACCCAGCACCAGAATCACGGCACAGCAGACCTGCCTTGTTCTCACTGGAGACAATGGTAAATTTGTATGGACATATCCATGCAAATGCTATCAATGTAGCAGAAGAGAATGAGTAGTGGGGGGAAGAAAAGCATATGAACAGACAGAGGACAGATTTTTCTGATAAATTGATCTAGAAGCCTTGAAATATGGCTCCAGCATCTTGTACAGGTTTTTGTGGATATGTGGTTTGCTGTTTAGAAAAGAAGCATCTAACCAATCCTTCCTTTCCAGCTCCCTCTGCCTTTCACTCACTACTTGTAACATCCGTGACCCCTTTTTACTGTCAGGCTGCATCCATAAACATAGTATGATTTTGGTACAGGTGCACTTTCAGGATCAGTGGAAGAAGGATGAAGTGGATCTAGGAGGACCTGCATCCTAGTAGATCTAGAATGAAGCCAGGTTGTCCTTGTCTTTCCCACTCACTTCAGGTCACTTCCTTCCCCTGCCTCTGTCTGCCGGTTCTCCCTCAGGTTCATACCATCCTGCAACAAGTAGCACCAGGAAACCTGCAAGCATTTGTACAGGCACAGGCCAGCTCTGCTTTGCAGTCTGACTAGCAGTGCCAGAAACCAGGAGGAGATGGAAGAGAGGGAGTGTTGTCTCTCTTGGCAGCAGCATAGAGTGATGCTGTATTAAGCTGCCTGTGCAAGGACAGTCTAATTCACGCTGTGGACAGCAACATAACCATGTTAGAGGAGAGCTCTGTCCAAGTTCATTAGCTTTACTTTAGGGTTATCCTGGGCAGATCACTGCACTTAAGTGGTGCTCCTGCACCAACACTCATGGTAACTCCTTCAAAGCCCTCTGTGCCATAACAGGGCCACAGGCACCCTGCTTTTTCCTGCCCTCCCTCCACCCTGTGGAGTTCATCCAGGCAGATGTGAGGATTTTGGAAGTTCCTGAGAGAAGCAGGAGCCTTCTCTCTTCACCTGGGATCCCAGTTCTGGGGAAGAAATGGGCCAGGCAGTGTTTTCCCCTCTCCAATTCCTTCTTCCCTAATGTCTCAGAACTTTGTTTTTAGAAATACGTCAACCCTTGTTATGGGAACGTGGTCCTTAGCTGTCCCACTGTCCTTAAACTTTATGTGTTGATAAGCCTTGACTCTCTGCCTTTAGTTCTTTGTCTACATCTAGTTGTGCATGCAAAACCTATGATCAGTTACCTCAGCTACATTAAAGTCATATTTATTTCACTACTCTTATTCTCTCTGCTTTCCCCCCTCCATTTCTTCCATTTAAGAAGACATTAGTTACTAAATTAAACTCATTCTCCTACTGACCTGAGAACAATACTTCATCCAGCTGGTTCCTTTTACACAGCAAATTTACACTTTTTCCATCACCTGAGGGTGGCTACGAACACTCAGCTCTGACCTACTTCCCATGTATTGTGTCCTGTCTTTTATGCACAATCAATAGCAGATCAGGAGCCATATTCTTTTCCTTGTACTGCTTTTTATCTCTTTTTTGGGCACCCTATATAGAGGACATCCGAGTCATTTTTGTTCCAGGAGCCAATAGCTCCAATTACAAATGTTCCTCAGGAAGCAGGCGTACATAGAGAAGACTGTGGGGTCTAGAGGCACAGTCAGAATACCACCGCAGAGATTAACTGCTATTGCTAAATTGAGTTCTTGTCAATTCAAAGGCAAAAAGGAAGAAAAAATAGATACCTCCTGCCAGCACATCATCATGACATCATACACCAGCTTACAGGCTAATTTTGGCCGATACAAACGATGTCCTTGGCTAACCATAGTTACCACTTCATAGTTGGAGCTTTTTTCAAAGGGCATTTTTCCTTCTGTATACACTTCCCACATTAAAACACCTAAAAAGTGAAAATAAACATTAAGAAAATAAGCAAAAGTTTCCCTAAAATAAACAAGCACTTCAAGATCTAGGCACAAGTTTTCTGATAGGGAAAGAGTTTCTTTGAGACCTACATATAGAAAGCATTCAAACGAATCTGATGAAATCTTACTCTTCCAGCATGGGTTTAAAAAAATAACAGTTTTCATAATTTCTGTGGAACTTAATACAAGCATAGAACTATGGTAAATGGTTTCACTGAACTGCTTCTTGAAAGTCGGAAGTCTTGAAAACTGGAGTTTTTCTGCTTGTTGATAAATTAAAAAATGTTTTATTTCGATGATGAGTGTCTTACCAAATGACCAGACATCTGATTTGCTGCTGAATCGGCTATAATTAAAAACTTCTGGGGGACACCACTTCACAGGAAACTTAGCCCCTGAAGAGCTTGTGTATTGATCATCAAGGACATACCTAGAAAATAGGAAAAAAATCCTTCGGTCAGCCTCCAAACCTGCAGGTCATAGTTTAATTTGTGTTTGAATATTAGAAGCTCACATTGCCACCTAATGGTCATGATTGTTAGTACGTAGGTTCAGCAGCACAGAAGTGGCAGAGCCAAAAACAGCACTGTCAAAGCCTACGTGCCTTTTTTTTTTTTTCCTTTCTTTTTCCTTTCTTGCAAGGGCTCCCTCCCCAGCCCTCGCCTTACCCACACATCACCCACCTGATGTAGCACTTGCCTGCGCAAACAAGGGTGGAAAATTAAACCCCTTTCCACCAGTTCTCAGCACCTCGCAATGCTTTGGCTAACGAGATGCAGCTCAAACATTGGCTCAGAGAGGGTCCCTATCTGCCTGAGCAGCCTCTTTGCAACACTTACCTGCCAAAATACCGTTGACAATTGCTCTCTAACCCAAGTTCTATTATCCGAGAGTATATACCTAACATGCCTCCTGCACCACCAGGAAATTAAAATTTATAAAGGGGTTACAGAAGTTACAGCAAGTTTTTAATAGAAGACCAGTCAGACTACGGAATCGAGTTAAAGCTGGGTCTCTCACAATGAGCGCAAGATGCTCAAGAAGAATAAGGAAATGGACACACGATCACAGAATGAACAATATTTAAAGGCAAGGGGAAGACTAAAAAAAAATACCACACACACACACCACAACGAAGGCAGAATTCCTTAGAGAGGTCAAAAATATCATTTTTGCCTGTAATTCTGCCAGACAGACATTTGCTGTCTTACAGGGAAGTGTAAGGGCTAGGTGAATTTTCCAAAATTCACTGCAAGTATGTTTGTAGTCATACCTTGTCATGCCAAAATCAGACACTTTGACCACTCCTGAATCATTCACTAAGCAGTTTCTGGCAGCCTACAAAAAGGAACAGTTAGATTTGAATTAAAATTGTCAGTCTCTTTCAGAAAATTTGCAGCTGTCCAGTGAGGAATTTGTCTTCATTGCTTAGAAAGTTAACTGATTTACCAAATTCAGTGAGGTAGTCTCATTACAATCCAGAATAAAAAGTACAAATACATCTGCTCTTAATGATATTATCACAACTGAAACATTTTGTAAAAATAAAACAAAACAAAAGCAGGAAAATTATCTCAGAGGATTAATGAGTGGTGAAATGGCATGAATACAGAATAAAGATATGCTGTTATTTCAGCAGAAATAGCTGTTAATTCTTTATGAACATTTTGGAGAGATTCTACTCCATTTTTTCAGAGAGATAAACCTCTGAACTTTCTCTGTACAGGGCAACCTTAGGGTCTAGGAGCCTAAAAGGGCCAACTTACAGCACTTAATTCTCTGCAAAAATAAAAGTTGTTATTTATAAATGGGTGGTTGCTACAAGGAATAGAAATGTTTAAAAATACAAGTTTAAACAAGCATATGTTGCATAATGGGATGTTACCAGGTCTCTGTGGATGAAGCTGTTCCTCTCCAGGTACTCCATTCCTTCGCACACATCTTGGCACATGGTGAGCAGGATGTCTTTGCTAAACAGCCCCCGTTTTTGCCTCAGGTAGTTCAGCAGGCAGCCGTGCTCCATGAATTCTGTCACTATGTAAATAGGTCTCTGCTGTGTGCACACACCGTAGAGCTGCACTAATTTCGGATGTGTTAATTTCCTGAAAAGATTGAAATCACATAGTTACTATTACCTCCTCCACCCCCACAAAACTGTAAAAATACCATCTGCTTGAGGTGTCTTATCACTACCCTGCATCAGGAGCCTACGCTTGGCAACAGAGGTGTCACTGTGCAGCAACTCACATCATCACTTTAGCTTCTTCAATGAAATCCTCTTCATACATTGCACCTTCCCGAATTGCTTTGATGGCTACTTTGTACTGCGCCCTCCATTTCCCAAGACGCACGACTCCAAAGAGACCGCTCCCCAGTTCTCTCATGAAGGTCAGCTCTGATGGATTAATTTCCCATTTCTCTATAAAAAACAACCACAGAAAAACCAGTGACTGTTGATTAGACTGTTGATCTTGACTTGACGGTAACAGGGAAAGAGGAAAGCCGGACTACTATCAAGTTACGGAGCTTAGGGAGAAAGCTCCTTAGAATTAAGGTGAACACATAGCACTTTCACATCTTAAAAAAAAACTTAAGTTGTTAGATAGACACAACCTATAAGCAGCCACTGACCAACACAGAAGGCAAAATCAAATTTTCTGAAGCTAGTATTTACATACTGGCATTATCAGACTTGATTCAGTAGGCTGCTATGATGTAGAATTGTGCGCAAAAGCTATTCATGTCATCTGATGTGCCGTGCTTAAAATGGATTATTCTGAATGAAGAGAGTAATCAATGCACAGACAAAAATCAAAGGGCCAAGTTTAAGAAAGAAATCTGACAGCTTATGAAAGAGCAAAGGCACAGCTCAGTAATCGCACAGAGCTCACGGTGTCCACAGAATTTTTAGAAAAAAATTTTAGAAAATATTGCAGCAATTCACATATACAAAATTATTAAAGAAGTTACGCGTAGATTAACAAAAAAAAAACACACACAATTACCATAACTAAACCCTGCAGTTGTTGGTGCTGTTGTCTTCTTCGGAGTCACTGGGTAGCGTAGCCTGGTAACAAGACCTAAATTTCAAAGATAACTCATCAAGGGACATAGTTTACTTCTGAAAGAGCGCTAGGCAGCAAATCAGCCATTGGTTCACTGCAAACTGGCTAACAATCAGCTTAGAGACATATTTAGCTTTGACTGTTTTTTTCTGCTTATTCTATTGTTTGTTTTGACTATTCAAATGCTTTAAGAGGTACATAGGAGCTACCTTCTGGGCCCAAATTGCTACATCACCTTTACTAGTAAGGGACAGATATAGATATATGTATACATATTTGTGCATTACAGTTACGCTGGCACCAAAATAACTGCTGAGCAGAGACTGCATCTTTCATAAATCAGATCAGAACAATCGTCTAAAATGTATATTCACACTGTTACTGTTGATCATTTTTCATTTGTACATATAAGGAGCACAAGGATACACACGAGGAGATTTTATATATACAGAAGTAAGTGCTGCACACTAGTTCAATAATTTCCTAAAATCTTGTCAGAACTTTATTAAGATGAGTAAAAAGAATGAAGCTATTAAAAATAAGTAGTACAACCAGTTATACTAAATAGCAAGTAGATTTTTCAGAAAGGGAAACAGCTAAGCAACTGATAAAATAAACCTGTCCGAGAATATCATTAGGAGATGATATTCTGCTCACCCAAATTTAATATAAGCATCTTGAAAATATATTTCATGATGGAAATCTAAACATAGAACTTGAAAGAGAACAGTATATTAGTATCTGCGCCTCAAACCAGATTCTACATGCTTAATGATAAGTGGATTCTGGCTATAAAGCCGAGGGAACATAAACTCAGGAAGATTCCTAAACTCTCCCCACCTTATCCAACAGTGGGCAGATACTAGCATCAGCTGCCAATAAAAGATCTAAAGCATCTAAGCTTTACAAAGACACATCTTCAGGAATTTCCTGAACAATGTACTGCTGCTTTCCTTATTTGCTTCTTACATGCAGGCTAGATTATTTTGAATGGTGACCCACACATAAAATAAGCTAGGGCTTGGAAAGGCTTGGTACTCTGGGGAAGTACCATCCCTATGCATCTGCTGTGGGTTATAGCTCATGTTTCCAGTAACAGCCTAAGTGAATGGCTTTTTTCCTGACCTGATACAGCAGTTCTCTTGTTATACTGAGCATCAGGGTGCACTGAGAGGCACCAAGACTGTCAAAAGTGATTTTTGCTGCACTTCAGCAGCTTCATCCTGGATTGCTCTAGGCTTGTCTCTCAGCGAAGAAAAAGGATCTAGCCCACTGTGTAGCAAACAAATAGGAATGTCAGCTGAGCGATATATAAAATATGATAGAGAATGCTGAAGAAAGCATTATCTGTCTGCATAAAGTCAGAGGCTTCAGATGCCCCCTGTTGCTTGTGTACATCCACTAGACTATGCTAATAACAGGAATAGTAAAAATATATAAATATATATATATATATATATACACACACCTGTGTGTGCACATGTATGTATGTATCTAAAGCAAGTAAATATGTAGTATTATAGTAAATGTATATACAGTATTATATTAAATTAATATACAAAATATTTTCAAAGCAAGAAGGATCTATACAAACCTAAACATCATCACCAAAAGCCTAATACACCTTTTCAAATCCACCTTAAGTGACAATAAAATCAGATTCTTTTACCTGCTGCATTATGTTTATGATACTCAATTATTTCTGGAATAGAGTTAAAAAGATGTTTTTCTGCAAGGTAGAACTGTTTTGGTGATGTCACTGTCTCTTTTATATGGTAGTGTCTTATTCCTGATGAACCTTCTCTAAAGAAAAAAAGTAAAAAATACAATGCCATTTCTTGTGAATTTTTAAAAATACATATCGACATGAAAAAGAACACTTTAATAGAGAGGCAAAATACAAAACAAACTGAGTAATTTTCACACCTGAAGAACTGCACAAATGCTGGGGAGATCAAATAGGTCCATCCCGCATGTCCTCCCACCATAGCTGGCAGTAGCATGTTACTCCTCCACTTTCAGAGCTGAAAAGCTGGCACCTGGTCACCGGCACTAGGGGCAACAGCAGAGGGGCTCCATTTGCCCAGTGTCACAGTGGAGTAGCTCAGACAGCCCCCAGGGAGGAAGGGGGACACGGCATTTCCCACCCGCTTTCGAGTCCTAGGAGACACCAACTTTTCCCAGAGAGCGTCTGGATGCAGCACATACCTCTGACACCCCAGGGCAGGCACAAAAACAGCCTGCACAGGTGCCCCGTGTTAATTGCTTCAGCAAGAGCTTGAGTCTTAGAAATGCTGAGCATTTGCTATTCACACTCATTTCAATAATGTGGTGAAGTTGAAGATTAACCAAAAAAAGGTTAATTTTCAACCAGATCAGTTCCCTGATCCAGCTCACCAAACACCCACACAAACATTTAGGCTGTCATGAGGGAAAAGAATGAATTGCATGGGAAAGTGAGGCTTCTTCTTCTGGTGGCAGTTTACATTTATGTTAGATTTAAGCACCTGTGGCCTAACCCTGGAGTCTAGAAGCCAATTTTAAATTTTAGCCACGTGGGGGTTTTTGTTTGTTTGTTTTTAAATAGCAGCACTCATTTCTTTGTTGAATTCTCTCTCAGGCTTTCCCCAAGCCTATGCGTTCAAATATGTATGCAAATCAACTCAAACAAGATACGAAGAGTAGCCACAAAAAAGCTTACCCTCCAAATTTTGTATAAAGGGAAACTGTATACAGGCCTGGCTGACTTGAGTCTCTCACCACAAAACCACCTTCTTTGTCCTAAAAATGCAAGCACAACAGCAGTTTCTTGCCACAAACAATTTTAAGCTGTATGTCTTTTTTAATTAAGCTGTGATTTGCATGTGCTAAAAATCAAAGTTCAACTCTAATAAAAGAGGCTATTTTAACTAAATCCTATGGTTGCTAACACAACAGTCAGAACTCACCTCATTTCTAAGCAGCTGTTCTGCCTTGCTTCTGTTCAGATTTCTGCTATACCATCTGCAATATAATATCATTATGTGACCAAAAATTTTCCAAGGCTTCTTTATGTAAAATGCTTAAAGCAAAAGTACTATAAAGTTGCAGATTCAATAATTTTATGATGTTGAAGGTCAAGAACTGAATAGAATTGACTGAGAGTCAATTTACAAAAAGAACAGTCTCTATTATGTTGCACAGCTTATACTTAAAAATGCTCTGGAATAAATCCAGTGGGATCCTACAGAAGCCCACAAATACAGATGAAATAATTCATTTTTTAAGAAAAGTACTTTTCAAATATGAACTTGCTGATAGTAGCTGTTTCTCTGAATGGCAGCCTGAAGGCAAACTGGCAATCAAGTAAATTCTGAAGTAGCCATCTATACACCAGTCAAGATACCCGTTGAGCTGATTGCTAGATTTTTATTTTGTTCAATAACTTTGTGACTAGTTTGGCTTTTTAAGGGAGGACTGACCTACCAAAGAGCAGGTTAGAAGTGAACTAAATTTCACAGTTGCATAGCCCTGAGCTCTATGCTGCATAGCCAGGGTAAGGCAGCCAAAGCATCACTGAAATTTCTGCCAGCTGAATTAACACCCCCCAACC
The DNA here is from genome assembly GCF_028389875.1 of Rhea pennata. NCBI lineage: Eukaryota > Metazoa > Chordata > Aves > Rheiformes > Rheidae > Rhea > Rhea pennata. The sequence continues at coordinate 28,128,936 of NC_084666.1, forward strand.
CCTGCCCGCTACCCCCCCCACACACACACCCCACCAACAACAAACCCATAGGGCTAGTAAAGTAAACTGTGTGGAGCAATAGTCTTGAGCTATGCTGATAGAGTGGTAAAAGCCTAGGGAAGTGGTATATAGAAGCCTTTGTACAGGTTCTGCGCTTCCAGTGTTAGCGGTTTCCTGCAATTTATAGATGACTTGGAGTAATCCTCCCTGGACTCTTCAGGAGCTCAGAATGATGCCAACAAGGTGGCAAGGCACCAAGTGCCTGGATCAGATAAGGCAGCCCAGTTCCTTCCTTCCTTTTCTACCAGTTTAACAGCACAGCCTAGAGCTGGGCTTGTAAGGAAAGCCTCAAAAATGAGAGTAACAAAGAACAAGCAATATCCTCTAAAAATACTGAAGGCAAAATCCCAGAAAAAATTCTATCCTGTGCCAAAACCAGACGTAGGAACCACACATGACAACACAGAGTTTTAGAACTATCAATGGGATTTCATAAACTGTTTTAAATATTCTTTTCTTACAGCTCCATTTTATCTAAGAGTCAGGAAATAGGTCATAAGCATCCAAGCACATCGGGTTCATGTTACACTGAAATTTGAGTATCAAAAACAGGCTTGCAGAATGGAGTGTTAAATTTTATTCTAATGCTCTTAACTGAGTACTCCATAATTAAACATTAGTTGGTTGTGGTGTAAAGTTTTGTGTGTGCGTGTTGTAAAGAATAAAAATAAACTTTCTATTTTTAGTTGATGAACTGCATGCATATACTGAGACTTAAAATGCACTGAACAATATATTTTGTTGAAAATTAAACCTGCCATTCAGAATCTCTGACCTGTTATGTTTATTTTGTGCAATTCCCAATGTTTTCTGTTCTGCTATATTACTGTCACACACTTTGAATAGCTGTGCCACGTTGATATTTAAAAAAAAAAAAAAAAAAAACACACATTCAGCACATTTATAACAGGTAAAGTTCCTTTAATGCTTCCCACAGTCTATCACAGAATATGATGAGGGTATTAATTTCTTTTGATGTTAATAATAATAGCCTATAAGCTACATGCCTGACTGCCATTTCATTTCATTCTAAATTTTATCCTCAAAAAAATCAAACCTCAAAATCAATAGAAGAATCAGAACAAAAATGTGCCTATTTCAAATATTTAACTTTAATCTCCAAGACCAATGTTATAATATGCAAATAACTGCTTTTTAAAATATTTTGCAGTTCTTAAAACATAGTATTATTTATTTTATGCTCTTCCACATTTTAAATTAAAGATTCACTTACTCATATTGATCAAGGTTGTTGGACTTCTTTCCTGTTACATAGTTGCTTGGAATATATCCTTGATTTCTAGAAGAATATACAGTACAAAATCTGAATAAGAAGATACAAAATTGCATGCCTAGAAAACAATTCTTTATCCTGCTAATTACCAGAGGTCACTAGCAGTCATTGGCTTATTACAGACCCACTCAACTACTCATTACCTAGAAACCAACCCATTTTCCTCAATTAACTTTACTGCACCTAAAGAAGATAAAACAGTCAAAAGTGTCCAAGGTTCAAGCGACCCAAGAAGTGTCAAAACAAGCAACTCCGCTTTGCTGTCACTTCTGCACTTGAACGAACCAGCCAACCTCTGGAAGCATGTTTTGAGACTGCCACAGCAGTCCTGCCATGTGTAATAACTGAAAACTACCCCCAACATTTTGCAATATCAACCTAATAAATAGTGAAGTATAGAAACTCTCATCTTTGAATAGCAGGGAAAAGTTCTAATTCAGAGAACGTAAAAGTTGGGTGTTGCAGTTGGTGAAGTGGCAGTCATTAAGGCATCTCACTCTGATTCGTCACGGAGTAGTTTGAGTCTCCCTCTCCTACAAGAATCTCCTCAAAGATTACCCCTAATGATTCAGCTATTAAATAAGATGATGATCGTTCATGCCTGGAAGTTAGAGCCTGCTGATCCGAATATTAACTATATTGCTCCCTAATGAGCCATTCCCCAGGGAAGCAGGAGTATTTTACCAGTCTAGCTAGGTTTTGCAGATGGGCTGACACTTTAAATAGGAAACCATAAAGACCAAAAGGAGATGTAACTGTAAAAGCTTCAAATTCTGCAACAGAATTTATGATGAATCAACAGAGTCTATGCATGCAGACTCTGCAATTTATTGAGAACCTCATTTTTTCAAATGGGACACACTGTCATTACAAAGATATCGATCAGGTTTCAGCACTGGGGCCCCAAACAGGATCTAACACAGTCAGTTGTTGACACATAATCAATATAAACTACTACAACGTGGAAATAACCTTAGTCAACTTAAAATGAATGCAGAAAATAAGGAAACAATGTTTACCCATATTTATCTCTTGCCTTCCACCAATGAATGTCATTTTTTTCAATTATCACATACTCTTCACCTTTCTCTAATCTTAAATCATGATGCTCTGTAGGCTGAAAGTCATACATTGCTACCACTATTTCTTCCTCCTCACTGCCATTTTCTTCAGCTGGCGGAACAGGTGGTGGAGGCCTTCGCTGAAAGCAACACAAAACTATTATTATTCCATTCGCTTGTAATTCTACCCTTATTATTACACCAATACTTTAAAGACGACCTACCCTACTTTTTTCTGGCATTGGAGAGGGTGGTCTCCTTATACCTAGAAACAGAGCACAGAAATTTGCATCTATTAGCTTATCTATAAATCAAAAAAAAAAAAAAAAAGAATAAAAGGTTTTGAATTCAGGTAAGATTTCAACATCTCAGAAAGTTATTCTGAGGGCTAATTAAGTCAGAAAACAAAGACAGTTATGATTAAGCATTAAGAAAACATCAATTAAGCATTCTGCAAAAACATACTAAAAGTCGGACAGAAGACTATATTCACCACCAGATTTGGAGATGTCTCTGCCATGCAGAAATTTCTAAACTACCCAGCAGGCTCAGGCAGGGCAATCCTTAGAGTTCCTAGAAGGAACTCCAAACAGAATATAAAGCCATGTCATATCCATGTTCTGCTCCTTAACGAGGAATAAAGATTTAGAAGCAGTATTCTTATAGCCATGAAAAATCTAGATGTCTGTTTCTACTAACATCTGTTATTTCAACAATAGATAATGTTTCCCCAGGATACTTGCCTTGCTAAGTAAGGCATAGCAATTATACCTATTGTTTTTTATTACTTCTCAAGTCCAGTAGTGATTATTTCCACATTGAGTTTTTCCAATTAGAAATTAGCCTGAGCTAATATTTTAATTTAGGTCAGGTTTCGTATCTTCATGATTGCAGAATCAGGCTGACCATGAACCATGATTTATTCTTCAACTCCTCTAGCACAACTAAATAAGCAGATCCCCATCATTGCCATTTATATATAGAAAAGTATTGCCCTGATACAGAAAAGTATCTAGGCACCACCAATATCATTGGGATGTAAGCATCTATCAAATCTTTTCTTACTAAGGATTTTTTTTTCTTGAATCAAGGACTAAATCACTGTATTCTTATATAGGACAGTATTGCAGTGAGGGGCACACTTTCATGTCTTTGGACACTGTTATACAAAAGTTACAATCTACGATTTACATGCTGGAATACTTAAATGCATATGGACATCAGTTCAGCCAGGTTCAGCACCCAGGTTCAGCACTGAAAATGCAGTCACATGTCTATAAACACATGGAGCCTCGTCTTCTTGTATCATTTTTATACTACTGTAATAACACTGATCCCAATACAGTTATTCTTCTTTTACATTAACCTTTACATTTGTGCAAGTTACTTATTAAAACTGAACTGACAAAAATTTGTACTTGAATCACCACGAAGTTTTACTTCAATCTAAGGGAATCATTTTGTTAAAAAAATAAAAAAAAATAGATGGGTAAAAACCAGAACAAATGAAAAATAAATTCAGCAACCTCAAATTTTTTCCTTTCAAATTTCTCTGAATATTTTTTGGAAGGATAGTCCACTGGCTTTTAAATATTTTTATAACACACTTGGGTTTACTTAAGATGCAGCATCAATGATTCACCCTCCTCTACAAATTTCTCTGTTTGTAGCACTCAGGTGGAAAAAAAAATCAAGCCAAAACAATTATATATGAAAACATATGAACTTACTGTTTTCAAAAAGATTGTATTTTTCACAGCCAGGTGCTAATTTTTCTGTCTGTCTGCAGCACTGATAAATTCCCTCCGTCCAGAATTTCGGATGATATTTTACCATTATGTCACTGTTGTTCTTTATTTCTAAAAGAAGTAAACAGTACATATTGCGAGATAAAAAAAAAAAAAAAAAGAAGAAAAAAAAAAAATCCACAGTAGTGCCACTGAATTTGTTAATAAATTTTTAATATGAGACATAATCTTGACTTCTTATTGTCCTTGCTATAGCATTACTACTCTTGAAAAATTCCTTACCTGTTTATGTGGAAGCCATACAATGATAATAGATAATATTTTTAGGATAATGCATCACATTTTCCAGCAGAAAGAGGTCTCTCCCCCTGCCTGAGCTGGCCACAGCAGCAGGCAGGCGCTCGCCACGGTCAGGAGAGCAGGGCCGGCCACGCAGGGGCACCCCGCGGGCCAGGCGCCCACCTGCACCCGGCGGTGCGGTCAGGCAGCTGCAAGGGCCCCGGGGGCTCTGTCTGCCTCTGTTGTTTTTATTCCACTGCAAATGACTCATAATTTCCCCTACAATAGTTTTCTGGAGGGAAAGCTGGCTAACGTTCATCACCGTGCCGCGGCACAAGGTCTACGTTTGGTTTAAAGGGCTCTTTGCCCCCACCCTCTAGGCTGCTGAGCTTGAGAGAGGTTGTGCCCTGCCCTGTGGTCCCCAGCCCAGGAATTCTTTTATTACTTTGTAGCACACTTGTGATTAACAGAAACATCTGATGGTGGCAGAAAGCTCCTGGAGGGAAAAAAGAAGAAAAAAAAAAAAAACTGCTGCTAAACATGTAGGACTCCACAATACTCTCCACAACAGCATAAACCGGAAGCATATTTCAGTGGAGATATCCTGATGCAAAATGACAACAGGCAAGAGGATCATCAGGTCTATAACACTATCTAGCTACGTTCAAACAAAATTAAGTGATCTGTAAATGAGTGATGCCATTAACTGTTGTGGTAAGATTTTTAATGATTAACATATTGTGCAACAACATAGAATCAAATTCTAATTTTAGCTAGATTGCACAAATTGAGTGAAATCCATCTAGGTGTCTGGTATTTCCACTGCCTGTTATCATGCATTAAAAGAAAGGGTGGTCTGGCCCAATAAAAATAAAATCAGTAGAAAAATGCAATAAAAATTTTACTATTATATTTTTCTAGCTCAAGAAATATGTCTAAATAGGTCAGGTACTAAGTGCCAGCAATTTTTATTACCTTCTTTCAGATTCCTCACCCACTGATCCCGGCTTTGTGCACTTGGTGCAAAAATATAAAGTGTATTAGCATCATACACAACCTGAAAAAAGAAAAAACAAATAATCCAAAAAGACATTCATATCATCACATTCATTTAATTATTTCTTAGGAAACAGAGTAAACTGAACAAAGCAAATGATTTTTAAACTTGGCAAAACTGCGGTCTTCAACGACGTAAGAAATGCAAGACACCAAACTCACAAATTAGGAAAAATTAAGAGTTCAATATTCATATATGGTGCTTTCAGTAGAATAAGAAAGGTTTTGGTCACTGGTCCTGAGCCACTTCCACCACAGCCCCAGGGAGAGGCAGAAAGGCCTCAGCATATAAATATGATGGTAATTTGGAGAGAGCTACACATCAATCTCTGCTGAAGAGCCCTGAATTCAACATAAAGCAAAGGAACATACCTGAAATGGGTATTTATTTTGACAAGGAATAATGCCATCATTTTTAACAACTTCTACACATTTGATCCTTGAAACGTCAACACATCCTTTTCTGTACTTTTTCTATAAAAGAAAAGCAAAAAACCTTCATGTAAAATGCAAGTGAAACAGATTCACCTAAGGGCATTTATCTAATTCTCCGTTTTCTGCAGAGCCTTATTGCTTTCTTTTCCACCTATGATACTGATGTTGCTTTAACTGCGGAGTCATTTCAGATACAAAAGGTGAGGGAGAAAAGCTATGAAGATCTACACTGGTGAAAGTGCACAGAGGAGTGTGTAACTGCTTAGTGAAAAGTAGGACCCCTCTCAATACAAAGTTTGTAATTAGTTGTAATTGTTGCTTTAATCCCTATGTAGCAACTAACAAGAATCAGCTTTTCCATAAAAAAGTAAGTTGAACGCAGATGAAGCAGAGGTTCCCTTATCGCAGATTTTAAACTACAGCTAAAACTGGTAAGTGGAACAGGTGCTGATACATCATCTAATCTCTCCTCTGCTTTGCTGCTAAAGTGCTCCCACCATTTGGTGGCTACCACAGTGTTTCTTCAGCTCTTTAGAGAAACTGTGATTGGCAATGCTACTTCATGCTGCAGTAGGAAACAGGAGACGGGGTGAAGCCTGTCCCTGGGGCAACTCGTGGTCTGGGCTGGAAGATCTCATTCAAGTCAAAGCTGGCAGAAGCCCTGAAGCAGCCAAGATTGAAGGTACAGACCCTGGTCCCAGGCTTCATCAAAACACCAGTCCTGGGCTCAGCTCCTTTTCTCCCCCACCTTATGATCCAGCAACTCAGGTTATACTTCTTGATTTAAAAACAATTCATACTGAATTTCAGCATCTGGATGGCAGACAGAAGTTCCCAGCAAAGGTGAGACTGAATGCAGAGCTCTTGGCTTCTGCCTAATGAACCCGTGACAGAAAAGGAGCTATGGTAGATATCCTCCCCTTGGGGTCTCTCCTGGCTGGAGAAAACCCTCTAAAACATACCTGCTATAAGGCCATTTGCTACAACTGCCACAATTCCTGTCATTTCTTACAGTGCTCACATTAACATTTCTATGCTCACCCCTATCCTCCAGCTGTCACTCCTTCTCTAACCCTTTCTGCAATTCTTGCACAATAATTTACTGGAAAGCCACCAGATAATACGCCATAGTCTGAAGCCTGTACAAACTCAGTCCTTCCTCAAGGCACTAGCATCCCAAATGCAATCAATGAAGCACCTGAGAAGGTCTGGCTTACTGAAATTGCTAATTATAGAGCTTTTAAAGCTGGAAAGAGTTTAATATATAATACTGCAGCACTTCTAGAGAGATTATTATCTCTGAGTGCTGTAACAACAAAGTAAGGCAAATTTCATCTTAAAACACATTAAGGTTATAAAGGCAGGAAATGCAAGCTGAAAGATGCTTGGGTATCCTTTAATTTCTCTGCTGTATGCACATGATATGGCTCCATATGTGCAAAGGCACTCAGGCTAAGGCAACGTAGCAAAAGAAACACAGTGTACAGACAGAACCAAGCTACCGGCATGCCGTCAGGTGCGCATCTAGAAATAGGACTGCTGCATTTGTGAAGTGCAGTTATTGAAGCCCGTGCACGTGGCTGAACTGCCACATTTGTGCTAATCATCTGTCCTGTAGGATGTGGATAACAGGCACAAACCACATTCAGTTGTTCAGTGTAAAAACAATTCACGGCCTGATATTACAGTAATCTCTATAAAGCTTTTTACATTGTCATGGCTCCTCCATAAATGGCTTTAGAATTTATTTTTTATTCTTGTTAAGAAGGTGGCTCCAGTATTGTGAACTGTTCAACCCCTGCACTGAAAGCACAGTTCATGGTTCTCTGTAGTGACATGCAAGAGCTTACAACTGGTAATTTAGAAGCAGTTGAAATTAGGACACTAAAACAGCTGGACCACTGAGAGAGACAGACCAATCAACAAAGCTTACCAGCTGCTGCCCAAAGTAAAAATGCATGAAAATACAGTGCGGTTCAACACTCGAGATGAAACTCTGGAAGAACAGGAGACAGCTGGGGGAAGTGGGAACAAAGCTTTAATTTGTATTGCTGTCACCTGTACAAGTAACAGGTAATACTAACAACAGGGAAGTCTGCAGAAAAGCAGACCTTTTGAAGGTGGCTGCATCTGAAGTGGTTGATTTAAATCATTTTCATTTAACTCAAGCAGGAGAGGGTAACAAAAAAACAAAACCCACCACTCAGCACAGAAACGTACAATGTCCTGTACTGTATGGCAAAGGGAAATGCATAAGTGTTTTGAGTATTTCAAAGAAATTAGAAAGAAAAAAACTTGAATGTACAAAATTAAATGCAAACTTTCCACCCAGACATGTTTCAGATTGCATCAGAAACAGAAGTTATTAATGGCCGGCAGCCATTGCCAGGTTTGCAGCTGTGTTTCAACTCTGCATTTCTCACTATTAAACCAGCGTGCACAGGAGCAGGAAAGAATAATTAAGAAAAGTGTTAAAAAAAAATACTGCAATTCCTCTCCTCTTCCTACTCAAAACAGTTTCCCTTTATTTATACATCATCACTGTGTTGCACTTATTCTGCATGCCAGTGGGCTTGCTCTAGATGCAGGCCAGCATTCGAGCAGAGCACGCAGAACAGCAGTCACAAAGTACAGGATCAAGCAAGAGCTCACGTCCTGAACTAGTGTGGAAGCAGAGCGACAGGCACAAACTCGTCACGAGAAACCCACCCGCAAACTTTCTCTGCGACGAGTAATCTTTATTAAAAAAAAAAGAGTAAAAACTAGATCAGCACAATGGATAGTTACACAATGTTAAACCATAGGGTGCAGACTAGCATCTTCCACGGTTGTTTCTGGGGATAGAAGACAGCTAATATAGGGGAGAGAGTCTGGAACTCCTGTTGAAACAGGAGCATTTCACCAGCACATCTGTGCACACAGTCTGAGCCAGGCGCAGGTAGTCACAGAGGATGGGGAAACTCCACAGGCCGGTGAACCCACAGGACCTGTCAAAGCTGTTCCACCTCTTTTATGAAGAGTGACACATGCCTCTAGAGGGAAGCCTATTGCTATATCCAGGAAGGATAACAAATAGACACAATTATGAGCTTCACTGTTTTCAAAACATTTTTAAAATGTCCTAGTTTCAAACATTTCAAAATTAAAAAAAAAAAAAAAAAAAAAAAAAAAAAAAAAAAAAACACACATCTGCCTGCTGAAAATAACTTACCAAAAGGAAGTGACTATACAGGACTACTATTAAAAGCCTCTCAAAATGCAAAATGCCATATGTACTTCATATTTTCCTATGCTACACAAACTTGATTTACAGTTTCATAAGTCTTGCTCCTGTTCACCGTGAAGATGAATGATTTTGTTTCCATGCAATGCAAAAGAACAAATACTTCTATTATTTATTGAATAAGACAATAATATCCAGAAGTTATTCTGCAACTGCACTGGCAGATATGGCATAAACACAAATGATTACACAATTCCTGTCCTAAAAAATAATAATCTTAGAATGTAGGAAGATGAGAAATATATGAATGTTAGATAAGTATACAATCAAACAGCTCAGCTTTTATACACTTGGAATTAGTCCTCTTCTCAATATAATAGCTTTGCAATTTCTTAAGAAGCCTACTATAAGAGAAAATTATTCTTCAATGCATTTCCTCATTGTTTACAAAAATATCGTACTGTTTACCTCCAGAAAAGCAGAGTAGAGAGTTAAACAATACAAAGAACTTTCCATTTGGAAAAATTTCAGAGACATCAGTCCAGTCCTGTTGTCAAGAAAGTTGCTTTTTCTCTCATTCGTGGTCTCTCTCTCTCTCTCTCTCTCGTTCATACTGAGCATTTCTTTCTCCTACGTTTATTCCCATGGAGGAAACCCTAAGATCATCAGCCTGGGACCCATGGAACTTGTGTTCCAAAAACATACACAAGTCCATGCATCAATTACATCTGCTTTTATGGAGCTGCTCTATCCTGGCTATACTAAGTATACTAAGTATTCACTGAAGTATCTTCTCTGGTAGATACTGCTCCAAACCCAAATGGTGGGATTATGGGTACTTGGGGGGTTTTTTTTCTTTTTTTTTCTTTTTTTGGGGGGGGGGGGGAGGAGGGATAAGCACTGCATACCACTGCAGTTCCCTGTCAAGATGTGTTTTCACCCAGTCTCATCATTATAATTACTGTAGCTAGCCTGTTAGTTGGCCTCATTTTCCATTGCCTTGTTTTTTCAGCGTCTCAGATACGTCAAAAAACGTCCTGCCTCTTCCAAGTAATTTTTATAATTATTATTGTAAAAAAAAGGAAGTTTCAAGTATTTCTACATACCTTTCCAAAATGTCCAGAAGTAAGATACAGAAGTGAAGGGTGATTATTATTCTGATCTGATTCGACCTCTAATTTTTGGGAAGAATTTCATGAGACAAAATGGGAAGAAACTTAAGCAAGAAGAAAGAAGGTCTTAAACATCCTTCTGCCAAATATGGAACTAAGAATCCATTACCTTGGCCTGGCTGCTCAGCGGAGGCCAGTCACCAGCACTGGAGAGACCAAAAAAATCCAAAAAGTTCTCAGTGGTACCAATGCAACTTCCTAACCATCACTACAGCACATTATCTGTAACTCATTCTTTTCCTGCAATTGAGAAGTAGTCATTCAACTGCAAGTGTCTTACTATATTGCTGTAATCATATAAGGCAGCGATGTAAGTAAGTGCAAAAGAAACAAATCAGCCAGGCCTACATCCATACCGGGCCTTAAGTTACCTATACTCTTGATGCATACCTTTTCAGCTTTTGACATATTAGCATGCAACTTTAACTTCTTTCTCAGAAATCTCTTGTTTTCTTTGAAGTTCTGACAAAGGCCAGAGTCCAGCCCAGCCCAGCTGTAATATTTCTTCCCTGTCTTTCCTCCACAACAACGTGTGGAGGATGATCCTAAACTGAATGATGCCTTTCATGCAGGCACCCCTTTAACAGCCTTACAGCCAAATGCTGGACTCGAGAAACTTGAGTGAAGGAGAGTCCGTATCTACAGACTGGAGCTCCAGGAAAGGAGACTGAGAGGTCACCTAGCCTATCCACTGTCCCAAGCTTTACCTTCTCTCTTTAAAACTTCAGATAACAGACTGTCCACATCTACAGAGCTGCAAGTTTTTCTGAATTTGAAAATTCCTATCACCAGTTTGTTTTCCCGGCCTTAAACAGTTGCTAGTCCATCAATTTCCATCACAGTTCAGGCTTTTGGGAAACTAATCCTTCTTGCTGTTCCTGTCCTAAGTCTCTCAAGTAGGTCCACATCATCTTTCACACTTACAGCCCCAAACTAGAAGCAGTGCTGCAGCTGATACCTTATCATTAAAGCACAAGAATTGCTTCACAGTTAATTCATCCTAATATAACACTTGCCTTTTTCACAGCAACAGTTTATCATTGGCACATAACCAACTTATGATCCAATGTACTATCCACCAGCTCATGATTCATTATCATGCCCAGGTCCTGCTGGGGACAGTCTGATACTTAGCTAGTTATTCCCATCCTATATTTAAACATTTCTGTATTTGTGCCTAGGCTTATAGTTTTTGCACTTTTCATACTGAAGGAAAAAAAAAAGAACAAAAACAAAAACCCTAAAACCCACATCTTATTCTAGTTATTTTGATTTCTAAATCTTGTTTTTCAAAAATGCTTGTGCTCCTTCCAATTTTGTCCCCACTGAGGATTCAGTAAGAAATTTTTCTATTTCATCAACAAAATCACTAGTAAAAACATTGTATTTGACACAAGGTGGGCTGCTCCATTCAATAGTCTTTTAATCTGAAAACAAGCCACTAGTACATACTGAATATCACATTCCAGTAAATTCTGGATCAAACTTAAAGGCCTGTATAGGTCATTTCTAATGCTGGTATCCAAAAGTTTCATGAAAGGCAAGGTCAAAACCCCAAATGGGATGAAAACACAGGATATCTGCATCTTTTCAGCTAAGAGGCTTGTCACCCAGCGGGAAAAGAATTAAATTAGTTTTGACAAGTACCCCCAAACCCTCAAAATTTTGTTTGCTGATGTACTGTTCCTTAAAAAAACCTTCAATTTCTAGAAAAGTGCCAGAACAGACTTTTGAAAGTACCTAAAAGACATCTTCACAGTTTTTCTGCTTCTCACGTGTACTCTTTCTAAAGAGAGGCCTTTCTCTAGCCTTTCAGAATTTCACCTATCTTCCTCCTCATCCTTCACAGCACCTTTAAGATTCACCCACTCCTGTCTAGTATTAAGGTAAACACCCTCATCTGTGCGCTATCAGCATCTCAACAGCTGCAACCTATTCTTTTCAACTTTAAGTCTAGCTTGTTCCATCTTACAAACCTCAAAATAGTTCTGAAAAGATAATTATTCTAGATCCTCAATTTATTCTTATCAGTCTTCTCTTTTGGTAGATATTTCAAAGAAAAGAGAATCGATTACTGCAACATAGCCAACTTTTTTTTTTTAAAAAAAACAACCTAAGTTTCCTTATGACTAGGTGTTTTCAAGCAAGCACTCTTATGACCCCTGCTATGGTTGCCTTCATTCACATTAATAGCTTTATTTCTTTGATTCAATGATTCAAACCACTTTTAAATGTGCCTCCTTAATATTTCCCAAGCTGTACCCATCATTCATTCCTATCTTATGGTTCTGAGGGGTCTTCGGGACCTTTTGGATCATAACAAACACTGCAGTCAAGGATTTCTTGCTTAATAACAAGGACTTCCTGCTTATAGATGTAAATATTTTTTTAAAAAAAAGAAAACAACAACACTTATTTCCCTGAATCTTAAAAAAGTCCCAAACTCATAACCCAGAAAGGACACAGCTTCACTGTTCAATCTGCCACACTGCTCATTCTATCCAAACTCTCTCTTGCTCAAGATTTTCTTCCCAGCTTCTGTCTCCCGCGAGGCTTCTGCTGCTTTTGCAGAACGCTGTCTTCTCTTTCGTGCACCTAGATAGCTCAAAATTCTGACCAGCTTTATCTGCAGCTATATTTTGGATAATTAATTCCTATTGTTTCATCTACCTCATTTCCTAAAATAAAACTGGCTTACTGTATCTGCTTTGAACAGTAACTTGGAACACGCATACTGGCTGCAATCATAGTTCAACCCTCCTCTTCCCCAGGACACCGTCACAGAGGATAGGTAACTGATCTGCAGTAGTTACAACTGTTCCTAATACTGCTAATCTGTAGAAGCAATGTCTGTAGTTATTATAGAAGTATTATACTGCAGTTATGACAGAAGTATTAAACAAAATTAGAAAAAGTGGCCACTCGTATTCCAAGTATCATTTCAATATAGACCTTCTTAGGAAGAAGTTTGAAAAGCCTTTTATACTGTCATGAATATTCACTCATTAACTTTTCATAAGAGATAAAACCACAATATTGTCTACATAGATGAACACGAAAAGTATCGTTTTAGGTGGGATAACTTGTAAATACATCATTATCATTTACATGTGTAAGTCTGGTACTTATTCAGCAATATAATTTACGCTGCAAATCACTGTAAGAAGTTAGCCATTATGTCTTGCATATTTTTTTTAAACCAATCTATTCTGACTGCATTTTAAGAATTTTGATTTAGTCTCTTTCTGACAATGCTGGGGGGAAAAGAACTCTGTTCAACTGCATTAAAAAAAAAAAAATCACTAAACAGCGTGATGCACCCTAACAGCTGTACCGACCTAAAGCTGCAGCCCAAGACAGTTGCAAAGGCATGTCAAAGTGAGTACAGCTAGGGATCTCTACATCATTCACCTGGAAAAGGTACAGCTGCTTCTGCTGCCTAGAAAAAAAAAACAGCAAACTCACAGTCCTCTTCCAGGCCTAGCTATGAAATTATTGTGCAAGCTGTCAAACAGAATAAGAAAGTTCCATTGTTATCACCCATACATGACTTGGAACAGGAAAAAAATAAAAACTAAAAAAATAGCTCTGCAAATCCACTCATTTCTGAAGCTATCCATCTTACAGTAGAAAACAACAGTAACCGGTGTAAATCACCAAGGTCATCAGAGGCATTTTAATTAAGCTCTCATTAAGTTCTCATTTATACAGAAAATTAAATCACCTATGCAATGGCTAAGGAAACTGTACTGAAGCAGGCTAATTAAGTTAAAAATAAAGGATAAGCACCACAGGAATAAGCAACACTGGGGGGAAAAAGGAGAAAAAAAAAAAGAAAAGAAAAAGAAAACGAAACTGTAAGAAGGTAATTAGTTCAGGATTATGAAACTCTGCATCACGTCGTTATGCTCCAAAGGAAGTATTTGCACAAGACTACTGTTGCAATGCAGCTACTTAATTTTACCCTGAAACCTGCAGCTTTACACAGGCCCCAGAGCTTTTAAAGTTATTTTTCCTTCCTTAAAATATCACCACTGTCATTTCAGTAGCTTTTGTCTCTTCTCTATTCAAATTGAAAGAGCCAAATAAAACTCTTTCAGAAGACAATTCTTTTACTCAGGAAGATACTTTCAAAATTGGGAATGTGCAAGAACATTTGACTTTTTCTCCACTGTTCATTTTTTCATCTAAATCCTGGTCCGTTTTTTTAGTCAAAAACGCATGAAGACAGTCCTGCGTAAATGGACGAAAGTCTCCTGCTGATGCCAAATACCTTCAGATTCCACTACTGTCAGGAAAGATACGGTCAGTTCATTAGAAAAAATCATCTTCTGCTTGACACCATAGCAGCATCCTTCTAAGTAAGGCTCTTCATCTTTTCCCTCTGGAGCTATGCATTCATAGAATCGCCTCTGCTGAATGCCTGCTTTCCACATAGCAATAGGTAAGCGCTGTGTCTACTCCAGCGTCCTCTCTGGAGAGGTTGGTGCAGCCCCTCCAGAGCTACCAGGCCAGCACCAACTCTGTGCTTTGCCTGCAGTTCAGTCCCACAGACTCCCCCCAGTTCGCTTAGACACACGCGGGATAAGCCGGCCCTGCCAGGGGGACCAGGGTATGGTCTGCACCTTACGAAAACACAACACCCGATGTAAGCCCTTTATCACCGTAAATCGTAATCCATACAGCTAAGGCAAGTAAACAAAGACGTTAAAGCAATTTCACGTTCCTAAGCATAGCCAAGGCCAGTGTCAGTCGATGAGGGCTGAGAAGGTTAACAGGAACATGCTGCTTTGTGTGTGGTAGGTCAGTAACCAAACCGCACAGAGCAGCACACAGCTGATAAGAGCATCGCTGCAAAGGAAGCCAAGAGATACAAAAATACCAGTGAAAGGGAACGCTCAACAACTCCAAAAGATATGAAGATATGAATCAGCACATTAACTACAGCTAAAATATATAAAATATATTTTATATATATATATATATATTTATATGTTCGGATCTGCATCAGCCTTCTGGAAGCACTGCACTCTCATGAGAAACATCTAACGAGAAGTTTTTCAAACCAACAAACTAGCGAGCGATCTCACTTGCACAAACCAGCTCCTTTCAACTGCTCCAGGGACAAATGCTTTAACGCTTGTGTTAACTAATGTCTTGCCTTCACCTCAAAGAACTTCCTTTAACCAAAGTGCTATATAAAGCAGAAACCACAAGTCCAGTGGTACTTGAATTCACATTAGCTACCTGTCAGCAGAATCTAGCTAAAATTTGCATGAAATACATACTACCTGCTATCATGACTATTCTGTAACAACGAAATAAGCCAACTCTAACCAGGGCTGTCAGATTTCTCTAATGTCTTCATATAGCTCACCTTGCCCAAACAAGGGCAAATTCAGATATGTCTTCTGAAAATTCATTGAGAAAGAATATACAATAGCATGACTTATTGCGACACAAAGAGCAACAGGATAAACCAAGCATATATGCAGTGCTCTAGTGGCCATGGCAGCCTGACTGGTATTTCTCCAAGGTCTGTCTTGGTTGTCTTTGACAAACTCGAGAGGAATAAAAGCAGCAGTTCCAATAGCAGCTAGAACACCCTGCGAAGGAGAACACGAGATCACTTTGCACCAGGACACATCAGTCAGAGATACTGGTAAAGCTGTAAATAGAGTTAAAACTGCTTAGCTATTTACAGAAGTATTTCCAAATTTGACATTAAGGTGGGCTCCTAGATAAGCTCTATGGCTTGTTTTTTCCAAACATAGTCATCTGGAAGTATGGATGTTCTGCACCTTTGAAAATAAAATCCAGACCACCTTAAGTTGAATATTCAAAACGTAAGGCCATTGCTGACAAAAGCAGCCAAATCTATCAAGGTCTATGTATATATCAAGTTATTTCCACAGATGTCTCCTTGAATTTCAAACCTGTACCTCCTTAAAGATGAAAGGATCTATGTGGAGAAAGTCTCACTAACTGAAGTTTTAATTTGTTGTTTATCAAAAATACAAAAAAGAATCCTGATTATATTTAGCTTAATGATTCATTAACTATTTTGCTGACAAGCAATTTTATTTCAAAGTCACTTAACTACTTATTAATGTCATACAAATTAATCTTT
Organism: Rhea pennata; assembly: GCF_028389875.1. Classification (NCBI taxonomy): domain Eukaryota; kingdom Metazoa; phylum Chordata; class Aves; order Rheiformes; family Rheidae; genus Rhea; species Rhea pennata. The sequence goes on from NC_084666.1 coordinate 28,145,394, forward strand.
TTTGATTTTTTTAGAAGAAAAGTCTATCAAAATGAACAGAAGTATACCTAAAGTAGTACACTGAGCTTTCAAGTCACACACACAGAAAACACAGAAGCTACTTCCCAACAGAATATTTCACATTAGAAGTATCAGACTTATCCTTGTTTCCTCACTAGAATGCTACACGGCTTTCCTGTACAATCAAATTATCTGGGAAAGTTGCATTGCAATCAATGTATTCAGCTGCTATCATGCAGCATAATGCAGGACCTCTCAACAGAGAAAGCCTGTTTATGCAGAGAAGGCCACACTCTGCATGAAATAGGTCTGACAATGGAAAAAAAGCCCAATTTGGCCTGAATACATGAAGGTACAGCTTGACTGAAGCAGAGTTCCTTCATTCGCCAAAGCTGGATGCTGAATTTACCCCAAAGTAATGACAGCAACATGAACACTGATTTAATCTGGACTACCTAAAACAAGATAGATTAATCTTTCCAGAAGTGCCCCAGGCTTCAACAATTTTTTTGTTGTTTTTAATAAGAACCAGTTAGCCCTGTTACAGCAGAGACAGAGGTAACATGTCACAGAGGAATGCAGCAAGATCAGCAAAGGTGACTGAGAATTTAGCAAGACAACCTACCTACAACCAGGGTAGGCATTTTAGCGCCAAAGGTTTTATGGCCCAGGTATTTCTAGTCTGGCTTGCCAACCTGCTTCCTCCATCTTAACGCCCAAATCATCTTCACATTTCTGCAGCATTCTGCTTATTAATTCTCATTCCCTAAACTGACGTAGCTGCCACCATCTATGTAAATCTATTTAAAATTGGCTTGATAAGTCTACAGTGACTGTCTGAGAACATTGTACATATCTTAAGTCTTACTGACTGCAGCACAAGGGTTTTTAGATTACATCCTTGACACTCAGATGATGTTTTACTACTTTATTTTTACGTAGTTGTGATCACTAGCCTGTGCTTGGAAGACAATTCAATTATTTCTTACTGTGATGAATTTTTGTCTTCATTACAAACGGAATCAAACACATTCAGATCTCATTAGCCATTTCTGCAACATAAATAAAAAAGGAGAGAGGAATAGAAAATATTCTTTCCAGTAACAGCAGCTGATAAACCTTTAATGGTCTCATGAAACATAATGGTAACTCAGCCATTTCTGCAATCAAGAATTGCAAGTATATAATTCCATAAGGCAATAGTGACATTTCCCCAACATTTACACTTCCTAATTCACAGAATTTATGCCAAAAAGCCCCAAATAGAAGCCATTTGCAATTTAAACAAAATATTCTTCTTTTCTAATGTCATATTAACTTCATCTCCCTAACACATAAGGGAAGTCAGTTCCTCCTGTAGCTTTAATTTGAAGTTTTATAACATCCATCTCTTTCCACCAATTTTAAGATGATACATCTCATTTTTGTACCTTACTAAAAAATATAATACCCTGAAGAAATCAAGCCATAAAAGGTCCTACTGACTTCTATACACAATAAGTTCTTTGTGGTATTACTTGTTAATCGTAGAGCTTTACATAGGTGAACATAAACAGGATTCTCCCTCCCCACATTTCCATGCTTTGAAATCAATCTTGAAATCTAGCCTCTTTCCTGATTCCATAGTTATATTTTCTTGGTATGACCTATGTTCCAACAGTATTTCTAAGTGCAGAAGCTACATTTATCCCTTTCGTGACTGTAGCGCAGCTCCAGTTTCACCACAGGAGCATTTTGTATCATCTTGCAAAAACAATGAAGAGCCAGAGCTGCTTGAAAGTACATACAAAGAAAAATTTAGTATGTCACAAACAAGTTTAAACAAGATCTTACCCTGCTGCTAACAGTCATGTTTATTACAAAATTGTTTATTGCTCAAGTAGCTATATGGCACATTGTCACGCATAAGACAGAAAAAATAAAGAATATATACATTTTTTTAATATCCTATGCAGTTTCTGGTCAAATAAACCCGCTGAACTACCCCCGACCCCAACTGCACAGCATATAGCTGGTCAAAACACTCAGAAGCATCTACAAGAACAACATTTTCCATGGTTGACTGCCTTTTTTTTTTTTTTTTTTTTGTTATAAATGTTCCACTTCTGTCACCAGACACACCAAGTATCTAATTCTGTTGCCTTATTTACAGTGCTGAGCTGCCCACACTTTTTATGAGCAGTGACTAATCTGGTTAACAGAATTTAATTTAATCTTATTAAAATAAATTGGTATCATAGAACAGTAAGGTTGGAAGGGACCTCTGGAGATCATCTAGTTCAACCCTCAGTGTAGCCCATACAGGGATTGAACCCACAACCTTGGCATTAGCAGCACCATGCTCTAACCAAGTACAATCATTTATGTGAACACAGATCCTGGGCTCTTACTGAACTCTTTCATAAGTTACTTCTCTGTCAAATTCTGACAAAATTTAATTTAAAAGGCTTCAGTTTGGCTAGTGACTGCATTGGGAATCATATTTGCCCAGAGGAGCAGAATTCAGCTGCCCTTGGCTGACTGCTGCCACTGCAGTTACGTGACTAAATGTGACTGTGGGATTCTCTTAGTTTGGAAATTCCAGGTCAGTCTCACCAATCTAAACTGTCAACATTATCAACCTTGAAATTAAACCAGTCTGTACCTACTCTTTATCTGCTGAATCTCTGAATTCAATCAGTAAACTGCAGTAACATTTGATTTCCACAATAAATATTCAAATATTCAGAGGCACCAGAATTATATTACTCTGTAATACTTTATATTGCAGAAAGTACTTCAGCTGGAATATAAAAGTGCCTTACTGTAAACAGAAATTTACAACCATCATCACTGGAGGGGGGAGGCTAATAAAAGACATTTTTTTGTTTCAGTTGCACACTGACACAAAGAAGTAACTATCACTATGTGACAGAACTTAGTCATCAGTAAGTTTTTTTTATGTAGAATCTGAGTATCGTTGAAATAAAATATTCCAGCGCTTCCCTGTAAAATTAGACCTCATTATTTTCAGACAATATTCTTAATCAAGTAAATGATTCATTGATTAACATTTAAAGACTCTAAAGTGCAAGGAACAGGGAAAACGGAGAGGTCTTGAGGCACTGGTTGTAAAGCTACATGTTATGGCTGAGCCAGTCTAACAAGTTGCTAATGTCAACTGTTGGAGGCCTCCTGTCCTCCACCACCTGGCACCACCTTCAGTGCTTGTTGGTCCTGAGTGGAGCTAATTCAGCTTGCTAACCCAGCAAAACAATAATTCAGAGCGTAAAAAAACCCAACCAAACAAAAAAGGTTTTCTGCTGATTAGAAGATTTATTCAGACCAGTGTGGAGTCCAAAAAGTACCAGGCCCACTTAGGGTGAAAAGGAGGCAGTGCTGCCAGGCTAGGATTGGGCAGAGATGGACCGATCTCTTTCAGCAGCAAATTATTGGGCTGATGTAGGTGTAACACATAGTTTTACCCCAAAAGTCCTGCTCTCAAGCTGGAAAGTTTTAAGTTAGTGCTGCCACACCTGAGGGCACTCTGTCAGCAATCCTACTCCATTTCTGTAGAAACAAAATGAATAGTTTAAACCCTTACTCAGACAGATTCATCATTCAGTCTTCTTGAAGTGTATTTTAGCCAAAGGGGTATTAAGCTGCAGGAGAAAGGTGATGGTAACTTCTTAAAGGACACCGACTAAACCTGCAAAACCTGTTAAGCTAACACAAGATAAGCCTGTAAGAAGTTTGAGAAGGCTTCTTGTCCCCTTTTGAGAGGGAGAGAAAGTACACACAAGAGTGCACACTACCTGCACCTCAAACTAAGCAGATACTCAAATGCCAAAGCCAGTAAAAATACATATCTCATTCTCAATCCTTGACTATGTCCAAGCTATATTCAGAGAATGGTGACTACGATAATCTGCTATGATCTTGGAGCACAGTGAGCAGCAGAATTGGGCGTCAGCTTGCAAGTGCAAGCTCTGTAATATGTTTCATTCTGGCAGAGAAACACACTTAGCAAGCCTCAGCTTTTCTGTACCTCCTTCTTTTACCAGAGCTAAGACACAGACACAACAAGTTGCAGAGTAGTTTCCATTAATTTTTATTTCTTGAATGGCTTTCCAGAGCACAGAGAGTTCTCCACTAGCTATTGCTGCCATTTTGAATGTATTGCTATAAACCTGCAAAGCAGGCTCAGTTAAGTGGAAAATTTGAGGATATGGTGGGGCGTGACGGGACTAGTAATCTTGACGAAATTGAGTCTGGTGTTCATTTGAAAAATGCTGGTTTAAGGATTTGCTTGATTTACACTGTTGATTCCTGGTGTAACTTAATTTACATAGAAAGGAGGAACAATAATGGGTTGTTTGTGCTGTCAGAGAAAAATAATTTCAATCACTGCATTAAATGGTTCATTCTAGTGCAAATTAGAGCAGAAATTGGTCTGCAATGCACTGTTCTTATCAAATGCTTGTTCTCTTTATATTTAACTTGTTTAATTTAAAAGTCAATTACATTCCAGGTGTGAAAGTAATGACCTTTACAGTGAACACTGCCAAAATCAACTGTAACTGTAGGATTTTCTACCTTTTTGTCACCTTGTGATAGTGTTGATCTTTTACTGTTTGCAGTAGCAACCTCAGCAGAGGTCCAGCTGAAATGCAGGTTGGTTGCACTCTGCCCCAGCACCTGCAGTGAGGTCCTGCCCTTCTGCCAGGAAGGCTCAGCCACCACTGCAGCTGGTCAAGCTTGAAGACCACACCTAAACACGCGGTACATTGCTGCTGCGTGCCCTTGTGTGCAGTGCTAGGACATCTACAGGAGGAGGCCACTGCCTTTTGCAATACAATAACGTGAACAGCCTTTGCAGTGAAGTCTGAGAAAAATGTCTGCTCTTATGAGCATGTTCAGGAAAATAAGAGAAGACACCAGAGACCTATCAACCTGTGAGTTAGCATTCTCACTACCACATTTTATGTGAACTCCTTCCTTCCCTCCTCCTACCCCAACCTTTACCCACTCCTAAGCTTTACCTCTAGCAATGTCAGCAAGCTTGTTTTGAAGTTCCCATGAAACTCAAATAAGAAGTTTATGCACTGATGGGAGATGGATACCAAATACCAAAGTTTCAGCAAACTTTCATGAGGACAGACCCTACCTGAGACACCCTGTGAGAACCTACAGCAGCACTAGAGGGTGTTCAATTACAAGGGGGATGTGTAAACTTCTTGCCAAAGCTTTTCTAGCACAGTATTCAAGAGGCCTAAAAAGCCGTATCAGTTTAAAACTTCAGAAAAAGTGATGCCAAAATCAGTTAGGAATTGATTATTAGAAGCGATTGACAAAGCCTTGATATATACCAGCAGTAAAATTATGCCAAGGCCCTTCCACCAGAAACACTCAGGAGTAAAACTATAGCAGAGGGGAGAGGGAAAAAAAAAAAAAAGAAAAAAAAGAAAGAAAAAGAAAATCAGCATTGATGAGCAGCTATAAAAGCTGTTTTGTCTGCATTATGAATAAGAGAAAGGGGAAACAGCAAGTCATGTTCATTGCCACTCACATTCATTTCCCCCATCAGTTCCTGACAGGTATGATATACTGTCTCAAAAAAAAAAAAAAAAAAAAAAAAAAGCTAATACTGTACCAAAGTAAGAAGGAATAAAGACAGCATAGCACAAGTCTGTATTTCCTACCTCTGCTCGACCTTCATAATATGTTAGCATGGACTTTGTAAGTACAAAAAGCCTCTCTTTGTAGTTTAAGGGAGAAGTCCTCTTCTTCTGCTGTGATCTTTTAATCAAAATCTCTTGTAGGATAGTAGTCATATTCATTTCGGCCTCTTGGCACCTCTGTTTCCAGCCATTGAATATCAGCTCCTGTGAAGATGAGAGAAATAAATCATTGCTGTATTTCTGGAAGATCACAGATTTGGAGATTTCTGTAGTAGAGAGACTTTTGCTGGTAAATGAAGCCACCTGAAAACACAGAAAGCTGGAGCACATCCTAAGCACTTGGAAGTTTACAGAAGTTATTCATTAGACAAGAAAGCTCAGGCATTGCTCAATTGAGAGCTGCACTGACACATTCTCAGGAAGCCCGAAGCTGTACCTGATCAGTATGAAAGGACGTTGCAGCCTACGTCACAGGCAACGTGGATGAGTAGTCTGAGACCTACTACATGGAAATAGTCATGTACAAGTATTCTTCACCACAAAGGCAAACAGATTCCCACTACATCACCTACTGTAACACAACATTTTGCAAAACAAATTATTCTAAAACTTCACTCTGCCAAGTCCTAGAAATTCTGGGTGAAACACTGTCCCCTGTCATTTACTGATGGTTCAATGCCATAATTTTTATTTCACTTGCAGAGTCCACATGCCAGTCTGTGTGGGCAGGCACAGCATGGCCTGCATTTGGCACATGGAGCCCCAGATGGAGAGAGGAAACTCCCATACAAAAATCTAACTACAGCTCTGGCAGGTAGGGAGTAAGGGAAGGAGTTAGAAAGGTGACACTTAACATTTACATATGCACAGACCTTAGCAACTGAAATCTTGTTGCTTCAGAATATTTTATTTGCAAAAGTTTAATATACAGAATTGAACAGGGATCAGAAATCATTCCGAAAATTCACCCCAATTATACTAATGAAAATTTTCAGAAACAAAAGGTGATTTAGGAGAATGTCCATTTGAGAAGCAAAAATTAAAGAAACTCTTTTTTCCCTGAAAGTGCTAAATGCATGCCCCCCACATTCTATTTAGCAAGGTTTCATACTGACCACCGGAAAGCTACATCACTCTGGACAGTTCTCATTGGGCAGTAAGGTCAGGCTGCTTTAAAAGTTTTGCACAATAATTGATACCTAAGGATGGACTTAGGGGTGCATCAGAACAAATACACCCAGAGCTACTTTGCTACTTTGTTTGCAAATCCGGCTCCAGTGCTTTGTAAGACAGAAAACAGCATGCAATTTTTTGGCAATGCTGCCAACTTAAGCGCAGCTGATCTCCTCCCTTGTCTGCTCATTCCTGCCACTCCGCACCACCCTGCATTGTGTTGGTACAAATGTTTTTCCAGCTGTGCACCCAGGCGGGCTTGGGAACGGATCCAACCAAAAATAACTTTTCATCAGGCAGGGCAGACCGCCGTCTGTGCAGGAGGCACAGAGGCAGGAGGGAGAGGTGCAGCAGAGGCTGCAGAAAAGCCCTCTCAGAAACCTGCTATTAGTTACCTCTTGCTCTCCCGGTTTTGTGCCAGAGCTGCCAGCGGCAGGCACCGCGCCGCGGCCCCAGGCGAGCTCCCGCACAGTGCGCGCCCGGCACGGCACCCCTGTTCTGGCTGCAACTGGGGGGAGACATCTCCGAGAAGCAACAGCCTGTCCTCAGGTGCATCGGGGACTACGAATCTTCCCACGCGGCGGGGAGCAGGAGGGGCTGACTCAAATCCAAGCCCTAAGTAAATATTGCAGGTCTCCGTATCAACGGGGAACTTCCCTCTGACCTATAAAGAGTTTTTTCAGTTCTCACAGGAGATTTAGGCTGCTGATTGATTGATGATTTACACTCCTATTTACTGCATGGAGTTATTTCAAAATTCTCTTGGGAAACGCACGTACACTTATCTCTGCAGACAGCACAACTCTAGCATGGACAAAATAATACATTTGACAGTATTGTACAGAAAAGGTTTAAAAGCCCCAGGCCTCCTAACAGTATTACTTTACAAAGGTAAAGTTTAAGTAAAGTGAAATATGGACGCAATTGCTTTAGTTCCTCCCCGTTGGCTTTAGGCCCAACCACTTCATTATTTCTTGTGACAGCAGAGGAAATGACGCCCTTTGCCTTTCAGTCTAATCCTGACTCCGAGTCTCAGTCACTGCCTTGGTCAATTAATCTGTTATATCCCATGTTCCTACCATTTCACACAGCCGGATTTATTTGTCCACTTCCAGAAACGTCCCTTGCTCCCTAAGGTATGCTACAGCAGTGTGCACGCTAAAGAATTCACCTGTGCTTTATGTGGAGCCACAAGAACTGAACAGTTTAGAAGTAAAAGACTATAATGAAATTGGAAATAGTGACTATTATGAACGATTTTTTTACTCCTCTGCTTACAGTCTGATGCATGTACACATACATATTTTGATGGTGATCTTTCACATCGCATTCCTGGGAAGACGACAGATCTTTCTTAATTAATAATTATCTTAAGTGCATTCTTTAATTACTCAAGCTGTCAAATTCAGTTTTATTTTCCTTCTAAAAATAAATTGGCATGCTTAGAGGTAATTGGATAACATTATTCAACAAATTAAAAGTCAGCATTAATTTTCAGACCAGCTGAAGGCATGCCAAACTATAGGGGCTCCCAACACCGGCTTTAACACTCAAAACAATCCTCGTGTCCTCTACAGTACAAATCTTCCTTTGGTAGCTTACAAAAAAATAGAATTATTATTTGTCTTAGAAACTGTGAATTGATAATGCTAAAATACTTCATTTCCTCGCCAGCCCTCTTTGGTCAAATTAACATTATACAAGAAACAAACCAAATCCTTCTGACAAAAACCAGTTTTAAGTTAACACATTGATAATAAAATTGACCAGTGTTTGTACCCAATTGCTACAGATATTTATTGAATCATCACCTACATGCAGACCTCTGCAGATTAGAACCAGTTTGCCAGGTCAGAAGATCAGTCTTTGAATCTGTATCCGGTTACAGAAATCTGTTCCGCCCGCAAACAGTAGTTCAGCCACCTTTCTACTTCCATAAATAATGGTCAGGACACTTGAACCCTCAGCTATTACTCTGAAAGTTTCCTTTCCAAACTTCCTACGCTTCCTTGAGAAGGACTGCTAACAAATCTCGTTTATCTCTTAGAGAGCCTATATTTTAGTTATTTTTCTTCAGTACAGTTTTTAGCACTTTTCTGCAATATTTTTTAAGTACTCCCTTATTCCCAAGCCATTCCACGGAGCATCAATCTGTTTGTATGACAGGTTATTCATCCTGTTCTAAATAGCTGTGGGAGTTTCATGATGCCACCCTAGACTTTTCACAATATTTCAGGTATTGCCCTGTTCCCATGTGAATCTTAGTTGTATAATAACAGATATGATTTAATCTGCAGAGATGCTAAGTACTCAACTATGACTGAAATCGGGAAGAGTTACAGATGGTCAGCATTTTGGGGAAGGAAAAAAATTATCGAAAAACAAGAACAACAAAATCAAAGGTTACCTTAAGTAACAGAAGTCTGCATCAACATCCACTGACCAGCCTTCATGTTACACAAATATTCAATAATACGGCCACAAAATCACATTTTTTCCTCAAAACAAGAAAGTGATAAGATAGTTCTTAAATTCATTAAGTCAATATTGGGCAAGATGCACAAAGTAAGTTTGTACCTGTAAATCTCAGGGCTCCTTATAAAAATCATATACCACCCTTCCCATTTCTCACTGGGGAAACTGAGACTTAAGTCAAGTTATTTAATTTATTAAATTAATTATTATTAAGTAACCTGAGCAGTTGCAACATTACCCATATACCTCCTGGTTCCTGCTGGCAAGCCTTGGAGTATGTTTGCTTATTAGAAGTTAGTCATTGCTAGCCTGTTGGTAAGCACACGCAACATTCAAACAATTCAATAAATAAATAAAAATATATCCTGATCTGGCTAGAGCTTCTCTGGTCCAAATATAATATTTAATTGTCACTCCTTCTGGCACAAATCTTTGTATCACACAAGTAATGGAGTCATTCAGAAAAATAAAGGCATTCTGCAAACACACTTACCACAACAGTCAGAAAACAAGTAACAATAGAAAATATTTGTCTTTGTAACAGGATGAGTTTGAAAAACAAACAAGTTAGAACTTCGTTTTCCAAGTTTCAACCCCTCCTTAATGGTAACATCGACCTAGTGATTTGCCTTCTCCCATGCAAAGTCCTGCTGCTAAGCTGATGGGCTGCTGTCCAGACGATGATCAATCTTGCAGAGAACCTCTGTAACAGGCAACTTCAGCTTCTGACTGACAGATTTCATGCTTCTTTCACACCTTCCATACAACTGCCCCTTTTCAGATTTTGGGCTCATCAATCTGAATTCCAGATGAATAGCAATTCCAGCACTCTCAACTTAATGTTGTAAAACATCCTTTGTTCAACTGAAAACTACTCACGTACACACACAGGAGGTGCATGGCATTGCAACCAGCACAAGTTTTCTGAAATTCCTTGGAACAGGGTCACTACATTTTATAAAATAATTGCAATTGTTCCCTTTTAGTATTATAATTTTAAGTAGAAGTTTAATGCAATGTCAGTCACACTTGCCAATATTGATACACACAGGCAGATAAACTAAGATAATGCGCTTTCATCTTTTACTACAGTCCATTTGGTGGACACTTACACTGAAGTGTGGGAGTAACTATCCAAGACAGTAGACAAGTGGTGTGAAATTACTTAAGTCTTTATCCAGTGCCAGGGAGGTTTTTGTAGCTGAGGGCAGGTGAATGATGAAAACAGTGCTGAAAAAGAGACCACACCTCTTAAAAAGGGTCAGCTGGCATTGAGGTGGTTCATCACAGCAAACTCGACTGCCAACTCACTGCTTTCTGATCCAGTGTCAAAAAAGAGAAACAGCTCCAAAGTGCATACAGCCACTTGGTGAAAGCAGTAAGAGCAAAAGGGTTTCTTTCCCCTTATAATGAGATTGCATTTAGGAGAATGAAGTGTACACATCTCCAAATCATCTGTAAATCCTGCTATTGCTTGTAATCATGGCCCCCTATAAATAGCACACTCCCATAACTAAGTATCTTTTTACAGCTTCATAGCACACCTTCAATTTCCTCATGAGTAAACCACTTGGGAAACGAACTTGTACAACAGTTACATTCTTAAGATCTAAGATGTAGCAAATAAGATTACAGGGGCTTTAAATAAAGTTTAAATTATCTACTACTAATTTTGAGTTAGCGACACTACAGGATATCACACAACGGATTCAGTGAACATTTTTCACTGTTCTCAGTAACTTACTGTATTTTTACTCCCTCCTCCAGAGTGAAATATTTGTAGTTTTTGATATTTCTTCTACCTAAAAGTCCTGTAATATCTGTAAACTTGCTCTACTTTGCCTATAGCATATTCTGATCAAAAACCTCTTCTGCATTTGTACAGTTCTTTGCTAGAAGAAAACAGAGCTCAAACTTGGTAGTTTGGGATGCATAAAAACAAGGCAGGGGGGAGGGGGAAGCCTTCTGAAACATCTGTCTAAGCAGCAAAATCCAAAGGTTTTCTCAGACTACTGACCTTTTGCATGCTTAATCATCTGTTCTTTTTAAAGATAAAAAGCCCCTGAATGTGTCACTGCCTCAAAAAATAGTATTAACTACAGAACAAATATTCAGCTTTTTTTTGTTATACTCCATCCTCAACTTACCATATATATCTCATTAGTCAAAAGGTATCGAGTTTGTCTTGTGATTTAATCAAAGACTAGAAACAAATCCGGTTTCATTTCTGAACTAAAAATGAGCAAAACCCACTACCTAAGAGTTCCAGGTCTTTTTGAAAATGAACTTGTTCTCTTACCTTACTTATTGCATGCCAGACGACTTAGAGAAGGCTGGAACCTCTCCAAGCCTGTATTTTTTGCCACTCTTTCAACACTTGGCAGAGAAGAGCAAAAATTGTAATCAGCTGTACAGCTGATTAACATCTAACCCATCCATAACATATCCATAGCATAACTAGCCCCTTTCATCACACAAAGTAATAATAATATGACAGGAAAAGCTGGTGGCTTAATGTGATTGGGGAAGGGGAAGCGCTGTACGTGCGTGTGCATGCATAGATATGCAGAGCAGTTGTAAAGCATCATATTCATAGGCAATTAAAGACACATGCAAAGCTGTATCTAGCAAATTTCTAACAGTAATAGTCTCAAATACTCTGCCGCTCCAGTATTTTACACTTGAGAAAACTGGATAACTCTGTAAGCACATACATAAGGCAGCTCTTTGTCTCTGTTCAACCTGCACACAGAAGTTAATAGTTGCTACTATTTCCATAATAATGCTATTATTAGCTACAAATATTAGCTACTATTAAGTTTCCTTCCAGCTTCCAAAAAAGAAGCACCTTATTTTTTGTTATAGATCATAAGCTTTTGAGGGAATCATAGAATTGGGAAGGTTGGAAGGGACCTCTGGAGATCATCTAGTCCAACCCCAAACGAGTGGCCCATACGGGAATCAAACCCATGACCTTGGCATTATTAGCACCACGCTCTAACCAACTGAGGGAATGCACCACAATTACCCAACGCCTCCAGCAGACGAGGCCCAGCCTCACACCTCGTCAGGGGTGACCTCCTCTCCTGGGAATCTGCGTGGTCTTGGGCCGAGCAGAAGCCCTCTGCAGTCTAACACAAACTAGGATTGCCTGGCTGGAAGCAGGGTTTATTAACTCAGACATGGCCATAGTTACTGCATTCACATGGCTTTCAGATCACAGCCTTTTATATTAGCTTGCTTTAGAGCACAAATAGACTAAGCTTGTCCAAAAAAAAAAAAAAAAAAAAAAAAAAAAAAATCAATCATCCCCAATTGGTTCTGACAGCCAGCAAAAATCATGTTAGAAAATTAGCAACATTTTGATTATCACACATCTGATTCAGGCAGAGAAAGATAAATTGGAAGAGGCATTAAAAAACACAAACAAGTTTCCTTTTTTTTAAAAAGGGCTTCTTTATGGAGGTAGATTTCAATATTAAATGAGGGAAGCAGTGCTATCCCAGCAATGAATTGAAACAGTGGACTGAAGATGCTGTAGCCAACTACACAACTGCCTGGCATTGCACACGGTGCCATTTCCATGATCCCTAATCCAGTATGTTCATACAAGGACCAAATCCAAGCTTGACTCCTGCCTTTACATACCACTGCTTAATATTCAATCCTTGGACATACAGTAGATTCTCCCAGTCCAAATTTTGTGGCTCTGTTCTATTTCTAAATTTCATAAAGTGCAGCACAAATGGTAAACCTAATTTTCTGCAGACACATAACAGCTCTTAGCAGCTGTGGTGCCATCAACCAGGACTTCAGGAGGGAATTAGCAGTTCAGCTGCAGGTAGGCACAAAAAATAAGGCAGGCACAAAAAAAGATTCGCCTTTTCATATGTGCAGGGTAAAGGCGTCAAGTAATGACTATTAGTTCAGTATGCTTGCACAAATGTAACTGGCCCTTACCTGACAGAAGAAAAAGCATGACTAGATGGGAAAGGTCAGGGTCTGCAGTATATTGCTCTTTTGTGCACTTTATGTACCTTCAAAAGGAAAGTGTGTCCTTCTTGTTCTGACAAGTATTTTCATGGCAGGTTAGAGGGGAAAAACAACCAACAAACCAAAAAAGAACAGCTTGGCATTAATTTGGAGGAGCAGTATTAAGTTTACTTCTACACAAACACTGGCTACTCTGGCAGCCTGTTGTTGGCTCTGCAGCTCTGGCGATACATCCGGCAAAACACAACTGCTGCCTCAGTCTGTCCCCTAAAAGCCTCTTGCGATAAGAAGGGAGGAGGAACAATAACTAAACTGCTTACTAAAGAAACAAGCAAAGAGGAGATTGGCAAAGGAAATGGGTGATGCTTTTGGAAAAGCTTTTCCTCCTTCAGAAGGAGGAAATCTGGAGATTAAGGAAGATTAAGAAAAAAAAAGAAGAAAAAAAGAAAAAAAGAAAAGAGTGCTCTGTTAAATCAGAGGTTTAACCTAATTGTGTTTGGGAATCCCAAAGCTCACAATTAAGTAGCAGATTAATTGCTATTGTACATAAAACATGACACCTGAGGCTGTCCTCACCTTTTTAAATTACAGCTAAGGAGTCATTTTAATTCAGTTTCTTCATAATATGTATTTGTTTTCCAAATAGTACAGGATATCAGGGAATCATGTGATAGACCACAAATAAGCTCTCTTTTTTTTAATATTTGAGACACATTTATCATCATCTAATATACTATAACATTTGATATTTGCTTTGATACAGGGAATGCCTAATATTTTGTAAGTACGTCCTCCTTCCAGACACCATAATTAACTTTCTTCCCTAAACAACTATTTGTTTTCAGACCATGTAGTTAATTCTTTCTGTTCTGCCAGTACAAACTCCAAGTAACCGATAGTAGTGGAGTGAATCTGAATTTGCACTATTTTTTAACTGGATCACAGTCTTGTTTTGCACCACTGAATTGCACCATCTCAGCACAGAGGAATGTAAAGACAGTCACTTATTAAACCAACTTCTGGCTCCATTTCTCCTCTGGTCCAAACCTGACCGGTTGATTTGCAATAACGTTTCAACAGGTAAAAACAATACTCAATCTTCAGGATCACCATTTCTGATCATCTTAAAAGCTACTAAGAAAACTAAATTAGTAGCTTAAGAAAACATTCCTGGCTTGAATATACTTTGCCAGCAATAAGCAAACCTGAAATACTTTGAAGAGCCTGCCTGTTCTCTACAAGGAAGGACTGCTGTGGCAAAGAGCCCCTGGCACATTTACCAGGCACAGCTGAAGCTGTAAAAGTCCTGGTCTTGCTCTGGACAGCAGAAAGAAAAGAAAAGAAAAGAAATAGTAAGGGAAAAAAAAAAAAAAAAGCACTATCCTACACCTGCACTACTAAATCCTACTTCTCTGGAGGCATCCATTGAGGTGCAGATAATGCTGTGCCTGCTTTCAATCCTAGCAAGGTTGTCACTAGCTTCTCTGATCTGCACTCCCTTGAGAAATGCAGACAAACCTAAGAATTAACCTCTTTGGGTCATCCGTACTTAGGCTTATGCACAATTTTCAGTAGCTGAAGCTGTAGTTTTCAGTACCTGGAGATGTACTGACTACAAGTCTGGTAAAAGCTTTATAAACTATACTTCCCTTGTCTCACGAGGAGCACACAGAAGTGGTCTGTGTGCCTATTCCACATGAGGTGGAACTGGGCATCAATTATTATTTCTTCTCTACCACTCTCTTTCCCAGGCTACCCTCAAATGATCTGATATCTAGTCACACATAAATGAAGAAGCATGCTGGGTCTGCAGCACTTACAATTTTCTCAAATGCTTGTAGGAAATCCAGTGATATGGATGCATAGGTTTTGAAATCCATCTTCAAGGCCTACCTTTAGTTACAGAAACTCTTGACTATGTAGTTCATTGCAGCCATGTTAGACCCAGATATAACAGATCTGGCTGTAGTCAGAAAGGTAGCAATTCATCTTTAGATGTGGCCAGCTAGCAGCTCAAGTTGTATGAGATGAGTTTGGGAAACTTTTGCTCCAAATAAAATTAAAGACTTTCTTTCATTGAATCAAAACAGAGCACTCTGCAAACATCAGCTAATGCTTGCTACTTTATTGCCACAGAATTAAACTACTGCTCTCTTTTTGCACTTGTATTCTATATACAAGAAATGTAAAGATACTTTTCACTGCTCAGAAGTATCACTCCTACCCAAATTGATAGCCGCTATAACTCTTTATCTGCATGCATCTGTATTAAAATTATTACTATCATTTGAATCATTGATTTACTCTACCTAGATGAAACTATCTCATAATTTGGTAATAAATCCTTTTATTTCTGCAGTGCCCCTTAAGATACTCTCCAGCCCTTACAGTTATGTAGAAATTGTACTTCCTAAAATAGGTAAAAACTTGTAACCCATGCAACATAAGAAAACAGCTGAGTGCTTTAGCATCTACTGAGTGTCAGCTATATATTCATCCTTTAGTCTCACTGCATAAGGACAGCTGGATCTTATGGGAAAATGGACTCAGATTCATCTGTAAAAAATTTACTCTCTCTCAGCTAAAGGACCACACGATCGTAGAAGCAAGCCTATGGCTCATTTGGGAAGAGCCGCATGGAAGTCCTCAAGTCAGGGCAACTTTTCAAACAATTGCTCAACTGTTGAACAGTATCTTTATTTGATTTTTAAACATTCTATGAAGCACATCTTAACAGCAAGCTGTAATATTGAAATCTATGCATTTCATTGAATAGGTAGGTCATCCAGTACAAGATTCAGATAGGTTTATCAACAAGCGATGGCTTCTACATGCCCTATGCATTCCACCTGGAGTAATTCTAAAGTCTGTATACCAACATAATATTTTTAACAAAATTAAACATGAAAAAAAGACATAACTGAGGTAACTGTCTGCTGTGTGTTAAGATCCTGGAAATAGATACTAGAAATTTACATAATATAGTTCACTCTTATGATTGTTCAATTGAAACAATACTGCAGAAATATGATACTCTGTTTAAAGATATTAATAGGGCTATTAATATAGAAAAATGAACACACACTTTAAGAATAGCTTACTTTTGACAGAAAGAAATTCCCACTAGACCATGCAGAAGCTACAATAGTAAGAACTATTTCAACGAACAGGGGAAATTCAGTTGAAGACAAAACTGTGAAGTTAACTCAGCAGAAGAGTTACTGGCATGAACTCATGTGTCAGAGTGCATGTTGGCTAATGGGTCTACTTCCCTTAAAAGTCTGCATTAACTTAAGGTAACACTGTAACGCAACATGAACTGTTGCTTTTTTGCACCTACTGAGTAGATGACCAGCCTTAAACCTTCTCTCATACAGACAGTGATGATATGTCTCAAGTTATAGCACAAAAATGTCTTCTGTGTGCGAGATAAAAACCAAACAAGTAGGGGGACAGGAAATACTGCAAGTTCCTGTTTGTCAAGTTTCCCCTGCATCATTTTCATTGGGATAGGTCTTCTCTGCTATATAAAGCAAGTAGAAAAGATTGGACACTAAGCAAACGACTATCTACATGTCAGCTGAGATCTTGCACTACTGTTCTCATAGCTGGCAACTCACGGATTCCCAAACCGTGTGCTTTTTGCTAAACGTGCCAGAACAGTAATGCTAGTAAGGTCAGCATTCTTATCTTCCGATTCCAGCCCCTCTTATCCTGTTATGCTGAATGGATTACAAGGGAAAACGGCACATAAATGAAGTTCAAAATTCCCTCACCATTGTGCCACACCCTCTCTACCCTGAAATGGGACATCGAGGCCCACATTACTGGCACTGCAATTTAATTACACTCAAGACTGTAGAAGTAATGCTGCTAGGCTGAGTTTCACGGTGTTGTGCTTTGCACATGGTTGACACACTATTTTAAGGATTTTAAGAATTATACTTACAGTAACTTTCATTATCTTTAATCAGTTAGCAATGCCTTTCAGTTTCTGCTTTACACTGTACTTGAGCTATGTGCATGTTATGATAAGGGTTGGAAACTAAAAAGTAAAACCCACCCCATCTGGAGAAATACTTGAAAGAGTGAGACCTATTTTTTTGAAGGAATTAAGGTAGATCCCACAGAGTTCTACCCTAAAATTATTTGTAGAGTTCTGTTAAACTGTTAAACTTTCACTTGCATTTCAGCCATTTACCAATAAAGTCTCCAGACTCAGGACTGAACTTCCAAGTTGTGACCTTGAAGAACTATTTCTTCACATACAGTGCAGCAAAAGCAACAACGAACACCAAAAGACTTCACTTTCACTGGTGTAAGAATTGACGTATTAATTCAAGGAAAGAATTTCTCTCTTAATGAGAAAAGCAGCACTGTTGAGGTAGTGCTGACATCTCGTGATATCCCTTTCTGCAACATACAAGCATCTCTAGCAGAGCAGCTTATTACTTCCATTCCTCTTGGTGCCTGCCTTTAAGGGCCAGGACATTTCAACTGTTGGGAGCTAGACAGGGAATGAAAGTGCTCATCAGGCATCACAGTATCTTACAGGACTTTATTTAGCTTAACCTCCCTTTCAGACACTTCAGCAAAGCTCAATGATGTCTTACTCCATTTAATCTACTGTGACTATGGTAATCCATAAGGATGCTACAGTAAGGGCATCAGCAGAAGTAAGGCTACCATGATCCATGCCCATCACAGTCAAAATTACAAGGGGTAAAGATAAGATGAGGTTTATAGTTCTTTACAGCTGGGTCTAAGTTTTTCATGGGGACTACCTGCTTCAGGCTGCCTTTCAGAGTTAGCTTTGGTCCAAGTGATCCAGAGAAGTAATTGAACAGAACAGAGGGAAATTTACAGCTACTCGATTGAAAAATAAAGTAATAGGCAAGCAGCAGTCACATTCATGTTCAGAGAGAACTTTGACAAGAGTGAACTGATGGCAAGAGAGAGCTGTTTGCAACTCCTGATGCAGAATCATAGGGCTCTGGGATCTCTCTGCTCTGTCACACTACACAGTGTTTCACTATTTATTTCTCTGAAGACTCCGTTTGGATAAAATGACCCTTACAAGTCACAGTGCTTTTGACACATGGGAATTGTCAATATGCCACCTCTACCAAGGAACTGCACCTGCCCCATACAAGTGCAAGTGAATGGGAGGTCACCTAAGCTGCAAGGCTGGTGCCAGGTTCGGGAGCCGAGAACAAACTGGTGCTCACTGGCAGCCCACATACAGGGTCCTGAGGGGGAGCAAACTAACATGGTCCAGGAAAGCAGTGCTCTGAATGAAACAGAGGTCTGATGGGAAAAGAAAATAGTGTGTGATGACATCCCCAAGCAGTATTTTGTAATACTTCATGCATAAGTGAGTTGAATTGAAGTTGCCTAAGCACTTTTGAGACTGGAAACTCTTAACATTCAAGTGCTGGATTTTTCCATTTTGGAAACATTCTTTTAACCATCCTTGCCATATACGCCTAGACAGCAATTTGACTTCCAAAAGATCCCAAAAGTTTATTTAAGATTTATTGTTTTAAAATGTCTCCATGGGACAGAGAGCAGTCTTTTCAGTTCAATTCTATATGTTAAGAACATCTAGACTGCATCATGTCACACAACCCGACATGGGACAGCCCCTCTCTCATTCTCCCGTAGCAGGGCTGGGAATGACTGATCTGCAACTTCAGATAGGGAGACTCGAGTGATTATAGGAAAAATACAACAATTACCTTTCTGTCAGGATATGGAGCTTATCCCTGTAATATAGGGCATCCTATAATTCACAGGTCAGATCAGATGGCAACCCTGAAGACCTAACTAGAACACAAGTTTATAATCTCACCCACCATTTAGATTAGTAGAGAAGCTGATGAAAAGATTCTGGCACAAGACTGTCAAATGTTAAAAAGAATATTTCATTCAGCTAGAACTAAAAGGGCAGTTATCCTTTGGATCTCATAATAATCTCTGGTTAGCTACATGATTACTTGGGAGAAGGGGAGAAAAATTCTCTTTTTGTTTACTAAGTATAAATGGTCGGGCATTGATCCCCCTCCAGTCTAGAAGGGATTACCAGCACCTTCGAGCCCCTGTGCACTCAGCCTGGACCATGGTTCACAAGGAAGAGCCCTACTTCCCGCAGCACTCTAAGCCAGTTTCTCTTCTGCCCTGTATTCAAGAGCAAATAAGACCTAGATCTAAAGTGTTTTTATGATTTAGTCAGGTCACATCTCATAACAGGCACAGAGTTGAGCAAAACCCTCCTGACAGGGAACTATTCCATGACCTAGTTGAGCATACATCAAGTTACATGGCAACTGGAGCAAAGTGGTACCCATTCACACAACCTGTTGACAGCAGAAACATGAATGAGGAAGAGTGGAAGCGCCAAGAAAGCATTCACCCCAGGCCCCATTCACTCCACATGCCCACCAGCACCCTGCAACTTTTTTCCTGTATTTGTTTAATATTGTGTAGAATTTTTCACCTTAAGAATTGAAAGGGTGGCTCAGCTGGCAGCCCAGTGCTTTTCCTCAGAAGAGGAACTGCACCTGCAAGTGCAGCCTCAAACAGCCAAATACATGTCCCGCCAATCACCGAGAGCTGCCTCCCACGGCTGCCCTCGACAGATGGGGAGCAACTCTCTTCCTTCAGCGGTCAGCCAGGCCCATGCACCCCCAGGGCTGTCACCACAGCTTCTCTCTCTGGGGCAGGCTCGAAACCCCAGCTCTCCCACCTGCAGGGATCAAGGCTAGACAAGCTGAGGTAGATATGGGCTTCAGTGAACCTCCAAAAACACAACTGTCATCCAAACAAGAGAGTGTTTCCAGCGATGTGTTTTTTTCTCCTAAACGTTGGGTATTGTTGAAAAAAATACTTCCATTAGGCAATATCATTCTTGCTAAGGAAGGTAAATCCTCTGCTTAAGAGATGGACTTATTCTCAGGAGACTTCTGTTGCTCTCATAGATTTCATGATCCAATCCGAACATAGCAGCCACTTTACTGTGTTTGCAAGGAACCGATCTCTCTTCATGTACTACCATACCTCCACTCTAAGAAACTGTAAAAACACATTTCCCCTCCCCTCCAAAGCATCTCTTATGATGACCCTTTTCATCTCACACGTAAAAGTCTCTTAAAAAAAAAATCACTTAACATGCTATTCTTCCTGATTCTATGTCCTGACTCTGAATCACTGCCCGCACAGCTGAGCCTGAGACAGAGGATGACTGAGAGTTGCCAGAGTTGTAATTGCCACGGGGCAGTGGTCAGTCGCAAGTCACCCATCTCCAGTTCCTGCTTCATCAAGCAGGACAGAAAGGGCACGCGCCTTCCGCTGCAGGCCAGCTTCCCTCACCTACACACACACACACATCATTCTTTGCTATTGCATTTTCATTTTTAAATTACATTTAGAAAAAACAGACTAGAAATAGAGTAGCAGAGTGTTGTCTCTGTCTGAGGAAAGTATAGCAAACCAGGGATTTGCCCTGAGAAATAACACTCTGTTCATTAACAAAAATAAATTTCTTGAGACCTAGCTGAGCATTTGTTAAAAACACATGCAGTTTCCTTGGTTTCTGGGGAGCTATGCCAAGTTATTTTAGTGATACAACTAGCATTATGTCCTGGCTGTGAGAGTTAAGATAAATCAGGCTGATCCCTCTGCAATAAGTAGTTCTGTCACACCGCAGTCAGCAGAATGACAGTCTTGTCCTTTATGCTTTGCATAACGTAGGAAGTTATGGGTATCAGCAGGCCATTTAACAAAACACTATTTCACAACTTCTATGGTACAATAACTGACCATTGCTGTCACTTTGGGCAGAATTACCTATACTTTGGCTAGAAATATGTGCATCTACATAATAAAACTATCTGTAGCACAACTCTAAACCCCACAACTGTTGTCGTTGAGCCTTCTTCCCCATGCCAATCTTTGCCTTGCTTTGTCAGGGTAGTGCTTTCTATCTTGTTTGATTTTAATATTGTTATTTTCTTATCCTATTTCTGCAGGAGAGCCACTGTAGACTGTTATAATTGATATTTTGGCACATACAAATTTGTGTTTTTTTAAAGCACAGTTCCAACTTCAGCAATGAGAATGAAATAGGTTACAGAAAAGTCAAGTCTAGCAAAGCATGTTACAGGTCAGTGGTTAAGGGAGGTTAAAGACATTTTTTCCATGATCCTTGTGTAGATAGAACCACAAAGTTCCATTATCTAATGAACAGAAAATGTTTTACATGTTTCAGATACACACATTCGTAAGAAAATTAGACCATTCTGCACCTTATCTTGTGTACTCAGTTTATAGGCTAACACAATAGACAGAGCTAATCTAGAAGAGGTTTCATCTACACAAGTAGTGAGGGGAGGCACAAGATTTTTTTGATGCTGTCAAGTAATTCTGTAAAGTTAAGCACGTCCCAGTTACTTTATCATTAATTACAGGATACCACAGTATCACGGCATTTCTGAATACAATGTGTTTTAGGGAAAGATAAAACAGTAGAGCTGATAAAACAATATACAGCTGATATTTTATTTATTTCCATTTTTAGCCACTGTAGGCAGTCAGCCAGGTTTCTAGATACATTACAGTGACGAATTCAAAATACTGAAAACATAGCTAAGAATTAAAGTCTAACATAACTAAAGGATATAATTTTAGTTACCTGACAATCAACTGTTTTAAAGCATTAAATTAACTTCTGAAATAAGGGATGCTCCTCCTATGCATCTCAAGGAGCTAATAAAAAACAGCTCTGGCATAGGAGACCTAGAGTCACTTTACAAAGAATTGTATTTTAACTATGAGAATTCCAAATCTTCATCCTTGGTTTTCACAGCTGTACCAATAAATAAATAAATAAATAAATATAAATAAATAAATAAATAAGGACACAGACAAGACAAAAGTAACCAGGTATTATAGTGTATCTAGAAACCTGGCTGACTGCCTACAGCGGCTAAAATACAGTGCCTACAGTGGCTAAACCTAACTGCATTGCTACGTTTTTAAGCGACTTCAGCATATAAGCTCATATAGAAGTTATTTGGTTCAAAGCATTCACAATATTCATTTTAAGAGTTAGCAGAGCATGTAAGGCATCCCTTCATACAAACGTTGTAATTTTACCATCAACTTCAATTTCTTAGAGATTAAATCATAGAAAGGAAAATCTGAAAAAAATATAAAGACTCTCAGGCTCCTGACAGAATGGCCTCTCCTGCTATAGTCCCCCCTACAAACCGCAATTGCCAAAAGACTAAGAAAGGCAGCAGCAAAGAGCGATGGAGCCCTGAAGCTGGGTACAGCAAGCTACTGACTCCCCCCGCCACTTGGATGCTGCTTCAAAAGGAGATGCCTTGCAACTTCTGCTCCTCAGGCAGAAGTTTCTTCCCCAGCCTTTGCAGTGCTGCCTGCTGTAGCACCTTGTGCTGGAAGGTGCTTCCCCATCTGCAAGGACAGCACCCATGAAACAAAACAAGGGCGCTATGTATGCCATCAGGCCCTCCTCTGCGTGTTCCAGCAGAGCACTCGGCTCAAGCAGAAAAAGCTTTGTGGGAGATGACACAGAAAAATCTCTAGGAAAGACAAAGCAGGAAAGGGAGCGTTTGTAGGGAAAAGGAGATGGGCAGTCATGCAAGAAGAGAAATCACCTGTTCAAGGAAGGGAGACAGCCCACTTTGGTGTGAAGGGTGCAAGAGCCAAGCAGCACAGCTGGCATGCTGAGAAGAAGGGCATGCTCAAAATTCCTCAGGGTACTCACTCAAATGTATCTAAGCATCTATTCATATGGCCCATGCCCTTTCAGGCCAAAAAAAATAGTGTAAACTTTCATATGCCAACCATAACTAACACCTTGTCTTCCACGCACTGAACAATTCTGGGAGAAATTAAACAGCAGTGCTCGACTCTGCAGCCATGCTGTGGCAAAGGTAAAACAGCCAGCTAACATGTCCGCGATGTTTACTCTAAAATAAAAACAAGTGGTCAAGAAGCAAGTACCCCCAGGATATACTTATAGCTGCATTTCTTGCTATGTTCAGCTTTTTAGTTGTTCTGTTGAAGTAAGGTATATCTTCACTTTTCCAAGCAGAAAATTCACAGCTGTGTCTACTCTAAAAGCTTAGTTTAAGGTTCAGCTAGTTACCAGTATCAACTCAGAGGGATGCAGGGACTCAGAAAAAAATGTGAATCCAGTTACCTGCTGTGCTGGTTGCAAGCACGCTGAATTTGAGTGTTAAACTACATCAGAACATGCGCCACAGTGAAAGGACAGTCACATCGTAACACAGAAAGCAAAGGGAACTATTAACACTACTGAACTCGTACAAGTCTCTCAGTGCCTTGAGACATGGCAGATTAGTCTACCTTAGCACAGCAGTTACACAGATAGAAGGAAAGACCCACAGTGGAGTTATGTAAATAGAGAAATACAAAGCAAATGTCAGCTTTAAACTGGGTTTGCTAGTCTGGACCACACTGCCTTGTATCACGCAAGCTGCAGTAAGTTTATGCAGAGGTTGCAAGCGTGGCTTTTCTTACAGCCTCCCATTTACAGAACTGAACTGCAGCTGGACGCTGTTTGTTTTGAGAAAGGCACATGCCGGTTGTGCCGCACACGCTGTAAACCGCGGAGGCGCCGCAGGCCCCGCTAGGTTACGCGGCTGGCAGCCCTCCCCGCGGGGTTGCGCCTCGGGGCGGCGGGAGCGCGGCTGCCGGCGCCTGGCAGCACCGGGGCCGCTCCCGCCCAGCGCGGGTGCAAGAACAGCGAACCCTCCCCCGCCGCGGTGCTCCGCCGCCGGCAGCGCGCCCGCGCAGGGCGGACACGGACGGCGGGCGCGAACCGGCGGCCCCACGGCTGCCTTACCTGGAGACGGCGGAGCGCAGCGCCGCGGAAAGGTCCCGGAGCCTCCGGGGCAGGTGCGGAGGGAGCCGCCGCACTCGCCCGTCCCGGGAAGGCGCCCGCTGCCGCGGAGAGCAGCAGCCTGCGAGGCGCGGGCGGAGGAAGCCGCGCTACCGCCGCGGCTGCGCTGGGGGCGGTGCGCGGGGGCGGTCGCCGAGCTCCCCCCGCACAGTGCGCCGCGCCGCGGGTGCTGCCGGCGCTGCCCCTAATCGCCCTCGCGGCTTGCAGCAAGCGCGAGGCGCCTAGAAATTAAAATAAAGGAGGGGATCCGCATCAAGTGGCCCCGTTTCACTGGTGTTTCCAGCTGGTAAAGAAAATTGAAAAAAAAAGTGGGGGTGCATGTTATAAAACAGCAGGATGCAAAATCTTCTCCCAAATCTGCGTGCACGCACCTGCTTGCACCATCTGGTATTAAAATGCATGTGAGAAGCATTTTGACTCAGGTGCTGCTCACTCTGAAAAACTTTGCCGTGAAGAAAGAGCAGGCACAAGTGGGGCATGGCTCCTCTCTGTCCCGAGCGGGTTGTTATGCTCAGTTGCAACTCCTCGCTTCTGCAGGTCAAATCTGCCTCACGCGTAGACACCTGCTGGGGTTACAATTCCTTCTTTCAAACCTAACTGTGCATAACGGTCACATCCAGCCACCCCAGAGCTCAGACACCCATTTACAGAAGATGTAACTGAAGGCAGTTTTTCACCCCAGTCAGGAGTTCAGAGCTTCAAGGTCTGTAGTGACGCATCACCCAGCCTTTCTTCCAGACCTCCTTATCTTAGCTCAGTCTCACCTGCAGAAGACTGCCAGCCTGCAAAATCTCATCAAAGGAAAAAAAGGGCCTGTAAAGATCATTCAAAATAGATCTCAAATATTTTTAAGCCTCAGTCTAGCAGAAACAGAACTTGAGGCCTATGCTGCTTGAAAGCAAATTGTTTTGTTGTGACTAGTATGTAATAGTTGGATCAACACAGATGTCTTTCTGTTCAGCCTGGAGGAAATGACTTGCAGTCTTTGTTTTCACTTGGGGGATTTCCTCCAAAGTGCACATTTGGCATTGCCAAGTCTCCTGTGTCTGTCACACTGCTGCTGAGCCCAGGGAGCTGTGGGGCACCTCAGCTACACGCAAATGACAGTTGCCCTGTGGCCACCTCGCAGGACCCAATCTCACCAACCCTTGTTCACCATCCTCCACGCAGTCCTGCATGCTCGTAGGAGTGCACAGTCAGGTGCCCACGCAGATCCTTCCTGACTGCCTCCAATGCCAACAGTTTTGCAAAGTGGGCACTAGCGTTGGCAACTTCAGCTGTGTTTTTGGAGCAACAGCAGCTATCATTTCCCCACCCCATCGACTGTGTGGCAGTAAGACTCAACAGTTGTTTAAGGAGGGAACTGGAGTAGCTTTACCCACTACAGTTCCATTTCTAACTCGAGAAAGAAGTGTCATCTAGAGGAAAAGGATTATGCTACAATGTGATATGATCAGGAGCAGCTACATAATTTCTGGAGCTGCAGTGGCAGTATAGAGACAAAAGAAACAATTTCTGTGGTCCTTTGCCATGTTGAAGTTGTCCTCCTCACTGACTGCAGACCTGGAGTTAGGCAATTTGATGTTGACACATCAGCTAATGGAGGATTTGTAGTGGAGGTATGGATTACAATTAACAAGTTTTAGTTTCATGTTTTATAAGGCTTTCCAGTTCTCAGAAGATTTGCTGGCTTGTCTGCTGCAGCTAGTGCTGGAGATGAGCTCTCCCTTCCTTCCCAGCTCATTCTACCACAATGGCTGATAAAGCCTTTTGTGGGATAAAGAAAGGGCAAGATGACCTGAGGACATGGACGCATCTCCAAGGGACTGAAGATGCAGGTTGGTCACTCACTGACTACTAGGCTCTGATTCGCTGTGCTTGCTTCAGTCATAACCACCCTGGGCCGAATGGCAACTGTGAGAGCGAGAAAAGAGCCCTGCAAAGGCTGGGAGGCAAAAATATGACGATCTGAGGATGTTCTGAGCAGCCTTTGGGAAACTCTCTCTTAAATGCCCACTGAGCACATGCATTGAGGAAAGCTTGGGAAAAAGCAGTGCCCATATTTTGGGTGGCTTGTTTTGGCCTGGTGAGCAGCACAGTACTGTGCATTTGGATTTCTGCTGTGCAGTTTTGGTTTCCCGTGGTCTATATGCCTTCATTATCATTACATAGAGTAACTGGCACAATTTTTAGAGACCTGGCAACCCTTGCACAGTGGCAGGGATTGCAGAATTATTGGGGAAAGGATAAAAAATCAGAAAAGGATGAAAATTTTTTCTCAAGTCTCCATTGCCAGGGCTCTGTCCTACTCTAATGAATTTAAAGAATAAAGATATCTTTCAAATATAACGTTTGTTTTATACATTTGTATACATTTTTTGTATACATTTTAAAACAAGGAGGAGGCTGACCTTTCCATCCAGGGGAATGTGCTGGCTTCTGTTTTTTAAAAAACTGCTTTGTAAAAAAACAGAAAGTCTAAACAAGAAATGATTTCATTTCCCTAAAATTTCACACGCTTAAAAGTTGTGCAAACAGTGCAGTGGTAGAGGAAAGAAAAAAGGACGTGGCTTCAGGAGTTTTGGTCAGTTCCAGTTCCAAAAGAGCTCACTCCAAAGAGCAGTGTTACTCGCGGTTTCAAACTTTTCTCTTTGTAAAATTTCAGGCATCTTGTGGACTGGATTGGCATAGCACCAATCTCACCTCAGGGTAGAAAGGATCAGAGCACTTGTTCCTGAGCCTTTTCTGTGGTAAGCCCCAATGGATCCTGTGGGCTGAAATGGTGTAGTGACTGTCGTCCATTTCAGAGAAAAAGCACTCAGTTCCCAGAGTGATTGATTTTGCGGCTCTACTGCAAAGGAATGAACAGCAGTGAAGACTTCTTGTGCCAAACTGCACCTCTCTCTAGGAGGAAGTCTCCACTGGAAAGCCCTGAGGCTTATGAAATCTGAGGTTCATGTGGCATAAAGGACCAAGGGGTATTTGAAGCATATCCTTTCCAACAACAGTTGTTCATCTGATTAGGCTTCTCCATCTTGTGGTCCATATCAGTTCTGTCCTTTGATCCAGTGTGGTCTGGCTAGCTCTTCTGTCCAGCAAGCTCCATCTTTGCAATCCTTCTACTCAGAGAGAAGCATCTCTGCCAGTCCCCTGGTCACAGAGAGGCTCCCCCTCTTTTTCCTTTCTGTTCCTGTCAAATCCTCTTTGCCTTAGTTGGCCCTTCTTCATTTCTCAGAGGCTTCTGTGAAATCAGTCACTGATCATTTCCTCTGTTTATTCCTCTTCTCTCATTTGCTGTGGACAGGGATGGCATAACATCTCAAGAGTGAACCCTGTGAAGGAGAGAAAAAACACCATTATTGTTCATTGTCTGGTTTCCGTATCAGCAAATGAGCTGCCTATACTGAGATCCTTTCTCCAGAGCTGCTTCCTACTTTCAAGAGACTTTGGAGGCAGTAATTCCATTGCATCACAGAAAGTCATTCCTCATCACAGAAAGTAATTCTAAACAGCAGAGCATAACACAGTTCTATTATAAAGTGTACTTTCTTACGGGCAATATTGCTGTCACATGGATTCACAGCATTGCATATGAGCAGGTCTTAAAGATGGATGGAGAGACCAGCAAAATAGCTGAATACGACAGATATTGTATTTGACCATCGCCTTGGTCAGGAGAAAAGCGATGAAACCAGGAGGCAGGGGAGCCAAGGGCTCTACCTGGCAGGCCAGCTTGCAAGGTGGGTTATGGAATTACTGACAGCCACTTCAAGCATGTTTTTGCAGATTTTAACTGAGGGTTGTAGAGCAGAACTCAGAAAGGCTGCAAGTTCACATCTGCTGAAGATATCCATCTGTAGGTGTTACAGTAAATGATAAATACGAGGAATACATCACTACATGCCATTCAATAAATGCAATAAAGACAGGTGACTAAGCTTAGCCATCTGTTGAAGTGCTGCTGGCAGTAAAGGCAGGTCAGTAGGGCAGGGAGTGCCAAGTACTCAAATCTGTGTCTGTGGTGGCTTCATAATCAGCTCCGGTATGCCAGTGCCCTGTCACGTACTTCTTTGTGCTACGGATTTTTGGTCCTGCCATACTTGATGACATTGGGCACATCAGTCATGTTCACAATGATGTGTACATCAATACTATAACTGTCTGCCAGAATCCTGCCCAACTCCAGAGGTTTTTGCCTTCTACTTCTCCATAGCCAGCTGCATGCCCTCAGTTTTAAAGCACTACTAGAACATGCCTTTAAAACTAAAAGAAAGTTTTAACTCAGAGTTTAAACAAAAATCTCAGTTTTGACAAAGTTTTTGGATCCTCAGGTATCCCCAGAAAATAGAGGTCCAATATCTCGGCATCACACAAGCAGTTCATGTAACAAGAAGACTTAATGTCAGGATAGAACAAAATGCTAGCTATGACAACTTTCAAGGAGTGAAGCAACAAACCTGATTGTATACAGGCAACTAAAGAAGGGGTGGGACATCTCATTATCAGACAAAGAGAGTAGACCCCAGGGGTACAGGCATAGAAGAGAGCAGCATAGGAAAGTATATGGAGTATCAGAAGAAGTTTGTACAGAGACATTATGACCAACACAAATATTACTGTAGTGAAACTTACTGCAAAAGTTTTTAAAGGAACCAGATAGGAATGAATGTGCCAGAATATTCCCCAGTTGTTTCACACTGATGAATGCATCTTGTAGATATAGATCTACAAGAGCTACATAAACCAGTATGGTATTGACCAGTACGGTATAAAGTCTACTACTTAAACACAAAAAAGAGGAAAGGGTCTTCAAGATTTTGGAAAAAATAAAAGAGGAAGAGAGATTAAATGAGCTAAAAGGTGGCAAAAAAAGAAAGGAGGAGTAATCAAACAACTGTGCACTTGTAATTATTGATACCCTGTGATCTGTACTTGCATGGGATAGTTAGAACAAATACAAGAATACTAGGAAGGAGAGAGAGAGAACAAACACATGAATAAACCTTGAAAGGGAAGCAAATACACTTTTCTTCCTTATGAACTTTTATCTAACTTTCACAGGTAATAGTACTGAAGTTAACTAGTTTACAGCTAACTTGCATGTTTAGAGGCACTACATTAATTTTACCTAACTTTATACATTTAATACAGATATCTGTACCTGAGATGATTCATCTAGACTGCTTTTAAAGAGAGGAATCAGCACTTTTACAGCCACTTCATCTGATGCAATTATTGTAGGATGAGAGGAATTGCCCATGGGCAAGTCTCTCTCTCAGCTATTTGTTAAAGGTAAGACAATTTTTTCAGATATTTATTGTATCTTCACTATGGACTTTTGAAGCTAGATAAGATTAACTTCTTTTTAACATATCTTCCAGTTTAAGCATACCCATGGAATTCTATTCTGTAACCCACTGTAGCAGTGTCTTCTATAACTTTCTAATAGAAACCCAATAGCAATAAAAAGTCCCCTAGAATTCCCACAATGGCTCAGGCCAAGAGTTTCCAGTAGTGACTAGTACTTGGCACTGAAAAACAAGATGTAAACAGGTCCTCAGGTAAGAATTTATAACTCTAGGAAAAAGTCTCATGTGAGTCTTTAGCAGAGAGATCGTTCCTTAAATTCTGAAGCATAAATTTTAATATTCCTTACGAAGTATCACAGAATCACAAAACGGGTAAGGTTCAAAGGGACCTCTGGAGATCATCTAGTCCAACTCCCCTGCTCAGCAGGGTCACCTAGAGCATGGTAGACAGGGTTGCATCCAGGCGGGCCTTGAATATCTCCAGAGAAGGAGACTCCACAACCTCTCTGGGCAACCTGGTCCAGTGCTCCGTCACTCTCACAGTAAAGTAATTCCTCTTCTTATTCAGGTAGAACTTCCTGTGGTTCAGTTTGTGCCTGTTGCCTCTTGTTCTGTCACAAGGGACAACCGAAGAGTTCGGCCCCATCCCCTTGACCACCTCCCTTCAGGTACTTATACACATTGATAAGCTCTCTTCTCAGCCTTCTCTTCTCCAGGCTAAATAGGCCCAGCTCTCACAGCATTTCCTCGTAGGGCAGGTGCTCCAGCCCAGTACTCAAGATGCAGCCTTCCCAGGGATGAGTAGAGGGGCAGGATCACCTCCCTCGACCTGCTGGCAACACTCTCCTAATGCACCCCAGGAGACCATTGGCCTTCCTGGCTACAAGGGCACATTGCTGGCTCATAGTCAACTTGTCCACCAGCACTCCCAGGTCCTTCTCTGCAGAGCTGCTTTCCAGCAGCTCAGCCCACATCCTGTACTGGTGCATGGAGTTATTCCTCCCTAGGTGCAGAAAATATGTTTAGTTTAGACCATCTGAACTCTTGATATTCTTGTTATCCATGTAACAACCTTCTTTTAAATCCTGCCAAACTTGCTGATACTCAAGGCATTTTGTTCCACAGTCTAACTGTACATTTTATGAAAACTACTTCCCTTCCAGGCTTTCAAGTCATTTTGTATCTATGTGCTCCTATCTGAGAAACAAGAGAGAAAGATCTTAATCTTCCTTTTCTACCTAATTAAGTTAGGGGAAAAAATATCAAGTGTGGGTTGATCCAGCCACAACGTAGACTGAAGGAACAATGAACCCACAGAGTTTCTGCTTTGCCGTGAGACCGAGTGCACACTTGGCACCAGCCAGCTCTAAAGGAAAGTCTGTCAGGGCGCCACGGGAGCTGGCAGTTCCTCGGAGGCTCCAGAGGCTCACAATTTGCAGCAGGGCAGGGCCAGGCAGCCAGGGCCCATCCTACCTTTCCATGAGGAAGCAGGGCAGCCAGGGACAGCCAATGGTATCAGTTACTGCTGTGGGGACTGGCTGAGGCTGAACTATCCTGCAGGTCAGGGTCCTGGAGACCCATGGCTGGGCATGGCCATGGCATGGCCATGGCAGGGCTGGAGCCCAGCACTGCTGCAGTGTCGCAGGACAGAGACTGATGGCCTCAGGCTGGCCTGGCAGTACATTCAGGTTCCT
The DNA here is from genome assembly GCF_028389875.1 of Rhea pennata. Classification (NCBI taxonomy): domain Eukaryota; kingdom Metazoa; phylum Chordata; class Aves; order Rheiformes; family Rheidae; genus Rhea; species Rhea pennata. The sequence continues at coordinate 28,176,646 of NC_084666.1, forward strand.
GACAAAAGGGAATAAAATAGGCTATGACCTCCCAAATCCCTTCTTCCATTTCTCCCAGGAAAACCATACGTACTAAAGTTTCAAAGTCAGAAATGCCATCATGCAATATTTAATCAAACAACCATATATTGTTTCATCTACTCATCTGCTTCTTTCTTGACTCATCTGCATCCATTTTCAGGATGGATAATATTCACAAAATCACTTCTCTAGGTTTTTTTGTTTGTTTGTTTGTTTGTTAGAGATGAATGGAATGGAACATCTCCAGCTTTTAAAGAGATAGCTTAAGAGGAGTATGATAAAGGTCTACACAATCTTTAATGGGATGAAAAGGGTGAATAGGAATCTACTTTTCACTGTCTCTTTGATTCAAAAGCTAAAGGTTCTCAAATAAAGCCAATAAGGGCTAGACTGGCAGCTAACAAAAGGAGGTGGTTCATCATGCAGCAGTCAGATGTGTTGAACTCCTTGCTTTTCAAAGGATGCTGTGGAGGGAGCAGATCATTCTGGTTTTGGAAGAGACTGGATAGACACTTGGAACACGGATCTATTGAGAATCACTAGATAGACACGCCTCAAATTTGGGAAGCCTCCTCAGAGTGCCATAAGGAATACTTGAATAAAGGTATCACATAGAATTGCTCTGTTCTTACTCTTCCCTGGGCATCCATCTGTGGTCACCATAGCTGGGCTGGATGGATTTTATGTTTCACAGATACAAATAAATATATTTTTACAACAGATCCGTGAGTTATGGGGAAATGTTTATTCCTATCCCACAAGCCCTCACAGTAATTCAGTAAGGTCTTTTTAGCACTTCCCCTACCACAAATTAATCTACAGTTTGCACAACCCAGAACCAACTTCTCAGTTCTAAATAAAGGGCAATCTTCTGTGTTTCCATGAAGACCTCACTGCTGCAATACGTTGAGATTTATGAAAAATAGGGAGTGAGACAGAGGCAGATGGATCTTCCACTAATGTCAGGACAGAGAAGGATGTGTTTGCCAGTGCCAAGAACAAATCTCATGCCTGCTGTATCTCAGTGAGTTCATGCATGCATCTCCAATGTAGCTGTGCTTCAGCATATGGGATTCTGTGCCATGAGGTGACTGCAGCTGTGGAGTAACCCAAGCGTCTGGGGCCCCAGCATGGTCCAAAAATGAAAACTGAAAACTGCCTCAGTCAGTTACGCAAGGGGCAATGTAATTTGTTATTGTCAAGTCCCACCCTTGTAATCATCAAAAAGGTCTACAAGGATGTGTGCTAGCTGGCCTGTTTAGCTGAGATATTTAAGAGGCAGTGAATGTCTTTGAGAAAACTAGATGTTTCCAAAACATGGTTAGGTTATAACTACAATTGTTATCATCCCGTCCTACTCTGAGGACCAGTGGTCATGAAGCGATACGTGAACAGCAACACCAGATGTGCCAGATGTCTGCCTGATGACTATGCATTCAAGAAGTCTCCCACCTTGCTCTAAGGACAAGCCAATACCAACTTTCTGCTAATGAATGCTGGCTTTACCTACTTTTACCTACTTTGTTTCAAACAGTGGAATCATCCCTATTCAGATGGCATATTTCCTCTACTGCTAAAACAGCAGGCAGTATTCTGGCCACAGCGGCCAGACCACAAAGACATTCCTACCCTCTTTTATTAAAAACATATTCTTATCTGTAAAAAAAAATCTATCTTTTGGACACATTGCCAACTGATTATAGCATGGAGAACTTGCCTTCAACTTCAGGTCTGGCTATCCTTCTTCTACTGACTCAAAAAACAGGTTCTCCAAGCACATTGTAGAGTGGACAGCAATGACGGTTGGCTATAAGCTGAGTAACACTCTGCATGAGAATCCTCTGAGCTCTTACTTCAGAGAACAGATCACACGTTTAAAATATGTACAGGAGTACCTGTTGTCATCAGAACTTTTTCCAGGTTGTAAAAGGCAAGCAAGCAAATGCACAGGAAGTTTGCTGACTGGCAGCCTTAAAAGACAGGCCTCTGTAGTCTGTAGTCTGGGGACAGTGTGCCCTACTGGAAGACTCAAAAAAAGAAAGAAGAGAAAATACTAGTAGTCTGATTAGCCCTTTTTACTGTGGTGAGCACATGGTATTCAGTGTATCTTCAGGTATGCATCCCTTCCCTGCTCTGGCCAGACCAGATTAAACATAGGTCTCTCCCTGACCATGCATGGACAGGCTCCCCTGCCATTACTGCTTGTTTCCTCTGGATTCCTTTCTGAATCCTTGCAGATTAAGGTGTCTCTGTTTTATGGCCCATGAGAGAGAACTCAGAATAAAAGAGAATGTAAACACACGCCATGTTCTGGCACCACCATCTAAGAAACGAAGAGAATCTCTGTCCACTAACATGAATCCATAAGGGTACAGGAAATAAAAATGTGGGCATCTAGCCCAGTTCCTGGGATATCTACCCATTTGCTAGCTAAATATTGTCCATTTTCACAGACTATAACCAAACATAAATAAGATAGCCAAACAACAGAATAGCAAAAGGTAGAATAAGAAGCAATCGTATCTCCTTCAGTCATCCTTGAGGAGTATCCAGAGGCCCCATGCCTCGCACCTTTCACCTCCTTTCTGCCTGTCAGCCTACTGTTACCAGCTCAATTATCTACCCAGGCACTGGGGTTGTGTTTCAGCACCACAAATGAGAGGACATCGTATCCTGTCTGTGCCACGGGTTTTGAAGACAGGCCATGTGCGAAGAAGCAAAAGCATCCTACCAACAGGCTGCGACGTCAGTGCTTGATGCTATAAGCCATATGATGTGCCTCATAACATTGCTGTTACATGCAAATACAATACCAAGGAAAGATGCTCCTAAGTACAGGTCATCCAGCCTGCCTGTGCGGATGCTCCTAAAGTAACAAGTGCAAGCATACTAGCAGGATCTCTCTTAGGTTATTCTGGAGGGTGAGAAAACAAGCCCTGAGATTACTACAGGAGGTGGTTTTACAGGCTAGTGTAGTCACAACAGGAGAGTTTAGTCAAATTAGTGAGGAGTTTTAGGCACATATTAGAAATGCAGGCAATCTGGGGTTTCAGCTGGTGCTTAGGACAGTATTTTTAATTGTAAAAATTGCCCAGCATAACACTGCACCTCTGTATCTGAGCGATGATTATAACCTAGACTTCTGCAGCAGCAATTATCTGTATGTATCACTTGTCCTTTCCCTTCCTGACATTCTCTGCTGCCTTCTCTGATCACCTTCTCCTCTGAGAATTCCTCTCTACAGGCTTTTCTTTCTGGACTAAGCAGCCAGCTTCACTGAGTGGGAGGTCGTGGCTGCCTCTGCTGGGCTGTTGGGAAGGGAGAGGGCAGCATCATGACACTCACTATTACCTACTGCAACGATAACTCTCACTGATCCAGCTGGGATTAACCTTCCTGCAGATTCCAGGTGTCTTCTGTTTCTACTATGATGACTTTTTAGCCTTTTGGCTTGAACTGTTAATTGATGCTAGATTGTCCTTTCACATGCAGAGTTATGCCACCCAAGAATTTGGCATTTTTATATCCACAGTCTAGCCATGACGGATAAAGCAATGTATGCTAACTCCATCCAGGGAAAGAAACAGGGGAGATGATACATTATAAAACATTTCAGTGTTATTTATATATATAAAAATAATATATATATCAATTTATATATATATATATACATATATATATATAATTGATAAGACTCTGTAAGGAACATGAATTTAATTACTGATTTAAGGATCAAAAGGTAAAATAAATATACATCAGGCTATATTAACCTTCAAATACACACACACAGGTGTCTCTAAAGCTACAGGATTTGTATTCATGCACTTAAGATAAACTGGATCCACAAACTTACAGAAGGCTTTGCTAGACTTCTTTACTTAGGTGGTTGGCCTGTTTGACCGCAAAGGTTGGTAAATCGTGTCACCACACACATCTGCAACATCTTCCTTTCCCCTTTCTCTCTGCTACTTTGCAATACTGCAGTGCACCTTTGCCCCAGCCTGTTCAACTTTTTCATCAATGACCTGGATGAGGGGACAGAGGGTCTCCTCAGCAAGTTTGCCGATGATACCAAGCTGGGAGGAGTGGCTGACACACCTGAGGGCTGTGCTCCCATTCAGAGAGACCTGGACAGGGTGGGGAGTTGGGCAGAGAGGAACCTCCTGAGGTTCAACAAGGGCAAGTGCAGAGTCCTGCACCTAGGAAAAAAATAACCCTAGGCACCAGTACAAGGTGGGGGCTGACCTGCTGGAGAGCTCTGCAGAGAAGGACCTGGGAGTGCTGGTGGATGACAAGTTGACCATGAGCCAGCAATGTGCCCCTGTGGCCAGGAAGGCCAAGGGTCTCCTGGGGTGCATTAGGAAGAGTGTTGCCAGCAGGTCGAGGGGGGTGATCCTGCCCCTCTACTCAGCCCTGGGGAGGCCTCATCTCAACTACTGTGTCCAGTTCTGGGCTCCCCAGGACAAGAGAGACATGGCACTACTGGAGAGAGTCCAATGTAGGGCTATGAAGATGATCAGAAGGCTGGAGCATCTGCCCTATGAGGAACGGCTGCGAGAGCTGGGCATCTTCAGCCTGGGGAAGAGAAGACTGAGGGGGGATCTTATCAACGTGTACAAGTACCTGAAGGGAGGGTGTCAAGGGGACGGGGCAAAACTCTTTTCAGCTGTCCCGTGTGACAGGACAAGAGGCAATGGGCAGAAACTGAACCACAGGAAGTTCTGCCTGACCGTGAGGGGGAATTTCCTCACTGTGAGTGACACAGCACTGGAACAGGTTGCCCAGCTCCACAGGTTGTGGAGTCTCCTCCTCTGGAGATATTCAAGGCCTGCCTGGATGCAACCCTGTCTAACATGCTCTAGGTGACCCTGCTGAGTGGGGAGGTTGGACTAGATGATCTCCAGAGGTCCCTTCCAACTTACTGATTCTATGATTCTATGATAACTTAGGTAGTTTATCACTAAAACAAGTCAGTACAGTGCAGTCTGATCTGAGTGGTGACTTGAGATGCTAATCCAATAAAATAATAGGAAATAACAAGCATGTGCCTAAAATAGAAGAGAATATATACAGTCTTTGCTTACTTGCCCATTTAACGCACATATAGAGACAGCACAGTAGTATTGGGCAGCATATTAAAGTTTCTTGCTAGTTTCATTACAAGGAATAGCTACCTAAAAAGGAAAGGCTGTGGAGTAAGGTGTTGGATTGCTCTGTAACCTTTTTTTAAAGTGTGGCCCCTGGGTCTATAAATATTGAGCAACTACTTCTCAGGAGACCCACAGGAGGTAACCAAAAAAAGGCAGTCCTTCAATTCAGTAAGATCCTCTCGCTCTGAGGCTTCTCTGAAGATATTTTAAGGATCCTTAAGTCAGCTGGCTAAGCTGCATGATGCAAGTTACAGCACCATGGGTGCAGTGCAGAGTGTATGACACATTCCTGGACACGTCTTGGGTTTGTCTGCAGCATGTAGTTACCAGGACTCTCTAGCAAGAATTTGGGCTAAGCCACACTGCAGCACAGTCTGCAATGCTTTCACAGCACTGCATGTGGTTTAGAGGCCACGTGTCACTGCTGAGGAAACATAGTAGGCTTCCTCGAAGAGACAACTCTTAGTATTCAAAAGGAAGTTTAGTGAATCAGCCTTCAGATATGTGCTGGCAGGGTAAAATCTAACAAATAGACATGGATGTTCCAAAGAACAGATTCTGAGCTCAGCAAAACAAATTTCAGAGCTGACTTTAGTGGAATTACACCAAATGTATAGGGAAAAAAAAGAAAAGAAAGGAGATTTTGTTTCAGGATGTGGTCTGTTTAGCTAGAGTAGCTAGAGTCTGCTACTGAAATGTAGGTGGTCAAAGGGTCAAAGTATAATTTTAGCTAGTAGATAAAGTATGATGTGAAAGTCTGCATAGGCTTACAACAAAAAACAAAAACTATTAAAATTAATATATCTTTTCTTCCTCAGGAGACAAAACTATTTTTCCATTTGCAAGAGTTTGGTATCAGTGTGTTATATAAACATGTTATACTGATTTAAATAGAATTACCTAAGCCACTACAATTACAAGGCTATCTAGCCAAAACCCTAAACCCCAAGAGAAGTTCAGAATCTGATCTTGCTGACATTGTTGTAGATACCTTCCTAGTGAAATTGTCATGAATTTAAACTCACAGAACAGGTCAGACTGGCTCTGTTTATGGATATTCATTTTATCTGCAATTCCCTAACACTGTTGCAAGCTGGAGAATAAAATACATCATGCATCTAGTTGACTTTGTGAATTCACTTGAAAGAACATAATCACTAGTATGACAGTAGTCTTCACTTCAAGCATTTTGCCACATAATCTTAATTTCTGCCCTTATCAGGCCAATTCTTGACACAGTAATGACAGTTCAGAATAAATCCACTGTAATAATTCCCTACTTGAATTTACTCTATAGTAAACTTCATGATCTCTTGCACTCATCCTAACAACCTTTTCCCATTCTTCATTGACAGCCATTAATGTTATATATTTTCAAAAGGGCTGAGAGAAATAGTATTGGCTTTGTACCTAAAGGATTAGTAAATTCATATTAAAATGTTTTACTTAACTGCTATTCACTTTTCTTTTCAAACAGTATCTACTCGTTAAATATAGCTGTAAAGTAAGGACAGAAAATGTAACATTTTTGTCTAATTGATCCCCGATAAATTCCATTGCTGTGGTCAAAACTAAGCAGGGATAAACATTGTAGCCCTTGCAGTGTTGTGTCCACAGCTATAGTCTTGCTGAAGACAGTTCTAAATGTGCTACTTCACTGTTTTGAAAAGCTCTTAAAGTTGAGGTATAGGGGTAGCTAGGGAGCCTGCAGGTGGTATACGGAGTGCATAACTGGCTTTTAATTGCATGCTTCATTCCTGCTACCTTGCAACCTCCTTTAATTCACAGCTCAGTCTGATCTTAGCAAATGTTCTTTATTTAAAGTCCAACTTTTTAATACATTTACCAGATCAGTCTGTAACTAAAGTGCTTAAGAGAGGTGTGTGTACAAGTATAGGTATAGAGATACACACAGACACACACAGACAATTTGTTAAATACAGATTCAGAGCCAAGTTGAAATAGAATTTGCCTCATTACTTCAAACTGCTTAATTGTGACAATACTAACAACAGACAATGATCTCATTGTCTTGCCAAATTAGTACCCCCTGCGCTTCATGGGATTCTGTCATAAATCCAGTATTTTCACAGAACAAATAAATGAAATAGAATCCACAATCTATTTAGCTAGCTCAGATTATTGACTCTTAGGAAAATCAACTGTGATGGGAAAACAGCTGTTTTTAAAATAATAATAAAACTGTCTGGAAAAACTCTAACATTTTACTCAAACTTGTCTTGCCAAAACGCTTACGAGAAAGGAAGAAGATTGCATGTCCCTTGCCTTCATGTGTTTCTTTGTTCTAATATACAGATATATCACTGGTAATAGATGCCTGTGCCATGACTACAAATGGGCTGATCCATTACTATCTAGCTTGACATTTGGCTTGTAAACAATAGTAGGAACTGAGTCCATAGAAAATATGTCATTCTTGCCAGCCCGCCACATTGTTTGAGCTGGAAATCAAGATAAACTGCCACATTCTTGGTTAAAAATAAGAGGCCTTTGAATTTTCTCTCTCTGAACTTTCCATCAACGGTTGACTTTTGTCATTTTGGCACATCTTCTGAGGTCTGAATATAACTTAGTCTCTATGTAGTACATTTCACACTTAAAGAGTTGTACAGTACTGGGACTGGCTTAGACTAGTTAATAAAAGAAATGCAAAGTTTGTCTTACTGCATTGGCTACTAGCATCTTACCATTCCCTACCACACAGCCTTGGTTGTGATGGAGGGAAGACAGTATTACCACAGCTACTTCAAGGCACCTTGGTGCCTCAGAAGGAAGCTTTTTCTTGGTTCTTATTTAACTCTAGAGTACCACTGACTGCAGTACCTTACACCTGGGCTGAATCTGTCCCTTCTATTATTTTGATATTGCATCCTCCACAAATCCATCACAATTAGTGACTCAGCTTTTCCACCAAGCAACAGACATTTAAAAGGATGTAGTTCACTGGCACACTCTAAAAATTGTTTCTAGCTGGAAATGATAACATCAGTTAGTTCTGTGTTTGCACAAAGTACTCTACAATACTGCAAGGGGCTAAGGATATTTACAGAAAAAGATTTCTGCAGAAAGTTCTGTCTGCTTCTAATAAAATGTACATGTTGTGTTCAGCATGTTATTATCACTTAATAAAACAATGTTTGCATGATGGCAACTGCACGTTCAGAATTATTTCTTGATTTTAATTTTGGTAGAGAAAATTCATTGTTTAAAAGGATTATATATCTGATATTCTGCCTAGCAGTAAGGTAGAATACTCCTATTGCTATGTTACTTACCATGCTATAAGGCCTGAATTTATCAGTAAGTGTTTTAACAGATGTGAAATACATGTTAGTGGACATTTGGAACATGTTGTATTTACTGGCACAACCATATTCACTGCTTGCATGAACAAAAACAACTCCATTGTTTAAGCAATAGTGAATATGGTATGTCAAGTTTGCAGCTCACCTGAATTACAAAAGCATCTGATAGACCATGATGCTGGATTCAGCACAATGTTTTTAATTTCTGCTGACTTAATAGGAAGTCAAATAAGGGCAGGTTTTCATTATTTATAGTATTTATATTGCTTATCTTTATGCATTGATGGAGCAGATTATAGTGAATTAAATTTGGTTTATAAACTACAGCAAGATTTTTCCTCCTGTTAACCTTGTATGGGTTGGCTTGCTTGCATTTAAATGAGGGGATCCATTATACAGCCCCGTTTTCTCATGATTCTTTCTTTTTTTGTATGAAACCTGAAGACCTGATGGGACCAAACTTGTGCTTAAAGTTAAGCATACACATCACTGATGGGACCAAACTTGTGCTTAAAGTTAAGCATATACATCAATGTGTTGCTTCTTAAACTCAGACGTTCAATCTGCACAGAACTGCAGCTGGACATGGAACATAGAACATGATTACTTTCTGGATCACTGATTCCCACCACTGTTATCATGGACAACCCCACAAAAAAGGGCAACTAACAAAAGTATTAAACTCTAGAAGAAAGATAGCTAAGGTGTTTGCCTCCACTACTTTCAGAAAAGAACAATGCTAGATTATCTGGTCATCGCAAGTCTATTATCAGCATAAATTTAGTGGCAGCTAGCTTATACTCATTTGCCCTTGGGGCAGTGTCCTTTAATTTACATAGCTTTTCTTCCTCCCTCATTTTTACCCTCATTTATAGTGAACTATGATACATTCTCTGAAACCACATCCAACTGATCTAAGCAAGGAACTTTCTGGTCTATACTCGTGGTCTTAACATCTCCATGATCATTTAAAGATCCTTTTTCTGAACTTCTTCCAGTGTGTATTAATCTTTCTTCACTGTGACAGAGTTGTTCTCAGTACACCAAATAAGATCTCTGCACTGCCATGTACAACTGCATGCATATTTGCCTTTAACCTATTTGAAAGATTTCACCTAGAGTCCATCAGAAATATTTTTGGATTTAATGACAGCATCATAGCAGCAGTCCTTAGATATCCCATGATTGACAACTGACCAAAACAGCCAGATCTTTCCCTTCATCTCTTGTCAGTAGCTGATGGGCCTGTACTTACTAAAGAAATTCTTACTAGTCTCTAAGTCCTTTGCCCTTTATGTTGTTAATCTTCATCCTATGTCTATTACTTTAGTCTTCTGTTAACTGAGCCCTTGCTTTATGGCAGCTTAGCATTAAAGATACTTTGCCATCAGTGTATTTCATTAATCACTTGTATTTGCACATAACCATTAACAAAAATGATAAATGTAGTCAATTCCTAATACAGTCCACAACTGTACAATTAATTTTCCTGCAACCTGAGCATTCTACTGTAAGTGCTTTAACTTCTTCTATTTTTCCTGTATCACCACACTTTTTTTCAAATTAATAATTTCCCATCACATAACAACATGTCAAGCACTTTACTGAAATTCACAAGGATCTGCTTTAATGCAATTCTCATCTCTGGAAAATCACATATTTTATCCCAGAAAAATACCATGTTCTTTTGGCACAATCTATCTTTGGTAAATATTTCTTCTGCTTTTATATACTTCTATATCTCTACTTTCTATTTCTTTCCAAAAAAATGCTGCATCCTTGAAGGTAATTGAGATCATGCTAATATATCTTTGTGGATCATTCTTCTCCTTAAAGATAGCTGCTTCATTTTCTGTTCTTTAGTCATTTAAAACCATCTGAATTGACAAATGTATTAAAACTGTTATTACTGGCTTTCTGATTTCAGTTACTGTATCTCTTAATATTCTTCTTACTTGAGAGCTGAGTTCTTTCACTTTGCTTTCATCTTGCATGTGCCAAATTCTGTTTCCACACCCATTCTCATTAATCATCTTGGTTCTGCCTCCATGTACTATATACCTTTACTGAAGCTGAAGCAAATACTCAGTGAGGTAGTTTGGCGTGATACATAGATTATCTTTAATCATAATCACATTTATACTATACAAGGTATTAATTTCTTTCTTAGTGTGGATGTGGCCAAAATACCTTTTTACTATTTTGCTTGACTTTCCTTTGCAGGGTCTAATTCAGCTTCACTTTTGACATCTTCACCCTTCCCCTATGCTTTCTGCTTGTCAAAATCTTTTCTTTTCTCTGTAGATGCTCTGTTTACACATAATATTAAGGGTTTCTGTATTAATTAGGAGTGAAGATATTTCCTACATTTTTCCCTTTGCTTGGGATGAGTATTTCAGATAATTTCTGTAATACTGTGTTAAAGAAACTCCAACTGCCTTGCACAGTTTTATTGCATTCATTTAAATATTCAGGGACGATATGTGTTCAAAATTCAAATGAACTGAATAGTACCAATATTTTAAAATTAATATTTCAACCACTTTTTTTTCAGCAGAGCTTGGCTTCTTTTGAATAATACCTTTACTTGTGTAGCACGAGAAACAAACTTAGTAAATAAATGGGCAATGATTCCCTAGACCAAAGATCTTAAAATCTACAGGGAACAATTACAGAAAGGGATGAAATATGGAAGTATGAGGATGGGCAATGAAACAGCACATTTTTACTTAATGCTTAAGAGTTTTAAAAATTTCTGTAATTTTAATTATAAACATAGGAAAAGAAATAAGCTTATTTTTATTGTATAACTTGGAGGCTCATCTGGCTGTTGCAGTCAGAAAGTCACTACTGAAAAGAAAAATTTTCAGTCATCCAGTCTTTTCAGTGAATGTCAAGATAGTATTGAAAGAAAGTAAATAGCAATATCATAGAAAAAATGTAATGAATTTTTCTACATCAAATCGTTCATCAAGGTCCAGCTACAAACAAGGGGGTGAGAGATGGGAGCAGAAAACTCACCATATCGACCTTACTAACCTACAATAAGAGTCTGACCTGCAGTTTCAAGACCAGATGATTTTTGTTTTGTTCTCCTGAGAGCTACCGCTAGAGGGCCATGCGCCTGCAATCTTGCAAATCCTTACTAACTCCGACACAGCCTGCTCTCTTAATTTGTTGTGGTTTCCAAACAATACTGTCCTAATTTGCCTTTCATTCGCAAATAACATAACATTCCTGTAAGGGGAAATCTAATGACAGCTTTTCTTGTGGCTTCAGCAAGAAGGTATGCACTCAATTAGGCACTAAGAAACATGCTCTTGGAGACAAATGAATTCAAAGTTTCTCTTTTCTTACCTGCAGGGATTTTCACGTTTGCTCACTCTTGTTGACAGAAGCAGCAATGGCCAGCTCCACTCCCCCGCAGGGCACTAGCTAGAGAAGCTGAGCAACCGAGGATTGTAAAGTGAACAGTACTAGAAAAAGCAGCAATGTAAGCGGGAATGTTTTGCTCATTCCTTTGTGTTATTTGTTGCTTTATTGATGTAGGATAAAATCAGCCTCCATCTGACACAGAAAAAAAAATCACCATAGAAGAATGAAGAAGAAAGAAGACATGGTTCTGCGATTCAGTGATAAATGAGAACACAGATGCTGAAGAGAAAAATCAACAAGTGCAACTGGTTACACTGTAAGATTAAGGCCTAATCCAGCCACAGAATGATGCATTGGTCAACCTGGCTATAACAGAAAATAAGGCCTACACAGATTTCTTCTCTCCCCAAATAAGTCACTGTGGCCAAAATAAAAAAGGCACAAGATGCTCATCTGGCCCTGCCACAGCCACACACTTAGCAAAGTGGCTACTAAAATGGTGGTTTGACTAGCTTAGGTCTTGGTTCCTCTGAGACAGCAAGGGCCTGCGGTGTAAGAACCATTCAGGATTTGTGTATCAACTGTGGTATCTTCTCCAGAATTCTCTTCCTAGCCATCTTGGTCCAACCTGCACAGTCCAGAGATGGCTGTCGTTCTTCTCTGTTCTTCAGATATCTCCATGGAGAGAAAAATGCAAGTAAGTCAGGACTGAGTTGTCTCTGGAGATAGACTATACTGCTGCCATTTCCCCCACAAGCATTTTCATTTCAGAACCAAAAATCATAGCTCTGCGTGAGCTCTGTTTTCCCTTGGCGAGCTGCGACCAGACGGGATTTTGAGAGAAGAGCATCAAGCAGCATGGCTTATCAGCTGCTGGCAAATGTCCCTCCACTGCTCCAGTGGACAAAACAGCAACACTTACAGACTCCTAGAGCTGTTGCTCTGACAGTTTCACTCACCCTGGTGGGGAATAAACTATGTGGGAAAAGTGTGTTTATGTTCCTAAATCTCTTAGTCCCACTCTGTTGGAATGCCAGCTCACAGGAGACTCTCCTAAGGAGTGATCTGCCTGAGGACAGGCTAAGCTGCCACTGTGTGGCAGGAAGGCACCTGGACATTTCCAAGGCTGGGATCACAAGTGGTGGAGGAGAACTTGGGAAGCAGTTGTTCGGCCAGCCTACACCACCATTAGTATACAGCGGAAGTACGTACATAGTTTAGGAACATGATTATCTTGCACAATGCAATTGGCATCAGCTAGTGGGTAACTTTATGCCAGATATATCTCAGATCTTTAAGATCTTTATGCCAGATCTTAAAATCAAAGACTAAGAAAGCAAGTTTGGCATTCATGTCCATTTCTTCCCAATGTCCCACTACGGAGATTGAGCTCAAGTGGCTGATTCTGACTCAGCGAGTGTTACAAGGTGTTGTCACTAGATGGCGACTGACTCCTGTACTGCACAAAGTATCAAAACAATTTCTCAGAACAGGAAGAGAAAGCAAAAGTTGAAGTTTCACTATAATGTAGTATAACATCATTTCTCAAATAATATATTTTTCTCTCCAGGCTTAATGACATAGGTAACATCTCAGGATTTCACTGGCAATTCTTTTATTTGCATGAAGTATTTCCATTATCACAACAATGCATAAAACTGGTCACACAGTATCTTCCCATTTGATTGTAAATTCTAATTATTTTTGTCAGCATCAGTATATTGCTTTCGATCAAAAGAATAGTCTTTCTAAATACAAATGATGAATGAATCAATTAAGCATGAAGCTAATTTAATTGCAAAGTTTGGTCTGCACTATGCATTATCCCTGTTCTCTCCCCCTTGCAATTACAAATCTTCATGAAAATCGAACAAGAGGATTTTAAAAATATATTAGCTTTGTCTGTATATATTTAAGAGCAACATTTAAAACTTTCAACATGTCTGAAAAATGCTCTCTTTCCAATTATTTTACATTTTCAATACAACTTGGCTCTTTTTCATGCTAAAAAAGTGTAGAGGGAAAACTGTTTTAAGAATCTCTTGAGCACAATGAAATAGTTTTCCTAACAGAATTGGCTTGCAAATAAAGGTGTGGCAGGAGAGTTCTCAGTATATTTAAAAACTTTTAGGAGTGGTATAACAGAAGATTGCTTCATATGGGTGGTGTTATACAAGGTTTCAATCGGTATTACTCAAGCAAATGAAATCACTGTAGTCTGTAAGCAAATAAAAATCCTCAATCTTCTTGACAACAGAAAATCATTTCCCAGTGTTCTGAGTCACTTTAGTCTGATCACACGTTTTAAATGTGTTGAGCTCAGCAGGTTTCTAAATAGTAATTAGGATATTTGATAGATAAACATGAAAGAGTGGTAGTTAACCCCATGACAAACTGAACTTGTATTTGTTAATGATTTTTACATGCAGCTATGCAAAAAAAAATCTTCAAGGAGCAAAATTTCTAAAACTTGTGAAAGGTACTCAGATACTATGATGATGAACTTTGCGTAAATAGACAGACATTATGTGGGGTGTCTGCAGTGATATGGAAGATTTATTACAATACTCAACTCTGATGATAAACTTTTTTTTAAAGAGTCATCAGACTTTTTACAATTACTTATAAAGATTGAACTACATATTTATTCGTGGTTTTTCTAACCACACAGTATTCCATGAATACCAGCCTTATTAGAAATCTGCTTGTCCAGTATTCTGAAATTGCTTTTGCTCCAGATCTGGAGTGCAAAGAACACGTTTAAACATGGTTGTGGTCAACCATTATCGTCTTTTTTTCTGTACATAAAAAAGAGATATGTTGATTGATGTTGAGGAGCTATATTTTGTACTTGAAAGATACCAAAGATAGGTGTACTTCAATGGCAGAACTCAGCTAGAATCTTCCCTGCCCTTTGGACATGACTGCAACTCAGTAAGAACACCAGCGTATTGAATGCTCTTTCACATGATAGGGTCAGTAGTAATACAGCAGGCTTTTATCCAACTTCTAAAAATACTTAAAAAGCTTTTTTAGTATATTTTGCCCATGGATGCCACTACAAAGCTCACTGCCTTTCACAATTTCTAAAAGACAATTACTGAAAACACATGTAAAGACACTGACTGTGTATTTTGAGTTTCCAAATAACCTAGGTCTAGCCTAATGGACTGTGTGTGTCTTCTTTACCACTGATGAAGTCAGATATACTCAGAGAAATCTTTTGTAAAAAATTAAAGCTAGTGTTGATTCATTCATTTGAACCAAGTTAACAGTTTTGAAATTAATTTTGAAATGGACATATACTTATTTCACTACATAATCGACATTTGTGCATATGATATATTGTAATGACAAAGGATAATTTCCATTTTGTCAAGTGTTTAGATAAACACAGCCTAACAGGAACATGCTTGGCCTGCTGAATATCGCCTTTTAAAGGTCTGACAGGCAACAACCTTCCCCAAGAGACTAAACAAAGCTGCCTTTAAAACTGTTTGTTTTTCCTAGCCTGAAGTTAAACACTGCTACAAATACTAACTTCCCACCATGCATTCACCCATCCTCATGCATTCTTCCCTTTGAGGAACCTTTCGTTCTCCCAGGTGACAACTGAAATAAAGGTTTCTGAGTCAGATTCTAACAGGTTTACCAGATACAAAACCAGCAATGCACTGAATAACATCCATAAAACACTAACTACAGAGCTATGCAAGCTAAAGAGCCCAAAGGCCATCAGAATGAAGTTCACAGTGGCTTTTTTCCCAGGTACCACTTGTTAGAGGGATATGTGCTGAATTACAGGAGCGACATAAGAGCTTTGCCCAGCTTGCTTTTGTTTTGGAGAGAGTGCTCCTCATTTTCTCTTATCATGTGAGTTAAGAATCTGCGCTGAGTCAGAGAAAGAAGCACCCGTGCAGGTATAGAGAACTGCTGTTCCACAGCTTTGCTATTGTCCATTTTAATACCACAGAACCCTGGCCATGCTATTTTTGCACTGAAGGGCTTTCAGAATTTCTGAGACTCTAGAAAATACTACTGAAAAAATGCTGCTTCTCTCTTCCCTCTCTGTGTGTGTTTGGAAAAGACAGCATTGATTCAAACTAAAATTGTTCAGAAACTCTGTAAAAGGTCTACTTTAAAATGCAAACAAATCTCTCATGCTCCTGTGACACAGTGGAAAGATTTCATTTTTGTGGCATTACTATCAATTAAAGTTACTTATGTATAATCATCCAGGAGCCTCTGCTTGGGTTGTGATCTTTCACATCTGGCCAGTATGAGCTTGGAATCTGATAACTGAGATGCTTATAGAAGCCATTACTGCCTGACATTTAATGGGAGACTTCTGGTCCAAGCCTCGCTTGTCTCAGTTCCTGAAAAGCAAGAAAGGCACTCTCAGCAAAAGACTGAATGAAAAAGCATGATTATAGTCCTCATTGTTCAAGCAGAGACTATGGTGACTATTAACCAGTGACTTTCTTTGTTCATCTCATTTGCCTTTACTCTTTGTTAAAAATAGCAGAGGATTCAGCAGTTCCCTCACTTTTCTTTCCTCATTTTCTTCTCCCCATCCATGCATCTCTGCGCAGTGTATCTTGTAGGGAAAAGCAATTGCTAGCGAGCTCCTGGCAGCAAAATAATGGAGTCAGCAGCAGAGAAAGTTAGGGTGGGTAGCCTGGGGGACAGGCAGACCATAAAAGGGATTGAGAGGAGGGAGGAGGAAGACAGAAGGAAACAAGAAGCAGGATGTAGGCAGCGCCCAGCTCCGTGGCTTTCAGCCGTGCCATTACCTCACAAGGGAGGCCTCCGAACAAGGCATTACACTGAACTGCTGCAGTTTGACTCTGCAGCTCCCAGCAGCCTTCTGGTCCTTCTCCGTGCTGCCTGCCTACCCCCTCCAGCAGAGCTCTCCCTCACAACTCCTTTTCACATTTTGTCCCCCTCTAAGTCCCAGCCACCAGTCCCACCCATCCTGATCCCAGTAGCTCTAGGATAGCAGCTGAATTCCTTCTACTGCTATTATAAAAGCATAATTAATGCAAGTGACTAAAGGCTGATCAGGCCACCAACCTTTGAACTGAGAGTGGTTAAAGAAGAAGAAAGCTTTACTCTAAGATCTTTCTATAAATATGCTATGTTAGAATAAACTTCCCTGTATAGATTTAAGTCTACTATTACACTCACTAACCATTGAAGTGTCAGCAACATCACACTGAAAGGCCATATTGTCAAAAAACTTTTTCTTGTTTTTTCTTACTTTTTAAAGGACTGCAGGTTTTGTTAATAAAGTAACTGTGCTCATAGAATATATCCGGATTTCCTTAAGGTATTTGACTTGGTAGCAAATCACACAGAATTAACAGACAATGAACTGGATTTACAAACTTCCATGCATAGCTGTTAATGTTATTAATGGAATATCAGTGAGCATTGCTATATCTAGCAGAGTCCCAAAAGTCTCAACTCATGAATCAAAACAATGTAATGGTTATACAAATGTGCCAATTATTCACATTCTGGTTAAGTTTTCTGCTGATAAAGATTGTTTTGCTAGCAAATAATAAGGACAGACTACCATTAGAGTAATTAGAATTGCTAGATTAGAAGATCCCAGTAAGACATATTTTAATACAGTTAAATACTGTATTAAAGTTAATGTTGGTTCTGAGGAACCAATGCATAGATTGTACTCAGGGATTGAACGATTCTGGGAAGTATCATAGTGGATAACCACCCCAGCACTAACTTTCAAACAACGCTACGTACAAAGAGATAATGTAATCTCTGAAGGTATAAAAAGGGAGTACTGCATTAGGCGAAGAAGTGACCCTTCCCCTCCCCCCATACCAGTAGGGCTGCTGCAGCCTTGTGCCTGGCTGTCCCAACACCACAGCAGTGCAGGCACCACACCTAACACAATCCATACATGAAGCTTGCACTGACTGCATCCAAGCATCCCCTCTACTCAGTCTTCTGTGAGCTGCATCCCCCAGATTCGACCACTTCAGCCTTGCTTCCCTCTCTGAGCCTGGAAACTGCTACTCATCTGTTGTGTCATCCCTGCAGGTTGCACCCTTCCTTCTGCCTGCCGGTTGGTGTTCCTACCTCTGCGCAGCACATGCTGACCCAAATTAAGCTGCTGTGTAGATGAAGCTCGGGAAGAGAAAAGATGTGTGTAGCAATGGTAGCAAGGGCCCATCCACATCTCACGTACAGATGGAAGGGCAGCCAGAGCACCACAGTGACTCCAGCAGCCAAGGTTTGGAGGTGGTTTGGACAACAGGAGCTCAGTGAGAGAAGAGACAGCCTCACAACCCCCACCAATCCCTTATACAAAAGCGTATAAAAGCATTGCCCAAGCGGCAATTTCCTCTCACCTTTTACATGACTAATGCAAAAGGCTTAAGTGGTATCAGTGGAACAGTTTGCCTGCATGTCACGCAGCCAGGCTCAAGGCTATCACCAGGGCCCTGGACGCTCCTTCCTAGGGGCTCACCTTGTGTCCTTTAGCAGATTTAAGCGTTTTATCTAGCTATTCTGGTGCTTGGCGCAGAGCTCCCAGGAGGGACTCCGCAGCCCCTGAGGCACCGGGGGCGACACCAGCGGCCCGGTCGTTCCCGCGAGGGCGACGCCGCTAGGCAGTCAGCGACGGAGGGTGCCGGGCACCGCGCCGGGAGGCGAAGCGCCCCAGGGCAGGAGCCGGCAGCGCCGTCTCCCGGCGGGGCCACGAAGCCCAGAGCCCCTAGTCCGCGGGGCCGCCAACGGCCGCCGCCAACGGCCGCCGCCAACGGCCGCGGGGCGCCCCCCCCGTGACGTCATCGGCCGGTTGGCCCCGCGCCGGGGAGCGGCTAGAACGGGGGCGCGAGCGTGCTGACGTCAGCGCGGCACGGCGCGGCGGGGCGGGCGGAGGCGGGAAGATGGCGGCGGCGGCCGGACGCGCGCCCTCGGCCCCCTCCCCCGCCGCCGCCCGGCGGCGCAGCTGAGGCGGCGGCGGCGGCGGCAGCAGCAGGCATCGCGGCGCGGCCGCCCCGCCCCGCCCCGCCCTCCTCCCGCCGCAGGGCCCCGGCCATGTAGACGGGGCGGCGCGGCCGCCCGCCGACATCATGGAGGACATCAACTCGAACGTGAACGCGGACGCGGAGGTGCGGAAGCTGCAGGAGCTGGTGAAGAAGCTGGAGAAGCAGAACGAGCAGCTGCGCAGCCGCCACGGCGCCCTGCCCGCCGCCCCCGCCAGCCCCAAGCGCCTGCCGCCCGGCGGGCCCTCGCCGCCGCCCGCCGCGCCGCCGGACGGCCGCTGCGCCAGCCCCCGCGCCGCGCCGCGCCGGCCGCCCGCCGAGGAGCCCGCCGACGGCAGGGGCGGCGCGGCGGCGGCGGGCGGCGAGGGCGCCGGCCTGCTGGACGACGCGGTGCTGCTCAGGCCCGACGAGCTGGAGCGGCTGGCCGGCTGCGAGGAGGACGAGACCGGCTGGTGAGGAGGCGGCGGCGGGGCGGGGAGGGACGGGCGGACGGACGGACGGACGGACGGGCGCGCCCGGCGGCGAGGGCGGCCTGGGCCTGGGCCTGGCAGCGCGGCGCTTTGTCTGGCCGCGGCAGGGCAGGGAGCGCGTGGGGCGCTCGGCGACACGGGTGGGCCCCGCCGCGCCGCGCCGCCCGGGTGGCTGGTGCCGCCTTCGCGAGCTGAGACGTGCGTGTGCGGAGGAGCTGGTGGGGAGGGCGGGATTAGCCCCCACGTACTGTCGTTTTCTTCCTTAAATCCGCACCACCCGTGCTTTAAGCCTTGATCTCCCATTAACTGTGGAGGCAGCCGTCGCGACGTGCTCCTTCAGCTCGTGGGTGCGTCGCCTTGCTCGTTTTCAGTTGTTGCTAACTCAGCGGGAGCAGCGTTTTCCTGGGGCGGTCTCCCCTGCGCTGCTGGTTCGCCGGGTTCGCGAGCCCCTGCCGGGGGTCGGGGAGGCTTGTTCCCTCTGGGCGTTGTGCTGTTTTCCACTTGCCTTTTTGAAGTTTCGTGTGACGCTGGCTGGAGAGCAGCGTTAGAGCAGTGGGATAAGTAGCGGGGAGGAGTGCCGTGTCAACAGAGAAACACGGGGCAAGCGTGTAGGCGGAGGAAAAACTAACAAAAGCAGTCTGCCTTGAGTCAGAGTTGGTTTTAAGTAGAGCTACAGGGATCTCTTTCTGTAGTTAACCTCCAGACAAATAGACACGTACACACACAGAAAAGCCCTTCTGACTTAAATGCCATTACTTAAGTGCTTCCACGCATCGGGCAATGTTTTAGTTGCTTTGGGAGGATAGGATATTTGTGCTTCCTCGGAGAATTCACAGGACTGAAATCCAGCCTCATCCACTAGAAAAGTATGAGAGCATAAGTTTATTCTCATCCAGCACAAGCTTACTAAATTAACACAAGGCGTCATCACTCCAGATGACAGGTTTATTCAGGGCAGCTACTCTTATTTCCCATCTTATGCCTTGTAATCTATTGATTTATAATACTTTAGGGAAAAGGAGCATCCTAATTTTAAATAGGAAGTTTGGAGTGGGATGGCAAGATTTGGGAATCTTCTTCTAGTGATGATAGGTATTATCATTTTTATATTAATCCTAAATTGTGGGCAAAATAATGCAACTCCAGTGAAAGTTAAAATGTCACTAGTGACACGGCATAAATGCTATGAATTTTTGTTTATGTGGTTTTGGACACTCATGGGAAGGTGGCATTGTTCACTGAGCACTGCTCTTGCTGATGTCAAATGTTTGACAAATTACTTATGTTGTCTGTCTTAGTCTCCCTTACGTCTAAGAATGAAGATCGTTTTCCTCCTATCTCAACATGTATCTCGACATTATGACTAGGTTGTGTATAAAGATTAAATGTTTCTGCTAACTGCTTAATTATACTTCATTGTGCCTTCAGTCATATTACTATGCAATTTCTAATTCTCAAAAGACAAGAAAGCTTAAATGCAGTCTATTACATGTCTTCATTTCTTGCTTAGTATTCTAGTGAGTGTAACACCAAATTTCAGTCCCAGACAAGACAGTGACTGAGAGATAAAAGCATGTACCTAGAAAAGAATAGTTGTTAAAACTTGCTTTTGTCATGCATGTCAAGAAATATGACTATGTATTTTAAGAAAAAAACTTTGTCCTTTCTTGCAGTAATTTAATAAGCACTTGATAAATGCTTATGATAAATGCTAATGATAAATGTGATTTGGTTAGACCATAAGGTTGACTGGCAAAGTATTTTTTTTCTGAATTATTTATAAAAATATAAATCAAACTCCTACAACTTCTGAACATTTTTGACCTGAGCCCGTTGAGGCACTTAATACTCTACAGTATTTTCTTTCTTTCGGATGAAGGTAGACATACCTTTTGTCACTGTTCTGATTGCTTTGTTTCTGTGCGTTTGATAAATGGAGGTTATTGCTCTAAGAGAAACGGGAAATTTTCAGAGCACTAGTGGCTCAATCATAGAACAAACAAAACTGAAAATAGGGAATAGGGATAATGTGACGAGGTTGATTTCTCTTAAAACTGTTTCATAAAAAAAATACTGCTCTTAAGGCCTTGCTTATATGGGGTCACTTAGAAGATAATGCAATCCACTGGAAAGGGGAATGTACTCAATGAAATTTAAATCTCATGTGAACTCTTTCAGTTTCCAAATAGGTTTGGATCACTACTGCTTAACCCCAAATCCTGATTAGGCTTCAGGATTAAACCTGTAGACATCAAAGGCCACTTACCACCTGAGGAAGTCTCACATGAAAGCAAACTGTGCTTACCTGAATCACAGTAGCTGCATAAAAAGTTGATTCATTTTGTCATTCTCCATTATCTGTGTAGAGAAGTCCAAATTTGTCTTTTGTGTTGGTTTCAGAAGGACCTTGATATGGGAGATAATAGATGATGAATAGATGCTAGTTAACACTGCTCTTCTATCTACCCCGTTTCATATGGGTGTTCTTTGGCCCAGGTGTCCATATATCTTGTTATGAAATTGTCTTCAGCCCAGCAGTAGCCGCAGGAATGGTTTTCTTCACTACAGAAACTCAAATTGGTACCTATGGCATTTGATTATGAATCTAAGATGGAACAGTAAATAGTATGACTGAAAGTGATGCTGGAACTCCTTTCTTTTAGGCAAAACCCACATCCTGCAGTTGACCAGTCCTTTTTAGATTTTAATTCTTTAAACACTTAAGAGTATGTCTACACAGGACAGGTGTAGGAAAAATGAAAAACTAAAGGAGTAAAAAGTAGAACCAGTCTACAGTTACTAACAATTGAAAAGAAGTCTGGTACTACTGCACTAGTAGCAGTATTAGCTACTAAATTGGTATTACTGAACTTTGGGGCTGTTTGTTTTTGCTTTTTTCCCCCCTTTTGACTATGGTTAGTCAAATCCAGGTATGTTTTGCCCTTAAACAGGTGAGACAATCTTCAAAACATATATAAATTACTAAAAATATTTAAGTGAATTTAAATTGAATTTTGTGGCCAGATGTCTCTAAAACCTGGTAAAGTTGCTCAAACTTTCTTCCTAATAGGGTACTGAAGGTTGCAAATAGGGGTACACACATGGTACTGAACCTTAGTCCCATTCAGAATTTGCTTTAGGAATACTAATTACTTCCTGAAGAAGTCAGCAATAATGTTAGTAGTCATAGGGGTGTTTCTGTTTAGCTGCTTTTGAACCAGTCTGGATCAGTTAAATTTCTTCAAATTTCAATCTAAGCAAACTTTTTTTTTTTTTTTTAGGGTGGAGGTGGGGAGAGGAACTAGCCTAGAGAAATCATCCAAGAGACAGGACACAGTACACAACTCCCTGCCTGGCTTGCTGGGTGAGGTTGGGTGTGGATGTGTAGCACATTAGAGACAACTTGGTTACAGTATGCAGGGTAGCTTGCTATGCCTCATCTTAGAAGTGAGTTATCTCAAGTTCAGTGCAGGATGAATGTGCACACGTGGGCAATTACTGTAGAGCAGGTAATGTGTTGTGAATCTACATTATATGTTGTTTGATGCTAACTGACGTAGTCATTCAGCTAAGCTTTTTGAGCAGCTTTATTTTAAATGTCAGAGCAGAACATACAGTGCTTTCTCTTCAAAACTTACATATAGTATGTGCAGAGGAGAGTGCAGAGCTTGCTATGTATCTGCCTTTTATACATTGTTGTTCAGCAAACTTCAGAACAGTTGCATCCTCATTAAATTATGTTGTTATAAAAGCTAGCCTAGCACTTACCAGATGTTTTCCTGTCACTTCAGACTAAAACCCACTTATTTGGGCTGAAATAGCTAAGAGCTGGTTGAATTCATTAACAAACAAAAGGCATTTGCTGGCCCATTTAAAGTAAAATTATATTGATGGGCTGTTTATATTAGTCTTAATGCTTTAAAGTAGTATTTTTTTTAGTGGTTTTGAAGCTTGATATTCATTGGATATCCTGTTTGCTTAAAGTGGAACACAAGCACCTTTACTGTTAACAGTTTTTCTCATTCAGCAACTATTAAACTGATACCTCTTTTTAATAGTTTTTCTGTTCTAGTCATCCATTTCCAATTAATTGGCAAAGTTATTACTTTGAGATACAGAGGGTAAAAATCTTGATTGTCACCTGTAATGAGTCTTTCATCTCACATTGCTAATCTCTTTTGAGCACTAGCTTTCAATTTTGATACCTTAAAATTTGCCATAGTGAACTAGTAGATGTAGGATGAGTGTTTTAGGACAAGCTCCACCTGAATAAAATACCACTGCTGCAATAGAGCTTTACACTGCAGTATTTTCTGGTCAGCTGTTAAAATTACATTGTATGAATGTGGTCATGAGCCTCTTGGAAAATGAATCGGTTTTGATCAGTTCCTGCCTTGCAACCTAAGTGAAAGAAACTTATGTTTTTTAGCTTGTGGCAGATTAAATGCAGGTCTGATTTAGAGGGATTTTTAATCAAATTTGTATAATGGCTTCTTGCACAAGGAAGATGTTTATTTTCATATCATGTATGATAAACTGATAACTTTTGTAATCCTTGCTTATCATGAAACAACTGGTAAAATCAGATAATATTTCATTTACGGCTTGGAGTTATCCATGTTGACTAGGAAATGAGTGTGTGAGAACTGTTGAAAGAATCCTGAGAAGAACAATTTTTTTCCTATTTCTAATTTCTTCTGTGATATTTATGGCTTATAAGTGTGCCTGGTATATAGATATCATGAACACACACTCATAGTGTGAGTTTCCTGAATGGATTTCCTTTAGTGTCTTAATGGTATTCCTAAAATGAACTTTGTAATCATGTCTTGTTTAGGCATGGTTAAATCAGTTCATGTTTCTGTTTTCTATTGGTTTCTATAGCTGGAACTGTCAAGACTAGTGGTTAAACAGGCTTTTATTTTGGAACACTTGCATTACATAGTACACACAACTTCTCAACACTTTTCCTTTCCCTTCCATGTAAGTACCTACAATAGCACTTCAGAGCATGTAACTTCCTTTTGAAAAGCTTCTCAAAACATGGGAAAGTTACACAAAGTCTGTGTGACAGTTCTAGGAAAGCAACATGACCATGTTAAGAGTTCTATAAGCTCTTAAAGGCCCCACGTGCTTCTGGTCTCATCCTTTGTGTGCTGCCCCTTACTCCTTTCTGCAACATCCCTTTCAGCATCTTCCTCTGAGGTGAGGAAATGAGTAATGGCTATAATTTCCAGACATTAGCAAGCACACAGCTTTAATTGCTGGTGACAGGAAGATAGTTGTGTTACCAGTGAACATTAGCACTTTGTAACCCTCTCTGAATCCTCTGAAATCACACTACGTAGCTGAAAAGTGCCACTTTAATGTGAAGGCTTACTGAGGTTGTCAAAACATTTTTATAGTATTCATCTCCTTATTTTTGAGAGAGCTGTAGTTTTACTGTAACTTGCGTATCATTCAGAAAGAGCTAGAAACATTGAGTTGACTACACAGACAGATTTGTAGTTATAGGCTGAGCATGTTTCCCAGTCATTTACAACTAGTGGGTTGCAACTAGGGGGAGGGTGAGGGAGAAGGGAAGAGAAGGGAATTTGTGGGCAAAGTTTGTGCAGAGGTGTGACATAGGACTATTTTTCTTTACAACTAGTTAGTCTCTTAAGACTTGACCTGCAGTTGCTTGTCCAAATATCCGTCTTAAAATATAACTTGTTTAAGCTGCTCCAAATAAGTCTCCTGAAACTTTTAGACTGATCATACTGTTGTGCTCTAAATTGTATATTTTCAAGACCATCTAGTATTGTAATTTCCTGAATTTCTTTTGCTAGCTTTTCTTCATGAGATTCTCTCCCTTTTATTTTAGAGGAGTTTCTTGCTGATTTTTTTCCTGGACTTTTATTTTTACTTTCACATCCTCTTTTCAAGTGGCTTTTTTTAATCCTGCTTTTACTTGTGACGTGTTTTGTACACTCCGTTATTTTAGTGCCTCTAATTTTAGTGCTTAAAGTTAATACAGCTAAAATAAACAAGCTTTACCTTGAGTTCCTTCCATTTGCCATCTTTCTTCTAATTCAGTCCTGTGACTTCATATTTATTTGTATGATTTCCCCCCCCCCCCCCGCCCTTGGCACTTGCACATGAGTGGTGCAAAAATTCCTCCTTTCTTCCCAACTTTGGGCAGAGCCTTGGCCATCATGCCAGTGGCAACTAACTTCTTGTTGTATTTAGATGTATTCAGGGGGTAGATATCCAGCAGGTGAGGTGTTCATTATCCAGATATTCCATCCCTACCTCAATGTCACGTGCTCTGTATGCTAAAGCTTTTTCCTGCTCAGCTCTGTCCCACTATAGCACACTTTGGGTTGCGCTGCTCTATTAGGCTGACGTTATCATGTAAGCTTGTAGTGACAGAGGGCTTTCTGCGGAAGCTTTCCCCTTTTTGTACTGTCTTCCTAGAACTAATCATAGAGTTTAGGTTTTTTATTCCTGTTTCAGAACAGACTGAAGCTTTTGAACCTTTTTTTTTTGTAATGTTTTCTTTTGCTTGATCTTGTGTCACTGAATTAGTTTTGCTTTTTGTACTCTGTGGGCAAGTTGGAGTATAGTTTTCTGGTGTGTTAACATTTGCGATATGAGTGGCAACTATAAGCTGTCAGCTTCCTCAATAATTTTTAATTTCCTGTTTTTAGAAAGTAGTTCAGTAGTGTTTAAAGATGTATGAGGTCATAGTAATAATCTTCAATCTTTAAGCTGCTGTGCTCCTTTCAGTGCTGTATCACTGTAGTGTGCATGAACAGGTACAAATAGGAATGGGTCCGTTCTGGAAAGCTCTTCAACTAAGGAGGACCTGTATCTCTTGAGTCAAGTGATTTTGACAGAGAAATCACTTAGCTTTATGAAGTTATTTCTGTGCTCTTTTATTTTGATTTCATAGTATCCTTTCTTTTCTTTCTCCTTCTCTGCTCTTGGGAAGAGAGGAAGGAAAGAAGTTCCCCCTTGCCCTAGTCTTGCTTTGCCTAATTTTGATTTAAAATATTAAGCAGATTTGCATCTGGTTCAAAACTTGATTGTCTATTCTATGCCAGTTGGGAAGTAAAGAGTACTGCTTTGTAAAAGAGGATGAACTTCATAATTGCATGGTGTGCAGGAGACTGTCTTGAAAGAGTCAATGTCGTTGCATCAATGCACATGTGTTTATCATGAGGTAATGGAGTTGCACAAAATACATATATTCTAAATTTCTGACATTTCTTGAAATGTGAGGTGAAGCAAAAGCTGTTAAAACCAATTGGCTGGAAAGAGATAGGAGAATCTGCAATATGTGCCTGGCACAGTTTCAGCACATGCTCTGCACATGAGATATATGCAGCTATTGGAAAATGAAGAAAAGAATGTTGTAGAGCTTAAAATATCAGATACCATTTTGATTAGTTTTGCAGGTCTATTCAAGATATCCTGTTTGTGTATCCTTGAAACGGACATGCACCTTTATTTCTTGCACATTACACTGGATGTTACTGTAAACACTTAAAACGTGCATGGAACTTCTCAAACACAGCAAGGCATGTCAGCTATCCAGAGGGTGAGTCTGTACAGCACAAAAAATAGCTTTGTCTTTGACACTTTGGTGCTGTGTAAACATACCTTAGGATAGAGAAGCATACAGGCAAATGAGTGATAAAAAGACAATTTCAGCAAGTGTTAGAGAATTAGTAAATGCTGAACACTCTTTTTAGCTGTATGCAGATAATCACATGAAGTACAGCAATCTGTGTAATTGTTTACAAAGGCCTGTGAAACAGACACTTCTTGTCTTCCATGAGGATCTTCAGGGATGTAATCCGGGTGATGGGTCCTTAGCATTTTTGTGGGCAGAATACTTGTAAGATGTGCTGAGGATATTGCTAAAAGAGATAACATGCTTTATGTATGTTATCTGTATTTATATACATAACAACCCTCATTCTTTCTCCTAGTCTGAGTTCAATACATTAGTCAGCTATAGCTAATTTAAATCTTACTTTACTTGTAAATGTTTTGTTCTTGAAAATACTGTTTCTGCCTCTTAACCAGTCTGCAGAGATTCCAAGTCTTATGTTATCTGTGAAACTTGCTTTTTACTTTTGGGTTTTGTTTCATTTGTGAAACATTGAATAATGATTTTTATAGAAACTCTTCTTTATGACCAACATGATACTGGGCAGAGGGCAAGTTGCATGGGCTGTACTATTAGCAGTGACTGAAAAGTTATACAAGCAGCATCCATCCATTAATCCTGTGGGGAGACAGATGCACATCTGAGATCAGTGCAGACCAGTGACACTGCAGGGAGCTGGCATGGTGCTGTGTAGTTCCTAATCATGCGAGACTTTCCTTTACATTCTTATATTTTTTTTTTTCTAACTAAAGTTGCTCAACTGTTCAGACTTTCTTTCAGTGATGGAATAAAACTGAGGTGAACAAGCTTGAATTCCAGTATTACACAGAATCACAGAACCGGTAAGGTTGGAAGGGACCTCTGGAGATCATCTAGTCCAACCCCCTGCTCAAGCACGGTCACCTAGAGCATGTTAGACAAGGTTGTATCCAGGTGAGCCTATGAATATCTCCAGAGAAGGAGGCTCCACAACCTGTGGAGTTGGGCAACCTGTTCCAGTGCTCTCTCACTCTCACAGGGAAGAAATTCCCCCTCACGGTCAGGCGGAATTTCCTGTGGTTCAGTTTTTGCCCATTGCCTCTTGTCTTGTCACACGGGACAACTGAAAAGAGTTTGTCCCCGTCCCCTTGACACCCTCCCTTCAGGTACTTGTACACGTTGATAAGATCCCCCCTCAGTCTTCTCTTCCCCAGGCTGAAGAGGCCCAGTTCTCGCAGCCGTTTCTCAGAGGGCAGATGCTCCAGCCCTGTGATCATCTTTGTAGCCCTACGCTGGACTCTCTCCAGCAGCTCCATGTCTCTCTTGTCCTGGGGAGCCCAGAACTGGACACAGTAGTTGAGATGAGGCCTCCCCAGGGCTGAGTAGAGGGGCAGGATCACCTCCCTCGACCTGCTGGTAACACTCTTCCTAATGTACCCCAGGAGACCATTGGCCTTCCTGACCGCAAGGGCGTATTTCTGGCTCATAGTCAGCTTGTTGTCCACCAGCACTCCCAGGTCCTCCTCTGCAGAGCTGTTCTCCAGCAGGTCAGCCCCCACCTTGTACTGGTGCCTAGGGTTATTTTTTTCCTAGGTGCAGGACTCTGCACTTGCCCTTGTTGAACCTCAGGTTCCTCTCCGGCCAACTCCCCACCCTGTCCAGGTCTCTCTGAATGGGAGCACAGCCCTCAGGTGTGTCAGCCACTCCTCCCAGCTTGGTATCATCAGCAAACTTGCTGAGGAGACCCTCTGTCCCCTCATCCAGGTCATTGATGAAGAAGTTGAACAGGATGGGACCCAGTACTGAGCCCTTGGGGATACCACTAGCCACAGGCCTTCAACTGGACTCCACGCCACTGATGACAACCCTCTGAGCTCTGCCTTTCAGCCAGTTCTCAATCCACCTCACTGTCCCCTCGTCTAACCCACACTTCCTGAGCTTATCTAGGAGGGTGTTATGGGAGACGGTGTGCAAAGCCTTGCTGATGTCAAGGTACACAACGTCCACTGCTCTCCCCTCATCTACCCAGCCAGTCATTTCATCAGAGAAGGCTATCGGGTTGGTTAAGCAGGATTTCCCCTTGGTGAATCCATGCTGGCTACTCCTGATCACCTTCTTCTCCTCCATATGTCTGGAGATGACATCCAGAGTGAGCTGTTCCATCCCCTTTCCAGGGATGGAGGTGAGGTTGGCCTATAGGTGCCTGGGTCCTTCTTCTTGCCCTTCTTGAAGACTGGAGTGACACTGGCTTTCTTCCAGTCCTCAGGCACCTCTCCAGTTCTCCAGGACCTTTCAAAGATGATGGAGAGGGGCCTGGCAACAGCATCCGCCGGCTCCCTCGGTACTCGTGGGTGAATCCCATCCGGGCCCACGGATTTGTGGATGTCTAGCCTGCCCAGAAGGTCTCTAATCCTATTCTCATCAACCAAAGGAAAGTCTTCTGGATACAGTAATAAAACTGAACATAAACTGTATCCTAAACAGGAAAAGATGAGACTGAACTCCTGGAAATGAAATATAAATTGGCTTTTTTTCTTCACTATATGAATTATATGCTGAAAGAACTTTCTGCTGGCACTGTTAATTAAATACTTAATCATGGAGATTAGCCAAAATCACACAAATTTCCAAAGTCTTCTGTGTGCTCTATCAGCTTTATAAAGCTGTATTACATCATGTTGTATTGTTACAAACTGTTTATTTTCTGTTTAAAAACAGCTAACAAAAAGACTTTATCCTGCATTTGCAAACTATTTTTTGGTGTTAGAGGGAAGAGTGGTATAAAGAATGTTCTAAACAAGCTGATCGGCGTTTTGGGTGAAAGTGGGGGATTTTGTTGTTTGTTTTTTGTTCTAGGATGCTTCTTGGGAGCTTTTCATAAGAAATGTGACATTCCAAATAGTAATTAAAAAAAAAAGTTTTAAAGCTGTTTATAAAACAGTTCAAGAACTACAGAGGACAGATCGGTTAATAATCTCATAATACAACAGTGGAGGATAACTTCTGTGTTGGTGATGTCATTGGCATGAAGGAAACAAGAATTCTTGCTGTTGGCTTTGTGCAGGAGCGTGGTAGACTAGACCATCAAGTGTTCCTAAGCGTGATGTGTAGGGTAGACCTATGTTCACTTGGGATATCGGGTCTATCATCAAGCCTTTCTGAAAGGAACACTAATTTAACCATTTCTGCATATGCAAAAGCTCTAGTTAGGAGCTGTAAGTCTTGCTGGCCTTGCTGTCTTTTGTTGAACCAAATTTCCAAGTTTGATTTTTAGTCCAAAGATGGAGCTTAAGTGTTCCTATTTTGTGTGTGATTGGATATGGCTTTTTTTTTTAACTTGTTTTGAGGGAAGAGAACTTTTCAGTTCAGTTTCAAAGCCCTTAAAATGGAATACTTATTTCTTCAGTCATAAAATGCTGACATTAAAATATACGAATGGGGGTACTCATGGGCAGAAGCCTCAGTGTGTACCACACAATATTGTCTCATTGTTTCCTCTACTCTCCTATGTCTGCATTATCTCTTGTTTCTTGTTTTTAATGCTTGATTGTACATCCCTTAGGACAAAGACAGTCTTTTTGCTTTGTGTTCGAAGGAAAGAATTTAGAGGATCAGGTGCTAGGATACAAATTATAAGTAAAATAAAACATTGTTTTATCATTCAAGGATAGTGAAATGCTAGACTTCTGTGCCTGTAACGTTGTGTTCAGTTTTGTGCTAATTTGCTACATCGTTGTGTTTAGGAAAACAGTTGCATATTGCTTTCTTCTACAGTAGATGCAAACTAAATCTCAAAATCTTAATCCTGAGTTGTGCGTTTTTGTGGCACAATGAAATTGTCCATATACCTAATACGTCTGAAAAGTGAAGATATTCTTGTTTCTGGCATATCAATCGGTGTATTCCAGTGTATCAAGATAGGCTTCTGCGGTTGCCAGGAATCCTTGGATAGGTATGCATTGTCAGAACTACGTCGTATCCAAGTGCGTTAATTTAAAGGTGAAACTTGTACAGTCTTGATATTTTGGGATTTGTACTGTAGATATAGTCTAAGAATAGAAATAGTGTAGTATGTAGTATCTTCTCACATGCCTGATCTTGTGCTGATTTTTCTCTCTTCATAGACTTTTTTTCCTCCTTTCTAGGTTATATACATCTCCAAAGAAGAAACTGACTCCAGTGCAAAAATCTGTTAGTCCATTAATTTGGTGCAGGCAGGTATTGGATTACCCAAGTCCTGATATTGAATGTGCTAAAAAATCGCTGATCCACAGGCTGGAACAGACAATGTCAGGTGAGTTCATGCATATGAACCCTGTTGTGTTGTGGATATTCTGAAACAAAGTTAGGTGATACTCTCTCCTGATGATACTTGAGAGAGTAGGATGAGGTGCTGCAGTTGCTTCTGTCTAAAGCTTTTGTAATGGTTTGCAAACAGTAATTCACTTTCATTTTTTTTGGACTGTGTGAATAAAGTGAAAGGAAATATTAGACCATGAGTCATGATTTCAGAACTTTATGCCACTTGCATGGTTTTATATATATATATATATATTCTTATATGTAACTATATATAAGAAACAAAGTCCTTAACTTGGAGATGTTTAAAAAAAAAAAGAAACAAAAACACCACTCTTCATAGTAGATCAAAACTCTGTATCAAACCAGCAAAACTTTAGATATTTGTCTAGTATGTTACCATAGACCTTAGTTTTCAGCTAAGGAAGGAAAGGCTGAAAATCTCAAGTACTTTGGGGAGAGAATATTGAATTCTCCTCCTTCTGTCCCTAGTAATTTAAGATCTTGCTATCGTCAGATGAAGAAATCCAGAATTCATGATTCTTTTCTGAGGTAGATTGGAGGTTATATTTAAAACTACAGAAAAATTGAGCACTTGGTCCTTTGAGGCTGAAAACATACCTTCTCCATCATGTTGTTACCAGCCTCTTACACATTCTACTAGCAGTAAAATGCTAAAGATCTAACTAGAATTTCTACCCACCTGACTACTGTATTTTTTTTCCTGTCAACTAACCAGCACTGCTGTTCCATGCTGTATACTTGTTGGTAGTCTTTAACTCTTTTCCAAAGCTTTTTTTTTCACTCAAGCCTATTTTTATTTACAAAAAAGATCAATCATGTTATGACATGTCTTCTTTTTTTACTATTTCTTTTCTCACTGCATATTTCCATCTCTCTGTACTACATACAGATTTTTTTTCTAAACTTATCTTTGGGAATTAGCAGAATGTATGTACTAAGAACATCTGAACAGTTAGTTCCACCTGTGTCCCCAGCTACCAACTCCTTTATGTGGTTATGGTTAACTTTATGCTGAGTTTATTTGACTGTTACTTCTTTCTCTCCTTGAATTCTTGTCTGGAGCCACATCTTTCTTGTGGTTTATATTGAAATTGTTCTTAATAGTTTGAAATACTGCTAGTAGCTCAAATGAAAAATCCTTTCTTTTTCTTTTACAAATAGCAATCAGAGTGGTGACAGAACCCTTTAATGAAGTTACCTTTCTTCTTTCCCTATTGTGTTTTGTGTGTGCTACCTTCACAAATGTCCAGTAACAGCTTTCATGCACATTTAAAATGGCATATAGATTACTGTAAGCAAAGACTAAAATTTTAAACAACGGTGAGTACCCAGATCACAGGAATTAAGAGCTGTGATGCAGGTTTGGGAAGTTGGAGAAATTATGATTCTGTAGTGTGACTTAACTGAGGATGTTGATTGGATTTCACTATAGAATAAGCAGCAACAGTTATGTTTATGGTTTAATTTTTGTCAGAATTAAGCAGAAATCTTCCAAAAGTACCACATATTCTGTAGCACTTATGGTATCTTTAAAAGCTTAGTCACAATTAAGACAGAGTGGCAGGGAGGTTTCAACTATGAAGTGGGTAAACTTGAAAGCATCCTTTTTCAAATTATCTTCAGACAGCTTAGTCTCTTTTGTTTTCCTAATACTGAAAATCTGTCTATATCAGTGGTATATGCAAGAGTATGGCAATTCACCTACAGTACTAATAGGGGAAAACATTAGTGGTGCAGAAATGGATACTGATAGTTTGGAGAAGACTGCATGAATTGAGGTGGGGGGGGGGGAAAGATTTATAATGGAGAAGGAGATTGTCCTTTAAAGCAAAGGAGAGTTTAGAGAAGTAGGATGGCAAGAAGCTCCACTGGAGGAAGGACTTTTGTAGCCTTCTTTGTTCCATACCCCGTGACCACTTGAATATCTTGTGCCATATATCATACGTTGTAGTTGTACCTCCTGGACCCCTGTCACTCATTATTTGCTGATTCAGTGTATTTTGGTTCCGTTGATAAGGCTTTTCATGCTGATCTGTTGCTTTGTCTCATAAATCCTTGCTGATGTTTCTTTTCCTCAACCTCCATTACTATGTCTTTCTAATCCAATCTGTTTCTCTTATTGCTCTATCTCAAGTGGTGGTCTTGTATTCTAGATTCAATTTCTCTTCTCATAAGATAACCTCTTTTTCCATTTCCTGATTTTTAAAAAAGGGAAAAAGTTTGCAGCTCCTTGTTACTGTGGACTAACAGTCACCACATGGCAGTCTGAAGTGGTAATAGGATTTTATTGGTAGACGACCTTACGAAAGAAACTGCAGGAACGTAGATATATTGCACCCTAGAGACAGAATTTCTAGAGGAGATGCTTTTTGATGACATGGTTGCATTGTCAAGAAGTAGAAGCAGAAAAGAGCAATTTCGGTCATATTGCAGTTTTAACTGTGAGACAGTGGATTATTCTTATGTAGATACTTGAAATCAAACACATGATCAGCATAATCTATGGTAGAACTGTGTGGCTATATGTGTAATAACTGTCATATTTTCCATGCTGAGTGAGTATGATTTCTGGATTAAGCATTGAGCTTGCTCAGAAACAACTATTCTTTAGCTAACTTTGGCCTCAGTGACAGACGTCACTAATGAGTGGTTTGAATTACTACAGAAACTGCTGGAAAAAATTTACCACTTAATTGTAACAGAAACAAATATCAGATCTCCAGAGTCTGAAATAATAGTTTTGATTCATAAAATAGATGATCTAAATTACTTAAGTGTAAGTTTTCTACACTCAGTTTCTTCTATTCCTCTTTCTAGAGCAAAAAGACCTCTTTACAAAT
Organism: Rhea pennata; assembly: GCF_028389875.1. Lineage (NCBI taxonomy): Eukaryota > Metazoa > Chordata > Aves > Rheiformes > Rheidae > Rhea > Rhea pennata. The sequence goes on from NC_084666.1 coordinate 28,210,806, forward strand.
TGTTGCCTAAAACAAGCAGCATGCTGCATATTGATTCTGAATATTATAATATATATATTAAGATGAAAAAATCTGATCAGTAACCTGCCCCAAGTGCTTTGAAAGTTAATGTGCAATTTTATGTAAGCTGTTTCATCTTACATAACTGAATTTTTAAAAATGAAAATGGTGCTATCAGTCCTGTGTACTAAGGCTGTCTGATACTTCTGATAAAGACCATATCTTTAGTTACTGTAAGAACATTGATGTATTCTGAAGGTCTAGAAATCCCTATTGGCAAAACTTTGGGAATTCTGGGCAAAAAGGTTTGAATCCAGCTTTTTTCCTGGGGAAAAATACTGCGCTGATGGAAGATATAAGTTCATATTTGTCTAGGATGAAAAATGTGTACCATGTAAAATTTCTTTAGGTACCAAGGAACGCTTTCTGTTTTTGTATGTAACAGAGATGTGCTTCCTTCTGAAGAAGTCTATGCATGATGAAACATTTTGTATCACAGTAAGAGCTTATTTTACATACAAAGAGCTTATTTTAAAGTTATAGAGTATCACTGTTGTTTCCTAATAATGTTTAATACTTCAGTTTGCGTAAGAAAAAATAAAAATTGTTCTGCACGCTTACCTTTTCATTTTTTTACCATAATTTTCAGCAAACATTTAGAAAATGTTTTTGGCTTGAGAACGATGAATCTGTCAGAATGGATATTTTTATTTTCTTGGATGCCAAAGGAACTTGTTATGAAAGGAATTATCCCGTCAGAGTCAACTAGAATACAACCTGCTTATAATTGCCTGTTTGCTAATGGAGCTTTTTAAATAAATTTAGCTTTCTACTCTGACACGCTCAGGAAAATGAAATGGAGATACCTCAATACTTGCTGAAATTCACTATCCACATTCTGAAATTAGCACATGCAACTTAGGACTTGCGATAAAAACTGGAATATAAACTTTCCATCCTCTATTTGTAAATGTCTCTTCATGCACTCAAATCAGTTAACGCTAAATTGTTTTAATTAAGCATCTGGAGAGGATCTCTTTAGGAGGTGTAGTTTAAAGAATCTGCTGCTCCTTAGCAGCAAAGTCAACTTTTCTACGGCTTCTGCCTGTGTGCTGCAATCTGGCATCTATTCAGTTGAGCTAGCACAATGGTTTTTGATAACTGAAAAATTTAGACAAAATTTTCTATATGTTTTTAATTTAAAATTACTCTAATAGCCTAGATAATAGTGCAGTCCCTCAGGTGCTTGTATTGGACAACTAAGGAGGTTGTGATCAAGAGCAAAGTGGGGTGGGAGAAGGAGCTGCAGCAGGCTTTGGTGCTGAAGGCAGCATTTTGTGCAACTGTGGTCTCCTTTGGCTGCTTATAACATTCCCCCCTTCAAAAAAAAGAAAGAAAAGAAAGAAAGAAAAAAAACCTTACACTGAATGAAAGGATTTTTAGTAAACAACTCAGTACCAAGCTGTCTGGTACAATAGAGTTCAACTTCATGTTCAAGTCTACTGCTATCCCTAGCCTAATTGTTACAGTACCAATTGCAGCCCTTTTTCTAGTATCAGAAGTGTGGCACTATTCTTTTAAAAAGTGTATTTTTTCTGCATTTTTTTTGTCTAGAACCTGCTTAGGTTTACTGTTGCGCAGTTTTTGCTAGGCCTATGCTAATCAGTTTACAGTATATTCATGTGTACTGTCAAAACTGTCATGCCTTAAAGGGAGTTTAGTTTCTAACATCTAGATAAGCTGCAAGTTGATTTAAACTGATTATCATAAAGTTTTAATCTCTATCTTTCAGTTTAATATTTTGCAACATAGATTTCTTTTAAAATATAATTCATTTATCAGTTTGGCATAAAATATTTCCAGCATTGAAGAAGCTGATTTTATCAAAACTGACAATTTCCTTTGATTCTCCCTTGCTGCACCAAAGTTCCATTTTTCAAATGTATTAAAATAAAAGGTAAATTTATGAGTAAAATGAAATAGGCTAGCCATTTAAGTAGCTATTTGAATCATATATCATAACCTGGCAACTAGGTGAATTGAGGTATCATGCTGAAAGTGTTTGTCAGTAGCACCACTGATTTACAATTACTTTAGCACTGGAAATTGAAACATGCAAGATAAATAGCAGAAAAAATTATCCAGTTCTGGACCTTGTATTGCATATTGGATTGAAGCACGTTGACAGAGAAACCACAAAGCATTAAACCAGGAGGTATACAGAAGGGAATAATCCTACAGTCAGTTTGAGGAAGCCATAAAGTAATGTATTTTAATAACAAAGATTCTTAATGCTTACTTGACTAGATGAGAAATACAGAAAATACAAGTATGAAATTCTGAGTAAATGAATTGTATGCCAAGATAGCCAACTTTTTGGCATACCTTTAAGAATTTCATTTGGCTGAAGTGTTAAGTTGTCAATAAAAATTAACAAAATATTAATCAGCTCTGGCAAGTAGTGTAAGTATAGACCTTTATGTTTGAAGCAGTGACACTTTAGCCTAATCTGATAAAGACAGATCTGACTTTTTTTCTAACCGATCTGGCAACATAGTAATTTGTATAATCCTGGTGCACTTGAAAAATACTTCCTGAAAAACTGATATTATCTTGTGCTTCCTTTCTTTAGTTTTCTCATTTACAAAAATGAGGAATACTGGAAAGGAATGATCACCATGTGGTTTTCTTCATAGGCTTACTTTTGGAGAGGCTTTTTTAAGTAGTAGATTTGAACAGTACTTAAGTTTTTAAGTTTGAGAGTTAAGAGCCATAGTTCTCATGGCAGCTAATACCATAGTAATGGTATTAGGGTGTCCCTTAATTGTGGTTATGTTTTCTGCTTTATTGTGCCAAGCAGGTTCATGGTATCCAGAAATATCAAAAGAAGCTTTTGCCAAGCTTAACTGTTTTCTCCTTTTAGCCCATGCTTTAGAGAATTTCACAGGTGGATAGATGGCATTGCTAGTTTTGTGGTGCCAATCTTTGGGTCACTACTGAAATATTGTGTGATCTAGGCAAGTTTCTGAATTCTAGAAAACTAGACATGAACTACATTCCCATATAGTTAGATTCCATATAACTACAGTATATGTATCTTACTGTTCTGTCACCCTGAAAGAGGCCAATGCAGGAGATATTCTTCAAGTATTGACTTATTTAGTTTTATCTGTATATGTTAATACTGTCTCAGGGATTAACTAGAGTTCTTGGACAAGAGCTAGGATGAAATGTAAGAGGAATGAGAACAAGGTTGTTTGAGTTTTAAAGAATTTGAAATGGCAAAAATCAGAGGTAACTGACTCAAAGGTATCATTTTATTATTTAATTTTGTATCTGGAAATCACATCAGATTTTTATCTGGCTGGCTAGGATAATGCAGTGGTTTCTAAGTAGTAGCAAAGAACATTCTTTTTCTGTCAGTATTTTAAAAGTTAAGGACCTTTTTTTCCATTGGGCACTTGCTGTTATTTTATAACTTCTGTCTTTTTCCAAGATAGGTTAATATGCAGGATTGCATCAAAAGTTAATTCAGCCTGGAAACAAGATATCTGGGCTTCTTATACACACTCATGTTGGTATATACAGGGATAACTGGAGGATTTTATGGCAAAATACAGGGTGGCTGATCTTTTGTAGTGCATTACACTTCATTGTATGCTCCAGTATGTATGTAATTGCATACAGATCGTATGCTGTGGTAGTTTAGCTGCTGTCTCTTGAGTTGCTTCCCTCCTCCTTTCCAATGCATAGATTGAACATCTTGTGTGGAAGAACAGAACTCAGGCCTAGTAATTTTAGATGATTTTTACTGGGAAAATAATTGTCATTGTCTTGTCTTCTCCCACGCCTTTCACAGTAGGATTATGTCTAAGAGACTAAACTGGAAAACTCCATGGCAACTAAAATGTTCTACTTGACTTGTCTAGTAATTAAATCACACTGAAAATATTGTATAGTACCATATTCACCGATTCCTTTAGTATAATTTGCTACTCTCCTTCTGTTTGTACAGTTCTCAAGAGACAGAGTTTGTACAGTAATCCTTTCAGCGCGGTCAGTTATGCAAGCTCCTACAGCCCAAATACTAGTAGCCCCTACAGCAGTGGTTTCAACTCTCCCTCCTCAACACCAGTGAAACCTGCTTTAGTGAAACAACTCATACCTTCTGGTACCTCAGGTAAGTGCGTCCTCCCCTCCCCTTACTTTCAAAAATACTTTGCTCAGGTAGATTCTATTGGCATGGAACTATAGTAAGAAAGACACCGAAACCTGCTTGTTTTTTGTGTGAAATTTATGTCATGTGATATTTAAGCTTTTTAGGAAAGACCTTTTGACAAACGACTTGCAATGCAATGCATTAAGAAGATATTCTCTGGATCTCCATGTCTCTAAGGATAACAATGCATATTAGCTGTTAGACCAAAACTCCTTGCATTAGTAATGTGGAGTTCCGAACATATGTAATTAGCTTCCAGAATTAGCTGTCTAATTGACTGGAATATAAGTTGCATAGTACATATGTGGTATTACTTATTCTTGTATTCTCTGAAAAATTTGGTGTAGACAGTGTCAATGCATCCTTCAGTAGCTCTGTGATGTGAACAATGTAATCCAAAGAAGAAGCATATATTTCAGTTAAAGGCATTCCCTGAGGCTTTGCAGTCATCCATAGAAACAGTAACTTCTGGCAGTGTTTTCTGCCTTTATTTTGGACCTTTGACTCTTTCTTTGAATCAGGAAAGTATCTCTACAGTGAAGTCAGGAGGTTGGCTTATAATATTTCCTTTGACTCAGATTAGTTTGCAGGGAAGGTAAAAGAGTGTTTCATTGACTGTACAGTTGTCTGTAGTTCACTGTGGAGTTGTAAAGAGAAGCCTGCATTGCCGTATATTCCCTGGAGTCATTACCCAAATCTGTTTTAATCTAGGTAGCTCTGCTCTGCATTATATGCTGCAATCCTCTACCTGACTGCAGTATAGAATGATGGAACATAGCTAGTAACAGAGTGTTGACAGGAAGGCAGCGAACAGGAAAGAGTTGTAGTTTAGCGAAGGTGTGTATGTATAACAAGAAGTAGCATTTTCAGATAAACTACATAAAAAAACATTTGAAAATGAATCAGTATGCAACAAATCAGCGAATTCCTATTGTATAAGAAAGTTATACAGGTATTCAAACTTAACTTTTACAACATGCAGAGAAGAGAATGAAAACACAAGCAGAACAGGTATGCAGTTGCTCTTTCTGTAAGAGCTGTGCAAAATTCATAGCAGTTGAAATCTGGTACATGTGAACCAGATTATATGTCATTAATTTCTTCTGCCGTTGTAACAGTGATTTTACGATGTTACTCATTTTTAGAATATAATGACTAAGCTCTGTTTGCTATAAGTGATATTTTCAGCCTAAGTTTGCAATCAGTGTCAGCCTCAGTGTCTAGCATTACTCTGTTACTTCATTTTCTTCTTTAGGTCATCTTAAAAGTTCAGCAGATAGAAACCCTCCACTGAGTCCACAGTCCTCTCTGGACAGTGAGTTAAGCGCTTCAGAAATGGATGAAGACTCTATTGGATCAAATTACAAGCTAAATGATGTTACAGATGTGCAGATTTTAGCACGAATGCAGGAAGAAAGTAAGTATTCTGCATTAAATCAAATCAAGCAGAGTAATTGATCTTTTCTTATAACTGCAGTATCATTTGTCTATCCAAGTGTGATGGATTGCATCCTTAGATAACCTTCTACTATCCCAAAAGGATATAATGAGCACCTGTATGTTCTTCCAGTGTATGAGCAAATCAGTCTTGCAATGGCAATAAAGCAAAGGCTTGAGAAGAAGTAAATGGGGAAGTTGTTTGGAATGAGACTGATACCTGAATATTGCTAGGTTTGAGAACTAAGCACCAGAAGAAAGAACAGAAGAATCCTTTTATCAAAGGAGAAGGAATGATGAATTAAGGAGTCTGAGCAGAGGTAAGAAGTCAGGTATTACTTGGGAGACTTGCAGAGCTCTCCTGGAGATTGCTGGTGGAGGCTAGGGAAGGAGGATTGAATTGGTAAAATTGGAGAAGGAAGGGCATAGGCTTGAAGGATGAAGAAAAGCCATGTTTTATAATGCCCTTTATCTTTGGAATGTAATTTAGTAATATAACTAGTCTATTGCTATCTTAGTGGACGTGTTGAGAACAAGAAAGGGTGAATGCCAAAGCACTTACGGTGCATCTGTTGGCAAAAGTCTTGTACTGATATGGCATTCTGTTGCACTTCTGAGCAGTAACAGGGGGAAGAATGGTAGAAGAGCTGTTGTAGTTATTAATTGTGGTTGTGAACTACTGGAGATGTTTAAACTAACTGCGTTTTGGGGGAATATAGGCTTTAGGTGGAGAAACACTTTCTCACTTTGAGACATAGGCTTTGGAGAGTGACTAAGTAGCAAGAATGGGAAAGAGGTGCAGATTGTAATATGGATGTACAAAGTTAATTCTTCTGAGAAGGCTGGCTAAGGATTTTTATCTCCAGGCTAAGGAGAGGAAATTGCTCTGTAGAAGTGTTCTGTAAGAACAAGAGACAAAAGAAATGCTGAAGAGAGTGTAAACTTACAGCATATACTGTATGCTGAAAGGATGGTGGTTAGACTGGACTATTGTCAGTGGACTTCTCAGGATATGGGTGCTTCCCTATGTAGTTCAGGCTTGTTGATGTCAATGCTTAAACCAGGACTTAAATCACCAAAATGTGAAGTCAATAGGGCAAAGAACAGATGTGAAAAGTGCTGCTATAGAAATCTCTTTTGATTTAGGTTTAGCTGAGTCTTTGTCTATCTTTTGGCCCCTCCAAGGCTGCAAAGAGTTGTACTTCAAGTTATATAGTTGAACCCTAGTTTCTCTAGGGGTAGCTAATCATGTAGCTTCTTTGCTACATTTACTAAAGTAGTTGTTACAGGACATTGTATGATACCAAATCCAAGATGTGGCCTGTGCTGTGAGTTTTGGGGGTCAGAGAAGGGAGGGCCAAGTAAACAACACAACTATACTGGTGATTGCTATAAAAGGAAAAGGAACAAGCTTGCTTACTGTCAGAGATCATCAGCCAGTAGATAACTTTCCTGAATACTAATTAGTATCTTGGATACCAGATACTAATCTGGAATTAATTTAATATCTCAAATAAAAGGAATTAGGATGAGCCAAGTGTGAGTTCAAGAACTGGGGTAGGTATTTGTGTGCGCTGTTTCTGCTTCGAGCTGTTTGTATGCTGTAAGCAGGTAAACAATGTTCTCGTTGCCAGGCCTCCGGCAAGAGTATGCAGCAACTGCTTCTCGACGTAGTTCAGGTTCATCTTGCAATTCTACAAGACGAGGCACATTCAGCGATCAGGAACTTGATGCACAGAGTTTAGAAGATGAAGAAGATGGCACACATCACACAGTGCACCCTGCTGTTAATAGGTTCTCACCATCACCTCGCAGCTCTCCCTGGCCTTCACCAAAACAATCTCCAAGGAATTCACCTCGTTCCCGATCACCTGCTCGAAGTATAGAGTACAGTAGAGTATCTCCCCAACCTATGATTAGCCGTTTACAGCAACCTCGTCTTTCACTTCAAGGCCATCCTACAGATTTACAGACTAGCAATGTCAAAAGTGAAGGTAAAAAGCTCTGTCTCAAATTAATTATGCAAGTTGTAAAGTAGCTGAGTAGTTTCAGTAGAGAACTATGTTCAGTGTGCAGGGCTAAAATGATTTTCTTGCGTACCATCAAGATTTAATCTGTGAGTTGTTAAGGAAGAAGCAGACCGAGCATCGTGTAAGTTTTGCTGTGGAATCCTTACAGTCAGATGGGTCAGTAGGCATCTATTTTATTTTAGATGTTATCCTGTCATTTTGGGTGACTGAATCTATCTGTGATAGGCAAATGTATGAGAATAAAGCAGTGCAAGAGGATAAGCAAAACGATCATTCACCAGTAGGGTCAGGCCATACAGATCACAGCATAATATGCGGGAGAAAACTGTGGTCAGGTAAGAATAGCATGTTGTAGCAATTTACACAGGACTGTGATTGCAGAGTCTGAGATAGCTGAATGCTTTCTAATGACAATGTAGCACCATGAACTCGCTGAGCCTTAAAAATATTAGTACTTAAGTCATGCCTCGGTTGGACATTTTAGATGTAACAAGCTATGCACACTGCTGCACAAAGAAAAAAAAAATGTAGGAAGCTTATACTATACAGTCATGGAACAAGATGACGTAATTCTGATATGATTTTGCTTCTTGAATGTACTTTGACCTGGTAGTAAGCCAGCATAAGCTCTTTAACTGGGCTGAAATTTCACATGCATATTGCCATTTTAAGAAATGTAATTGTTATCTGGCAAATACAATATTGCATCATAAAATATATTAAATTTAGAAATAATGCATATTTAGATTTTATTAATTCACCTTCACCTTATTTTTTTTTTTTATGTTTTCAGGTGAGCTGAATATGAAGTGTCTGCAGTAGAAATGATGTGGAAATGTATTTTTTTAACTGTTTGTTTTCTGTTGGACTTTTTTTCCACTATGACAGTGAAGAAGTCTATGCTACTTACAGAATTTCACTGACTAAGAAAAAGTCAGGGGAACCAGTGTGCTAGACTAAAGCTTTTTGGGAAGCTGATCCTGCAACTTTAGCTAATCAAGAATATATTTGTAAGGACTAGCATAAGTCATCCAGTAACAATAGTTTGTGGGAATTCTACATATATAGGAAAACATGCAACTCAAAAGTTAATGAATTATATTGTGGTTTAGCTGAAATTCCTTTCCCATTCTAGGGTTCATGAAAGTCTTAACGCATACTAGATGAGCTACACCAAAAATATCCTAGGAGAGGCAAGGAACTCAAAGCTGGTATCCCACATTCCAGAGGGATCAAAAGGCAGTGTGTGATCATGTGTTTCTGAAATGCTTCAAGGAATTCTCTTGCAGTGGTTTTTGCACAGCTGGATGTTACTTGGAGATACTCAAAGGGCTGATACACTAACAGCTGCACAAATTACATGTTGTGATATCTCTGTATTGTTTCATACAGAAAAATTAAGGCGTAGTCTTCCAAACCTATCCAGGACATCTAACATCCAAGCTGAGTCTGTGAAAAACAGCAGAAGTGACTCAAACTTCCAAGTGCCAAATGGAGGAATACCTCGCATTCAACCTCAAGCCTCAGCCAGTAAGTACCTTCCTTTAGTGACACTCAGTGTACGTTTCAGAATTAAGTGATGTTACTGAGCTGTTCCAGTTTTATGGCAGAAAGAACAACACTATGCCACTGGAGATGCTAATCTTGATTTTTAATTTATCTGTATTTATCTGAAAAACAGCTTCTTGTTTGGTAGAGAAATCAAGTATTGAATATATTGAAGTATGTCTGTTGCCTTTCAAAAGGAGTAGTTTCCTAAAAGCATATGTAAAAGCACTATCCAGAGTATAAATACACTAGAGTTGGACATTTCAGAAGCCATTTATTTTCTTATTTTCTCTGGTTTGCAGAAGGCATGATGCCTTTTACTGATGAAATCTATTGTCAGACTATAAAAAACTTTATAATTCTTATTTAGAGGATTTTCTTTTTAAGTAGAGAAAGCTGATCTGAAATCATTCATGCAAGTCTAACTCTTGTTTGCTGTTTCTTCTCTTCCGTTGTTTTGTCACCTGGAAGTTGTGTATTCAAATACATACTTTCTTTTTCAAGTGTCAGTATCTCTCAGTAAATGTTTGTGTGAAACTGAGTCCCATGAAACAAATTATCCCAGTGTTGGGTTAGTGGCTGCTAGTTTGTCCAGCAGTGAGCTGCTAATATCAGAATGTTTTTAATCTTACAAGTCTTTTAAAAACAGCTACCTGACCTTATTAGGGAAAAAAAAAAAAAAAAAAAAAAGCAAAAGCAAATGAAGCTCAAATATTCTGTGCTTCTTTTTATATACCAGTATTGACAATTCACGATGTTTAAATGTTGCCTGACCATTTTGTTTTCAAAAAAGCTTCAGATTTAATCATAAGCTTGACATTTTTAAGGAAAGAACACATCATGAATATTATTATATGTAGAATCTTGAACTAGAAATGTTCTATGGCAAAAGTTCATCAATATTCTAAATACTTAACAGTAAATATAAAATAATATTTGTGAATGAAAGTAATTTTTTACCCATTGATCAGTAAAGACATACTGGCATACCTGGTTGTCATTGCTAACTAGTCCTTTAAAACAGTGTGTTAATATAACCAAAAAATACAGTTAAAAATACAGCAAAAAATACAGTTAAAAGCAGAATGAAGAATACACGCCATTGCAAAAAGTGTAAGATTTCTATGTTTGTAGTGCCTCAGACTGGATATAAAGACCATATGGACCATCAGACCCCAGTGTGTGATGCTGTAGCCAAGAAAACTAGTGTGACCGTGTGATCGTTCATATGGGTTACCCAAGCATCCTTTTGCCTTGCCCCCTTCTTCCACTATTCACGGATGCTCAGAAGTTGGGATTTATAATTTTAAGTGCACATGTGTAGTTCTAATGCAGGGCTGTCACCTGTTAGGCTTATCAAACTCTAACACATTTATAGCAGTTAAATAGCAGTTCTCCAACTAGTTATTTCTGTGATGAGAAGAATAAACTGATGTGAAAGACAATGACACAAAAATTATTTTCTAAAAATCCATTGAGATTTTATTTGGGGTTTTTAAATTGAGTGAATTGGTAGGAAAGAGCACATAGTGCATTTTACTTGGCCAGAATGCTATTTCCAACTATAGCAGTATATTCGTAGTGAAATTTCATGGTAAGATCAGGCAGCAGAAGTCCAAATACTCAATGTTTAGTGAGTTAGTTCACTGATGGAGCCAATGCAGTGTGACTCGTGTATGCATATATAGATTTTTAAATTAGCGGATGAAAAATCATGAAAATTAGTAGGTAAATTTGCTTGCCTTTTATGGGAATTTTTCCCCAAATGTGAACTACTGTAGAACAACTTACATTTGAATGTAAGTTAAGTATCATTAATAAAGCCCAGATTTCTAGCTTTTACAGTTTCCCTGCTCTTACAGATGTTGCTATTGACAATCGTAAAACGGTTTGTGTATGAAGTCAATGAGTAAGTATCTTTGCTTAGTCTGGATTAAAAAAAAAATCTGAAAAACTGTATATTGTATAAAAGTTTCTAGAATTTTGTCTTTTGTATTGTATGCTTTTTGTTTCATTGGTTTTATATTTTGTCACCTTGCACAAAGCACTGTTAAACTGCGGCAATTTTTTGTTTTCCTTTGCAATGACTTCTGGGATTCAAAGCTTCCCCCATATACCTGCTAGTTTTGCATGAGCTTACCTTTGCAAGGATGCTGGCTTGCCACCCAAAGTCACTACTTTTCTCCTTGTCAAAGATCTGCTGTTCATAATTTACTTGCGCATTTGCTGTGGCTGCGATACTGAACTTGCTATGGGTGCTGACATTCAAAATGAGTTAGGAATCCAGTAAGTTTCTGAACAGGCAACTCCTCTTATGCTTACATAGGCAAATTGTACATGTTTGCTTAAAGCGAACAGGGAAAATATTTAAACTATTATATATTTAGAAGTACAACTGTAAAATGAGAAGACATTTGGTGTTTTGAGTTTTAAGCTGTAATTTGGTTTAAGAATCCAAATTCTCTTTAAAAGTTATTTCATTTGCTACACAGTCCACCACTGAAATATTTACTATAAGCAACTATTGATGATTTATAATAGAATATCATTTTTAAAAATGAGTGACTTATGTATTATTTGTAACAATTAAACTTTTCCTGTATCTCTGGTTCTCCATGCTGTTAGGCAGAGCAGAATTTTATGTAAAAAGCTATTAAGTATTTCACCTTAAAGGATCGGAAGATACAGTAATACTTGACTTGTATTCTCCAAGGAATCGGTATCTTTGTTCTAAACTTTCAAATATTTCATCTGTGGGAAGACTCTGTTCTCTGTAGGTCCTATGCCACACAGACTGTGCAAAGCTGTAGAAACTCTAATGTGATTTCCACTTAGGCACTATGTGCTTTGCAGTGGATTAAGTGTGTAATACTTTTTTACTTATCTAGCACTGTTAGCACAAGGATATGAAATCCTAAAGCAGAGTTAAATATAGTTCCTGGTCAAAAAGGTAAGCTGTGGACCGCTCAAACTATCAGTAAAGTAACTGTAGTCTGTTTGCCAAGAGACAACTGCTTGGGATGTAATAGAAGGAAAGGTATGTTTGAGGAAAGTGAGGATTCGAGTTTGGTTGTTCTGAAATAAACATATTTATTCAGTATTGTACTTTAAGCATGCCCCATTTGTGACAGGTAACATAATAATATATGATGCAGTTCTAGAGTAGCAAATACTGTGGTAATGTTGCACTCCACGCTCATCTCATAAACTGCATGTTTTCTTGACGTTATTCTAATTGCACTGTCCAAAGTTCTTTTCAGTGATATAGTTAACATAATTATGTAGCTATCAAGAACTTTCCTGGAATCTCCATTGAGAAGGCAGGAATTTGATACATATATTTTAAATCGTTTCCACATCATCCCACTTCTAACTTGCAAATAATGTAAATAATGATGGGGGAAGAAACTTAGTGCCATATACGGTAGCATATTTAAATCTAACTGAATGAAATTAGAGCAGACTAAATTCATGATCATAAACATGAAAGAAGAAGCTGTTCTTGATTTTATGTGGTAAAACAAAAACACTGATTCAGTAAAAAATGGTATTATGGAATACTTGTGGGCAGAAACACTCTGGCCAGTGGTCTACTTCACTAAATTCCTTTAAGAGAACTGATTTGGGAATTGTGCTCATTTTTAAACAGTTAACTGTGTTTAATCAACTGTTTATGAGTATGACTTAGAAAGAAGTTTATAGCAAAACCACATGTCAGAAGTTGAGTAAGAACTGCATATTGCCTCATGCTTTTTTTGCCATCACAATCTAGAATAATTTTTGCTCTTAATAGGCCATAGGCAACATTGTATCATGTTTATAAATGCTTTATTTCTTTTTTGCTACTTACTGAAAATAGTTTTTAGTTAACTATTAAGGTTAAAATTAATAGGCCTAGACATGTTTTCAGGATGAAGGTAAAACATGATGCAATTTGTTTGCAGTTCACAAATTATTGTGAAATTTGAACTGACTGAAGTACGGGAGTACTAGTGGCAGTATATCAAGTTTAGAAAATAGGATTAATAGAACTAATATTTTTCTAGTTGCTCTTTCTCCTACCTTCTTCATCATGATAATCACCAAATTGTGTTAAGTTTACTGAGCTTCCATACTCAGGGGAAGATCTTTACACACAGCTGTCCCTCCTCTTTCTTCCCCCCTCACCAGGGAAATAAGCCTTACTAGTGCTATCAGTTTTCTGCTGGTATAAATGCTACACACTGAGGTGAGCAGAAGTGTTTATTCATACAAGGCATTTTAACAAGCCTTTGTGAAGGCAAAGCTTTATTTCATCAACAGCTTCTTTTCCTCCTACCTTAAATACGCTGCAGTGAAAATATGCTGAATCAATGCATTCCTTCTGGCCATAGATAATTTTCTCTTTGCCAAGTTTCCGCAGCTCTTGGAATACTGGCTTCTCTCTTGGAAATCTGTAGGCAGTCGAGTCATTTCAAGGCAGTATCTGTCAATGAACATTGCTACAAAAGACAGGGCACAAGAACAAATTAAAAAGTCAGTTTTGGGCATACCATCCATGCTGGGAGCTGATAATATTGGGGTTTGTGTCTTCCCATTTTAACTTTGAGTTCTTTTGTATACTTTTTGGGAGAAGCAGAGACACCTTTTAAAATTGCTTAAGTTTGCATAACTGAAAAATGTAACTTGTTTTTGTATAGTGATCATGTTTAGACTAAGATTTGTGCTTTTGTACAGTGTTAGAATAATATTTTGAAAAATTTTGCTTTAAAATGAAAAGTTTAGTCTTACTAGGTCAAATCTGAGAGCTTAGTTTTCATCTTTTTATCTAATCTTTCACTCATATTGCTGTAGCATGTTTGCTGGGTGGCTTGTTCTCCCTTTGATATATTAATTTTTTTTTTTTTTTTTTTTTTTTTGCCTTTCTGGGTTTTTTGCCCTGCAAGAAGCTTCTTCACTCTTACAGAATCTGCGCATTTTGCACTGCAAAATCTCTGACACGCTCCTTTTGTAACTCTTTGTCATTAAGAGCAAGTACCATTAAAAAAAAAACCCCACTTCTCGAGTCATAACAGCTTTGAAAACTGTTATGCGTTTTACTCACACTGTTTCTTGATGCTTTCACAAGCGGATGCAATTCTGAAATTCCCAGCGAATTTTAGCTTTCTTATCTTTTTAGACAAATATAACACTTCTTGTCTTTCAACAGCTCTGCAAAGGCAGAAAAATTTGCCTCGTGCTGCCTTCAAAACCAAACAGTTTCTTCAAACTCCATCTACAAAAGGAGGTAATTAACTTACGACCTCTTATCAAGCTCCAGCAAATCTCAAATAATTGTTCACCTGTGTTAAATCATGCATATTCTAGATTAATAAAGGCACTGTTGCATGTAGAGATTAACTGAGTGGACCTTGATGTATCAAAGTAGATAACTTTTTGTCTAAATATTAAAACACAGCCCAGCATCATTTGAAAAAAAAGAAAACATTAAACCTGATATTGACATAATACCCAAGGACTGGTGACTTCTAATACGAATCAAGAAGCTTGGATTAGAAGAGCAGATTTCTGAAGCCATATTTAGTAAGGCTATATTTGGATAGGAATATTTTTGATTGTAACCTACAGTTTGTAAAACCCCAAACCAAAATTGTTGTTCTTCCAATTTGGAAAAATACTCAGGCAAGTGAAAATATCCTTTACTCTGTGCTAGAAACAAGAGCTTATCCCTGAAAAGATTAACCTAAAATATCAGCTTGAGTTTTACACATACGCATACATGCTTGTGTTTTCTCTTTTCCTCTCAGAACTGGAAGATTATTCCTAAGATACGGCATAATTTAGATTTATATTTTTGTCAAGGAATTGGAAACTATTGTATAGAATATTCCAGATAATGGAATATTAATAATGGCTGAAGTTCATTTCCTTTGAGAAGAAAATTAAATAGAGTCTGTAATCCAATTAAGCAAATTTTAACTGATTTTTAATTAAGTTCTGGCAGCCTCATACATGATAGGTGACCTCTGTTCCACTACCAAGAAAAAGCAAGTTCATGGTTTTGGTTTTACATATAGTTAGTCCTGTTGTCTACTAAAATGTTGAAGATCTCATTTTTATGATCGTTTGACTTGTGACTGGTTTATAAACTACATATATATACTAGCTAAAGGATTACAGAAATCCTTCATGCAGATGCTGAAAGTAGATCAGAAAATGTGTATGTTTCTGTCACTGGTTTAACAATGCCAACTTTAGCCAACTTTGTTCCATGTAGGAGGTTTTACTATCCTGTCTTCCTTTTAAATTACAAAATGTAATGACTTTGAAACAGATTCACAGGGCTAAGCAGAAGTCTGCAACAGTTTTCAAAAATTTCTTAGCCAATGGAATAAAAGTGCTCTCTTTGGATAAGACTGCCATCTCTATTCCTGCACAAAGCTTTCTGTGCTGTCTTTCTAGATGCCTTTGCCTTCATCTGGATGTCTAGAAAACTTAAGAGCTCGATGGTCTAGTCCAGAGCTATTGAAACCTGAACAGAAATTAGCTTGTCTTTGAGTTTATTTGTAAAATTTTATTAAAGCCTCGAGAATTATAAACTGAGTGCATTGCACTGTCAGTTAGACATTCCTGTTTCTAGTTGCTGTCACTGGTCATGGAGAACAAGAAGAACTCAGCATGTCTGTTTCAGTTGTTTGCTATTTTATATTCCTTGGCATCTTGATTTTCTTATTTCTGATCTGAGATTCTTATGGTAGAAGCATTACAGAGAATAAAAAAACCCTTTTGTTTCAAAAGGGTAAATGACTGAACAAAATTGGTTTTAGTTCCTTAAAATGTTGTTCATTACATAGTTTAACACCTTCACGCAAAGACTTTGATGCTTTTTATCATCTTCTGTAAAACAGTTCAAAATACGTTCAAATAACAAACTCTTCTACCTCACTGCAACAGATTTGTTGAGGCTTATATAGCAGTGTGGCATCAGTCAGATATTAGAGCAGCTTACTGTCCCCCATTGCCTGATCTCATCTGTTCTTTCCTATCGGTCTTAATCATCTCATAATGATGGGTATGATACAAAAACTGTATCAGAGTCAGTCCTGGTTTTGGAAAAGTGGTCGAGGCAGTATGCAGCGGTTGGCTTTGGGATGCGATCCAGCCATATGCAGCCTCAAAGCTTCCTGCTTGGTCAGGTGGTAATCACCCTGCCTATGGTCAAGGATGGGAGTCTTAGAGGGTGGGAAATCTAAATGTCATCGCTGCACAGTGCCATACATTCTTACTGTTGACAGAAACATTAATTATATCTGGGTTTAGTTGTCTAGTTTCTAAGGAGATGGGAGTTGTGTAATGTTGTTACCACAATCATTGCATGTTTTTTATTAAACATATCAGCTCAGTACTGCATGTTGGGATAGAATATTGGATAGACTTTGACTAAGGCAGTACCTCATTCCTTGTGATCCTGTTTTATATGTTAAATAGACCAAACTGAGTTTTATTAAATATCCAAAACTGCTTTAAGACAGAATTCTTTGTGTAGAACAGAATTATGAGGCAGTTTGCCAGTGATTGCATCATGTGGACTGCTTTGGCGATCACAGCACATGAGAAGACAATTCATTCTTTTATGTCAAAGAGTGAATGCAGCTCTCGGAAATGCCTGCAATGTTGTGTTGACAGGAAACAGTTTATGAACTGATAGTTCCAGTTGGAAGTATGGCAAAATATGGCCAAGAGAAAACTGGAGAGGGGAGAGGCTTAATTTACCAGATACTTACTTTCACTAGAAAGTGACAAAATTTCTTCAGTTGTAACTTTTCATCGATTATGTTCTGTACATAAAACTTTTTTCCTGTGGCGCCTCTAAGAGCGTACTAAGCCCTTAAGCAGGCCCAAAGCTAAAATGTCTTCGGTTTTTGTATACTATTACTGAACTGCAGCTCAATTGCTCATATGATGTTATATGAGTTTCCCAGCAGGTGTAATAATGAAAAGTAGAGTAATAAAAGCTCCCGGTGCTTAAACTGTAGAATCACTTGGAAATTCTTCAGATATGCTTACAGCAATGTTGCAGGCAATGTCACATTTTAACAACGTCTCATCATTCTTAAGCCTAGTAGGACTTCACTGCTGTTTTTGTCTAGTCATTCTGCTATTAATGTTTTCCTTAATCCATCCTCTGGCTTGACCCCAAGCTTTTTATTTTAAGGATTTTTATTTATTCTCCTCAGTACTTACTAACTGTCATGTATTGTTGACATCTCTATCACCTGTTTTGTCAGCTCTTCTGAGGAATGGCCTCATGCTGTGTTTGGTGTTGCTGCTTTCTGTGGAAGGGCCCTCTGGGATGATCCAAAAAGGCATTAAATCCCTTGCGATTTACATGTGTAATAAAGCACATACTAAACTTCCTAAATGTCACCTATCAGGAATGACTTCAAAACACAACCTGAAAACTGCCACTTTCCCTATACCACATTTGTAATCTCATTTTCCTGTCATTACTACTCTTCATTATTAGTGGCTCTAGCTTTTAAAATGATAGTAAAAGTTTTGTGAAAGACCATCTCTTTTGCTACAACCTCTGTATGCAAGTTCAGTAAATGTAAATCTGATCTTATATATTTTCCTGATTGAATCGATTGTCCAGTGTCTGCTACTACTGAATCCTACCCTAATCAGTTTGAAAAGCTGGTGACATTCTATTTAAGTATTAGGAAGATGGATTAGTTTAAGTATTCTGTTTAGTGATACATTACGCATATTTTGAAAAGATTTCTGATACTCATGAAGAAATGTGTTTAAGCTTTGGTGTTACTGTAAGAGCTGATGTTCTTTTTGTCACTATCTTGCTATGAACATCAGTTCCATTGTTTATTGCTGGCTCTCTAATAAAAATCAGAAGTAAATTTCTAGGTATATAATAAGATCTCTTGCAGTTACACTAATAGCATTGAGAAGAATAAATATGCTGTACAAAAAAAGTTGTTAATGGAGTACATTTGTATGTACACCTTGTATTAAGGGTTTGCACAATGGGCTGTATAGGAAGGCTAAATTTGTAAATGGATTTTTACTAGCATATAGGCTTTCCCAGAAAGGGCTTGTTGAAGGCCTGCATTTTACATACCAACTCTGATATGAAGTATTTAAATCAGACATTAGTGATACTGATAATTCAGATAATGTTTGTAAGAAGAAGGAAAGCTGTAAATTGTCATGGTTGTCTGGTTTGAGAGTCATAGCTGTATAGCCTAGTATCTTAACCGCTACAATAATTCCTGAATTTGATCATGTCATTAGGTGAATCTTAATTCAATTATTTTGGTTAAAAAGAAAAGCATAAAAGAAACATTAAGATGTGCTGCTCTCTGACAGTTTCATCATTGAAGACTAATATGCACTTTGACTCTATTTAAAGAATATGGCACACTAGAATCCAGTATTCTTGGATATGTTCTTTTCAGGAATGGAAATTCGATTCACATGTCTTAAGCAGCTAAATTTCTCCTCAAAATGTGTTCACCTCTATTTTTTTTTTGTCTTATTGGACTTATATAATAGTTAGTCTTGCTATTATTACTTGTAAATCCACATAAATATTCAGAGTAGGCAGATGGAGTGTTAGAGTTGTGATATCAAAACACATGACAAAGAGGACATCTGAATTCCTGTTTCTCATTGCTGCTTGATTGGCTGTATTCCATTATACATTCCATATTGTTTGAATTTTCATGTAAAGTCACTTCCGGTTTTTGAGTTATCACTTATACTGTATTTTCAATTTGAAAGTAACTTCTATATTTTATTTTCCAGTACCTTCTCCGAGTAAATTCCGCTCACCCGCAGCACCATCTCCCCTAGCTCTCCGACAACCAGTGAAAGCATTTAGTAACCATGGACCTGGTTCTGTTGCTTCTCCAGAAGCCACACAGCTGACACACAGTAGTTCTTCACCAGGGCCTCTTGCAGCCCAGAGTTCAGGCTTGCCGAGCCCTGCCACCAGTATTAACAGTACTACTCTTACCAGACCAGCAGGGACAGCAGGGATGAGGAGTGGTTTGCCCAGACCCAGTGCCCCTTCTACTGGGGGCATCCCAGTGCCTCGCAGCAAACTTGCACAGCCTGTTCGCAGGTGAGTATATGTCTAAGACTACCTTAATTTGAACTTTTCATAATGAATTTTGTACACTGTACTGCTTCTTCCTGTAGTTTGTTCTTTGACCTCAGTGTCTTTGGAAACAATGGAAGTGGAGTCCTCCATCTGAAATACTTACTCATGTTTCCAAAATAGATTTGGAACATAACTTAGAGTTAAAAGGTTACTGAAATGTACCTGGCAAGTGAAAATTCACTTATATCACTGAGTAATATGTATTGAAGTTGGAAGTATTTAAGTGCCGTTTGTAATCCAGAGGTCAAGCACTGGCAGTACAGTAGAACAGTTTCTCTCCTTGTGCAGCTAGAAATTTTAAGGAGGAAGAGATATTAAGGACAGAGGAGGCCTTCATAGCATTTGTTAAACTTAACATAAAAATCAAGACAGTTAAGTTATAGGACAAAACAGAATTTTCAACTCAAACAGAATCTCTGTGCTAGGATCCAGATGTGGAAGTTGCTTAATGTCAGAGTGTTTTGGAGAACAAGCACAAGAGACTTAAGTATTAAATGGAAAGGCTGCGTGGACAGTTTATCTTCAGGAGAATCGGAAGAAAGCAATGCTTAAATTTAGAGTGTGTGTTCCTAATGCCATTGGAGGCATTGCTCATGTAGATTTTCACTGAAGGTGTCACGTGAAAGCCAGCTGACCCAAGGAAGCAATCATCTGTGAGGAACAGTAAGCATCTAAGCATCACCTTAAATGAAGGTCTCCAGTATCACAGGATGGACAAAACAGGCATAAATAACAAAGTGGAGGAGTTTTGTTCTGTAACGAGGGTTGGGAAGAAGAATAACAAATGACTGTCCTGCATTGTGTATGAATCTGAAAGTTAGTAAAGCAATTGTTTTTGACAGGAAATCTGTAATACTAGTGAAGTGTAGTCCTAATCACAACAAATCTTACAGTAAAAAGTTTCACTTACTAAGCTATTTGGGGGGAAAGTTTACATACACAATTTAATAATGCAGTATCTGCAAACTTTTTAAAAAGTTTGACATAAGTAAAATATGATAATTTAAACAAGGATTTTCCTGTTTCTGCACCACTGAAAAAATGGCCTGTTTCTCAACATCAGCAGATTAAACTTGCATTCTCATAAAGTACAATAGTAAAAAGTTTTCTGTTCATTTATGATGATGTTTGATGCTGAAGTTAATTATCAACATACAGTATATTAAGCCTTTAACTGAAAATACTTTGTTTATGTTAAAATTTACTGCAGAAAGGCAAATAAGTGTGTATTTCAATGATTTATAAAATTCTTAGGTTCTTAGGTATTGTGCATGGAGACTTGAGCATTTAAGTATGAAACTGAAATAAATCTCATTTTGTTTTAGATCATTACCTGCTCCCAAAACCTATGGCAGCATGAAAGATGAGAGTTGGAAAGATGGCTGCTACTGAACTGCAAAGTTTCAGTGCTCATGGATACTTCCTCACCAGGCTAAAAGACAGCTTGATTATACAGACTGTTCAGATGTGACTTTTGGGATTTGTAAAAATCCCAGACCTCTCTGTCTCTAATTAGCACAAACTGGCAGAGATTATAAAGCAGCACTTTAATGACATCTAACATCAGATGTTTGGTGATCATACAATCGCTTTTACATCGCATTTACGAAATTGCTATCAGTTCTGTTGGGTTTTTTTTCCTTGCTTGCTAGAAGTGTATCAATTTGAGCATTTATGACAGTGGCCAATGGCTGGGTAAAAACCTAACAAATGCCAAAGAAATGTCCATCTTGAAAAGCAGCAAGTATAACAGCCAACTTACTTTGTCCAAAACTTCAGTCTGTTTTAATTCAGCAGAGAGATTGGTGAATATGTACAACTGAAACAAGACTATATTAATCAGAGTTAATACTTTGATTTCAGACTGCTACAGTGCTAGTGAAACATTGACTTTAACAATTGTATAAAATTCTTGTTGGGGAAAGTGGTACGTACATCCTTCAGAAAGAATCAGATGTTACTCTGAAGGATTAAGCAGAACAGTAAATAGTAGTCATAACTTTTTTTTTTAAAGTGGTAAAGGTTTGAATGTAGCAGATACACACAAATGCAATAGTATAGATTGCATCTTTCCTATGTTGATTTGATATATCAGTTTTACATGCTCTTGTAAGTTTGATTGCCAAAAGGGCTTGGTATCAGTTGTACAATCTTTCTAAACCTAAAATTCCTTGCTCAGGAAAGATGGCCTTTGCTATTGTAGCTACATTTTTAACACATGGCTTGCTATTTGGGGAAAACTTTTTTATAGCAGGTTTCCTAAAAAGGAAAGAGCAAGTAGTACTATTAATTTGTTCTTATACCATACCACTATGCTTACAGCCTGGAACACAACTGTAAATGCTGATAGTTAATGAGAAGGAAACACAACTATGCACTTGTAACATACAAATTCCAAGGTAAATGAGTTGTACTCTTGATGCCAAATGATATTCATTTAGGTGATGTTCCATGGTATGAGGGAGTTTACTGTATCCTATTTTTTTACTTTCATCCATTTCTTAAATTGGTTTATTTTAAATTGTAAATATTTTTACAGAAGTTATTGCCCATGTAAGTGTGTTTAAATATGTACTTTGCCTTACATATGTGTATCTGACATTACTGGTAACAGACTATGAAACCTGCTACATCTGTTTACAAACTATTAAATTCCTCTGGTGGCTCTGACTTACTCTAGCACTCACATCTTGGTCAGAAGAACTCAATCATATATTTAGCATTTGAACCATTGCTTTCTGTTTTGGAAGATGTCATGCAAATGTTTAAAACATTGTATTGGGTGGGAAGATGAAATGGAAGGGATTTTGTTTGAAGCTTTTTTAGCATTTCGGATGTACAGTTGATGAAATAACAGAACGTGAATGATATCTTTTGTGCAATGACTGACAAACACTAAAAGTTGGATTAGATGGTAGGTGGCCTTCAACCCCATTAGTATCAGAGTTGTAAACTGCTGGTGTACTTTGATTCCCACCACAGAGAGGATAACTAATCCTGAAATTCTAGCACTTGAATTTTAGGTCAGCATTGACATATTCCTGGATGAAAAGCCATGCAATACTACTTGAGTTGGAAGAAGCCAGATGGGAAGGAGAGGAGACTAATTTGCAGCTCTAATTACTCAAGCAGCTGTAGGCAAACTTTGGATTGACCAATGACTTCACACTCCAGACTAAGATCTGTGCTGAGACTTTCAAGTCAGGGTATCAAGTATTCTGTAAGTATCAAGTATACTGCTTTCAGCAGGGGTAAAGATCCCACCTTCCACCATTAGACCAGTATATACCACTGATCTAGCCGTGTGCCATTTTCTGGCACAGATGATGGATATTAATTAGTAAATATCTCATGTACCTACTATGCAGAAGAAAGAACTAGATCAAATGTACCTATTCCTATTAAAGTCCAAATTTAAACATTTCAGCATTTTACAAAGCAATGCTGCAGTCTTCATTGAAAATAGGAAAATTTTAATTGGTGGATTCTTTTAAACAATTAACTTTTAAATCTTGAAAGTCAGTTTAGAGGAAGATATTGGGGTTTTACCATGGCTGCATCAAATTATTGTGTTCCCTTAAGTAATTCATCATTTGGATAAGTTGAGCTTAACTTCTGTAAGCGTTCTTTTCTCTGCTATTCCACTCCCCCTGAAACATAGATAACAACTTCCTGAAAAGAGAAACTGTCTGTTTACTAGGAAGCCTTTGTGCATTACCAGTTTATTGATATCAGGAAATCGTGGGGCTCCGTGTTTAGAGATATACTGCAGAAGTGTGGAAATATGGATTTGATAAACTAGTGCCTATGATTTACTTAACTTATGTTTGATATAGTAGTAAGGGTTTTATGAATGTGGATTACTTTTTGTGCCAACAGCTCGGAATTGTTGTATGTATGTAGGCAGAAAGACTTGTTCTGCTTCCAAAGTTATTTAATTTTTTGTGTTTGAATGTTTTTGTAAGTGTTAAAAGTGTAAAATATATATATAAAATATTCTTACCATAAAACACTTCCTGGGTCATTATTTTTCTAACAAACTGTTTTTAAAAAGCCTTTAGAATTTTAGAAGACTTTTTTTGTTTTGTTTTTAAGAACTGTGTCAAACTGCCAAATCCTAGACCTTAGTTCTTACACATATTTATGTACCTGCAATTACAATGTTCCAATAGTTAGCAAGATCAATACTGACCCTGTTATTCATAAATTGAGTCTAACACTGTATTTGGGTCAAAACTCTGGTACACCGTCTGCCTTTCAGTTTTACAGAATTCTTCTCACTTCAGACCATTGAAAGAATGTTTTCATTTTGAAAATTCTGGAATTCATTCTTACACGAATAATTGAGCAACGTAAGACTGTAGCTAGTAAGCCTTCCCTAAACTATTCAGTGTAAGTTTTATCTATTTCAAATATGAATGCCTATATCTTTTGATGGATAACAAGAAGCCTTGAATATTTTTTAGGAGCAGTGTGTGGCCAACAACTCTTCTTAGCCATTGCTTTGTACTTGTGCCTTCTTCCAAGCAATATTTTATGCTTTTAGTGCTACATTCCTTTCTGTTGCCTGTTTTGACTTACATACATACAAGAAGTTTGTTTTGAACTTGGGAATTTTCTGTAATCTGCATTTTGCTGCAGAGCAATATATGCAACAGTCTGCATGTGCTGCCACACATTGATCGAATCATCAAATTACTGCCTTTATACTAAAGCTAGTTTTATTGCTTATCTACTTGACCACTGTAGTAGGTTGCAAATAATCAAACTTCACCGTTCTGAAATCTAGAACGCTTTGAGTAAGATGAGTGAAATAATTAACAAACTCCTTGCAGTTTTTTTTCTTTTTTTTTAATGCAGGTCATTATAGTGGAGATGCTACATAACAATTTTGTAACAATAGCTGAGATGTGACAAGATATGGTAAGCGTCTTTCTCTAATGTGAATACCATCTTTTTATCATGTTGGCATTAATATAATTAAGTTTACTTCTATTTGATGTGTTACTGTTAAATGTATTTAATAAAATGTAACCACTGAGGTTCACTGTTAATTATTTATCCTATTACTATTTATATTATATATTATTTGTTTATTTTAGGGTATTTAGTAATTAAGTCCACAGATAGAAATGTTTCACCCTGTCTAGCTGTCCTATTCATATAGAGCCGGCTTCACATCTTCTAAAATCTGATCCACTCCCTCTTCCCTCATGATTTTTATTTTAGTTTAGCAATCAAACAGTTTTCTTCCCTTCTCCCCACTCCCTGAAAATAAAGAGCAGTGTCAGAATCACAGGCAAGACAGTGCCCTTTCCTGATACTCTTATAGCAGATTTCTGTAACACACTCTTCTATGTAAAACTATTATT
Source organism: Rhea pennata (assembly GCF_028389875.1). Lineage (NCBI taxonomy): Eukaryota > Metazoa > Chordata > Aves > Rheiformes > Rheidae > Rhea > Rhea pennata. Next base: position 28,235,571 of record NC_084666.1, read on the forward strand.
TATAGTTAGCATCATGATATGCCAGGACTTGAGATAGCAAAGATTATTTCTGCAGTTCCCTTATTTTGAGAGAAAATATGACAAATCCTTAGGTTTGGGTATAGAAGTGCTAGGTCATGAATTATTTGATAGTGCATTACCAATTGCAGCCTATGAGACTGTTTGCAATGGTGAAGAAAAATAAATGATAAACATGTAATGGTAAGGAGGCAGAAGGCTGCTTATGCTGACAAAGTAAAGCTGCGTATGCTGCTGAAGCTTTTGAGTGGCTGAAGAGCACCCAGTTGTGATAAATTTAAACTAATATTTTAATTCAAATATTTGAGAATGAAAGAAAAACATTGTGGAAAGCTTGTTAAATACAATAATGTATCTTTAGTTCTGCCTCTTTTGCTTGGGAAAAAAAAAGACCGGTAAACTTGAATAATTTTTTTTACATTTTAAGTAAAACAACTGCAAAGTGAGTTTCTCTGATTAAAACATAGACACGTGCGCACGCACACACACACGCACAAAACCCTTAAGCTGCCTGACTTGGGTATTTGCCATTTTTTAGTACAAGACTGACACCTACAGGTAGTGCATGTGCAGTCTTGTTTCAGGAAGAGGAGGACACTGATGTTCAGGGTCTCTCCAGTATGGATCCTCATTTTACCACAGAACTTCACAGTAACAAAGATGCTTTCTCCTCTGCCTAAGAGTCTTTTATTAATTCCCTAGTTACTACAGTTCTGGGTGAAGACTTGAAAGGAGCAAAGGCTCCTTTGGATTCATTTTCCATGGAATTGGTTCGTAATGGTATTTTCAGGACTGGTATGTTACACACTTGTACAGTCTATCACTGCCCTCTTTTGTGCCCACTCAGCAGAGAACACAAAATGTAGTAGTATGGATTAAACTCAGTTACAGGTCTTTGGCAGGATTAAAGGAGGAGGTAGCTAAAATGAATACCTACCAGCAAAGTGATTTTTCCACTCAGTGTGTCATGTATACCTGTTAAAAACAGCGAATTACCAAAATAAATAAATAAATAAATAAAAGTTTTAGAAATACAATTAGCTTTAAAAGTTCTTTGAACAGAATGTGCTGGGAGGAGTGAGATTCTGGATGCAGAGTTTCAGCTCACACGAGACTGAAAAACTGACTTCGCTCCTTCAGAAAACGGTAAGACTAAACAGAAGAATTTGCTAGTACTGTTGTAAGCTGAGCTCCTGACATTAATTTATACATAGGCAATAATATAACTCCATTTTCTGTTGGAAAATGGTTTTAGTATTTACAGATAAAAAGAGAGCAGTTTGTGATGGCTTTTCTCCTAGTGCGCTTGACCTCCCTTGCTTCATTAACGTCTCCCTGAAAGCTTACATCTGTTGTCAGCTACAGCAAGTGACGTTCAAAAAATAAGCATATATTAGGTGCACGTGGTATATGTGCTGTACCGAGCTCTGAGGTCAGACAGCAAGACAGAGTATAAAACAGAACTAGTACAAACAACTTTGTCAGACTTCAAACAAACTATTCCCTTCATGTGGTCTTTCTAGCCACTCAAAAACCCCTGAGACAAGCTACTTCCATGTTCCTCCAGCCACAAAGATATGAGCAGAAGGAGGCAAATAACTGACATCCCAGCTTTTTCAACTCAAAAGATAATTTGGAAGGTGCTTTACTTTATGTAGTATATTTTTCAAGCTTTGTTGCACAATGCACAAATAGGTGAATTGATAAAACTAGAGTCATTTCTCATGTAAATGATAACTCATTTTTGAAAATATCACTTTCAGTATGACATACTTTCCTACTAAAAATGCTTGGTGAAGTTAGGTAGTATACTGTTCTGTCCTGATCTGCATAGGCTTGCTTTTCTGCTTTCAGGGAAAGAGCACTCATAGATGCATTCAGCTGGTTTCTTTCTATAAGAAGGTCAGTTAGCATCTTTGAAACATTAGAGTGGTTTTTTTAATAAAATCTCTATAGCAAAAGGAAGGTGAAAAAAGACACTATTCTCCATCTCCTTCCCCCAAAGCTGGTTATTAAAATGGAAGTAGCTCAGCAATGCCTTGACTTGAAACTCCGCATTGCTCTCAACTGATTAAACTTATCTATGCGCGTGAGAAATGTCTGAGTCGTAGCAGGCGGGCAGCACGGGCGGCCCCTGCTCCGGCTCCCGGCCCTTCGGCTGGCGCTTGGCAGTCTGCCCCAGCCGTCCCGGGCCTCTCCGCCCGCTGAAGGGCACGAGCGCGCCAGGCTGTACGCCCAGCTACAAAAACCTTCGTTAGCTGGCCCTGCTTTATTCCCCGCAGTTAACATTACAGCATCGTTTCACGGTGCTTCTGCTGCAGGTGGGTGCCAAAACGCCCGTGGGAGAAAGCGAAGGTGGCCCAAGCCCTGCGGGGCGGGGGCAGCACCCTGGTCGGGCTGCTGGTGAGGTCAGGTGAGCCGCGCTTCGGCTCTGCCGCGTAATCTCGCCGCCTCAGGCAGAGCTGTTTCTCCTTCCGAGGACTGGCGGGACAAGCGGAACGCGTGCCAGCTTAGATATTTCCTGATTCTTCTTCAAAACTGAACTTCTGCTGAAGCAGATGGTGCCATTCTGAGAGGACCGGACAAACCCTCTGCTCTTCACCCCGTTCCCACCTAAACCTGCAGTTTCCCAGATCTGTGGTTGTCCACGTCGCGCAATTTATTCACCCAAATGCTGAGCCCTGAGCGAGGTTATATAGTTCCCGTTCACCTGCTGTGATGCAGGCCAGCTAGGAAAGCCAGCGGAAACCAGTGTTAACGCTGCTTGACCCGATTTGTCTTCAACAGCGGTAACGAGGACGTCGTCCTGCCTCGCTCGCTCCGAAGGAGCGCGCGGGCCCGGGGACGGGGCAGGTGCTCTGCCACCCGGAGGAGAGGGGCGGCGAGTCACTCCACAGCGTGCCTGTGGCACTGCTCTAAGTTGAGCTTGTGAGACCAAACGTCACGCAGCCGATGATAGCATCTACTCTGCTAAGCGCTGGCAAGTTCAAGCTGCTTTCTCCTGACCAGTATGCAGGGATTCAGCTATCTGGTGGGCTTCACACCTTTACGATTTCTCTCCCTATGAAAATATGTAGTCCAGTATAAACTACTAGCGTTTTTGAGTGGAGCAGGGGGCTAGAACTAATTTGCAAGCAAGTGCACGAGCCATTTTACGTGCAAGCACGTGCTCGCCGGCTGTCAAAGCCAAGCTTCGTGCCTAACGGCCCCGGGGCAGGAGAGGACCAGGACAGCACACTGCTCCCGCTCCCAAATAACTAACTTACCACCTGCCAGTGGGGGCTTGCTGCTGCGTAACAGGGGCTACTGATTTCTAACCTTCATTTGCTCCACTTCAGCACAGACGTGACTTGAACTCAGACCTCCTCCACCTGGACTGAGCGTATCACTTGCAGACATGGAGTACAAAAAATAGTCGGTTGCCTTATTGGTCTCAAAACACGTAACTTGCAGTGGGTATTGCACTCTGTTTCACCCATTTCTAACCAACCCACCCATCCCAGGCAATTCCTCTGTGTCCTTCTGCATCCTCTTCATTTCGAAGGTAACTAAATAACATTCACTACCAAGGCAATTCACTGAAGTCTGCCCACCAACAACCTCCTCCCAGACCCAAATGTCCCTTTTTTCCCAGGCAGCCGCCCCCCCCCACCATTGCCTTCTTTTTTTTGTGCTTTGCATTTCTTAGCCATCTTCACATCTTCCTCAAGTTAACTACTTTTATAATTTTATTACTGTTCAATTGGATTAAATATACTAAAACTATTTAATCCAGAAGTCAGTTATTTTATTAAGGAGCTATTTTGCTAATCAAACATGGTTTAGTGGTATTAATAATAATGTGGGCATTAGATGCCATGGTGAGCTTTGCAGCATTAAAAACAGGTAATTACATTTATAGGTCATTTTTGCACTCTGTTTTAGCCATTCTATTTTACTGCCTTTCATGCTTTTTTTTTTTTCCTGTCTTCTAAATATTTCTTTCTTTCTTTTGTTTGGATCTCCTCTGTCGAGCAGTACGGCTCCATCATCCAGACACTAGAGGGTGGTCTTGCTTTCTTTGCCGTTTTCTCCATGAAGCTACCTATAGTTCAAATCACAGCGTCTTCCTGAAGTTACGCAAAGTTGTTCATAGCCATCACAAAGTCCAGAGTGAATTTAACAGCTATGTTTATGTCAGGAAAGCTCAGTGCTGAGGGATGGTACAGCAGTCCAAGGCAGGCCGTTAAAAAAAAAAGAAAAAAAAAAAAAAAACCACCTTGCACATAGAGGGTACGTAGCCTTATCCAAGACAGGAAAGATAAATTTTGAGTATCTTTTCCAACCCTTTACCATTAAGTCCTAGAAGTGACAGATTATACCAAAAATTAAAAATGACTGCTTATCTCTCACAGTTGGTATTTTAGCCTTGTTGACTACATTTTCAGATTTGGGACAACAACTGTTTCCCTTTTTTTGTTTCATACATATCACAAAGTCTGAAATACCCTGTTAGACTTAGGCCAGTGTCAGCTAGACTCAAACCTTCTGAAATATTTAACTTTATTCTGATAAAAATCTTCCCTCTGGTCTTGGTTTATTAACTAAATGTTTAGCATCATGCAGCATAATCTCAGGACTGCAGGATTTTTTTTTTTTTAAGAGCTTATATTGACTAATTCATACAGCTGGTGTGAATTACTTAAGAAGCACGTCCTTGTCTCCTTCACACTGCAAGTCCACCTGCAAGAAATTCAGTGGGAACGGCTTAGCTGGTGATCCGTGTTTTCGCCCACGTATCTCATCACTGGGCAGCGATCCCAGGAGCAGAAAGGAAGCCCTCCAGGACGAGTCTTGCCCAAAGCCGTCCAGGTACGGGAGCCCTGTGCAGGACCTGCGCCGGGGATGGAGAGTGGGATAACAGAGCGTCCAGGTCCCGCAGCAAATGCAGAAACTCCTCTCACAGTGAACTAATCCTTGTTTAAACTCACAATCCAGAAGCCTTATCAAAACCAGGTCCCCAAACGCTAAAAGTGCTAGATAAAAACAACTGCATGAGGGTCCTTGTCCTTCCCCAAAGACCTTTTCTCAAATGCAAGGCTACAGCATTGTAACATGATCGTCCTCATTTGCAGCCACAGAAATAGAACAGAGAGATTAATCCATTTGCTCACAATCACAGTGGAAAAGCCACACACTGGAGCCCAGTGTCTTGAGCACTAGCTGGTACCTTACTCCAAAGGCTACAAAAATAATTCTTTTAAGCACATACAGTGTTATCACTTCATCAGGAAAAAAAAAAGTCTATGCTGGGAACTGTGTTTCTACAACTAAAACCCATCAATTTTCGGTTGTTTCTTGCACAACAAGTATCTGAGCAGCATTGATGAAACCCTCAGTAAGCCACTGCTTTACATCTCTATAAGCACTTACGAATTTTACTCACATAGACCATCTGTAGCAAGAAAGACTTGCTGTTTTCTTGCAGCAAGCACCAGGAACAAGCTATCATAGGGATTTCATTGCAATGGCTTTAAATTATCTGTGTTTGCAACACACCAAGGCTCTCTCACAGGTCTTGCTGCTCTCTGTCCCTGCAGCATGCTTGCACTCACATTTAAGGATGCCTGTCATTTTCTTTTCAAATTCAAGAGAGACTGTGATTTCAGCGGGATCAAAACTGAACCTTTCCTAGGAAATGAAAGATACTATCCAAGAACAAGGGGGCTAGATTTCTAGAAATAAGTAACTAAAAGCTCAATTGTCAGGGCATAACGAATGGTAAGAGCAGTTGGACAACGCCTGACACGCTGAGCACTAAAATCCAAAATGCAAATTCCACTGACGTTTCTCAGATGCTCCCGCGACTGAACCCCTGCTGCAGTTCCCGCTGCACCTGGACTGCTGCTGCCTGGCCGACACAATGTGAATATTGGTACCGTGCGAAGAGATCGGCTCCCCCAGTGCCGCTCGCCCACAAGTGCTGCTCCAGGCTGGTGTTCTGGGCGGGCAAGGAGCAGGCTCCCGGGAAGGCTACTGGGCACAAGGGGTTTGGAGGCCGGCCACGGCCTGAGCCCTGAGTCCTACAGCAGCCCAGCTCTCCCACACTGGTCCAGAGAAAGCAAAGTGGGAAACCAAGCACCTGCCCGGCAGTTCTGTGGCGACAGCACTTCTATTTTATTTAAAAATAATACATCAAATAAATTTATATGTAATAAATGTAATACATTTAAATAAATAACAATAATATTTCTAATGTTTTTATTTTTCATATTATTGTGGACTGAATAAAGGTAACAAGCTCTAAAGGCAGCAGATCTATACATGTTCTGCTGATCTTTTTTTTTTTTTTTCTTGAATTCTTTCATTCTGAAATAAAGCGCTAGGGGCCTTTCAATTCCTTCCTCTGAACATCCAGTCTTCAAACAGTTCTGTCCTAAGTACGTATTTGGAGGCAGTATGCAAAATGCCAGGGTAATAAAATTCACGAGAAGTTCAGGTCACCGCCTGCGGTTCTGCGCTGTGAACTTCTTCTGACATTTCTGGCTTAGTCAGAGATCTGAGCCTTGACCTGCTGTCAGGAGCTACCAGTGTCAACGCAGTTATGCCAGAAAAAGACACGGAGTTTTATCAACACAGCTTTTTATATTCGCGGCTGGTGTTGGTTTTCTTCATAGACCAGACCAACCAGCATTCCTGCAAGGCATCAGAGAAGCAGGTAGCACAAGCCCAGAGGGAGCTTGCAAGGGTCACCTGGTCCCACCATCACACCACATGGAGGGGCAACCTGGTCCCATCATCACACCACTTGTGGGGGCCACCTGGTCCCACCATCACACCACATGGAAGGGCCACCTGCCCCCCCCCCCGCCAAAGCAGCATCAGCAGTTACAGCTCACTCAGAGACGCTTGCTCAACCTTTCCCGAGAGACCTCCGCAGCCCCCCCAGGAGATCTCTTTCCTGGCTTCAATACCATTACTTTCACTTGCCCCATCAATATGCAACCTAAATCTCTCTTACAGTTGTTTAAACCTTTTGTATCCCTGTGTACTTGTCGGGCTATTTTCCAAAGCTACTTCCATTTATTTTCTAGTCTCTGATTGCTTATACCCTGAAGCAGCTGAACATACCTCCTAGGTTGGACACTTTTAGCAGATGTTGCAGGCAGAGACAGCAGAAATGTTCAGGAATATTTTATGTCCTGAAAAATATGGCTTCAGACCAAATTTGTGATAGGTTCATTAACACCTTGACCAAAGAAAATAAAATTGGAAAGTAAAAATGTAAAAAAAAAAAAAAATACATTTAATTTAAAAATTGGCATAGTTTAGAAAGACTAAAAAAGCACAAAGACTAATGTAACATTTTAGTAGATCCAACTTTTTTGATAGCTTTGATTTTACCGTAAAACTGATTTTTTTAATCCAGCCTGACCTAAAAATGACTTTTTTTTTTTTTTGGTCTGATTTTGGCTGCCAAGCAAGAATATCCATTTGTGTGCCCAGCAGCTGACCACGGAGAGCGTCGATGAGCCTGTCGGTGCCTCCCGGCAGACCATGGCCGGGTTTGGACCCACAAGGGTTCCCGCCGGTCTCCCTGCCTGCCCTCTTGGCTAACACGGGCACCGCGCACTTCGGCCCGTTATTCCCACGTCCAAGTCCCGGTTAGCACCGACCGGGTAGAACAACGTCATTAACGCGGATCCGGAAGATAACCAGTGGCAGCAAATCAGTCTGCGCTTCGGCTACAGGTAATCAGAGGCTACAGCCAAGTCTTCCAGGAACCTCACCTCGGACACGTCAAATAGACTGGCAACCTTTCACTCTAAGGCGAATTCTCCAAATTCAAACAATCTTGTAGCATTTTAAACATTCAAACAATTTCATAGCATTTAAAATATTTTAATTTATCAAAATTATTTTTAAAGATGAGACCTCCAAAAAAAAAGACACTATTTTCAACTGTCGGGATAGCAGACACCACGAGCAGGAAAAAGATATCACTCCGTGCTTGGTACAGGGCATTCTGCATATGGAGCCCAAAAAGGAAAGAAAATATTTTGTTGATTAGGACATTCATCTTCCTGGCAAATCCAAAATCCAGAGTATCTATATCATAGATTCAAAACCAAGTGGATTCTTTAGGTCATTAGAAAAGTCTCACAGCCTTAGAAGTGCATGTATACGCACTGTCTCAAGATTATTTCCATGAGATTAATATATAACATTAACATTATGCAAGACCAGTGTTAAGAGATTATTACTATGATGTTTGAGATTTACTTCCTCCCATTTGTCTGAGACATTACTTCGTAGATAGATTTCTTTTAACAAGAAATTTTTTAGGTACTAGTGCACCTATTTCAGAGTTTGTCTTGGGCTTGTTTATCCATTATGGACATAACATATATCCATTTTTATTATTTTTTTTAATTGGCAGCAGGACAAGGAGCATTTTTATTCTATGCTTTTCACAGCTTCTAACACAGCGTCTTAGTCCACACCGATGAACCTTAGATGCAGCAATATAAATAATGGTAACTGAGTGCAAAGATTTTTTTTTGTACAACCTGAGAGGGAACATCGGCGTTATTAACTGTTATCCTTCCCATGGGGACGCACCGCTGACATCTCTTTTAATATGAAGAAAGCTTTGGCTGGAGAGGGATGTAATTTGTCTTTGGAGTGTCCTTCTTCAATTAAATTCTTGCAATTTAAAGCAAACACTGCTTATTAAATTTATTTCCTTGCTTTTTCAGAAATAAACTATTCTGTGGGACATCAGGGTCTGTGTGTTATTTACTCTGATCTGGCACTTCTTTGCAAAAACAAAAATATAGATTTTTATAGCCACATAACTACATTTGTGTCACCTACCCCCTTTTCACGGCACTTGATTTATGTCCCCAAGCCTGATCACGTTCTTCCCCAGGAAATTAAGAGCTGGCTGGGAGCCTCGATGGGAGCTGGACGCCTGCAAACTCAGCTGGACCCGGCAGACGCGTCCTAAAGCACCATCGCCTCCCGGGTCGCGTGCGTCCCGCGGTCGCCTCGCCGCCCCGCGCCGCGGCCGCGGCCGGGGAGCCGCAGCCCTCGCCGAGAGGCAGGCCGCGTCCCGCGCGCCGTCCGGCTCGGCGGCAGGCCGGGCCGCGTGCTGCCAGCCCCTTCCCCGCAGCCGGAGGGGCGGGCGGGCGCCCCGCACGTCGCCTCGCGGACGGGCCCCGCGCTCACCCGCGCCTCGGGGTGATTTTCCGTAGCGCGGCGGTCGGCCAGGGAGCTCTTCGTCTCGCTTTTCGAAGGATGACGAGGCAGCTTTGAACGCTTGGGTCTGACTGTGAATTGCTGCAACATGGTGATCCGCATAGCGCTGTGCCAATTTGTTGATTAATGGACGTTTTTTAAAAATAAACGTGGGGGAACTCCAAGTACAGGAGCAAGGTTTTATTATACTAATTTCTGCCCTCTGTGGCGGACACGGAAAGAACCGACCGGCGGCCGCGCGCTTTGCTGCAGAGCCCCTCCGACCGCCCCGAGCGGCGCGGCCGAGTGACAGGGCTCGAGCTGCTGCCTTCAGCTCGCGCCGGGACTCCTGCCCTCCGCGCCGCTTCGGTTTAACAGAAAGCGAGAGGTTGCGAACGGCAGAGCACCCTCTCAAGGGAGGGATAAATACAGAGGAGAGACGGGAGCCGCACGGAAGTATAATTTGGAAGAAGAACCCGAGGAGGAAGGGGGCTGCATCTCCATGGATGGAGAAGTCAAAAAGGTGCCAGGGAAGAGGAGCTGCAGGAGGCTCCTGGTAGAGGAGAGAAAAGGAGGAGCCTAAGGGAAGTCAAACCCCGCTGCCGGCCCGGCTGGTGACACCGGCAGCGGGACTAAAGCAGCCGCTTTCTTTGGGGGACCTAGAGGGAGGCAGCAGGGCCGAGCTGCGGCACTGCGCTAAGGACGGAGCTCGGGAGAGGGAAGCTCTGGGCAAGGCGTGAGAGGGCTCGGACGGGGACAGAGCCACCGGGCATCGTCTGGAAGAGCAGCAGAGACGCTTGGGAGGCCGGGAAGGGAGCAAGCCTGCTGCAGCGGGCCTGCACGACGAACCCTTGTCGGTGGGCTAGGGACGAACCGAGGGGAAACCCACCGCCCTCGGGCACTTTCCACCTAAGCGGCACAACTCTCTCCTTCCACTCTGCCTGCTAAACCAGACAAACTGCCTCACCCTCAGGGGTGCTCAGGACTTAAGCAATGAGTAACGGGCATAGGCATTGCATGCACTGCACCAAAAGGGACCCCGGGACCGCAGGGTTTTCCCCCACGTCTCTCCCGCCCAGCAGCATCTCAGCTCCCCCTGACCCCGCAGCTGGGGATGGGGCTCTGGAAAGCGGCTTGGGGAAGCGGCGCCCTGGTGACACATCCCACCGCAGCAGCGGCGCTTCCCAGGGGCAGCGGAGCGCTCCGTCAGGAAACCCCCCACCGCGGCCGGCCACGTCTGAGAGCCAGCGCCCCGCGGGGCACCTCCTCTCACGGGGCAGAGACCACCTGCACCCCACAAAGTAGAGGAACCGGACAAAACGATGTGACGTACAGAAGACAGACTGGCAGGAGCCCAAACCATGTGGGATCACGGGATACACCTTAAGGAATATTTCAGTCTAAGACAACTACCACAAAGAGTTTTTTTTCAGGGCAAGTGAGTACTATTCTATTGAATCTTAAATTTTATTTATTTTATTTCTACCCATAACCTACCCACACAGCAATTACAGTAGAAACAAGGTTACATGTCCTGTGGAAGTCAGGACCTACTACAGCTAGACCTCATCTGAACTTCAGTTTCCCAGCAGTATTTGGTCCCCATCTTTTTAACAACACCTCCACTTAAAGAGCTGACTGAAAGCTCACCATCCTCCAGGACTGTCCTCCAGGGGCTTCTCTTCCTCTGCAAACCCCCGGCACAACTCTACAAATCAGCCCGCGCTGACATACACAGAGCCAAGGAATGACTTACAGGCCGATGACGACATCCTACAGCAGCTGTGAGCTCCACCATTTCCTGCAGAAATATTATTACAAAATATGCGACAAACCGGAGTAGGAGGAAAGGGGAACACTGGACATCGACAGCACTATTTTCTCTTCCGTTTCCACTATTTAATATATCCTGGATATCAACTTGAGATGGGAAAAGAGGGAAAAGAGAGGGTGGATACCTTTTGGCTTTGGTAATTATGGTAACGTGGTAATTATTATTTCCCTTTGGTAATTACGTGTTGATTCAGGTTTACTGCAGCGTATGTGCCGTGTGAGTCCACACCGCCTTTCAGCCAGGTGTTGCTAAACTACTTAACATCACTCCGGACTGAACTCCAGACCGGGCTTCGACAACGACGCGTGGCGAAAGCCTGAAGCAACGTGGACGGACCACGACCGTGCCCCGCGGCAGGCCCAGCCCTCTCTCGCTGTCCCCTCCGGGCGTGAGAACATGCCCGTCGCCGCCGCCGGCGGGAGCGCTTGCTGCAGGGGCGATCAGCGGAGCACCGCAACTAGATTTAGAGTCAGCATTACGCGAAACGTAGGTAAATCTGAAGTAAAAACGAGTGCCGTTTCCCTGAAGTTAATGATACTGTTCTTGTTTAAACCAAGAATTAATCCTGAATTTCCATTCTTGCTATAGGTGATAAATTTTAAGGAAAATCTTACGAGGTCTGGATTTGTTACAGTGCATTTGCTTTGTTCTCCCATGAGAAATGGCAGAGTTAAAAGTCCCCCGGAAGCGAAGTCTACGCCGAGGGGGCCTGCTCTGGGCCCCGAAACGGGGCGCACTGTCACTAGATTTGCCACACATGCATAAAAATATCTTCCTCCGAACAGACCTGCTCCAGGGGGCGGTTTGGGGAGCGACGCGGGCGGCTAAGGCCGGCGCTGCCCTCGCCCCCGTCACGCTTTGCTGCTCCGCACGGCCAGCGGTGGGGAAACAGGGCCGTCGCCACCGACAGAGCGGGGCCTGCATGACTGGCCAAGCAGCTCCGTGGTTTGAAGCAAAGCCTGGGCTGCACGAAAAGGGAGGTAACACGCGGTAGCGGTCATGCTTTAAGAAGCATAATAAATAAGCCATCCATATTTTTCTGCACACGCAGATCTTTAAACTGTTTAAGTCCAAAGAACCGTTTCAGCTCGGAAAGCCACCAAACGTTGCCCTGCACGACCACGCTGCCTGCGAGCGCGCGCAGCCCGGCCGTGCGCCCGGGTCCCATCCGCTCGCCTAACCCGGCTGACTCGGCCCCCCGGCGCTCTCCTTAACCTCACGACGAGGAAACAAAACCAGGCAGAACAAAGCTCAAGACGGTGCCATTTTGGCAAAGCTAGGGTCCTGGTGATCAAAACCACTGCTTGTATCCCCTGTGTTCAGCTGGATTTTGAGTGATAATTACAGCAAATAGGCGTTCTATCTTTTTTTTCTATGGAGTCACTAACAATTTCTACTGCAATATTGGGAAAGCCTAAAATTTCCCTCTAAGAAATTACTGAGAAACTTGCTACCAGCGGGTGCTGCAGGGGAGCTGAGCAGTCAGGGAGGCCCCTGGGGCGATCCGGGGCTGAGACCGCGATGCTCCCTCCGAGCAGGGCTGCAGCCGCGGCTCCGGAGCCGGAGGGCGGCTGAGTGCGGGGACAGCTCGTCTCGCCCGCCCGCGGCGGCCGCAAGCCCCGGGGCGAAGGCAGAAAGGCCAGGGGTGCAAAGGGGGAGCCCCGGGCGTCGCGCGGCTCCCCGGGGTCCCGTGCCCTCCGGCCCAGGGGGAGGTGGCCACCAAGGCTTCCCGCGGCCCCTCGCTGTCGGAGCAGCAAGGCGAGATGCCACCGCCGAGCGAGAAACGCTACGTGGCAGGGGAGCGGCGGCCGCGGTCAGCAGCCCGCACCCCGGGCGCCCTCCGCCGCGCCCCCGGCAGCCCCCCGCCTCCCGCAGCCCCCCGGCAAGGGCCGCTCCGGCTCCCGCCGGGCCTCGGGGGCCCCCGCGCAGCAGCGGCGCCGCCTCCCGCCGCGGCGCTGCCGCCCGAGACGCCGCCCACGCGGGCGCAGCCCACGCGGGGCGGCCCGGGGACGCGCGCAGCCGGCAGCGCGCAGCCCAGAGGCGCCGCCGCGGCTCGGCGCGGAGCCGGCGGCCGCGGAGCCGCGCAGCGCGCCCATGGCCAGCAGCTCCGCGGAGCCGCCGGGCGGCGGCGGCCCCGACGGCGGCCCCCGCGGGGAGAGCTCCCTGAGCCAGGGCCTGAGCGTGCTGGTGGGGCTGGCGCTGTGCGTGACCATGCTGGGGCTGGGCTGCGCCGTGGAGCTGGGGCAGCTCGGCCAGCAGCTGCGGCGGCCCCTGGGGGTGCTCCTGGCGCTGCTGGGGCAGTTCGTGGCCATGCCGCTGCTCGCCTTCCTCCTGGCGCTCCTCTTCGCCCTGGACGAGGTGGCGGCCGTGGCCGTGCTGCTGTGCGGCTCCTGCCCCGGCGGCAACCTCTCCAACCTCATGTCGCTGCTCGTCGACGGGGACATGAACCTCAGGTAGGCGCCGCGCACCCCGCGCACCCCGCGGCCGCGGGCGAGGATTTGCCCCCCCCCCCCCCGCCCCGTGCCGGGGAGACGCGTCCAGCCTGGAAACCATCCCCCCACCGCCGCTTTCCTTCCCGACCCCCTTCCCCCCCCCCCGAGCAGGCTGCCCGACAGCCGCCCGCTGTCCCCGACAGCCCGCTTCCCCCAAACCTTCCCGCGGCCGCGCCGCGCCGGGGGTCGTTCCTGCAGCGACGGGCGCCCCGAGGTGGAGGGGGGGGGCTGCAGCGCTCGCTCTGCCCCCCGCGGCCGCTGCAGCCCGCGGCGACCCGGCGCCTCTTTCCTTCCACCGCAGCATCATCATGACCGCCTCCTCCACCCTGCTGGCCCTGCTCCTGATGCCCCTGTGCCTCTGGGTCTACAGCCGCCACTGGATCAACACGGCCCTGGTGCGGCTGCTGCCGCTGGGCGCCGTGAGCCTGACGCTGGGCAGCACCCTGCTGCCCATCGGCCTGGGGGTGCTCGTCCGCTACAAGCGCCCCCGCGTCGCCGACCTCCTGGTGAAGGTAGGCGCCGTCCGACGGGGCGGCCGGGCAGGAGCGCCGCGGGGACGCCGGCGGCAGCCCCGTGTGCATTGCGCTTTAGCACAGCGTCCGGGCGCACGCAGCCGGGCTGAGCCGAGCCGTGCCAAGCTGCGCCACGCCGCGCCATGCTGAGCCGGCGGTGCGGGGGGCACCCGGGACGGGGGGCATGGTGTGGGCTTGCGGAGCCTCCCCACGGGTAGATTCCGCTACTTCGGGAGAATACGAGGATTTAAACCCGGGAAGCGGAGGCTCAGAGCAGCGGGGCACCGAGGCGGCACCCCAGTGCCGGCGCGCCGAGGGAGCGCTGTGCTGCGCGGGGGCAGCGGGGAGGCCGCCCCGGCCCCCGACGGGCCTTCCCGGGCTCCCCGCTCAAAGCCGGGCTAGCAACACCGGGCTTCGGCAAGGGGACACTTCCTGAAAACACGCAAACGGATTGGTGTAACTACACGAGGAAAAGCGAGGCACAAGCCCCGGTGCTCTCAGTTTCCCAGCAAGTCACCACAGCTGAGATGTCGAGGGGCGGTTTCAGCCCCTTCTTCTCTCAGGGGGCTCACCCAAATGGCAGCGACGTCCTGGCCGCAGGCTGACCCAGGAAGGGCAGTACAACCAGGTTTTGCCATTTCAACTCACTGTCAAGCCTCTGCTTGCTATGGCTGACGTGCTTTTGCCTGTGCCTCCCTCTGTCCATTGCTAGGTTTCCCTGTGGTCCCTCTTGGTGACTCTGGTGATCCTGTTCATCCTCACGGGCACCATGCTGGGGCCAGAGCTGATGGCACATATTCCTGCGTCTGTCTACGCCATAGCGGTACTGATGCCCCTGGCGGGGTACGCCTTGGGCTACGGCTTGGCCACGGTGTTTGCCCTGCCGCCGCACTGCAGGAGGACAGTGTCCCTCGAAACGGGGTGCCAAAACGTCCAGCTCTGCACTGCCATCCTGAAGCTCACCTTCCCGCCGGAGCTCATCGGCAGCATGTACATGTTCCCCTTGCTTTACGCACTCTTTCAGTCGGCAGAAGCAGGACTCTTTGTGCTGGCGTACAAGATGTACGGGAGGGATAGCTACAAACCGGACGCTCTTGGAGAGGAGGAAGACACAGATATTTCCTACAAGAAACTGAAAGAAGAGGAGGCGGCCGATACTTCGTACGGCACCGTGACCACAGAGGAGCCCAGCTCTGTTGAGGTGGAGCCAGCCCAGACCACGCTTTAGGCAAGAGAGCGAGGCAGCACCCGGGGCGCTTGATGCCAGCGCGGCTTGTGAGCGGGCTCGGGGCTGCGCGCGCGAGCGGGGCAGCGGCTCTGCCCAGCCGCCACCCATTTCCAGCTGCTCCCATTGTGCAAGGTGATGTGTGTTTTACTACCGTGCCAGTCGCATTTCCTCAGCAATGTGTGTGAGCAAAAAATAAAATAAAATTAAGTAAAATAAAATAAAATAAAATAAAATAAAATAAAATAAAATAAAATAAGGGGAAAGAGTCATTGCGACGCAGCCGCTAGCTGCGCGCCTCGGCGCAGCAGAAGGCTGCAGGCCGCGCCGGGACCCGCACGGTTGGTTTCTCAGGGCGCGGGGCGCCCCGTCGGGGGAGGAGGAGGAGGCCCGGCCCGGCCCGGCGCGGCCCGCCCCGCCCCGGGGGTATTTAACACCGCCCCCGGGGGCTGCGCGGGGCCGGCGCCATGGCGGAGGAGGCGATGGAGAGCTACCTGTACGCCGCCTACCACCCCTACTCCTACCGCTACCCGCCGCCCAAGGGCAAGGCGGGCGCGGCGGGCGGCTGGCGGCCGCGGGGCGGCTACTTGCCGGGCTACGGGGACGCGGCGGCGGCGGCGGCCGAGTACTTCGACAACTACCAGCGGGCGCAGCTGAAGGCGATCCTCTCGCAGGTCAACCCCAACCTGACGCCGCGGCTGCGCAAGGCCAACACCAAGGAGGTGGGCGTCCAGGTCAACCCGCGGCAGGACGCCTCGGTGCAGTGCTCCCTCGGGCCCCGCACGCTGCTGCGGCGGCGGCCCGGGCCCGGCGCGGCGCCGCGGCCCCAGGAGCCGGAGCAGGAGCAGGGCAGCCCCGCCACCACCGACACCCGCGCCGTGCGCTTCCCCCGCACCATCGCCGTCTACTCGCCCATGGCCTCCCGCAGACTCACCACCTTCCTCGAGGAGCTGGACGCGGAGCCGGAGCGGCGCCCGCAGGACGAGCCGCCGGCGGCCGTCGGGGAGGCGGCGGCGGCCGTCGAGGAGGAGGCGGCGCTGAGGGAGCAGCGGGAGGCGGCGGCGGCCGCGGTGCGGGCGAGCTGGGAGCAGCCCCCCGCGGAGAGCGGCGCGGAGCCGCTGGGGCAGCGCCCGCCCGCGCCCCCCGCCGCGCCGGGGCCCGCGGCGGCGCCCCCCGAGGGGGCCCGCGAGGAGGAGGCTGCGGCGGCGGGGGGCGGCGGCGCGGCGAGGGCAGAGCCGGCGGCCGCCGCCCCGAAGCGGGAGCCGGCGCAGGGCAAGACCCGCCTGCGCTTCCAGGTGAGGGGCGGCGGCGGGAGCGGGGCCGGGCCGGGCCGCCGCCGCCTCGGCGCGCCGAGTAACGGTTGTCCCGGCAGTTCCTGGAGCAGAAGTACGGCTACTACCACTGCAAGGACTGCAACATCCGCTGGGAGAGCGCGTACGTCTGGTGCGTGCAGGGCACCAACAAGGTAGGTCCCCTGGCGCGGCCCGGCGCGGCGCGGCTCGGCCCGGCCCGGCCCGGCGCGGCGCTGACCGCGGCGCTCCCCCGCAGGTCTATTTCCGGCAGTTCTGCCGGACGTGCCAGAAGTCCTACAACCCGTACCGCGTCGAGGACATCACCTGCCAGGTAAGGGCCGCCCGCGCCGCCCCGCGCCCCGCCGGCGGCCCCCGCGCCCCGCTACCGCCTGCCCCTCTCCCCCAGAGCTGCAAGCAGACGAGGTGCACCTGCCCGGTGAAGATGCGCCACGTGGATCCCAAGAGGCCCCATCGCCAGGATCTCTGCGGGCGGTGCAAAGGCAAACGCCTCTCCTGCGATAGCACATTTAGTTTCAAATATATTATCTGAGTGTGATGTTTTTGTTTAGGGCTCTTCTACAAAACTGCAAGTAGAGCAGATGGTTTTTTTGTTGTTGATGGTTGTTGTTTGAAGGTACTTAGTGAGGTGTAGCTAGAAAATATGTAAATAAAAGTATTGCAAAGCACTCCCAGGTGGGTTTATACCCAAGTCAGAGGGTGTATGTTATAACTTTCATAACAGAGAACCTACTAGTAATGTTTCTCAGTTAGTGATGGTCTTGGCAGCAGTTGACTCAAGACCTCGTAGCGTCTCAGATGGGAAAGGACATCTTTTATTCCTTCTGCCCTTGAACTCATCACATACTTGTAATTCAGCCCCTTGAACTGTCAGCTGGCTTCTACAATATGAAGTAGAACATCATTCTTGAACAAAATGTCTAATATTCACTTATTATGCACATTGATATTCCATTTAGGAAGTTTCCTTCACCTGTTCTTCATCACAGTAATATGATTAAGAGACACCATATAAAAACTAGGTCACTTCTACTGGTACTGCTAGTCTGCCCTTAGCTGTGATCATATTCTTGTTTGGTGGGCTAGAGCTGAAAGCTTGTGGTTGTCTCAGTATGTTTTTAGGGAGTTATCACAAACTGCTGGGAAGGGAGACACTGATGTGATGGTTTTTGGTAAATGAATCTTACTTCCACGAGGTTGTCAAGAGAAGTGACATGACAATGATGGGCACGATCTTGCATCTGTCTAGCTTTCTCCTAAGTTGTAATGCTTAGTGCATTATCTGCAGCTAAGTGGCTTACACTTGAAGAGTTTGGTCTAGTTATGGTCTAGCTCTGATGTAGCCCATCATAGGGGAATAACTAAATTTAGATACTCTTCTGGGATTGGATTTGCTACCAGGATTTTTTTCTTGTGTTCCACTGTAGTGGCAGAACCAGCATTAATTCCCAGTGAATGTGTCCAAAAGCTATCTTTGCTGTGAACTGTAACACTCCATGCAGGGATTAGCAAATATTGGCAAACTGTTACAAGCTGACTCTGGGACTACAGAATTGCCAAATGAAACATTCTGTAGTATGTAAAAACCTACATCCCACTAGGCTACCTTGTAGCTAAGAAGTATGGTAAACTTACAGCAAACATACTTTTTTTCTGAGGATGTTAATAAAGCTGTTAATTTTGAGTATTACACTGCACTAAGCTTTTTGGAGAACTCTTTTAAGCTGACTTCCCTTAGGAAGGACAGATTTCTTTCTGTCTATAACAAACTGAGTGCTCTCAAGCTAGCTAGGTCTAGGCATCTGTTAAACAGAATAGCTAAACACAGCATGAAATCAAACCGCTTCCCCTTCACCGTAGTAAAGCACAGCTCACTGCCTGGTGACCCTCCTCTGTAAAAGGAAGCTATTGTATGGCAGGGCAGGCAAAAGCTGTCGTTGCTGTCAAGAAGTGGCTATTAGAGGGCATTAATTCTATAGCTGATGCATAACTTGTCATGTTATGGATTCCTGCCTTAACATGCCTCTATTACTGTGTTAATTAAAGTTTAATGCTTCAACACCAATTTATTGCTAAAGTTATTGTTGCTCTACTAACCGCTGCAGCAGCGAGATGCATTTTGGGAACATGTAGCAGACCCAGAACCCTCAGAGCATAGGAACTGTCTTATTTCATACTGGCACCTGAAGTTTTCCTCTGTATCAGAGTAAAAGGGAACTCCCTAGGTTTACAAGCTCATTCAAAGCAAGGGCTCCCACAGTAAGTTCCACCCAACTTGAAAGATTAGTTGTATCTCTTCCTTCTCCTGGGTGCCCCTGCTGCTCCCCAGTGTAATCACCATAAGGATGTTACGGTCTCTGTCATTCACTTAAGATTTTTCTTGTTTGCCTTCCAGATTCTAAAAAGCTGTAGTCTTCTGGAATAGTTGAGATCAGTCTGTTCACCTGGGTAATGAGTTTGAGAAGAACTTAAGCTTTGCGACATAACAGTATGAAGTCCTGTGGCAACTAGTAAAAATAGGTGCAGTTCACCACTTCTTGGTACAGATAGCCTTAGAGCAATGCTTTGGGGGAAATAATACGCTGTGAATACACTGATCCTCAGGCAGTTACCATTGGTAATAGCCTGCAGTGAAATTAGTACATCTTTGAACAGTCACCCACACCAACTATGGTCAAAGCAACTGCTGCTTCTGCTCCATCAGATGTGTTACAGCAGCAAGTTTAAGCAGTTGATTAAGGCTTCAAATAATAGCTGTGAGGAGCTAAGAGCCGTCAGCCCCTTCTTCAGCTACTGCAGTGTCCTTGAGGCAGCGACAGGGAGAACAGCGGTGTTAAACTCGCTCAAAGGACAAGTCTCTAGGCAGCACCTGGCTTCCTTGGGCAGCCTGTCCAGACCCCCTCCAGCAGGGCCTCTGGGCTTGCTCTTAACCCTAAATTGGCCCAAACTATGGGCCAATGCTGAGGATGAGAACCTGATTTGTGCCCTGCGTGAGAAATTCCTCACAGGACAGCTCTCCTGGTGGTGCACTTGCCTTCCTGTAGCAGCTGTTTTCCAGACCAGCTGCAGCAGCACCTCCAGGCTTTTTCTTTCTCTTATCCCTAACACTTCTGCCATTTTTCAGGCCACTGCTGGGACTAAGATGCCCATTGGTGGCCCAGAGGACAAAGTCCTCACAGGACAGGTCCCCTTGGTTCCAGACCCACTGCAGTGGTGCCTCCAGGCTTTCTCCCCCCCCCCCCAACCATAACCCCCCCCTTCCCGAGGCAGAGAGGCCCAGTGGGGCATTTTTGCCTCAGTTTCCTGTCTGCAGCATTATTGGAGTTCACAGCCCAAGCACTGGCCTGAGAAATGGTTTAGGGTTAGGATGAGGTTTAGCATCAGGGTTGGGAGAAAGCCTGGAGGTGCTGCTGCAGCAGGTCTGGAAAGGGGCTGCCAGGAGAGCTGTTCTGCGAGGAGTTTCTCAGCTGCAGCAGATAGGGGGTCCAGGCCCTGTGAGTGAGGGAGTGCTAAGGGATGGCCCTTCGCATGCAGACAGTTCGGCAGTAGCTCTACCTGTCACTCTTACATAAACGTGTTCTGGATGTTTACTGCTTGATGCTGAAGTACCACTCTGCGTCCTTTTCCACTTTACTGCTCTGCTGTGTCCTGGAGAGCATACAGCATGCGTCAGAGGCTTCAGCAGACAGGAGAAAAGCTCACCAAGGCATACGTGATTACGCAAAGCAGAAAGGAACAGTCTCCATGCTGCCCTTTCTCCAAAGATAACTTGCGAACTTGCCATTTACTGCTATCTCTCGAAGATTTTTTTTTTTGTTAGCTCAATGTTGTATGCAGTACTGCTGCATTTTCAGTTGTTTTTAGATATAGCCTTTATCATAGCTTTAGGTTTGGCATATACCTGTCATCCAACAGCTCGTGTAGTAACTGTTTTTGAGAAGTGGCTATAGGGCCAGTCAGCAAAAAGAACTGCAATCAAACTGGCTTACTGCTTTCTTGTTACAGTGTTAGTAGCAAAGGAGAGGGCTCTTTTCAGACAGAACGAGCTGTGAAATTGTTCTTTTGTAGAAGCTGAAGCAAGCAGAAATACGTAGACAGTAAGCTAACATAGGGCAGATCCCACACTCTACTCATTATAAATGGAGGAAGATGCATAATTAATACAGAATGAAATACATAGATTTAGGTTTGAAAGTTACATGGCATATCCTTTAACAGCTTCAGAAGATGTCTAGGAAAATGCCATTGCATTGCCAGGATATAGGAAAAAGTCATTAATTAAGATCTGTCAGCCCACTATTGTCAATGCTTAGCTGAACATACTAAATTATTAAAACATACTATATATACTTGTTGCTTGTAAAATACACAAGATGACAGATAAAATGTCTTTTATTTTTACAAAAAAAAGCTGATAAAAGATGATGTAAATAAAAGTGTAATGCACCACTAAATAAAACTACTTATCCCCAGTAAATACTTATTAAATAATTAAGAACACCATCTACAGTACCACAAACCATCAAAATAATTCAATTTTATCGGGGTCAGGAAAAAAAATACAGTGATTATGGATGTGCCTTGACCAGTTACAGAGCTTGTTAAGATAACACAACTACTGTCAGCAGTCCAACAGCGTGCACAGTGCCTTCAATTAATGCATTTCAACATAATTACATTTCTAGTGGAGTCCAATTCTCCCAAAAAGGCAGAGCTAAGAATTTCAATTCTACATTCTAAACTCTGGAATTAGAGCCCATTAAAAAAATCACAGTGGGTAAGAAATGTATATAAAAATACTGGGTGTTCCTTTCAAATCACAGGAATCATGGGACTACGTTCTATTTTTTTTTCTTTTTCTTTCTTTTTTAATACAAAATGTTATTGGTTTCAACAGAATCCAGTTCATTTTTATGCTACAGACTTTGACACTGAGCTATGAGTATATTGCCTGTTTGCATGTTTTGGTAGTCGTTCTTGTATACAGTCCCAGTTCCTTCGGCTTGACTTGAGTCATGAAGATGCATGTTTGTGCATTCAAACTCTTCGCTTGAACCCTGCAGACTACTTAGGCTGCAAGTTATGCACGTGACTACCAACAGGGAGACTCCCCCTTCCCTCATAGCTTTATACACCTACTCTTATAACAGTGCATTGCACAAATGTACAAGAAAAATACTGGTTTTGCACTATACAGTTTCTAGAATATATACAGAATAAAATAAGTTAACTTCTTTCTTCTAATGAGAATTGCTGATGGGCAGCATATATCTTTAATATACATTTTAAAGTCTCTGCAGGCAGCTACTTTTTGGTTAGTTGTTATCAATATTTGTAACATAAGCACTGATCAGAGAACTGAGCAGCATTCCAATAAAGTTAACATATATTATTTCTTTTAGAAACACTGGTAAATCCCAGTTTAAAATATTATTAAATGTCCTAACATTTACACACTATGAGGATTAGATCTAATAAAATAAAATTTCTTCAAAAATAATCTTGCAGCTCTTTTAAGCGTGCTCTGAGACCTTATTTAACAATCATCCATACCATCAAAAAGCAACTGTCACATAGCCATACATTCTAACTCACATACATCATTTCCTCATTGCAGACAAAAGAAAGCAAATAAAATGTTGAGAAGTCAATGGTTTTCGCAGTCATAAGTCATTCTACTCATTTTTGACTGCACATTCTTCATGACATTTCAAAGTGTCTCATTAGCTATTAGCTGATTATATTTACTACTGCTGGAAAGCCAGGAAGCCTTGCAGGTCTTCAGCCAAAATAAAGCAGCCGTGATTTTAGCCTCATCTCACCTGCTTTATATTGATTCAACCTTTAGAGGCTGTTACTGCAAACACCATTTACTGTTCTGTTACAACTGAAAATAATGCAAATGTATGCATTACATTTAAGCCCTTTTCCTTTCATGTAGTTTATATATATATATATTCCGATAAAAAAAAAGATAAATACTACTGCCTGTACAGCTACTGTGTAGAAAGAGCAGTCAAGTAAGATGTTAACTTCAATTTTCAGATTTCTGCTTCTGATGAAATAATTTCTTGCTGTGATGAAACCGTGCATTGGTCATCGGGGTTACTAGAGGAATGATTCCCCCACCTCCCCTTTTCTTTTAATGAAAGGTGCTCAATAACAGTCTGAAGCATCTTCAACATCAAGTTCTTCTCTAAATAACAACTGTTCAGAATCCAGTGCTCACAAGATTTACTCCTGGTTTGATTTTCCCTAGAAGCTGATAAGATTGCACCATGCGTAGAGACTCTCGAATTTCTAGATTAAGTTCCATCAGCTTTGAGCTAGCCTCAGACATATCTTGGTTGGAGCCTACTATGGCAAAGCTACCAGTCTGACCAAGCGTCTGATGACGAAAATATATGTGCAGCAGTGTTTGAATTGGGTCATCTTCAGAACTGCCAAAGATGTCATTGGGCCAAATAGACCTGAAAGCACATAATTTTGATTTAAATACTTATTTTTAAAAATATGCTTGTTTTTTAAACAGACATTTAAATAGAAGACAAGAGAAATGCCAGAGAACTTTTTTTTCTGTAGAGTCCTGATGGTTAAACGGTATAATTTTCTCAAAGATAAGTTCTAAAAATTAAGCATTATTGAAATTGCAAAATGCATATGAAAAAGCAGTAATCAAGTAACTGTGCTTGTCCTTTTCAGTAAGGACATCTAGCAAGAGTTTTAAAAAAAACTGGAACCATGCCTATCTTTAAATTAAAAAGGCCCATTAGCAAACTGAGTTCAAGTCTGAAAGCATAATCCTTACACAGTTACCTGAAAGCCTTGACCTGTGCTACAGCTGACACAAACTCTTTGCTTCTCAGGGTTTCAATGAGAGAGTGAATAGCTGTTTCTGTGCTAGCTTGGGAAGCCTCTGCAATCTCAATTTCTTCGATACCACTGTCAGAGGCAGACTCAGCTTCTTTCAGACAATTCTCCAAAACAGCAAGTTCTTCAGACATATTTATAACCTAAAACAAATAGTAACAGTGAGCTTCTCTAGTTAAATCTTTGGCCAAATTAACTTTTAGCAGAATAGACACTTTAACATTTTTTCTTCTTCCTACAATCATAAATGAGAGACAGAAAAAGTACATCATGCTTCAGCTCCTAAAGTACACAGTTTAATGGCCACGTATGCATGCTAAGTATTTGGGCTTTCCTCTGATGAAGTTGCACTCAGTCCTTTCTAATCAGTTCTTTTAAAATTTGTTTCAAAAAAAACATAATAATTTTCTCCCCATATCACTTGCAATGATAAAATCAACAAAAGAGTTAAACACTTAGGAAAGTAAGCAAAAATGGTGCTATTACAAACATAGTCTGAATATGAAGAAAAAAACTGTAACAGAAGTTCAGTAACCCAGCAGAATAACTGCTGTGCAGTCTGTGTATACAATACTGTCTTCTGCTTCAGGTATAGTGTATGAGTAAGAGACAGGGCCATCACACAGAGTACGATTCTACAGCTAACATGGTGACTTAGGCAAGAAATGGGACTGGTGTGATGCCTACCTTCCATAACGTTCTCCATGCAGAAATTAATTTGTTTATTTGCAGCTTTTACAAATATCTGTCAATCCAAGTGAGGAACGTGCATCATTTTTTTCCTAAGTTACTCAGAAATTAAAGAATTCCTCTCCTCTTTACTGTTTTTCTTCCTACTGTGTCAAGCAACGCAAGGCATGTATTTTTCTGCTACCTCTAGTTACTGCCTTACAGTCCTGGAGGGGAGTTTTCAGAAGATATATTCGTAGCTTAGCTCATTCAGACTGATTTTATTGACATCGTATACGTGCTATGTGTGCATAGCTGAATAACAGATTTTTTTTAATAAAGTCAGTACAACTAAAAATCAGGCACAAGATGTCTATGATGCACTATGAACTAAACTTTAATTGAGGGCTAAGGTTGCAGTGTAATTGAATGGGGGCTGAAATGATTTATAGTTATATAATCAGTTTGTAGTAAGTTACTCTGTTCATAATAGGAAGCACTGGGGAGATGGAAAGGGGATTCATCACAGAATTCTGCTGATTAGAGCTGATGCACCTTGATTGTAGCTTGATTAGAATACACCAAGAGTCCTGCTGAAATATTTAAAATTCTCAACACTGGATTCCTGCATTCCTGCCTATTTAAGAGCTTTCAAGTAGTACAAGAATCAACACAGATAATTAAATGTCTGAGAAAATTCTTGCAAGTTTTGCTTAAATTTTTTATTAATTGCTTACAAAAACAGCTAATACCCTCCTTCAGGTTCTAAAAAGATGTCCCACTGATTAAAATGTTACCAAAATGTATTTTAAATTGTTTTGCTTTAAAATGTCAACAATAAGTGGCTAAACAGCATGATTTCCTTTACCTCTGCTTCTTTTCTGATTGTGTTTACTTGGCTGATAAGTTTGCAATAGGCTTGGAAGAGAAGTAGCAACTGGAAGTGCAACTTGTATAGCCTCCGACACAACTCCAGCTCCTACAAATGTAAACAGCAATATTATGTTCAGAAAATGCAAAACATCTACTATGCATGACCAGAGACAATAAATTATAGACAACTTCAGTATAGAATGTGCAAAATTAATAGTAGTTATTTGCTTACTGATGAAAATGCCAAAAAGGCTTACAAGCTAAGATAGCAAGAAGCTACAGAAAAGCAGATGAAAGCTTTCTTCTTACATCTCCTGATTTATAAGTAGCCTTGCTGTCTCACAGGTTAAACATTTACTTTTAATAAGAAGTTATATTTCCAGCAAGGAAAAAATGATTCAAATGGCATTTTAAAATGTCATGTTCTAAACCAGAATATGAAATTATTATTCTTATTGTTCATATTTTAGTATTTTAAATTCAGTATCCTGATACCCAATATAAGCAGTTGAGGTGTGTAAGTACAGATTCTTTCATAGCTATTAATACAAATATGTAAGCACAGTATATATAACCTGGCCTTTAGCTTGCAACTGTCTGATAGGATAAGAGCACAGTAATTTCATTATTAGGCATAAAAATAATGCTTCCTTTATAAAAGCTAGTTGTGATTTTATTTTAGAAAATACCACACAACATATTCTTAAAGGAATGAAACAGCCATATTAACTTATGAAATGTTTTGCTTGTGCTTTTATGCATGTAAGGCTAGTCAAAGTGAGGACAATGTTAATACTGCTTTACATACAGACATAAAATCTAATGTGAATGGAATAATCCTCTATAAACTTCTAACTGTAGGACCTATTATCTACAAGTACCAGCAGTTCAATAGGTTAGATTATGCAAAATTGAAGCACACAATATTGTTTTAATAGTCAATTACAAGACGTCATTATGTCACAAATGGACAAGAGACAGATGGAGACCAGTTTCTTGACTAGCACAGTTAAGTATTTGATAAATTAAGAACCATCACTTACTGCTAGAATTTCCATTTGCTAAGCAAGCAGATGAGCAGGTCACAAAAATACAAAGAAAGAAAAAAAGATCAAGAATTAGTGTAGGAAATCACTTTAATTAGGATCCCAGGTAAAACAGAGTAAGAAATACAAATAACATGCTCCAAAGAGTGGAAACAAGTAACAGATTGAATTTGAAGTAAAATTACTATGCACTTGCTGCTATAACTAACAACAGATAACATCAGCTTTGCTGTCTCACAGCATGAGTAACATACTTCACCTTACAATCCTTCCTGGTCTTTACACATTCTTAATTAAATGCACAGTCTTAATTAAAGGTATGCAAATTCAAGAAATCAAAAAAAAAAAAAAAAAAAAGAAAAGAAAAGAAAAGTCAAGTCTGAACATCTATAAAATGCTTCTTGCTTATTCTGTAGCATTACAGTTTAAGCAAAAATTTGCTGAAACTTTAAATTTTTAGAATTTGAGACGTAATATGCTTAGGAGAGAGGGGCAGGAAGAGAAAATGTCAGAAAACGTATTCTTTAGGCTTGGGGCAGGAACTTAACTTTTGTGTTTGGTACAGTGCTGAACATATTGATGGTATTCAAGCAAGTACAAAAGTCATAATCAGCACATGAAGAATGACATAGTCAATGTCGGATCCCAACAGACAAAAGCAGTTAAGATTTATTAAGCTCATAGTTATAGACTGTGTGCTTAATAGACTATAAACTGCATAGTTTTGCTATCATACACATAGCATAACTATCAAATAAGTAGTTGCATCTGATGCACAGAACACTTTGAAGAGATATGAGCTTGAACTGCCAAAGTCGATGAGAATTTTATGATGGATTTCAGCAGAGCACTGAATCAAGTACTTTGAGGAATAGCAGAGCACAAGTCTCAGTGTTCTGTAACTCAAATCTCATTATCACTATAAGTAAAAAACCAACCAACCAAACAAACAAACAAAAAAAAAAAAACCAAAAAAACCCAACACTTTTAGGATAGTTATTCCAAATATTTAGAGAAGTTTTCTTTTAAAAATGGTTTTATGCAGCTTCAGTGACTTTCACATATTTGCTCACTTCACAAATAATCTGATTTTTCTAACTGCCAGTGCTGTATACACAGCCTAACCAGAGAGTCCAGATGCATTCTTTCAGGCTTGCATGTTACCACTAATAGTAAAAAGCCAGTAATTAGATTTACTTGCAAGTCTGCTGGTGATGCATGAGCCAGAATAGAATCTCACTATTCCTTAGCTGTATTTACTGCAGTGCTTAAAATTTTTAAGAAAATCTTATTTGTGTTAGTGAATGAAGAATATCTGTTAAAGAGAGCAGCCCCATTTTTCTGAGCAAAACATGACTTACAAATTTTAAGCATTAACTGGTTGATTGAATATGCTTATCAACCCCACACTTCATTTCCAAGGAATTTGGAAACAACGATCTTATATTTTGTAACTTCTATTTCTCCTATAATCCACTATACCCCCCTACAAATAAATTCAGAACTTTCATAAAATGTATATATTTATGAAGCAGGATAGCAAGACTGTTTCCCAAATGAACAGATAGTATACATTAAAGTGATTTTAACTGAATCTGCAATGCAAGGTTCACATTAAGAAAAATTTGCCAGCATTGAATAGCCTTGCAGACCAGGATTGAAAGCCAAAGTCAAAGCGGGTCCTCCCAAATAATCAATGTGAACAGGTCACAACTCCTTTTTAGAGGATATCTTCAAACTCTGCAGAATTGTGGAGGAATAGACAGAACTGCCTGAATCCTGCATTCTCCTCTGCCAGCCTTGCTCTGCCTATGCAAGTTAAATGAAAGGCTCAGTGTGGCTCTCCCTTCATTTCTCAGTTTATCTAGCTATACTACAGGAATAGTAATATTTACCTTCATGGTTATGTTACGGTTGTTTCTTAGTGTATATAAACAACATTGTGAATAAATACATAAATGTTGTTTTATTAATATATAGCATGTTTACTATACTGCAGTAGTATTTGTTATATATTTCTAAACATGTGCCAGTCAATCTATGAAGATGTACAGCAAGCATAAAATGTGTTCACTGAAGAAAAGGAATAGAATTCCCCCTTTTCCAGGTTAGGTTTGGGATGTGGTTCTTTGATGCTCAGGATTCAGGTCTGTTCTATTTAACACAACACATCTTACTTCAATAATTTGGAGATAAGTCTTCTGTGCTCAGTAGTATCAAGGTATAATGTATTTACCAATGAATAGGCAAGATCAAACTTTTAAGACCTTTGTGCATGAGTATCAGAAATAGAGATACAAAATATATATATATTTTTTTCTTTTTAAATGCTTTTCTCAAAATGTCATTGTGAAAATGTGCATTAGTCTGCTGTGTGTGATTCTACTGTCTTACATCTTTCGCTGTTCCTATTACAAGACTCTAGATTCACGTCCCTGTATCAACTATGGATAGTGCTTGGATTTAATTTTTCTTTCTACAGTAACAATATTATGCAGCTATTGTTTTAAAAAAATATCCTTGTCCACTTGAGGAAAAAGCTTGCTACAGCAATTAGCAATATTAAAACAGAGATGACTGTCATGCAAATACACACAAAATACTGAACTAACATGGATAGGTTGCTTTATGTTTAATGATATTTGACAGAAGTGTTTCATGAGATTTTTGCCAAACTGCTACCTAGCTCCCTGCTCCTTCCCACTCAAATAATGGCTCCAGAAAGGTCATGTATATTTAATATGGTACTAATTATATTAAATCCAGTAGAGGTTTTTGGCTAGACAGCTTATCTGAGCATATAAGCAGAATGCTAATCTTTTTCCTTGTAGAAACAGCTGCATAAAAGCAGACTTGCTAGTACACAGATGGTATCTAGTCTGCTTATCTGCTCAGTGTTATTAAGCTTAGAA
Organism: Rhea pennata; assembly: GCF_028389875.1. Taxonomy (NCBI): domain Eukaryota; kingdom Metazoa; phylum Chordata; class Aves; order Rheiformes; family Rheidae; genus Rhea; species Rhea pennata. The sequence goes on from NC_084666.1 coordinate 28,264,551, forward strand.
CCCAAGACTGGTTGCTGACTTTTATTAAAAGAAGCCCTTTGATCACTACTTCATAAAAGTCCCAGTTTCCAAAAGATAGCATGATAACTGAAATTAAAAGCTTGTCACACCTTCTTAATCTCTCTTCAAATATTGGAGTTTTTATGCTTTTATGTGCTTGTATTTTTTTTAAATCTCATATCCAGAGACTCCTAAATGAAATGCACCTACCTGAGCATCTGTGTTAGTGCCATGAATACCATCATCAGTACCAAACGTTCTTTTGCAGTCATCTAGCCACTGCAAAACAAATATAAACAAGATTGAACCTTCTGAAACAGAACTGATAAAATTACTTAAGATACATCAGTAGCATCTTGCACATACCCAGATTATGTAAGCAACTGATTTCTTATCACAGTTTCTTACCAGTGTTGTTCCCACTAACGATTGCTATGCTGATGGAACCTCCCGTAGTGTTCAGAGCATCCCTTCTGTTGTGAATATCATGCGGCCCTGGATGCCCCAGACAGGATAGTACCCTTTGGTGTAAATACTGATCAGAATTTGTGTATTGTTGTACAGAAATGTGTTGTAGAGGGGAGAGAAAAATCACCTTCCATGTATGAGTTAATATTTTCTCTTTACTTGCACCACAAGGTTCACACCAACATAATTTCACAGCATCTTAAATACAGCATTAATTCAAATTACAGAGTAAAGAGCAAGTCTGCTACATTTCTTTGGAGTACTTTCGTAGCAGCAGGAAATACAGCTGTTCTGTGTAACTAGAGGCAAGTGCAGATTTATTATGTAGAAAGAAAAAAAATAACTTCTGTAATGGGAGTTTAGTATCACCTCCAATTTGTACAAGCCAGGGTGGTAAAGCATTCTCACATTACACAGTGCAATCATGCAGAATCCACTCTCTTCCATGAACACAGGACTGTATTTACCTTCAGTTCCTATAGTACACAACAGATCAATTGATTTCTGTGGGCAATCTCTTTTTTTTTCTGGTTTTAAACAACTCTGCAACTTTAAAGGAGTTAATACAAAGCGCACAGAATCAAATATGATTTTGTTACACAGTACAGCCTGGTCATCTCCCCTACGCAGTGCCCAGCACATTCTTCTGTACAATGAAAACAGCAGCAATGCTGTGGTAATTTGAATATGACAAACAGTAATGCATCACGTTGAGATAATTGCAGATTATCTTCTGAAATGAAGCACAGGCTCTATACATCCAAGGAGTATAATTTAGCGTACTGTGTGCTTTATATCATGACTCTCACAGGAAATCTTAGTGACCTTTTTCTAACCTTTGTCTGATGCAAGGAAAAGAAAAATGTGATTTCCCATCTGCTCAATTTAATAAAGGTTACTTAGTGAATTAGCTAGGCCCCTGTGCTTATCAAGAGGAGGAATGGAATTCTCTAAACATTGTGCTGTCAGTTTCAATTAGTGGCATGGATACCAATGTACACTGCAAATCTCATTTTTCTTGTTGTCTGACAGCATTCATCAATAATAATGGAATACATTCACAATGGAACAAAGAGGAAAGAAGCTAGGAAGCTACTATTTATTTTCACACACTGCCATTTTAAGATGTTTTTAAATCTTAACAACAGTCTGAAAAAGGGTACACGTAGAATTTTACATGATATACATACAACCCTATATTTTCTATTACATTTCTCTGATTCAGCATCTTTGTGTCTATCACATATATGGAGTCAAAACCAGCTTTGTTTCAAGAGGACAAAATAGTAACTCCAAAAAGGCAACAAAATTAATTTGCTAAAATTTTTGCACAAAACATATGTTCAGCACTGCATAAAGTTACTCTTCAGGAATAGCAGTAGATTGTGTGACAGAATAATCTTCCTTACATGTTTGCTTTACATCAAGTTATTTCTTCCCCAGGTATCTCCTTACTGAAAGCATAAGCTAGGGAAGTCAGTCACTGTTCTTATTCACAGCATACGTCGGTTTCTCAGATTGCCCCCAGGATGGAGGTGCCAAAACTCTCCTACAGTACAGGTATCTTTCTTTGTCTTTCTTACCTTGGTTCACGAATAGGCGTTTCAAGCAACTGCAGCCCAAGCCTCTCACTAGTTTAAATTCTGATTCATTTGAATGGGAATGCCAGTATAGTGCAGAGTGTTGAGAGTAACAAACAACATCTACTAAGGTAAAGTTTAAGTAATAACTGCTTAATTAAAAGAAGTTACTGTACAGAATCTTTTAGTGGTTGATTTGAGAGGAGATGAGATTAAAATGAAAATGATGTTTATTTAAATACTTGTTAATTTATATTCACTTAGAATATATCTCAACTAGATTAGTTTAGTCACTTCCTGCAGGCTTCTATGAAAAAAGTGAGGTGGTGGAGGAAACTTGTTACATGTTTTGCCTTAATACTTCTTTCAAATTAAATGGGATACAAGTTGTAATTGCCTGCAATGACTGAAACCCAGATTTGACCTGAGGAGGTCTCTTTCAGTCATTCCCTCTATTCTGTTTAATAGGACAAATATCTGAAAAAAAGCTTTGGAAGATTCTTAATCTATGTATACTGTGTAATACAAAAAAAAAATAGATTTTTGTTTTAAAAATTTAGAATAAAAAAAGTTAGCTTCCAAGATTTTTAGCCACTCCTTCTAAATTAATATACTAAATAAATAATTAAATAACAGACTAAATTAACTAAATGGCTTTTGACAGTCATAAATGATTGGTCCAAATGATAAATTTTCTCCTTTTTGATACTGCTTCTTTATGTTTATAAATGATTAAATAAAAACATGTAAACTGTTATTTCTGAGCAATTCCTCTGATCCAGCGAAACCTTATTCTTACTGCAATCATTCATAAATATTGTGGTAGAAGACAGGCTGACCACAGAAACATGTTCTTCAGCATCCTTTTGACAGCTTCACTACAAAAAAAATGTGTTCTTTCACTGTGATATAATGACAGAAGCCATCAAAGTCATATCCAGATTCCTTTATGAGGTAAAATAAAATGCAAACAAGCTCACAATATCCAGTATGGATTTACAGCTGTATGGCACATGGCTGAACAAAATTAATTGGAAATACATTAGATGAATTCATGACCATCTAAAAGTGATACAATTTTAACTCATCACACTGAAATCCACCAAACGATACCATTTCATATTGTTATGATAAACTGCAGGCTAAATGAGAAGGAATTTAAATAAAGAGAATTTCTCAATACTGTTCAGTGTTATCCACGTTGAACATATACCCCAAAATCTGAGTTCCTCTCTATTCTGCCTCCATCTTTCTGCCTGAGCCTGGGGCAAATCAGTTAGCCCATCTGTGCCTCAGTTTTGCTAAAATGAGAAAAACACATTATTTTCTCATAGCAGTGATGACAGCATTATGCATTAGAGACTGTCAGACATTACGTATTTCATATAGTAAGATAATCTCAGTCATTAGATGAGCACTTTGTCTCTGATTAAGCCTAAATGGCAAAATGTAGCTCATTAATATTAGACCTCATGAGTCAGATTACAAATAAACTGTTATCACTCCAAAGCATTGCACAAAGTACACTTCTGCATAGACACTAGTTCGGATCCTAAAAACAGCATGCAGTGCTGTGTAGGATACTTTAGTCTTGGTTTTAAGAAAACTGCAGTTCTTCTACAGTCTTTTCCACAAAATAGTGCAAGTGTGTCTATTCTATTCCACAGATTAGCAGTCAGCTAACTTTTAATGGTAGTGAATAGCACGCCAGATTTTCCTTGATGAGGGGAAATATTTTAGTTGCTAGTTCAAACAGAATAGATGACCTTTCTAAGAGACAGGTAAACTGACCAGCTGGATCCCGCCTCTGCAAGGCAGAGGCCATCAGTTCCTACTGAACTCCGTGGGATCAGGAAACAGAGAGCCACTCTTCTTTGGAATAGAGCTCTGCTAAAATGTCACAGCTTCAATTCTGGCTTTGTTTCACTCCCCTTGGACTTGCCTGTATGGCCACTGTCATTGCCTCATAGGCTGCTGGGACCACTAATAAGATCTTTCTAATGCATATTTAATTTTATTGCATTCTTTAAATGCTGCAGATGTGGTATTTGTCACCCATCTGATGCCAATGCAAGTCTATCAGGAGAGTGTGCAAACATAGAGCTAATACAATTTATACCTACACGCAGAAATTAGAAAAGCCAAAGCAAATATTTTCAATTAACTTTTGATGATTTTGCCAGTGTTTGTAGGCCAACAACAGACAGCCTGCTTGGCACTCTTACTAAATTTCTAATGGGCTTCTTTAAAACTCATACAACATTTTCCAAACATATTACAAAAGGTGTCTCTGAAAAGAGTAGCAGTAATACCTCATCCCTATCTTTCCTAGAGACCAAATTTTCTCTACTGATAAAGCCCCATAAATTCTTTCTCTTCCTGTACCTGCAAAGCTGATTGTAGATTCATATTTTCTTTTGGTTCTTGAAACAGAAATCTCATCTGTTTCAGTTTTCTGAAGTTAGTATCTTCCTTCTTAAACTTCACACAAAGGTTCACAAAAACAAACATACATACCCTTGCTACAGAAAGTGTCAATTTTTAAACTTTGTACTTTTTTGAAAAAGAGATACACTACTAACATGTACTTGGAAAAATAAGCTATATTATTCTAAATATATAAATGTAACTCTAAATGGGATGCAGTTCTAGAATAAGAAAAGTAAATTCAGGCATCTGCGTATGAGGTAGCTGTTCCAGCTCCCATTACAGTCAGCAGAGATCTAGTCGATACAAAGGAAGGTAAAGAGCTTTTCAGCTGACCAACAAGCAAGTGTCTATAGGATACAATGAATAGCTTTCTTAGTTTCTTTTACTATATCGACTTGATCTTTGACTTTTATGGGTGCTAAGGCACTTAATTCACACATAGATATGTATCTGCACATATCTGAAGCTGAATGACACACTTCCAGTGTAATTGTGGCAGCACAAAAAAGCCAGTACTTTCATAAAGAAAAAGCAAGCTTACTCTGATTTATTGATATTCATGTGAAAAAATAATCATCTTCTCAGTTCTAGTATGTTTACATAATGTATTTCAAAGACAATTCCAGAAATATGTGTAACAAAAATGAATTACATGTAACAGCAAAACTCAGGTTCAGATTATACACATAGAATAGTAATAAGAAAAGGAAAACAAGACTTTATTTCACTTTTTTTTATATAGTTTACTTGCAGATACCTGTGTTGAGAGATAAAGACCTTTAACATTTTCTTGATGAATAGATCCTAATATTTCTGTCTGAAAATACAAATCAGACTCACCTGTTCTGCTGCTTCTCTTTTGACATTATAGGTATCTAAGTGTTCTTGGAGCTCTAGAACACTGAACTTCAATGTTTCTAGCAGGCCACATGACATTAGCTGAAAGATAAAAAAAACAATCACCTCTACCATCAGATATAATTATATTTTACTATAATCCTTATAGTCTGAAACTAAATAAATTATTAGATGAAATTGGGGAAAAAATCACATGGAAACTACCTGTGTATATACTATTTATGATACCTCTAAGTTTACACTAATACTTGCAGCTCTATCAGCTCAAGAACAGATTTGATTTTAAAGAAAGAAAGGCAGTACCTAGTGAATATCTGAATGAGAGTTTTCAAAGGGATTTTTAGATCTTAGAGGAAAAAAAAATATTATGTGATGGACACACAGCTAGTGTAAATAGAACAGCCTGCAGCAGGAAGAAAGATGTTGCTGGACTGCTCCTGCAGCAACCTAAGGAGCATCCAGCCAGGGTTACTTCCTCTTCTCAATCTGCAAACTATACCACTAACAGAGGCTTCAGTCTGTAAGAACCAGAACTGTCAAGCAGGAACTTTTGGATATTTAAAGAATATCCTAACATTAATGGACTTTCTCAGATATAGTTTCAAAATGCCTCTTTCACTTGGGGACCCACTACTTCAGCTTTGCTCCAGACATTTTCTCCCTGTCACATAATTCCACTTCACTTAGCTGCTTCTTCTTAATCCTTATATCTTCATTTCCTGTCATCATTATGGCTCTAACATGATGTTTCCTGCCCTTACAGGGTCACCCTATGCACAGATTAAGAACTCTTTTCTTTATCTCTAATCCCTGTTACCTGGTACCTCTTGCTCAGCTTCTGAGTACAACACAAAGATAAATCGTGACATTGGAAATCACAATATTGCACTTACTCAGGCAGGGGTGAGAATGATGCTGATCTGGTTTTGCAAGCGCATCATGATAACTACTCTACCACCATCATAAGGCAGAAGTGACAGAATCACGACACTGCCACTCCCAACCTCTACGTCCATGTGAACTGAGAGGCAAATTATAGGACATGATTCCATTCCACACTCAAAATGTGCAATAACAAAAAAGTGCACAGTCAATGGGTATCTTATGTCAGCAGGCCAGGACCCACTACCAAAGCAACTGCAAACCACTCGTGTGACATGAGGGGACATCATTCTGCTGAAAACTACTATCTCAGTAAATCTAATGCCCAACACCAGAAAAAAGTATTTTCTTCTCATAGTAGTTGTGTTTCACCCTTCTCATCCTCCTTACCCACCAAACCTACACACTTTTTACTTAAACTTGTAGCAAAAACAACTCTGCTACCTCAGACTGTTTTTGCATCACCCTTGGAGGCTTTTAAGACACAGCTAGACAAAGCCATAACTGATCTGAACTATTTTGGTTGACTGTCCTGTTTTGAGCAGAAGGTTGGACTGGAGACGTCTGGAGATCCCTCACTTCTGTAATTCTATCCTCCAGACCTGTCTGGCATTGGGCACTAGCAAACACAAATGATATGACATCACCAAAATCATTCAGTTTTGTTGAATAGGGCTGCTGAGTAGTAGTATAAACACATAATAGAAGAAAAATTCCAAAGCTTCATAGTTTTTCATTTAGATTAGTCCACTTGCCCAAACTGGACAGACATGTTAAAATTCCCATTTTCATCCTAAGGCAGATAGTGAAAGTCTTGCATGCCTGAGTAAACATCACATGCACCAACGTTATTCGCGGTAAGCCATTCTTAGTTAATAAGAACTAATCTGATAATCAAGTAGGTCCATTTCAATTAAATTATTTGTAGAGGACAGATTTGTCTACAACAATATTTGCCAATATAACTGCAGTTATGTGTGCAGAGTATGTGTATATATACACAAACATACATATAAAGAACATACATAGAACACTGTATGTTCCTGTGTGTGTGTGTATACCTACACACAGTCACACACGCACAAATATATAGTGTTCTGTGCACATATTGTTCTAGCTACATTGGTATAACTCTTCTTGCAGCTTCTTATTCCCAAGGAAATTTCTTTTTCCAATTAGTTTACACTGCTTTTAAAGTGGCATAAGTTAAACAAAAAGATTATAAGTAGGTCCCTTGAAATGTATTGTCCATATGAAGTTTTTTTATTTCCTATATTCCAAAGTGAGCACATGAAGAGCAGAATTGCCCCTTAGTAACATGGAAAAAGGCAAGACAGAAGAATAGTCTCACACAGACCAAAGATCCATCTCTGACAATGTCTAATAGCATTTGCCTAAGGAAAGGCAAAACAGGGCAAGCGTATAGTGATGCATTTACTCCAGAACACATTCTTAGCCTCTGTAAACAAGCACATTCAAAAAAAAAAAAAAAAAAAAAAATTCTGTTCAGGGCTATTTCTTTCATGCATTTGTTCAGCTACTGAGCCCACTGTGTACAAAGAGGATGGAGTTTCACAGCTTAAGCATGTATCACATGAAGGATCACCTAGCATTGGTTTTGTATGTTTTGTTAGCCACTAGCTTAACTTGATCCCTTGCAGCATCAAATAAGACAGTAAATCAATAATTCCTATCTCTTTTCTCTAGGAATCTAGAGATTCCTATCTCTTTATTCAAAACATTTAAGGACATCTATCAGATTTCTCTCCCAAATAGCTGACAAAAACCTAGCCTATACATAATTTCTTACGTGGAAGCCATTCAAAATATCTCATAGTATTTGTGATCCTTCTTCGAACTTTTTCCAGTTCAACTGTATTTTCTTTGAGAGAGGTGGACCAAAATTGCCCACAAAATTCAGAATGTACGTGTATCAAGGATTTGTACATTAGCTTAATGGTAATTTTTACTTTGTTGTATCTTTCCTTAATTACTCTAACATTGCCTTTTTTGACTGGCACTAGTAAGCACTGAGTTGACATTCTCACATCAACATTTATTTTAACCTAAGATTTCAACCTGCAAAATAATGAACAATTCAAAACGTTCACTGTATATTTGGAGTTAGAATGCTTTTCTCATGCATCATGGAATGTGTACCCAGACAACACAATTAAAAAAAGGCAAAGTTACTATTAGATAAGTAGTCTTCCTCTCTTTAAGCTCTTTGTCCAAATAAATAAATAAATATATGCACATATATACATATATACGTGTGTAGAGATATATATATACACCCACATATGTATATGTACACACACACACATATATGTTTATTGTAAAACCTGCAGATTATTTTTGGAGAAGATACACTTCATACTTGTGTTCTCTAATGTTTATAACTAAGAGTGGTAACCTACTCTTTAAATTTCTTTCTGGTTTTGCTTTTAAAAAGCTTTTTTTTTTAATCCAGAAATTATTTAGATAACGTTTCAGTTAGTGACAAGTTAGACAGCAACTTTTTAAAAGGCAAAAATAAAATTAACATATTTTATTCAAACCTTTGAAAATCTTCCTCAGCATTGTTTTCCAAATGTTAAAAGATTATGTTGTATTTTACGTAAAAATGTTTAACTAAACAGATGTTGCAATATTAAATTAATGAGATTTTTACCGTTTCTGCATCCACAAAGACTGTCGGACATTCTGAACATAACATCATAACTTTCAGTGAACTTTTAAATTTTGTTCCAATTCGCTGTAGACTCTCACCAAGAAAGCTGACGGAATCATTTGTTATAGCCACAAACTTTCTTTGAATGGTCTAGAATGCAAAAATCAGAATCATTTATTTTACATTACAACCTCTCCTTTCAGATTAAGGATTTCTGGGCAACTTACCATCATGACAGCATATTCTTCTATCATTAAATTACAGAAACACAAATTAATACATATTTTATTACATACATTTATAAAAAGCTAGTTCAGAAAGCAGAACAAAAAAAAAACCCCACCTACGTATGAAGGCAGTTATTCCTTTCACATCTCTGCCTTTAGCATCACAATATTTTGATTAATTTATGTCATATAGACAGTAGTTCCATTCATTTTAAAATGTTTGTATTCCAGAGAATTATACATTCAGAATTTTACAAGTCAAGATACAACTTGCCTCCACAACTACCAACTGCAGGATTTTTCACTTTCTTCAAATATCAATCCTATATACCTCATGTATGATTATGTAGACTGTATGCTTAATCTCATGCTACACTTTACATTGCTATATAATCCTAGAATGTTATCTATAGAATAAAACTATATAAAAATGATATGTCTCTGGTCAAACAAGGCCTCCCCAGAGGCTTTACCTTACTTATTAGCTCCCTCTTTAATGAACACAAGTGAATATGAACAGCTATCTCTGCAATATTCCCTTTTCACCATCTTCAGAAACTGAATGAATGTGCAAAAAGCAATTGAAATTAAGCTTTGGCATAATGCAGAGAAACAAAACCCAGATGGCTGTATAAAGCAAAAAGACAAAGATTTGCAGCAACAGGAATTCACAGAACTGTGGCAAAATATTTGATTTAACTAAAGAAATAGATATAGATGCACAAGCAAGCTATTCTGTGGGTAATCTAGGGTACTAATTCTTCACACATCAAGTACTTCATGGTACTAGCCCTAAATCTTCCCATACATAAAATGTGTGATAGTCTGGTAGAACCTGAAGTGAGTATTTCACCGAGGTGAAAATTATATTATGGTATACAAAACACTAGGCAAAATTACTATTGGATGATTAAGAAAGGACTGGAGTCAGAAGGTCTTGGTTTGTAGTACTGAATCTGCTGTTGGCTCACTGTTTGTCTCTTTCCAAAGCAGGCTGCCTGTATATAAAACGGAACAATTGTACTTCTCCTATCCCATAAGAAGTTATAATGAATAATGTACATCTGAGTGGTACCACTTTGAACATGGAAAAGGCTAAACATACACACACACAAAAAAAATCCCCTAAACATAAGTGGGAGGGAGTCAGAAAACACAAGCCATAGGTATTTGATGTTGGATACCAGATCTCTGAGGTAAATATAAATCAAGAGAGCCATTTGTAACTTCTGGCTTTAATGGATCTCCTGGGGTTTCAATTCTTTCTCTCAAAAAAATCTCCCTTTTTCACAAAGATATGCTAGAGAAATTCATTAACATTTGTCATGCTGTGATCCAGTAATAATGAATCCCACAAAAAAGCCCAGGAGGAAATCATTAATTCTGTAATCAGCACAGAGTTTGAGTGAGATTCAGAAAATAAAAGAAGGGGCACCACTTGAACTAAGAGGTTATAAGAAATAGTGAAAAGCTAATTTATTTTCTGAGCACAATCTCTTCTAGACAATGAATACAGTAAATATTCTATGGAAAAATTATGAATGATGATGATAAGGTTCTTCGAATGATTTTTTTTTTAAGTCTTCTTCTCATTTACTTTCAAAGGATTCTTGTTACCATAATCTTACAGATTTTGCAATTATGGAGAGGAAGAATAGTTTTGAAAGCAGGAGTAAAGTATTTCAGACAGCTAGGCATTGGCAACTCACTGACCTGAAACAATCTTGAGAAAACATGAAAAGTATAAACAGCACAAGATCCATCTGTATCTGACAGCATTTGATTGACATGGCAACGCCAAGCTTCCTCTTCATCATCATATGGCACTGGCTGGAAAGCTGCCAATATGGCAGAAAGAAATGGTGATGGAGGTGGAGAAGTCTGTACTTCTGGGAAACCATCCTGTTCTTCCTCATCTTGGCTATAAATAAGAAGCAACAGAAATTAACTTATCCACAGATTTTAAGTAAAAAATTGTTTTAGTAACAAAAAAACCCTAGATAGAACTGTGTTTTGTAAAATAGATAAATAATCAACTAAAGTGACTATGAATCAAGGAAAGAGTAAAAAAAAAAAAAATCCAAGACTTGCTACTACGATATAGAAGTTACTCATATCCTCAAATATCCTCAAAGTTTTTAAAAACATGGTATTTCTATGCATTTATTGCCCCAAATAACTGAACTAAATTCAGTTCCTTGAATTCTTAATAATCTAAATGCACATTCCACTAATACCAATGTGAGTAACAAATTCCAGCTTTCCGTAAGAGAAAGGAAAACGCTCTTTTGCACCGCAACAATATTCTAAAACTGTCTTAATTAATATCCATAAGTGAATGGAGATAGATTGCAGCACTTTCACTTTTATGGGAAATCAATTTAACAGGCCTTTATTCAAAGAGCATTCTGCAGTCATTCATCAATACTACTACTTACAACCATTAACTTAATTGTTAAAATTTTCTACATTACAAGCAATGATACATTTTTACAATTCTTCTTCTAATTGTGCAGCAAAAATATGTGGGAAGAGGTTCTAAATATAGATGTTAAAACATTCTTAAACTTTTCTCCCTAACAACCACTTCTCATTCACAGAAACACTAGGTATGTCTCGAACAAGACATGTCTCAGACAGAGAGTCATTCATAACACTATCGTGGGGATGCTCTTTTGGGGTACATTTATTTAGTAACACACTGCTTCTAAAATCTAGGACGCAAATCTTTTTGCATAATATCCGTAAACAAAGCTTCAGAAACATTTTTGGATACTTCGTATTTAGTGCACTAACCCTATAATCAGTCACCTATGTCACTCTCAAGGCTACAGGTATGGAGGTTTTTTGTTTCTTTGCTTAGTTTAAATAGAAGTGTAAGGGACTTTAAGTTGCATGACAGGAAATAATCACTATTAATTGGTACCAGTCTTTAATTCTTGCAAGGCACATTACAGTACCTTTTATATGGGATTACAAGATTCAACTTTCTCATTCCTGTCCCAGTAGAACCTTTTCATTTTCAAATTCTCCATTCATACCTGCTTGTTCATCTACAGCTCCTCTTGTGCCTTTTTCTGTAAAGGATTCCTTAAATGATCTCTCTGATGGAATATACACTAACCCCAAATCTAAACTAATCCAAATTTCTGAACAAGTTTTAACCACAAACAAGCCTACGAACCATTATATTATTTGGATGATTTTTATTTTTTTTTTCATCATTCTCCCTCCTTCTTAGACTGTTACCTTCATGGAACTTGGGGTTCTGAAAAATGAAAACAGATCTTGGACAAATTCGAAGACATAAACAGATTCTGCCCTGAATCCTACAGCAATTTTGATCAGAGAAAACATCACCATTTTCTCTTGTCCTGGGCTATTTGTGTGCCAAAAATAGTTTCTGCCATAATTCAGAGCAGTTCAAAGGCTTTTCCATGTTGTATTGCTTGTGGCTGGTGGCTGCAAAGGAAGTGCTCCAGAATTCCCTCTAACTTCTTTTCACACTTCTATTCTATTGAACACCAAAAGAAAGCCTATTTTGTTTGATTCATGCATAGATAATTTCTGTTAGTTAGAACTGGTAGTAATCTTACCTCGACAAACCAGAGAAGTCAGCTTCTTCTTCTTCACATCTCTCATCTAACTCTTTCAAAGCAAGAGTGACATCCTCTTCACAGATAGATTCACAATAGCTCTCAGGAGCTGCTGGCTCTGCCATTTCTGGAGTCTCTTCCAACTCGAGAGATTCGTGACAGATCAGAGAGTCTTGTTGTTCTTGTAGTACATATGACCCTGTGTCTTCACTAGCAGTGCTAACCTGTTCATCCCTCACTGCTGGACTGCCTTCCTGTAAATCAAGCATACTTTCTTACTTTTATTGCAGGAACTTATGTATTCTTATCATTTTTTTTTATTAAGGTAGAGTAACAGTTCTATAAAAAATTGTTTGCAAATATCCAATTATACTTTAATCATTCAGCATTTTTAGATCAAAATAAACACAATCTAGACCTTCACATTTTACTTTTCCATGAATGGACCAAAATAACTTCCTCATGCTTGCCTCTGAGGTCTGGAACAACTACAGAACATTTCATCATCTTTTTAATCTCTATTTTGAAAAGTTTCTCAAGCATACGTGAGTAACAGTATAACAGAGGAAAAGATATGTTTTTGAGAGAATCCCATATTCCAACAGGCACAAAAACTTGGAACACACCACAGTTACAGATTGCTTTTATATGCACTTGCATTTATTGTCATTTTGTGCATTGCTCTGATTTTGCCATCTATCTGTACAGCCAAACCCTTTCCCAGACAATGCTCCACAGTCTGATAAGAGTTCCACACAGCTAGGAGGAGCCAGTCACTTGATTATAGGTCTAAAATTCTCCAAAAAATACAAATCATATAAGGGCTCGAGGACAAACTCAAGATACCACATGGGAATTTTTTTCCTTGTGAAATCTAGCACTTTAGAAAAGTAAGACTTAAAATTTAAAAAGTCATCTAAAAATGATGAACTTGTCATTGAGACTTTAAAGACATAATTGGCTTAGAAGTCCACTGTGAAGCACTATAAATAAAGAGCGTTTGCAAAAAATACTTCCAGACCCATACACGCTATATATATAGTAAGCACTTTGCTACCATCTTGCGTTTTTTAGATGGTGGTTATTCAGTCAATAGACTAGTTTAGAGGACTACATGAACTGCCTAGATATACACTTTGAAGTAAATATGTAGTGTTACTTTTATATTGTATAGTATATCAATATCAATTCACTCTATTTCCATTCTGTGGTCCATAGAATAAGCATTAATAATGTAACTAAACTGCAATAGTCTTCAGCTACAGCCCTGTATCTTGAATGATACAGGGTGGACTGCTGCACCACCAAGGCCACACATCCATCTCCATGACTTTACTTAAAAAAATATCGACTTTTAATTGTAGTGGCAAAATCTTTTCATTCTACAGATAAAGGAAAATCTCATTAATTTATCAGTTGTTGCTTTTGATATAATGCTTTTTACCGGATGCTGCTGAATCATTAAGTTAATTTACAGTCCAGTTTAAATTCCAAATTCTATTCAAGTTTTTAAATAAAATATTAGAGCCTTTTTGGGCGAATGTTTTCACTTGGCTTATGAGAAGTATAGTGATCTCATAAAGGAAGCTACAAAAGAACAATGAATCTAAGTATAAAGGCAGTCTCGGGAATAAATAAGAAAATGCAAAAATGAGTTATAGCTGAGACTCTACCAGGAGCAGAGAACAAAGAAGGGATAAAAAGTCCACCTAGACCAAGTCACTTCAAATTCAAGAAAAACGCCAACATAGTGAGTTTTTATCCGTAACTGTTAAATATTATTGGAACTGTAACAGATTAGATAGTTTCATTTGAGTTTTGTTATTATAAGTTATTCAAGGATTTAAAAAATATTAACCAAGAAATTTAAGTACTCACAAATTTCCAGGCAGCCATTAGCTTGAAATCTGTCTCACTCCACACAGGTCTTTCCAAAAAAATATACCACTAGCTTCTTTGGTCCTTTTTAAAGGATTATTTGACTGAACCAACTGCTAACACAGCTGGCCTGAGGTTTTATTCCCACATAGCACCAATTATATTAACCCAAAGAAAGCAAAAAAGGAAATGAAGTATTTGAAAGAAAACATTGCTCAAGAAGGATTTTAACTATATCAAGGAAAATTAGCCTATTTCATTCTGCACCAAAAAATGCTCATTATCAGCCCTTCAAGAATATTTTTAACCTGTAGTGAGTTCCCTCAGTCCATCACAAGTAGTATTCATTCTGAGGAAACATTTTGTAAGAACATTTCAACAGGTTAGAAATATTAAAAGCAAATCAAATAATCAGTGTAACAGATGAAAATTCAGACGAAAAGAAAGCAAAAGCTGCTACAAAACACTAGAAGGAGCCCAAATCAGCCATGCACCAGCCCACATTTCTCCCCACCTCAGGCAGCTGGTTGCTAGAGTTATCTAGAGGAGAAGCCTCCAAACTTGGGGTCTCAGTTCTGATTTGAAGCACCTCTTCTGTTCCCACACTGCTAGTGGAATCTTGAGACTGAAGTGATAAACCAGCATGATCTGATATTGTATCATCTATGGCAGAATCGCTGTTTAACTAAGATGGAAAAGAGAGAAATGCAATATTCATAATAGTTCATTGAGTGTATAAATTATAGGGAAAAACACATTAATTCTAAAAAGGTTGTCTCAGTACAGTTAGCTATTTGAATTTATTTACATATCAAGTTTAACAACTTTATACTAAAAACACTGCAAGCAACATAATCAATTTCTATAACATTTAACCTCTCTTCAAAGTTTGAGATTATCCCTAATATATAGAAAATTATTTCCCCTATTGTTTTCAGAAGTCTTGGCTCTGCCAAAATGCTTGACTGAAAACACTGAACTCTTTCTTATGCTCTTTCTTATGAACAGCATACGGGCAATGCTAATTCAAACTTTGCCTCAAGTCTTAAAAGGGGCATACCATCTCTCTATTGCTTCCCATTTCCTCTCCTTCATCACTTTTCCTGTAATTCTGTTTTTTGCAATGTAAGGAGACTTCTGAATATGCAACTTTATTGACTTTCCTCATTTATATGTATAAGTGCTTCAAAACGTGTAATTAACTTAGCAATTTCAATGGTAAAAAATGACTGAGACCAATGGGATCACTTACTGCTCATGTCTTTACTATTTTAGGTTTTTAAAGCTAAGAATCCACAAGACACACACTTTATATGTGCACATGCTATTTGACATTTATATTTAAGCAAAAATAGCAAATATTCCAATTTTAATACAACATTCTAAAACGATGAACATTGTACTAGAAGTATAAATCTATTAGGTACTCCTAGTAGAGTAACTCTTTCCTTTCACTGATATGACTGTGAAAAAGATGTAACCATACTAGTTTAGTTCTATTCAAGGCCTCTGTTTCTCTGGATGAAAGAAGCAAGCAGCCACACTTAGCCATTAAAAATGACAGTGAAAGTTTAAGTTCTCAGAACCTTTCACAGAAAAATGACTTACCATCTGTGAACGAGAGAGTATTTGACTTGCAGTCAGCGCTGCTTCTTCTTCTGAAGACTCATCAGTATCTTCCTGGTTAGTCAAGTTCAAGCTGGGTGTGCTACCAGAGTATTGACATTCTTGAAGGGATGGTGTGTCTCCTTTGTCAATACTGTCAAGAGAACGCCTACGAACCCCCCAGTTGAAGTTGTCCATGCTTTCACCCTGTAATAAAAAAAGTTTACACACATACATATATATGAATTTAAACGTAATAAAATTAATACACAAATGCAACACAGAAGACAAACGCTGAATGTATTATGAACAGAGTTTCAATCAGCCCTTTAATTTTATTATAATTTTAAACACCTTGTTAAATGATGTTTTTAGAGAAATTAAAATATATGGCAAATGAAGTATAATTCTTTTGATTATCTTCTTGGGAAGTAGCTGAATATATAGTCTATATAATCTTATAGTATAATTTTATATATTTGACTAGAAAGTACAAACACACCACAGACAACAACAGATGAACAAGCCATTGCACCAGGCTGCAACTTACCTGCAGCTCCTGGTTAGCAAAAAGGAAAACACACATAATTAGAAAGAACGAGGACAAACACTTAAAGATACTCTAGAACCAGGGAAAAACGTTTTATTACATAGGATTTGCCAGCAGTAAAAGACTGATTCAAGCTCTGAAAAAACGCTTTGGTCAAAAAAGCTAATATTTAATATACTTTCCCTTTCTCATGGGAGATCAATTATTTAAAATAAATAAATCTGATGACAAAACACCAAAATCAGCATGCTTATGGTACATTTTCTTTAGTGTGACACATAAAGTAACTGTTTCAACAAACATCAGTGAAATTCTTCAATTAACATACATGAATCTAAAGCGACCACATCCAACTGACAAAGCATCATCAACATTAATTTTATTCAGGTTGCAGAAAAACTAATGTCTTCATTTACTATTCTACCAGGTATTCTGTGTCAGTTTTATGAAAAATCACCCTACATATCAACAACTAGATCCTCTCTGTTTTCATACTTCAGTGCTGGAATACTTAGTATGATGGATATTTGGAACTCGAGTAAAATCTGTGTCTTAAGTCACCATTTGTAAATTCATGAGTACAACATGAAGCATTTGAAGTGCTTTGCCAACCTTCATCAATATATCCAGGAAGACTGAAAACCTAATTGGTTCCCTTTGCCAGTGTACAGCCAGTTACTGCAATACTGCATCAAGTCCCAAACTTGCAAGTATTAGGTTCCAAAACTGCTCTAACTGCTCTATTTCTGTGGGGCAAAAGCACATACAATACTTAAGTTTAATCTGAATATTACTCAGATTTTAATTAAAAAGCCACAGATCATACTGCTAACATTTAATAGTTAATAACAAGAAACATTCTATATTTTTGATGAAAAACTATTTACAGCAAGTGCACAATTTAAAATTGATGCCCTAAATTTGTACATTCTGCGGGTTTTTTTTTTTTTTTTAATTTGCAAATTTAGCACTTCATGTTGCATATAAGCAAGAAAGAAATTGTCTTCATTCTGACCTGCTATTAAAATAATAAGGCAAAGAAAAGTAAAAATTAACCTAAGTTTGGCATTGTTTTCAGTTTTTAGAGTCCTACCTGTAAAGTCCCGCCTAGGTATTAATGCTTTACTACTGAGTCTTGATGATTCTAAACTGTTTGTCTACTTACATTTAACATAGGAAATTGTATCTGTTTATGGTGAAGTCACATGTATGCAATAGACCAAAATGAGCCTCTAATTTTCCTAAAAGACGCAAATATTAGCAGAAGTGAAGCAATACACAGGAAGCATGAAGTAAAGGAGATAAAACTAAAGTATTATGGAAGAAAGCAAGATTCTGTAGAAAGAGCTAGGTAATTCAGGAGAAGGATAAAGATTTGAGAGTTTAGATAGGCTGATACTCTTTTTGATAGTTTGTTGACTCATGACCAACAAAGGTCTCCATGATTAAATCAGTATTTTGTATAGACTAACAAAAAGTGAAAGAAACTACAGAGTATTCAGCTATTTCTGCTTCTCCCCAGTCATTTTTAAGTTCTCTCAAATTCCGATCTGAAGCCTCTTCTTTATCCAAAATAATTAAGAATTGTTAATGGAATGCTTAATATTTTTTAATATATTATTATTTTTTTTTAAACTTCCCCTCCTTTTTGACAAGAGGAGAAGCAGAGGAACAATAACAACTATGACAAACTAGACATAATGCAAAAGTCACAATGCAAGCAATTATGAAGAGTGAGTGAAATAATCTAATATAATGAGACAGTATACCATAAAATTTATAACTATTCATGTTTTAGAAATGCAGACACATATCAGGAACAAAGATTATGCCATTTCCTTAAAGTATTGTTCCAAAATTAACTTTTCTACTACAAAGTACCCAGGTGATCATCCTGTCACTGGCTTATACTGTGACATCACTTCACTTTTTTTTCCCCCTCCAAAATCCAACCATTTGCAACAACTTCCCTTTAACATTGTAAAGTTTTTGATAAGATTTTTTTTTTTAATCATGCAAGTTAATTCCAATCGTGTTATAAATTCTTCCCCACCGGATTTGTTAGGAGAGTTGCCAATTCCTTAGAGTTGCACCAACATAATCTAATTTTTAGAACATTCTCAAATGGAAGTACACAGAAGAAATCCCAAGGTCTCACCTCTGCATCTTCCAATTCAACATCTAAAAAGTCAAAGTCTTTAAAAACTCCAAATTGTTGTTCACTGGTATTGTCTTCTACGGGCACTTCCTCCTCTTGAATCACTTCTTCTGTAGTTGAAATAAGACTAGTTTGCTGGTCTCCAACCTCCAAATCTTCATTAGAAGAAAACACAACCTGCAGATAAGGGCAAAAACAGAAGTAAAACTTCCAACTTCTGCATCTCCAAAAGCCAGCCATTCTGCTTCCCACAGTTTCACAGCAATAGTGGCAACTTAGAATGTACAAATAAAATGATGATACAAGGGCAGGCACAGACTGCAACTTATTTCAAGGCTAGATGGACTTCAGACTAACTACATCCATTAACTAGTGATGTCATTCTCTCCTTATACAACTAAGAGGTGCAAAAGTACAAATAGATACAAAAAACTATACTCCTGAACTTTCATTTTCATAATCACAATGTTAAGATCAGAAAATCCATCACAATAATCTCATCCTCATGAGATTCATATCATTTTCACATAGCAATTTCTGTGGAAGTACTGTGCATCTTTTAAAAATCCACTCAGTGATGCCTTCCAGTGATAAAAATTCTGAGGTTTAATCATCTCACAAATTACAATTTGCTCTTCATTTCCATCTGAGATTTGCTAAATTTGTTTAGCTTCAGCTTTCAGGTATCTTATTTTATTACATGCTCCTCTGGTAGATTAAAGGGCCATCTCCCATCAAAACTTTTGCCCAGCTAGGAACTTCTTTGTCACAACAAAAACAATACTCTAGATGATAAGCAGACTGCTCATATTATTCTAAAAGCCCTTAAAATATCATCATCACAATTAAGCTTAGCACGGTAATGGTGGTCTTTCCAGTACTTTATACAGAAGTAATGTCAATCTCCCTATTTTTACTCAATAGTTAGACATTCCTAACATCCCTGTTAGTCTGAAGGCATCTGATCCACCAGTCATATTCAATGGTATTTCCAATACAGTATCAACATCCTTAAAATAGTCAGCCATTACAGCCACTTCTCTCCAGAACATAGCCAGACCTCTTCTTTATAAAGGGTTAGAAACTTACTTAGAACACAGGAGACATAGTTCAATGCCCTCCTCTAGGCAAAATAATAAAAACTCTTATGTGCAGCATAAAAGACACAACACACTATTCTGGAGTGGCAGTGCAATCCTGCCTCCTGTGAAATCTTTTCTTGAGAAAAAGAGTTCAAGATTATTCTGAGCAGTAACATCCAAGGAGCTGTCGAGAGGTCAGCTAATTCAATTCACAGAGGGGAGATTTGAGTTTCAATACAAATAATTTTTTAAATCTTGTTTTCATATCTACCTAAGATGAAAATAAGAATCAACCCTATGAATGTATCCTTGCTTTACAACATACAGTCTTCTCCTATAGAGTGATATAATCTCATAAGAGGCAGGTACTTCGGTTTTGACTGAAAAGTATACTTCCGAATCCACTCTAGTGAATAATGGTGCCCACTGGACTTCTTGAGGAATAAAAGTAATTCATTATTCATGATTATTCCGTCTCTTACTAATTCTTTAGCTGGATTGTGAATTAATAAATCAAAACCAGAATATTAAAATTTCTTTTCTCATAACTTCATCAATACCTGAATACGATAGCATTCTCATTACTGGGATTTAGAAAACAAAACAAAACACCACCACCACTTACTGAGGGGTTCTTGGGAAGCCCAGACTCTGGTCCACACAGAGAAAGCACATTCATTAGCTTCTCCCTCGTTCTTCTCTGAAAAATACACAACAAATAACACATAGCAAAGCACCTATTTGAGGTCCAAGTAAAAATATAAAACGTCTGAATTTTTAAGTTGTTATCTCATATGCAGAGTTAGTTCTCTAAAACTAATTTTATAGTTTTTTCTCTTCACTAACTTTTAGCTTATAATGTAACAGTATAGCTTACTGTTTCATTAAGACCCAATGTATACCTCAAATTAAATTTCTACATTTATTTTTTATTGCACATTCATAAACACTACCTACGTTATTTGCTTACTATGCCCAAGACACATAATGTACCTGAGATAGCTGTGGTCTCTTCCAGCTGACAGGAACTAATGCATTTGAATTGGAGCCTGATGAAGTTGAAGAAGTGCTCCGGGTGACAGCAATGACTTTTGGCTTCCCATTTCTACCAGCTGCGCTGTGTTGATCACCATATTTATTCCCAATAATTGGTGTCTATCACGGGAGACAAATACTTGCTTAGAATTCAAATCTGTTTTAATAAAGACTATGTATTTAATTTTAGAAATATTAATATTACATAAAATACAATGGGTTTGTTATAATTCAGAACTCCATGCCTAACACACCGTACAACATTGGTACACTGAGAAATACACAGCTGAATACTTCTACCCTATCCAAAAGGCTACTATTCTGCCATTTTGTATTTTCTGAAATGGACAATTTTCAGAATCTATGCACATTTTAAAATACACTTTAAAAATTACTACGTTCTAAGTTTACAAGATGTAAAGCTCTTCTACGGATGCATTCATAAATATTAACAAATCATTACCATATTTCAGCAACTTCACTAAAAAACATACTCCTTTGAAAAACAAGGATCACATTAATCCTTTTTGATAGCAAATGCTACTCCAAAAAATTCTGCAGGAATTCATCCAGTCTCTCATTTATCTGCAGGCACTGAAGCTTCCAGTAAGGAATTCTCCTAAAGACAGGTCTCTACCAATTCCATTAAGGCTAAGACATGCACATCTCCATTCACTATCAACCATGAGCCTTTATTTTTGATTCCTTCTAAGGTTTCTACAGTTTTCACATCCCTACACTGCAGTCATTCAGCTATGTCCTCCTCTTCAGACATACAAAAATTATCATCTGTACTAAAATATTACTGTCAGTTCTCATATACCCTAATTTTCTTTTATTTTTTAACCACAGGAATTTGTCTCAAATTGCATCCATCTCACACTTACATTCCTATATTCTCTATCCTCTTCTCTCCTCAAAATTTTTTCCTTCTTTTAAAGTTAGGTCAAAACTGGAATATGTGATTTTAATCCTCTCAGCCCTTGAACGAACAACCTTTTACTTGGTAAAGGTCAGAAATATTTAGATACAAAAAGCAACCAGCTGCATTAGCCTAGCTCTTTGATCAAACTGAAATACCTTTACAAATAATCCTATCAACTTTAAGTAATTAACTCTATAAAGATATTCAAAGAGGGAAAATAGCAAAAACAATATAAGAGAATACAAAGCTTATTTTTCTGAGTGACTCTAATCATGTTTCAAGCATGTAAAATTTGATTATATTTATTTTAGTACATATAAACACAGAAGACACAGAAGAGAAAATAAATCTGGGTTTGCAACAGAAAGTCATTACTGTATTGTAGTTTAAACTACAATAATTACCTCTGATATATCAAAATGAAAATCTAAGGTCTTCCCAGGTAGCTCCTTGGAAACATTATTAAAAATTTTTGTGAAAGAGATTTCAGGAGAACCTATGTCACCTCCATAAGACTTTGGAATATCATTAGGTACAACGAGGCTTGCTGATCGAGACACCACTAGTTTCAAAATATTAAGGGCTTCCTTCCAATATGGACTCTAAAGAGAATGTACATAAATCACACAAAAATTTTACTTCAAAAAATACAACAATTTTTAATGTACAGTAAGATTTTGCGCTTGACATCAGATGCAAATATCCTAATTATAGATCACTTTCTGATAAGCTCACACCTTTAAATACTGGTCTTCATTATCACACATATCTAAGTTTAGAGGACAAAAAGCACAACACGAACAAAATGCGAGTCAATTCAGGCACTGAGTAATTAACAACAAATGAATGCTCACGTAACCACTATATTCAAGCATTAAAGCATGAAATGGCTTGAAAATATTTGTGGTTTTAATACAGTAAGACAGAGATACTTACATGACATTTTATACCTGAGAGAGATATGAATTTTAGTAGACTGACTGATTTTAAAATTCCCGAACCCCAATGTTCTAATATTCCACTTTGGACTGAAAGCCTTTAGCACACAAGGAATGCTTCAGGACTTGAAATGCCAGAAAGGCAGCAGCCAGGCACCCAATGCATTTGAGGGAGGGTAGCTAGGTCTAACCAGGCTTACTAGATCCAATTCACAATGCCAGCCACAGGAGATCTTGACATTTTTTTTACCATTATCTTGAGTATCAGCTCTTCATGCCCCAGAAAATAAAGTTGATAGCATTTGAAAGCAAAACTACTTCTACCTCCTGGGTCCTTTTATTATTTTATGCTTAAGGGCAAACCAAATCTGAAATATATACAAATACTTTGCATTTTGTATTTCCTCATGCATTTCAAAGATCTCAAACAAAACAAAAGCATTTACAAGGTTTTTATATAGCATAAGACTGATGAGGTGCTTAAAAAAGCCAGGGCAAAAGTATGAGAATACAAAAGGCAGAACTTAATCTAAAGGTTAATCTCTCCTTAAAAAGATCATGAAGGCAGAGTAAATAACTTAGCAGTTCCAACTGCAGAGATTAGGGAGTGGGGAAGAGAAGACACATACACCTTAGGAGGGTTAAGCTTTACTCTGATGAAATGTTAGAACTCTACCTCCAACTCAACTATTCCAATTTCTGAAATTATATGTAAAGCATCTGTTTATCAGGATGCCATGTTTGTTACAATATTTCTTCTTTAGTGCATTCAAAATAATAATAATAATAAAAAAAAAAATAATAAAACACTTCCAAGGCTATAAGCAGTACATGCTACTTTGCACATTGTAGGTATAAAAAGAGTAGTCCTAAACTTGAACCATCCCTTAGCAACTTAAATTTGTTAATAGGCATTCTGAATACAGTATACTAAAAATCTGTTTAGTAGCATCACATTTAAACACATCATATTCATTTATAATCTTTTATTTTGTTATCTATATTAATACATCTTATCCTATTGAAAATGCATATGCTTCCCTGGAATATTTTTTCACTACTACCAGTATTTTGACAACCAGTATTTTCTAATTAAGATTGTATTTCACGGTGGTATGAGACTGGAAAGAGAGCTCAGATAAAGGTTAGAAGTGAAGTGAGCAGACATCAGGCTATAAAAATACAGCTGCACTAATCATTCCATTTTGCCTAATGCACTCTGACAGAAGCACTGTATCTGAACTATGTATCTATCAACAACAAAATGTCTGGGTGACACTATTTTTCCTGAGTAATTATGATTAAACCATTTGACTGATATACATTTAGCAATAATGCAATTCAGGGATAAAGAAGAGGAAGAAAAAAAAATGAAGATGATGTAGACTGAAATGGTTGTATGCTCCAGGCATTTTTATAAAATCTTTCAGCAAAATGCTAGACTTCCTTCCAGGGTTTTCAGTAAATTATGTTCCAAATATGAAAGAGAAAATCACTTAAGGCAAAATACTGTTGTTTGTCTTTTGGAGATTGTCTTTTAACAAAAAAATGCACTTGAACTCAAGAAGATGGAACTTAATGTTTCTTTCTCATGGACAGATGCTCCAGTGAAAGTGATGCAAATATGTATTTAAGTGTAAAGCTTCCTTTTGAAAAAAAAAAAAACCAAAACCTTAAATAAGAAATTTCTATCTACAGTATTCAACAGCAAACATGTTTTGTTATTTAAAGAGTTATATTTTAACAGTTGAAGGATCATCTTCTATGACTACATATACAGAATAGTTTACATGTGTCAATAGATGCACATTCAACTCAGGTAACTTGTCCCACAAGATGTAAATCAAATTAGAGAAAGAATCTGTATATAATGAATTAAATACATAGGTCAGAAACTAAAATACTGTGGAATTTAACTTTGAACAATTATCTTAAAAACTGCAATAAATTACCTCGCAACACTCAAAAAATGTTTAAGTGTATTTTCAATACCATTTTGATAATAAGTGAAAAGTGTATTTTACAGTTTTTCACAGTACCTACCTGAACATATTTACCAATAACTTTTATAATCTCCAAATTAAACTGTTTCACTGGTGCTGTGGACAGGTCAATATGACTCAGAAGACTGTAAATGATTTGCAGTAAGGACTGTTGCATACTGGATAAGCCCTTCTCTAATAGCTAAGAAAAAGTTTTTAAAAAAGTACAGAATTTAATTAGCGTTTAATAGTAGCCAACAGTGAAAATGAACATTAAAATTTAATTACTCTCCCTACATACTTATTATTCCCTTCAAGAAACTTTAGTGTACCACTTCATGTTTCTCAATTTTGTTTTAGCTTAAAAAGAAAATGCAATGCAAAAGAACTACATTATCTATCCTAATTCAGTTTTACTCATATTAATTTTCTGCACTTGCTAACAGAATTTTGACAATAGTCATAAGCACAAACCTAAAGCACCCAATAATAAAATACTTCTCACTAAGTTAAAGAGTTCTTGTAAATTAAAAATCCCAAAGCTGCATGAAAAATAATTACATCTAAGTCTTAAAGAAGTCTGGCATATACAAACTTAAGTACATATAAATTCATATGTGAGAAAGAACAAATAATTAAAAAGTTATCATTATTAGTTTGAAGTAATGTAGCTCAAGGATTAGGCTCTAAAAGCTTTTCAAACAAGGTACTTTTTTTAAAGCTAATAACAGTTTTGTATACAAATGGCTGACAATCACATACTGAATTCTGTGAAGTATATACTATGCAGTATTTACAACTGAATTTTCAATTTAGTTTTTCAGTTGCACTAATGGCATCTTTAATTGGGTATTTGGCTAAAAAAAGTTTCTTTTATGATTTACACTGAGCATATTTTGTTAAAGCCAAGATAATGTGCGTATATTTTATTCATGTGGCACAGATAATAAATCTCTCTTACAGAATACTACTACCACAAAAAGGGATCTTTCATTAGAGGAATTACTATTTCAAAATAAACTCAAGGTATTGTCCTTTTGTACAGTAGTCATTCCTTTGTTATTTATACTAGAATATTTTACTGTTATTCTCCATTATGGAAGATGTGCCCTTTTCCCAATATTCAGAATCATGAAAAATAACAAATTGAGTAAATATAATGTTTATCACAGAATGTCAAAATGAAATACACTTTCAGCAAAGTTTACCTCTGCAAGATAAGTTACAAGGTTAAATGTGGTATCTGAGAAGGAGTCATGCAAATATCTACACACTACATTAATCCAGTTTGAACAGTCTCTGGAATAACTGTGTGTACTGTATAAGCTCATCATATGGGCCAAATTTGCAAGAGTTGGTGACTTCTCCTCTGCACACACCTGAAAAGTAAAAAGCAGATATAATTATATTAAAGATGACCATTTTTAACACAGGTATTTATAAGTCATTATTTATTTTTCTCAGATTTCACTGTATTTTCAAAAAACTGAAAGCAAGCTACAAATATCTACAGTTTCTGTTTAATTTTTAAGCCCGACAACAACTTACTTAAAAAGTAGAACGAATTGCTTAAGATACTTAAAACTTCTTTCAAAAAAAAAAAAAAAAAAAAAAAAAGTGGTTGGAAGGGGTATAGCAGATATTAAAACTTTAAATACTGAAAACACAGCTCCATATTCCTGCTTGGGTAACAGTGCACTCAGTGGGCATTCATTCCTTAGGCTCGACCCATCTCTCAAGCATGGCCACTCATCTTTCTTCTTTCAAAACTAGGCCAACCCTTTTCTCCCAGCTTGTATTTATCAGAGCTTTAGGAAGCCAGTAGCATCTGCAACAGCTGTACTCTGGCATGCACCACCAGTCTTTCAGGGGTTAAAGCATTCTCTCACACGAAGAGAGTCAAAAGAGAAGTCAAAAGAAGTCAGTACAAGTTCAGATAACTAAGAGTTTCCTAAAAGAGCACCACGAATAAATAAATTTATTGAGATATTTCCCGTAACGCACGACTAGAAACCACATTCTGTACTCTCTACTTATAACACCCTGTTTTGGGGAATCTGTGTCTTCAAGTGGCACTAAAATTTATGAAGATTCGTGTAGAAGGGCTTGTATGTACACTTAAGCTTTACATTTTTCCTTTTCTAAAATCAAAGAATAATATCATTACGGGTTTCTGAGGGAATGGATCATATCTCAGTAGACACACTGAGTCAATGACTGGTTCCCTTCCATTTCTTACTGCACAGACAACTTCCGACTCACAGCAATGGTTGAACAAATCTCAGTAGCAACTTCAGTGGCGACTAGAAAGTTTGCTCAAAGAAAGACTACGGATTATAAAAACGAATGTTTCCCTAATACTGAAATCTGAAGTGGCATAACCGTTCCCCCGACGAAAGCAAATGACGCACAGACCTCTTCAAGCCTTTCTGTTTTGCCCATCTCCTGTTCCCTAGCACAGGTTGCGTTGCTGTTTGCCCCCCACTCTCCTTCCCCTCGTGATGTCTCACCTTTGTTCCCCCCACCCCTTTCAGCGCTCCCTGCCACCTCCTCCTTTCCTCTATCTGTTCCTCCGGACATACTGTCTAGCCGCCCTGTCCCCTTCTCCTCTGGACTTTCCCCTCCCTTTGGTGGCTGGCAGCTCCATTCACACTGTAGCTTCCGGTGCCTGAGGACAGTTTTGTTTCTTCTTCTCCTCCTATAATAATAATACTACCTATTTCTTATAAAATGTTTTATCAGTAGGTCTCCAAGCATTTTAAAAAAGGAGGTCAGAACCAAGTTTTCTTGCTTTTCCGATCTACAATAACAACTGTGGCAAAGCAAGCAACTTCAAATGGGTACCTGGCAGGCCAGTGAGACAGCCGAGAATAAAATACTGGTTTCCCTGGTCTTATTCCCCTTCTATATTAATCAGCCAAGAATTCACAATCTTGTGTTGTCATCACTAGCACTGGTGGGAGAGGCAAGTGTCCCTCGCTAGTAGCACAGGTATTTCTGGGAAAGCGGTAACTCTTGGATTCAGGGCACATAATACTTTGAGGTAACTCGCACACTCTTCAGTGGTTCACATACCACAGTTCGGGAAGCCAGTGACCTATGACTGCTCTGCCTATAACAGGCAGCACTTTCTTACTCCCTTTTCCACATTCTTCCTAAAAATGCCTGCTGCCAGACCAGCATTCCACCAACCTGGCTGGGGACTGTTGGCAGCATCCTCTCCTGCTTTAGCAGTTCAGAAAGTATTCAAAAACCCTGAAAGTTAATCACTATTTACAAATAATAGAGCGAGCAGAATTCTCTTTCGTCTCTACTTACCAGTCGGAAAGGTAAGGTTCACTTGCTTATGACAAGTAAATTAGTAAGTGTGCTTAAAAACTGATCGAATTTATGTTTAAAATTACATGCTGCAAAGCCAGAGAAGTTAGAAAAGGTAACATATCATTAATAATAAATACATTTTTTCTTTCCTTGAAAAATTTACAGAGTGAGCTAAATGTGCTTTCTCGTTCACAAAAGGAAAGTCGAGGGTTGATATGAAAACCAATTATGTAAAGGAGGGGTGGATCAGATCCTTAAAATACAGTTTTTTTATATGATTCTATTGGCCATAGAGAAAAGTATTACATATTGGAGTGGAAAATAAAGAAACAACTCTGGTAAAGAATAAACTTCTGAATACTCCCCAAACATTATATTTACATACCTTTGCTATCCTGTCAGCTGTTTCTTTACAGAACTGAGTTGGGTTATCAAAATGTTGGATCAGATGAGGAAGTAAGCACAAGATGTTTAGGGGAAATCCTGCACACAAAATATAGTTATATGATCCCTGATGATTTTAATAAGACTTCATTTAATGTGGAATGATGTCAATAATCAACAACTTTCTAGTATTTGAGACCCTTTATAGCATAACCTACATACACACACATACATAAATTATATGTATATACACACAGATCTATGTATGTGTATATATGTAAAATGTGTGTGTATAAATATGTAAAAAATGAAAATAAAATCATCACATGACCAATTAAGCAAAACAGTCGAGAAACTCAGTATCTTCAAGTAGTACAGTAATACCATCTCTAAAATGTGTAAAGGTTAGAAATAGTACTAAGTCACAAGGTGACATTATGATTTGTGGTTACAATGTAATTGAGCTCTGTAGCACAAAATCATGAAAATTAATACACATGCTCTTAACTTGCAAACAAGTTTAAAGCTAGTAGTCAACATTCTACTAGATAAAGTTTTCACGTAGCATTTCCAAGCAGGTAATCATCATCTGTAATGTACTCCCTCTGTTTAGCACCGCAATATCGACAAATGCAGAAAGCTTTTAACTGAGGGGAGTTTTGTTTAAGGCAAATGCTTAATCACTATTAATTTTGATTATGCTTCATTTAATTAAAAATATATTATCGTTATCTATACATTTTCTGAAGATACCTGCTAACTGAGAGGGGTCCACCAAAGCATGCCTGGAAATTGTGATGAGTTTACTGAGCAGGTGAACTGTCATTTCTTGTGTAGATGTTGAAGTAAAACCTTTTAGGAAAAGCTGCTGAAGGCCTGGAAAGTTATTCCATTTCAGTTTATTCTGCACCTTTTCTATCTTTTCCCGACTCTCAGACTTATCCAGAGGCAAGTGAATTAGCAGTTTGTTGAGTAGTTTGAGAGCCAAAAGGTATTCATATTCATAATCTGACTCTAGCAATGAAGTTGCAATCCAAAATATTGTAGCCAACAGATTGACAGGATCAGTAGTGGGCTGCACATCATACATCCCTCCCTCTCTCAGGGAGGAAAGGCTTCTAGTCCTTGCCAAACTTCCACCATGATTTATCCTTCCATCCATTATATCCAGTGTGTTGCTCCGTCGACGGTCACCTCTCCGCTCACTGATTAAATTCAGTCTCAAAGAATTACTCCTTGTATTGCTGTAGTATCCCAAACAACTGCCACTACTAATGGGACTTGTGCTTAGATTTATCTGTCCAGTGCTTTTCCTGTTAGCTGCATACTTGTTTCCCATTACTGAATCATGGTAAGAGGTTCTAAAATAAAAAAAAATATTAAATTTTATTACATGAAAAATACTTTTAATAACATACACCTTAAAACTAGGAGAAAAGGAAAAAGACATTTGATGCCCATCACATATACATTCTGAGGGATACTCTGCAACATCACTAGAAGAGTATTATAACTGGGGCATAAGACAAGACTGTAGCATCCTGTTATCACTGTTACAAAATACATTCATCACAATCCCAGTAGAGCGAAATAATGACAAGACAATTTTGCAAAATTAGGAATAATAGCTTAAAGAATGTAAAAATTCCCTAGAAATGAAGATCTAGCAATCCAACTTATTTCCTTACAGACATGATAAGGATAGAGTAATGAGGGAACTAATAAATGAAATTACTTAATTTTCCCTGAAGTAGCTAACATAGGGAATTCAATACCTACTGGTTCTCACACTTAAAACAGTGAGAAATAGAAGAACTTCCTAAAAATGTCAACATTTTCAGAAAACCTTGTTATGAAATGAAGCGAATGGGATGATATGTATGTTTAGTTTTTTGGGGTTTTTTTTTCCTGTTGGAAAAAAATCATGGAGCTAACCACTCACACTTCAAGGAGACATACAAATGACTCTTGACTTTTTCAGTTACACTTTTTTCAAACATAAACAACAGATCTGGGGCCTAACAAAGATTAGCATTTGCTGTAACCAAAGAAATTTAATCTATATTAAAATTACAGTACAAGTACTGTTTGCAGTACAGAAGTTTTCATCTACAAAGTTTAAATCATATTCTAAAACTTGGTATCATTAGCTTCATTATACATATAGGAAAAAATAAGGCCGCTAAAGCATGCTCTGCAAAGATGACTTGATTATTTCAAGTAAACTAGACCTTTCATAATTGAAACATACCATGTAATAATATAAGAACTTACTGGGAAAGGGCAGAAAGTAGGTCATAATGCTTCATGGTTTCAGCCAATGTATCAATAGCAGACTCTAGAGTCAGAAGCAGTTCTATGACAAAACCCTAGAGAAAGTCACAGTTTTTTTATAAATTATAAAATAACTTAGATAATAAATTCACATGAATAATTATAAAATACTATATATAGTATACATAGTATTTATATTTAAATTTTAACTCATACATACAAGTAAAGGTCACAGAAAATCTAGTAGGTAGTGACATAAAAACAAAAAGCAGCATTAGTAATTATTTTTGTAATTCAATTAGAGCATAACTTTAATGAAACAGCTCAAATTAGCGCTATCTCTTCAAGACAGGAAAAAAAGTTAAATGACAAAACTTTTAAATTATTTCTAAATACTCACAAAATTCATTTGGATTTGCATTATTTTTAAGGATGCATGTACCACTGGGGATTTAGACTGTCATTTTGCAGTGTTAAAAGGTCATCCCCAACTCCTTTAACATACAATAACATCTAGTAGGTTGGATGGCTGTAACAGTTTTGTCAAGTAAGTTTTTAATACAAAAACTTGATTTTTTTTTTATATGGTTGATCTGATGACTCTCAAACTATGAAGAACACAAGTGTTTTCAGGAAATAGATATATCAAATTCTCTGAAATTCTTTGAAAATTCCTGTTGCTGTAGAGGAAAATATGCACAGCTAAACTAACATTTTTTCTAGTTTTATTAGGTACAAATTCAGAAAGCATCATGATTAAAACTGTTTTAATATTCAGGGTATCTTTATTTAAAAATATAAAGTTTTATCAATGAATCAAAAATATTTCAAAACAAAATGTTTCTTGAACTAAAAATGCTTTGAAATTTTACTGTCATTAAAATAATAAAATTAGTATACCACTTAAACTTACTTAACTTTCTAATAAAATGAGGGAGGGTAGAATCAAATACCTGAGCTTCTTCTCCTGCATCTCCAACAGTTTCTACTAATCTGGAGAGAACATCAGAAAGTGTAGATGCAGTAAGAGGCTGCTTCAGAGCCCTGAAAATCTGAAAGGATCTCCCAGCATAATGTCGAGAGGAGCAAGAAAGAGCAGTTTGCAAAGCAACTTCACTAAGACGGTGTTCCAACTGAAACCCTCCTACAGGAGGAAATAAAAATTCAGGTAACACAGTACTTTATAACAAACTAAAACCCTTGAATTTTATAAACAGTAAAATAGTCAAAGTTATTCCTAATTTTAAAATACCCTTATCTACAACTCTCCTTTTTTCTCTAGAGGTATTCCTCTCAAAAATCTTATGAAACTTGTATTCCACAGACTTGGAGAGAATAAAATATTTATGCTTTAAATATCCAATACTCACAATAAATTAATAAGATATTTAATCTCATTCATAAAACACTGCATTTAAATCAGATGTTAACAGAAACGTGAAGTGAATTGTGTAATACACACAAGAAACCTATTACCATAAGCAGGAAGCTATCACCAACAGTGGATTTTCAGGTCACCTATAAACTTGCAGAAATTTGAAAAAATCATTTAGTTCAGACTTGCATTCTATGATGTATTGACTGTTTTCTAACTTACCTGAGCTTGCCTGTTTAAATATAGATACCACATGCTTTAAAAACACAGTTAACTGATCAGCACTCTTTATATTAGGGTTCTTAGCTGAAACATCTTCATGATTCCAAAGTGGCCCTCTTCTTCTGGAAATATAAAATGGAAACAAGTATGACATTAATATTATTTAAATCTTATTTTCACCTTAAGTAACTGCAGAAGAATCTACTACCTACCACATAAACAAAACCATTTAAAACTGCAGAAACAAATTGGGAAGAAGTGTGACAATTGTTAATACTATACAACAATACAGGAGTTGAGACAAGGTGAAAAGCAACAGATTGAATCTAACTGAAATAATAGTATACATTCAGGAAGGGTAAACATTTAATTATTCTTTAGACAATCATTTACAATTGACTCATTTATTTATACTTAAAACAACCTTCTCCCTTCCCATCAAACACATGACATTATTTCAATTTTAGGGCCCATTTAAAAGTCCCTTTTTTGTTAGCATGGTTCTCAAAGTTTTTGACTAGTTAATTGGTATTTCAGATTTACATGATCTTGAGAGTTTATATAAACTATAATATGAATTACGTCAGTGTTGTTTGTTTTACAGTTGTTCTTCACCACTAATTCCTATTTTTAAATAGCCAGCTCTCCGCCATTACTGATCAGTAAACTCCACGCAGATCCTGTAGCTCCTTAAGCATTATGATGTATTAGATTCCTAATCCTTCAGTATTTTTCTACTAGGATG
The DNA here is from genome assembly GCF_028389875.1 of Rhea pennata. Taxonomy (NCBI): domain Eukaryota; kingdom Metazoa; phylum Chordata; class Aves; order Rheiformes; family Rheidae; genus Rhea; species Rhea pennata. The sequence continues at coordinate 28,297,740 of NC_084666.1, forward strand.
AAAAAGAAATTCTATAAAGTGCACCGCAAGCATAAACAACAGATCTGTGCAGAATATGCCAATGGATTTTTAAACTCTCAGGACAAGAGAGAGGGCAGAACTGTTAGAAAATTATCGTTCTTTAAAGGCTGTAGCCTATGAAAAACACTTCAGAACTAGACTCAATCTCTTACTAGGAATACAGCAAAGAGAAAAGTTAGACAACATCACGCAGAATAATAAGAATTTTGCCACATTTCTACAAAATACAGGTCTTGCCAATAATCAAAATCAAAATTTTACCTTGAGGTAATAAATTCTATGAGAGTTTTTACTTTTTCATCTTGCTCTACTGAAATGTCAACCTCATTGAGGATGGTGGTATGCAGATGAGAAATGGCAGCACTTGTATTTCCTAAACTGATGCTAGAAGAGGTAGAACTTGAACTAAGCCCTGAGTCTGTCATTGGGGAGGGCTGGTAATCAGGTATAAAATCATTAACGCCTGCTGAAATAAAAACAAAATTATTATGAGCTCTTAAATCGGTGGCTTCATATTAAATACACAAAAAAGAATAATTATCCTTCTAACAATTAATAGTTTAGCAAATGTAATAATTTCATGTGTGCAATAATAACAATGAAATCAACAGCAAGTCCTGTATGTGCAAAACTGGACCCTTAATAAGGAACAGCCAGGTCCTTCCTTACAATTACCATATTTTGCTCGATTTTGTTTTATTAATATGGTGAAATGGCTTCCCAGTCTCTAAAGCATCTCATCGAACTAATACATTTTTTTGGTCAAAACTCAGTCCACTATGACAGCTATTTAAATCAGTGAAGACTAAGAATTTCTAGTTACACAGAACTTCTCTGAAGTCTGCTTAATCTAGCTCCTGAAAGCTTTTCTATCCATATAAATAGTCATGTAGCAATAAAATACAACTGCATTAACTCCTCACATTATGTCTATACCTGTGAGGTGCTGGACAAAGTAAACTAACAGGGAAAAGAGGGTCACGAATCTTTATAAAAATTATAAATAAACCTGAGACTCACTGATGTCTGCCATAAATTTGTCTACAGAGCCACAAGATACGGACTGAGACATCAGTTGCTTCAAAGAAAGTTTTAAATCAGCTTGCCTGAACTTGTACTAAACATGCTGCACACCTGTAATCACTCTTTCTTAATTCTCAGTACAGCCAAAGCCGAAGATGTTTGATGCTGATCTCATTCTAGTTTCAAGTAGACATTTTCCTTTTAATAACAGTGAAATATTCTGTTACATTTAACCAATTGTACACAAAATTTTAAAGATTAGGAACAGAATGATGGAATAGATCATCATATAAGTGCACCAGTAAAATTCCATAAACAGGTTAATATAAAAGAATTGCTTCACTATGCCCACTTCCTAATGATAATCACTCATCACCACGAATATCAAATTGACAAAATACTTTTGGTTAGAGACAAAGCCACTTCTGATGTGAACACAATGGAATGAACAGATTTTGTAGCAATATGCTGCCACCTACTGAAATAATATAAAATACTAGGTTTCAACAAAATGAATTCTTTTTCACATTTCTTTAGAAACTGTAGGCTCAAATCATGAAAACGTTACTTTCATAATAAGTTACATATAAAATACATAGATTTCCTATAAAACTATAACATCATATTAAGGTGAATTTAAAAAGTAGGATTTCAAGAGTCTTCTGATATTCTACTGAACAGTACAGTGATGACTGGCTAAGTCAGAAATGTAAATTTACTATAAACACAGAAGAGATGTTTCTTCTTTTTACTTTCAAAGTTCTCATAAAAACTGCTGTATTACAGATCCAAAACTCAGAGCTTCCTCAGCTTCCTCTGTGTTTTCAGCTAGTATTTAATTATTCAACTGTGCTCCCAATTTCACTGACTGGCACAAAGTGCTAATGTGAACTGTATTAATTTTGACAATTAAAATCTGAAGAAATACATTTTAACCAAATGGAGCTGAAGTAAAACACATTTTATTTCTGAAGGCTCAGAATAATACTACAAATAATAGAAATTTTAATAATGGCTAGAAGAAAAGATAACTTTCTGTATCATTTTAACAAGCAGCACTTAAAAAATCTAAGGATACCTGTAAAAGTATAATCTAAGTGAGTAGTTTGCTTGACAGTGAGCACCCTGGACTCATTGAACTCTCTGTTCCTGAGTAGGACAGAAGCAACAGACTGGACATTACTGCTGGAGCCCATCACTATCATTAGATGCAAAAGCAGCTGTTTACAATGCTCATAGACTTCAGGGTGACAGTGGTCAAAACCTGACAAAAAAGGAAAATGTTAAAGTTTTATTAAACTAAAATGACATGTTTAATTCAATTATTAAAAACTAGCAGTATTCACACTGCTATATACTACACTTTACCAAGAAACAGATACATAATTCACCCAATAACTGAATATTGGATTCCTGCAGGCTATACAAGATATTTCTTATACCTTTGGTTAACTGTTTTTTAGTATTTATATATGAAAAACAGAAACATACAGTTAAAAAAACAGGAATATAGCCTCTTGTTGCTTACACAGAAATAAGTAATTAATCTGTGCTTTGTATAAAATCACTACATAGAGAAACAGGGGAAGAAACAGCAGCAAAGGTAGCACCAAGGGCATAGTGTACTTCAATTTCACTGTATCTTCTACAAGCAGAAAGAGAGAAAAGTGGCTCCAACAGATAGAGCTTTCAACAGACTCCAGAAACCTCTTAATTGTATTTATATAAATCAAGCTGAAAGATTTAGGTGAATTTCTGTTCAAATCAAGGAAGAATGCCATTTCTGTTTTCTGCAAATGAGCTTTCAAATATTCAGGCTCTCAAAGCTGTATATGTATCTGTACTATTTAATAAAACAACGATCCTTTCTACGCTTCGTGCTAAAGTTGTATTTGTGAATATTAACAACACTAAAAAACAATGGCAAGCATTAACTAACTTAAGTGTGGAGAAAAATAGTTGTGTAAATAGTTGCAGTTCCTAAGCTACTATAAACACTTCTATAAGGATTTATTCACCTATAAAAATTGCATGAAGCAGAAGATGCAAGTATCCTCCCCATTCCACCTTTACACTGTGGTCAACTATCAAGTCAGTTAAAAGGATCACTGCTATGTTGCACCTGAAAGTAGAAAAAAAAAGTTTGTTAGAAGAACACAACACAACTGAATTTTATGAAGAGCTGCAAAGAACTCTTTATAATAGGTTTCTAAGCAGTATTCTTTCCTAAGTATACAAATACCTACAAAGGGAAAATATGTATGTTCACAATGAAAAATAAAATCTTTAATCATCAAGACGAAAAGGCTCAGAAATCTTATATGCTACATTTGTGACTAAAACTGCATAAAATAAATGTACACAAAATCTGCCATCTTTAGATTACTGTAATTGTGTAGCACAAACTAAGATGAATTGAAGTGCCATCAGCTCAAAGAAAATTACCTGTGAAGTGACATGCCTGGAGGAGAAGTTTCAGGCAAATAATCCACCAGTGGTGACCAGCAACCTCCAGTAGGGGGAAAAGGTAGAGGCTCTCCTTGATTATGCTCCATCACTTTCAATCGCCAATTTGAATAAAGAGGCATTGAATCACCTAACACAGTACAAAATTAAACCAGGAAAATAAAAATAAATTTACTCCATAAAATCATAAAATACATTTTTCTACTATATATTCCAAAGAAATATTTTTAAATTCTTGAAGGGCTGATGCTTGGGGTGGGGGGGAGATAGCTGTAAACAGTAGTTGGCTAAAGTTTAAAAAGTGGTGACTTATTTTAGCATAAGAATGATTTTACAGAAGTCATAACCTAACTCGCACGTATAAAGTCAGATTCTGTTGAGTAAGTTCGTAAATGAAATGAATGTGCATAAGGAACAAAAGGAAATGTGACCTAATTTCCTTAAAATTCAAAGCTTGTGTTAGATGAAGTTAAGGGTGAGTCTGAGGGAAACACTGATCTCATCTCAAGGAGTCACATTTTATTATGGGCTAAGGAAGTGTTTTTCAAGCACATCTCTTTGTACACCTCCCTAGCAAAAATCTACTACATATAGCTGTCAGATAATGCAAGTCTGATATATGGGGTCATTTGGCAATTGCCATTTTTCCAGCAGCAAAGTCCAATCTCAGTGCTTGACAAAAGTCACTGCCTCAAAAATCAACACGTTCTTCAAGAAGGCACAAAAAGCCATTTAGAGTCTGATCAAGCAAGCTTCAGTAGCCATTGGAAGAGGCACATGAGCTATTTTGTCTAATAGCATACTGCGCTACACATTCAAAATGTTTTTCTCTTTCTGTCCTGGCTTAGTTAAGGTTAATGATTAGTTAAGATGAGAAACATTCAAGGAGACTGCCTGAACAGTTCATTGTTTCAATGATTCTACCCGCTGTCCTTCTGGAAGTGTAGCAACAGAAGCTTCAAAGGTTAATGCACACATTGGCTCATTACCACCTTCTTGGCTGAAGCAAAACTTCTAACTGAGCTATGCTAATGGCACATGTGCATTACCATCTGCTTCAGTGTACCCAGTCCTGTTGGCATTAATACCTGACAAAGACGAAAATGACCACATCTATGGTCCCTTTAAATGTTGGGCTTCACCCTTCTGAGCAGTAATAAACACCCTGCCTGCTCAAAAGGTCCACCAACCTGTTACTGACCCAACAGTGGCAGAGAGTCATAAAAGTTTTGGCAGATTTGAATCCCCATGCCCAGCCTTTAAAATAGCTCTGTGGAGGACATTATGTTCCGTTTCCCTGAAAAGGAGCAGTGAGACTGACTGTGTTCACTCTACCCTTTACGGTCTTGCACAGAAGCACTCATTAAAGGATGCACTTGCACACCTAATAGACCCTGTTGCTCTAAAGGCTCGATATACACAGGACACACTGGGTTCTGCACTGACATGCAGCACTCAAAGAGTAGGAATTTACATTCTGTTGTTTGGTAGCACCAGACAGAAAGGTAAAGGAAAAGCAGTACTATACCCACACCCGAACAATTTTTCTGACAGCAGGATCAACTGTCAATTAAAAAGAGTAAGTGAAACCTAAGAAAGTAGTCTTCATGGGTCTCTAAAGTATCTGGAAGAGATTATGATAATCCTAGGTAGAGTGACAGTAGAAAGTATTTTAATTGCTAACAGTTTGTTAGCTAAAAGTCCCAGACAAACAAGTCCTAGTCAAATGGGCACTTTGAAATGGCATATAGAACCCACTAATGCAATGTATAATTTACTACATGATTACTGTTCAATTTCTGCCTAGTTACTTAACCTCTTTAGCTTTAGCTTTTCTCTAATGTTGTCATAATGATTTTATGCCTTACACACTTTCAGACAACAACTATTAATTCTTCTGATACAAAATTAGACGCAGTTTGTGAACCCCTGTTAATGGAAAGCTTTACCACTTTCCTTCCCCCAGCACTTCAGAAAAGCTGAACTATCATAGATCTATGAAAATCATCTAAAAACAATCTCGAAAATTAATTAGAGATACAATACAAGGTCCTTTCCCCCTTTTTAAAGTTCTGTATCTTGTTTTTCAACAGATCAAGTGTGGCTACCATTTAAAAGAATAATTAATTATAATTTTATGTATTTTCTGTATTTTTTTTAAAAAAAAACTTCATTATCTTTTTTCCTTATTCATCTCATTTTCCTCATGTTACTCCCTCTTCTGTTTCTTCAGACTAACCTAGCTTTCTTTGTTGGGAATGGTAAATACAAAAAATTGAATGAAACTGCTTCAACTTGGGAAGATATTCACAACACATTCTAGAAAATAAGTGTAGGAAAGCAAGCATATTATCTTCCTTGTACAATCTATTGTAATCAAATGTATGCTAAGTTTCAAAAGCACTACTAAGCCTGGGGAAATCAAGATTTTTTTAAAAATAGGTGCATTAAAAAGCCTCATTTGTCACTGATAATGTCTGTTTCTTCATGTTCTACAACCTTCAGCAAAAGTACTAATTGTGAAAAAAATATTTTCTACAAAATATTTTTAAACAAAAATATTACTTTTTTCTTCTTCATATGATCCTCCAGAGCTGCTGCTGTAGCGAGATTCTAGTCTGTGGTGCTGTCGGTTCAAGTTACTGTTCAATCCACTGTAAATATCTAGATGTACATAACTGCAGAAACAAACAGAGCAGTGCTAATAACTCATATATTCTGTAATAGAATTAGTCAATCAGAGTCTCTCAGTAAAACTGTACATCAAAAAGATCATGTATTATACAAAAATATTTTAACTTAAAAGGACAATACATAATATGATACCTAAGCATCTCAGCTGTACTGCGCACACCTCTTGTAGTAACAGTACCTACAGGGATTCAAGAAGGTACTCCACTACAAATAGTATTTGAATCAGAACATTTTCATTTACTTTTAAGTATATTAAAACATTTGTTACTATTATACACAAGGCTTTATTATTTTGCTGAAGAATGAGAAAGTCCACAATTGATGAAGCACTGACCGAGATCCTCCTAACTTCACTAACCTGACAAACCAGAAAAAAGTTGGAGAAATGAGAGTACTAAATGCACAATTTCTAAATTGCTTCTAGATGATTTATAAAATTCCCACTCCCTTGCGAGTCCAAGATATATAGGGTATATTGTATCAAAGTGCATATGCCCTAGAGAAGTTTTGAACACCACCACCACAGCAGATGATAAAGCTTATCCTCACTCTACAAGCCTCTTCAGCTCCAGTCCCCAAAACAGCCAAATTCTTTACAGCTTGTACCTTGCTAGGCTGAATTCTGAATGATACCTCAAATTTCATAACCTTCCATGATTTATTTTCTCCAAAAATTATTTATTGTATTTGCAGTATTGTGCATGTCTGCACTGATATTTTTACTAACCTAATTATATTGACATGGTTATCCTGGGGAGAAAAAAAATGTCCAAATAGGAAATTATATTGGTATAATTACAGAAGTATAATTACTTTCATACTTCCTATAGGAATATAATTACTAAGGCTCACAAACAAATCATCATAAAGTAAATTATCTGTGAACTTACTGCATATCAGCTCTTCCACAGTAATGGCCTGTATGTACAGTTTTGTCTTTCCCTGTGCTACTTACAGAATACTTACTCCCCCTTTCACTGAGGGGTTAGCTATCACGTATTTAACACAAAATGAGAGTGTGCACACAGTCAGTCCCTGCTGAATTGTTGCTGTGCTCTGAGCTCACACTCTACCTCCATGTTAACCATTTGCAGAACCTCAAAATGAGGGAGTGAGGCAGGCATCTGCCTTAGAGCCAGCCGCAAGAGGTCTTGTCACATACAGAGGGCATCTAAAGACCCTAAATAGGGGAATAACTTAGCTATCAAGGCATAGGCTGCATTGATTTCTAGTCAAGTAGGAAAGGAATCTGCAGATTGGCTACATCACTGAAGTGGTAACTTTTGCTCTCAATGGATCCATCTGTAGCATAATCTCTCTTAAGTAAATGTAATAGTAGCTAATTTAGCTATTGATAACAGTACGGCTGTAGCAATACAAAGCCTGACCTGGAATGGTACCCTAATTTATTCAGCTACCTATACAGGTTTTGGAGTCCAAATTAAGACTGAGGCTGCTACTGTTAATCCCAAATGGTACTCCAGTCTTACTGCTTACAACTATATTGTACTAGTTAATACAACTTACAGTCATGTCTTTCCTGCAGTGCACACCTCCCTGGAGCCATCATGATGCAACTACTTACAGTGGCTACCAGTAATTCTTGTAATTTAACTAATCATTACTCTTTGAGATACTTACTTCTCTTCAATACTGTCTTTTATATGTTTACTTTCAGGATTACCATCTGTGGGAGCTACCATCGTATTGCTACTAGAAGTGGTACCTGTAAATAAGGGACAAATAAAAAAATTGCTAACTGAAATAGTAATAATAAAAAATCTTAAAGTGACATATAGTGATCTTAATTTACTTGCCCATCCCGAGAACCCTAAACAGTTATACACTGTTACAACTGGCACAAACACAAATTAAGACATAAACAATAATCTTCACATGGGGAAAAAAAAATCATTGTTTTGCCTGCAACAGTCTGAGCTGCTACACAGATTTCACTAACAGGAAAAAATCTGTGAAAAAAAAAGAAAGAAAAAAGCATTATAGGAATCTCTGTTTGAATTTTTAATGTAAATTGACTAGAAAGGCTTCTTTTTAAACAGGATTTAGCTATTTCTTTCTTTCTTTCCTGTATGTTATGGTTTATGCATCTGTAAAATATAGGTGGGCCTTTGTGTACACTTAGTTTAAAATGCACACAGATCAGGAACCAAAATGCAAAAATCTGTAGTGAAATTTATATAGATTTCTTTTAAGAGACACTTGCAAACATTATAGACAATAGATAACCATACTGGGAAATAATTTAGCATCCTTCACACTCTTAATACAAACTTAACTGTAAAAATGCCTCAATATTTTTTCAATATTGTTTAAACACTTTCATGAACAAGTACAATTTATATCCAAACAATTCTTTGATGACAGGTCCAGGTCATCTCATAACATTGACAGTTCTGCAGCACAAAAGGTAAGTCCTCACTTAGATATCCTCCCAATCCACCTCTCCGCAGCTCAGTTTGTAAGGTGTTTCACTAAAAATAGACAGCTTTCCCCTACATTTCTCAGCACATTCTCAGATTGAAGAATGAGGCACGACATACGTTTTACATTTTCTTTTTCTTTTTTTTTTTTTTTAAGATTTATTGCTAGCTATTTCTAAACAAACTCTCCTGAACAAGTTCACTTAAATCCTTTTGAATAAATCTGTATGGATGCAGCTTGTGTCAGTACTGTAACTTAAAATATAACAATCTACATGGATTTAAATTGACATAAATTGTCTCAGTTGTTTAACTGAATTGCTATATAAATTATTTGGGGTAGGTAAACATGGGAAGATCTGAAAGTAGACAAAATCTAGCATATACATTGATACAAACTGTACTTTGTAAGCCTATGAAGTACTCATAAATGGGAATTTTAGATACACTACAAACTGCAATTCTGGACTTTACACCATACAAATATAAACATATACATATATAAATATATATTTTTTAAAACTATACTCCTAATTACTTATAGCTTAAGTCCAATATTGTAACTGATTGCTAGTAAAATGTTTAGCATTTAAAATGATAGTACTTCAAGTTAAATAAACTCTCACCTGAAGTGACAGAAGGGATTTTGTAACTGGATGTAATGCGGTAGTATGGTGGATTATCCATATGAGTGACTCCTGAACTGACCGGATCAGTAAGCTGAAGTTCACTGACCAGCTCTTCCAACAGTTGCATTGTTTTGTCTCTACCCAAGTAAACAACAACTTTCTTTACCTGCCATGAAGAAAAAGAACATACATGCATACATATGTATGTACACACATATATACAAAAATTCTATTTGTAGTGATTGGATAAAAAAGGAAAATAACAAGAGATTTTTACACTACAACTGCTTTGAGTCACTATCTTTATTGGTAGTGATCTATGTACAACTTACTCTAGCACAAAAAGCAAACAAAATTACTTTCACAGCTGTCAACAAAAGCAAGCATTGCAAATAAGTCTTATTTTGATGGCAACAATTTAAAAAATAAAACATTTTTTTCTTATGAAGGTTTTAGCAACAGAGAGACTAATATGCGTGGGAGAATAAAAAGAAAAGCTGAAGTGTATGTATTGCAGTATCATCTATTTATTGATACCTCACAGATATACACTACTCTATTTTGTTTCTAGCAGGTATCACTTTTTTCCCCCCTCATGCTACTCTGTAGTGCTGTCACATGTAGTAAAACCAATTTAAAATAAAGTTTTGTTTAGGGGGATTTTTTTTCTTTAGTACTTTGTCATGTGAGATAATTTGCAAAATTTGATCACACCATCTCCTACATGGTATTCTTTAAGTGACAGCATGGCATGCTTCAATTTACTCTATGATCCATCTACTTTTTCACACCATCTTAAATTATAACTTAGGAAATTTGAAAGTTTCATTTTTATGCCAAAGGAAGAAAAAAAATGCTAAAACTTTGTACTTTGTAGACATTTTTATGAGTCTTTTCCAGTGTTTATGATTTACTCACTAAGGTCTATGGCCCATCTACGATACTCTGGATTTTGATAGATGGCTAGTGGTCTCTTTCAGACTTACCAGCCCAAATAGATTGGAATAGTCAGTAAGTTGTTTAAAAGTATAGGGAGGCTCAGCTATCTTTAAAATGCTATCTCCTTTCTGGTTTTCTTTCTCAAGCACCTTCAATGGATGATATGTTTAACTGAAACTGATCCTGTTTCTGTAAGCAAAACTTTGCACTTAACAATTAAATCATTTTTTTCCCTTTGAGGCTTTGATTCAGGAAGAAATTATTGCACAGACCAGAGCCAAATACTGTTACTTCAAGGCTAACTGCATTTGAATAATACGCCAGGTAAATCAAATCTGGGCATCCCTCTGGACAGTAAGATAGCAAACTTTCAACCTAGTAAAAGATGCAGGACTATCAAGCAGAAATAAAGAGCAAGTAAAAGTGATATGAAATAGAGGACCAAAACTCAGAAGATTACAATTTCTATAATGTGCATTGTGTAAAAATGTGAAATACCAAATAAGTATGAAAAACAAGAATCCTATCATTATCACATTAGGTTGAAGGTAGAGCATTTAAAAATTGCCCAACACACTGTGCCACTCTTTCACCGATTGTTAGCTTCTCTTCCCTCAAATTGATGGATGTAGGTACCCTCCACAGTCTAAAAACAAATCAAAACAAAACACCAGCAAATGAAAAAAATGCCCTGTGTTAGCTGCTTGTTTATCAGTTTCTCTCTTTCTACCATTTCTCCTGGTGCCATCTTCACGAAGTTCATGAACATTCAGCAGGTTGCTCTCTTCTCACAATCTTTGTTATCTTTCAATTCTTTTTACAAATATTTCATACATTCACCTGATTCATGGAAGGTTTCCATAATTTCACATGTTTTACAGGTTGACCTTGCATTATTTTAGTATACTCTCTCTATTTAATATATTGAGAAGTATTTCCTGCCTCTTGAGATTTTTATTAAAACAGCAAAATGTTTCCTTTCCAAAGATACTTAGTGTCCATTTAATTGTGTTGATTAAACTGATTCATTAATGTAGCGGTACATCTTGGTCATGAAGAGAAAAGGCTAACAAGATATGACATGGAAAAAAATGTACCATACTAAAAATCATCATGTATTTCTAGAAAGACAAATTTTATAACAGATAAACAAAACACGAGCACAAAGAGAAAATTGTAAGCATATTAATGTATGGAGCGCAGATATCCAAAGTAACTCAAACAGGAAAAACTGAATTTGTTCATAGTATTCAGTCGTCATAAACTATGGGACATTATTATGCTATAGGAGATTTTGATATCAGAATCCCATGTGATATTTTTTGTTTATTTAGTGTTCGTCACTGCTAGACACGCAACTAATTTTTCAAATATGGATATCACTGAGAAGAGTCACATCAGGTACTTACATAAGGCAAAAGGCTGGGTTCACTGCTCACTCCACAGATACTGATCAAGAAGTGCAAAATTATTTTCAGATTTTTTGGCCAGCTGTCTGCCAAAGTAGTCCAAACATTTTCTATCTCTGACCAAGCCACTTCATCACCATACTAGAAAACAAAATTAATATCTCTCCTGAAAAGTCCAATAGAAAACACTGTATTTGAAAATGGTTTGTACTGAGTGAGCAGAACAAGGACTAGAAAAAGGAGACATAAATTCCATAGGAAGCTGTTATGTTTTTAACATTCTGGAATGAAGCTTTTGCATATGCTCATTGTCATAAACACATTCTGTAAGAAGTAATTATTATCAGATTGATATACTATAATCAGGAAGTGTGTGTGTGTACACGTCTGTGTGCGTGCACATGCACGCATGTGTGTACATATATATACACACACACGCACACTTCCTCTTTTTTTAAATATATACATATTATACATATACAATATATATGCTATACATATTTAGCAGAAACAGTATCTCCCAGTTGCTGGTGACCTTGAATAAAATTCCATGGATCATAGGCTACCAAGAAGCTTTAATTTGTAACTTGAAAAGTGATCTCTCATCAGTACAATTCAATCATATAAAGAAGTGGCAGGAGCACTGCAAGTGACCAATACTTTTTGTCTGTTGGAAGTTGCTATGATAGGAAGGAAAAATTGTCAACCATCCTACAGTAACAAGATTTGTTCTAAAACTCCACTTCAACTTTTTGAGATTACAGTTATGGAGGAGAGTGGGTATTATCTATTCAGCCAGACATCTACATTATAAAACAAGTTCTGAGTCTTCATGATATTTATTCAAGTTAACCCTTAACTATAACATTTATCTAACATATTATGTATTTCTCTTAATATTACTCACAAAACTATCTGGCATGGTTTGGGTATACATAAACAAGCCAATAAAATCGAGTAATTATTATTAAAAAGTTTGCTATTTGGTAACAAAGTATCTCCAAAAATTATTTCCCTCCATCCTAAAACTGGAGCAACAGGGAATATTAAGTAATTAGTTTTACCTTTGCAGTCATATACATCAGATTGTTCAAAACCATAGCAGTAGCTTGTGGTGATCCCCAGCCTTCCCCTCGCAGCCAGCGTCTACTGTTCACCATTATCTCCCTATCTTTCAAAGAATCTTCCTCATCTTCATCTTGCCGACGAATGGTCGGCAAAGGTTTCAAGTCTACCAACTCAATGTTGTTCATCCATGGTAGCAGGTAATGCAGCATCACCTGTCTCCCAGCCGGGTGAGCTGTCTGGATTCTCTGGCTTACTTCTGTCATTGAAAAATCAGGTATATACATAAAAATGTAAATCAATAAATACTAGAATAGCTTTAGTAATAATAACAACAGCAACAACCATGAAACCAGTAAATCATACTAAATATATTAATGCTGTTACTGACAATTTTTTTTGACCAGTGCCATTTCATAATGACAATCTGTGATTTTCAGCAGAGATAATTAAAGACTCTTTGCTGACAAACAATATACTGAAGAAACAAAATTAGTATACACACATATAACCAATACAGATATACACAAACAGCCTTGGACACACAAACACATGAAGACAAACACTTTAGATTCTGATTATTCTGTTAATTGTGAATTGCTGAAATTTCTGAAAAAGTAAACTTGACATAATGTTCCTCCATTTCATATTTGCCTCATATTAAGCAATTCTCATGAAACAAGCTTTTATTCTTCTATTAGGAGCTTTCCATCAAAAATAGAAAATAAAATCCAAGTAATATTTGCCAGTATCACTTGGGTGAAGAGAAGGGTGCAAGAAGTGCTTTCAGTGCAAGAAAGGGACCATGAGGAAGTTATCACACATTGCATGCTTCAAACATGCAGCAATTACCATGGCAAATCAGGCTGATGAGCGTGGTTACAGCACCACCTATATATTCCTCCACTAGCATATGTCTTATATGATCAGTAAGTACAAACCAATGGAAATCACGAAGTAGGACAAATACTTTGTAAAATGTTCTTTTGTGAATAACAAGTTTTAAGATCTGGAGCAAAATTCCTCTACTTGAGATACCACTTCAGACTGAACTGAAAACAGAATCTGAGTTTTAACTTTGTGTGTACCAATTTTGACACAAAAAAATGTGGAAAAAAAGCCCTGTAAAAATCCTCTTCCTTACGTTAGCTCTAGTATTTCTTCTGACTGACATGAGAGATTATTATTCTGTGACTGCCTAAAATACTTTCTAAGTAGTCTAGAGTAAGAACAACAGAAAAATTTTGAAAAGCAATTGTAAAATTGTAGACAAAGTTTGAGATACTGTTGAACACTTGTATTTCCAAACAATACTAACTTTTGCATAGAAGCAATATAATCTCTGATGTGATAAAAACACAGCATTTTAACATTGTTTAAATTATTTTTTTTGGTCCATTCTATTTCTCAAATACATGTTTTTTCACAGCTGTTAACAAGTCTGTAAAAGCAACTTTATTCATTTCTCTTTCTTCTTGAGTATGTTATATTTCAAATATGAGCAAACAAAGACTGTCAGAATAAATTCAGTTTTCTCCACACATAATGAAGATGCAATATTGTGGTCCTGATTTTAGTGAATTACATACAAATATAAATTATTGAAAAATTAGAACTACAGATTTTTTTTAATGTTTTTGTCCTGATGAACCTTCTTTACCATACCTGAGAAGATAGCAAGAGTTAGTTCTGGATAAGTCCTTGCTAATTCTTCTGACAGCTGATAATACGATACAGAATATAGATGCGGTAAAGGAGAAGGCTGACCCAAAACCCCATCCGTCCTCTGAACTTCCAGTTTGTGAGCATAACGGAACATCTTTGGTTCCAAGATCTACAACAATAATGTTCAGAATTCGCAATTAAGTACAGAGCTTTAATGGAAGTTTTTATACAAAATTACCTTAGAGCTTTATTAGAAATCTTCATAAAAGATTGCCTTTCAAATACTATATCCATGTATCTACTACCATTTAATGTTCATCTAGATAAATATCCATACATCTATCATATTCACATATAATGTGCAATTCTGTAGAAGCATAACTAAGACTTGCTCCATTTGATGAGCAAAAGATGATCATTTTCAGAAATCTTTCATAATACTGTATAAAATATATATTTTCCTATAGCAAAGTTTAAGATACTATTGAACACTTATATTTTCAAACAATACTAACTTTTGCACATAAATGAGACATAGATAGAAGCAATGTAATCTCTGATGCGACAAAGACACAGCATTTTAACATTGTTTAAATTATTTTTTGGTCCATCTTAAGCAGCAGTGTTCACTTGAGAAGAAAGGAAGGACTGAAAGGCAGGGTGATGTAAGTGCAGATGTATCAACAGAGGTATTTCTTCAAAGGAAACTTTACTCTTGAATCTAGCTGACAACAAGGACATTGCCTCTCCCTAAGGTGCTTTTGGAAAGACAGAGTTATGTGCCACTCTGTTATTGTACCAAATTAGAAAAATCTTCCTTTTGGTATCAAATCCTGAAAAAGCAGATACTCTAATAATGTAAGTCTTGAATGCTCAGTTCATGAAAATAAGTATACTTCCACTGAAGTCAAGTTATGCTACGCAAGGATTTGCCCTAAGTATTTATTAAAAATAAAGGAAAAAAATACATTACATTTTGTTACTGAAAGGATAGCCAAAAAATACCAGAAACAACTTTCTTAAATACACATGTAAAATTATCTTTCAAGATATAAAATATTTTAAAATCAAAGTTAGCTTACAAACCTGCAATAGTTGCATAGCAACTTCATAGATAGCCCTAGTAGAATCAGCTGCTTTAAACAGTATCAGATTTAGGAGGGTCACTGTATCACACTGGTAATCCCTACGAAAAAATTGGAAGTGTGAAATAAAATTACATTTGACTTTTTAAAATATGAATTTATTCAGTGAAGTTTAATTCATAGGGGATATAATATGGGATAACATTAACAACCTTCTGGAAAGTTTCTGTAGCAACATATACACATAAACAGGGGTGACTTTGAAAATGAATACTTAAAATGAAAGTTTCGAAAACCTCTGTAGTACCTGTTTTGAAACACACTGGCTATAGCTTTAAAACAGCCAGCTGCTACCCGCTTGGAACCTGTGTAACACCGGTCTACAGCCCAGTACATGAGGTTACTCTGGTCAGGGTTGAGTTCCAAGAGCAGCATGACTGCCTCACAACCTAACTGATGAACCTGTATTCCAGAAATGAAAAGTGAAAAATAAAGGATGACTTACAAAAATGGCATAAAAAAAGAAAACACTGATATTTTAAAGCAAAAGCTAGGCAACATACAAAATTTGTTTTAACTAAAAATAATGAGACCACAGTTTAAAAGAAAAGCAGATAATTCTATTAAATTGTTTAATATTCAAGTTGTACACAGTTATACAGTATCAAAGCAAATAGCTATATAGCACTAGTAATCTTATTCTCATTTTGAAGTCTGCTCGAAAATAAAAAATAAATAGTTATTATTTACTATTTTAACTGCTTTTACTTCAACCTGAACCTGAAAGCACTAGATATAGAAAAGCATTGAAATATATGCATGAATTACAATGGCATAAAAGGGACAGAGCTATGTAGAAACTCATGTGCTCTCTCAAATCTACGCAGCCCTCTGGAGCAGCAATCAAGTATTCCTATGCAGTCAAAGATTTAGTACAAAGGAGGCTTTATCTTTCAGATGTAAAGCTTACCTTACTATTTAGATATCAAAGGCTGGTCTTCATAATTCCATAGAACCCCCAATGGACCCTACAGTCTCACAGAGCTCATGTTCAAAATCTCAACTCCTTTAAACTTCTAAAAGTTCTACTTATTAACGCAACTTAATCTAGTTGATTAGGTTATATTATCTTGTCTAACTCCTTGTCCTTCCCTCTTAAATTCTGTTCTGTCTGCTCTTAGACTGTGATTAGGAACTGCCTCCCTCACATGGTTAATGCATGTATCAAGGACAGTACAAAGACATATTTTAAGCTAAAACAGCTTTGAACTTAATTCAGCATTTGGGCCAATTTGACCTCACATCTCATTACAGCGTATATTGAAGTCACTGACAGCTATAAACTAACGTTGACATTGTCTGTATTACCTTTTTATCCTGGGAGTCCAAAATATTATCCAGCCATTTGTATAAATAGCCATCAGATGAGAGCCCCACATTATCTGCAACAGGGCCACAACACAGTACAGCAGACATAGCCTTCAGAAAGTAATTGGAAAAACATTACTCAGGTAGGGCAAATATATTTTTATCAAACCCATTAAAATATCAAAAACTTCTATTCAGACGAGGGAGGAAGAGCAAGGCTAAAAAATTCTGTTTAATATCTTAAGAAATAAAATAATCAAATCCTATTGTTCTGAACTCCCCCACATAAGGAACTGTCAATATGGAAAAGTAACAGTAAGAGCTGGCATGACAATTTGGTTATTAATGCACTTTTACATGAAAGGCAATCTCCTTAGGCAAAGGAGGAGTAAAGTCACGTGAAGTGAATATTTATTCGTAATTTTAAGAAATTCCTAGAAGACGTTCAGTAAGTCACATTATAGAAAAGGCCAAACTGCCAAAATTCGGCATGCAGGTAGAAGAGAAAAAGAACTAAGTCATGAATGACAGCAAGGATGTGAAAACCACTTCCAAAAGTCCGTATGTTAAATCTTCATTAGAAGAGTCAATATCTATTTCCAAAATTCATAAAGTGCTAAAATACCTTCAACGCACAGTACTGGTGTCTGTTTATTTGCATGTTCCTATCACTGTATCTGTCCAGGGGAGTAAACATGATACTAAAAGGACCTGCCCAATGACTGAACAACATAAACAGACTGTGGCGTAGACTCTGCTGCGGAAAGACACTTCTTCTGTGGTGTACTGTAAGAAAAGTACACACAGTTAGACACACTTTTCTTGTATTTTTTGTAACTGAAATACGTAACAGACAAAAAATGAATATAAAAGAAAAAGTTAATGTAAAGACAAAATAATAGCTAGATATGTGCTTATTATTGTCCCACTTAATGCCACTGCTATGCATGAACAAGTTATACCAATACAGTATTTATTAGTCCAAAATTAAATGCACTGCCAATCAATAAGACTTCCATGAAACAGGAAAAATACTCGTACGATTCCAAATAGTACCAAAACCCTCCTAAAAACTCACATTGCTAAACTGATGGTATGAGTTATTTTTATAAAAGTGAGCTGAAACATCAGAGAAAAAAAGTTCTTGAAGAAAAATGAGTATTTTTTTTCTTTTTCATATACTGCATATTAAAGCAAGTCTTGAGAAGTTTTTTGTTTGGTTGGTTGGTTTTTTTTTTTTACATACCTGGAACATTCTGAATGATATTTGCCACTAAGGCACTAAAATGGCACCGGATATCTTTCAGTGTATCAGAATCCTTTTCATTCTCTGCTTCTAGGAGTTGTCTTGTTAGATCAACATACTCCAGCAAAGTGTTGTTGAGGGAATGTGTTTCATTATCAAGGCCACCACTTGCACTTAAAAATAAAAATTCAAACAGTATGTCAATACATACTATAGGTTTTAAAAATAATGTTTATTTTTCATTTTTAAAAATCTGTATAACTGCAAATATTTAATTAGGAATCATTTCTTGACCCAATTTCTGTTCTCTTGTTAAATAGAAAGCTCCAATAAAAGCAAAACTAATAACCAAGCCTCATACTATCACTCATCCCTCCACAGAATTAGTTTCTTATTACTGGGGTCAAGTGGCCTTCTACTTGATACTAAACAAAATATGGAGATTAAAGTCTGCATGTGATTCTGACCCGCCCTCCTTTGAAAAACAACTGTTAGAAGAGTGAATCCTTTCTCCTCAGCACCCTCCACCCTTCTTCTTCCACAACTGTATTCCAGACAACTGTTGTGCCTGGCACAACAAATGGAAGATCGGGGGTTCAGGGTAGCCTGTAATTGCATGCTAGCTGCTGCCACAGAGCTAGACTGGCCTCAGAGAGCAATCACCAGCTGAGAAGAGGAGCAAGGTTGTCCAAGTTCTAGAGTGCAGACTGTGGTTAAGAGATATTCTACATACGCTAAATAAGCACCAGTGAATACCTTAAAAGCTAAGAAGCAAGAATCCAATTTTAACTGTGGACTCTGAAAAATCAGCATGCAGAAAGGGCTACAGATCTGGTATGCATTCAAGCAGTCAGCGTTTCTGATGCAGCACTCTTAACATTTTGTAGTAGTTTGCTTAAAGATTGTCAATGCAGCAGACTTCTTTGCGTAGGAGACAGCAACTAGCATCAGGATGCCAAGTGATGAAGAGTTCCAGATAGATTATGTATTTCCAACATGGGCTCTCTGTTGTAAGACCAGTTTTAACTTGCATTTGCTGGTGATTCAAATAACTGGTGCTATGCTCAAGCATACACAAAAAGCAACATGATATGCTGCCTGTTCAAAGCAGTGTCACTGCAAATATTAACAGTTTAAATAAAACATAGACTATAGTGGCAAAGAAGATGAGGGAGTGAGGGATTAGAAAGCTTGCAAACATAAATTTTGAGTTTTATAAAACTGTATACTTCTTTATCTTTGTATACTGAAACTTGATAAAGAATTTTGCACGCTTGTTTCATTGGGTCATAAGAATACTAGTGATTTAATTCAGAAGTACAAAAAACATCTTCTCTTCAGTGCTGCCCCACCTGTGACTAATGACACCAGCATCTGCCAGCAGTTCAAATATTCGTACTAGCTGTACTCGTAAAATATCTCGACGCCTGCGCCGTTTCATGTTCTAGTTAACAAGAAGAAACAAAATGAAATGAAGCAGAGGAAAAACTAAGTATAAAAACAGTAAAGCATAAAGAAGCATTATTATATGTATGCTACAATTGGCATTAACTATCAGGGTGCCCAAATTTAAAAGCAGTTACCAAACTTACAAGTTAATTTTAATAGACCGTAAAGTGAAAAAAAAAAAAAATTAATCTCTGCTGTAACTCCAAGATATATTAGGCCACTGTTGTACATATTATTAAAATGATGTACTTTCTACTTTATCATGCCTGTCTATGGAAAAGTATGACATATAAACTGACAAATTCAAGTACACATGTCAATCTTCCCACAAACATGCATGCAAAACTGACAAAACACATGATAGTCCAGTCACATTGTGAAATGAATGGGATGTTCCCATCATCTGTACTTAATAATAAATTTATTACTAACAAAAACATGACAGATAGTTCAAAAAATACTGACTAATCATCCTTGAATTTGTGTTTGTATGGGTATTGTTTTTTATGGATATCAACTGAGATTTCTAAACCCTACCATAAAACCTACACTCTCCATCATAACATTTTTAGAGTGTTAGTGTAACCAGGTGAGCTTAGAGTTCACATGGACATTTTCATTTAAAATAAACTAGTGAATTTGTTGACTCTGTAACACAGCTCATTATGCCTTATGTAATAGTAATTGTAGGCATGTTACTAAAGTAGGAAAGGTTAGAGTAATTTTTAATCACTTAAACCCACTTTGAGAAGGAAATATTAAGCAGAACTCAAACAAAACAAAACTCTTCTAATGTAAACACCTCATGATAATTTAAAAAAATTATGATTTTTTGTCTGCTACACTGATAGTTTTTAGCTGCAAAATTAAGGAACAATATAACTAACATTTCTTTACTATCATTTGTGAAAAGAGTTAAAACAGGATATCGAATATAGCAAAAACATCTCATTACCTCTGGCCTTCTTTCAAGTGCTTCCTTAATTATAGGATGTAATTCTTCTATTAGTTCCCTGGATAGAAATAAACAAACAAGGATAAAAAAAAAACACTAAATAACGTCTCAACTGAAAGATGTTTCACAGCAACTAGTGTTAAAAACACCCTGATTTTTCTTCTTTGACAGCAGCTTTGTGAAATAGACCAGCATTTAAAAGATAGACACTTCCTATAAAGTGATTTTCCTAATTTAAAGACAGAAAATCAACCAGATGCCTCAATAATTGTCATTAAATTGCCATTTACCAAGTATTATGGCATATTTGTATCAGAAATGCTGTTTATTTATTTTCACACTCAAGGTTTAGCAAAGCCTTACAGGGCAAATAGATTTCACTAGAAAAAGATGGTGTTGGCAATTTATCATGTTACATTCTCTGAGTTGTCACGATGCATTTCATTGTAAATAAACATTGTTTTTTTAAGGCCAATAATAATATGCTGACACAAGTTAATTAGTCTCAATGAAAACTGAAAAGCAACATGCTTTGAAGCTGTGGATACATTCCCAATTTGTTCTGAAGCTCCCAGTCTTTATTACTACTCAGTTCCTTCTACTAAACTGACAATGTTTTATAATTCCAAAAAGGGGGTAGGGGAAGGTGAAAGAGAACAGCTGTAGTGTGACTCTATGCAGACAAAATGATAAGCTAAAAACATACTATTTTCACTTTACTATTTGTTAGCCAAGTAACTTGCTCCTCCTCTTTAGATCTGCTGGAGTGTGACCCCAGGTGTTTTTCTGCTTCCTGCACTGTTCTAATACAGATGTACCAAAAGCAGAAACAAGCAACCGCTTGAACAGTTTGTTGGGTAAATGGCTGACTCCTCCGCTACACCCTTCAAAGCGGCTCGTTCAGAAAATGGCTTAAGGTGATTATAAAGTTTCACAAACTTTTGTTGTATACCCAATTACAAGAGTTTTATATATCATTATGGATTAGTTCATACTTCCTTCTAAAATCAGCACAGAAAAGAATTTGGAAGTAGGTGGAGTTTTTTGTGGGTTTTTTTTTTTTTTTTTTTTGAGAAAACATATTAAAGGGTCAGCTTTCAATGGAGTTTGTTGATATGTTCAGTACTCAGAAATGAAAGATGAAAAAGAATATGCTATCAACAGTTTAAATGTACTGCAAATAATCCATAACGAAAGTAACTCCCAAGTAACACATACAAAGTGGGTAGGAATGGTAGGAAAAAGAAACAAATCAGTAGAGAACGTCAATGCATTTGGAAAGGCTCTGGTGCGAGTATGTGCATTGGACTGAGAGGAAAAAAGCAGGTCATCTGAAACGAAGCATGGAGTTCAGGATAACAGAATTAGAAGAGTAATGACCACTGTATCTTTTTTTTTTTTTTAAACGCTGAATCAATTGTTTCTAATTCAGAGAACAAGGATTTCTAGTGAAATCCTTTCTCGTTTCTAGCTTTGTACAGCACAATTATGATTTAAACTGTTCAGCAGATCTTTGGGGTCATGGGACAAAGTTTGGCTGGACTCCTAGCACGAGAATGAAGTCAGGTATGACACACAACATAACAACTCGCACGACGGTTTCAAACACATCTTTGACTCTTTGCTTGCAATAATGTGGGAGAATAGTGACTGGAGAAAAGAAACACCTGATTCAAAACTCAGTGTTAGTGATTCCCAGGTTCTTCTTGCAGAAGCACAACTGGTTGCACTCAAGTGCTACAACACGCCGTCAAATGTACAGTTTTGTAACTCTCCATTGTAAGACGCTGTTCACCGTCAGAGATCAGCTGATACAGAGCACTGGCCCTTCCAGAGAATTTTCTTTCCCTCGGATGTTTTTCTCCCTCCTCCTCCATAAAGGGAGAGCGGCGAGTTCAGGACAGTGGCCGAGCGCACACTCTGAAACTCGGCGCTTCCGGCACAGACGTGCCGAGACACCTTTTCACATCAGGGGATTCATAACACACAATAGTACAGTACGTTAAGATCTGAAGAAAAGTACATTTCAGTTGAGGCACGGTTGCCATGAAGACTAGACAGATCATTTACATGTATTTATATGTATTTATATAAAGGTTCACCACAACAGGGTGAACCCACTCAAAAGCTTGAATTATGAACTAAATCCAATTATGGTGAATAGAATCTATAAAATTAAATTGGCAGTCAGGACAGGTGATTTGGCATAGATTTATTTCTACTACAATAAGTCACAGTTAACAACATCCAAAATAATCCATATGGACTTGTCACCTGTACAATGTATAGGAAAGATGCATTAGTTATGAAGCATTAGGAAGCTTACTCAGAAAGAGAGCCAAGAATTTCAGTAGCTTCACCAGTGGTCAGGAAACAGTTGTAACTAGCAATTTTTATCTAAAAATCTCTTTTTAGAGTACAATTAGCATGAATCTCATACCCACCACATGGTCAGTAATGCATGTTTGTTGGTGTTAGCAATAAGGAGAGCTTAGTAACTTTAGAAACATGATTATAATTAACATTTCAATTGTTAATACTACACACAGTCTTCTCTCTCATTTAAAAACAGCCTTTAATATCAAAAAAAGACAGCTGTTTAGTGTTTCAACCAACTTTTTTCTTTCACATTTGCATGCTAACTATGGCTCTGCTCCCTTGCTCTGCTTATATAGACATAGTCTCTACATAAAATTATTTTGACCTCTAATAATCTTTATCACACAATTAAATGCTAGGAAAGACAATGGTAGACAGTTTTCACTGCTTTATTTTTTTAAAACTTAAAAAAAAATCAATAAAATGTTTTCCTGAGCTCTGGTTCCCCAACTTAATAATCAATTAGCATAAAAACAGATGAAATGCAACAATTACCTAAATGCTCCTGGGTTGGTCCTGCCAAGTCCCAGCACAAGGGATTCTGTAATTTCCATGCTCTCAGAGCGCATCATTGGGACTATGTGCTTAAACAAGGAAGAAGGGGATGGAATGCCAATGATCTAACAATAAAATCAGAATAAAACAGAATGAAGTAGTTACATAATACTGAGGTAGTGACATTAAAGCATTTCTTCTAATTTTGCAGTCTTCCCACAATGAACAGTAACTAGAAATGCTCATAATAAAAATGAAATTTTTGATCTTTGACAAGAAAACCTTTCTCTGCAATAGTAAATTAGTATTTTATTCTTCTTCGTTCCCTGTACTGAATTTTTATCTTCAGACCACAGTGAATGTCTCAATACAATAAACAGATGTGAAATTTAAAACGGAGAGAAGATTATTCCTTTGCACAAATGACAATTACAGAAGTCAGGACAGTAGAGTTACATTACAATTTATAGACCTGCTATCACGAAGATCTTACAGACAAAGGAAAAATACTGAAAGAGTCAGGAAACACTGAAAAAGTGACTACTTCAGATTACCATTAGAAATGACTGCAAATTATTTACTTACATACAATACAGCAAGAATTAAAGTTCTGACTTTCCAGTTTTGAATTTTAACTTGCAATAAGATTAATAAGATGCAATTGAGGAATTTTGTGGTTACTCTGTTCTTACATGCTTGGCTTTGATAGTGGCCATAGAGAAGATGGGACCTAACAAACTTTGTCTTGCAAAAACAAGTCCAACTTGAATGGATAAGGCACAAGCATTACCAAAACCAAAAGATAACTAGAAAAGTATTGTTTTCTCACTATCCTTCCACTTCCACAGAAGTATCTGTGCTCCTATCAGAATTCAGAAAGATACATTTATGCTACAAGTATTATATGTACTACCACAGAAATTGCATTCTCTATGTATCTATATTACGCATGCATATTAGTCACATGCACATGTTAATATATATTGCTACTAATACATAAGTTAAAATTTAAATATATTAATATGTAAATATAAACTGTATAAAATTAAATGTAGTGTCAAAAATCATATCAGGTGACTCTTTGGACTAGCATTATTCTGTGTATTTCTCTCCTGAAATATCTAATTAGACAGATATTACTTGCTTATCTGAAAATTAAAGTAACACTAAACAGTCCCACAGACCCAAGTGGCTCTTTTTCTGTAGATGAAAGCATCTACATAATTGGATTACAGAACTTGTACCCAAATTTTAACAATCATAACAGCAGCCTATTTCCATAGGAAACAATAGGAAATTTCCTTAAAAACATATCCTCTCATAGAGGACTGAAGATAACTGTGAATGCCTCATAAAAAACAGAGGTTAATTGCCTTAGTCTTTGCTGTTTTCTTCTCTCAGTTCAAAAACTTTTGGGGAGTATCTCTTACCATCAGTAGTAGTTTGCTATCTACTGAGGATTTTTATATAATGGAGTCAAAATATATTAAGTTATATATTAAAAAATATATTAAGACAATTCTTCTCCAAGAGGTGCTGGGTAGGCAGTAAGACAAAACCTTTACAGCCTGCTGAGAAGCACAGCAGTGGATACTGTTATGTATCACTGTACACAGTGTATCACAGTAGAGTCATCTCTGAGAGATTAAAAATTAAACACTTTGAGAGTCCTGTAGCATAGGTGTCTAGCTTTGGAGGACATGTCTTTATAGATGTTTCCAAGGCTCTTCTGTGCTTCTCTGGAAGACATTCTGACTAGAGGAGTGGGGTTTTTTTGTTTTTGTTCCCCCCCCCCCCAAGGTGGTTGGCAGGGGTCGGAACAGGATGGGACCTCCTGAACAAAGGAGCTTTATGTGTTTTAGCGTATCTGCTCTCCTTTGAAAGAGGGAATAGACTTCTGGTATCTCTGTCTCTTAGACTCCATTGCATTGCTCGAAGACAACAAAGTGTCAGTCTGTAGCTCCTCAGATGCAGGGAGAGGAACTTCAGAACAACACAACTGGAGCAAGCTGCTTCTGACAGAAGTCTGCTGCACAGTCCATCAGTTACCTTCCCCATCACTGTATCTTCTACACAAAGGTACCAAAGTGAAGAAGTAAACAAAAAAAATGCCTGCAGGTGATATGAAGTAAGGCAGACAAAAACTACCCAGGAAAAATAAAAGAAACATTATTCCTGAATACACAATTGCCTCAGTTACTGAAATTCGAATTACAGAAAGCTCCCGATGGGGGGGGGGGGGGGGGGAATATATATATATATATATATGTATGTATGTATGTATGTATATGTATATATTTAAACACTTCCTCATTACTGTCACTTTGAGATTGGGTTAACATTTTCATGATATGATTCTATTTTTGCGTGGAAGAATATAATCAGAAAAAAATTCTACAACATAGAGTGGGAAAAGTGAACTGACATGCTATCCTGAACAAATGAAAGCTAAATGTATACTATACTATTTTTCCACAGAAATTACAGAAGCATCTGAGAATCAGGATATTTAATACAAGCTTTAACTGTTTCTTCTTTCAATAATACGTAATAGAGCTAGCCACAGTAAGCAACAGAAGAACCTACTCTTGAATCAATGCTATAACCACTGTCAGGAGTAGACGCCAGCGTCTCAGGAGGGGAACATCTCACAGAGCCTGTGGAGGTGGAGGAGTTTAAAGAAGAAGCTGCACTGCAGCATAGAATCAGGTAGTTTCTCCAGAGCCCAATATAGGAGTCGCTGCTTGTAGTAGTATTTACTTTCTTGGCATTGATAGGGCTGCTATTAAAAAAAAGAGAAAGAAAGAAAGAAAGAAAGAAAATCTCAAACAGAATATAAAGCTTACCAGACTTAGCTTTTTCCCATTGAATTTATTTTTAAATTACATATCTGCCCTCACTTCTGCAATTCTTAATAAAGTCTGAATAAATTATCAGAATAGACTTGTACAACAATAGTGTATTTTTTTATAGACAAATTTGTTGAACTACAATATGTCCAAAAGCCACGAATTAAGCCAGTTTTCCTTCTAAGTGGAACTGCTTTAACATTTTATTACATAAAGTTGAATTATACCCACAGAAAATAGTAACAGTGCACATTTCACCTTACTGAAATATAATGACATTACAATGATGATAAATCTTAGAGGAATGTTTAGTTTACCAGACTGTATTTTCTGAAGAAACGAACTTACTTTATATCCACCTGTGGGGACAGCAGTTGGAGTCTGGTATAAGCAAACGTCCAAGCGTAGCTTACAGCTGTGGGGCAGTGTTTTGGAAGATTTTCTTGTTTCATAAAACTTGAGAGGCTTATAATCCATGGATCTTGGCCTTGGGTCACGTGTGCAAATATCCATATATGTGAGGGACTGACCACGTCAAATTGGTGGCTGATTGGGGAGGAACTCCAGTCAGCCAAAGTTTGCAAATCTATTGAACTGGGGCAGTACAGTAAAGTAGTCTGTGTGTGTAAACAGAACAAGGAAACAATTAATACCCATATATATTCGAGTAACAATGTCTTTGCACTGCTATGTATCTATATATCTGTATCTTTATCTTTTTCATGTATATAAATATATATATAAAAATATATATTATATATCTTTACATATATTTAAAAAAATATAAAATGAAGTATCAATGTCAAAAGCACATCTAGTAAGTAGATCAACATATTATTTAATTTGTGCTGTTTAATAGAAGTTCCTAATATGGGCAGTGATATAGATACGCTATTTGGAAAAAAAATGGATATTAGGAAATAATAAATTGCAAAAAGACATTTCACTTCTGATGGCTTACTCTCCCAAAAGGCTCCGGAGCCTTAAAACCTTACTCCTGAATCCCATTTCATTTTCTACAAGTATTATCAGAAGAGTTCCTCATTGATATTTATGAGTTAATAATGAACATAAATTGAAGAATTTAGCTGCAACTTATTGATATTTATTATAGCTTTCATCATGGAAAAAGGTCCCCTGATCGTTAGATGTTGTACAGCCATTGAAGAAGGTAGCAGTCTCTTCTTCAAAGAACTTGTAATCTTATGGAAAAAAGCGTATGTAGGAAATACTAACACAGTATTGATCACAGTGGTCTTGGCAGCCTCAGAATATTCCTCAAATTTTATCATCAGTAGGTAGAGATTGGGAAAAAATGAAGCATTTTTCAGGTGTCTATGGGGAACTCCAATATAGTTGATTAAGTAGAGGCAGAAGTAGAGAGTTTTGGAGAGGAAGGTTGCGGGGCTGGGAGTGGTGGGCCTTTTTTTTTTTTTTTTTTTTTTTTTTTTTTTTTTTTCCCCAATCTTAAAGGCTACAAATTGCTGATGAATTTGGTATTATCAACCAAGGTGGAAAAAACTCAGAAATCAATAGGAAATTAAATATGGTAGACTACTGCAAAGAAAGGCCTTGTGTGTGAAAAAAATATGAAAATGTTTGATGCATTGGAATTCAGTGATTAGATGACAAAAGGGCACTATAAAATGATCCCTGTAGTGGAAATCTGGATAGATGTGAAACAGACCAAAACTTCATTTATCAACCAATAGAAAAGGATGTTATACTAACTACTAAATTATGTGATGAGAGTTGAATAATTAGGAAAGACTCTATTTTTTAGTGACCTGTACACAGAAGGCAGATTTTGCACAGACATGAAGATCTATAGAAGAAATCTCATTTAATTTTTAAAAGAACACTAATACTTTTATGGAACTATAACCACATAGAATAAGAGTTGAAGTATATTTTTTACAGGTTTATCTCCCCTTAATCTATAGGCTTAATTCAATTCCAGTAGTATAACAGAGATACTCAATGTTAAATTATGCAAATTAACTTCCTCCAATTAATAGCATTATTACTAATAGTGTTACATTATTTATAAAAGCATTATATTATTACAGCATAATACATCATACATACATCATAATGTATCATAATCAATAAACGATATTGATAATACATAATATACATAATCAATACTCAATAATCATAATCAATACATACATCAAAACAACTATGCATAATAAAACTACTTACGTAATCAAATTTGGCTATAAAATTAGAAAGAAGTTTTATTCCTGCTATTTCTTATACATTTATTATCCCAACAACACAGTTACAATGAACAGTCTATAAGCTCCTTTGGTAAAAGAAAAAAGAAAATAATGATAAAAATACTAAACAATCACTCTTTCCTCAAGCCTAATGTAAAAGCAATGTAATGACACTGTAATTTAAAAGATATAAATTCACATGGGACAAAGATTTTACCCCATCTTACATCTAGTTTAACATAAAGAATAACAACAACAACAACCTCCTACCTGATCAGCCCCAGTGAGATGTATGAAACTCTCCAGGATAGAAGCACTTAGTCTGTCCATCACATCTATAGCCAAATCATCATCACTCTACGAAAGACAAAATACAAAACATAACAAACTCAAAGTCAAGAAAAGCAGTACACTTTCAGTGAGCAGTTACATGAATGAGTCATCTTACCTTGGAAATTTCTAAAAGTGTGAACAAGGCCCTTATTTCTCGGAGAACACTGACAGCTAATCTTCTGGTTGCAGGCCTTGTGCTGCAAAGAATAACCAAAGCAAAGCCTTCTACCACATGAAATACACTGGAACAAAGGGTCTTCTCCAGAGGAAGGTTATGTGCAGCTCCATTGGATACACCACGCTAAGGAAAAGATAATACAAGGTAAACAAAAATTAAGAACAAAGTAAACACATCAAGATACAGTTTTATTAGTAGTAATGGTAGAATTAATTGCAGGATACTTAGATCATGCTTAGTTGCTAGTCAAACTTCTACATTATGAAAATTTTATACTATCAGCTCCTTTGTATTTTTATCGTTTCTCTGAATTCAGTCCAAATAAATATCACAAACAAGTCTTTCTTATTTCACTTTCTCAGGAGAACAATGCAGCAAGGGTAAAAATAAAAATAAGTCATTAACGCTCACTTTTAAGAGTATATATAACTAAATTATTTAAATCTTTTCCATTTGATAGTAAAAGATGATTCATTTATTTAGTTCCACTCTTTAAGCATTCCTATTAAATATATTTCCAGCTACACCTGGTCACTTTTGATGTAAATAAAAATGTGCCGTAAGTTAGTTTTTAGAGAATACTTAATAATATTAAAATGCACTTCTGGCAGATATTTTCATTTAAAATAACAGGTCTAAAAATCTTCCAGCACTGCAAGAAGTAAGTAAAATATTTGTTACTTGACAGACAATAAAGCATGCTAACAAAAATGTATGTAGATAATTATGTATTTTAATATCAAAGAATATTATCAGGAAATACCTGAGAATCTTGGGTTTTATTGTGCATTTGGGCTGCTTGTTTCCACTGATTTATGAGCTGCACTAACATTTTTACTGCATTGTCAAGAAGTGTTGGATGGACATCAGTTACTTCACGCACAATAAAATAAACAAATCCTGAAAGAACATCTTCCCGCCAATCTGGAAAATCAAGCATTAATGCTTGGAGTGTATTGAAAGCCAAGGCACGCAGTTCTTCGTCCATATGAATTGTCAGCCTGTTTAGAAAAAACAGCAGTATCATTACCCCAGATCTGCACCTTCTAAGCCAGCCTTCACAAATTAAAATTTGGTGTTAAAAGTTCTTCTTTACTTTCTTTTATTTTTTCTGTTTTTTAATTAACACAGAAAACTTCCAGAAAGATGCATTTTCTGCAGTGAATAAGTCTGAAACAGGCTACTAACAGAAGGCTTTATAATTAGAGTAAAATAATGCAAAACTTCACAAATCTAAGTATAAACAAATCATTTTCAAGAGAGATGTTTAAGCTTTTCATATGGGCCCATATTAAAATGCATCTGAGCAACTAAACTACTGTGGAGCTCAATGAGCACCCTGTGACATGCAAGTTGTTTTCTTCAAATTAAAATCTAAAAGAAACCATTATTTCTACAGATAAAGCAGGTTTACTCTGGACCTGAGAAAAATCTCCCGCAAACAAACCTTAGCACATATACTTTAAAATGTTTCAGCTTGTTAAAAGAAATGTATCAAATATTGTATTGTTATATAATATATAATACTGTATTACTGTAAAAAGACTTTTAAAAACTGACTCAATATATTACATCCAAATACATTTGTATTTCAGAATTACAAACTGATCAGGATCCCTGCACCTGCATTTTAAAACTATACTCTTGCTCTCCAAACCTCTCCCTTCTTCCCAGCCTCTCCCGTACAGTACAGTGAGTTCACTTGCTCAGTTCTACATGTTTCAGTGTATTTAATCTAAATCCATTTTTATCTTCTTCCTTCTTTTGAGTAAACAGGGAGGGGGGAAGGGTAATGAGAACAAAGCAATGAGGTTTATTGCTTTAGTTAGTAAGTAAAGATTGTTTGCATTTGTTTCAACTACCTATTCTCATTGAATACTCAGATACCCACCAGCTGTCTCAACTACTTATCAGCACTGATAAGGCACAATCAATTTAAACTGTTTTGTAATTGTTATCAAAAATTTCTCTTTAAAAATCTACATTAAATTCAAAATCTCCTCTTTTAAGACATATTTACCTCCTGCTATTCTGGCCAATAGGTAACATTTGACTAAGTGCAGAAGGTAAGCAGGAAGAGGAGGAATGGATCCTTGTATGCAGCAGACTCATGCTACATAGACAGTGCACTGGAAAACTCTTTATTACACACACGCACACACACATACACACAAGGAAAGAGCACTCAGCAAGAGCAGAATTGCATTTTCCTTACCTTGCAAGCAATTCAATGAGGTCAGTCCTGCTCATGCCATCTGGAATCAGCCTTGGAATAGCAGCAATACAAGTTCTGAACAAATCTATTTTAGGTTTTCTTTCACCCCTATGAAAACAGTTTATATCCAACAAAACAGGAGCGAAAGTTACTTCAGTACAGCACAAGTACTTTCAAATTAATCTCAAAACTACAGAGGCTAAAACAAGTTATCACCCTCAATCTATACATCATATACCTCAATCTATAGTGAAATTAGCCATAATTTATTATTAAAATTAAAAGTTAACGTTTTAATGCACTAATATTTGTACCTAAAACATAACATTAGCATAAAATATAATATAAGCATAAAAATAATATAACATGATCATGACAAAAATATTTTGATTCATACGTAATCATGTCTTCAGGTTCTTTATTGGACATCTGCACACTTGTCATGCACATCGGTCTTCCAACTTCTTTGTCCAAATGCCTAAGAATGCTATCTAGTGCTTTTCTGACTTGGGGATAGTATATTGACATTCCTGAAAAGAAAAAGAATTCATATAATTTCTTTCACTATTCCAGGTTCTCATTTTATTTTGACTTTCTCACTAACTTATTCACCATTTACGCAGCTTCAGACAAGCATCTTCTGTACAGTAAGATGGTATTGAACACATACTTTAAGTGTTGTAACAAAAAAAAATGCATGCTGAACATGTAGTAGGTATGGTTAGGTATTAAGAGTAGGAGGTGTAAGTAGAAGTTTCTGTCAGGAAAAATGTAAAAAGGAAGTAGCTCTTAGTTCCTTTTCTGTTTTCTCAATTCTGAATATTTTCGTTCTAGCTGAAATTACACATGTTGCAACAGTCCCTTAGGGAATACTTCATCATCGGAAGATCAGTACAGCGTGGGGGTTAAAAATCTTTCACCCCACTTCAGCTGTGGGCTGGGAAATCCTAGAGACACATCAAGGGAACAACTGTTGCCACACTAGTAGTTTTCAGGCTTTCTTGTGCTAATTCAGCAATGAGAAATAGTTTTAAAAAAGCCATGGATCTGGTCTTGCGGCACCAGAAGTTCAATATTCTGAAGCAGTCCTCACTACAGAAGCGGAACAATTCTGTTAAAACATTACCATTAGCTTCCTAGTAACAACTAAAATAAATATAGAAATAAAGTCTACACAAGTGTAATGCTTGAGGATAATTGAAGATGTGTACATACAGTGGAAATATCAACTTACAAAATAATACAGCATACCTATAACTTTTGCTTCCTCATCTGTCAGTGTTTTATTAAGAAAAATTTTCTTCACTCGCAGAGTATTTCCTGAGGGAAGAACAACTCCTGTTGTCGGCATTGGTGGTTCACCATCCTTCTGCTGCAAACTATCTGCTATCACAAGGAAGACTCTGAGGCCTATATTCATCCTCTGCAATAGCAACAAAGGGAAGAAAAAGGAAGTAGGAAACAAAACATTACAACATTAAAGTAACATAGATGAGAACAAACATTATATAAATATTACATTTCAGGCTAATAAAATTAATAAAGTTCAAGCCTTTGGTGCCCCCCCACAACTCTGATTTTAGCTAGTTGAACTGGCAGGGGCTAATGTACTTATTTTATTTTTTACAGGACAGAGCACTAAAAGATTTGATATGAATCTTGAATATGACATATTGAAGCAGGTATTTCTTCAAGTTTCTCATCTATAAGATTGGATCTCGAACTCAAAGAGCTAGGTAGGACTTCCCCGAAAAAGGCTTTACTTTACTGTACTATAACAAATATCCACAATACCTACTGAATTTGTTGTTGAAATGAGTCCAAACTGTAGTACTGTTGCTAGCTTTCTCACCAGAAATGAAGCAGCAATCATGCACAAATACAGTTACTTCTTTAGTTTAGTCAGGAGAACCTGCTTTGATACACATGAGCCTGCTTTCATCCCAGCTCAAAAATAGTTAAGCACCTTCCCCCAAATTCCCCCCAGCTCCGCAATACCTTTTCTCCACATATAAGTAATGAGCCTATTTTACCTCTGGATTAATAGTGAAGGTTTTAGGTGATTTTCCAACACTAAGAAGATCAAATATTATTTCTTTCATTGCGAAATCCAGACGTTCCTATAAAGGAAAACAGATTGATACGATATCTGTTTTCTGTTAATTTGCATAGGGAAATCTCTTGGCTTTGCACAGGGTCTGGATGTCATGTCCTACTATATTATCAGTCACGATTAAAAAAAAAATCTTTGCTAATTATTCCCATGAATTAACATTCTTGTTTATTTAATGAAATATAATTTAATATGCTTTGTAGTGAAAAAAAAACAAAAACAAAAAACAAGCTACATTAAGATAACATTACTAAAATGTTAAAACACACATACAAATTGGAAACGCATGAATCAAGGTTGTCTGCAACCTTGGGTTACTCCTCTTTTGCAGTATGGTACACGTTTTGTTTATACAGTCATATACGATATGTACACAATCCACAAGACTTCAGTTTCAATTACTGTAAGAAACGCTACAGTAACTCAAAGTAATTAGATCAAGTTTGCATAGCAAATGGTGTTTCTTTATGACTGTGGCTCATTTTTTACAGTCAAAAACATGTAGTAAATGAGCCAGAAAGAAAAATAAAACAATCAGTCTGATGTATGAGACAACTGAACACTCCCTTGAAAAACAAATCTTATTTCTGCTTCTTTCAGGAAGTCCTTATATATGATGACAGTTGAATTAAATAAAACTTTCATAATAGGTTATTATTCACATCTACTTAGAAGAGAATGTCTAGTTTCGGTCCATATGATCTCATTTTTGGAACTGTTAAACTAGAAACCATTCTTATACATTATACAATTTTATATACTCTGGAAGAAACATGCACCAAAGAATAGAAACTTTCTGATGAAAGAACAAGATGTAAAAACATACTACACAATTAAGAAGTACTCAGAAACTAGGATGATAGAGGCAATAGGAAAATTCGCAGGGGGAACTATGTATTCAGAACATGAATCAACAAGAA
The DNA here is from genome assembly GCF_028389875.1 of Rhea pennata. Taxonomy (NCBI): domain Eukaryota; kingdom Metazoa; phylum Chordata; class Aves; order Rheiformes; family Rheidae; genus Rhea; species Rhea pennata. The sequence continues at coordinate 28,331,899 of NC_084666.1, forward strand.
TAAAGTAAATAAAGCTTAAACCACATATTAAACAGTGAGGCTAAAATAGTGAATGGCTACTCATTAGATGTGAACTATTTCACTTTCTGGGTTCTCTCTATTTTTTTTCAGCTCTGCACCTGGCCTTTTCCAGTAATCCATTGTAATTTCATTTTCTGCTTAGCCCATTGCCATGTGAGCTTCTCATTCAAATCCTGATATATATCCATTGATTCCAGCATTTAACAACAGCTTATCTGTCTATGCATTCCCATCCATCGGCTTCTTGCCTCCATTTTTTTCCCAACTCCTTATCCAAATATCTCTCTCCAACTCCAATTCAGGTTTTTCCTTTTTACTTTTAAGTCAGCTTATTTGCAACATAAAGAATATGTTGCAAAAGATGCAGCGAGGAAACAGAACACAGTCTCTTTGCTCTCAGGTATTGTGACTCCCATCAACACAGCTGACAGCAACCAGTTCTGTTCAGCTCTGGAACAAATAGCCAGAACACACTGCAGATGGAAACTCTAAATTTAAATTGCAGAACCCAAGTCTTTACCAAGAGCTTTCAATGATATTTTTCAGGAACTTAGGGGTTGTCAAAATGGCTGTTTTTTCCACAGGAATGAATAACCACTGCAACATATTTCCCAAATTTTAATTCCCTGTGTCAAAGCATGAAGTTAACAGATGTTGTAAGAACTTCTTAAAAATAAAGTCAAATATTTTCTAAATATCAGCTATAAAGAGAAGAATTCTAGAAGACAAAAAAAAAAAGAAAAAAAAATTGAAAGATTTTGTCTTTTTGTATTCCACTTCATCCGTGTGTGACTAGAAGGAAATCATTTTAGAAACTGAAGCATAGACAAGTTATCTGTAAGACAGGAAAATATAAGTCTCAGCCTGATAATGTTATTGACGGGCTAGTGCTATATCTTGAAGTTATATGCTGTATTTTGATATTAGGACAAAGAAGCACCAAAAACACCAAAAAATACAATGCAATATTAATATACAATAATGCACATATTGCACGTTTTTCCCTCTATTCAGAAGACTAAAAATAAAGAGGATATAATTGTCAGATGCTTTGTGCCTTATAAATGTATTATAATGGAACATACTAATTATAATACTAATTTTTTATGTATATATGCATTTAATTGTATGCATGCATGTATGCATGTAATATAAATGCAATACTAATATTAATCATCACAATGCTCATACATAATAGTTTTTGAAGTTACTGCAAAATAATTCTACGTTCCATATCTTGTCACTAGTAAAAGTAGAATTTCATTCATTAAACATATTTGGGAAAATTTTAGTCAAGATATAATGCCATTAGTTCAGCACAAATATTTCAAAAATCAACCTCAAATTTACATTTCTTCCAAATAATGCTCAATCTGTTCTCATATCTCTACTTAGAAATAGTCTAGAAGGGTCTTACCTGAGCAATGAATTGAATAATCTTCACAAATATATTCAGAGGTGTGTCTCGAGGGACCACACTACGTGATCCTTTTGGAAAAAGTGCTGATACAATGCTCATGAGACGGCTACAGGAGTTTAGAAACAAGTATTATAAACAAATCCAGATTTTTTTTTAAGAAATAACTTTTTATAATAGTGTAGATGTTACTATTCAAATACGGCTAATTGTATGGGATTACTACTACACGTAATACAGAAACATGACAGGCAGGACCTCCCCTGTAAGACAGTCATCCATCTGCTGTTACAGGCAACAGTATCATATGCTAATTTATAAACTGATCAAGATCTTCTTTTAAACTACTTAGGAGGAGGAGGAAAATCTGAATGACTATTCCATATTCTCACTACGCTAATATTTAGAAAATTCTTTTCATTTTTTTCATTCATGGTCTACATTCAGTGATGGTCGCTTTATAGCCTATTTATTATGGCACCATTAGCATCTTTTAGCATAAGCAAGTTTCCTGCTTCTTACCTCTCCATCCATGACTTCTGTCATTGCATACAGTTAAAAGCAATCATAGACTTTTCTTCAGTCTATTGGCAAACTAATCACATTTCTTTTCACCCTCTAATAAGATTAAGTTTCTGTTCCTCTGTATACCCTACTCTCCTGGAGCTGGTTCCAAATTATGTGTTGACTGGGGGCAGGGTGGAATTAAAATGCATTGCATAATAAACTTACCTTTGAGTTACAGTGTTGCTTTCACATTTTATTCTAATAACATAAACCCACAATAATCTATACAAAGATTCCAGTGCAACTCGGGACATTTTGGGATCTTTATTCTGTAAAATAAATTTAAAATGCAGTTACTGTCGCCTGTGTGACACACACAAGACTCTTAACTTTTGAGAAAGTATTTTTTTGAACAATGAAAACTGATGTTTTTAATACTTTGACTAAGAGTTTGAATGTTTTCATAAAAACATTCTTATACTACATATTTACAATACTATTTAAATATTGAACTAGTAATTCCAGATTATTTCGTATAGATCTTTTACTCTGAGAGAGTAACTAACAAGCAGATATTTTTCTTGAGATGAACACCAAAAGTGTATTGCCTCAAATAACTTTTCTCTGAAAGCTACTGGGAAGGGATACCTGCTTTATAGGTAACTAACTTATAGCTCATGCCTAACAATATATGAGCAAATACCTGTCTTGAGTCAAACACGATATTCAGTCCAAAACAGCAGTTAGTAGCAGGTGCAGAAGGAAAGAATGCAAAAAAAAAAAAAAAAAAAAAAAGGCAAGTATACAGCAATACTTCTTTCAGTATGCCCTCTAGGCTTCTAGCAACTTAGGGGCTTCCTGAGAGTTATACTAGTTTTTACTCACTTCTAATGGATTTTTATTTTAACAGTTAATCTAGCTGCTTGAATCAATCTAAAATCCTGTGGTGTAATTAAGTTTAAATTATGTACTGTATGAAAAATAATTCTTTTTGTCTTAAAGATACTAATTTATACTTTAATTGGACTCCTAGCTCTCATACTGCGTAAAACAGTAACAGTTCTATATCCACATTCTCCATACCAACTTCAGCCATCCAGCTGATGATTCTCAGTGTATACATAATGCTGAAGTGTCCAACGCTACTCTTGAAGCTGGCCATTAGTACTAGCTTATGAACAGAACAGACAACTCCAAGGTGTCATCTTTTTAGGCATTCACTCAGTAAAAACAATTCTTCCCCATCTCCAGTGAAGTCTTTCCACTTCAAGACACAGAATTGCCATGTGGTGACTTGAACATAATTAACCTCACTTTTTGTGGCCCCTAACATAAGCCAATCAAAATAATAGTGTTACTTCGTCCTCCCAAGACAAGACAAGTGGAATTTTATAAAGTGTTTAAGTGGATCTAAGACAGTACCATTAAGAAAAGAGATGCTCTCATCTTTTGTTCCCTTCACTGCTCCTTTTGCACTGGCTCTAGCAATAAGAAAGTCCAAGTCAGATCAGTAAGCTGATCCAAATCATTTCATAACCATGTATGCCCAGTAGACTATAAAAAGGAGAGTAATATGGGTGCTTTAACATGAATGGCTCAGGATCATTATTTTTGGTAGCCTAAAAGCGTATCAAGAAAATATGGATATAAAAGTAGTCATGGTACTTTAGACACAGATAACATATATGGCTGTTTATCAGAACATCAAAGTCAAGCAAATTCTCCACTTCACTGGTCTCAATGTGCATTTAAGATGCTATTCCACAATAGCTTAAATTAGTCTAAGTCAGGCATAATGCTCTCCTGCCCTTCCTTTCATGCTTAATCAGCATGTTCCCATCATCACCTTGAACTGGTACACATGAATTGTGGCAGGGGGTAAATTTAGGAAGGTGATCTGGGCAAAATCTAAAAACCAAAAAGTCATACCCATCTCTGGTTAATATTCAGACAGATGAACTGCTTGAAACATCTCATGTTCAGTGAATTTACTAGCAGTTGTTGCAAGGAAGAGGCAAAGACTCATAACTGGATGAGAGGCCGAAACTGTGATAATGTTGATTTTAATCAACTACAATATTATTATATCTAGCCTACAGGTCAACATATCTGCATGTTCAAAGTAGGTTTGTGAATTCACAGGGAGATACATTACCGATGTCTATCTGAAATTCATTATCTAGAACTTTTCTCGTTAATACTTGAGTAACACACTTGAGCAATTTACTTTAGTAAATTACTTGAGTAATGCTTTGGTTTTCTTATATCTCATATTGCAAAGGGGGGATTAATTTACAAGTCGAAAAGAAAAGCAAAATATAAACCAAAAATCTACTATTGCTTTAAATGATTGAATCAAAAAGCCAGTATAGGTAGCAGATATTTATGCTTCAGTCAACAACATGTTTGAGGAGATTAATCATTCAACACAGCTATTTCTGACCACTTATGAAAAAGTTCGCTTCTTTGTCAACAAGTGGAATGTATGAGGAGACATTCACATTTTAAAAGGGCTACGTGATTATAAATACAGCAGCACTTTTAATTTCTTAAGCACTGGAAATTTTCATTATATCTTCTAATAACTAGAAGTAACTAGCACCTGAACAAATATGCTAGAAAAAAATAGCTTTTTTTGTCTAATTGTGGCACATTTATTTTAAGCTCAGTGTCAGTATGTTAGTATTTGCTCTTCTCTCTGAAATTACTGCATCTAGAATACAGTATCTAGCAGCCTGTTTGATTCATCATCCTGGTTGAACTTCAGTCTTTTAGCTCTATCAGGCTTTAAAGCATTTTTCTTGGATTTTTGTTTCAAATATAATTCTGTTTCAATTCCTGAAACTTTTATCACAGATAAACTATCAGCAGACATGGAACAGGCTGTCAAACTGTATGTCTATTGAAAAACAGAAAAGTAAGAGCTAATCTACAGCAGTCCTACAAGGCACAATAAGACAAGTCAATGAAACATATCTCAATGAAGGCAAGAAACATAACAGTATTTTTTCCATGTTAGTTAAATGTAGTCACTTACTGAAGAAAGTACTTTTTAACACTGATGTAAAACTTTTCTTCTGTTCTGAACTAAAACAATTCCTATTTTTTAAAACCTGCAAAACCAACAGTGTAAAAGTCTTTCAAGTTAGAGCACTGCAAGCTGTTAAGAGTAAATCAGTTCCACATTTTTATTGTGAATATGTTTTCATGTTTGCTCACATGCAAAGTTTGCTGACTTTTGTTTAAAGTGAATTAACAGATACAACTATACATCTGAGTAGACATTTTACTTCCCAATGGAAACATGCACTGCTGCTCAAGGAAACCAGCTCTAATACTGATACTCAATCTCACCAAGTCACAAGTCATTTTCACCCTCAAGAAAACTGATGTTAGATAATTTTCTGATTTTTTTCCTTTATTCCTTGGCAAGAGAAAAAGATCTTTGAAAGATTAACTGTCCTTTGTCCTGTTGCATCTTCACTGTACTAGCAGTAACTTTACAGAGCAAGGAAAGCACAGAATACAACAGTTAACACAAAAACAAAATACAGCATTTACATTAGACAAAGCAATGTTTCACTGAGTTGTAACAACATATTAACTCACCTGCAATGTTTCTATTTGTTTTCTGATACTGTTGTTAGATGGCATCTAAATAAAGCAATGTGAGACAGCAAAACATAACAAACATGAGAATGGGAGGCACATGCATGTTAGATGAAAAAAAAGCACAAAAACAACGGATAGCTGTATAGTAAAGACTCTATTCAGTAGAAATACAATTTTTCCTAAAATAGCAGAAAACGTTTCCCCCAGCTTTGAAGGTTTCATGGTAACAGGTACTAATGTTAATCTATAAAAGTGAAAAATATCTTTCACCAAACAGTGGTGCAGAAAGCTAGGTATTTTCCCTCCCATTCTGGCAGATTTCTTACACATTACTTCCTCTCCCCCTATAAGAGGTGGCATGGGTTCAAAACAACTCAGCTTCATTCAAAAATCTATCAGTTTTCTCAGATATCTGCTAAAATTAGTCTAACAAAAATACTGGTCAAAAAAATAAACAAAATGTTTTACAAAAACTGATTACTGTTATAGCCTGCTGAGCAAATTCAGAGTTTTCTCTACACGACAGTGTATAAAGCAATGCCTTGGTGGGCTCAAAGCTAAAATAGTTACCCAACTACCACGCAAGGTCATGCTCAGCTATGTGTATCCTAAAAGACTCTGCCCGGTACACTGCAGGTCTAGAGCAACTTGATCAAGACAGAGCTATTTAGTCCTTCCTCATAGCAGTAATAACAGGAAAGAAAAAGAAAACTAAGCTGCTGCTTTTCAGGAAGGCAAGGATGTTTTCTACATGAAACATGCCCGTGTGCACTGAGACAAAGTATAAACAGTTTACAAAGGAAATATATATTGCTAGTACTGGGTCTGGGATTCAGAGTACTCTCAGGAGCACCACCAAGCGCAATGTAGCTACGGCTGTTAAATGAAACATTGCACTGAAATACTGCACAGTAAGAGGTAGGATATGAAGGTACTGTGCATCAGTTATTACGCAGTAACTGCCAAGGTGCAGGCACTCACACCACAGCAAATGGGAAAATCTATTTCTGTCACTGAAGGATGACGACCTGGCATTCATCGCTGGGTAAGCGCACGTACTTAGCAGTCATCACAGAAGAAATCGAGCACTATGAATTCATGATCTAGTTTCCCTCCTTGGCAACTTGCTAGTTTCCCTATACTCTTCATAAAATGTTTTTGCTAGAATATTCCTGTGACAGATTCTAAGTGCTATTATTATTTCAATCTTTAATTTGTCTAGTTTTTCTCCCCATACAAGAAGATGGGTAAAACATTTTAGTACTCTAGAATAATTCCCAATAACTCTCAAAATTACTTGATTAAAGAACATCAGGGACACCAGAGAGAATGGATTTGGAATCCTTATTACATTTGACATATTTAAATAAGTGCAAATAAAATAACTTATAATTAGGTAACCAGGAGAAAATGAGGAAAGGGAAAACTAATAGACTAAGCTCCTGGGAGATTCAGATTTATAAATTAATGAGATTACTTATTATAGAGTGCATGCATTTTAATTAGCACCAAGAGACACAAAGGAACACATTCATTCACAAGAAACAGGTGGATAGTTGAGAAGTAGTTTTAAAGATTAACCTCAACAAAGTTTCTGAACAAGCTAGGCACTCAAAAAACATACAGTGGGCCAAATTAAACCAATTCATAAAACATCCTAAATAACTCATTGATGGCACAGCATCAAAACACTGCAAATTCTGAATTGCAGAAATTCATACATACAATTTCTGCTGAATAGAGCCTTAAGGTAAATGTGTTAAGCTGTTAGTGGTTAACAGAACTGCATAAAATATAAAATGCATGCTGAGTAACTATCAGTTAAACTCACTGGCATTTACAATTTTAACACATCCATTATCAGCAATGGATATTACGCCAGAAAAAAAAATCTAGAATGTAAGAATTAAAAAAAATTCTAAAAACAAAAGCAAAAGAAGCCTTTTAGCTTAGCAAAATAAAAATGAAAACAAAAATCAAGGCAGATATTGCAAAAGAACTGCAAATGTTAGATGAAAAATATACAAAACCCCAACAAGCAACAGAAAAGTGTGAAAGATGTCATGAAAACAAAATGACCCTTAAAAAAAAAAATCCAAGCAGCTAAACCTACTTCCTTTTAACTTCAAGATGGTTTATATATTTTATTAATAACTTTTGAAATTGTCACACGTACCTAACTAGAATGAACATTGTGAAGGTGGATCAAAGAATTTATTAAAAATATCAAAATCAATACATTAGACAAAATCATGAACTATGTTAATCAAAATTAATGAAAGAAAGTATGCAACAGTAAATACTACAATGAATTTACTAAAAAAAACCCCTAATTTCCAAGTATCACAATCTCTGCTTTTTATCAGTTAGCTTATGTTTACTATTGAATCAGCTCATGCTATCAACTGATGCCACGAGTTAAAGGGACACTGTAAATTTTATTAGAAAAAGATTGTATCACAGGCTACAAAACACAGTTGTAGACATTACTTCTTTGGCCTACTGATTCACTGTCTATTCCTTTAATAAATCAATATGAGACATAAATTTTAGAAGTATAAAATCCATTCATATGCTCAAAAATCATTTCCATGTGAAGAACTACAGTTTGTACTTTCTCCAATTGGCAAAAAAATAGCACTTACTAGCAGATACTTCTCTTACAGATTTTACTCAACAAAACTGATGGACAATTCATAGTAGAATTAAAACAAATCCCCCCGCCATAGAAAACCACTACAGAACATCAGAAAAGCTTATACTAGGCAATGGAGACTTATGACATTTGGATATAAAAAGATGTATTTTACAGTGTCCTTTTAAAGAGCTAAATATTTGTTGTTCATTTGGCACTAGAACGCTGAAAACATACTGGAATAAATGCTACTGATTTGTGACTGTTCCTGAATTGAAAAGGATTCTTACCTTTAGATGTGACAAACAGTTCTGCAGGAAAACGTGCCAGTTATTTAAAAAAAACTGTTTCTGACTGACACACAACAGGCAGGTGATCAACGGATACAAAGCCTATGAGCAGGGGGGAAAAAGGATTGATCAAATTCCTTTTTTGCAGCCCTCCCAAGTCTCCCATGCCGAGAACGAGACCCACGGTCGGCTCTCAGCTCTCCCCCTCACAGCAGCTAGGTCTGTGCACGAGCTTTAGCACGGCAGCCCGGAGCCCCTCTGGCGCGAGCACACGCACCCCGGCACGGCGGGCTGCTGCGACGAGCAGCGTAAGAGCTCCTGGTGCGAGACCAGGGCAACGGCACCACGGCACAGCTCAGAGCTCACGCCGCAGGGAGCCCTGATCTCAGACGAAGACCGCCAAAAGATCTCAGGTTGTCAGAAACGTTACTTTTCCTCAAGGTCTGCTTTTATATGTAATGAAGCACAATTTAATAAACTCTGTGAATATGCAAACTACACTGACTTTTCTTTGCTCTTATACCATAACATTTGTTCAAATACTGGCCACTTTTCAACAGAACACATAATAGAAAGTAATATAAAATCTGATTTCGGATTATCTTGGTACAGCAAAAAGTTTACGAATGAGGACAAATAGGTAAATGATAGTCCTCATATAACAAAGTTTCTGATTTAAAATATAAAATCATAATGTGAAAACTGGCATCAACTGCTTTTCATTCTTGCTATACAGTTTTTAAGCACATACAGTAACACAGGCTCTATATTCTCGGAGTACCAGAAAACAGAGCTCATGCCTCTATCAGAGTCCCAAATATAACAATGAAAAGAAATTATTTTAAATTAACTTGTATTTATTGACTATGCTAGTTGTAATGCAAAATCTGTATTTTGGGAAAAGTTAAATGTATCAACTTGAAACATGGATGCAGTGGTCACAAAGAACTGCCAAATACTGCATTAATAAGAGAATTAAATCCATGCTAAGATGCAGTCTTAAGGGAAAAAAGTCCTTAGACTCTAAAGGAGATAATAAAAGATATTGGAAAAACATATATATATATATATACACACACACATATACATACATATATATATATATATATATATGTATGTATGTATGTATGTATATGTATAAAAGCAGAGGAGAAAACTGGCACAACAGGGCCACTAAGAGGTTGCTATTTTGCAGAAGAAGTCTTCTGTCTGCCACTTCTATCTTATAATTAAACATGAATTAAACATACAGACTCTCTGAATGTAAGTTCTTATTAGAGGAGACATTAGTTTAAATAACTCTGTGCTAAAACCAACTAAAATAATTAAAAACAAGCATCAGTTTCAAGACAATTTCCCAAGTGAGATAAGAGAGCACAAATCTTGCACAAAGACATAGATCAAAATTAGAGCAAATGCAATAGATAGTGTGAATTTAATTCTAATTGAGCTGAGAAATCAAAGTTTAATTTATACTGCTGCTAGCTTTTCTTAGATAAGGGACTAGCTTAAAAGTCTAAAATGAGCGAAATGAGTGAGAATTGTAATATTTCTTTAAAATACCAGCGAGTGCTTCTTTCTCGAACTCAATTCAAAGGTAGTCTGATAAAGCATCTCCACAAAATTTTTCAAACACGGCACATTCACTTCATTTTTAACAGCCTATTAAAAAAAATACATAGATATATGAGTTCAAAGCTTTATACAGAAGGCAGTTAACATAAACATTAGGAAGCCCAGGAATCCAAGAATTCAGTATTTAAATCTCACATTAGATAAATAAGTAATTATTTTAGTATCTCTGTAGTACATATAGCTCCCCTTTAAAACATAGTAACTTATGTTTTCAGTCACCTCCTAGATGCCACTACATTAGCCCTATTTTTCTACACTTAGTTGTTGCCAACAACACACTGTTCTTGCTTTTGCATATAACCCTGGGCTTATAGATCACCCTTGACTTCCACTTGGATTTGTAAAATATTTTATCACTCATCATACTTGCAGGGTCATATTTTTACATATGAATGACTGAATGACTAAGCAGGAGAATGACAGTAAAGAAGTCACAATGTTGAAACCCAATATGTTAGTTTCTAATGCACTCATCCAGAATGTAGAAAATCTAGATACACTTCCTTCATCTACTTCAAAAGGATTCAAACTTGCATCTCACATCTTCCAAGAGAATAACTAAACCTCTCAACTATACTTCAATCTCTGATAGGACTCTCATCTTCTCTTTAAGAAATTCCATTTGTATGAATGATTAAAGGCTCTATGAATCAAAAAGAAAGATCAAGACTCACTAGCCAACTGTTTAAAGTGCTGACTCAACCTATACATGTAGGAAGTGTTCCACAAAACAACAGTAAAAAATATTTAATTCACGTACACAAACACACATATTATACACAGCCAACATGCATGCCTCAGCGGTTACTACCAAATAGTTCCAACTACCAAATGCACTACTGCCTAATTAAAACATGTGCAGTGTTTACTATTTAAATTATGATTTTGTAAACTAATACTATACTTACCTAAATGCTAAGCAAGTACTTTCACTATTCACCCCCACTCCAAATGCCAAAAAACTATGGAATTCAAAGTAAGTGAATTTGCTTTTTAAAAAGGCTCCTTCACTAGGAAACAGTAGAAATATGTCCAGTTAAGGCTAAGTTTTCAGTCAAGAAACAGTTACTACTGACATCACCTCTCTGTGGTCAAGCCTTAAGAAAGAGATGATCTCCTTTTTAATTTTTCAGGAGTTCCAATGTTAAGAATACTAAAGGGAGAGAAACATATTGTGGCAGCTCAAGATATAACTGATAATTTTTAAAACAAAAAGGGAGTTTAGAGATATTTCTCTTCCTTTTCCTACTAGCTTGCTTAAATGGTATCCCTCTTCCACTTGAATGATCATGTCTAGTAGACACACAGCTCTCTGAATAATTTTTATTTAATAAGCTATAAAACACATTCTACCTTTTTGTATAGGAGTTCACACTCGCCCTACCCAAGTGTAAAAATGTTGTGTATTCACAGTTTATTCTAGAAAGTACTTAAGAGAATTCTGCTAATAGAGAAAGGTCCTTGGGACCTTTTAATGAACAAATATTCAAAAAAAAAATAAAACACTGAAAAACATAGAGCAAGTATAAGATTACACAGTGCTCTAGTGATAAGAAGTTCTACAAAATTAATGAGAAAAGGCTCTGGAAATAGGTTGGGACTAGCAAAGGGTTTTGCTAATAAGCAAAGCATAATGACACATTCCCTTCAATAAGTTCATGTAGATGCTGGCAATTTACTTGGTCTTTTTGAGTCTGTAAAAATGCAGTATAATGGATTAACAGAAGCAATTTCAACAATGAGAGCTTAACTGAAAAGGGATAGGAAAAGTAGAAGAACTTACAGCAGCCACAGGGATGAGGATTTCCACAAACAAACCAGCAAGTGCATGTTTTATATCTTTATCTTTTACTTCCAGGAAGTATTGAGCACATTCCTTTGTGATGAAACATTTTAAAAAAAGATTTAGAAAAAAAGAAGAAAGATTTACAAATGTCACTACACGATATAAATACTACCAGGAGTATTACATTAATTACTACTTCAAATTTAATAAATACAATGTGTTTAGTTTAGTGTCTTGTATTCCTTGACAATAACATCATTACAAAAGATTAAAAACTTAAATTCTGTTTCATTTGTAATTAAAAAGAAATTAAGAGGAGAACATTAGCAATACCAGGTATCTACCTGCTTTCTACTCAGAATATAAAGAGGAAAACAATACGTATTTCTATTCAGATTATTCTGAATACTCCAAAAATAAATATTTATCTTATATTAAAATTATTAGACAATAATATTTTAAGTGTTTATATATTCATTTCCATTTTCAAGGTGACTTTTGCAAAGAACATTTTAGAGAGAAATTTATAATCATTATGTGGATGAACACTCCACTTTCCCAAAGTGATGACTCTGGAAAAAATCTAAAGCATCAATGTATGTGTTAAATTTTTCAAGATCTAGATCAATGTAAATGGCTGTTAAGTGTCTAATAAAATTTATGACCAATTTACAATAATACAGGTTATTGTGAATCAGCTGAGGTTCAGTTATTCATTAGGACAAATTTTTAAAATCACAATGAATAGAAGGAAGCTTCAAAGACATTTTAAGATCTCTGAAAATTAAATGATGTGCTTTTTAAGTAAAAGTGTTGGCATCTCAATCATTTTAAAAAGCTACACGAAGTAAGTTCTTTTTTTAAACTGTTTCCATAAAATCATAAAAATTTTTGATTGCTACACATTTTCATTTAGTCTCAAATAATTTTGCATATTACAGTTTTGGCATTTTACTGGGACAACTAAGAATGAGTTCTCATTGTGCAAAGTACTTGCAGGAATGTAGAGAAACAATGTTTCCTACTCTGAGAACTTACGAGCTAAATAGAAAAGGCTGAAGAACAGTGACACACAAAGGGAGTGAGCAACTGATTGTTGAAGTCATGAAATTACAATGACACTTGGCTGCAATCAAAACGATGGTTATTTTGAGTTCATTATAATATTCATTTACCTGCATGAACTGAAACGATGCTTCAAAATCCTCCACAGGATACATTTTTACTCGAAAAAACTTCATTCCCATAATCAAACTGATGATACTTTGTACCACATGAGGACTCTGTTCTTTTTGTCGCAATTCCTTTAATTCAGTGACAAATTTCTTCCTAACAGCTTGAAACCTGAATAAGGGATATAGAGAGCAAATATTGGCATTTATTGATTAATTTTATACGATTTCTGTAATTTTGAACTGATTTAATTTTTTCTGTGAATGGTAATAGCAACTACAAGAAACAGAAATAAAGTGGATTCTAATACCCAGACTCTAGGCATTTAGGAGGATCTATAATGAATAGCATATTAGAATACACTTGTTAACAGAAGAGCAATTACTGAAGGATATCAAGTCTCATTCTCCTGCATCCCTGCACCACAGCTTAGAGTTTTGTACTAAATATTATGTTTTAAATAAAGGAGAACTTTGAACTTTATTTCTTCAAATTATTGTGCTGGGATATATGGAGGACATAACACACTATACTTGACACAAGATTAGTTGCTGCGGTCATTAATGAACATTACATTAAATAGTCCTTAAAGCTGGTGTTGTTTTTTTCCCCAAATACAAGAAAAAGGTTAGAGTGAGCTTACTTTGATTGAGCAAGAACCCCTGTCACTTCTGCATACAAGTCTGCAATAATATGCACATTCCCAGTGTTGGTTCCTGAATACCTGGAAGAAAAAAAAAGGGTGAGGTATTCCAAGTGTGCAGTCAATTACAAACAAAAAGATGATTTTCCATAACAGGGAGGAATGTAATCTTAAAATAATGGAAATGAACGAAAATGTTCAACAGACTTAAGAGACATTCTGCACAGAAAGTTTACTTCATTTATTTTTTCTTACTCTGGCTGACTATGCAAGCCATTCTCCACACATTAAGCAGAATAACTCAGTAGCATATTCAACACAGCTGTGTTGTTCAGGACATGTTTTCAGTTTAAGGATATTAATCCTTATTAATAATGCCTATACAATATTATCACCAATACATTGCATGTGAGGCAATCAAAGGAGAAAAATCATCAAAGGTGATAATAAGTATGATATATTTCACATTATACAAGTGAAACTTACCCTTCCTTATGTTTAAAGTGCTTAAAAGCCAAGTTTAGAACTTCATGTACTAAAGGATCTGGCACAGGGTGAACAGGTATCTGGAATACAAATATCTTTTTCTATATACATGTACAAAGTACATAAAGGTACTATGATACGCCCTGTAAAAATCTCCCCCACCAAAGAACAAATCCTTTGTTCACATAAGTTATCAATTTATCTCCGTAAGGTATGAACATTTACACAGCCTGAAAATCTAAAAATTTTAACAATGTAACTTAATGCCAAAAATTTATATGTATTTACATTCTTTTAAATCATTTTGTGCACTGGTTTGAGGGATGAAATTCACAATAAAATTCGTGATAAAATAAAACACACAGTAATCTAATCATTATGAAGTTGTAATCAAAATTTATCAGATTATAGGTTATATAGGTTAACTATTCATTGTGTGGTCTTAGTACTTGAGATTTAACTTCAGTGTAATGTATCACAGCATAGAGCAAGACAAAACTAAAGAACCAAGAATGCAAATGAGGTGACTTTCTCCATTTACATTTCTCCATCTACACTTTTCTTTTTTAACTGAGGTTCTCCTTAGTGTTACCACTTTTCTTAAGTTTAAATGAAAATATTTGCTTAAGAATCAAATACCTCATTAAAAAAGCCCATCATATATTACTATGAAGTCATAATATCTTTAAATTTTCACAGTAATTTATGAAGGGGCTAGGATAGCTCTATTAAATATTACTAGTTAAGACTGATTATGATTTTCATTAAAATATTTTAGAAGAAAAGATTTGTGGTTTTGCTATAGAGAATGAAGCACTTATGCTTGGGAATTTCATAATCCTCTTCTGTGACAAGAAAGCTCTTTACCCAAGAACTTAAGGTCACTGGAAGAGGCTTACATTAGATTCTTACAACAAATATTTCTATAAAAATTATTTAAGCAAAAGCTTTTTTTTCCTACACAGGTCGTATGTAGAATGACCTCTCTCCAGATGGTCTGGTGTGCATTACAGAAACGGTGGGTGATACCTTTGCACGCTCTCAAACCAGTTCCTAAGAATTAAACAATGATGGGACTCCCAGGAAGACTGGAAGATGAATGTAATATGAATATAAATGTAAATAACGTATCTTGAACACTTACTAATAAATAGCCATCCTTTCTCTGCTTTGATTGCCTAAATGCAGATTTGCAATATGGGCAAAACATATAAAACCATTTTTTAGGTAACTCGTAAGACTAAATTACTTGAAGGATTCTCCCAAGTGGTGTATCTAGTTTTACTGGCCCACTGAAGGTCTTTGCCAGAGGAAAATATCTTTACTAAGGCCCACAGAAATCAAACTGGGGCAAGATGGGTGGAAATAGAGTATATCACAGCCAGAGGAAGACACCAGATATGACTGAAGAATACATTTAAAATGAATGAAATGAGGATATTGTTCTGTAGTTCTCAGAGGTAGTATGTAGCTAAGAACCGTGAAATTTAGAGATCTAGCAACACATACTGATGTGAATCTAGTCCATCAGCCATACAGATATGCCTGATTGCCAGATTTCTACTGATGACAAAGAAGGAGATTTAGAGAAAAAAATAATTTCTCCAAAAGGACAAATATGGCCTAAATCAAGAGACACTTGTACATTTATAAGTTTAAGACAAGATGCAGAGAATTCTTACTCAAATAAAAGGAGTCAAAATGCATCAGATTTTCTATCTTCTCCACTCTTTCAAAAGATAAAATAAGAACCAATGAGGTGAACTCCAGAAAAATGCTTATCCTGTCTGGAGTACAAGCTTGACAGGCTCACTGAATCGCTGAGAAATCACCACATAGACATTTCCCAGACTCTTTTCAGGCCGAAACTTTGGCATCTCTCCTGAAATCTGCATCACTGGCATCTCTCTCTTCATCAGAAGAACTGGTACCAGTTCAAAATACAGAAGCTACATATATAACCCTGCAATCCTGAACGGTCTATTCCATTTCCCTTTTTCTCAGCACTAACTGAAAATTTAGGCAAGGAAAGACAATGAACTAAACATTTTCTGTAAAAGACTAACATATAATAGTTTGATGTTCCTCCTACTTTCTGCATCATTGTACTTGTGGCTTAGGAATATCACTTTGGATATCCGCTTGGTGCTTGGAAGAAGAATAGAGAGCTCTGGAGTATGTTTTAACAATTTCATTTTTCCTCATGATGGATTACCAAAAACAACTACATAATCATTAACTTCAAACAACTATACTCCTTTCTTAATACAGGAAAACATTTAATTTTCATATACCTATATACAAAAGATAAAAAAAAATGCTTAAGCATGCTTCATGTTTCAAATACTTAAGTCTTCCTTTTTTAAGATTTGGATTTTTCTCCTCTCAAAAAACACAAAAACAAAAATACTGTTGCTCAAAATCCAAATTCTATCCTCTTGTGCATACATGAATGCAAATTTTGTATTAATAGAAATTGCACATGTGCATTCACAGACATCAACTACCACCACATTATCAAAAGGCAAAGCAAAATGCTAAGCCTTTTCTAATTAAAAAAGTGACATTTTAATCTCATTATTCAAAGATTTTATATTGCACTCCAATAAAAATTTAATCAGACAAAAGGTGCTTATCATAAATGAAGTATTATTTTATACAATTCTGCTTTTTGCATTAAATCAGCAGCTTTAGCTTAGTGGAGCCAAGATACATGAACTGAGAGAGTATAGGAGATAGGCATGTGAACAAAAGATAAGGCCAAAGGCTTTACGCAGCTGTGGGAATAACTATAGGCTTGCATGTGCTCATCATAGATAGGTTCCAGTTTTGCATATACAAATTTAAAGTGATGACTGAAACTGATATTTAAACATAAAAAATACTTTTAGGGAAAAAAAACAAAGCAAAATATCTTACCTGTTTTAGAACCTCTATTAAAACTAAACAAAAAATGAAATCTACAGCTAAGTCCCTCCTTTCAAGTAGATAATCTCTTTCACGTTGTTGGTCGTCCCTAAAATAACAAATCAAACACACACTTATCATACATAAGACTGACTACAGATACAGTAGAGAAGGATTATAGATATCTTTCCTGCAAGCATAGCTGTACATGTATCTCAATGCACGGTTAGGAAAACTTCTGGGTTTGTTGTGGAACAGTATGCTTTTCTACATTCCTCTCAAAGAAACGGGCAACATCCCCCATTTTTTTCTTTACTGGGTTGACATCTTGCCCCCTCCTGAACAGGCCTGCCAACAACTGGAACAAAGGGGTTCCGAAAGGGAACAAACTAACTTGGACAAACTATCAGGGTCCAATTTCCCTCTTTATGTCAACCACAAAGTCATTAAGTCTACTCTACACACATCTTTTATGCAAGCTAAATGCAAAATCTCAGAAAACTCATCTTCTTCCTCCATGAATTTAGGAAATGACAAACTAAAACACAAAACACTTTCCTAAAAAGCACAAAGCACACCTATATTTTCTTATAGAAAGCATACAAAATCAAGCAGACTTCTCCAAGAAAAATTCTTACCCCTTTGATTTTGTGCTAGAACGAGGTCTATATTCATAAGATTCATCTTCTGTTCCATTTTGACGCCTGTACCAGTCAAACAAGGTGCGTAATAAGGAGGGGAGACAGTGCTCTGCTACTGAGCTCATAGAGCTTATCAACTGTAATAATTAAGAAAACAGTTTATGTGATAAATCAATCTAAAAATCCTACTTTTAATTATTCTTTACGATCAGTTTTAACATTATTTTAAGAATTACGTATTACGTTATTTTACAAAGTGGCAACCTAACACATGTTCATCAAGGAAAATTATCATAAATATTATATTCAATTATTATACAAATTAAGTAGACAGTATTTTGAAGCTCATGGGGGTTCACAAAATTCAAACAGGCAACCTGTATAAAACCATTGAGAAGACAATAGGTATTTTAGGATGTCCCTGAATGTTACCATACGCATCTTTGAAGTATATGTACCTTTACATTACCGATGACAAGCAAGTGATAACCCTCCTAAACTGAGCAAGTATATAAACCCTCATAAGCATGCTTCTTGGTTATACTGCAAACAAAAATCAGATTTCTTTTCTGTATTTTACTCTACATTTAATATTTTTGACCTTCTAACTCTCCAGCTATATTTATTTTTAACGAAACTCCTCTATATAGTGCTTTTTTCAGAAAAGTGATAGGAGTCATAATCATACCAGTGAAACAGTGTCAGTAGAAATGATAGTAAAAGGGCAACCTTAATATAGTATTAAGTCTCTAGGCTTCCTTTAACGTAAACTGTTACAGAGTTCACCAGTACCTAAGCTTGGAGAAGAGAAGAATGGCTAGTGAAAGCGAACCCAAAGCAGCTACAAACTCTGCGCTACAAGGCAGTAGGTAGCTAGTCAACAGAAGGCATTCTCTAAGCATAATTTATCTGCTATACACTACTCACCACTCTAGAAAATAAAGTCAATGTCATTATTCCTGTGTCCTCGTTTGTGGCATTTCATTTTCAGGGGATTAAGGCATAGAGCTGTTCTGTCAATCATAATGAAACCTCAAAAGGATCTTTTTCAATTATAAGAATATTTTAGTCAACTTGTTAACCAACTAGCCATCCATACAAAAAATCCACGAATTAAGCAAACAAGTGGAAAAACTTCCTGAAAATAAGTAAAATCACATTCTTATATATAAAAAAAAAAGCTTGTAAAGCTTATAAAGCATTACATCCTAGTGTGCAGTACAATCTACAAGTATACAAAATCTGAAGAGGAATGTTTTGATTAGAATGGGATTAGATATAAGAGGAGGTGAGAGGGTAGACAGCACTATTCACACAATAACCTATTAGTCTGAGCATTGGGAATCCTGAATTTCTGTTCCCTCTGCATGCACATTAATCCAATAATTCATTTATGTATACTTATAAAGAGCCTCTGGAAGTAGAAGCTATGATTCTCTCCAGTGAGAAAGTCTTTTTTCACTGAAGTCTTCCCTCTCAGCATTCGTATGATCTGATAAAAGACAAGCATTTCTGATTTAGCCTTAATTTACCTCGATCAAAGAGGGTTTACACTCATTTCTGCACAGCAAATACTTACAAGTATTTGTTATATTATACTGTGTAGTTTAGATATTGCGAATACATAAATTTGTTTCTATTTTACCTTAACCTAACTTTAAAGTATGCTTAAGGTACTGCTCACCCAAGACCATTGTAAAAATGCAAATCAGACCATGAGGCCATTTTGAAAGTACCCTATGTTCTTCAAATATTCTGAAGGCTGTGCTTAGAAGACAACTACGAGAGTTCACATTTCAGCTGAGCATGTTTTTGGTAAACTGCTGACACCACAGAACAAAGATAGAAATGACTTCCACTGAACAATGGTAAACTAAAAAGGCTCATGCGCAAGCAACAAAATTCTGGGGTGCATTCTTGACCCCCTACAATTAAGCAATTTCCTGCTCAGAAGCCTGACTGAGCCTATTCTGAGGCATTTAACTCATATTTTGTACAGGGAACTTGGGTAACTGATGACCAGGTCAGGACATGTGACTCCTTACTCTTGAACCAGGCATCTAATTTTATAAAGTCTAGTTCTCAAAGTGGCAACACTTATCCCCCTTTTAAAGTCAGGTCTCATATTTGACCTTGCATTCACTGTGATTAATAAAGATCACATAAATCACTGAAAAAACGAGAAGAGAGATTTACCTCTTCATGACCCATGTCATTATCATATTATTTGGAAGACAGGTGAAAAACATCAGTTTTAGATATTCCAAACTCATTATTATTCTTCAGCCATGACCAGAAACCACAATTCATAAGTACTAACACCTTTTGGAAGAAAATGATTCAGAAAGCAAAAGGAAAGCACCCTCCACAGGAGATATTAAGCTGAAGATATCAGACTCAACATCAGTCAATGCAATGGTAATCTTTAGAATAAGAGCTAGAGATAAGCACTTTCTCAGGAACGGGTAAATATAACATATACGTAACCTCAGCTTTGCAAATCCAAAATGTGTCTTTCCTTCAAAATTTAATGTTAATCTCCATACCGCCAAATAACCTAACTTCTGGAGGAATACATCAATTTCTCTTTCAGAAATATCTAAAATAACAAGGATATATTAACTAAATTGCACAGAATTACGTTAAGTACTTCACATAGCACAGTAGGATTGGAATAGATTAAGTGACCATGTAAACTACCCTATAGCTACCTGTGCTGGCACTGTAAAGTTCCCCCGCAAAGCATTTCTATCTTTCTATCTTATCAAGAGCACCTCTGTCCTCTTTCTCAATCAATGAGTTTATCAGTAGAAGAAAAAGAAGAGAGCTGTTCTGTAAGCTTTATTAAACTGTTTCCTTAGGCCTTCCTGTAAATCTACTATGACTCATAAAAGTTTTAACAGTTATGCAATTTACTATCCCACGTACATCACCTTCCACAAAAACAAGTTTTATCATATACAGAAAAAATCCTGCTGTTGTCAAAATGGTAAAACAGGAAACTACCGGCCTTATAAACCATTTTATTCTCAAAATTAAAAATCAGTTTTATGTTAGAATTATTTATTTCCTGACAAGTTTTTGCATCTTTAACATTTTAATGAATAGGCATGGCAATTAGCATGAAGGTGAAATCTTTGTTCATACGATATAGCTGCTAACTTGAAAAAACACTACTTTGCAGAAATATAACTGCAGATAATGCTCTATATGCTTTTTCTTTTTATTCAAGATAATTATCATACTGTTTGGATACTAAACTTAACATTGTATTTTATACAAAAATTGTAGGGGAAAAAACAATTTATTTTAGGGTCAAATCATTCCTAGGCTGAAAGCAGCAATCTAGAGAAATAGAGAGCGGTATCATGTCCCGAAGAGGACAGGGCAAGACAAGTCACCGTGACATGCGCTTACTTTCTTCAGAATGAAATGGCAAGATGTGCTCCAATCTTTAATGGACCATAACACACTGCTAATAGTGGCACTTAACATATCAAACTAGTACATTAAGATGGAAGTTGTGAAGAAGAGAGAGGAGCAGAATTATAATAAGAAGCTAGAACCCAAATTCCAGCTATGTCCTGGAATATGTCCCCAAATCCTGATCCTGAAAATATCGCTGAAGTCATACCTAACCATGAACATGCCTGCACCCCTAGAGGCACACCTGTTTTCAGTGGAGTTCCCAAGATGGCTAAGATATGCTTCTGTATTATCATAAAGTTTTTGGTGCCTTAGGACAAGAGTAGGAAAATGCTAATTAGGATCTGACAACAAACTTAAGACGAAAAATACAAGCTATTTTGGTTTCAAGCTGAACAAGTAAAAATACTTTAAGGAATGCAATATATGCTTTACAAAAATTCCAGTCAGTAGCCTCTTGATTCTCTGGGAATCAAAATAAATATGATTACAAAAATAAAGTGAAAATAATGGTACGAAAATGCTACCATTTCTGACAGTTCAGAAATGTGTCAACATAAAATTTTTTCCTCGCATTTTCCTAAGCTTCATGTGTTTTAGCTAAATTTACATTTTTTGTTCCAATTTAAACCTCAGTGATAAATAAAAGAGTAATATTATTCAAAAATTTGAAACTATTTATTTTCCACACTAGAATCTGAAGTGATTCTCTTGGTCTAGTTATGCTTCAAACAGAAATGTATTACACTCCCTCTAAGCAGCTGTATCATTTTTTCGTAATAGATTCAGACAACACTACGCATCTTCCTTCTCCATTCTCCTCCTCCCCCTCGTCCCTCATTAAGTTGAGAGAACAACCATCAACTAGATACCATCTTGCTCAGAGTCTCTGTTGTGTTTCAACCACTCATTTCTTATTCAGACCCCACATCAATACAGCTAAAGCCTCTTTCTAGGCTCCTAAAACCCTGCCTATATACAAAGATCTCTGGATAAACAAGGTTGGCTCAGCAATGGCTCTAGCTTCTCTGCTGCTTGTCATTGAGCCTTCATTCTGGATCCTCAGCTCTCTTGTATTTTGTTCATCTCTCTTTACTTTTCAATCTTCTGCACTGCTCGAGTATCTTAATGTAGACTTCAGACACTCAGAAATGAACAGAAAGAAACAATCTTAATTCTATCACCAAAATAAGATCAAAAATTTATATCAAAATTCACAATTCCTATCACCCCAAGAAAGCCATCCAGCTCTGGCTCCCTAAAGGAGGTTTTCAAGGACTTTTACAATTAAGATCTTGATGAACCCAAATTAGATTAAAAAACAAACGAAAAATCCCTAAGAATTCACATACATATACAATTAAAACTTATTATTGTTGAAGTACCACATTTTCATAAACAGTAGTTTATTTCAATATTGCAGAATTTCAGAAGTTGGAAGCTTTAACTCAACATATTTGTAGCTTAATATATGAACACTAGTGATTAATAAAAACATCTTCAACTGGGAAACAATTAGCAAGAGATGTTTTTAGTAGAAAAATCAGTAGTTTACAGCTTTCCTTAGATCATCCATATCATTTTGCTTTTGAGCAGCTGTAAAAGAAAATTCTATAGCTGTCAAAGAATTTACGTCACATCCCCCCTAACCTATCTTCCTTGTTTGCCAGTAAGCTTTCATGTGGGAGATACTGTCCTTACAGTAGGCAAGATAAATCCTCAAAAGATTGTGGAGTCTGGTTTTTGGGGAGAGGTGATGGAATTTTAATCAAATATTATTTTCTATTTTTTGTTTCTCTTTTTGCAGAAAAAGAAAGAAAAAGGTACATGGATGGCTCTTAATTATAAAGTACGGGCAGGTCCACAGATTTCACTGCAATGTCTAATACTTACATCAGAGCAGTAATGGGCAGCGTGAAACAGGAATCAGATTGCAGAATACTAATAATACTAAGCCTCATATGGTAAGATGTTATCCGATAAGAGTTAAGAATAGAGACAGGCTGCCCATGGGGCTCCATGTGAATGCTGCCTTGCTGCACACCCTTGCAAGGAAGTAGTTATAGCTCAAAAATCTACCTGTATTATGACAAAACTAGAAATAATAAAGAAATAAGACTACACTGAGCACAGAGTAATTCTAGGTGTATTTCAGGTGCACTAAGTGAAACATAATAGCTTTAAGATTGACACTACACACTGAACAAAGTACAAAGTAACCTTTGAAATCCACCTAATGTTTTCTACTGTCAGATCAAAAAGCTCTCAGTAAATACTGTGTTACTGAAATTAACACTATTTCCTTATAAAAGGGGAACCCAGAAATACTGAAGTCTTAAATGACATAGACCAAAGATACACAAAGCAAGAACAGAAACAGAGAAATGGGATCTTCTTCTTCCTTACCATATTTCAACATCTTTCCTCCCAGCAGCTTTCACTGCCACCTTCAAATAATCAGCCTAACCTAGTAGTAGCACCATGACATTTTTCAGTGGAAAATAAGGCCAAATTTCATTACAACTCTGGTAACTAACATTCAAGGTCTGAATCTTAAGTGGAGTGAGACATTTTAAGTCATCACAAGAGTGGAACCATGGTCCTTCAAAAACAAAAGTCAGTCTAATCCAGTAAAAACTACCTTCAATTACATATCTCGTACCTGATCAAACTGAAGATCTTCACCTCTTTGAAGAGATCTGGACAAGAGCTTTTCCTGGGGGAGGGGGGGAGAAAAAAAAAGAAATATGAATTTTGTACTGCAAACTACTGCTAACTAACAAAGATTCCTTCTTTTCCAGTTATATTACAAATCATAAAGAAATAATGGTTAATTTGAATACATACATTATTTATCAGCTAAAACAATTTCTGAAGAAGTGAAGTATACTCACAAAAAAGAAGAAAACAGACTTACTTATTAATTTGGTAGCTTAACAGTAAAAATACTAAATTCTAAATTAGAAAAACTGAAACATTTTTCCCAAACATAAGGATCCAAAGCAATACACATACTGTGGCTCAACAGAGGTAGCTGGCAATGTGTGCCAAACTGAACCATTTCCTGTTAGAATGAGCAAGTGCACTCATGTTCAGGCAGTCACACAGCAAGCGACAAGAATGAGATTTAGAAACGCTTCCACAACAGCGAAGAAAAATGTTCAATTCACTTCCAGTCTGCTCTTTCCCTGAATTTCAAAGGAAAATTAACTAGAAAACTAAATGCAGTAGAAGGAAAGTGTCAAAAATAACTTCTTTCACATTTGAAATAATGTCATAAAGTTTAGAAAAGATGCAAGATTTTGTGCCTGTTGCCTCTTGTCCTGAGACTTTACAAAGTCTCAGGAAAACACATTTAACACTCCAGAACAGTGTCATTCGTTCATCAGTGGATGTATCAACTAGTATTATTTCACTGTACTCAAAAGCAAGGGAAGGAAGGTTTCAGGTACTAGCAAGTAAACAGTTCTTTTGAGTCTTAAAAATTCATATAATTTGATGTTTTCACTCTGTTCAGAATATTGTTACAAAATTTTACATTTTGCAGCAGATGCTAAAGGTTTCAAAAAGTACTTGCAAATTACTTCTTCCCCCTCTTTTTTGCTTCATGGAAATTTTTATTATAGGTGAATTCATGTTATCTGCACCACGCTTTTAGATAAACTACACAAATAATCATAATCTTAGCTCCAAAGGAGAAACATGAGAAATGGTCCGCCCTATATAAACATTGTAAATCGCTGAACAAGTTGAAGAAAAATCAGCTAAGAAAACTATTCCTTGAAGGGAAACAAGCAACTTTCCCGTAAGACAAAACAGTAAAGGGGAGGTTCCTCAAATGTCCTTACGACACGGCGCCTTAACAACCTGTTTTTTCACCATGGTTCTACAACATTATTATATATGTGAACAAATTAGAAAAAACAGTCCTTTACTGTATCCAGTGTATGGGTCTAAAAACAGAAGCACCCAAACAAAAGAAGGCAAACAAATCACAGAAAAGTGAAACGACTGAGAAGTTTACATATCAAGAAGTTGAAAGCCATGAAAGCCAGAGAGCAAACACAACCATTTTCAAGAAAGTTCTGGAAGCTCAACTTATTATATTTCTTTGCATTTTAGTACAGCAAGCGAAGATGCAATTGCTAAGATTTTTAATATTGGAAAGAATGAAGACCTTACAAGTCTATGAAACTGCATTTTTTCCACAGCAGTAAAACCTCACTGCTAAAAGGTAAAAATCACCATAGTTAATACAATGCCTAGCAGACAATATTCTTCAGCCCAGACAGGTTTAGCAAGGCCTCTGAACTGCTCATACAGCTTTAAAATTTATCTTCATTTGATACATTTTTCTAACACTGCTTTGTCATTGTCCCAATGGGCTCATATGATTTACAACAACCTATCCAACAGCATAAAGTAAAGGTCTGGAAACTTTCACTGAATTAATAATTTAAGATTTATTTTCCCGGCTTCCAGCAAGTTCAGAGAGAGATGGAAATTACCGATCTACATTTATCTTGTACAAGTTAAATGAAAACCACAGCACTGAATTAAACAAAGAGCAGCTTGCATCCATTGCTTAAAGCAGAAATGTCAACACCCGCCAGGCAGCGGAGAGCAGGATGTAGACGTCCGTGCGCTATGCAAACAACCGCGGCCGCCGCACCACCCGCTGGCCCTCCTCCAGCGGTCATCACTACCGCCGCGGGGAGGTAGAGCTCTTCAGCGGAGCCCAGCGACACCAACCTGCTCATTTCTGCGCACTGACACTTGAAAAAGCTACGAGTAACGAGACGGACGAGCGACACCGTGGTGCGCGCACCTCCTGCCCTGCCTCCTGCCCACCAAGCGTGAGCAGCGCTGGTGCTCTCTCCTTTAGGTCTCAGTGGTGTGTAATAAACACAGACAGAGGTAACATTTTCAAATTTCGTAAGTTTTAGACAAGCCATCGAACGCACATACGCAAGGCTTCCCTAAGCATCCGGAGAAGTTTAGCTGTATTAGCGCTCAGTTTCTCCATGAAAGGGAGAAGTTTGGTAGCACTGGCGTCAGGCAATTATTTGTAGCTGAGTCATCTGACAAAAATCAAACTAAACTAAAATGATCAAGTGCTTTTGTCTCTTCCTTGTAAAGCCTTTTCCATTTTCAGTCTCAATCTTTCTTGTGCCCCTTCAGCCATTTAGCACTGTTTTTAAAACATCAAAAACTAGAACTAAGCATTTAGTATGCCTATCAAATATCATGCACAAAAATAAAACCTCTTCAGTCCTTCCTTCTATTCAGACACCTAAGGATTCCCTTCCCACCACTTTGCATCATAGAGGCTTGAGCTGTTTTGCTTTTCCATAGCTTCTATTATCTATTTTAAATTTCTAGGGTTTTTTATTTTCTGGCTTTTTTATAATGCCTTTTCTTCCTGTCCATGTAAAAATAAGGAATGTTGACTATATATGTAAATTTTGCAGTAAAATACATTTTGTTTTAAGAAATTCAAACTTGAATTCAACTTGACAAATGATCCCAGATAGAACTCTCACAGAGTAACTTTTACAAATGACTATTCTATCAACTTTTCATCATTTCATTTTTTATCTGAAAGAATTTTGTGTGTGTTGTATACAGGTAAGCACAATATCAATTTTACAATCTTTCACTAATAAGGTCTTGATTAATGTAGGTTTTATGCAGTCACCTTGGAACCTCACTGAACAATGTTTCTGGGTATCAGGCATCTTGGAAAAGTGCATTATTTCATTAGTTACATAGATTTGCTAATCATTAATCTGTTAAGATGTCTTTATTTGATGTGAATTTTATATATTAAAATATTTGTTTAAATACTGGTTAACAGTGTGGAGAATGGACTGAGCCTGTGTTTGCTGTAAGAGTATTTAATCCAGTCTATGGACATGTTTTGCAGCACTGGTGGACTCCAGGGCTACAATATGTACCTTGTTATCAGTACTTGAGTTCGGAGATCCAAACCAGCTTTGACTATGGGGAAAGCCCTCTTCAGTCTCTTTGGTCTTTGTCATTCTGACCAAAAGCTGTCTGCCTTGGTATGTTTAACAGAAGAACCGAAAAAGGGGGCACCAAAGGAGTGCAAGTAAGTATTTGAATGATGTTCAATTTAATCATCCATCTTTTTATCCACAGTGTCACGACCCCTACGTTTGTCCTCTCATTTCTTAGTAACGTCACCTTTGCCTGCTTTCATGCCTATTTTCCCATAAACATTTCTGAGCTTTCTTATTAAACTCTCCTCAATACCTATCTGTTTATGATGTCTACAAGGAAATAGTCGAGTAAAGTTTAAACTGTAGGCTTGCCTAGTACATATACACACACAATGTATACCTAACTAGGTGTGTAATGTTTCCTTTTCTTCAGCCTTCTATCTACTAATGGTTTTAGTTGTAGATGTGTCAATCAATGACACCACAACACATATTTAGTCCCTTTTTTCTGTACTTTCAGACAGTTTCTTACAGAATTTTTCATGAAAAAGGGGAATCTGAATGTTCATCTGCCCCTTTTCCTTTGTAGGATCACTCACAGCAATAAGATATGCTTCACCAAGCAACAGTTACAAGCAAATGCCTTTTAAATTAGTCAATTCTTTAGTTTTTATTTCAAATTACTTTTATTTTCTTGCCTGTGAGAAAAAGCTCTTAATATTAAGATTCAAGACTCAGATTCATTGCACACCAAGTCTATTTTGTGTCCCTGAACTACCTTGCCAAAGAGATGTTGATGCAGAGATTACATCTCCTTTTGTATCTATAAGGAACTAATAAAAAAGTAAATTGTGTTCAAATAAATAGCTGAAGTATCTACATACAAATAAAAATTAAATGCATGTTGCAGGAAGTGTTCCTGCTCAAAGGAACCAGACAAGGTTCTATAATCTTTAATTGGCAACGGTTTCTGTCAGCTCAGAAATCAGTAAGCCTGTCCAGCACTTTTATCTTCAGATGATTTAAAGAAATGAATAAAAAGAAGCATGTCCATTCAAAAGCATGTGGGTAAAAATTAGGAAGAGGACAGCGTTAGGAGCAAGAGATTCTGACAAGACCTGGCACACATTGGAATGGAAACAGAAGTCAGCACAAGGAGAATCAAAGAGATAAAAGCATTCAAGAACACGCCTTTTCCAAATCCTAGAACTGAACTCTCAGCACTATTGTGCGATGAGCGAATAGCCAAGAAATCCATGTCACTACAGTGAGCCCTTTGTGGGACAACAGCTTGTTATTGCTACAAGCACTCCATGAGCTGCAGGGTCAGAAGCCTCAGCCAAGGGTTCACAAGTTACCACCTCTTCAGCATGGCTCTACATGATAGAATTTGCTCTTCAGAGGGACTAAATATATATATTTTTAGAAAGTTGCTTAAGTATGACAGTTATAAACAGGAGAAATATCTGAATTAAGGTTGCCACAGTACACTTAATTCAACATGCTTATGCGTATAACTTATTGGAAATCTCATTCTACATAATCATATACTGCTCTTACACGATTATGTCATCTTTAGTCTGCAGAATGACCATGTGACTACATGCTCAGCTGGTTAGAGCATGGTGCTAATAACACCGAGGTCGCGGGTTCGATCCCCGTACCGGCCACTCATTTGAGGGCTGGACTAGATGATCCCCAGAGGTCCCTTCCAACCTTACCAATTCTGTGATTCTATGATATACAGAATGACTATGTGACTACAGTAAGCTGTAGCCACAGTGTGCATTTGCTGCATTTTGTACAAAATTTGAGACATCATAGGAAATGAGGCATGGAAGTAGGGGAAGGACAAACTTATAATTTTAGCTATTTAAAGCTACTCACAGAAACTGGGGAAAAAAAAAAAGTTTACTCTCCTTGATACCATGCCCATACATAGCAGGGTCATGATCATGGCCTACTGGTGTTCTGTAAGACAGACGATAGTCTGCAAAACAGTGAATAAGAACCTTCAAGATATGCTAACTGTGTGGAGATATGTTAAATACTTACAGGTACACAAAGTTATGAACTTATTAATATTTTAAATATAAAATACTCGCAATTATATCCATTAAATGTGTGTTTTTGTAAAACAATTGTATTTTGTTTACCTAAATGCCAAGTACTTCATCAGTCTTCACCAATAAAGTGAAAAATTAAGTGGCCCATGAGAGCTCTCTTCCCCTATAGACCATGTGCATCCTTGATATAAAAGGACTGAAAAAAAATTACACTACAAAATGTCATCAGAGTAAATTTATTAAGAGAACTAAGAAGAATAGGAGGAGGAAAAGCACAGTGACAAGCATGTTGAGGAACTGAACACTGGAAGTTACATTATGATATGGGAGACATCATTTGTACATTAAGTTATACTTCAAAAAGTAGTATTATTTAAGAAAAAGCTCTGATCAGATCACAGTGGCAATGCACTTCTTTACAGGTCATACTTGGAGACTGGAGGGTATACTGGCATTTCCCATTTAACTTTAGGATGGTAAATCACTTTTGTATACCAAAAACATTTAAAAGATACAGAGTTAAAGTCACAGCTTTTAACACTCAGAGAAATCAAAAACTACAACTGAGTGAAATTTCTGAGCTTAAAAATATCCATTTATTTCAAGATCATAAAGTCTGGATTACCAACAGAATTTTGCATTTCAGCTTATCTATAATGCACACTAACTACTATGTTCTGCAAAGTGTTAGTGTTAGTGCTAACACTACTTGGGAAAACAAATCAAATACATCTTCTCTTTAAAATTCATTCTTGAAATACTATTTCACAGAAACATCAAGAGGTAACTTGCTTGGCATCATTAACATTGGAACATATTTTATGTCACTATTTCTAACTCTACAAACTTATGAATAATTTTGGCTGAAGTCAATAAAATGTTGCCAATAAAACAGGTAGCACCCTGTTTGCAGAGGGCTATTCATTCTTGGAGAAAAGTTAACAAAACCTTTTTTTCCCTCCTAGCAAACGTACATATGATAAAAAGCAAGACCACTTCAACAGATACTAAGAAAAAAGAACTCACCAAAGGTTCAGCCATTACAACTTCAATTTTCTTTTCAGCTTGAACAGCAAATTCAGCAAAGAGGCTTTTGATAACATACTCCCCAGGTTTGACATCTGGATCAATAGTAATGTTGGACATGATGACGCCTCTCTTTTCCCAGGTGGAAACGACACTTGGAGAAATTCTGCGTTTATTTACTCTGCTGGGTGGTGTGGAGGCTTTAGAAAAAAAGAAAATTAAAGAGTTATAAAGGACCAGAACTTCTAAACACAATATCTGCCACTTCTTCACCTTTCCTTCCACCACATACAGCTATTCACATAGTAAATTCTGAAAATTAGAAGTAGAAAATTCCTAGTTATAATACTCAATCTTTTTTTTCTATTAGAGGGGAATTTCCACACTAAAGCTAAGTTGCATACGAGAGTAGAGATAATATATTTTATTACTTATAAAATGTAGAATTGTCTTGAGACATGTAAACAATCTCTTTCTGAAGGCAACTGGATTTCGATCACAACGGAGTTTAGAGCCTTTAATATCCTGTATCTTCAGTTCAAATACTACATGGGTAAAAATTAAAAGGTAAAATGTACTTCCTGGGCTATCTTGCTAAAGTGTGAGAAGCATCTGTTTGCTCTGATATTTTACGAATTATTGATGAAGTTTAAGATTCTACTTGGTATCAGAGTAACTCTACCTCTCTTGGCACTTTGCATCATTAAACTGATTTTCCTAACAAAACTCCAAACCTTTCCTAGGTATTTTAAGCTCATTATTTCTTTCCACTTTCAAGTTACAGATCTAGAATACTTGCTCCCTGTCAGGAAAACAGACCAATCGTCAATCAATACAAACTCATCAATCAGTACAAATAACACTGGATATATTAGTTTCTTTGTCTACAAATTAGAACTTTCACTCTTATACTGAAACTATCATTTACTAAGTTTATGTTGTATTTATCAAACTTTAATTTTATTTTTCTTCCTCAGCACCGAATAAAAACGAATTATTATAGTAATTGTCCAATATGAATTACAGTACTGAAAATCAGCTATCAGAACTTATTAACACATACTCGTCTAAGCAGAGTAAATGATCACAATTCTCGTCTTGCACACAATAGATCAAAAGAATTACTAGTGTTTCTACTGATGCAACATATCTACCCAGAAAGGTCCAATATTTCTGTAGCATATTCCGTGACAGCAAGGGTTTTTTTTTTTTTTATTGATATTAAGATTTGATATTAATGAGTGCTAGCTTTTGATATCAGGATTTCCCCTTTCTCCTCCCAAGATGATTGTATTGGGAGTTTATTCTCAGTCTATTTTACTTTATTAGATACTGCAACTTGTTCAGGTAGGCTTCTTTAGGTTAATTTTGGCTAAAATTTGGTTAAATGCACTTGGCCAATGTTGCTTAATTTTCAAAATTTTCATGTTTTCAATTTGTATATGCACAATTCCTATTAACCAAATATTATCCACATCTTTTACTAAAACAATTTTGCATTGTTCACCTCATTCATGAAAACACCAGTTACCATAGAGACCAAACCTTTTGGTACTTCACTTCAAATCTTCCTCCATTTCAATCTATGCCATTCATGACTTCTTCTATAACTTGAGCAAGTTATATTTTACATAATGCATTTTTCTTCCAAAAAAACCCTCATTAATTTATAAAAATGCATTACTGAAGTTAACAACTGAAAACTGAATGGTTATCACTAGTTCAGTCATTAATCAAAAATGAAGTATAGCTTTCTTAAGCTTGTGATTGAAACATATGAACTTTGTTTTTCCTCTCAGTGTTTCTGATAGAAACTTGCTGTTCTATCAAAACATCATTGTTAAAAAAAAAAAAAAAAAAAAATCAATCAGCAAGGTGCAGGAAGACACTATTTTCTCCTGGATCAGTATTTAAATTGCAGTCCATCTCCTTATGGGCTGGCAGGAATTGCCAAGGTCACACAGCCGACTTCCCTGGAATTGAGGCAGCAAAACATGACGTGCCAGGAACGAGCCAGCTATTCCCTGCACGCATGCATGTGCACCACATGCCACAAAGCAATTCTCAACAGCCCTACAACACTTTGATCTTGATCTTGGCAACAGCAGTCCTAAAAGACACCAAAAAGCACGTGCCACACAGCACAGGCAGAGAGATCAAAGATATTGCCATGTTCCAGATCCTCACAGTGGAAATTTGCTAGATGAAAACGCACAAAGGTTTTAGGAAGAGGACTGAAGTGCACGCTGCAAAGGAAAACAACCACCCAAAACATTTGACTTGAAAGAAAATTCCTTTCCTATCCCGAATCTGATGAGTGGTTTATCCCTCAGTACAGAAGCACGCATATGTCAGACACTTTAAAAAATTTTTTCTTTAAGTTCACTACAATCACTGTGTACATCCTCCAACATCGATGCTGCTCCTGTCATTTTCAAACTCTGATGCTTTCAAAGGCAGTAAAAGAGAGACATTATGTGTTAAGAAAAAAAGCACACACATGTGAGAAGACAAAAAGGGGAGAGAACGAATACATCCTTCCTGACCACAGCAGGTAACTACAAGAAACTCTGTAGAATGAGATTCACAACACACAAAAATAGTGCAACATATACAGATTTTGAATTACTCTCTTTCCATATCCACCTGCAGCAGAATTAAAAATAAAATACAATAAAAGGTACCTAAGGACTCTAATAGATACTACACATTTCTAATTAAAGTTGTTTCTATCCTAAATATGAAGGTTTTCATTATTTTAAGTCACACAAATTGAAGCTAAAAGATATCTCATTGTCAAGAAATCAGAGATGTTTAAACCTCTTCTTGAGCCTTGTTAGTTGTGTCTGGTCACAGAAAGTTTCCCAAAGCAGCTACTTTGGCTTCTTCTAGACTTACCTACTGGAGCGTGCCATGATGCTCGTATCATCCCAACCGAGGACTAACGGGAACATGGCACAGCTCCTGTCCAGCTAATACTCTTAAATGATGAGAAACTGGTATTTGACCAGTTCTTATCTCCCTGGACGTCAGCTGAGTAGAACTAATGTGTTCCCAAAACAAGACCTAACCTTCTGGATTCACCCACGGACACTGAGATTTGCCCTATACAGGCAAGTCTTAAGAACGCATTTACACAAAACATTTCACTCTGCAGTTTTTAAAAAATTGCCTTGAAAAGCCCTGCAATTTAAGAATCATGAGAACATCAAAAACTGATCTTCTTGAACATGTTATCTTTATTTTGCATTGGGCAGTAGTCAAATAACCCTCAATATGAAACATGTCTTACTATGTTTATTTTTAAAGTATACCAAAAAAAAAGAAAGAAAGAAAGAAAGAAAAGAAAAAAAAGTTTCTCTTGCCAAGGATGAAGTTCCGAGGCAGCTTAACTTGAAAATCAGGCATACTGCAGACAAATCAACTTGTAAGGCTGTCTCCCTCACACCTGCATTGCTGCCCATGTGACAACTTAGTGAATCAACTCAGCATGGGAAATCTGGACAAAAACCTGTCCCTAAAAGGAAAAAAGAAGCAATTGGATTACAGCCAGTTCAGCTTCCTGAACTGCTGCAGAAATTTCAGTGCAAGGCAGAAAGCACGACCATGAAGCCAGGAAAATGTTGTACCGTGACAGCCTTAGATCAGTCTACAGTGCCACGAACCCCACACCTACGTTATAATTTTACACACACTCTTTCAGATGCTATATGCAACAATATTGTCAAAAGACTCATTCATACTCTCTGTACCATGCTCTTTCTGTGCAAACAGAAGCAAGCGTAGCTCTGTAGTGAACTGAGCTGGGGAAGCAGCACACGTAGTCTTTGTTTCCCCAGGTTAACTTTAGCCACATCACGCCTGTGCAAGCACAAAGAAGAAAGGGAAACAAGAAGAGCAAATCGCCTTTTTCTTCTTTCAACAGCAACGCAGAGATAAGGTAAATCCACAGTAAAGCATATTACTAACTTATGTTTACATACACAAATTCTTCAGTTTGTAATGTACCCCTAAAACAAGAGAAAAATGTCACACCGAAGCAATTTTAAATACTGTCATGAAAAGACTACAGATATCTTTGTTGAAATGCCAGCATATTCCAATGGCAGAATAAAAGATTAGGATTGACTTACTGTGCAGTAACTTACTGAGGACTCTGTAATTCATGACTGTGATAACAGTTCATATTAGTGATTCTTATCTCATATATAACAGGGTTTGTGTTCTATCTGCTACGTAAAACTAGTAAATTAGTAAAAAAAAAAAAAGAGAGAGAGAGAGAAAAGAAAAAATACATAGGAAGGAAAAGGGAGAGAGCACTAAATTGTCTATTTAATAAGAAGTTGTACAGTAGCTCCTTAAAGGAAAGCCAAAATCTGTTATCAGATTTGTTAACTTAATTATACTGGATAATAATGTTGCTTGACTATGTTCACTGGGATTCATTTACTCATGAACTTAAACTGCTAACAATAAAAATCCACCACTATGTGGATTTTAAACACCATATTTAACAGAAAGTCTCATTATGGGGCAGGATTAAATGATTTCTTTCCATAACTTTTTGCCACTAAAGCTGAAAGAGCATAAACTATTTGAGGCTCTTACCTGCCTAAGAAAATAAAAGTTTAGAGCACAGGCAGCTTACAAAATATGGAACACTCTTCAGAACAAGATAACACTGACTCATTTGGTTTCTAAAAAAAGAGAAGTAGATTTTCTCTTTGAAGAAATTGTTTTGTATTTTCCCCCAAATAATTTAAGGAACACAACACTGACTACTGGTTTTTGTTTGTTTGTTTGTTTGTTTTGTTTTGGGTTTTTTTTTTGTTTGGCTCCACCAACAGTTTTTTACTATTTTCCTCTAGTTAAAATTGACTTCGTAGAGAAATGTTAGATGTCAATAATACAATAATCTCTTTTGTAGGGCCTTATTTTTAAAAATTAAAATTTATTATATCAAAACCATTTTGGTTGTCCTGCTTTTTGCTTGTTTGTTTGTTTTAACTACAGGATGAAATCTGGAACCAAAAATCATACCAGCTGTAACAGTTCAAAAACAACTTGACACTACAAGTTGACACTACATTCACAAATCGCCTGAAAACATTTAACTGTTATTCACTTGAAATAAATATCCTGTGTGTTTGTTCTGATGGGAGCTGGTGCTGCACGGGAAATCTGGCAGCAAGTGCCCTTGGAGAGCTGTAGGAAGTATCTGTTAAACAGCAGTGTTTGGTTGCCAGGAACACACCGACTTGTTTGGACAGTTTCGGGGAACAGTAAAACAACACGAAGAATAATGAGACAGCCGGTATACACTAGGTCAAAAAGCAATACACACTGATGTTCATTGAATTAGAGACAAAATTGTTTCACGTTAAATACAAAAAAATCCAGAACTATGAAAGTTTATTTATACATAAATTTATATTAAAGAATGATATTTTCACCACTCTGCTTCTCTCCATATTGCTCAAAAGCAGCAAGTACTTGAGTGTAATACTGTCCCATTTAAACGAATGGTGCTATTCAGGATTCAAGCGTACAAAGCAAGAAACGACAGGTAACCACCTACTCCACATCAGCCTGTGACAGAGGGTGAATGCGTTTCACTTGATGGCTAATGCAAAGTAATTAATTTTAGCTTTCATATACTTTTTTAAAAAAAATATTATTCTGTGTTTAACAAAGTGTTCATATTTACTTTAAATGGTCCTCTCAAAGTTTTTCATGTGTTAATTCAAATTTGCTCTGTTTTAGTTCCTATTCTTTCTCAGGAAGTTTTAAATGGTTAGACTGAAACAGAAGTTCCATCAGATATCTCCTCTCTCCCAAGACAGCTGAAAACATATCCAGAATTCTTCCAAGTATTTTAAATACACTATCCAACTACAGAACATGGATATTCAACACAGTATAGTTTTCACCAAATAGGATTTTTGTTATGCTAATTTCTAAGGTAGTAAATCATTTTACACAGTCTACATTTTAATAGTTGGGTTTTTTTGACATTATTTTTGCAGCAGAGGTAGTATCACAACTCCTTTAAGCTTCCTGTTGCAGAATAGTGTTTGAATAGCCAACTGAGAATATGAAAATTTTAAAAGATTTAAAATATTATCTGCATAATTACTTCATGGTAATTTAATTAAGCTCTTTGTCTCCTACCCTGATAAACTCTAGAACATTTCATTCTATCCCACAGAAGTGCTTTTAATATATATGGAAAAATATCTGTTACAACTGTTAGTGCTCTCTAGCAAAAAATCTTCAGGTATCTAATTGAAGAAATCGTTGTTTTTTTCCTAAAAAAAAGAAGTTGATGCTCAAAGAGAGGACTCAATCTGACCAATATCATCCCAACAAATTATGAGCACAGCCTAAGAGTTAAATCTAGGTTTCCTGCCTCCCAGACCAGTGTACTGTTTTCTAGAGCAGACAACTTCTTCAGTAAGTGTAATTGTGGGACTGCTATATACTATCTTGTTTCTACTGTTTCCAAAGTCTCTTGAGCTCACACCAGCGAAAACTCATTCCATGAACATGTTTGATGATTTGAATGGGAGAAATGGTGAAAATCTTCTCTAACGACAGATGTACATTCCAAATCTTAGCTTCTAGCCTATGTATCAAAAACAAAGAGCTATTATAAAAGCAACTATCGAAAATCTCCCAACACAAGAAATACAGTGCACCTTCAATGAAAAGGAAATGGTGCTCAGAACTCAAAAAACAAAAGGTTAAAAAGAACCCAAAACACTGTTCTATTTTAAGGAGACTCAGAGACTAAAAATAACACTAAGGGGGAAAGTGTTCTGAAATACACATCTTAAAATTATTCTGAAGTGATTTATTTCTTTCAGTCACGTTTTCACTTAAGTGATTTGAATTTGCTTTCAGAGTGTGAGAGGAGGTGCAGTCACTATCCACTATTCATTGATCCAGTCACTTTACCTGGTTGCAGAAGCACTTGACAACGTGAGTACACCAAGGTGTTTCACACTGTTTTGCCCAGACTGTCTACCACTGGTGGTTCTTCATGGAATCCATTCATAAGCTGGGTTTATTGCGGTACCAGCTCTAACTGTACTGAACCCCAGCTGACTCAGCAGATACAGTCTTTATTGCTACTGATCATCCTCAAATTTGAGCTTCTTCCTCAGGATTAAGTGGTCTTGCCTTTCCAAAGACTCAGTAGTCTTTTTCCCCACTGTGAAATCCTCAGACAATTTGATTCTGACACTGTATTTTTAGTTTTCACTTGACATACTTTCCAGAAATCTAACCAGACTGTATCCTATAGCGGAAAAATGAGAAGAGAAAGTTTCTTTGGTAATAATACTTCAAAGCACTGTTTATAAAAATCAATGCAAGTTCCAAGAAAATTTCTCCTCCATCATTTCCACACCTGCGATTACGGCCTGCAGAAATAGTAAGTCAGTCTATGTGTGTCACACACACAAATCCTTGGAAGACATTTCTCCTTTTAAGCTCTTCCCATATTTGTGAGACTTGTTACTACATTCTCTGTCCCAAACCCACTTTTCCCTTTTTAGTATTGAGAGACTCTTTGGGCAAGTATTCTAAATAAAATAAATACTTTTGACCTAGTTGCTTTAATGGCTGAACAAAGTCTAACTGGCAAATATTCCCATCTCACACTAGACTTATTATCTGGCAGTTTCTGCTCCACCTTATTTTGAGACTTCTCAAAATAAAACAGGTATGCTACTACTTTTCAAAAAAAATCTAGAACAGACAGAACAGACTAGCCCCATGAAGGATAAAAATTAACCCCAACCAAAATCACACAGATAAAAATCAGGAAAAATATTTTAAGTACATCTTTCACCTAAAGTCAGATACACAAGAAGAGAAAAATTGTGGTAGGAATTTCACCAAGTAAATCATGCTGACTTTCTTAATAAAGACTATTCTAGTCATTCCTCTTACCTTTCTAAGTAGGTGAGAAGTAGCAGCTCACCAAAAGCTTCTCTCTAAACCTCTCTCATACATGAAAGGAGCACCCACTACCGATTTTCAAAACACCAGTTTAAGTATTTATCCCTT
The DNA here is from genome assembly GCF_028389875.1 of Rhea pennata. NCBI lineage: Eukaryota > Metazoa > Chordata > Aves > Rheiformes > Rheidae > Rhea > Rhea pennata. The sequence goes on from NC_084666.1 coordinate 28,370,206, forward strand.
GGCAAAATTTTCCTTCAGGTTCAAAAAGAAAAAAGCACTGAAATAATTAAGAACAGGCAGAAGAGCAATAACACACCATCCTCACGCTGTCTATGAAGAACCTGCTTCTCTACAGAATAGAGATTCAACAGGAGGAACCACAGCCACACGTTACCATGTACAAGTATCTAAATCAGACATGCAGGTATTTGATACCTATGGAAGGTAGAAAACACAGACACTTTTCTTAAGGACTATAACGGTTGAAAAAGAGCTCAGACATTCAGATCTGACATTCAAGGAAGTGCCAGGAGATCTAAGGAACTAAGGTCAGAACTAGATTACTAGTGGCTGCCGAGCTCATTCTGTCCACGGAGAACAGACTCCAGAGCTGCAAAAGCAGCTACAACCACAAATACAGTTGCTGAAAGCTCACTTGATCTCCCAGGCCACATAACTCTAATCTGTTCACTACAAGATGGCAGGGAAGAACATCACCTATGGAGCAAGTAACCAGCTTTACAAACAAGAAATTGAAAACAAAACAAACACACTGAAAAAAAACACTAAAGTTTACACAGGAACAGTTTTACATTTATACATAAAAAATTCCTTAACAACACAAGAGCTGGGACACAGATGGGAAATACTGGCTGAAATTACTTAGAGCATGTGCAAGAATTACCACTCATATTATGTGAAACAGTTTACAGAGCCCTCGAAGACAGACCATACACATAGATTATTGTGAGAGAGAGGAGAAAGGAGAAAAGAAAAAAGGAGAAACTCATGAATAAGTTGGATAGCACAAGATGCCAAGAGAGCAAAGCATACATATGCAGCTGGAAAGCCAATGACAAAGCACAAAGGTTCGGGAGCTGGGAAGAAGGAAGAGGAGGGGAGAGGGTAAAAAAAGGAAATTGTTTTTGAACTAAATCGTCTCAAGTCCTGCCCAGTCATTCTTGATTATGGCATCACATCAGGAAATCCTGACCATTAAAGTGTCAAGCCATTAAAATTGCATTGTTTAAATAATTCCCTTTCTAGAACAATTGCCAGCAAAGAATAAACCACCTCTTCAGATAAACAGCTTTAATCAAAAAAAGAAAAAAAATATTTTGAATTTCAAAAAAAACCCTTCACTTGGAAAGATAACAGAATTATTTCATAGCACTCATCAAAATTACAAATGTTTTAAATGCATTTTACTTCAGCATCAGACAGCCCTTTCCATGCAGCTACATGATCAGCTTAAGGGAATATAAATGATAAAAGAGTTTCTCTAGCCTGTTTCATCTGTCCGTAACCTAGAACACAATCCATCGTGTAACCAACTGCAGGAACATAAAGGATCAGTGCTGTTGGTTAAATTCTCAGGGCTGATCTTCAGAAATGCATTCACTGTACTGAAGTTTTATATAAACCATAACAATAACTTTCAACTCAACTTAATGCTGCATAAATAATAATACGAGTTAGATTTAATATATGTACTTCTGCCGGAAAGCACCTCTATAACTCAGCTGCAAACTCCTCAGAGAAAGCAAAGATACCCCAGCAGGTACACAGCTGTTATCTAGTGCCTTCTTTCACAGCAGACTGATAGCAAAGACCTAGTATGACCTACCGTCAAAATCCTTCACACAGCACAAAGAAAGTAGTAGTGCTGTGTTGTCAAGTAATACAGCAATATATTCTGATATCTCAGTTTCCTTTAAAACATTACAGTATAACTGAGCATGTTTAACTGATTAAGTTTCACTCATCTACAAATTTTATATTTCCTCAAAATAATAACGAATTAAGAATAAAAGCCCTCAATTTGTTTCTTAACTTCCTACATCTCAAATTGGGCTTCTATAGTGTTAAACTGCAAAAAAAAAAAAAAAAAAAAAAAAAAAAAAAAAAAAGAAAGGCAAGTAAACAAACAAAAATCCTACACTACTCATTTTGAGGAGCAATATTTGATTTTTATTTTTTTTTAATGTGAAATCATTACTGCAACAGGAGTAAAAATGACTACTTTCATTTAAATACTGAAAGCACAGATAGAATAATATAACTTTGACCTGTCCTGTTAGAGTTCTTCTGATCCATCTGCCCTCAGGCAAATGGAAACCAAGCCAGCACTAAGCTTGCGCTAGCAGCATTCCCTGACTTTCAGTGGAGCCTAATTCACTCCAGCTCATCACCATATTAATCCTGGTTTTTGCTTTTAGATAGTACTGTGCATTCACTTGACAGTAGAGAGGTTATTACCTGTAAAAGCACTGAACATGTTTTCTCTTTTCCTTAGATTAATTCTTGGAGTAAAAAACACACTGGAAGAGCCGAGTTCAGGTATCTATTTATCTAGCATCAGTTCCAAGGATTCATGCCATCAAATTTTTCTTTACAAACATGAGCTGTTAAGAGCTTTCTCTGATGAGATAAAATTTTGATACCTTCCCATTACTCAGTGCTGGATTCCCAGCCCAGCTGCAGCACCCACCCAGCTTCACCAGTAAGAATCCAGAAATAATGGATCCATTTGACCCTACCATTTACGCATAATCCTACCACACGTATTCGTGTTTTCCAGACTTTGCCTTTAGAAGACATTTGGGGCGGGGGATGCTTCGAGGGAGATGCAGTTTCCTGTTGAGCCTGTTAGCTGCCTTTGGTTTCTCTCAATTACTTTTCATGGCCTATGGACTGCAGTCTGCGAACTACAGAATGACTCACGGTCAGCTGAGTGATCACCTTCTAGTGACTCAAGTGACAGGTAAGCTTGCAGATGAACACCTATGTACTACTATTTTTCACTGCAACACATGCACACACACTCTCCTCCCAGCTCTTCCTACCTAGTTTAAAAAAAAGTGCACTGCTCAACCCATGGATGAAAAAAAATACAGAACATTTATTGCTAGCGAAGAAAACTATTTTTCCTTCCTGGACTAGCACACTGAAAGCTGTAGCAGGGAAAATACATTGATGATGTGTCCCTTGAGAAGACTCTTAATTCTGTGCTAAGCATGATCTAACACAGGCAACAAAAAAGATCAATGCTTGGCTAAGCAGTATTAAATTAAAAGGTATAAGAGAAGTAAAGGGAGGCATAAAGATAAGCCAGTCAGGCCAGAAAACTGTAAGAGTAGAAACGGAAAGAAAAAGAAGTATTTTTACAAATGTTTATTCCAAATTTCCACATACACTGTTTTATAAGTTACAGGCCCAGCATTCCACAACAACAACGAGCGTGAACTTACTCTGAATACTTACTTTGCATTTACGGTATGCCGATTGCATGAACAGGAAGGAAAGCAGATCTCAACCCTAAACTGAAAGCTTTAAGAAACAGTACCCAAAAAACTAAAAGGCAAGGCTAAAGTATAGAAGGAATACAGATACAATGATAACTGGTTGTGCAGACAATTTTAACTCTATGCCTGTCATTACAACCATATTGTATCTCACGTTTTGTTTCCTTTTAACATAGAAACAAACACACATACAAAGAACAAACAACAAGGTCAAGGTGATTATAGGCATGCCTTTGTTAAGCAGCAAACAGAAAAAGAAACTTAATGTCTTTTTCCATCTTTCCTAACCCACAGATTTCTTAGGAAACAATAAACTTCCCTATCCTCCCTTTGAAGAACGAAAAATATAAAAAACATTCTACCAAAAAAAATCTATGGACATGTATGTAAAAAACTCTCTATTTTTATGTTGTACTGAAAGAGAAAATAGTGACAAAATAGTCAACAAAATTACTTTTGATTTTATTTCAAAAGATAATCGCAGACACTAGAAGCTTTTGCAAAGGGTTATCTTGCCCTGCCCAATCCAAGGTAGTTTCTTTACAGTCCTCCTTCCGCCCCCATTCTTTCCTCACGAGAAGGTGGCAATTCCAGCTCACAGTAGAATGAGGAAAGGGCTTTTATCCTCATTAATGTCAAACCGACACCCTTCCTGAGTCTTTGGAAAAAAAGTCCAAACTCAAAGTATCAGTTGTAAAATAAACAATTATTTCAAATCATATCATAAAAATCTTATTAAAAAATCTATAAAGGAATCAGATAGCTTTCTTAGCATATTAATATTTCAGATGAAAAATACTTCTATGAGTTAAAGCTCAGAAAGGTATGACATTTCCCTAGACAAGATCCACTTAAAGAGCAGTTTCTCATCTTTTTAAGTAACTGCCTAGTGAAGTATCCAGAAGCAGTTTAATGGTATTGCTGATATTTGATTATATTTGAAAATTAAAGCATAAAATGTACACACAGGAAAAAAAAGAATAAATACATTTGAGAATTTGAGTATGTTTAAGCTACAAATTAGGTTTAGAATAAATCTCGTGCCTTAAGTACCAATTTCAGGAAAGAACTGAACTGCATTTTGATGCTGTCAGTTTTGTCTACTAATCCTACACAGAAGCGTACGAGCTGAAGAGGAAAATAAATCTCTGAAGACTAACTTAATCTGTCACATGTTAACACAAACATGCCAAGAAGAAAAGAAAAAAAAATCCAACATTTTCAAAAGGACATTCTTACAAGCAAGTTCCTTGAGGATTAAAAACAAAACAAACAAAAAGCAGCAGCAGCTTTCTGCACATCAAGGTAATGAGGTAACTGTCCAACTTCTTTAATTGTTCCCCAAATAACGATATTCTGAAGATGCTCTGTAAAAGGTTTTTTATCCTGTACTGAGAGGCATCAGCACTTTTGAAAACTGTGCTCTGATGGGTTTCAGTTGCCAATATAACTATAACCAAAGTTTTAGTGTACAAGAGAGACTGGTTATTTTTAAACTAGAGCATAAATTTCTTGATAATGGCACATTAAAAACATCTTTTCAAGTAATACTAATCTGCTACAATTAAGTTCATTTCACAAGCAACTAACTACTGAGAAATTAGTTACACTGTTGCAAAGTCTCTGTTTTAAATTAGCTGCCTCCACTATGTTCTCCTATTTACCAAAGGCACTCTTCTGAGCAGAGTCCCTTCAGTCAGCCAGCTCCAGGGGACAACAGCTATGTCAAGTGCTAAATCAGTGAGCACTTTTTTGTGTGTGTGAAAGTTTGATGAATACAAAAATCAGGTTCAGGATTGATCTCTGGGTTACTTACATTTATTTTGCTGCTATAGTTAGCAAAAGGGAACTGTGTTTTGAGGTTCTTTGCACTTTTAAGTATTCACGTAATAGCATAAGGTAGCACTGAGCTCACATGAAGCCCTAGTTAACCATACGGAGAAAAAAAAAACTTAGACATGAAGCACTTAAATTTCTAACTCTACTTTCTGTAGAAATGTGTCTATGCTAATTACACAAAGAAGTAAACAAAACTAACAAGAATCTGAAGTTTTGCCAACTTCTTAGAAAAATAGAGAACTCTTCTGAGATTTAAGTCTTCAAAGAAAGTAAAAGCATAAGAGCATAACACAACGCTGCCTCAAAATCCTCACGTAGCATGTCAATATAACCAGAGGCATACTAGACCTATGTAAGGTAAACAATATTGTAAACAATACTGTGTCATGCAGTACTATTCTTAGCCACTGTAAATGTATCAAGCTTTCAGAGCTAACGGCTTCTTTGTCCACTACAAGGGAGGAGAGTTACATCTGAAATAAAAATAGGTTTGTCCAGAAAACACATGGCCAAACTGTGATTTAAAAGATTGAGCTGCATTTTACTGAAAATAAAGGGTTTTTTATCCAAGCTTCCTCAACTTTCATCTTATTTTTTTAAAATTTGATTTTAATTTATTTTAGAAAGTAGCCTGCTTTCTCCAAAATACAAACATTTATCATATTTCACTACACAGTGATAGTTACAGTTCCTATGAACTGCAGTGAGCATTGCAGTGTTTGCTGCAGAGCAGCTCAGACGGGCAGGCATGGGACGGTGTGGGTGCGAGGCCCCAGAAGGGACACGCGGCAGGGCTGGAGGGGCTCGCAGCACAGCCTCCAGCCAACAGGCCGCTGAGACCCCAGCACATCTACCTGTGGTTTCACCAGGCACCCAGAACCCCCATGGCTCCTAATGACTCAGAGGTGGGACAGCACGGAGACACAGGCAGCTGTCAGTTCCAAAAGGGTACAAAAAGGCATATCCAAAACCCCCACATGGCTCACAACCTAAAAACCACTCAGAAAACCCAACAAAGGCTTGACAACCATCATCCTTGTCTGGATCCTGCACCCGAGAATTAGACACAAGCATCTTGGGGCCTTAGTGCTGAACCAACACTCTGCCCAGCTGCTGGATGGACTTCTTGAGCATGTTCTGGGACTTGCAAGTATGACACAGTGAGCAAAACCTGTTTTATTTCAGTTTTTATCATCAAAAAGAAAAAAAAAGCCCTACACCCTTTTCCTTCTATAAGGTCCATATTTATATCTGCTACATTGTTTATACAGTGCTGTAGCAGCATTTCCTACACTGTTGTCAGGTGCAAATTGTGTATTAAAATTAGTGGTACTTTTGCAGGAAGACACAAAAACATAGAAAATATCTACAGTCTACAAACAAAATAGCAAATAACTGAGGAACTGACCCACAAAATGAAATAAGGTAAAATCTGTTTGAAGGTCTTCCATACTAATGGACAGGAAAAACAACCTTTATAATAAAATTTGTATTTTAAAGAAGGCATTCTGTAAGGAGGTGGGACAACTGTATAACAGCCACGTCCAGAACTGTAATGATTTGAATACCACAAGAGTTTAAGGCTTGAAAAATCACTAAGGCTCTAACTGTATGCACTGGCACCAATTATGGCTTGGCCATCAATGACAGGAGCAGAATTTGTATGGTTTTTAGGAGATGACTTTGAAACACTTTACTACAAATAAAAAAAAAAAGAAAAAAGAGAGGGAGGAAATAGACTGGAAGAAAGCTAAGTCGCTACTAAGATTCTGTTTTAAAACTTCACCAACACTTGGCCCTCTTCATGAACAGAGGGCAAATTTTCTGGCAGAGTATATCACAAAAATGCTCATCTAATTCACAACTCTCCTTACATGCTACATGCGGAGGAAAAAAAAAAAAAGAAAGAAAGAAAGAAAGTCACTTAGGCTACTAACCAGAATTAGCATGGATACCTAGCCAATGCAGCTACCTTCTAAATTTTAATATGTAAGTATTGCTTCATTTTCAAAATACATTATCAGTATACCTTGCTTCATTCTTGCTTGGCTATACTATTAAGAAAACAGTGTTCTATCTTTTGCCCTACTGTTCCCACTCAGCCCTGCAAATCTCAACTTCCCTGGTCAAGGTTTTGGACCTTAGCTTCATCTCCACCAATATATGACTTAGGCAAAATCTGTACCTATTTTAAGAAAACATATTATTTCATCAACCTTCCTTTAATCAATAGCCTACAGAATTTATTAATAAAGCCAGATTAACAATGGAACAAATGGGAGAGTAGGGGACAGACACAAGCAAAGAGCAAGGTAAGCAGTCGCATAGCTTTTGCCAAAATTGCTATTTGTGCTGCAGCAGTTACTAGAGGCCTCTATCAGTGATCAGGGCCTTAAGATTTACCACGAACTGCAAATAGCGAGTTCTCTAATGCTGACACCTGAAGTAAGACCAAATGCAAAACCATGAAACGATAACAAGCTTTGGCCACTGTTGAGTTATATGCAAACTGGTGACCTAGAAAGTCAAGATTCACATCCAGAGCTCATCACCAATCTTTTCCCCCGCTGATACGATATTTAAGTTTGTACGGTCAAGTATTGATAACATCAAAAAAGTTGTTTTAATTACACTATAAAAAAAAATCTACTTCACTACTGAGCTGACTAGAAGTTCACTAAACCCACAAAAGACAAAGTAAAGTTCTATTCGTCCACCAAGGAAGGAAAAAAAAGTAATTGGATCATCAACATATATAACCATATATAAATACATATATAAAAACTAGTCTCTACCCTTTTAAAGCTCTAGCTAGGTAAAACTAGATCTTTGGATTTTTTTTTCTTACCTCTTATTTCAACACTAATTCACTTCCTTTTTGTTGAGTGTAAGAAAAGGTCCGTCAAACTACAAGGAGCAGGAACCCTTGACGTTGAAAAAAAAATTACCATTGCTAACTGAACACTGAAGCCTCTGAGACGAAAGAAACAGATGAAAGGAGCAGAAGGGATGTACCAAATGCTGCCAAGGAACAACTCGCTTGCACCACAGATAAGTAAGAGCATTATTAGAGGAGAGAAGAAACTGACCCTGGTAAAAACAGTAGCAGCTTGAAATGCCAAGAAGTCCAAATATTATTAAACCAGCTATCCAAAACATTGTGGACTTCCCAAACTCAGTACATCTGGGCTAGCTTCCTTCTGTCTTTGCTTTATCATCATAAAAATGAACTGAAGTGTCGACTGCTAGTTTGCCTTTTTCCAGGACAAGACCTCATTTGTAGCTGAAAGAACAGTAAAAGTCTGGTGATACTTGGCCCAAATGATATGTCCTGCTGACAGCTGGCACAAACAAGATGTTAGAGCGAGAAAGGAGGCAGGTTTCCACTGAGATGTCGAACACTGAGTTTTCTAAACCTAGCATCAGTTGTACAATGACCAGCTGAGTTTTTACTCAATAGTGACCCAAACATACCAGCACCTACACAAGTACAAAAGTTCTTGCTCTGAAGAACTTATGTTTTACCTCAACAAAGGAAGCAAATAGGGATGATGAATAAAAGAGGCCAGAAGAAGAAAACTGACAATTCACAAGGCTACTTAGGTAGCAATTGTGAATATAATGATTCTTTACATTATCCATTAGTTACTATTGATTTGTCAGGGTTTAAGGCATTAATATATCCTTCTAGTCCAGCGCTCTATTCTGTGGCAGTAAGCTAGACGGGAAGCTGCAAACAAGAAAGTTGAAACTTTCACAGAACCATAGGCCAGCTGTGCCAGGCAGGCAGAACCAGAGCAGTCATTTCTACTTCCAGCCTATGTTTTCCAATGATCCCTTTGAGAGATGAATTACTTCTAAAATCTCAATTAATTCTTGAGGCAAGAAACCAATTACTATTACTGTTGTTCATACACATTTTTATTTTGTAAGTTCCAAAAAGTTTGCTTATTTGGTTTAAACTCTTAGTAGTCTAAACCCTCTTTCTTCACCTTGAATTTTAAAATTATTCTTCACTCTTAAAAGAACAAGAAAATGTAAAAAAAAATCTTATTTTTTTTTAAAGCCCTGCTTTTTAAAGTATACTTTGCTCTTCTTGTCTCAACTACATCCACTGACATAAAAGCAGAGTCATAAAATACTTAATTCTGTAATTGTATTGAAACATTCTCCATCTCTAAATAGCTTTAAGTTAGCTTTTTGACCATCAACTTACTTAAAATATTTATTGACCTATAACTACTCCTGGATTAGTCTCATTAGATATTCCAATGCAAAGTCAATGATAAAAAGTTCATTTCTTTCTATACCTTAGCATTTCAATAATAAATATCATAATCTTAATGTCATTAAAACTAAAAAAAAAAACATAATTCTATACCATAACATTTTCTTTTGGTATGTTATTATTGCTTATCAACCTATTATCCAAATAATGTTCCAGTAAACTCCAATTAAATTTCTCATGAAAAGTAGTTTCCACAAGACTTACTAATATAAAGCTTTGCTTGTGACCTTACTACAGGCAACCAGGAATATCAGAGTCCAAACAATTAACTTCTGTATATACAGTAGCATGGTACAGTATCTTTCAGATTACAAGGACCTCTTATGACTTAAAATTACCTTTTCTTCTTAAAGTATACATTTACCCTCTATTTGGCAATTTATCTAACAGAATTAAAAGTTCACTCTGACTAGCATCATCATTCTTTCTAGAGGAGTAAAGAAGAATATTTGTTCCATAGAGGAGAAAACTGCAAATCTATGCAAGCAAGATATAATAGCAAACAACAGTTTTGCTCCATATAGAGGTTTAAAGTTGTCAACTACTTCTTTTAAATAAATACTGTTTTGTCAGTGATCTCTTAAATGCTATTAAATCTCTAGTGTCTGAACCTTTCCTCTTCAAATACAAAAGCACCAGAGCTAGAGTTTAAAAAGGAAAGGGGGAAAAAAAAAGTCAGCAGAAATGAGGTATGTGATATGGGTTGTTGCAATTGGTTTATCTGGAGCTTTCCTGAAGTCCATGCACAGCATGCATTTTATTCTAGCAACATTCGCTGACAGAATGGTTTGCATTCTGGCCAATTTTTTCATTCAAAAGCATTCTTATCTGCAATTTGAATCATTACAAAATCTAGTTATGAATTTAGCAAAGGTTATGGCTCTAATAGCGAATATACCCAAAAAAAAGTTCATTCTAGTATGTTTATGCTTGATAAAATTAAATAATGCATATCCCAACTCATACTCCATTTACTACTATACAAGCAACTTTATTAGAAAGTTATTTTATTAGAAAGAACATCAAAGATGACACAATCTTCCAAAAAAAAAAAAAATCCACAAAACATGTTTACTGTGTTAATGTGCAGAAAAGTCCAAAGTAAGGCCCAAAACATCAAAACATTACTTTTTGATTTGTAAAAATCTAGTCACACATGCTTCCCTAATAAGCATTCATGCCCATATGGCCAATCCACACAACATTTCCATGCATGTACACATTACAATGCACTGAATAAATAAGAAACATTATTTCCAAAACAAAAGCAACAACAAAAAAACAGAAAAAGATCTTCAGATAAACACTGAGGGCATCAAATAGATTAGGCAAAAAAAGGGAAAAAAATAAATATGCATGTGTGGTTAGCAACAGTGAAAGCTAGACTATCCAAAAATCACACAGCTTCAGTCATGCAGAAGATAAGTGAGCAAATATAAAGGAGGCTTCTGCGCAATACATGTGAGAGCAAGGCTGAATGATCCAGCTGAGCTGAGACCTCCACTCAGGGCCACGAAAAGAGGCTGCTAGCCTCTCACTTGCAGGCAGCTGTCCTCACCCTTTTCCTACACCAGCCCTCAGGTCCACTGTCCTCTGACTTAATTAGGATGGTTCAGTTTGCAAAATACACAAACAAAAAATTCCTTCACTCTTCCAGGAAAATTTCTGCTTATTTAAGAACCTAATCAGCTCATCAAGGGATGATGTAAGTAGCAGAGATGGCAGGTGAAAAGTGGGTAAGGTTGTACAGTGGTGGGCAAGGTTGCCCATTTTGGCCAAAGTGAACAGTTCGTCACCTTGTGAAATTTCATCCTATTCATTTGACTCAGACTAATGGAGTAGGACTGAAAAAGTCTGACAACTTCAAAAGATTCAGTTTTGCATTCTGGGTATTGTTCAGCTTTATAATGATACAGTTTGACAGGTTTGGAGAATTTACTTACAGTACAGTTCTCCCCTTCCAGCCTAGATCCACTTGTAGACCTTCTTGAACAACCACTCAACCATACCCTGAAAATAAATTCCTCTAAATAGCTATTTTGTCTTTAAATAAGATTTTACTACATAGAACATGTTACTGGTATTTCATTTAACTGAATGTATGCTAACATATCAGATACCAGGAAATGCATTAAAGGAGACCTAAGTTGAGAAATAGAGCCAAATATAGAGGTTACACTCCATAATCCCCTTTTACTCAAAATACAAAAGAACTCTGACACATTCACATTTTATTCAGTGGTATCTACTGGCAAATACTTTTAAATAACAACTATCAAGCTATGGAGAAGCCATTACAAGTATGCTATTCCTCCTACAGCAGCAAACTTACTGCTGCAGTAGTGCTAGGAAGAGAATAGCAATTAAATTCACTACTGTAAAGTACACTTAAATACACTCAAGTAAACAAAGAAAAAAATAAAAATCCCTCCCTGTCCTTCTGGGCCCCCCCCATCTCCAGTAGTCACACTGGGATTTAGTAGCATTTTCAAAACTTAGCATAGTGTATTATCAGAACAGAACCTTTCTTGAGAAAACCAACAGTTAATTTTTGATTTGTAAAAGAATGAACTCTTCAATCAAGCTAATCCTATAAGATTAAGTGACTCTTTTCAAGTCCAACTGTTTTTTTTTTTCATGTATAGAGAAAAGATCCAAACATCTCCCTGGTTTTCAAACACCTGTCAGTACCTTGCATCCACAGCTCCAATAGTTTTCTTTCCTTTTATGTGGGGATACAAAAGAAGTGTGTCCATTTATTTACGATTTTATTAAATATTTTCCTAAACAACTGCTTGATTTCCTACCATGGGTTTGTTCACAGATATGATATACTACCTTCAAAAAACATTTTTAACATATCCTGCACCAAAAAAAGTTAAGGACAATGGCCTCAGTTCAGTTTTGGCAGACATAACTTTAAGAACAGTGCCATTCTCTTCAACTGTGTAAGCTGACACAAAGTTCATAAACCATGTGCCTGACTTGTGACTCAAACTGATAAGAAAATTCATGAATTACCTCCTACACAGAGGTACCGTAATGAGCTACAGATGAGCTTAAAGATAGACATAAATACACAAAGGACAGGTATACTATTTACCAAATACACATACCAGAACTTACCATAGCAATAGGAAGCTTATTGAGAGTTATTAGAAAGACAGCAGCTTTTTTGTTGCTTTCTTCTATCCTTAAGAAATAGTTTTTATTTCTTGACTTGAAAAGATGATTAATACAGTAAAGTATTAGAAACACAGAAGGTCTTTTAAAAGGCAGCAAAGACAGTCCTGTTTACAGAGAAGCAGTTGATTCCGTCTACAGACCATAAGCCTCAAAAAGACCACATGCATAGTTTTCATTAAAATATATGTCCTATCTTAAAGAAAGGTTTCAATTACATAATGCTTTTCACTGTAAGAAGCACCACACTTGTTTTTTGAACACATAAATTTTACTACTAAATATAATTCTGACAGCATCTAGATCTCCTTTTATCAAAGTTTTTGTTTGCAAAAACTGAGAGCTTTCTTACACTGACATAAACAGTTACAACAAGTATTTTGCTATAAAACCAAAAACTTCAGAAGAATCATTAAAAAGACCTCCTATTCAGAGTACACTAAACTAAACATCAGAATATGTACCTTATAAGATATGTATTTTTTTTCTTCAGAACTGAGATTCATCATCATATCTAAGATTCCTTACATACTATGGAGCTGTGCAGCCTTGAAAAGAGCCAACATAAAGTCTCAATTACATCCACAAGTTCAGTAAGCAAGTCCATTCTTAAACACCCTCACTGCACAGTCGGTTAAAATGAATATTCCTGACTACTTTAAAAAAAGTAATGCCTAAAATTGTTGGCACAGAGACAGTGTTTTGAAACTAGGCCATACGAATGTCACTTCATTGTTGTTACTGAAAGGAGAAAGATCAACTATAATAAAACCTTAGCCAGCACTGCAACAACATTACGCCAGCTAAGCAAGCCCTTAAACCAGACCCATGGAGCTCTGCTGAGTTTCTGTTATACATTCAAACATTCTTTACAGATGTCTATTTTTATGTTTGTACAGAAGTACGCACACTCCTCCTTCAATGTTCTTTAGTATACAAAATTCTAAGTTTATCTAGTAGCCCACAAAAAGTAGCATGTATATGTAAATATTGCATAAAAACACCAGAAAAAAAAAACTTATGCAACTCCTCAGTATATGTGACTAAATGAATTTTCAAACGTTGCTCAACGTAAATATTGCATAATTCCTTATTCGGCACATACTGCATCACTTGACTAGAAAATGTATTAAAAGAAAAGTGACTAGTTCACCCACTCAACTCAGCTCAGTAAGGTATCAGCATGCATTACAATACTTAAATCCAAGCATTATAAACTTAATCTAAAGGTCTGCTCCTAGCTGCTCTGCACAGGGGAAAGACATTGCAATGTGACTTTCATATGCTGAAACACTAGGCATGCAGTTATGTCAAAACCACGTCAATTTTCACAAAAGGGAAAATTGTGGAAAAAAGGTAAAATAGAAATCTGATTAGTTAACAGAAAAAAAACCTCCTTCATTAGCAGATCATCTTAAGTACCACTTGGTTAAGAAAGACTCAGAAACATCTTTCTCTGTTGTGCTTACGTAACAGAGGACATAAGGGAGAACACATAACATCATACAGAACCTTTTCTCAGATATTCCTTGTTATTAATTTTTATTATTACCTCTTATTTTACAACAGCTGACACACAATTACCTAATCTAGACTCTGCAGTTCGTCTCCTTATTTATACAGCATTTACTTTATCTAATTGTAGGTTGAATTTAATATATCTGAATGTATCCTACAGTTTATTTTAATCTAGAAACAATATTTATTAATAAAATCAACTTTAAGGATTCTTAATCATTTTTATGAAGCACCTGCATTTTTTACTGCAAAATATTTTTTTTTAAATTCCCTTTTGATTACTTTCATTTCAGCAAGAACAATAGCAACTTTAAAGCACTGTTACATGGTACCATTTGGAACACCGACAGTTAAATTCTAAGACACAAACAAAAAAAAGTGAAAAGCAAAACCTATAAAGGTGCCTGTTAGACATATCCATTGCTTTAAATTAAAATCAGAAGTCTAGAAGTTACTAGTCCAAAATATGAATTAAAGCAATTAATGCAAAGAAAAAAACTTATGTATGAATAAGTTACTAAGGCATATTCAGTATCCACTTGCATACTCTCCTATGACTGATTAATAAACATATTGTGCCATAACTCAATACTAATTCTTTCAAAGCAGACACATATGAACTATCACCCACAGAAAGCTAGATCAGGATAAAAATCCCGGAAGGGATATTTTGATGAAGTGTCTGGTGACAGAAACTGAGCTTCTCAGTACACCCCAAACAATGATTAATGAAACCTAACTTAAAGCTGAGACGCCAGCCACCTCCTCCTGAGTTGTTTTTCATCTTTATGAATACAAGACACTTAAGACACATAAAATACGTACGATCTTAGTTGATGTACAACTGTGAAATCTGCGGTATCTCCTAGCGTCCTCTCGTTAATCTGCTGGGCTCCCGGCAGCAGAGCCCGCCACACAGCGCGGGCAGCTCCCGGGCCGAGACCCCGCAGCGAAGCGTGTGCGAGGGGGTGAGCTGAGGACACAGTGGCCGTCTTTACCGGGAGCAGCATCCTTTGCTTTTCCTGCTTCAATTCCAGACAAGAAATCCTCACAGAAATGCTACGTTTGGGCCATTTAGAAGATCAAAGAGGACACCATTTCCAGATAAAATAAGGGGTTTGCACTGATACACTTATGGTACAAAAATAATACCCACTCTAACACACATACACCCTCGGCAGATAATTGCTTTTGCTTCAGGGAACATTTCGTGCTTTGCAGTGTCAGATAACACTGCAGGGACTGGCAGCTGTTTGCCACCTCTCGCAGCCAGCCAGCAACGGGTGCAAGCAACTTTATCGGAGTGAAACAACTACAACCCAAGAAAACATAAACGCTTATTTTTTCTTACGTGAGAACTGGGATGCGGAGAGCACTTTGCTTGTCTCTCATACAGCACCCAGCGCGCAGGATGACCATAAAAACTCTGCCTATAAAGCGCAATTTTACACAGCAGCATGCGCAAAAAATTTCCGCCAGGACGCCGTAGCCCTGGGCGAAGGCGACATACTTACTGCTGCTGCTCCAGGCTTTTAGCAGAGACTTTATGTTAATTTCGAAGAAGACGGAATCCTGGAGGCCGAGCATCGCGCCGGGCCGCGGCGGCGGCCGGGGGCGGGGGCCGCGGCGGCGGGGCGGGGGGAAGCGCTGCGCCCGGCCGCCTCCGGGGTGCCGCTGCCGCCGCCGCGCGGCCTCCCGGTGCCGCAGGGCGCGGGGCGGGGCGGGCCCGGCGGGCGGGGAGCAGCGCCCGCCGCCCCGCGCTTCCTCCGCCCCCGCCTGGCCCGGCCCGGCCCCGGCCCGGCCCGGCCGCTCTGGGGCTACCGCCGCACCCCGCCTGCTCGCCGCTCCCGAGAGCCGCCGCGCGCGGCCGGGCCGGCGCTGCGCTGCGCTGCGCTGCGCTCCGCACCGCTCCGCACCCCTCCGCTCGCCAAAACTGCAAAGTTTCCTCCCGCCTCTCCAGCGCGGATGCCCGGCTGCGGCGCCCGTTCCGTTCCGGAAGGGAGCGGCGCTAGAGCCAAGCGAGGGGCGCAGGCTCCCGGGCTCAGGAACACCCGGCTCCCCCCACCCCCGTTGCCATAATCTTCCCAGTAGATACCCAAACAAAAATGCCTTCACCCGCCAAATAGAGTCCTCGGCCTTCACTAACTACGGACGATCAATAGAAACGCACAGAAGGGCTTTTGCAAAACGGAAGGTCCTCTGAACTCTAAGTGTTTCATAACGATAAGCAAGCACATAGCTAGCAGATGCTTCAGGAATAATTTGTATTAAAAACTTCACTTGAAGAGAATGCTTCAATTATTAATGTCTTTATATTCTTTGTGCTCTTATCTAAAGCAGCAACATAAACGCAGCATTATTTTGTCACTTATTTCTCAACATCTAAAACGGGCAAAACTGACTTAGAGTTATTTAGTTAACAAAGAACATGGCAAAACCTGATGCTCTAATTCCAAGCTTGAAAAGTGACTTGAAAGAAAGATCTTAAAAAACAGTTTGCAATATTCTTGGCAATAGAATTCATTATAATTCTCCGAGAGAATACTTGGATAGGTATTCAGAGAGATTTTCTCCTAAAGACTATGGAAGAGTCATTTGCACACAAACAGTACAAATACTTACAATTATAAACAACATGGACCACCAAAAAGCTGTTTACAACTTGCTGGTTTTCAAACAAATTCCTAGTTGAACAGTTAAACTTACAGTAAATTAAATTGCTGGGTATTATTTTGTACAGTGCAAAGGGTATGACAACTGTTTTACAATACAAATATACAAAATGAAAGAAAAAATCCTCAGCCTGAAAAACACCTAGTCTGACTTTGGAAGGCAGCAATATAATAAATGGTGTGCCAAGAGTGGAGGACAAAAATACTATTATCAGTCCTTCAGCTTACAAACTTACGGATCTTTGCAGTTCAATTTCAAGACAAGAAAATTAGAAAAGTAAGATTTTTAATCTTTTAAAGTATGCAACTCAATAAAATTTTGACATTTTTAATGATTACTTGGTGGGAACATTTACTGCCTTCTCAAAGGCCATGATGAAAACTAGCTTTTATTAAGTTAGATTTGAGGTTTCTGAATTCCTGCAGCTACAGTCCAACATAGCTAAAGCTCAGCATTTACCATCATTCATCTGGGATAAAGGAAGCTACCGTATGAATACTGGTCCATTTCAGCACAGGGTAAAGGAGTTTAAGATAAACCTCTCTCACTCTGCCCACATTATCAGCTACTACCAATGCTGATAACCCTCCCATCCGCTTGAGCTGCTGCCTTTACCTAGCCCAAAAACAAACCAACCGCAAGAACATACCAGAAAGCACCTCAAGATTTTAACGAGCAAATCTAAAAGTAGAAGAAAAAAATCAGAAAAGTTTCCCAGTACTGACAGCTCAAATAGTACAGAAAGATAATGTTTGTTTATGTAACTGCCATCAAATCACACATAAGAAATAACATTAAACTTGGGTCAAATACATAAAATTGAGAGGCTACTCAACTGGATACTGGGATTACTGTGACATGGCTGCTAACACTTGTTAATTAAGATGGATTTACAACTGCAACTTTAACCACATTATGATTTATGTGAGTCCAAGATGTACTGATTACCTTAATCTGATTTAAAGTGTGTGTGTGTGTGTGTATATATATACACACACATGCATATACATGCATATATGTATATACACACAGAAAATCTACACATAGTTTCAGAAATGCCCCTCACACTGTGCTAGGAATAAACCAGCCATGAGAAGTATGGCATAGATGTACTCTCTCAGATAAACAGTTTAGCTAATTCTAATTAATTTACAGGATTTATATATGCAGGACAGTATATATCATTGAGTATTTTTTTTAACAAGAGAAAAAGAGAAAAAAATAATTATCACTGCTGTAGTGTGATCATATCTCAGTTGTCATGCATTAAAATAATTAAAACAATAATGTCCTTGTGCAAATGTATTTTTCTACAATACTATATGAAATTGCTATGTATATTGGCCTAGCTATTTTTCTACCCAGACAGGGAAAAGGACCTGTGTACACACTGAGTAACTCTTTGGGATATTGCATCTCATTTTCTTTTATAAGTCTGTTTCAGGTAATATTGTATATGCAATGCCTCCAATTACCTCATACTCATGCTTTTGCCATTTAGTACATTAATAAATTCAAAGTTGTATTTCAAGAATTTCTTTTTCCTTTTACTAAGTAAGAAAAAACAGAGATCGTATTTTGTTATAAGTAGGATATAAGAGTCAGATTTTAGAACTGGCTGATGAATTTCACCACTAATTTGAAAGACTGTATTAATTATGGTTGGTCTCTGCCTGCCTTTAACACTGGGCTACAGAGAGTTCTTCAAAGGAATCCTTGTTAAGGGCATGCATTCCTAAATCATGAGCCAACTCTCCCAGCACCTCAAAAATAATGACTTTTTAAAATACACTTTGGGTTCTTTGTAGCTGCCCTTCCCTCCTCCCTTCACCCCCGCCCATCTACTCTTTAAACCATTAGAGCCAGAAACTTATTAAAAAACAATTGGTCAAAAACCCAAGGAGCACAGAAATCTCCTGGAGTCACTTTAAGAAGAGTCAATAAATGGAAGAACTGCCAATATTTCTTTATATCAACTTTTAAAACTAAAGGTTAACGAATGTTAGGGAATACTTTTAAAAACTGTTATTTATTTCTGATAATGATGTGTTTGGCCAAAGTTACATGGCTTTCCCCATGCCATCTGAAATTGTATTGCAGTATTATTTGTTCATAATATTAACAATCAATCACCTTTGGCAGGCTTCTGCAAGCAAACTAACAATTTTAGATGCAGCTAGCTAAACAGAAAATATCAGCCCATTAAGAACTTCTAAGATGTTAAGAATATTTTGAAAACTGTACAAAACACTACAAGCTCTTCCCTTCTGTGATTTCAGGAGGATTTCTGTAGGAATACTTATATCAGGAATAAAATATTCTGAAAAAGACAAAAAACTTCTTTTAATACCATATGAATAGGCATGTACATCAAAAGTATATTTTCATATTATATGCACACACGTGGGAAGTCTGATTCAGTGGACAACGAATTATCTTATATGACTGTGTGCAAGTCTTCTAACATTTCTTTTTCCTCATACATCTAATATTTATGCTTTTATAGGCAAAAATGTATAGATGACAGTTATTGCAAATTTGGACTTTTGGAGGTTTTGTCTTGATAACACTGCTACTAGATAACAGGATAACAGAAGATTTCAGGATAAACCACAATGTTTATAATACAACATTTTATTTTTAACAAGAACAGAAACAGTAGAAGCAGGAAAGAAAAACATGGATTACAACCCTCTGAACCTTGCCAATTGCCGAGTAGGCTAATTCACTAAGTAGAGTCTGGCAAAATTCAGTGTGCAACAGCTAAAAGACATCACCATGTATTTCTAAAACTGTATGAAAAATGCCGTTTATAACAAGGACTCTTAAGTTGCTTGTTTTCAGAGAGGAAAATGACATAGACTTCTAGTAAGGAAAGAACATTTTGTTTAAAATTAAAAGCAACAAGTATGTATTTTTAGACTTTCACGGTGGACATAACACTTAAGAGAATATATATGGGAAGTCTTTCATAAGATGCCTGGTAAGCTATTTTATTACCTAGAGAGAAAATGGAAAAGAAAACACTTGCATTTAACTGTAAGTCAATAGCTTTGAACTGGAGCTTTGTTTTATGCAAGAAAAACATGCAAAAAGAAAAAAACTGACAAAATGAGAATTTGTATATATTCATATTACTTGACTGGACTTAGAAAAGAAGTTCTTCTCAAAGCAACAATTTATACAGTTCCAAGAAATATGTAGTTTATATACTGATTCCAGTATTTGCAAGACTTTGGATACAGGTTACAAATCTCATTATTTAAGAGGGCAGACCACTATAAGTCAAGGAGGATTTTGGTTACTTTCTCGAGAGTCAAGGTGAGGCATGCCAGCGAATGAGCACAGTGATACCAACAGGCGTGGGAAAGAACAAGACAAGGCTGTAGATGTGCTGAAGCAGAGGTGCTCAGCCAGCAACCACAGGTCATTTGTAGTGTACTAGAATGGTTAGTGTAAGTGTCCCGTTTACACCTTGCTTTCTGCCCAGATATGAACACCTTTAAGAAAGAGGATGGCTACAAGCAATTTGAGTTGCTTTAGTAACATAAGCCTGCAGCAACTTCAGGCTGGAACTAGACCTACACATTACATGATTCAGTGCACATTAAGCCCAGCTAGGAAGTATTAGAAGGTCCATCCATGGTCCAATCACACACAACACACCTGACCTCTAAAGCAAAGTCAATTCATCACTTCAAGAATGTGTACATTACTGTTCTGCCATTCAGCTCAACTAAACCGTACATGTACAGTAAGATCAGTCATATGATAGGCGGGCAAGGGCTGTGCTGGATGTTAGAAGAAGCTATAGGGCCCAAGCAATTTCAAAGACCAGACACTGTTGCACTGAAGTACAGATTACAACAAATACTTACTTATATAATCTGCAATTTAGTGGGAACATTTCTAAAATGATCAATATACTTACTAGGATCAATACATTTACTACAAATGAATATGGAACAGTTGTCTACAAGGCTTTTCTGTAACAAGTAGCATTATACCTTTTTTTTTTTTTTTTGAATTCCCCAGAAACATTAGTAGCAACTACTTTGAACATCCTACGTAAAACAAGCACAGTGTAAAACAACTGCTGTTTCTGTAACTGTCAGGCCTCTGGACTCTGCTTCAGGAAGGACTAAGAAATGAGATCAAAAATAAATAAATAAATATTATCATGATGTTTCAGTGCCAACCCTGAAAGGTTAGAAAGGGTATGGGATCTTCTTTTTCTAATGGCATTTCCATGCCTAAAGACAGTCCTGAATAAGTTATCATAAAGGAAATAAATGAATAGAATTTAACTTTTCAACATTTGCTTTTAAATGACAAAAAAAAAAAATGTCATTTATGTTTCACAGACCACATTTCAGATTTTAACCTTACGAATATCTCCATTTTCTTTTTATTTGAAGTGTTACTCAGGCTTATTCTAAAATAGTTTTATTTCTCCAGGAGTATACCATATCATATATTACCTTTTCCCCCTTCGTAACACAGTTCTTGGTATTTTCTACTGCCAAGATTGATGAGATAAAAGAATATGATTTTCTACCTCTCTCACCTTATAAAAAATAATTTGTGTTAATCATTCTAGCATAAATATTCAATTTAAAAAACCCACACAATTAAAATTATCCTTTTAAGTTACATAGTATATTTGCAGTCACTGTTACTTTCAAGTTTCCTTGAGGTTTTCAGTCTTGCTACACTCATTTTCAGGATGATACAGATTAACAAAAAAAATGCCTTCAGGCAAAGAACTGCAAGTAATATTTCCCACTTCAGGTCAAATATAACCATGAATTTTCCAACTAGTATTGAAAAGACACTGAAGATACACAGCCTTCTTGTGGAACACAGTCTTTGAATAACATCAAAGAGGAGGATAATGTTAATATTTAACTTTTCCAGTAAGTTAGCATTATCTTGATCGAACAGCAATCCTATTAAAAATATTAACTAAATCCATAAAAATCAAATAGCTTTCAAAGTAGCATAACTAACACAGAAGAACTTACTAACTTTATCAGGATTTACATTAAATAGATTTCAATCTGGCCTTCCCTGAAAACCCAGCTTTCCAGAACAGCAAACAGCCCTGGATCACAAGGCAACTAATCAGTTTCAAGCAACCTAGCAGGAAGTTCTGAGAAGATATTTAACCAACCTTTTTCAAAGAGGAAATAAGACAGGCAAAGCAATATTCAAAATAAGACAGATAAAGCAATATTCGAAACAAGGACTGTTACCACATCTTGTATGCCCGATAAACCCGACTTTTTTGATTTTCATAGGCACTCCAATAGTTAAATTGCACAGACCACTCCAGTGGTTTGCTCCCTCTCCAATACGCAATTTCAAGCTTTCATGTATGCAAAAAAGCCTAAAGATAGGAAGCAACTAATTACTACGGTGCAGTGTCAAACAACTTGAAATAACTGCCAGATTCTGCCACAGCAGTCTCATTATTGTGCTTGAGCAGCAATAGATCAACATATTGTTTTTAGAAAATTAGCATTTCAGTTTTCATCAACATTTTAAATGGAACCTGGAAACAGTTACGTGGCTATGCTGAAAATCTCAGCTTAGTTGCAGGACATTTAAACGGATAGAGTAAGGAAAGGCTTAACTTTGTTACCCTACAAGGCATTAAGAGGACTGTTACAAACCAGTTATGTTTCTATTTTTGTCATTCCTCCCAAGCCGCTAAATGTCTTTGCCATTTTAATGGGAAACATCATATCTGCATTTATGAGAGGATCTAGAGAGCATTGAAAAAGATAACCAGAAATGTAAGGCTTATCCAGGGGAACTTTAGAATAGCTAAGGTGAACTATCTACAGGGGTAAACTCAGTACAGAAGTTCAAGTCTATTAAGCCCCCTGAGTGCAATAGTACTTGGGTGGAAAATGTTCTTGGATGCAGACTCTCATTAGACTTAGCAGCAGACACACATAATCGTCTTTCCCTGCGCCAGAAGATAGATTTCTGCCTTCTCCCTCTGCTGTAGAGAGGGCTGAACATTTGCTCCTGAGCCACTGCAGTTTACTGAGTGCAGCCAATTTCTGTTTATGTATTAACGCACTTTGCAGCCCAGTGTAATGCAGATGCATGTCTGGTTCAGTCATCTCTACGACAGCAGCACTAACTGTTAGGCAGGGGAATGGGGAATTGCAATGACAGTGGCAAACGGGGAGAACCTCAGCTGTCCCAGCTAAACCTACTAACACACACAGCTCACTTATTTCACTATAGCTTAAATCCCTATGGTGTATGTAGCTGGCAGAACAGTTTTAGAATCTATTTGCAGTATAAGGACTTTGAAAGCTCTAGTTACAGGAAGGAGAGGGAGAGCTGGCAGGAGCAAAGCATGGACAGGCAATTTTCTGTAAGGTTCCAGCTGCCTGCAGTCCCTCTCCTCGGCATTGCAATCACACCCAGCAGGAGCACAAGGAGCTCTGCTGCTCAATATAAATAAATAAATAATGATGTTAACATGGCATGCTTCCTCATTGAACTAAACTGGCATATTTCCTCACTGCATAGCCAGCACCACTGTTTAATTACAGTGTTTCTTTAGTACTTTAATTACCACAATTTAAACAATTAAATAAGTGCTTTTAATGTTGAATTTTACAACACTCCCATCTCTGAATCAGTCTTGTAGGGACTAGGTGCAGGAGTAAAAGACAGAAATGGTTTTTTAGTTGAAATAAGGCATACATATACATTGTATACATATACATTGATTTGTAAAAGAGATTTAAGAGAATTTGTATACGGTATAATTTCTGAACCTTTATCCTTAGCAAGTCTGCTGATGCACTGACAGAAAAAAGTAAAAAAAAAAAAAGCAATAAAAATAATTAGAAATGGAATGGAGAAAATGGGGAAAACTCAAAGGTAGTTGAACACAACAGCTGGAGACTAGACACTCAACAAACACTAAAAGTTTACAACAAAGGCTGCGCTTATCTGCGAGCGCTCGGGTTGTGATCTACGCAGAGCCCAAAGTCCTCTGAAAGGCCCCAGCTGGCAGGCTAAAATACAGCCTCCAGAAGCAGGCGCATCTTGCACCTGCGCCCAGCACCGGGTGAGTCCTCCGAGCAGCTCTGAGCTGTATCATCTGACCCAGACTCTCGGCACACAGCCCTCCATTCACTCACCTGCATCTGGCAGAGCGGATTAAATGAAAAGGGAAAAGATCACTCTTTTAAGTCTCTGCTAATTAAAGAAAAACACAGAACTGAAATTATGTAGTAGGAATGTATTCAGGTAAAATGGAGAAGGCTTCTTTCTATCGAAGAAACTTGCTGTTATTTGCTAGTCATGTTATTTCTTGATAGAGCACTTATTTCCCAGTAATTAACAAGCACATGTTAACTTTCCAAACATATAATCAACCTAGAAACATACTTCACATAACTTCATCAAGTACTGAAAAAAATTAAGCTAATCAATTCTACATTCCTCCTATTATGAAATAACAGTTCTATGGAAACCTCAAAGAATAGAGAAAAATATTTTTAAACTATCTCTAACCAACAGAAAATAACACACTAAAGAAATACAGTATTTTCATGCAAGATGTGAACTGTGTTTGTGTTTTACTTCCTGCTTTTCCTGTCTTCAAGTTATAATTTTCTTTTTAATTAAATATATTCTTCCTTCATTCAGTCACCTTTGCAAAGACAAACAGAGAAAAGGCTCACGCCAGTGAGTGTTAATGAGACATTAGGAACAGTTCGGCATCACTGTCTAACACAACCATGCATCAGCAACTTCACACTAAAAAAAAAAAAGATTCTAAAGATAAAATTGCCATATTGGTCTTATCAATGAGCAACAGAATGGCCTCCCAGACAGCCAGGGTCCAGTACAGGTGTGTGTCAGTACAGACCTAAATGGTACAACAAATAAAGAATACTGATAATTCATGTGGTATCTCTACAAGGAAAATCCCACATCTTATAAAACAAGGGTATTTTAAGTCCCGAACATTTACAGGGTCTTATGCACAACTGCTACAGACACAAACTTAATCACTGTAGAGCGTACCATTGCTAAAGTGGTCTGACTTTCTGAAAGTTTCATCTCTCTGTTTTCAAATCAGTAGTTCAGACTTCTCTTCACAGAATCTTTCCTTTGTAAGTAAAGGTGAATACTGAAAGCCATAGAATAAGACCAGGCAAACCCATGACAACATCCTAGGAATCCTCTGTTAGGGAAGGGTTGCTGGTTAAAAGAATCCTTAAAGCTTTGCTGGTTGGTAAGAAGGTGTATTTTGATTTTAAAAGCTGCGACCACAAACACCACACTTCCCAAACTACAGGTGTTCTTCAACACTTACATTAAAAAAAAAAAAAAAAAAAAAACATATTCCCAATTGAAACTCATGCAGCATTTTCATGCTGGAAGGGAAACAAAAGGGTATGCAGTACTAAGTTTTATAAAAAAGAATGTCATTTATAAATGAAAGTCTTTCCAAAGTAGCCCCTTATTAAGACAAAATAGTTGAACTTTTTTCCCCCTCAGTTTGGATCCATTTTATATATATTCCTTCTGTGAAGTATTAAGTTAGCACTTGGGATAAGAAGCTCTAGAAGCACTTTAAGATCTTTAAAAAGGAAAATAGGAAAAAAGAAAAAACCCTAGAAATGTGGAATTCTACAAATCAAGACATGAAACAGCTAATGGAAGTACAGTCAGTCAACAGACATCAAAAGTATCATGAATTACTGAAAAATATTGTATCTGTATCTTCCATTTGTAAATCACATTTTCATTAGAAACTAAAGAAAAACCCTTATAGGATACTAAAACATGCTAAATCATCCATCAACTAAACTTTTGCATTCAAAACAGACTTTTTTCCTTTTCAACTCAAAACTGAAAAATTGTATGTTCAGAAAACTCTTCGAAATATAGTATTTCTATAAATTTTAAGATCAATTGCTGAAGTCACTACAGCATTTTTATAGGCAGCTGCTGATTTAACCCTATTGGTAAATATATTATTGATCTTAAAAACACTCCTTTGGAATTGTGGGCAGTTGTTTTGGATTTTTTTGGCCTAGAGATTGATTTTAGTCTGTTTAAAGGAAAACAGCTTTATACATAAAAGAAAAGAGCTCCCTAAAAATAAGTTAAGTTTCTGATTTCATATGCTGTCTATCCTCTTAAACACTCTGCCCTGGACTGCAGACTGCTGTATATTTCTTATATAAATGTATATATATATATTTTGTGTGTGTGTGTGTGTGTACAACATACACACGTATATATGTATAAATATATATAAGCATATAATAATGTGTGTGCATATAATATATAAAACCATATCCTATGTGTATGCATATACAATTTTTTCCATCTCTTTCCCAGCTATCTTACTGAAAGGTAACATTGCACTTGGCAGGAAAAGATATTTGCTTTATTTACCCCCTTCAAACTTTGAACTGTATTGTCTTGAAGAATTAGTCTAAAGAGAATTTTTTTAAAGAATATTTGCAGCTCATCATGACCTGATTTTACCTCCAATCTCCACTTTCTTTTTTATTGGATGAGTATTCTCATCACTTCTGACTTTTCAGCTTAAAAATTTATGATCTGCAAGATAGAGCAGAAGAACATCAAGACTAGTGGCATTCACTTTCTGATTCATTCTCTTAGCATTCCAATTTACTGCCTACCAATTGGCACTGGGAAGGTAGGGTAGTTTCCTGTTGCTTTAGCAAGTTGAACTGTCTCATCAAGAGGAACAGACTCAGACCAGGACAAGCACAGATAAATATACAGCAAGACTGTACCAAGTGAAAGGACACTATCTCCTTTTCTTAGCAGTGAGTCACTCTACTAAGATATTTAAGCCTCAGAAGGTCCTTTCATTACTGAAGACCAGAAAACAAAATATTAAGTCAGTGCAAAGTATTTTTGTTTGTATCTGTGAACAGTAAATCTGATGCAGAACTAATGTATTAATAAGAGCTAAGCCAAGAAAGACTTGGAAGCTCTCTGTTCACTATATCTCAGAGAAAAATAGTAATTTACTAGTCCTCATGAAAGATGAGAGTAGCTGTAACATATGGAGAAAAGGCTCTTCTAGATGTACTTTTTTTGCTGTGCTAACACGCACGCCTTTAAAGAAGTGGTAAATTACAATTACTTGTCACTCTTTGGGATGATATACAGAATTTGGTTCTGTAAGTTCAAAGGAGAAAAAAACCCAACAAATGAAGTAAAAGAGGAAAGTACTTGTTCTGAATTCATTCATGTTTATTCTTTAGGTGAAACCCTTGGACAATTACAGTAAAAAGTGTAGGCACACAGTCAACTATGTGATATGATGAAAATTAGGCCTCGAAAATAGGACTAAAAATCATATTTGAGATACTGCCCTCTAAAACTTAGTCATAGTACCTTTTCTCTAACAAATACACCACCACCTGTACTAGATTTTCCTTATTATAGAAAAATGAACTAGTCAGCTAAAGACATATTCCCTTTGCACTTACTTTTTAAAAGACTTGTATAAATCTGGACTTCATTTCAGTTCATTATTGACTCTTATCTTAAGTAAACGTCTTACTTAGAAAGACATTTACCCTATGGTCAGAATTACAAAGTAATTTTTATTTGCTTATAAGCAGTAATGAAAAAACATATCACTGCACATAAAACGCTGGAGAGATGCTTGTGTTTCCATTTATCTAAAATATAAAGGAGTTCTTTTTCCACAAATCAATATATTTGAAACAGCAGATATCCAGAAAGTGACCGCTACTTTTGGGGACAGTAAGTCATCTAATGCTGCTCCACTACTGACCAAAAAGGTCCTCTCAATGAATTGATTCACCTCACCAATTCATCTGAAAACTACCACTCTGAAAATGAGAGAATGTTTTCTGCTGGTTTTGTGGAATGAATCAGCTCTGTGAAAGGTCACACAAGCACCAGACACCGGCAAGGGCAGGGCTGCACAGCTGGCAGGGAGACTGCCCTTTTCAGTGGCAGCAAACTGTTACACCAGGCTGGTCAGCTTGTAAAACTGCACCCTTTGATACAAAATCCTCTTCCCCCATCTTCCCTCCTAAGTACCTTCAAGAACAGGTTTCAAATACACTTAAAGACTTCTTGTTACTCCCTATGGAAAATATACACAAAAGAACTTGCTGAAGTATTACTCATGCAAAACAATGCTATCTACTGTGATAAGAAAACAGGAGAGAGGCTTAGAGATTTTTATGTAAATAGCTTTCAGGATCCCAAAGAGTATTTTAGAACAGTCTCTGGACATAAACAAGAAGCAAACAAGAGTGCAGGGGAAAAGCATCAATGGTATTTGCTTGCCCACTAATCATGTCAGTCTTATCTAACTGAAATTCCTAACTTAGGTACAAAACTCACTTTTACTGCAGACGGACGCTGGGCCTCCCGGACATCCCCTGCTGTACAATGCTGTGATCAGAGATGGAGATGCATACGCCCTGCAGAGCTTTAGGTGTCACAGAGACTCAGTGCTCATAGGCAGTTAACGTACATCCAGACCGAGTGCTTTAGCACCAAAGCACACATTTGTGTCAACTTATTTCTGCCTCTTCTAGCACAGGCACTTGAAGGGAAACGATATTAATGTTCATGAAAGAAGACATTTTCCATGCAGAGAAATAACGCACACATGATGAGTAACGAGAATACTCAAATTGCTGATTAATTTAAAGCCTCTTGCAGTTATTGCAGATTTGACTTACACAGTTTGCTATTAAGACTGTTCCATAATATTAATTACTCCACCTTGCATCATAACTTATGCATAAAACCACCAGTGAAAGTGCACATTTCACACCCGATAGGTATTTTGCAATTTGCCAGTTTACACAGAGCACTCTTGGCATTCACCTTCTTTAACACCGCAAATAGGAGAAGGGGGAATATGAAATAATTTATAGATGTGCACCCATTTTTTTTGTAATTATCAATAAGAAAATACCTTCTCTGGGTTTTTCAACTCATCTTTCTATGTCTGTCTGGAAAGAACTACAATTAGAATCAGACTTCTGTGATAGAATGTTTCAAAATTCTTAAATGCTGTAACAAATTTAAAAGAACTCCCAATTAATTTTTCCAACAAGCGAAATGTATGGGCTTTTTTTCCCCCTACAGTTCCAATAACCTTATAATCTAAAAGACAGCTATGAAAGATTTCTAAAATTTTCTTGGAAAGCATTTTCTATGGACATCACATATTTAAAAAACATGTATCACCACATATTTTTCTACAGCTTTTTATTTTGCTTCAAAATAAGGTATAAATTAATTAAGATTTTGAAAGGCATTTTTGCTAAAATATGCTCTAATCCTAAAAAAGAACATCTCATCACTCAAACTCCATTAACCTAACACAAAATATTTAGATTAGATATATGCAAACTCAGAGCAGTATTACAAAAAAAGCACTTTTACACTTCAGAAGCTTGGAATATTTCTTTAATACTTTCTAAAATACTTCTATGGTTTGGAATAGTTGCTAGATCAGCATTTCACCCAGAGTTTTATTAACATAAAAATCTTCCTAAAGATTAAAAATAAGAGAAAAAAAGTTTCAAATCTAGAAATACATACAAGCACATCTACAGGATAAACAACCTTAGCTTTCAAAGCTATTGAGTCCTTGAATAGTTTCATTATACTAAGTTCTGATAACATGCCACATCTGCTGACCTTAAGTAAACATTCGCAAAAAATCTTACTATTTTATTGTTTTATTACCTGTTTTGCTGGCACCTGCCTTCTACAGCATATCCAACTGATAAACACAGTAGTTCTTCACTCTGTTCCATAAGAGCAGTTCATTCCATTACCAAGATACAAAAATAGAAATAAGCAGATAATTTAAAGAGGATTCAGCTGTTATCTGCTATTGTAAAAGCATGATCCCAGAACAGACCATAAGTCTGCATTTCGTAAATGATGACCGCACATTATTAGGTGATATTAGTCAGGCACTACTGATTTGTGGAAATTACTCCTAATAATCACCATTTGACAAATACTTAACAAGTGAAAAGGAGAATTAATCTTCAGGAGTAGGATCAGAGTATTCTAATGTGTCTTATCCTCATCTGCTCAACCATCTATAAAACACTGAAAAAGGTTAAATGAAGGCCTCTGTTCTCGATATAAACTTCAATCTATAGCATTCTCTCTTAACTTGGTACAAAGATAAGGCTATCTGTTCTTAAACCATAACCCTGGAATTCTAGTATTTGAAAAACAATGTTGTTTAAAAATGTTAGTTTGAGCTATAAAGAAAAGCACTACACAGCTCAAGAGAGACACTGATGAGATGTGCCTATCAAGATTTTGAAGTTGTGCACTTCACTGTGATACCCACGCATAAATTTCAGGCTCTAGAACGTTTAAAGTTAAATGACAACATAAATGTGGCTAAAAGAGCACCACCCATTCAGATGGATCAGATTTCTCAGTTTTCAAACACGCAGGCAATAACATTCTTAACAAAAATGTTCCAAGTCTTCAATAGTCAACATTGTTACAGCATGAGCAAGTTCTAATTTGTTATACACAGGAACAATTTGGCTAACAAAATATCACTGTACCTTCTTTCACCAACTACCAGTATCATGCAACCTGATATATTTAAAAGATTAAAAAAAAACACCGCCATTATTTTACATTATTTTATACTATAATCAGAAAGGCTAAACAAAAGTCTCACTATGGAAATCCCTTTTCATTCCCCTCATAAAATTAATGCCACAGGTAAGGCCACAAGGCCACCAGCCAACGAAGTGGAGGCTGCCTTTTCTTACCTTTGCAGTACACAGCAAGTGTATTGCACTTACAAGTGCAGTAAGGTTAAAAAAAAAAAAAAAAAATCAAGTCACATGTTAATTGGTGAAAATGGTCATCACATAGCAAAGAGGAAAACCTGTGCATTTGATAGCCATCAGGGGCCAAGACCATAAAGTCTTAATATTTTAGCCAACGGCAAAAGAAAGTAAAACTGGATTTTCCACTGCCATCCAGTTAAACTGTCAGAAACGCTGAATCATTCCATCTGTAATTTTTGCATATTAGTATGTGGGAAAAAAATATCTTAAGGCAAGCAAAACTGCCCATACTCTTAAGTCAAAAACTCTATATACAATGTTTGTATTTTCACTTGATTTCTTTACATATTATGTCTGCAAAAATTATGCAAATCTTCCAAACACTGAACAAGTAAAGCATACACATTCTTGAAGTGAAAAACCTCTTAAGAAGTTTCACCTTAGAAAATCTGGGGAATTTCAAAGGGAAAATAGGGAGAGAAAAGGTGACATAAAACCTGAATTCTGCACTGAAGTAAACAGAGCTTTCCACAGCACACACATCTGTATAGATAAGTTAATGCCTAAATATCGCTACATTATGATTTTAGAATTTATTTTGAAATAGAGATATTTATCCGCAAAAAAAAAAAAAATCACACGGGCATGCACAAACATGAAGCACATGAGAAAAGCTGCTTTAGAGAGTTGCTTTCAAACAGGTCATAATGCACTCATTGACAAAGTAATTCTAAAACTAGGGAAACCATTATCATAGCGACTTTCAGAAAAAAAGCCTTTTATTATCAAATCAGCAATTTATCAAAATAACCGTCATTCAAAAGAACTTAGAAATCTTTTTTTTTTTAAAAAAAATGGATACATACTGTAATTAGGCTGTGTCTCCTCATCTTCATCTATTGTCTGTCCTAAGGAAAGCAGGCTGACACGTCTCATCTTTAGTAGCCTTGGGGAGCTCTCACGGGCAGTACTTCCAACATCCAGAACTACATCACCAGAAATGGCAGTAGGGACAATCTTTTTAAGGAATTCCATTTTTATGTGCCTTGTGTATTCCTCTGTATTCTCAGCATCTATTAAATTCAGCAGTTTAGGTGCACGTTACCGAGCCAGGCTCCCACATTAACTTCCTTGAGCGCCGAGGTGGACTACACTTACTACTTCTCCTAGCGATGTCGTATCAAACCTGGGTGGTGCCAATAGCAGCACGTCAGCTGCCAGCTGCTCCACGGCAGATTTTAAAGACGTCTAACTGTACCGACTGATAAGAAAACCAAACGACGACAAGCTATTTTATTAACCAATATTTCTTAAACTCTTCACTTATATAAAACACTGCTTGGCATGACAACGATTTGAAACACAAATAAAATGTACAGTATATCTTCAAAACTCATAGCTGACAGTTCAATAGCTCTTAATTTTCATGAAGTGCACAGGCAGAGAAGTGTTCATCTGCATTCGAAAGATAACACTTATCATTTAAAAGTCTATGCACCAGCTTTATAAACGAAGTATCTAACACCACCAGAATTTAAACTATCTGCATTCTCACAGAGTTAGTATACTAACATCTATCAAATATTAAGATCTATTTTACAGAGGTTCTGATACTAAATTAATCACTGAGAATCCAAGAATACCTTCCAGAAGAATCCCCCAAGTACTGAAAATAATAATCCGCCTCATTTTCACCAAATTTTCATTCTATCTCTAGGGCTACTATCCATTTATAACCAAGTGCCTGGTTTTAACTGAGTTTTTTCTGTTTTTATTTGAGGAAAGTTTAAATACTCTTCCACATTTAGCTTAGAAAAGCCATTAAGAAAAAGTGCCTTGCATTTGGAGCAGAATGCTTAGAAGAAAAAAGAAAACACTTCAGAAAGTTTTTTTGATGGATATCCATAGACTTATTACTAAGCAATTTTCTCATCTCATTTGTCACTTAAGATTGTACATATCACTCAGAGGAAATCCACAAATACTCAATCTGAATATCTATTAGTGGTAGCCTACAGGCTTTTATGTTCACATTATTTCCTGTGAAAACAGCTCAGTGTCCAAGCCATTTCTCAAAGTGTTCTATGCAACGTCATCCAACCTAAGTGCAAAGCATACTGCACTACCGTTACATTCCTTAAAAGAAGGCATTTCACGTCATATTCATCACCCTATCTAGCTCGTCTTAAACAAAAAGCAAAACAAAAAGACACCACAGCAACACACACAAAACCCAGGAAACTCTAGGGAACTCTGAAACGTATATAAGAGCAGTCTGTTTCATGTCATGGAGATCCAGTATTTCCATGTTAACATGGGATGGCTCAACTACATTAAGCTATCAGTTTTTACTGACCACCTACCCTGTCACACTTTATGAGTATTAAATTTAATTAATAAGGCTGCAACTTGACAAGCACAGCACAAATTCATTGAAGTTACCACTTAAGACAATTTTTCATACTGAAAATGTGTGATACTTTTAGTATTAAATGCTTCATTAAAACTCCAAAATATTCAAAAGTTCATGTATATTTCCTTTGCAACGAGGGCCTAACCTTACCATAAAGGACACATTGTTAGGATACAATTTTCTGCAGCAAAAGATCTGGGATATCTGGCAAAGTATTGTCTTTGTAACAATTTCATTCACAATTCTTTTTATTAAAAGAAAAAAACTATACAGAGTACGTTTGCAGATAAGTGTTTTATGTGCAGAACAAACAATAAGATACTGCAAAGATAATTTGTGATTACAGTTATCTTTTACGGGAGTAGAGAAATATCAGGAGTCATTACAAACTGGAACACATATTTACTCATAACAGCAAGATTCTAGTGGCCAAAAATGAAATGCTATAGAAAATAATGCTATAGACATAATTTGCAATTTCTAACACTTCAGAACAAAAGAGAAAATCAGACGCTTCTGTTGGACTGAGTATACTCCCAAACATCCGCCTTCCAAACTTCAATTTCCAAAGAAAAGGATATTTAGATATTTTGAACTGTGAGTATCTAACCTAAATACCTTTGCACATTTCCTCTGCTATGGTCCTAAATCAGACACAGAAGTGCACTAAATCACACTCTGGATGTTTTATAAAGTACATGGACATAGGGCAGAGATGAAAGATGAAGTGCAAGTGCCCACTGCACTACATAAATCAAATGCTTATAGTATGACTTTCTATATCACATGATGTTCATGAATAGCTATAAATTCAAAAAAAAAAAAAAAAAAAGGTTGAAATAGAGTTTTTCTTCCAGAAAATGGAGTTTACAGAATAGTCTTCAAAGTAGTAGGATTCAAAAACAAAACACAAACAAAAAAAGGACCCTACCACACATATAGTATATCATGTTTCAAGACTGAACTTGATAAAGAGGTTATATAACATCATATAACAGTTGTATCTAAATGTTATGGCTAGTTTTTCACTCAAGATGGCATTTGTATAACTTTTTAAGAAAAGAACATCGAAGAGTTGTCTGCAGAAGACAGTTCATATATGAATATATATGGCTATACATATATGGCTATGTATGGATGGTGGTTAACTGCAGGACATCTATATCTATAGTTAATTATATTCCATTAAAGCAGCATTTTATAAATAACAAAGCTAAGAGAGAAAGCTTAAGCTTCTGGCTATGTCAGTTCACATACACTCCTCTCTCCTACTCTCACTCGCTCTTTAAGAAAGAAGGCAAGAGCACATAATGTACAAGTTTTACAAATAATTATAAACTCTTAAGAGGAAATATATAACAGTTCTTCCAATTGTTCTAATAAAATTCATCTCTGCAAGCAAACAAGACTAGAAAAAGCCTTTACTTGATAATTTTTAGCTTCTTATTCTGGAACCTCTACATCTGAAGAAAGAATGAGAGACTCAATCTCATGTACAACTATTATCTGCATTACAGTAAGTCCTTTGATGTTTTCCTGGTTTTCCTGTATGCACTCCACTTTTGCTGTACTCAAAAAAAAAAAAAAAGAAAAGAAAAGAAAAAAGAAAGAAAAGAAAAGAAAAAAAAGATATTTTGGTTTTGCATTGATGTGTCTGCTGAGGACTCTCAAGTACTGGGCTTGACCTCTAGCAGTCCCTACCACTAGTGGTAAACCAGCAAGAAAATAACATCCGAGCCTAGCTGCCCTCACTAAAAGGAACCCCACAGGACTCTTCATTAAAAGGGGTAAGAACAGATCATGAAACATATGGAATTACCATCTCTTAAGGAACTAGTTGCCAATTAGGAAACAATAACTTTTCCCAGAGCACTTGTCCATTTGTATTCGATCTTTCACAGCACACAGACAGAACCGTTGACAAGGTGCATGGGATGTGGGGGGAAAGAGCCGCTACATGGGAGTCCTGCTGATGCAGGAACACTACCAGTGAGAAAAGCTGAAAAAACAGGTTGCTAATTAACAAAAGAAAGATGCGTATAAGACAAGGCTACTTACAAGTGTCTTCAGCTCACATTTTTAGAATATTTTCAGAACTGGCAATAAAACTAAAAGTTTCAGTAATTCTTACTCAAGACAAGTATAAAATAGATAACATCCTGGGAAGTAAAACTTCAGAAAAGATGGCCTATCATAAATATGCAAGCAAGTCTGTCTGCTGCATCTTTCTACGCCTAAGCATGCATTATACACCCTTAGTTTACATCAAGGACAGCTGGCAGTGTTTTTGAAACTACCCCCACCCAGCCAGACCAAACGGATCCCAGGCCTGGCTGCTGTCTCAGAGGACACAAGCGGGCAAGCGGCTCCCCCCGTCCGGCCGAGGGGCCCGGCAGCGGGCGGGCAGCACTGCCGGGCAGGCGCCGCGGCTCTGCCTGGGGCGGGTGTGGGGGCCGCTCCCCCTGCTGCTTCGGGTCCCTGCACAGACAGCCCCGCCACACCGACCAAGGGGAAGAGCACAAGGTCTGCGGGCGAGGAGAAGGCAGAACTGCCTCCTTCAGCAGCGGTCCTGGCTTAATGAGATCCTCACGCTTGGGCAGAAACCAAACTGTCCAAGGCAGTTGCGTTGGCATGATGGTAAAAGTGTTTTCCAAACTCTTAGCTATAACTATGCTGGCAAAATAGCTGAGTCGTAGAACCGAAACTACAGAGAGGTATCTGGTGGCGCTCCCGTGCCAGCAAGCTGCAGGCATACATTGCAAATACTGTATCATTAAAATATGCCCTGCCCTTAAGAGACACTGCTCCAGCCCGAGCTGGCCCGAGCCCGAGCAGCGCCAGCCCAGCTCTTTGGCACTCAGAACCCCGCTGGCTCACACAGCCCAGCTCCTCCGCAACTCAACGACACCGGCAGGACAGAGCAAGCGTGCAACCAAAGCAGAACAGCCCCCTCCGTTCGGCACTCACGCTGCAGGTTACGCCAGAGCAGCCTTTCCAGCAAGGACGCTGCAGTACAGAAAAGGTGTATGTTCTGCCTCTTGGAACAGTAACACATCCAGCTCACGCAAAGCCAGCGTGATGTACCCAGCGGTCTCTAGCTCCATTTGCAGGTCTCCAGGGAGTGCTAATACCCCTTACTTTGCTGGGGGAGGAGAGGGGTTTAACTATGGCCTCTGGATCCCATATTGGATCACAGCATTAGTAATGATCCTTATTTGCCCCACACTATTTTCTCTAACTTGTTAACTCAAACCTGACATGACTTCTTCAAGCAGGAATAAATCTTTTGAGAAAGCAGCACAACTATTAGAGCACTCAATTATTTACTAAAAAGGAGTACTGGAAGTTTTCCCTTCTGGTACCTCAGAAAAGAAGCCTAATTTGTTAGAATTTGTCATATCTCAGTGAAAACAATCTGATCTTCCTCAAAAACATGAAGATCAAAGATGCATAACAGCAAACAGAATAAAATAGTTAAGTTACAAATTAAACTTGAATTCCAGTCTCAAAGTGTAAATTTACATACTTTCATTAAATTCATGACAGTACCACATACTGGACCTATTCTACGTTTGTTAACAAATTAGCAAGACATCAATTCACTTTGTCATAATTTAGCACAATAAACAAAAGGAGGCAAAATCTATTTCTTTCTCTTTATAAGCTGCACTTTTGTTTTGGGGAGGGGGGGTCCATTTTGTCTGTTTTAATTAAAAGCCTCTTTGCTTTAAAACTGTGTTTTAAAATAGTTGCCTAGTTTCTGTATTTAAAGAAAATAAATACTATTTCTAAATGGACAAGATAAACCTTTTCTCCTTCTGTGTATATTTTTCTAGGTTGGTTGTTGTATTTTTGGAGTCATCAACCATTTGACAGTTCAGGCTATGCCCTTGCAATAACCTGACAAATTTAAAGGAATTAACTTTGCAAGTCAGAAACAATTTTCAAAACACATTTGAAATTACAATAGACTGTCTTTCACACAATTTACAATCACATTTTGTAGTTAATTTCCAAACAATTGAGCATTAATGACTTCTTTGGTCCAGTTCAACTAGTGTAACTAACTTTACAGCAGATATACTATGAAAGGACAGGAATAAGCAGGGACAAACAATGTACAATTTCCACACAAACTTTGTCTCCATCACTTTAAACTTGTTGCAGCTATTTTACGTGGAAAAATACTTTAAACATAAGCCATTTTTCTATAGCTTTTTTTATTTTAATGTAAATAGGCAAACAGTTTCAGCTGTCCCTATGTTCCTCAAGGAATGCCTGGTTTTCACTTTTTTGAGAAATTAAAGATAAGTAACAACTGTCAGCTTTAGCTAAAGTCTCAATTTCTGCAGAACTTTTTCAGTGACTTAATTTGTATTTGTTCTGTTTGAGGGAGTCAGGTTTTGGAAGCGAGTTGTGGGGCTTTTTCTCAGGATTTTTTTTTTTTAAACAGAAGTTTGGGTTTAAATATCTAGCATTAGTAGACATGAATACACCCAGAGTGGAAAAAAAAATCCTCGAAAAAAAAATCAATTAGGAGCTGAATGCAAAACATAATTGCATGATAAGTTACTGAATACAATATATTGTATTTAATAAAAAAAAAAGTCCTGACATTTTTAATGTTTATGTATTGGGCAGTAATTGCTCTTATCTTGAAGTTGCATGCAGTAATACAATGCTTTCCCGAATTCATTAGACATTCCTGAGAAGCTTAAGGTTTTTGTCTATTCTGCAACTTCTACAATCCTTAGTCAGGGTAATGCTGTAGGCTTCCTGTCAGTAACCTCCTCCTTGTTTAGAGCATTGACATGTCACAGGATCTCTCAAACCTATGTATTTCTTCTCCCACCAGAGTTTCTTCAAATAAGTTGATTTTAAAAGCAAATCCCAGCACAGTACGTACTCTGAATTTCATCCACTGAGATGCAAGTAGAAACACCACACACTACTTTGGCCAGAAAGAGAAGATGTCGCTGAACCATTACACAGTAGAAGTGGCTAGAGCTTTCTCTCTAGAAAACACTGAAAGGAAGCTATGCTCTTTTACGTTATCAATCAAAATTAATGAAAACAAGCATAATGTTGATATTTCTATGCAAAGGCAATAAGAAAAAGAACATTCAAAAACAAAGGTTCTGTGGAGCAAACCACTCAAAACAAAAATGGTAACACTGCTATAAAATCGAATCTCAGAGAATTTAAGAGTTGAAAACCATTACCAAAATATTTTTAAATACTTAATAGAAATATGCAAGGGACAGAGTTACCAGCCTTAATGTAGGTTTATCTACAGAAAAGACAGGATGGATAAATTAGTAAGTCAGAGACTGAGCATATGTATATTATTATACATCACCAAATTGACATTAAAGCATAATTAGGTATAAGGGTATAAATCAAGATGATGCAACATATGTTTCTGACACAAGTATTCATACATCTTTTCATAGCCATCGTAACTCTTTTTCTGTTAGATTTTTTCTAACACTGCATGAAATAAGTATCTACATTCCCTCGTGTTCAAAGAGCAGACCTTCAAAATTTTACCTGAAGCATAAAAATCTAATGGTTAGAGAAAGAATCTATTATTCAAGATAATCTTTATTACGGTCCCTAAAGGGTGCACTGCACCAGTGCATTTACCTTGCTTCCCTGAGAAACCTGACCTAATCTTAGTTTACTTTTAAAACTTTACGCAAGGAATGCAAGTTTAAAACCTTACTGACATCTGGAAATTATGCTTTCCTCACTGTGACTTTTCTTCATTGCTTCCTGTAATTAGGGCAAGCTTACTCAGTTCAGAGAGTTAAGCTGCACAAGACAAGCTCAGTTTCCAATAGCAGTGGAAGTCCTCTAGACATCTAGATAAAATACAGGTTCTGTCTTGATTTACACAGGACTCATACAGTTTTTCTAATTTACTTTAGCTCTTCCCTTGAAGAACATGGAAAATAGAATATTTTAAACAAGGTCACAAAAAGTACTACACTGCAAAACAGTAAAAATTAACACCCACCCACCCCCCAAAAAAAAAAGTTGTTAAATTCATGAATCTATCCATATGAAATTACTGGCTCACTCTCTATGAGATTAGGTACACCTTCACCATGCTCTTACAGAGACAATATAAGCAGAACTCAAATGAGATTAAAAAAGTTTAAAAAGTTAAAAAGATTTATGTCCTTCTATTTACTCCCTAAAAGAACAAAGAAAGAAAAATACTTGATTAAAGTTTAATTTTGTTAAGGGATCTTGCAGGAAAGAGTAATACAAGAGACACAAGTGGTTCTAGATTCTTTCACAGCTTGTTTCACATTTTGATAGTGACTGTTTCCCAGATTTACCTCCTTTCCCATTTCACATTACAACTTGCTGTGGCAACTATGTTCACTAATATTTGCCTGCAAACAGTCCAGTTTGAGAAGATAGATACATTCGACTTAGGAGTCAGAAAAGCACAGATGCACAGAAAGAAAGAAAATCTACCCAAACTAGCCAATACTTCACAGACCAGAGTGTTAGCAATTGCACAGATCTGCAAATTTTCCTGATCTGTTCTGTAAGTCTTTAACATTAGATTTAAGCTATTATGCCGTCTTCTTTCTGACCTCACCCTCCCTCTTGGCAGTTCTTGCAGCCATGATACATTACTTGTTAACACTATCTTTTGAAAATTGGTGCCATGTTGAGAACTTGCATACTAATTAGGTCATTAAATGGGTAAAAACAGGTAACACTTCAGCCAGTAACTTGCAGATGAATGCAATGGAAAAAGATTTTTTTAAAAACTTTTGATAATGGAAAGTAGTTTAGAGAATGAGCATGTTTGCTTCATGCTTGTTTGTGTACTTACGAGTAAGAGGAAATCACAGTCTCAGTAGGGAGAGTCTTAGAAGAGGTCTTGTTCAAAAAATGCAAGAGGGGAACTAGTATTGATAATTAAAGTGGTAAATAAAATCCCACTCATTGCTTAGAAAAACACAAATATTAGTCTAATGAGAGCTGTTGTTCATTCAGTTGAACATAAACCCAGGTACAAACATTCAATTTCCTTATCAGTTAAGGAACAGTCTCTTCCCTGGAGTGTGAGTGCAAGCGTGTTGCTCCTTTACTGTCCGATACCATACCTGAGCCCATGGGAATTAGGAAAGTTCCCCCTACTTGCTCGTAAATGCCTTTAAATTTGAATCTTTGAAACAAAATTATATACCTATGATACAATATATATTGTATCGTAGAAAAACATTATGCAGTCAGTAGCATTGCGCAGTATTCGTAAGTAGCCCTGCTGCAAATTACTACAGAAGTAAACTATAAAAGTAAAAAAAAAAAGTGTCGTTTTGAGGTAATAAGTAAGCTTGGAGAACCTTCCTATATAAAATGCCTATGTACAGAATACAGCCAAGTGGAATCTCCTTGTAGAGACACTAAAGGTAATTCTCATAACTCTTCACGATATGTTGTACGTGATCTCTGTTCTCATAAAAAAGAAATCACATAATATTTTTACAACTATATCCACCTCTCCAAAGCAAGCTGCTGACCATACTTTCTGATCAGAAATACATAATTTACAATCCAGCTGTCAAAATGCTACAGATGAGGCTATGTAGAGCCAAATATCACAACTGGAGGAAGATAGAAGGACAGATACTTCTTGTAAGATGATCACACTAAATTCTTAGCAGATGAATGGAGATGAGGGCACTAATTACATTATGGCAACCTAGAGGAATTAATCACCCATCCCACTCCACAAAAATGCGCACACTATTCTTTCTTTTGCTATTCACGCTTGAGATTGGTGGCCATGTTTTCTGTAATAGGCAGAAGGAGATGGTGTGTCAGGATAAGCACCCATGCAATAGTCTTCCCAAAGGCACAGAAATACACTAGTATCATTTAGAGCAGGACATTGATTTTGAGGGGCAGGATGGTTTAAAGCTCAGAAAATAACTGAAAAGGCTAGAAACCACATTGATATTCAGGACACAAATTCCTGAATGTTTCATAAAATTTGAAAGAGCTTACATTCAGTCATTACAATCACGTGTCTAATGGTCTCTATTGTCTTTCAGTTGTGCTAAACAATCAGAGTAAGTACTAGTAGCAAAAGGACATCTAATTACAGATTAAAAAAATGAAAAAAGGAAAAAAAAAAAAAAAAAAAAAAAAAAAAAAACATGCTGAAAGGATTTCAAGAAGCAATCCAGTCCCTCTTTCCACCCTTTCAAGTCCAGATCACACAGGTAGGTTTCACAGATTTTCATCAGTGGCATTGAAGACTTCACAGTCTTTCTAGGTAATCTATTTTATGCTTCATTACTGTTAACACTTCCCTAACATCTTTTTTTTTTTCTTTTCTCCTTCCACTAATTTCAGCTCATTTGCTGTTGTCCTATTGAGCACAGACATTGATAGCCAGTGATGCCTTTCTTCATTTCAGCACTCCTGCATATTTGAAAATTGACCTTCCGTCCCTCTCGTCTTCTCTCTTTTAGACCAAAAACTTTTAAAATCTCTCCTTACCACTCATCTTCTCTAGACCTCTAGTAATTCCCACTTTTTTTCCTCTAGACTCTATTCAAAATAAATTTCTCAGGTAAAAGATGTTTGTTTTGGTTACTCTTAAAAAACATGACCTAATCCAAATGCTTCTTTATAGAAAATACATTACTTTTTAAACCAAAGTTTAGCTTATTATCTCCAAATATTTTAACAACAAAGCCTACATTAATTGTGTATTAATGCAATTCTGACTTTCCATCAGAATCTCACCATTCTAAGTAATTAAATACACACGGAATACCTCAAAGAATAGAGCTTACTTGTATTAAGTCTTCATTTGTGTAAATTTGTATTGTTTAATATTGATTTTGCTTTATAGATACCCAGTATAAAATTTTCTACATTTCTACTACATTTGACACTGCTAGAATTGTCATCGTCTTTACTATCTCCCATTATAAGCCATAAATTCTTTCCAACCTTATCCTCAAACTTAGAGACCTGGAAGATACGTTATTCTCATGATTGTAATTACAGATTACAGTACGCCATCTGTTAAGAAAAGCTTTATAAACGGTATTGAGTTGTAGTAACATTCCTGATCAAGTTTTCACCTGCAAGAATCTGTATCTTTGTACTGATAAAGCAATGTTCCCTAATGCAGAGATTTATCAACACTATGCTGATAATATGTTTTCAAGCAAGTACTGCAGTTATGCTCAGGATACTAGATATACTGAAAGCACTCTGCAAGCTTGCGATTCAAATCTTTTGATTTGAATTTGATTTGATTTGAGACACACATTTATTCTAATGCTGACTATTCATCATAGAAAAACATATAGGATAAGAAATACAAAGGCTTTTTTGGAGAAGTTTAAATTCAGTGTGTTCCGTCATTGAAAATACTCTGATATCATGTAAGCATAGTGAAGAGTCAAGGTTAACTAAGAACTTACAAATTGTTATCAAAATGCAGCCTCCAACTGCTCCAATTTACTTTCACAAGTAGTAGGGTACACAGCATTTTAATACAAAGATCTTCAAAACGAAAATCATCTACCTGACTGTGTTCCCTTACATTGCAGCTTTTATGAACAACATACAATAAAGTGTGACTACAATGTACTACTTCATTGTATAAAATTGCAAATAGATTGCAATTTTAGAGTGGCAAAAGCAGTAAGTTGGTC
Source organism: Rhea pennata (assembly GCF_028389875.1). Taxonomy (NCBI): domain Eukaryota; kingdom Metazoa; phylum Chordata; class Aves; order Rheiformes; family Rheidae; genus Rhea; species Rhea pennata. The sequence continues at coordinate 28,412,967 of NC_084666.1, forward strand.
TTTACATTGGTCTTTTCAAGAAGGATTATAATGACATTCAACTCTCATTTAAAATTTTTTTTAAACTTACCTGTTTTATCTCTGTTGAGTGAACTGATTAGTGGTTAAATTAACTTTCTATTTGCTTACAAGAAAATGACAAAACAAGGTAATATGATACACAGCATAGCAAACATATTTCTTTATTTCACTACAGCTCTTTTTTAAGAAGGCAAAATAGTAAGCAAGTTAGTCTCTCCATCTCAGACATAGGAGCTATACTTAGAAAGTTCCTCTACTGCAGAAGTCCAAATGATAATTTTTTCCAAGCAAATCAACTGTGTAAAATACAACCTCTGAAACACTATTTTAGGAGCAAAAAAAAAAAAAGGGGGGGGGGGGGAAGCTACTCATTGTTTTCTAGCTAAAAAGTAAGCCTCTGAAACAAGGATCAGTAAAAGAAAAATTGAATTGCAATAAAAGGAAAAATACTAGATTAAAACTAAGCAAATACATTGAAAACAGAAAGTTTAGTTAGAGAAACAGTTGGAAAAAAAGGAATTACAGTGACATGCCAGATCAGAAAATAAGAGGGAACACTCCACTGCAGTAAAAACTCCTCAGGAGCCTTGGAGGTTTTTTAATACAGTTTTTTTGTAATTAGCGTAAGAGGAACCAACAGCAAACATATTTGTATGGCAAAACTTACTTTAGCTATAAGACCAACGTATTTTTAAACATCATGTATAATATCATATAGTATGCAGCCCTCTTATATAAAGTTTCACAGTAAGATCTTTTGCTAATAACACAATTATCATTTCAGAAAAATACATACAACTGGAGATTAAAATCCACATGTTGATACCCAAATTACATTCACAGAGAAATTCTAGAACTTCACTTTCTTAAGTTAACTCTCTGTTCAGCAACAAGTGTACCAAAATCAAGTCTAGGTCTATAAATTATTTTTCAAAGAAGTCCTACCTGCAGGACTTTAAAATGTTACTCCTAGGCATATGATATATGTAAAACAAAAGTCTCTGCTCTCCTAAAAAAATGTTATCCAAAACACATTATTTTTTTTTAATATGGTTGACCACAAATATCTTTGAATATAAAACTTCAAAGCTTTTCCCTTTTCCTCTCCTCTATCTGAAAGATGAAAATAACCACCTGTAAAGTGTTACAATATTTTTCCAGTGGAAATATATAACAAACTTAGAATTTAAAAGAGTAGTAGTTTCCTCTTCAAATCCTAAATGAAAATCTTCCTGCAGTATAAAGCATTAGCATTTGCAGTTGTTCTCTAATACTTACATACTTTAAACATAACTTTTATATTTTCCAAAGATAAGTCTACCCCCTCTTTTCACTCAATAACCTGAATATAACTAGAAAGAATAAACACTGCTGCCAAAACTTTGTTTTAAATAGAAGACAGCTTAGTTTCAGGTGTCCCTCAACTGCAATGAATATAGTTGCAACAGGTGTGCTGGGCTTAAGTCTCTGACATTCAAGGCTTAAAGAAAGACTGGCACCTATATTAAAAGAATACAAATGCATTACTGCTCAGATCAAAATGCCTTTCTATCTATTATGGACATGTAATGACTGTATCAAATTCAAGGCAGTAGAAGAGTGAATGCATAAGAAATCTACTCATCAGATAATAGTTCATCTGAGTACAATTTACCATAGTACCAGCTATCAGTTTATGGCAAGTATTTAATACAAATGCTATAATCCCAAAAGAATGGAAAGATTTGTTTATACTGCAAACACCGATACTAATGATAATTCTTCCACTTAAAGGCCTGGGGGTTTTTTGTTGTTTTTTTTTGTTTGTTTGTTTGTTTTAATTAACATCTGATTGGCTCCTACCTTAAGGAAAAAGCAAAACAAAAAACCCCAAATTAAATCACCAGCAGCAGATAAGACACCCAGCAGAGCTCTATGGAAGCTTATGGGATCACCATATTTTGAACTGAATTGGTATTTGAATTGAATACATAAGTATTTGTAAGTTGTCGCTCATGTTTATGAGAAAACAGATATCCTTTGAATCCTATATATGTTTAGATACCAAGAACTACAGCAATTTAAGGAACTGTATTCATTAAATTCATTAAAAAAAAAAAAAAAAAAAAAAAAGCAAGCTATTTGCACTGTTTTCTGAAGAGGAATGAGAATACATGTAAATAGATTCATGTGGTTAGGTTTGGTTTTAGGTTTTGCACACAAGGGAGAAAATACTGACTTGAAATATATTTTGGGTGAAATCTCATTTATTTTGCCTATATGGAAACCCCCCAGAGAACTGAGATGAAAGAGGTTCTGATATAACGTATGCACTAAATTATGGTCTAAAATTGTTTCTAATGGGCAGAAAAAAGAGAGAAGCTTAACAAAAATCTATCAATATTGGATGACTAGCAAATAAACAAAAACAATTGCTAAAAGCATTGCTAGAATATCCTCAATACGCTATAGTCACTAAATAAACAAGTATGTGGGAAAAAAGAAGAAATCTAAAAAAATAAAGTCAGTCATCCAAGAGAAAGTTTCCATTTTTATCATATATGCCACATTTATGTGCGTGGCCATGCAGGTTTGTTTGCTAAAATCAGCTGTATTATCAAAGTAAAGTTTACAAGTTTGTAGAAAGTTAAAACTAGGATCCTGAAGAAGTTTTTTTCTTTTTTTTTAAAAAAAAAAAAAAGAAAAAGAGTAAAGAAACAAAACACAGCACACTAACTGTGTGGCCTCAGAAGCTGGGTGAACAGACCTTACCTCCACGCAGCCACTGAGGTAAAAGTATTGCTTCTTCACACAGCCTCCACCGCTCAGACTCTCTAGCAATGACCAGGGGCAACAGAAAGACTCAGGGAGCAGCTTGAAATATTAGCTCTTTCCACATAGCACACATCAAAACGCATCTCTAGAACAGATGGAAATATCATGGGTGATGACTTGAAAAAAGAGATAGCATGGATGATGATAGTGTACATTTAGCTACAGCACATCCTCAGATTCAGCAGGGGTATTCTCATTTCTAATACCAAGGTGAGGAGAGGGAGGGGGAATCAGACTAGCTCATATCATGAAAGAACTTGGGAATTTTTTCTTCTCCTGACTAGAAAGATAATTGGTCTATTACACCTATCTGAAGGTGATAATAATACTGTTTCTACAGGAACCATAAAAATAAATAAATAAAAAAAAGAAACAGTCTGAAGAGCAGAAAGAGGCAAACAGGTAGACATTTTACTTGAAGGATGCATCAGCTGAGTATGTCACCAGAGTAGGCTATAATTCCTTTATTTAAAGGAAAATTGATATTCCAGTCTTTTGATTAGAAAAAAAAAAGAATAAACAGCTTCCTTTGCTTACCCCGTGGCTTTCTAAATAGAACAACAATAAAAGACTTTCAATTGTCATAGTAAAAGAACAGAAGAGTCTTAAAAAGAATTATTTCCTTCTTAAGGAAGACATTGCAAAAGAAATTTGCTAATTTACTCTCCTCATTTCTTAATAGATCATTTTCAAAAATATCCATTCCTTTCAAATTAATCTGTTGCATCAAACAAAATTCTTTAAAGATAGTTCAATATACACATTAAGAAAAAAAAACAAACATGCACAGGTCTGTTTGTAGTATAGTGAATGTTTTAAGTCAGCTGACTATCTACAAATGGATACAAATACAGAAGTCAAGCCTGTGCTTTTGTCCACTAGGATTTCTCTTACACACAGAATCAATTCACACAGAAGAGCTGATCAAAGGTAGCTAATATTCATAACTTTAGCTAAGTAAACCATAAACAGAAAGGGGCCTTTTTCTCTCACAAAGCTGTTATTCTTTCCTTGACGCTGCTGTATGTTTTAGCTGGAATCCCTGTGCTCTTTATAGCATGCCTCAAATCAAAGGATCACATGAGGGGATGCTATGTCCCAGTTCGTTACTGCAGCGCCTGCATCAAAGGCAGAGTTACTGCACTTTGTAAAAGGTGCCATTTCCGAGCCAGAAATATTAACTAGAAAAAGTTGATAGCAGAGGCGAGAACTTCATCAAGTGCACAGTAAATGTAAAGCGCCTCTGGGCAAAGAAAGGCAAGATGTTTTAAACCCTGCTGTGCAGAAGCACTGCAAAGGAGAACAAATATTTCCACAGGAAAGCTGTACAATTGAGTATGTAACATCAGAGACAACTGCAGCACTTGTGCTTTTACCAAACCTGTGACCAAGTGTCTTTGTCTCCCAATCTTTATACAAAACAGGTACTTTACTCCAAAGACACACCATATGTATGTCTTGCTTACTAGCCAAGGAATAGGCATTTTCCAGTTTCCTAAAGACTTCTGCTTTGTTTCCTTTAGACAGATGCACATTATCAAAGATTTTAACTGTAACACAAAGTTGTTCTTCCTTAAATCTTATAAACTTAGCAGTTAGCCTACTTCCTGATAAAAAGTTCCTGTTTCTTTTGAATTAAGCATCTCTCCAAGATAATTCTTCTGAAGTAAATAGCTGCTGGCTTCATGAGAAGAGCAGTACCTCCATTGCTAATAACAAGATTGCCATTTGACCAAAATTAGTGTTAAAAATAAGATTTTAAGATGCATACAATATGTAGCATGAATTTCAGAGCGGTAAGTAGTACAAAATTAGATGACAGCTTCTTTCTCCACTATCTTCTCACTGATGCAGTCTTTCAAGCAGAGTTGTCTCTAAAAAAAATCCACAATCTTTCAAGCACTTTTGAAAGTCAGATCTATTTCACTTCACATATTAACAAACACTGCTGATAGTGTTCTAGATTATTAATTGAACATACAAGTGGATTACATTAAAACAAATTTATGGTCATAAAGAAATCTATATCAAACTCCAAAATAATCATCCATGACTTTTGGATATTGCTACAGAAGAACTGTAACCTTCTAGTCTTCTCAGCAACATAAAAAAATGAAATAAATAACAGAATCTTGCTGAAGTGCAATGCTGTGAGACAGTTTTGACAGTTTTCCTTTCCAGTCCCACACATACATATACAGTTTTCCCACTTTGAAGACTGAGCAACTCTTCCGTGTCCCTATTAGCATGTTCATCTTCCGTTTTCTTGCAGATGCAAATCAGATGATCCACATTACTTGAACAACATAAGGCATCAATTGTAGGCATTCTGAGAGTCATTTCTTATTGCAAGTAAGCTGTTCTACAAAGCTCTTCAGCAGAAAAAACCCCGTATCTGTAGCATGGCAGCAGAGTAAGAACTAACACTTAAATGCAGGAGGAAAAAATCCACACAAAACAAACTATTAAAAGTGGAAGAAGACCACTAAACTACATCAAATACAAAACTCATCTTAGTAAGAACTTTGTAATATAAAATAAATTTTTTTTTGATGTTTCCCTAACATGCATCTCACAATTTACATAGACACAATTAATGAAATTGTTGAGAAAGGCATTACAAGCCAAGTGCTGTTCTAAATTTTTCTTCATCTTGATGGTCCTGACTTTTTTTCTTCTAATATAACTAAGAAAAGCCTAGCCAAATTTAAGTGTAACACTTACAATACATAAACAGGTGCATCAACTGTTCTGAACAATATTTAGCAATGGCACTTACACACAGGAATAGACTATTTGTCCTAACTTATGTCTCAGACAATTTTAGAGGAAAGACAGAAAGTTTGCTTTCAGCTTTTCTATTGTCACTGCACCAGGAAATCAGTTCAGGGATAAATAGTATTATGAAACTGCAGCAGCTTATATTAAGTAATCACTTTTCAGATTAGAGACAGTTTTTATTTAAAGTAAGGATTATTTACATCCACATCTTACATTCATGATCTTCTGGACCAAGGTACTGATACACAGAACACAGAAGAGAACACAACAGTTCTCATATTATTAAAAAAAAAAATTAATTTCTACCAATGTCATAGTATACAGGAAGCAAGCAAATTTATATTACTTAGTTTAGACAATGTGCATCTACATTGAACAGATGTATGTAATATATTTGCCTTAACACCAGACAAAGTTCTGGGAACTTCTACTTCACTACTACTTGCAGACCACTGTGTGGTGTTCACTCAGTCAGAAAGATAATCGCCCAAGAAAGAGGTTTGGTAAAACGTTCTTAATGGTCACCACTACTGAGAGATGACAGCCAGCATGTTAAAAGGAGATTTTTTTTTTAATGCATAGATGTCAGTTTAATTTAGATTAAACAAAATATAATTAAACTGTACACTACTGGGGTAAGTTAGATACTATTGATGTGTAAAACATTGGATTATGCATCTAGAATCATATCTATATCTAAATATGTATGTGCATATATATACACACATACACACCCACACACTCTGTAGAAAGGTAGTGTATAGGAGATGGAAGCAGGCACAGACAACATAGGCCTGTAGGGATGATTTTCAGAAAAAAAGTGCAATTAGAGTTGACATTTGCAAAGCACAAAAAGGGCAACAGCAGCACTTTACTCCTACATTAGTAGTAAGAGGGAAATGAGGAAAATGTGGTCTCATTGCTGAATGAGGCTGATGATTCAGTGACAGCAGACAGGGACAAGGCTGAGACACTTGCTCTCTTCACCTGAGGCCTTTTTGTCTCCCAGGCCATTTTGTCACTTAGACACAGGGTTCAGTAAATGGAAGAACTACCAGCAGTAGATGTAGATCAAGTCAGGGACTACTTGTGACAACCTGAGCCATAGACATTGCTGAAACCAGAGGGGTTGCATCTTGGAGTGCTGAAGGAGCAGGCTGATGACATTGCAAGGCCCCTCTCTATCATCTATGAAAGGTCACAGACTGAAGGAGGTCCCCAACAACTGGAAAAAATGCAAACGTTTTACCTATCTTCAAGAAAAAGGCCTGAATGACAATTCAGTAAACTAAAAGCTGGTCAGCCTCACTTTGGTCCTCAGGAAAAAACTGTCAAGTGGATCCTCTTGAAACACCTTTCTGAACATATGAAGGAGGTGGTGACTAGGAACAGTCAGCATTGATTTAATCAAGGGCGATAAACAATGATGGGATTTGATCGCTTTCTGTGAAAAAAAATTACTGGATTCATAAAAGACAGGAACACAGTGGGTATTATTTACCTCACCTTTAGCAAGGTTTCCAAAACTGTCTCCCACAGTATTCTTGCATACAAATTAGGATATTACAGTCTGGATAAGCAGACCATTGGATGTATTTAAAAAGAAAAAATGGTTGGATGGTTATGCTCATAGGGTAGTGTTCAACAGTTGATGTGTCCTGCTCTACCTAGAGGCTGACAACAAATGGAGTAGATAGGTCCCATGTACTGGGACATGCCTGGTACAACATATTTGTCAGTGATCTGGAATAGGCAACTAAGTGCACTCTTGTTAGGTTTTCAAATGACACCAACCAGGGAGGATAAGTCAATACACTTGACTTATCTAGGGCTTGACTGCTAGAGTGACTTAGACGGGCTGGAGGAATGGACCAATAGGAACCTTATGAAATTCAATAAGGCCAAATACAAAGTCCTGCACTTGGGAAAAAGAAACCTCTTGCAACAATAAAGGCCTGGGACCAGCTCTGTTGAGAGAGACATGAAGGACTGGCTAGACAGAAAGCTGACTACAAGCCAGCAGTGTTGTCCTGGCTGCAAACAAGGCCAATGGCTTGAGCTGTATTAATAGGACCACAGCCAGTAGATCAAAAAACATTATCAAAGGACTTATTAGACCACACCTAAAATACTGCATCCAGTTTTGGAATACGCAAATACAAAGATATCGATCAGTGGAGTGAGTTGACTAGAGAGCCAACTAAGACAAGGGGCTGGAGTACTTTCCCCATGAGAAGAGGCTTGAGGGAGCTGGTCTTTTTCACCTTGGGGACAGCTTCAGGGGATCAAATTGCAGTCCTCTAGGACCTATGAGGAGGTTATCAAGAAGACAGAGCTAAGCTCTTCATAGCAGCACATGGTAGAAGAACAAGAGACAACAGGCATGAATTGAAACAGAAAAGGTTTCAACTGAATCTGAGGAACCCCTTCCTCCCTACCACCACATGGGGGCAGTCAAACACTGGAGCAGGTTGCCTAAAGAGGTTGTGCAAGCTCCATCCTCAGAGGTTTTCAAGAGCTGACTGGATAAAGTCCCAAGCAACTCTGATTTCAGTTAGCCCTGCTTGAGCAGGGGGGTGGACTAGAAACCTCCTGAGGTCCCTTCCAACCTGAATTTTCCTACGATTCTATACTTATAATAGTCCCAACCCTCACTCATTCAGATACACCCATAATATAAAAAAAAAACACCATTAATGGTAAGTACATATGTTCAGCACATCAATTAGCTCTGATTAGTTCGATATTTGCTAGCTACCCCAGTTTGTCCACAGCTGAATAGGAATCACAACCCAATTGACACATCCAGAATAAAAGGAGAGTTAAAGACTTTGTCTGAAACATTCTTTATTATTAAAATCCAAACACTTCTTTACCAGAAGATCAACAAATATATTCAGTTCTGGATTAGTGCATCTGAACTAGCACAACATAACAACATTTTTTAAAGGTTTAATTTTTATTTTTCCCCATGCACATCATCTGAACTGACTATACAGCACAACTAACTGAATTGAAAGCTTAATAGTTCTACAGAAACCAGGTATCAAAATGAGGAATAAAAATAATAGACTTTGCTTTTTAAAAAACAGACTGAAAACGCACTGTAACAATAAGCTGGGACCATATCTGTGCCCTGAATGCTTTCCCATGCTCTTCAGCAGGACAGAACGTACTTTAATGGTTTTGGTTCTTCAAAGGTCAAAAATGATTTAAGCATCTGAGGAAAATGAGAACTTGAGTTAATAGTACCACACAGAAAAATATTAAACATCAGACAGCATAGTTAGGCAGAGCTTAGCTTTTGGTACAGAGCCACCTTACAATTTCAAAAGTCTTGTGATAACCTTACAAAGAGCATTATTAGCTAAGTGCTAGCAAACAATCTGAACACTGCAGCCCAGTCAGATACTTAGATGGATAGAGCAAAGCTACACCAATTAACACCTCATGAGACCTGAGGATGGAGTTCCAAGCAACAGCCTCGGATGCAGCTGAAGCATGCTGCTAAGACTGGCTGTGCCCTTTGAAACGCAGTCTCACCCCCACAGAATTGGGGGAAAGATGCCCTCTTTTAAAAGTATTCAATACTTTGATACATACCATAAATTCTGCCCATTCCACAATCCAGAAGACAGCTGCAGCCCAAACAGACATACATAAGCTAACTTTTCTACTATCATGTGCAAAGTAGAACTTGCTTCAACCATACTTACCTGGATTAACTACCACAGTCCCAAACCTCACAGCATCATGGCCAGCTGAAGTCAACATCCTTCTAGTTTAACACTAGTCTAACTGCACCTGTGGCAGATGCTGGACTACAGCATATAGTTTCCAAATGCTTATGTTCTATTTAGGTAGTAAGACAAAATTCTACACATCTAACATAACTACTTTAAAATACAGTAACTTGCTAACATAGTATAAAGAATCAATAGATAATAAATGTGAATCTGTTTAGTAAAAATCACAGAAAACAAAAAAGTTTACCTAAAAAAATACAGTCTAAATATCTTGCTACTCAACTCTATTAACAAGTGATATAGTTAAAACAGATAGGTTTTGGAGGGACAGGACAGAAACTGTCTGCTCATATACAAATACCCTAGTCAAACATCAGCTTAGTAAGTTGCATATGCACACTGCTTTGTGATTCCAGAACTGAATGGCCCCAACAGCTAAAGTAATACTTAATATCCTTTCAGTTTTAAGCAGCAGAGTAATTTTAATTATTAAAGTTATTTTTTTAAACATCAAGGTGATTTTTCCCCTAGAAGATATGCTTTAGATTGATCTAAATACAAGGGCATTTAGGGAAGTCATATGGATTGTTATATACGAAGCTGGTCTCAAAGATGATGTAAATAATAATCTTTGTACTTAATTCAATAATAGCATGAGCAAAATACGTCTTCCTTTTTAAGAAAAGTGGTAAATGTAACATAGCAGGTAAATCAAACTCACCAAGCCCTCTTCTCTGCTGATTTCTCATTTCCAAGGGCTTATTTAATGGCCTGAATATTTAAGTCCATAGAGTAAAAACTGTATAAACAGCTGCACTTCAAGGATTTTTTTCCTGTCATGCCAATATGCTTACACAGATTGAGGGTACACATCTACATCAGAACATTAAAAAAAAAAAAATACATATGAGTTCTTCCATCCTTGAGTTAAGGAAATTCTCACCCTTCTGATGTTAATTTATAAAAGTCAGAGTACTACAACAAGAGTACAATTTCTCTTGTTGAAAGACTGGAGATCTGTGCTTAAAAAAAAAAGAACCAATTGTTGCTCTACGACACTACAGCTGAATTCAAATTTGCTTAAGGAGAATAATTTGTATTAAAGGAATTTCTGTAAGGTTCCATAATGCCTTTTTCTTATACTATCCTCCTTATAAGCCTTCAGATAAGACAAATTATTAATTTCTTCAGTATATATGAAAATTAATTTCTCCAATTAATTCTCCAAACCCCAAAATAAGTTATAGTAAGAATGATACTAATAGCTTCAAGTCCCCACCCCATTTTTTTTTTTTTAATCTTTACTTAAGACTGATCTGGAATTCCTATTCCAATGATAAAAAGTGTACTCGTGCCCTTCTTAAACATCAGAACAATAAAAGATAGTCAAGATAGGCTTGCAGCAACAAATTTGTTACTTTTTGAGAGGAAAAAATACGTAGCTCAAAATAATTACGGTATCAAATTCTAACAGAATAAAGTGAAGTACTATTATCTGACTGGAAACAAGAACAAATGACAGAGGCAAGTAACAGGGATATGACACAGAGATCACCCAATGGCAATGTATTCAACGTTTTCTACTTTTCATGTAAGTAATACTTAGGCAAGTACAATAAAGGAAATGAGTTATGAGGAGAAACACTATAGACTATTTAACACTCTGAATATGCAAGTCTGTAGAGCAAATACTGTAGAAACAGTTGCACTTCAAGGATTTTTTCTCTATCATGCCAATGTGTTTTCTGTTCTCAAAGGACAAAAGAAAATATAGTCTAACAGTTTTACTACTTGATTACAGGGAGAGGTAGTACATTGCATTATTTTAAAAGCAGAGTTTAGATATTGAATTAGTTAGATCTATTCACTTCAAATCAAAAGTACCTTATCCATAACAATTGCCCTGTGCTTGACATCAATACAGATCAACTGGATTACAACAGAATCCTGATGTGAAAAGCAGCAGAAGAAAAGGAATCTGTATAACGAGCTGTACTGCCTTTGCTAATTAGCTGCAGTACCTGGCTTCATCCACAAGAGGACAGAGCACAGGCACCTGCCTGCACATTGTAAGGAAATGCTCTATTAGCATGAAGTAGTCTGATCTCCATTGAGTACACAAGTTCGCAGAAGAGAAATCCTTTGAGAAATACTAAATATACAGGAATAACATCTAGCTTAGGAAGGTCTACAATCACAAATGACTAAAAATTGGCAGACTGCTTTCCCCATTTTTATGCTCTTTCTTAAACATTCACTTTTGGCCCCTACTATGATACATGTCGTAATATACTGAGACATACGAATATTTGATTTCACACAGCACAGACTCCCTTTCATTCAGATAATGCATATCTGAAGTAGTAGTCCAAAATTTTCATCTGTATTGTCATGTTAACATGCACACAAAGACCTAAGCAAAAAGTCACTTGAATAAATGAAAATGTTTTGTTTTATCTTGAAAAATTCTTGAGAGTCTTACCACTTAGAAGTCATTGTTAACCACCATGAGCTGTTAGCATACTGCACTTAGGATGGGTCCATCAAGACATTTTCCACAGAGTCCAACTTGTGCTTTGTGATGCGAGAGTAGACAAAGACGTAAACAGCTATGATTCAGCTGGTATGTAGCCAAATACTGGAAAAAGATCTCCAAACACAGTACTGACAAATGAAGTATAAAAGGCTGAAAGGAAAACGAGAAAAACATAGTCAAACATTAGACATTTTATGACTGGAAATTCAACATTCTCCATTTTTAAAACTTTAAGTCCTTTAATTGAGAAGACAAACAATAAAAGTTTAGATTATGCAAGTCCTCAGAATTGTTACTTTACTCAGGGGTTAATACTTCAAGTTATCTTCACGAAAAGGATATTAGAATTGATGAAGAAGTAGAAATTAGCTTCTCACATACATATTTTGTGTACTTTATGTACACTCATCCTGTATGCACAGACTTTTTTAGCTACGTTTAAGTTAGGAACATACTTTGTTAATCATAATCTCTCTCAAATGCAAATCTCTGAACCAAATTCTTCATATTAGTCCTTTTGCTTCTTTTCTGATTTTTGTCAAAAACAACATTTAATTACTTGATTGGCACTAGGATGTAGTCACAAAAAGAAACAAACAGTACTTCAACTGTGCCTCCTTAATAAAGCCTCAAACTTCAGCTGCAGGGTTTTTGGACATTCCTTTGCAACAGAAGTTTGTATGCAAGTTGCATACTTGTCGCTACTTGCCTAAGCTGTGAAGTTTTGTTCTCTTATACTAAGCTATAGCAAAAGCACTTCAGCAGTTTTTTTTTTTTTTTATTGTACCCTGGAGGCAGATCAAGCATTTTTAACTGCTTTTAAACTCAAGTCTCAACGTGAAGCAACAATCTACAACACTTGATCACTCAGTTTGTATGAAAATGTATACTTTTTAAAAATCATAGTCTGAAAAATTGCAGACATAAACACATGCTGTACACACAGCATGACTACCAGTGCTGTGATGTAACAAGAATGCAAGAATGTACTCGTTTTCTTTAGAAGCACGTTAACTTTTTTTTTCTACATACAGTTCATACTACTACTTAATTAGTGTTTCCAAAAATACAGAAATACGCATATAATAAGTACAATCTACAGCTAAAGAGTTTTATCTTGAAAAGCTTAAATTGTAAGAGAAAATTTAAAAATGTGGGACTTAGGGAAGTAAAACAGGTACGTTTCTGTAGCACTGGAAGCAAGCTGACACTTTTTTTAAATGTTATCTCTATTGGTAACATACAATATAATTCCTTGGAAAAAGAAAGTCAAGATTTTTAAAGAGGTAGCTAGGTATAAAGGGAAATATTTAAAGTTGATAAAAATCTATTTCTGACTTTTACACGCTAAATTGCAACTCTAATGAAAATGTCAACGGTTTTCGGTACTTCATATAGTCCACAGTATTGTGCATCAAATCAGCATCACTTTTCCTCTTCAGAAAAATTAGGATAAAATACTGTAAAATATTTTCTACGCAGCACATACATACGGCCTTTCATCCTGACCACATTAATAAATAGCACTGCTTTTTTTTTTTTTAACAAAAAAAAAAAAGGACAAGAAAAACCTCTCAATATTTTAATGCAACTCATGCAACAGCTTACATCCACTCCAGTTTAGAAATGAGAAGGTGAATAGTATTCTAAGTAAACTGAAACACAGCATGAATATTCTTTCAGTCTTATTAAGCGCAACAAACAGAAATTTACCATTACTTACACTGATGCTTTCATTCACTTTCTCAAGTAAAACATACATTCATAGATATTGTATATGGAGCAAATGCATACAAAAATAGTCTCTGCTTCTCTCGTATCTTTATTCTTCACCATTGTTCATTCAATACTTTCTATTTTCCATCACACTACCCAACTGCCCAGCTGCTTAATGGAAGAAATAACCTTAAACTGAAAACTAACCAGGCAAGCAAATGTATCAGAGTATTAGGACAGGATACTGAAATCTCAGTTCAGTTGACAGAATGGTCTTCCCCCCCAGGGAAGACTGGGGCGGGGGGGAGGAGCAGAAAGGCACCTGAAAACTCGCTTGAAGTACTCAAGTTTATTCCGTTGTACACACCGAGCAATAATCAATTTGTCAGTGCTGTCTAAAACTTCAGACACAACAGTGGTCCTTACTGACTTGAGCAAAATGAAGTTTTATATCAAGTACTTAATTGACATTAGGATTAGAAGCTAAAAGGTTTCTTACAGAATGAACCAGACCAGATAAATCCGATCAAGGAAAAAAGGCATTGGTAAAGGTAGCTGTAAAGTTGAAAGTCTCCAGTGGATGTGAATGAAGCTTACAGTAGCAGCAGCATATCACTAGAGGGAAGTTCATTTGGCTTCATTTCATAAATTGAGCTTACAAGTTTAGGTTAAAATATAACTATTCTTTATCAGATTTCAAAGTCAAAGGCAACATTCAAGAGAGTTTCAGTGTTCGAGGTTCACTCCTATGAACAGCTTATGTATGAAAAGCTGTGAAGAATACCACTAAACTACATAAGAGTTACAATTCAAAGTACAAGAGGCTAGCAGCCATAAGGTTTAACAAAATTCAAAGGACGTTGCTGTTAACCCTAAGGTTTCATACGTTGAAGAATTCAAGATTCCTTTAAGATCCTAGAATTGCTTCTTAAAGATACAAAAAACAGGTAAAAATCCAGCTAACCTCAAACCTGCCCTAGTTGTTAATATTTTTGTTGTTGAACAATTAAAAAAAAATTATTTAAACCTCAAGTTTCTTTTATCACAAAATTATTTACAAGTTGATATATTCCGAGAGTTAGTGGTATAATGCAAATTTGAACTTTACCTTTTGATTGGCAGCTAGATTTTCCACAATAGCACAATTTTGCCATAGCTAAGTTTAAGAGATGTAGTACAGAAGACCATTTCCACTAACTTCAGGAAGAGGTTAACAACAACATTACAGGAAAACAAAGCGTCAACACTTAGATATAAGATGGTATGTATAACACACTAAACTAGGGCCTTTTATAATTACTGATCCAAAAAGACTTAACAGCATGATACTTCAAAATAGAAACACTCATGTTATTACCCAATTGCCTAGAAGTAATGTATTCCATGCTATAGCTTCTATGTAAGCTTCAATATATTTGCTTTTGGAGAAGTAGAAGAAAGACAAAAATAAGTAATAAAAACATGATATTAGTATCTTTAATAAATAACTGAATAAACAATTTAGCAACAGATACTAATAGTATGGCTCCACAGTTGCTTAAATATTTGGCTGACCTGTACCTTCAGTATTTTACAATGCTTGGCTGACTAACTCAGTATTCTTACACTCCTAACATCACACACTACCTGCCCCTTGTGATCTCTGGTCCTCTGTCACTTTTACCCCATCCTCACCCCCTGAAGTTACAGCATACGCTGCAAGAGCCCATACACTGGAGAAATATCAGGCTATATGGCAGAAGAGCAGAGCAAGGCAGACTCAGATTCTAGCTCATGACTTTACCAACCCTTAAACAAGAAGCAAAAAAATAAATAAATAAATAAAAAGACCCACGATAGCTACATCCCAGATTTATCATACAATACATTGACCACATTTAAGATCAATTAAGCAAATTTTCCCTTATGTTGTGGATGTACCCTCACACTGAAAGGTGGTTTGGTTTCTTAAAAAAGGGTGAGGGAGGCAGCAGTTGACCCATTCCTCGAACCCCCTTCTTTTGCAATAGCACATTCAGCCACATTTCAGCTAGTTCACCCATTGCTTTTCTTTCCAACAAGGGATATTAGCGGTGATTTAAAAAAAATTACTTTGAGGCATCACCAAGAATAACAATTTTGAATTTTCAAGAAACCAGTTCTAAGCTAGTCATGCCATAAAACTGGACTTTAAAAGAATGAAAAAGGAGGAATGAAGCTTCCCAGAGAGAAGCTTTCTAGGTTGCCAATATCCAAGTCTGTCTCCTTTTTTTAATGGAAGCTCAGCACACAGTTAACAGAAAGGTTTTAAATAACCATTTGTTCTTTTAGCTCATTTTAATAGTTTTAGGTATAATAATTTAACAGATATAACAACATGCTACAACACAAACTAAAAACGTTTACATGATGATTTGAATGCTATTAAACATCAAGAACTGTGCATGGTGATGTTCCAGTTTACAGTTACTGGTCATACATATTTAAGTTCAGTCCATGCAGTATGCTTTCCTGACTTCACCAACAATCTCCTTACTGAAGCACAAGGTTTTTTTCCTGCTCCAATGTCCCAAACAGCCAGTTAACTGTGTCTAGCATAGAAGTCACAAACAGAAGACAAGACAGCACCTCCATTGCAAAGAGCAAGCCCCCATGTTTTGCTATTCTCCATTCACAGAATGGGTAAGGTTGGAAGGGACCTCTGGAGATCAGCTAGTCCAACCTCCCCTGCTCAAGCAGGGTCACCTACAGCATGTTAGACAGGGTTGCATCCAGGCAGGCCTTGAAGATCTCCAGAGAAGGAGACTCCACAGCCTCTCTGGGCAACCTGGTCCAGTGCTCCGTCACTCTCGCAGGGAAGAAATTCCCCCTCACGGTCAGGCAGAACTGCCTGTGGTTCAATTTCTGCCCATCGCCTCTTGTCCTGTCACACGGGACAACTGAAAAGAGTTTGTCCCTGTCCCCTTGACACCCTCCCTTCAGGTACTCGTACACATTGATAAGATCCCCCATCAGCCTTCTCTTCCCCAGGCTGAAGAGGCCCAGCTCTCACAGCCGTTCCTCACAGGGCAGATGTTCCAGCCCTCTGATCATCTTCATAGCCCTACGCTGGACTCCCTCCAGTAGCTCCATGTCTCTCTTGTACTGGGGAGCCCAGAACTGGACACAGTAGTTGAGATGAGGCCTCCCCAGGGCTGAGTAGAGGGGCAGGATCACCTCCCTCGACCTGCTGGCAACACTCTTCCTAATGCACCCCAGGAGACCATTGGCCTGCCTGGCCACAGGGGTACATCGATGGCTCATGGTCAACCTGTCATCCACCAGCACTCCCAGGTCCTTCTCTGCAGAGCTGCTTTAAGAACTATAGATCTTAAATAACTAGTTAATTAAGTTAGTTAACCAATCTAAATTAACTAGGATGTTAAACGACATAAATCAGAGACAAGAAATTGAGTTAGGTTCAGCTTGTATATGACAGATGTGGAAACGAAATACAGCACCAGTAAGGCAGAAGATATTGGGGAGTAGGGAAAGGATGCATCTCAGTTGCACGAACACTTCAGAATGAGGCCAAGCATCTGCACTTGAGAATGACATTTGTTATGCTGGTTCAACAATTTCTCTTCATGAGACTTATAAATAGTTCTCCACTTATAAATCTACAGACTTCAATAGAGAAGACTCCCATATAATCCTAATTGGTAGTTGAGAAGGATTTTCAAAAAAGACAAAACAAAACAAAACCTTCAGAGGATGGTTTGATGCCACTTTTGATAACAACTTGCCCATAATGACCATGACACCTCAAATATATAAGTATTTGTGCACTTTTCTTTGCTTAGTTAGCATTCAGAAAAAGAGACCATGAGAATTATGCAAATCATGAACTACCTCCACTGGAGCAGTACCAAATAACTTGTCTATTCCTTAAATTCCAGTGATAATTTGTTTGCTTTTGGAATCTCATTTCAGCCTATTAGAAAGGTATAAAAAATAAAATTCTGTGTTTGTCATAGCATAGTGGATATTTCCAACAAACCCTAAGAGCCTTCAAGCCTCTCAAATAATCCTCTTACTAAAAATTGTATTTACTAATGCCATGCCACTGTCTTCGGAAACCAGAATAATGCAGAACTTCCTCAACTATACCCTCTCTTGGTGCTAATGTACTCTGCCTCCTACCCCTATCCCTTCTATTTTCTGATGGCGGCTGGATTTAGAAGTGTGTTTCTTCAGTCATAACAGAATTGAGGATTGAACTGATTTTAGGCCCAATAAAAAAAAAAAAGTGACCTTAGTTATGCTTCATTATATCAGTTATCGCAAAGGGCCAGTAAGACAATACTGGGTCTAACACCCTGGAGAGTAAAATGAGTATTTCTGGGCTGTTTTACAAGAAACTGCAAAGCAAGACTGTCCAATCTGCAAGTGATCTGCAGAGAACTACAGATTAAGAGAAATTATAGTTCTCTTCTGTTAGTGCCATAGGTCAAAAGCAACCCATACATTAAAACTACCTCAAATAGTTGTTGCTTCCACTGGGGGGTGGGGGAGAGGAAGGAGTGGACAAGACCTAAAACCAAGTCTGTGCCAACACTAATTTACAAACTTTACACACCAACATTTCAGAGAAAAGAAATGAATACAACTCCAGCTTGCCTAATCTTACAAAACCTGAAGATTTATGGTTGTTTTTTCTTTGTGTTTAGAATTCGCTAAGGAAGAAAAGTGGCAGACCATAACCAATGGCAATCATCATCTTCCTCAGATGTATTGCTACCTACAACAGTAAAACAGTGCACCTAGATTCTTACACTATGATCTCTCCTACTAAGGCTCTCATAGCCATTACTCAAAACATCACCATATCTACAGTAAAAAAAGAAAACAGTCTCAGCAATGGCAGGGGGGTGAAAAAAATACATACATACATTATATATATACACACACACACATATATATATATATAACGAACTTCCATAAATGTGCAATGCAGGCAAAGAAGTCTGAAATTCCTACCTCTATACCACCATTACTACAGCAACAGTGGGAAAAAAATGTATAAAAATGCCCTAGAAAAAAACAGCCCTAGAAAATAAATTCAAATTTTAACTTTATAAAAGCATAGTTTCACTACCAAAATAAGTTGCAAACACAAACTAAAATGAAAGCAAACTATAAGCATGACACTAAATTACCAAATCAAAAGAACAGCAGCTTATAGCAGGACATCTTCAAAATCCTTTTGACAATTACTTCCCACTTTTGAAAGTAATTCAAGGGAAAGACACATTCACAAACTAAGACTTAATTTATCTAAAAATGTTAACAAACTTCACAAGCTTCTTCATTTCACATTAGGGCAGTACTCCTGAAAACAGCCTCAAACCAAAAACAATCCTTTTCAATCTAATGAGCTTTTGGAGATCAACACTTACCAGGAATCAAGCACTTCAACTACTAAATGAAAAAATCAGCAAGGTACGTACTACTTTTCCTCCCCTATCAGAACTGAAACTAAAAACACAAACTCTTTTGAGAAACCTTGACAGAAATACTAAGTCAGTTACTTGGTTTTATTACTATGTGCACAGAAAGAGAAAGAAAAGTTAATAGCAATAGACTTTCTTTCACTGTTGTATACCACTAGGAGGAATTAACATGAACTGCATGCACACTCAGTTCTAAAGTATATATGGATTTAAAACAAGAACTACTACTAGCTTGAAGCAAATAGGAAGCTTTAAAAAAAATTTCAGTAGAGGTCAAACTCAGGTCCTATATATAAAATACTAATAGCTTTGCTGACCAGACTTTGTTGAAGTACAGCAGTTAGGCAGATTTCTTATATACTCAAATAGTTCCAAAAAATATTCTAATCCAGTGCAATATTCTCTAAACTCCATGGATTTTGATACAAATATTACATAAAAGACAGTAGTGCTTACTACTTTTGAAATAGCACAATCAGAATGACAGTTCTGCTATCTTGAAGACCATCTCTACCCATTCTTTTTTCTTAAATAGCACTCAACCTGATAAGTTTATATAGAGTTCATATTCAGTTTTGGGCTGAGACATGAACTTGCTGCTTAGTTTTAACAGGTATCCAAAGGATGTCATTTTGCATTCTTTAGTAGCACAGAAGTAAAAGAAGCAGTTGAAATACTCTGTATACCAAACATTATAAAAGCCGTATTGATATTCTCTCCCCTCTATGCACCCTTTCTTCGCATAAGAGAGGTATACTAATTTTCAAATAACCATCTGCAAAATTCTAAATATCTTTCAGGGACTCATATCACTAATAAATTCCAGTTTGTAATCTTAAAACATCTGGGTAGTTCAAATTAGAATCAGGTAAAGATTTTAAAATGTTTTAACTATATGGTTATTTTACCTTTGAGGGAGCATGCAATAACAGCTACTAGAAAATTACAGTGGTCAGGAAATACTTGAAAATGTGAAAAATATTTACTCTCAATTTAAAAATGCACAGAACAGGGTCAGGTCAAAGAGTAACAACTTGCAGAAAGTACATTTGATATTGTGCTGTAGCGCATATACCTTCTTTAGATATTTTCCAAGGATATACTAGGTTGGGCTTCAAATTGGATCAAATGAGTTATACGCAATTTAACCCTACCACCACAAGAATAAAAGCATATTCAGTGCCTGTCTGATGGCTCATTTACAGATTTTGAATAACATACTATAATGCCAAAGGTTGGTCATGAGGTACAATAAGGCAAGCGTTCTCGAGTGTTTTAAAATCAGATTTTTTTCTTCTCCTAGTAAAAGTAGAGGTCCAAAAGTCTTATACAAAAGCATTAAACACATCTCCGTAATAGTACGTAAAGACTATCAAATTCCACCCCAAAGTCCATCCTGTTTATTCTGTGCTTATAACAAGCTAGCTTTCTGTTCCCAGGCTTGCCTTCCACTACTACTCATCTTTACCAGCTCATTCTATAGTAACTCACCTATTATCCATGCAGGTAGGCACATGTACACCTGCATATACATACCAAATATACATATCAACTCCATCTGAACAAAAAAAGTCTTTTATCTCCAGTTTTATATGCAAGAGACACCACCATGTAGGTTCAGATCGGAAAAAAAAGGTTACTGGGGAGGCAGAAATGAGAACAGTACATATGCAAAGCGAGGAGAAAGCAGAGGCAGAATGAATGATCACCAGCATGGGGTACACAGAAACTGGAGGTATAAGCAGAAGAGTAACAGGATCTCTGGAAGAGAGTTGCCATACTAGGGCAAAGACATGGGGAAGATCTACCTTAGCAGCAGTTCTCCTGAGACCCACAGCACTCACTCCCATCACCTGTCTCTTTAAGGGATGAGTTGGGGTATCCAGGAGTTCTACAACAGTCACCGCAACAACACTGGCCATCTCAGGACCAGCTCATCACCCTACCTGGGAGAACTGACCAGGCAGTACTCACGGTGCACAAAACCACAGCTCTCAAGCTTTCTGGATGACATCTTTTTAGATGTCTGCAGAGGCAGAAGTCTTATTGCTTTTGTTTTAAAGCACTTTATTAACCTCATCAGCACTGGCAGAAGATTAGATTAGTTTGAGACTGGACAGAATTTGCAGGATCTTAATACGCTCGGCTGCCATCGCCAGAATCATAACAGTTCTGGATTTAGCACAAAACAAGAAGTGTTGATAAGGACCATTCTTACACAAGATAGATAAAAATACATGGGAACACTTCAACCTATCTTTCATGGCTAACTTCTTCACAAAAAAAAAAAAATAGGTCAGTTGATTCTTTCTCTGCACAGGCCTACTCTTAACCACAGGTCTCCTTTAAGGTATACTGTTTACAAACATAGATGCTTTTTCATTTTGCAAAAATTTATGGGATTACTGGAGAAATGAAATCATAATTTACAATATCAACTCCAAATATGAGTTCCAGATTTTCTCTTAACATTCTCTAACCGTATGTTATAAATATTCCCACACCAAATTCTTAAAACAGAGTAAAAGCAGCATAAATTTTTAAAACTCATTTCCAGTCTTCCACCCTGAATCACCAGAGCCCTATATTCTGGATTATATACAACAATCCATCTGTATTTGCAGTTTTCACCACTCTCCCCAGCCTGTTTTATAAATATATCCAACATTATATTTCATTACTCCAAACAAACTTAACTGAATAGGACTGCCAAGCAGCACACAATCACTGCTTACTACAAAAACAAGTGACAAAAAAAGAAAAAAAAAGAAAGAAAAAAGGAAAAATAACACAGCAGTAAGTCTCCTGTAAAAGGCTATACAGAATGGATTTTACATTGCAGAGTACGTCTTGTCTGGTTCTCACAAGCATCTTTTTAGCACTGTCTGGCCTCTTAAAAAAGTCAATCTTTCTTTCCATTTTTCTCCCCTGCTTATTCACACATTGCCAGTAGAATCTTTTAGCTCCTCAAATACTTTCTGCATGAATATCACTAGCATCTCTTCCCCTTAATCTAAACCTTGGTAGACCCAGGGACTGGTGGCAACACTGATGCTGTATAATTATGCTGTATTTGATCTGTACCTTCTTCTTCTGTTTAAGATATAATATACTTGAGCAGTAATTTTTCTTTGTTATAAATTGCAGCTTATGAAGACAGACCTGAGAAACTCTGGGAGGACTGAGGGAAAGAAAATATCTTCGGATCATATTTCTGTTAATATTTCTGTTAAACATATTAGCAGAGCCCACTGAAATATTAACGTAATTCTGCCCATATATCCTAAAAAGATCAGCCCATATTAAAAAAAAAAAAAAAAAAAAAGGCAAAGATGGTACTCTAGCATGATCAAGTACATAGAAAGCATCTCATCTAAGGGAGCCTGGTTTACAAAAATTATATTACTCTTGAAACACATTGAAGATAAGTGAACTAAACACTAGAAAGGAAGAAGAAACACTATTTAAGTTGAATACGAACGTTGGTAATATCAAGTGACACAAACTGCTATTAACTATCTGAAAATTATGAATACCCCTATGTATCAGAGTAATTTTAGTCTGAAGCAGTTTTCCTGTAGTGAGAAAGAAAACAAGCTTTGTGTATTTTTCATCCCACGTAATTTTAGCAAAATAAAAATAGAGACTACATGAGAAAGTGCATGGTGAGTCAGGAGTCCTTTCCCATTTTCTGAAGGAGAGCAGGAAAGAAGAAAACAGGTCATGGTACTGACTCGGCAGTGAAGACTGTCAGCAGTACCACTAGAGTGTGCATGTCAGAAGTTTTAAGAAGTCTCCTTGCTACAACTTCTACCCAAATTTTAGATTAATCTAGCCTCAGCTCTGAATAAGTATGGTTCATTTACATTCTTACAGATCATCTGCCAAGGCACTGGAATGTTGGAAGAAAGATGCTCTGGTAGCAGAGATCTGTGCAAAACCCAAGCAGGAGATTAACTTTATCTATCATCACAAACCGTAAAAAGCAACTTACATTGTTCACACTGACAAGGGCAAGAATACTCATGTGAGGAACAAGTCACGAAAACCCAAGAACCTGCACTAAGAGCTTCTGGGCACAAAGCCATTGTATCAGATCAAATATTTAGACATTTAAGCGAACGTTGAACTTACTTAAAAATGAATTTTAGTTATTTGTCAGTCTTCCATTTTTGCCTGCAAAAAGCATGGACAAATATAAAAATCCCCTCAACACCAAAGCAACATCAAGAACATATTCTTGTCCAACTAGTCTGAGTGATTTTATTCCTTCTTGATAGGAAGTGTCCAATACTGCTGCTAGAATCTAACTAAAACTGTACTCTATCATTCTTCCTGGATGCTGGTCATGTCAGAGGGAGTTAGGGATTATAACAGATTTGGGGGAGGGGAAGGAAGGGAAGGACAGGATAATACAATGTCTTAAAAGAGACAGAAATATATGGTTTATATAGCACAATACAGATACTTAGAAAATTACCTGTCAAATAAATGAGCTAAATACTAGAGAGAAAGAAAAACTCATTTTAATCAACAACAACAACAACAAAAAAAAAAGGTAGAAGCAACCCTAGATGAATAACTCTGGCTAACATATTACTTGGCTTCCCCGAGATTTGTAGTGAGACTAGACGGGAACAACGATGAAACCCAAAAATTCCAGATGTTGCAAGTACTCTGCTCCATCCCATAATTATTCCTGGGAGAATTATTCTAGATACAGAAATCATAAGGATCAAAAAGTTGTTTCAGTGCGAGTGTGGAGAAGTATACAGAGGTAAACCACAAGGAGACAGCGCAGCAACTGAGCTGCTCTGCCATTGATGGATAAGCTACCTTGCATTTCCTGCTAGCAAGAGGCACAAAATTATAGTTCTGTAGTCATAAACCATAAACTATTAACCTAATTAACCTCACAGTAATTCACATAATTCATGTGCCCATATGTTGGCCTACCTTTCTTTCACAATATTACTTGAACATTACACCTATGGTTTCTGTTAAAGACTATGGCTTAAACACAGTCAGGAATTGCTAAAAGCTTTTTGTTTTCTAAGCCAGAGGCAGCACATTATACTCATGATCTGCATTATACAAGTCCACTGAAGTGTGAAGTTCGCCTGCATGCCTTTTAAGTAACTTGGAAGAAAAAGGAACGTCATTTAGTCTCTGCAATAACAAAGTATCTATGACCAAACAAAAAGGCCAAGATCAAGAACTCCCTGAAATATGTAACTACAAATAAAATAGGTTTCTCTTAATGTGGAATATCATGTTTTCCAAGTTGTTTTCCTTGATAAAAGGCAATAATATAATCAGCTCCCCCGGGGTGGGGGCAGTTAACTATAATCTTCTTAAGTTCTTGGAAAGGGTAAGTACAGACAATGTGTTCTCAATTGTATTAGCAAAAGCTTTCAGCATACCAATTAATTTAATTAATTTTACCCCCAAAGATTAAAAACACACACTGAAAAAACATTTAAGGAGCACTATTGGAGTGGTCAGGCCTAGCAAGATGACACTAGAAAGTGCTAATACAGCGATATGAAAAAATGAGGGCAAGATAATTTCAAGCTTTGCCTGACAGTCCTACAACTCTCAAACCTGCTCCTCAAATATACTATACAGTATCTTTGTATACTACATAGTATCTTTGTAAATATCTTACATAAGAAAGTAAGCTATCACTATGCCATGGTTCACGTTGCCAAAAAAAATAATAAAAAACAGTTCAATATTTCAGCTTCATGTTAAATCAATCCCCCACAAAAAAAAATAAACTAGTTTTCCTTCATAACGAAGCCCAGCAACAGTTTTCTGCAACATCCCAAAGCAACATATTGCTACTCTGCTCTAAGGAAACTATTTCCAGACAGAAGTCAGTACAGACTTTAACCAAATCTGTTTTGGAGTATAAACAAGGAAGCCATTCCTAGTAGCAATTTGCCCAGGGTAGTCGCTTGTCTATTGAAAACAACAGCCATCAAGTACCACTATTGGCCTCTATAAGCCATAGATAAAGGAAACTTTTGTCACAGAGAAACCTTGCTCATCTTTAAATCCCTCACTTACTAAACCTGCGATGCAGTTTTTACTGAGTGGTTTGTTTCCTTCCTGTGACAGCGTCACAAGATAAGAATCGGCGTGTGGTTTCCCAGTACTTGCTCTACTTGCTTCCACAGAGATTCTGAAGTATTCAGGGCATATCCCCCACACTACCGTAACGATACAGAAGCAAACGTATCAAGACTGCATACTGAGGAAACAGCATATTGAGCAAATACCTCTTAAATAACTACAGGTAATTTCACTCTTTGCTTAACTTGTAATCAGTAAGCTATCTTTCCCCTCTGAATCTTTAGGATGTTTTAGCTAGAGCTATCCTGTTTGCCAGACCACTGATTTCTTGCTAAGGTACAAACTGAATTGTTCACCGAGTAGCTGAGAGCTATTAAATAAATATTAAATAAATTAAATAAATTTACCAAATAATCAAAAAAAAAGGAAATACATATTTGCAAGTTGAGTAGGAAAGTAATAAGTCACCTAGAATACTCACAGACACGTTAGCAGCACCTATGGGAGACTGGAACAGTGAATGCCATGAAGTAAAACACCCAAGTTCAGCGCCGACACTTTAAAGCGACTCCTTTAAAGGAGTGCTACGTGCTGCGGAGGCGGCGCGCATACCGCGCACATCACGCTCCCGGACCGCGCGCCTGTGCGCCGAGGCGGTCCGCGCAAGAGGAGCCCAACGGATCCACCGGCCCCTACCGCGCCTCCCCAAGCCGTAACACCGGCCTCGCCGCGCGGGACTCGCGGCAGCGCCTGCACCAGGCGCAGCACGCGGCGGCGCTGCCCGCGCGGAGGCCGCTCCGCGCCGCTCCGCCGCGGCGGCCCCGTGCGCGCGCAGCGCCCCGGGCGGGGCGGGGCCGCGAACAAAGCCCGCGCCGCCCCCCTCGCGGCGGGCTGCGAGCTCGGCGGCCGCGCTCGCGGGAGGCCCCCGCGCCGCCCGTCGGCGCCTTCTTTCCGCGCGGCCGCCTGCTCCGCGACGGGGCGGCTCCGCTCGGGCGGCGAGAGGCGGAGGAGCGGGCGCAAGAGGGAAGGGAGGCGGCAGGACGCCCTGCCGCGGCCGCGGCAGGCTGGACCGGGTCGGGGGAAGCACCGCGCATCCCCGGCGCGCCCCGGCGGCCGCCCCCCGCCTGCCCGCGGCGCCGCGCCGCGCCCCTCCCCGCCGTAAACAAAGCGGCGCGGGCCGGCGGCGGCGGCGGCGCCGGGCCGTTCCGGTTCCGCGGGGGCGGCCCCCTGCCCCCTCCCCGGCGGGGGACGGGTCCCGCCCCCGCCGACTTACCTATCCCAGCCGCGAAGCCGCTCCTGCCGCCGCCGGCTCCCCGCGCTGCGCTGACCCCGCCGCCGCCGCCGCGGCCCCCGCCAGGCCGGCCCCGCTCGGAACCGGCTAACGACTCACGCCGCCGGCGCGGCGCGCATCCCTCTCCGGCTTTATCCCGATCGCGCCTCTCCCCGCCGATACCTCGACGGCCCGGCTGGCTCCTCCCGCCCCCGCCGCCTCCCCATTGGCACGCGGCGCTCAGGCGGCAGCCGGCGCTCACTGGGGCACGGCCGCGGCACTCACGCGCGCCCGCCCCGCCGCCGCCCCGCCGTTGGCTGCGCGCGCCCGGCCCCGCCCCGCAAGCCCCGCCCCTGGCGCCGCCTCTCGCCTCCGCCAATGGACGCGCGAAGGGAGGACGCCGGCCGCCGATTGGCTAGCCTCGCGGGCTTCCTGCAGCGCCGATAGGCCAGGGCGCAAGCCAGTTCCACGTCGCGGCCAGCCTGTCACGCGGAGCGCCCCGAGGTCCCGCGGGCCGCGCCGCGCCGCGCCGGCCGTTGGGCGGAAAAGGGGCGCCTGCGCCTTTAAGGCGCTCGCGGCGCCCAGGGAGCGCGCGCCGCGGCCGCCCGCCCGGCGATGACGGGGCAGTGTCACCACGAGCGCAACGAGCGGGGCTGCGTTCCGGGCGCGGAGGCCGGGATTAAACCCGTTCGGAAGTCTCAGTAACGAGCTGTGCGGTGCCCGTTTCCGTGAGGGGACAGATTAGACGTTGGTTAAAGCGTTATTCACCCATAGGAAAAAAGTCAGAAAATACTTCCCTTCCCTAAAGGAATAAGGGCAAATATTTGCGCCTTGGCCAGTTTCGCGTCAAAAGCGCAGATGCTGTCTTTTTGCCAGAAATTATTCGCATTGTTTTATCGAAGCAAACCCCTGACCTTCCTTCACAGAACCGCCCCGGCTCTGACGGACACCACAGGAAAGGGCACGGGGCCCACAGGAAAGTTTCTATCGCTGCCGCCGCCCCAGCAACTGCAGAAAAGACGAGACAGCTTGGCCGCTTTTGCCACTGGAAGTTAGCTTCGAATTTCACATAGTTCTCACAGTCACAAATCTGCGAGAGCTACTCTAAGACAAGGGACCCGGGCTGACAGGCAAGATAATGAGAGAATTCACAATAATCACCTCAGAAGAATGCAGCGGATATTCTTATATGCCAGGTGGCTGAACGTAACAATGTATTTATAAAACACTGAAAAGATTTGGCAGCTGATGGTAATAAAAACAGAAGTCATATCAACATTAACACTTCTAAGCAGTTAGAAAATAGTGACTGCACTTTTTGCTGAAGGGCCTCAAGCCCGAAAGAGTTAAAAAGAAAATCCGTCAAGCATGTTAAAATAACAGAAAAACTACAAACCATTATCACCGTAAAGTCATCATTTTTTCCACTGTCAAATAATAAAGACCTGTCTTGCAAGTACTGTACTATAATGAGCACATCCAACAACAGCAGAAAGGATTAAACAGTGTTTTTTGCAAGCAACAAGCGTATAGCACAGTAGTTGCCAACATCTGTTACAAGAAGCCCAGAATTACACAGGCTTTGTTTAATTCTGGGCTAATTACTTGGGGTAGAAGGTCCTCCATGCCCAGTTATTGATGCTCACGTGCTCTGCAGTTTCCACACCCTTGAGATAAATGGTGTACAGCGACTTGCAGAAACTGGTAGGAACAGGAAAGCAGGAAAAGAACACTATGGAATAAATACTCGTAGCTGAAAGGAGTATTTCAGCTCAACTCTTCCCGGTAGAATTAAAAATTTGGTGAACTGACTTTCAGATTTAAAAATGTGCTGAATTATATTATAACAATAAATGGTAAGGCAATGCAACAAGAATAGTAGGATTCATTGCTACTGATATTTTGCAGAATTTTTGGCAGTTTGTTGCACATCAGAAGTTGCTTCTGATTTTGAAGTTATTCAAAGTTAGGAGCTCAGCCTGATCTTCACAATAAATGCATATACATAAACTTAATGGAAATGAAAACTGCTGAACCTCACTGCCAGTGAAAATCTAACCACTGGTATTTAACCTTGAGTACTAAAACCTTACAGGATGCACAATCATACCCTTTTTGGAAACCAGTCTCCTGTTACCTGCCTGCTTTAGAAAATAGCCCTGAGGAAGTTAATATGTAAAGTACTTTACAAAGTACATCACAGCACCAGTTATTGTTAATAGGAATTATCAATGTGGGTAAAGTCCTCACTAACTGAGGCTTTCACTATACAAAGAGACACCTACTCTTGGTTCTTGCTGATGTGCCATAATGCCTCAGGCAAATAACCGATTCTTTGTTTGCCAGCAGTTACAGTAGTTGTAAGAATGCCCTTTTTTTTTTTTTTTTTTTTATGAAGGGCTGTTATTTCTCCATTAGGGAGAAAGTGATTTTTCCAAATGCAGTCCTGTTAACTCTTGGCAGCAACTGAAGAACCAGAAACTCTCAGCTGTTGTGTTTTACTCTTTCATCCTAAGGGCTAAAAACAAACAAACAAAACCCCTCCAAAGCCCCCACCATTCCTGCTACGTACTAGATCGCACAAGCTTTCACTACTTGTTTTAGCAAATTCCCTTACCAGATCAGCATATACTCCAAGTCTCTCTCACATCTACTTTTTTCAGTTATGTAATACTCTTAAATTAATTTGTTAAGCTAATTCTGTCTTTTGCAAAAGATGCGTATGAAGCCTGTCACTAACTGCTGAACAAGGGGATGGAGTAGAATTTATCTCAAAGATTTTTTTAAAAAAAACGAATAAATAGGCAAGTTCTGCATAGACTGTCTTGAGCTTCAAAAGTTCTGAATGTTCACTCCTTTGTTTTACAAAGGACTGCAATTAAGATCATCTGATTTTCACACCTACAAAATTCTTATGTGAGTGATCAGTTCATTTAAGAAGAAACTTATTTTTCTAAGGTTTTCGTTTTTTTCTTCTTTGAGGCATCTATTTTAAAATCAATTAGTTCAAATTTCTGGTTCACTACCAAATTGCAGTATTATAGTATTTTGAATCTGAAATACATTCAGAGTCTTACTTGAATTATACTAAGTCATAAAAGACACAAAGTTTAGAATCATAGATAAGTGAGCTGTAATACATCTAAAATTAATTTTTTAAACTCCTGAGGTATTGCAAAAAATGCATAAACCTATGCTATTCCTCTTCACAAATAATCTATGAGTTTAGTAGATGAATATATGTGTTTAAAAACGCATGCACAAAATAGCAATTAGAAAACAGGTTGCCAGAAACATCAAACTGCCATTTTATATGCCATGAAAACATCAGCTTGAAACTCCTTGAAAAATAATGCTACCTTGTAATCCCTGAAGTATTATTCTAGTGCATAGATTTTTAAACAAAAATACCATATTGGATAATGGCACCTGGAATTACCATGAAAGCAAAATGGGGGGAGACAGAAAATACACAGTAAGAGATTAGATTTATAGATAAGGAATTATAAAACTAGCCTTACGGTTTGCCCAAGGACAAGATTTTATGTATTGCATGAGGAAGACCTTGCCATGACCAGATTTAAACCAAAGTTCTGAACACTTAAAAGAAGTATGAAGGGAACATTAAAGAAGTGGTAGTAATAGACCACATGTTGAAAAGTGGTCCTGGCTAAGATTTATTTCTGTATGTGAACTTCAAGAAGGCTTGTGAAAGTCTTTTTGTACTTAAGAGTGTACAAGATATTGATATGCCCTATCATCTATGCTGAATATCATCCAGCAACTACAGCCCTTATCCAAAAATGGTCATATGTAAACAACTTAAGCTTTAAGTACGAAGTATCTCAGAAGCAGACTATACTAGGTAAGATTTTTAAAAGGAAGATGAACTCACCTGTTTGGTGTGTTTTTAGACTTCTGAAGAGGAAAAAGAATTAAAGGATTTTCAGGGTATTGAAGTAGGGAAAGTGAATGTATAATTATTAATTTTACAACAGAGAAGAGGCAAAACTGCTCAGGATTATTATTTTCTTTAATAAGAGAGGCTGATATCTGTTTCCTCCTCGCTGAAGCTCCAGGTTTAGGGAATGTGCAGAGTTCATAAAAATGTCCTTCCCCAAAAAATTCAGGTTTAAAAAAAAATATTGTTGTTCTTTGCCTAGAATGTACAGAAAGACATTTGAGAAGAAGTAGGACATTAATTGGCTTAAATAAGTGTGCTATGGTCACATGAATAATGATGATTAGTTGATTAGGCCAATAACTTCAGCTATGTTATTAAAAAGATGTATAACTGATGTGTTCAAGCATTGGAGAGCACTTCATTAGGGTAGGTCCAGGTGACTGGCAGAGACCAAGGTTGGAAGTAACTTGTGTTATAAGGCAGAGGATCTCACACAAATTAGAAATTTATTTTTAGCAAATGATGAAAGACATGAATTCTCAACCCTAAAAACATAGTTTCTGATTTGATTCTCCCTGCTCATTTTAAGAGCCCAACATGCGGAAACACTTCTCCTCTATGGCCTTCTTGTTGGTGCATCCCAACCATCTAGGCAGCCAAATCTATTCTTTCACACACACTCTTCAGCCCTGGGTTCCTTGTGTGCTCCCAGTGTTCACTTCACAGGCACGTTCTCCACTAATTTCAGACACCTTCAACCTCTAAAACCTGTAATTTCCTATCTTCAGGCACAGGCTTCTGTACAGTCATCAGACAGTAGCAATTTAAATCCCTTCACTTGAACGGCAGCATGAAGAGGCAACAGCTTACTGCAGGAACGGCCGTAAGGGAGTGGTGCATTCCCGGCAAGTCAAGGCAGAGCAGGATATGCTGAACTCGAGCAGCACCGTTGGGTGTTTACAGGACAGCTTTGCAACATACGGCACATCTTCTTTCCTCAGACTTTCCTGATTCCTGACAAACTGCAGTCACCCGCTAATGTTGCCGTTTCAACAGCACCAGCCAAAGGCGAGCACACACATTCCTTCCAAGCTCATGCTCCAACACGATCCTAGCCACCAAACAGCTACCTTTTCAAGGTTCGTACAGTTGCTCCCCAGGGCTTCACTTGCTCTTTATCTAAATAAACTCTTTCAAGATTTGTGCCT
Source organism: Rhea pennata (assembly GCF_028389875.1). Lineage (NCBI taxonomy): Eukaryota > Metazoa > Chordata > Aves > Rheiformes > Rheidae > Rhea > Rhea pennata. Next base: position 28,444,512 of record NC_084666.1, read on the forward strand.
GGGTAACAGGCATACTTTCTCTTCAGTCAATCCTGGCAACGTATCTTTTTAACACCTAGTTGTTTATTAGTAACATACCTGGTGCTCAAGCTAGGCAAGGGGGTAAGAAAACCGTTTTCTTAGCACCTGTGAAAACCATTAGGGTCTCTGCAACGCCCTACTGCAAGTGAATTACGGCGCCAAGAACCTGTTACCAAGAACATCTCCATTAATGTTTTGCAGAGAAACGCGTAGGAATTACCTTCAAAGCATTCACCAGCTTCTGAGACTGTGCCTGCTCGCAACCTTACTAGCGGGCAGCACTCTTTAGGCAGCCGGGAAACAAGATAAAGCACAGGAAGGCAACACCCTGTATCGACACTAACGCTCTCAATCTCGACGGCCAGCTCTGGACAGCCGCGCCGCCCTCCTCCGACTCGCACGCCAGGAGAGCAGCGACGCGGGCCAGTCGGCCGACAGGCAGCGCGCCCGCTCCCCAGCCCCACCGGCTGCTCCGCCGGCAGCAGCGTCTCGCCGCTGAGCAGCGCGGCCCCCCGCGCGGGGAGACCGCGGCGGGCGGCCATTTTCCGCACCGCGGCCCCCGCCCCCCCCCCCGCCCCAGGTACCTCCCGCCCCGGGCGCCCCCGGCGGCTCTGCGCATGCGCACGCCGCGCGTCTGCTTCCGGGTCGGCGGGCCAAGGTGGCGCAGGAGGTTCCGGTGCGGCCCGCCGCCGCGAGCAGCGCGGCCCTGCTGCCCCGCCCCCGCCATGGAGGCCGGGCAGGGCCCCGGCGGCGGCCAGGTCGGCGAGCCGGCCGAGGTACCATCGCCGCTCGGCGGCACTGCCCGTGCAAGCCCCGGCAGCGCGGCGCCGCCGCGTCGTTGCTGCTGGGGGGGGGGGGCGAAGGCCCAGCCCGGCCCGGCCCGGCCCGGCCCGGCCCGGCCCGACCCGGCGGGGGGGGAGGGGCAAGTCGCGGCGGGCCGATGCCCTTGAGACGTTCCCGGGGCGCGGCCGCGCTGGGCCTCGGCCGCAGCTGCCGTCCGCGCTGCCAGCGGCCTGCTCGGGGTGGGCAGAAGGCCAGGCCGCGGCGCGGAGCCTTGCACTGCCGGGGGGGGGGGGGGGGGGCGGCGGGCACCTTCCCCCCGGTGGCAGCTTCTCGCGGGATGGCGGAACAGGCGGCCGGGTGTCACCGAGCCTCAGGGTATACATGGACAAATCCTTCCGTGTCACTGAAACCACGCAGCATCTTTAAAACCTGGGGATTTAATGAGCTGTCAGAGTTAACTGATTTTTGGAGGCAGGTTGCAAGGCCCGAATCAGGCTTTCGTGAGTCGCAATTTGTACATACTCGAGATATCTTTCTCCTTCTCCTTTTTTTTAAAAGCATTAAGTTTTTTCATAACAATATATTTCATGTTATATATATAGGCAAAAAGGCACCTTTTTTAAATATAACTGTGTCAAACTTAAGGCACTATGATGTGCAAATGTTTTGTCATTGAAAAATCCCCCAAACCTTCCCTTTTTTCATTCGTTTTCTTATTGATTTCCCTGATAAAAGAATTCAGTACCTAAGCCTTATGTGCCAACAGAGGAGGAAAGACGACTCCTCAAGGAATGTAGCGAAGAGAGTGCCCGGTATAGAGGTAAGTTTCACTCACTAGTAAACTTATTTTGCCATTCTTCTACCTGTAGTTTTTGTTGGTGTCTGAGGAATTGAAGAGGGAAGGCCCAGGTCAGTGTGTCAGGACAGTTCATTAAGGAACATCACGTGGCCTCATGTTGCATCCTACTACATGCTGATCTATGTTGAGTATATATTAAAAGTTTGCAGGACATGAGTCATGTAGAAAGTACAAAGTACTTTGTAAAATTTATGCTTTACAGCAAGACCCCTTCATGCTTTGAACTAACGTGTTTATTAACAAGCTGAATATTAGATATAATTTATGTAGCCAAAGTAACATATAAATTAACATTATAATTATTTATGTATCTTAACATTTGATTTCCTTTATTTCTGGAAAATTGTGAAGAGAATGCTCTGTCAAGTACTCACTCAGCTGAGGAAAATCTTTGCATCCACGAATAGCCAAACATTTGGGGTTTTGTTCTAAATAATAGCCAAGACTTTCAGACATGATTATGCAGTCAATAATGATTTCTGTACTACAGCTAAATATACAGTGGTAATAAACATGCATTGTTTTTACAGAATGTCGTGTGTCTCAGCTTCATTTACTTTAAATACCAAGATTGTAGTGGTTTTTTGTTTTTTGTTTTACAAAACATTGAACAATTGAGAATTGATTACAATATTAAAGTTTGTTTCTGTAATCCAAAAGTTCAAGTGAATGTTCCATATATGCTCGGTTACGAGGTTTGTTCAGGCTTTCTGATGTGATTGCTATCCACTATTTTAGCACATGCTAGTGGATTATTTCTGATGCTGATAGGTGGCTTAGCAGAAATTGGGACAGATAAAGAATGTGGCAGCTCATTTGCTAAATTTAGATTCTGATTTCTGCTGGCAACCAGTAGTTTATAAGGCAACTTTAAAGGCATTGTGGTTTTGAACTAACAATTCAAAATTGGCTGGTATCTGCTTTATCTTTGGCCATTTCTACTTTGGCATTCTCTGCCATTTTTATTCTGGAATACCTGGAAGCCCTTAGCTTGTTTGGCAAAATCTAGTTATGTTCCTTGTATTTCTGAAGCAAAGAGAATCAGGGTCATTAACGATAAGACTATAATTGGTTATGGTTTAGCAGTGATTTCCTTTATAGAGGATCAGAAGAGAGAGAGTTTTGTTTTTCTTGAGGTGTTTTACTGTGAATTCTTAATTGCCAGGGAAACTTACTGAGGTGTTCATCTCTGCACATAGTCTAAAGAAACACCATGAAGGTGTTCTTGTTTAGAAGCCCCAAGTTAATTTCTTCAGTAATTTCACTTGAATGTCATTTTAGGGAGCTGCAACAAGAATTGTTTTTTTATTATTATTATTGTTTTGTTTTTTCTTTCCAGGAGCTGTGTACTGTACTGCTATCTCACTGTGTGGTTATCTCACTAAGAGAGCCTAAGGCCCTTCACTGTTTTTTTAGGCTCTCTGTCTTTGTTTTATGGTTTTGCATTACACGCACCTATACTGTTGTATTAGCTGTATTAAATAGATATCATTTAAACTCTCCTTCCTGAACAGTATAGGCTCCCTGTGTGGCTGCCCTGACACCATTAGTTCTTATTGTGCCAATTTTTGTTGTTCACAGATTTTGGATTACACACAAAATTACACTTGTATGTTTTCAGCTTGTTTATTCGCATTTCAGGTTGTAGTCAATTTGTTCTTGCAAACCCTCTACCCTCTCTCGTTTGTGATGGCTTTCTATTGACAACTCCTATTTCAGAAATTTTGGCTGGTCATTTTTTCATTGATTTTAATATATGCTTTATTGGTATTACCATTTTTAAGCACATTATTGTGTAATGTAAATTCTAATGCCTTAAAAACATGAGTTACATATATAATTTAATTTTATCACACTTGTAATCTCATTAGCAAGTAAAATCAAGTTTCACTGGTATGACTTTTTCCCTGTAAGACTTTTGACTAGGATTAATTACATTCCAATCCATAATTATGAACTTTCCATTATTTTTTTTGAAGCAGAAAATGTCCCTTTTGCCCATAGCAGTGAAAAGTATTAATATTTCCTGGTTTTTTAAGCTGCTTTTGTCCATTTTCTATACTTCGTAATTATTTATAATGATTTTTATGTATAACCCCAATCTTCATTTTCCTGTTGCTTTTTCTAAATTTCTGATTACCATTTAATGCAACTTTTATGCTCACGTTGTATCATCTGTTAGCACTACAGTGTATAACACATCTTAGGTGCCCAAATGTTTATGCTGGGCCTATAAATCATTTCTGACATCAAAGGTTTTAGAAGAGAATATTAATGTTATTGCTTGCGTATAACTTGCAGTGTATATTTTGAAGTCCTCTGTAATATTTTAGCCTAAAATATAGACTTAATCTAGCAGATCATAGGTATCAAAACGCTATAAGCATCTAGCGCTGTTGACAAAATTTTCTCCCCTAAGTAAAGTTAATGAAGTCATTAAGCCTTTTTGTAACATCTACGTTTTCATTCCTGTTTAAGAAGTAGTTTAATTATGACATGTTTAAGCTTTTAATGAAATTAACTTTAGTCTTCAGTCATGTTCATTACTGCAGTGTTTCTGTATCGTATATAAGCATGGTAGTCTTACAGTTTCAAAGAATGTTAATCTTCCGGATTGCATAATTACCATTGCATGTGTAAGCATCCTGTATGCTTTCTGCTGTCTTCAGATGCTTCCTGCCATCTGAAGTCATTCAGCGTGACAAAAATTGACCCAAACAAATCGTTTGCAATTTGCAAAGTTAAGCAAATTGTGATAGGCAGTAACTTTGTTCATGCTCATATTTTCCTCCCAGTTTCTACGGTTTGATCCATAAGCTATGGAAAAATCTGCCCTGCTCTATATTTTGCTGGTAAATAAAGCTGATCAGGTTACCTAATTATAACTATTTTATTTTTTATCTTTTTAAGATCTAGAATGATTCAAAAGTTCTTAAAACAAAATCAAGCCTTTTGGTTATCAAAAAATTTTAAAGTCACTGTCTTCTACGTTAGTGTCTTCTATCCTAAGGAGATGTGTATGATTCTCAGGTTTGAAGTTCTTTATACCGAAGTAGTTGCAGCTAGAAGTCAGCTTCACCTAGAATCTTTTTGCTAGAGCTTTATCTCATCTGCTGTTGGCTTTCGTATTTTAGGAAGCATGAAGTCTAACGAACAGCAAAGGACTCATCAACCAGTACTGCATAATACGTGGTAGATCTCAAAAAGTTGGAACTGAGAATGTTTCACAATTTATGCAGTTTTATACCCACCCCACCCATATATACTTGTACAAATGGCCTTCATAAGACCTAGTAACTCCCATATTTAATTTTGTGTTCAGTTAAATGTGGTTGAAAATAATGAAAATTTTATTTTTAAACTACTTTTCTTCTTCACAGCTTTTCCTTTGGCTGCCGTGAGCATGCTTGCCACTAGTCTCTTAATTAGGAAAGGTAAAGTTTAAACATATTTGGTTTAATTTGTAAATTCAATCTTGTCATTTACCTGACTTACAGTTCCTGAAACTAAAGGAGGAGTAAAACTTTAAGTACTTAAAACTTAATAAAAAATGACCAAGAATTTCAATTTCATTTGACAAATACAGTATCACAGAGAATATGAAACAATTATTCTACAGTATGTGATATTCATACTGTGTGTGTTGTTTAAAGATCTTAGATGATTAAATATCCTAGTAATTCTTAGATTTTTCTAATTTTATGGGAAAGTTAGATGATCAGGTTTTTTTTGAATTTGCTTTAAAGTCTAAGAGAGTAAGCTGTTACCCTGATGTTATGGAAAATAACTGACATTTATATTCAGATGAAGAGTTAAATGTTCCCTCAGCTTACTTGTTAATAACTTACTACTTTCCTTCCTCATTTTCAGGTGTTCTAAGAGATAATTCAAGATTTGGCTCTCTTATTAAAGTTGCCTGTAAGTAAAAGCTATATACTTCATCTTGCATTTGTGATTTAGGTTCTGAAATCTGTTACACAGATATAATTCCCGTGAAACTAGTTGGCAACTTCACTGGATCACATATCCTTGTATTGCTGCAACTGTACTTGAAGGTGGAGCTATATGATCTGATATATTCAGAATAAATTTCACCTTCCTGATGCTGATTCTTTCTAAATAGGATTGACTCGGATAGTCAGCAACTTCTTCTTCATCTATGTATCTCAACTGCCACATCTCATATTGCAAGAAATTATGCCATATCGAGAGGTAGAGCATATTATTTATTCATTTTCAAATTTTGCAGGAGATTTTGCACAAGTTTTGTTCATAGGCTTTGTATAAAATTGTAAGATTTGAAATATTTTTGAAAACGGTAATATAAAAATTCAAGATAAGAACGCTATAAATAGATACTGTGAAAATTTGCTTTAATTGTTTTCCCTTTCGTAAGTCTGGCAAGAATAACTATTTTGTGTGATGGAGCTTAAAGATGAAATTAAGTGTTGTCAGAACTAAAATCACACTCATTAGGAATGTTGTAACCATTGGTATTAATGGTATTAAAGCATTTCCTCTGTTTATTATAACTGAAAATGAGTAAAGGAAAATGCTTCTTTAATATATCTTCTATATTATTCTCTGCTGTGTAAAACTTGTGTTGTAGGAGGGAAGAAACAAACACTTAAAGTGACGGGTTTTTTTTCCCTCACTAGTTCCTGAACTATAAACATTGTGATTTGTAAGGCTGCCATCTGAAACTAATTCTTTCTTGGAAAGTGATTATATTTTCAGTTAGTAGTATCTGTCTAATATTTCTGCTTGCTCTGGCTTATATAATTTCTCACTATTGTTTAAAAGTTTGGAAGTCTAAAAGATATCTTCTAAAATACTAGAACAGCATGCTGCTGCTGCAGTGAAGTCTCCATAAAGGACTTTGCCAGAGTACACCCACCCTTCCCTTCCTAATTTGAAGGTCATTATTCATGTGTCTTATTTGTCCCATTCAGGCTATTTTATTTTTTTTCCTGGATACTATGCATGCACAATTATAGGAAAACTGCAATTTCATGTGAAGGATTTTGGATTCAGTGTAATCAGATGCAAATTAATAAATTAACCTGTCCAATGTAATACATGATAGTAAAACAGGAAGCCGCCGTCTTGCCAGTCTGCCCAGATAGAGCCAACTACTGTGACAGTTTGCTTCAGTGAGAGGAGGGTAAAACCCATGATTTGTGGTGAAGGAAGTGCTGTTTAAGCAGATAAATGAATGAGAGAGAGGCTAGGGCTACCTTTTGTTTATAATGAATTTTACTTGCTTTTTTGTTTTTTGAATGCAGAACAATATTATCACAGAAACTATTATAGTAAATAATGGAATTGCTGTTTCTTTCACATCTACACATTTCTAGCTAAGGGCCATGTTCCTCTTGCTTAATAAAACTATGTTTTGAAGCCAAGAGAAAAATAAGTGCCAACTGAACAAGACAACTATTCTTGATGTCAGCGTTACAAGCAATACAATCCCAATCACTTTTAGTTTCTCCTTTTTGATGTATACTGGTGGGCATCTGGACTTTTGTTTTGTACTAAAATAACTTTTCCCAAAGTGTTTTTGTTTTGGCTGTTTTTCAGTAGGTAACTTCATGTGATCTATGAACCGTTTCAATACTGGAATTTTTCTGAGAAATAAGTTTTAAATTGGAGTCTAAAAGACGTGAGTTAAGCAGTTTTGGTTTCATCCGCATATTGTTTAGGTCAGATGCACTGACTGTCTGAAGTATCTTCATGAAAAGTATTACCAAGAACATAGTTTATAGGTCCAAATCATGTCGCATAATTTAATTGCACTTTCCTACTGCAGGAAAGCATGCTTAAAGGAAGCAGTGCATTTCCATACACACCCCATCCCATCCCATCCCATCCCATCCCATCCCCCTGCAAAGTTCTGAAAGAGCATATTCAGTTCCAGGCACTGCTGCTGCCAGCTCATACTTAGATAATGTAGAGTAAGAACAGAAGTCACATTTTTGAGTCAGTTTTTGCTTTTTTGATATCGCTGATCTGAGCATGTTTTTGCTGAATCCACTGATCACAATAGTCTGCCTTTGATAATGGCACATGTCTCTTGCTGTTGTCAGATGCACTTATTTTGGATAGTATCCATGCCCGATTACAGTGATGGGGTTTTTATATCTAACAAACATAGTTGAGTCGGGTTTTGTGGGGTTTTTTGTTTTTATAGTCTCTTTCTTGCATCTTTCTGTAGTTTTAACCTCTTGGTTATTATCTGGAAGAAGGTGGGAGGTGGTTCATTTCCTGGGTAGTTTTCAGGTTCCAGGGTGGTTTTGTGCCTATTGGAATTAGCTTTTTCTCAATAGTCTCCTAGGCACTGGAGACTCTAACCTCTAGTTAGTCTGTGAACGATTTGCTACGTTGACAGGATCCCTTTCAACACAGCAGTTGACCTATTGGATCTCCTGTCTTTCTTGCCGAAGGATAAGATCTGTATGCCCTACTTTGTTAGCCTGTAGTGGAACCTGACCTCCTTTGTCCATCGCTCTTTAGTTTCTCTAAAGTCTTTCCACAGTAAGTACAGGAGAAGATGAAAGTATGATACTGTAATTTACCATACTAACTTGGAAAATTTGTATTATCCGGCTGTTACGTCCATAACAAGGGAAACCAAACAATTCAGCCAATAACTGCTTGCTGCTTACTTTGGCTGAAATGTCTTCAAACACTTTTCCAGAGAGATGCTTCCGCGTGTCTTGACTGGACTATCTCAAGAAAAAGAGACCTTCTCTTTGTAATTTATACCGATGGTTAAAGAGCTTCACTGCTTAACTTTTTTGCTAGATATGTCATTTGAGTTCTTGTTGGGCTCTTTTTTCTCTTTAGCCTTTCAAGGGCGCATAATTTTTGCCTCTGCAGATAATTATATGGTTTGAGATGGCTCAAGATTTTTGATCTACTAAACAGCTATACATTCTCACTTGTAAACTTGTTGCTGTTTTATTCCTTTCACTTGGGAAAGGATTTTTAACATTCCTTTGAAAACACAGATATTAGAACAGGGATCACTATTCCAACATTATTCTCATCAGAGCAGTAGTCCATGATGCAATCTACAGTGTAAAGATGTTGAAGAATTAGCAGAAGTTAACTCTTTCCTGACTAAAAATGATTGAGAATCTTTATCTTTAGAAAATACTCCTTGCATGTGAAATAAGGATCAAGTTCTTTTTCCTATAGAGTCAACAATAAAACTTCTGTTGATTGCAGTTGAATCCTTCATTCTCTTTCATACTCAGTTATACCCACTAAAAAATGAGGGTTACAAGTGGTGGACATCATCAGGTTTAAGTCCAGAAAGAACTCATTTAGTTTAATGTCCTGCCAAGCAGACTAAAATATCTAATCCACTAAATTGAAAGTACTTAAGATTGTAGGGATTCAACAAATTCAGCTGAACAACAAACAACCATATCGTGTCATATCCTCAGAAGATACTGAACCTAATCTTATTTAGGCTTCTCTTCCCACTAGTGAAGGCCCTTTCAGAATCTGACTATTTTTGATGAGTTAGTATCTTGTGATTTACAGCCTTTGTTTATTCCCAACCATTTTATCTTTTCTGATTGTAAATTGTTCATTATTTCTGGATCTTGGGGGAAATTGGTTGGAATTTCTTTTTGTCGTCTTTGGTTCATCAAGTCATAGTTGATACCATCTTGTGCTCATGTCATGTCTAAATAACTGGAGAATCTCTTCAGCTGTTGCATTTATTCTTAGTACCCTTTGTAAGCAAAAGCAGCAAAGATAAGACTGCTGCATTTTTTGTTTTGGATTTAAACTGATTTTTGCTTTTGTTCAAGATAATATATAATTCATTTTAAATGATTTTAAAATTATGTTAATTATAAAATTATCTTCTTTTCTTTTTTAAAAAAGTTGCTGGAACGTGTGGATACCTGGCTGGAAAGATATCCTACTTGCCAATCTGTAGCGAGAAATTTAAGAAACTGAAGGATTCCCCAATAGGAGATGTTCTACGACAAGCTCAGAGACATAGTTCACATAAGTAAGAATTTAATTCTCTTTTAAATTCAAAACAATTTCTAAAATAAGACATTTTAAAGACACTAACAGAGATCAAGGGGTACATTTGTAGCTTTCAAAGGACTTGAGAGCTGCAGCTTCCCTCTTCCCGCTGCATCCCCTAAATGTACTACTTTCAGAAGTGTCTTTATCAATTGGCCAGTTACATATTTTGAGCTCTTTATATACAGATGCTTCTTGTTCTACTCAATCAAATAAGCATTTTACTCATCAAAATTATCACATGTAAATTAGGATGTTGATTTCCTATGGAATTCACTTACAGTAATGTGACATCAGAGGTAGCCTCTTCAGTTTAGAAGTAAAGTTAACTGGAATAAAATGGTACTACTTTCTGGAAGTTTTTTTTCCATGGCTTTGTTTGATTGCAGTAGGAAGAGGGTGGAAATGATTTCAATGTTTATCAAAGGAAAGAATTCAGTAAACAATATCAGTGCAGGAAGAAGCATGGTGGTCAGACTTACTGCTGTTTGTTTAAATCCTTTACATCTGTAATGGCATTATGCTGAACATATGAGAAACTCATCAGGTTCTTAAAACTATTTCCTGTTTTGTTCCAGAATGTTTTCTACTTGGGAGTGGTTTTTAATTGCAAATTACTTCGGAATATCTCTGATTTAAACCCTTGGTTCACAACTGATAAAATAATCTTTGGGTACTGAGTAGTAGTCTTGTGTATGTATGCTAAAATTTATGAAATATTTATGTAGAACTTGATTATATTCTTAATTACTTTATAAATTGAGACTTAAAAAGTTTTGTAGGCAGGTTCACTTTTATGCTGCAATATTTGAATTTTATAGCACCAAACAAGATTTTAATTACTACTACTTTATACATGTAGTGTATAAACTCAGTGGATTTGAAGGTGGACATGTCCCTTTCTCCCTTCCCCCCCAGTTTTTAATAAGAACTTCTTGCGATCATTACCTGTGTTGACTCTAGGTGATAACTTATTTAAATGCAATCATCTACTACACCATTAAGTCCCTGCAAGTTTTAATGGCTTATTCTTTTGCATATACAAAATATATTTTATTTTCTAAATGACAAATTATTTTTTGTTCTGGTTGACTGATAAATTTAAATTTGTTCAAATTGCATTTTTATCTATATATGCTACCCTTTTAAACCAGCAATAGAAGTAGTTATATATCATGATCATTATTCACCATTTAATATATTTCAATAACTCTGGTTTGTGATTGAAAATAGGGAGCTAGAAAGATTAGATAGTTCTTTAAAAATATGTTTGCATATACTTCAAAAATATAATTGAGGCAACAAAATAGCTTGTTTATTGACTACATTAAACCAGAATAAAACTAGAGTAATGCTGAGTGTTTTTCTTATGAAACTGAAGTACAGTGAAGGAGAAACTTAAAGTAAAAAATGAATAAAGATGCTAGAGACATTCCAAAGGCACCAAGTGGATAGCATTCTTGGGGCTGATTAAGAGGCAGACATTTTCTTCTGTAGCCTTTTGCAGGGCCATTTCAAGTATGCAGTGATTGCTTTAGACTATTAGGCATCTGTTTCCATAGTATTGTTTGTATGATCTTATCTTTCTCTTTTAAGAGAAAACTCATTAATGTTGCTGATGGAAAAAGTAATTCAACAACTCAAGAAACTTTCGTAGTTTCATTTCCTTAGTACAGGTCTTCCCCCCCACCCCCGTCTCTCTCTCTCTGCTGTTTTTGTATTGATCACTCACAGCAACTTCTTCCAAAGAAGGCCTTCAAAAATAATTTTTTGTGCTACCGTTAGTTATATGGACACACCCTGCAGTATTTGTCTGATGTGTTTTGTCTATCTGAGGAATCCCTGGGGAGAAAGGATTGTCATTTTTTGTCTTTTAACATGCAAAATACTGTCTTTTGTTCTGGAGGTTTTTTGGTATGAGTTAACTTTCTGGGAGGAAGGAGAAGAGTTTTAGGGAAAGTACTATACAAATCTCTGCAATGTGTTTAAAAAAAAAAATCACAGAATGGGTAAGGTTGGAAGGGACCTCTGGAGATCATCTAGTCCAATTTCCCTGCTCAGCAGGGTCACCTACAGCATATTAGACAGGGTTGCATCCAGGCGGGCCTTGAATATCCCCAGAGAAGGAGACTCTACAATGTCTCTGGGCAACCTGGCCTGGTGCTCTTGAGCTAGACACAATACTATTCTTACAGTTCCATGTTTAGCTTTAGTATTTCTGTATTTAATATTTATTTTTTTTCTTTTTCAGCCGTTCCAGTCGGAAATCTGAGTTTTCAGACATACCTTCTCAGTCATTTACTGAATCTTCCCAGAGACCTGGGTCTCCACTTCCTTCTAGCTATTCAGATGATTATAGCTCAACAGATAGAGCTCTCTCTAGTTATGAACCTGTTCCATTCAGTGCTTCCCTGAATGAATCTTCACCTACAGGAATTACAGATTACACTGTTCAAGGTGCAGTTTGTCTTAATATTTTTGCAGTTTGCACTTACAGTAATTCTTGCCTTTCTCTTAGATGTATTTCTTTAATACACATATGTTCATGCCTTGCAAACAAGATTTGTATAGTATAGTGGTTTTGAATGAAACACTCAGAATTCCCAGAACTGTGTTGACGCAGAAGATAAATGTATGCATTTTCTGTTCTAACTCTAAATTAAATGCATTTTTTCTTTTATTTCTGTAGCTCTTATTGCAAGTAAAGACTATAAATTATTTAGCAAAGTTTAATCTTGTGAAATTAAACCTACAAAAAACCTCACCTTAACTTCAAGTTCTTTTTGTTCAAAATGAAAGTGAAAAAGTCATCCTGCTCACTGCTAAATAAACCAAACCCTACTGGCCTTTCAGAGATCATTTCATTTTCACCAGTGGTGATGCTGTAACTGTATGCTACTTTAATTCAATTAAACCGTTTTTTATAACATAACAAATGTTTACATCTTCCAAGAACTGAACATATATTGTGTTCTGTCCTGCAACAGCTGATTATCTCACTGAGAACTAAACTGTTTTTAAAATACTGTTCCATGCAGCTGTTCCCCTCCTCTCATATGGCCTGCATCCTCAGCTTTTACAGAGGAAACACATGATCCTGAATTCAGATGTTGTACATACCCAAAGGAGGGAGTTACTGTTAAATACAGAGTTATGTATTCCAGATTAGTTTGTTTTTTTGGTTTTTTTAACTCCTTTGTGGAAAGCATTTTAATTTCAAAAAAAAAAAAAAAAAAAAGCCTATTCAAGCAACTCATTTTTAGTTGTTTAAGGTATCAATATAAATGTGTCAAGGAAAGTTTAGTTATACTTCATTACAGATATCAATAGTTGTTACAGCCTTAATTATAGAATCATGATTCTGCATTATAAACTTGAATAGAAGCACAAATGTTTATCACATGATGGATGTAGTCTTGATTGTTCTGCAGTTGCAGAATTCAAAGCCTGTGTGCAGACCCTTGAGATTTACCTACACTTCTTTTCAGAAATCACAAGTGTATCAAATGTATGCGTCATTAGTTCTACTCAAATAACCAGACCTATTTTATCCAGCAGTTATTACCCTGTGCTTGTTAGACTTCCCACTGGGTAAATCAGGAAAAGGAGTTAACTGCTCGTCTTCTAAAGCAGTTTGACAAAACGAAAAAGACGAAAGGGATGGGTAAATTAATAGCCCCATACATTCTCCGTTGCCATTTAGGAATGTGCCTGTCATGCTCTTTTTTTTTTTTTTTTTTTTTTTTTTTTTGACATAGAGCTGTAATTAGTTGGCATTCTAGAAAAGGTATGGCAGCCTTTTGGTTTTGTGATGCCCTTTCTAGTATCTTAGTGTATTTTTTGTTTTCAGATTCTGCTCCAGTTCCAGAAGAAAGTCGTAAAAAGAAAGGCATCTCATATGAGGAATTAAGAAATAAACACAGAGAGACATATGAGGTAATGTTACCACCAAAGGCAGAAACTCCAATCAAGTTTTCACAGGAAAAGCCAGTTAAAGAAGGTAATATGCTGATTTACTTCAATATATAGTAAAATCAAATGTTAGCAGTAATGCTAAATATAGCTTATATAACTCTTAGGCTTGATCTTGCTTTGCCTTTAGCCAGTGTACAGTTACAGCATCAGCAAGTGGCTGATATAGTTTCATATTTCAAATTCTATTTTTCAGAAACATTGATCTTGTGGTAGTAAATTACGGTTCCTCTTCTGCAGCCATATGGCTCAGTGCCAAACTCTAAAATAATCTCATAACTTTTAATTTGTGAATATACTAAGCAACCTCTTTTAACAAAGAAGTCTCTGAGCTCAGAGCTCTCCTGAAGAGTTTTAGCAATGGAAGGGGGTGTATGTTTTAGATAGTATTGTTCTCCCAAAATAGAATACCCAGTTGATGGTTTTTAAAGGGGCGTTATTTGTTCTTAAGGATTGTTTCATGTGGAATTAGGGGATTTCTATAGTGGCATTGTTTGCAGAAGTTCATTATCCTACATTAAAACTCAAAGGAAGGAAGCCGTATTGGCAGCAATATTGAGATTTGTTTTCGCAGTGGAAAAATAAAACTTTGTACAGCAAAATAAGGATACAGTCTTCTGAAGAATAAGGTGCCATTCAGTCATTTTTTTCAAAAAGGTGCTTAAAAGGAAGTCCTAATAGCAATTCATAATTATTTTCTCTAGAACTATTTTATTTAGTGTGTTTCCCTAGAACTATTTTATTTAGTGTGATAGCTGTGAAAAACTTAAAAGTATTGTTTTGCTGTCTGACACACTACTGGACTAGTCAGTTGAATCACTGGAGTCTTTATTTAGTGCCCAATCTTCTCATAGTACAACAAGAATAGATGAGGTTTTCTATTAGACGTGTTAATATAAACAATTATATAAAAAGTAAAAAGGTCCGAAGTAGCAATGGTGAACTTTGGAACAGTGTTTCATACAAATACGAATCTATTCCATCCCTGTGAAATAGTTCTTCTGGATCATCTGTCTTTGAACATATCTACATGTTCTTGAAATAAAAATTATAAACAGCTATTGGGTAAAGATCTAAATCTGTTATTTCAAGAATAGAAGGCTTCTATCAAGTCAGTATAATAAATGAGACATTCCGAAATTGTTGAAGCTGTAGTTTCAGGCTGTTTCTAGATTCAGTCAGCTGACACTTCATTGATTTGCACAGTTTTTTCTTTTTGAAGATATTTCTTCACAAATAGAAAGCCTAGAAATGCAACTTGAAAACTAAACACAGAAGTCTTACTCTAAAGCGTCATTCTGCAATCCTTGCCACATTCCATGGCAGATCTTGTTGCTATGAGCATGCATTCATTATTTTATTTTTAGATATTTGAAGTCTTTTATAGTAAATGTTAATCAAATGTTGCATTCTCTCTGCTGTGTTCAGGTGTGCTGTTTGGTTCTAGTCAGATTTTGAAGATAAAAGTAGATTGAGTAGTGCATTGAGTTTTGTAAAATAAGTTGGTTTTACTTTTAGGAGGAAAGAATAATGGAATAAAAAAAATCAGAAATGCCTTACATTTAAATTTACAGTTAAGAGATTCTGCTGATGCTGCCTGCTAAGTTGTGATTTAGCTTCCTTTCCATATTGGACACGATAGCTTCTATATACCTGTGCACAGATAATGAATCCTTACCTCTCTGTTCACCCTTCATCTCTCTATCATAGGAACATGAGTAGTAAATAAGAGACAATGGTTTCTGTCCTCTGTTGCAGGAGTGTAAGGGAGAACTAACCCAATCTTACCATTTAAGCCAGTTTTAAGGAGTCCTGATAGCTAGTTGCTCGTGCCTGCTTCCCTCCATAGTGACAGTACAAGTTTGTGCATCTGCTCAGTGAACTGGATTTTCCAAAAAATAACCATTTTCAGGGAATGACTGCAGGTAGTACAGCTGCTAAGCTGCTGCTGTTGATAGGAATGAAGTCAAGTCATACTTTGAGAGAGCTTCTCATTGTGCCTCACTGCAACATCAACCAGCTTAAAATAGATTCTTCAGTGCATTAAGTTGAGTTTGTTGACACCTCACTGAAACAAGAACTGTACACTCTGTTCCGTTCCCCTGGTTCTGCTGTAGTTAGATGGTAATAAAGAGTTGGGTTTATTACTAATTTAAGCTACAATTAGATTTATAAAGGGGTGGCTGACTAGTGTAAGCATTTCTACTGTGTCATGTAGGTCCATTCTCTACTCTGTCAGGGATAACAGTCATTTATAGTCTACTTTCTAGTTCACTTTCAAGTAAGCATCTTTTCACTTTCTGGTCATTGTTCAGTTATATGTGACGTGTTTCTGAATAAATCCATAAGACCAATACCCTGTTTTTTTCCTCTCTGACTCACTCCTATACTAAAGGAAGCTACCAAATAATAATGGCTGAGAAGTTTCCTAGTAGGGATTACTGATTTTTGTTTGTGTTTGAATACGTTCTTTTACTATCCTGAATCCATCCAATTGTGCATGTAACTAGATTATGTAGCCACATATTTATCGTAACATTCCTTGCCTGTTTCCTCCAATTGTCCGTGTTTCATCCACATGCTGCATTTATTTCAAGTTAATTACAAATTCTGTAGGGCAGGAATTAGTACAAGTAGGCCGCTTGAGTGAATACTAATTCAATAAAGAATAATGAATAACAAGCTCATTCCGTTCCCCGTTTATTCAAAAGTAGCTTTAATTAGATGTGTATTGTGCTGTGACTGACACTCTCCCCTCTTGCTGCTTTAAATGATAATGCATTTCACCATAGTTTTCAGCACTGTATAAAAAAATTTTTGCATTTAAATTATTTCCTATGCAACTGCTGTTCTTCTTTTCTCTAGTTAAAGTAAATAAATATGGAGATACCTGGGATGAGTAAGAACTGAATGAAGAACTGAAGAAAATTACCTTCTGACAGCTAACTTGTGGTTCACCTTTGATAATCCTGATGCACTTTTGGTGTGTTCTGCCAAACACAGTAATAGTTTTAATAAATGAGAAGAAAATCTTGACTTGTCAGAAGATTAAGAAAGATTTATTTAGGCTTAATGTTGTGTAATTTTGCATAAATGGGAAGCCAGGCTAATGTGAAGTGTCATGATTTTAAACTGTTTGTGCTGTTGCTTAAGAAGAATGAGAAGGGTAACTAGCAATAACTAAAGTTATAAATGTATAGAGAAAGATAAAATGTATGTAAATAAATGCAATCAGAGATGTACTGGGGAGGGAAAAATATCAGAATCTTCTCAATTTTTCAAGGCTTGCATTAAAAGTTACCTGTAGAACTAACCTCTCACTTTGCTTTGTCTGAAAGTGATGTGCTGGAAATCTCAACATGCTCTTGTGCTTGGTTAGTAAAATTTGGAGTGGTATGGAATTATTCAGGGCAAAGGGGCTGAGGAATCTAGCAAAACACGTAAGTAGAAATGTTTCAGAGTGACAGCTATGTTTTTAGACAAGTAGTCTCACTTGCCCACACTTGATCTCTTAAGACAGTCATTTAAGAAGAAAATAACTGAATTCATGAAACAGCACATATTTTAAATACCTCCACCTATGTGCAAAAGGCTAAGCCTGTCGAACTTTGACAAGAGTTTCAATGGCATCTTGACTTAATCATCGTGGGATTAGCCTTATTTCTCAGTTTGCACATATGACAAAAAAGATAGGTTTGGGACTGTTTCTTTGGAAAAGATCCTGCTCAGTGGAATATTGCATTAAATTCACTTATCAGTAAAGGGGTACACTGACAACATTGTACTGAAGATGTGTTTTATAATGTTTGCATAATCTGTCTCGATCAAAATAATGCTATATATTCATCCATTAATGTGAAGGTATCTTCCAGCTGAAATTCTGAACTGTTGTTTGATCTCACAGCATTGTATTTATTTTGGCTCTTTGCCTATGGGTGAATGAAAAATGGTGAAGTTAATAGCATAAAAGCATTACTGACATCTTTATTAGAGATGAAAAATAATCTACGAAGAAGAAAATTCTTGCAGATCATATTGATTTAGTGGACTAGTGGCAGAGCAGCACAAATGAGAAGATTATTTTGGGTAGGTGCAGAGCAATCACCTGAAATGAGGGGGAAGAAAAGGGGGAAAAGATGAGTGCTTCAAGAGCCAGTACTGTTCATAATCATCAAGGTAGACTGTTTTTGGAAGAGCTGATCTTTTGAAAAGCAGTGCGCTAATCAGATAATCTTGAAGTTGCGTCAAGAATTTATCTCAATGCAAACACTCCTTAGGGCTATAAGGGGAAAGCTGTTTAAGTACAGGCAGTTCGACAGAATTATATTGCTGAATTTTTTCATATGCTATTCAAAAACTGGTTAAATTTATCATGAAAATGTTCATGAAGTTTCTTAGTTGTGAGCTATGCAAATAACAGGAGATAGAAGATTTAGATGACAAAACTAGAGTAGATTGCAATAGTTTTTTTTCTCCATCTATAAAGAGAAGAAATGCTTTTACTGTTCAATCAATGAATGAAAATTTTGGATGAATGAAAAGTGTCCAAGTGAGAAAACCTAGAAATAAGCTTATGGTATTAAGGGAAAAGCTACTTTAGCTACAGCAGAAGACAAAGCTATTGAACAATAAGCTTGTCAATAAAAATGTCTTTTTTTCCTCATTCTTGAGGATTTTGAATAATACTGGATTTTCTCGGGTACAAGAATATGAATAAGAGTGTAGTAACTTTCGCTTGTGTGACTCAGGAATCTTAGTGCATGCTTATCCTACAAGTTGTTTGTTTATGTACAGGGACGATCGTTTCAGGAGTTGACTATACGAGTAAAGATAAATACCTCTGCAGTGTGGACACTCCACAGAAACACGACGCTCACTCTGTTCTTCCTCTGCGTTCATTGGGAAAATTACTATTGTGCCAGCAAACTTATGTATCATCAAGTCCTTAATAATATCCTAGAATCACGGGTCAGGCTGATGGCCTTTTGTTCCTGCTTCTGTCCATTCCCTGCTTCCAAATGCCTGGGCTTTTTCTGCACTGCACGTTGAGTCCGCACCGTTTTTGTACGGGTCGTGTGTGTCTCTGTGTACTAGTGCCTATTTGTGTGCACATCTGCCTCATGGGATGAGGGCAGTGGACAATCTGGTACCGAACAGCTGCAGATGGGATTTCACCCTTTGCCGTTTACTTATTGAAAAGATAATACCTATTTCATGAACGTTACACCTGGTCCCTGCAAACTATAATGTTTAGAGATGCTCGTTTTGTATTCTGGTGATTTTTCCTGCCAAGAGTTCACATGATTATCAGAAGCCCACGACCTGAGAATAAGACATGCTTCAAAGCATCTTGCCTCAAATTAACCTTTTATGTGGGCAGATGCCGTATTTTATATGAACCGTTAGAATTCTTTTCTTTCTCAAGGGAAGAAATAAAAGGTGCTTTTATAATGAATGCTGTTTTAAAGTCTTGCTGTCTGTGCTTAAGGTAACTTATATAGTGTTTACGTAAGATTCCTAAGTTGAATATAATGTTTTTATTTGGTTATGTCTCCTTAGTATCTCTTAAGAGAGGATATACATTTTTTCAAGTTCAGTTTACAATCCATCAGTTCAAATTCTTTGGCTTCATATGACATCCTTAATAAGCATTAAATGCAGGAGTTCTTAGGATTGTAGCTGTATTGTGTAGAGTATAGTGTATTGAAAATTAGTAATTTGTCAAAGCACTCTGTTTGCTGTGTTTGGCAAAGCATGGGTTGAAGCTCTGCTTCTCTGGACGGCTGTGACAGTTCAGACTTCTTCATTTCCCTTTCAAGCACACATCCGTCCATTGGTACCTCCTTGTTTCGGAGGGTTTTCTTCCACCTCGTGATGGCATAGCACCTACCCTGTTACACGGCTTCCCTATTTATACTGCCCTTATTACTCTTTGGGTTCTTCAAAGTGAATCTGAGCAGCTTCTAACTGATGGGAGGGTTATTGTCACCGAAAACAGTGCATCTGTATATAAAGAACAAGGAAGAACGATGGATGTGTGGAGAAAGCATGGACCCTTTTGTTTTATGTTTAAATACATGTCCAGCTGACCCACAACATATTTTTCTCAATTCACTAACCAAGCCAGCTGTTTTGTTTAAATACAGGTCACTTACTACTCTTCAGAGATTAGAGTAAGAATTTCACTTTGGTTTACTGTTTTTATTTCCCAAAAAAAGCATTAAAAGAGTAGTTGTTCTAGGCAGGCATCATACTTATGTGTCAGTAAATGTGAACTAACTCAGTTATTCATATTTATTATAAAGCTAATTACTCTTATTCCCCTCCCAAATAAATTTTAATTGTGTAAAAAGTTAGCTTAGACCTTAATTCAAACACCAGCAAATGAGGGTGACTGCTTAGCTATTTTATTTCTGAAAAAAGCTTTAAAGTGACTGCTTTCATGAATTCTTAAAACTCTTTAAAAATACGCAGTTGTACGGCCAGTTAAAAGGTGCCAGTAGCATTGTCCTAAAGTCGGTTGTTACTAACATGCATGAGCACAGAGAGGTTTGTGTCAATGCACTGCAGCTCTTTAACAGCTGGTAAAGCTCTACTGAAAAATCCCAGTCCCAGATGAACTTGCCTCCCCCCTCATTAACGGCCATGATTATAGCCCCCTAAAGGAACATAATCTGACCTTTTCTGGTGTTGGTTTCTGTTAGAGTTGTTTGGAACCCATCTCGAGTAAAGAGAAGTGTAAATGAAAATACTTCGATTCTCTTGCTGAAAGCTTTAGCAGAGCTGTGGAAGCCTGGAGAACAGTATGTACTATTCCAGACTGAACGCACAAATTTCATGCCTATTAGAGATTTAGAAAGGAATCCCGACTTGCCCACTCGCCGTTGGAAGCTGAGAGCTGTAGTTTGTTTTGCCCGTGGTGGAATTTCCATTTGGGTGCCGTGAGCGAGCCCTGGCTCAGCCCTGGCCCTGGCGCAGACCCACAGCTCGGCTCCTCGGCTGTCGTGCTGCTTCGTGCCTGGGACAGCACGGCTTTGTTTGCAACCCAGTCGCTCTGAATCGCAGCCCGAGTAAGTTATCTCAGTAATCTGCTAACTGAGACACTAGCGGTATAAATACCTCCTTCCTCTTTGCGTTTTGGTTGCCTATCGAATGGTTTATAGAAATCAAAAAATTATTCTTGGATCTTAGTCTCAAGGCAATTGAATGGGACAGATCGCACCTCAGCGCTATTTCAGCCTCTTGCCGCAGGTCTGTTCATACGGGTTTGTAGCAGTTCAGCTAAGCCAATGCAGCTTGGGAAAAAATGGGCCCTAAATTTGTACTTTTGCCCAGTGTAAAAATGGGGCATAAACCACCGGCATCAGACAAATTTCTTGTGAGGTATTTTTGAGAAGCTGCATTAGAAGCCTGAACCCAGGAACACCATGAAGTTTCATATATAAATGACTTTGGCCGGGGCACAAATTTTATCAGACCATCAAGTTAATATTCTTTCCAAATAATGAGCAAAATGAAACAAGGGTATTTTTATTTAACCAATGTAAAATGGTACAGCAAAATTAGAAATGTATAACTGTTCAGATTATAAGATACACCTAAAAGTAAACTGATTCTTGCTTCTAACAGCTAGCGAGAGACCTGCTGGACAGGAGACAACAATCACTTGGAGACATAATTTGTATTTATTTACTTCAACTACATGAAAACAGTATTATTATGAAAGCATCAGACACTAATAGCCATGATTTAAAGCATTTGTTTCTATTTGTTCTCTTTAATACTATCGAATATTAGACTCCGGTACTTGTATAGCAGTGCTTCTAACACTTAACCACTTGTTTATTCATTTTACTAAGGTATTCTTTTTTTTCCAGTTGAACAATTCTAAATTCCCTGAGATTTTAAGAAATACTGCAGAACAGAAACGCCTAGTTTCAGTACCTAGTCATAATATCTTCTATTTAGTAGTAGCATAGTTTTTTAAAACTCAAAAGCAGTCTTACATGAATTACTTTCGTAATCTGATGCTGCAGTACACAAAACAGGATGCATGATAAAAAAGAAATATTGCACAGTCATCTAATACATAGGATATTCAGTCAAGTACAATTTTCAGTCATACCTAGAATGGCAAAAAATATTAAGGTGGAGAAATGAAGAGTTTGATAAATTACCTTTGCCAAAACTCGAAGTCAATTATTCAGAACTAAAAAAATGTAATATATAATTTTTTTGTTGTTTTTCTGGTTGCTGGATGATGCTATGGGACTCCATATTTTCAGAATACAAAACCTTGATGTGAATCGCTTCCAAAAATAGAAAGGTTGAATTCATTCCTTACATGGAGGAATATACATTCTTCTCTATTCTTTTTAATCCACGGTAGATGCACACTTCTAGTGCAATAAAAAAAAGCTGCAATAAAGCTAAAATTGGGTTCCATATAAATCTAATGCTTCAATAAATTTTGTTTAATTCTCTACTTGAAATAAAGTTGCTAATCTTAACTATTTTAGGATAACTAACATTTTATAATAGCAAAACTGGTACAGGGAAGGGTGAATTTGGTTACAGTAGCTGAAGTGCTTAAACCTCAATGATGGATTATCCAGACATGTACACAATCTCCTCAGTAAAACATGCTATGTAAGAAGCAAATCTGCTGGTACAGAATTAATGTATGGCTGTGTACCTCTGCTGAAGGTCTCCCCTTCAGCAGTCTCCCCTTAGATTTTATGAAGCACTTTTTGCACTCCTTTTTCCTCTGTTAACCTCTGGGTGCTAGATAATGTACAACAGCCAACCGACTGCGAAGGCTGCGCTGCAGAAACGAGCCGTTCACCAGGCTGCAGGGCGAGAAGGAGCCCCTGAAGCCCAGGCAAGCTCTCACTGTGAGGAGCCAAGTAGACGGTAGTAAAACAAGGGCAAAAAGCAGCCCGGGCCGAGCAGCTGCGTGCCGGCCAGAGCTGCCAACTGCTTGGTGGCGGCTCGCGAAGCCCCTGCCCAGACAAGGGCACGCTTTGTGTCTGACGGGCCAGCAGCAACGTCCAAGATCGTTACAAGCTACTTGATTCATGGAGCTAGTTAGTAGAATGGAAGTGATTAAATGACAAGCATTTGCTGCTGGATAAGGTTTCAGGACTACGTTTTGAAATATTATACGTACGACAAGCCTCTATATAGCAGAAATAAGTTTGGGCTTGTGCAGTTCAGTTGCAGCATATCTCAGCCTACAGCTGATGCGAATGATGGGTAGGTTTAAAATATGCCTCTGGGATGAAGAGTTGAGACTGTTCCTTGCTCTGAGCTTGCCAATGTGCCTAACCTGGATAGCATTGCTGCTGAGTGCTCAAAGTGCACATACTTGAGAAGTAGCACATAAAAGAGCAAGGATTTTTTTTTTTCATACAAGGTTATAGTATCTGCTTGGGAAGTACCAGTGCCCTCAGAAAATCTGTATGTCAAAGACAACAGGAGAAAAACTCCCTTCCCACCTTAATCCCTTCATCTGCAGGTAAAAGGTAATATATTGTAATCTGAAAAGATTTTTAAGATATGTTTGCTCAGCAATCTTGAATCTTCTGTTCTCTGCAAATGAAGATTTTTCAGGCTCCATTTTTAGCTGTTACCTAAATTTGTGTTTGATTTCATTTGGCAAGGCTCTTCATTTCATTCTTGGAAGAGCTGTAAAAACATCGTAATTGGCGTAACAGTTGTTCTGTTTCCCACACTGGCGGGCACTTGGAAGAGCTTATAGGGAAAAATAAAGAGCTCCTTCACTAGTCTGTCCTTCTGTCCTCCTGTGATAAGAATTTTAGAGCTTTATGAGCCAAAACCTGACACTTGATCAAGCAAATCTAGCTGTTTAATAGCCACCAATAGTTTTTTCATACCCACTAATTCTCTGCGTGGATGGTGCCTCCTTTTTCTTTCCACTATATCCTGTGCCAATGAGATACACAATGTAACTGTGTTGTATTAAGTGCTTCTTTTCTGTTTATTTTAAATCTGGTTTCACTGAGCACTGACTGGTTGTCATCTTAATGAAAAAGAGCAATTAATTGTTCCTTTACATGATGTTAAGGGACTTCATATCCCTCATCTTCATTTGAGCTGACCTGGAGAGTTGTTTAAACTCTTGTGAAGAAACCATCCTGTACCTCTGATCATACCTTTCATTTCCCCCCTTTTTTCTATCTCATCTGTGTTGCACACTTTTTGAGATGGGTTGGAAGCACTGAAATACTCAAAATATAGACATGTCACAGAATTGCTCTGTAGTATAAATCTGCTTTTCCCCTCATTTCTTCCCTAAGGATTTGTAATGTTCTGCTTGCCTTTAGGCTGTCACAGACCACTAATCTGACATTTTCAGAAAACTATGCAAAATGACTTCCAGATCTCTGTACTGAGACATAATACTGAGTATTAGTAGTTAGTGAGATTTAAAACTGTGATACAGTTAGAATTGGTTTTCCCCATGTACTGTACTACAGATGATAATGAAGCTTAGTACCTAGTCTTTTGCTATTGCTTTTTTCTAGTTTTTATCATCTTATGTCATCAACAAATTTAGTCATTTCAGCTTTTGTCAAACTATCTATGAATATGCTGCCAGCATGTCCCCACTCTCAAACCTTTTAGCTTCTAAACTGTCCATGAGGGAACTGTCTCATTAATTTCTGAGCACCCCCCCCCGCCTTACTCCAGACCGAAATAAAGATTACTGAAACAGCTGCTCACCTCAGACCTCCCTCTCCCTTTTTTTAAATACATCATCCCTAATTTCAAAGTATTGATCTTCCTCTTCAATTAACCCCCCCACCGCCTCTTTAACTGACTTGTATGGAATGCATCCAGCTCAGCAACTTGTCCCATCATTATCATAGTAAAAGTCAATACAAGTTAGCTCACTAAACTGTGCACAATTACAGTTCTCAGAGCACTCTTTTCTTATCATCAGTTTATCTTCCTGAGTAGAAAAATCCTAAGGGCTGGCTTTGAGAACACATAAGGTAAGTAAAATATTTCCAGCTCTTCCTGTCCCCCCTTTGCCTAAAAATATAATGTAAAATAATCAATATGCATTTCAATATTACTTTCTGAGTCATGCAGTGTAACTACTAACACTCCAAACATTTGTGTTCCTCTAAGACTTCTATTGGGACCTACATAGTATTTTCACATATCTCCTCTTCAAATCTTAAGGGACTTACTTAAAAGTATAACTAAGTTTTCTAAACCATCCAGTCCTAAAAAAACCCAGCATCTGTCTGATTCCACCTCTAGAATACACTTCCAAGCACTAGGAAAATTCCAATATACTTGTAAGTCACAGCATAATAAAAAAGTCAGTTGGCTCCAATTTTATGAAATTAAACAACGTGGTACAGAGCGCATTGTGAGTCTTCCCTGTGCTTTTATAACTAGTGCTTTTGGGACAGTCAGCTTACATTTTACATTATTTAAAATTTTTGGAGTTATGTTTAAGAAATATTGCAAAATCATTAGCATCTCACTATGAAGGCTTGTTTCCCAGCTGTGCACCTCATCAGAAATGATTTAGTTGGTCAAACAATGCAGGGAAAATTGTATTTTAACAATATTAAGTAATAACCTTGCCAAAAAAAAGGCAATCTTATTAATTCTCAAATCAAGTAGTAGTATGTGGAGCTTGACATTTGAAGGACTTAAAAATTATTCAGTCATAAATTCCCCAAAGTACAGAAAGATACTTTTAAAGACCTTTTGAAGAACAGTTTGCTCATAACTCGTGCTTTTTCTTTAATGTACGCTAATATAGTGCTAATATACCTAACATTCAGAAAAGAACTATTTTTTATAACAACATCAGAATAACTCATGAACTCGGCTCAATACAATTAGCTAATCAAAGTGTTGCCTCTTGCGCAGCATAGATACCAATTTATAAAACAGGAGACATAAATTTTTATATAGCAGTAAATTTATTACAGCAAAATAATAGGAAGCCTGAACAAGGTTACATTTAAAACAAGAATAAGTAGCTACGAAATCTTCAGCCATTCAGTCACCTCC
Source organism: Rhea pennata (assembly GCF_028389875.1). Taxonomy (NCBI): domain Eukaryota; kingdom Metazoa; phylum Chordata; class Aves; order Rheiformes; family Rheidae; genus Rhea; species Rhea pennata. The sequence goes on from NC_084666.1 coordinate 28,470,256, forward strand.
AGGAGGTAACACTGGCCTCAAGATACAGCCTTGGGGAGTCTGACAGTGCTGATGAAAGGACAGTCCTCTGTCACATGTAGCAATAGCTCCATGTATGTGTGTTAACGGCCTGTCCCAGGTAACCCGGGTGCAACTGGTATTGGCTCAGCTTGTGGCTGCTACCTTGATAGCAGATGGTAGATGAAGGGATAGTAGCTAAGTCATGTCACCATACAAGTTTTGCTGGCTTCAGTGTGCCTGTGATAATGATGTTTTTCTCTCACGAAGGACGTTTACTGCTCTGTGGTGGTGTAACGCTCTCTCTCTGTATAGTCCCTACTGTAAGCTCCACCACCCTGGGTCTAACAGCCTGTGTATCTGGCACAGCTCCGTACCGTGCACAGCTCCTACTCTTCGTGCCTCTGGTGAAGACGCCCAAAGAAGTCAACCCAAGAGGGGGCTATAGCAATAGGCACAGTTTAAAAACAAACAACGACAATAAAAACAGAGGAGAGTTTTCACCAACTGACAGCGAAGTCCAAACTTTTCAACAGTGGTACACTTGATTTCCAAGTGAACACCATCACAGTGTTTAGGGGAAGCGTCTGCTCCTGATTTCTTGAGATACATGGTGAGCATGCCATCTACTTTTCCTCTAGATCTATTAGCTTTGGATTGCGTGCAGACTATCAACTGTTCAAGAATATGGTATTTTCTCACTGTTTATGAATGTGATACATACTTTAATATCCTTGGCAAAGGGGATTTTTACATAAAACTGGCCTATTAAAAGCTGTTCCGGTGCAGTAATTTCAGTGTGACTCTACCCTATGAACCTCTGGCTTGCTATAAAACACTGCAGGTAAGTGATCAGTTTAGGGACTGGATAGCTGCTGAACTATGCAAAATCATTTAAACATCCTTCCATTCTTTCCTTTGATGTAGAGAACAAATGTTTCAGCTTATGGCATTTTGCTTGCTACACAAAGTTTCACAGACATCTAAGTACAATAGACAACATTAATTTCTCAGCACTAAGAGCTCGATTGCACTGAAAGGAGAAAAAGACATGCTAAGAAGAAAGAGGAGAAAGGAAAAAAACAAAAGTGCATTACAAGAAATTGGGATTTACTACAAACATCATGCAACTCTTCCAAACGAGCCGATTTAGACCAAACCGAAGACTTGATTTCTTGTCTATAACATAAAGGCTTGTAGGAAGAAGCTTGTTCATAGGATTTTTATCATCTTCACCACATCTGTAAATTGGATGAAAGGACTCATTATTTAAATCAGTAAGCTGAGTGCCATCTTATTTTGCATATAAAACGTGCAGCTTCCTAGTGGTTTCCCTGAGAACCCTGCAAAATCTCCAAGGATAAAAAAATATCCTTGGACTCAACAGCATGAGTATGATTTTAACCAGGTTGTCCTCCTAGGCTCCTAGGCAATGCCAGAGCTTGGGAATGCATGTTTAACTTGGTAGCAGTGAAGGACACTCAGTGAGTTGCTGTGTATTTTTATAGCACAGCATGCTACATGAGGAATGAATGTAGCATGAAGAATTTTGATTAAAGCATTAAAGAGGCTATGAGGTTATTATTTTCATTGTTTAGCAATACAAAAAAACAACCCATGCTTAGAATATTTATTTTCATAAATTTCAAAAACTTGTTCAACTAAATTTAAAATACCACACTGGCCGAAACATAATGGCTTTTTCTTGAAAAAAATCCATCCACTTGCATTTGTTTTCAGACTATGTTTCTGAATGGGCTCTGCAGATCTCTAAAAAAAAGCAGACAGCAAGACTTAAGTGGCTGACAGAAGCATGGCAATTAAGGTCTTCGATGATCATCTGAGCTGGAGCAGGTCCCAGAGCAGAAATTCCAGGATCTGCTGCAGGAGAAAAACCATTAGAGGGGCATGTGGCATCCTGCATTCTTCCTTTCTTGTGGCTGCAAGACTGTTTTATATTTGAAACAATTGGAATTTTAAAGCTAATTAGTGCCAGCTAAATATTCTCAGCTCACAGGAAAAGGCTGAAAAAGGAAATGTCTCCTGTGTTTAGATTTAAAGTTCAACAAGCTTCAGCTCTGACAAACACTGGGGACAAACATCATGGACATCAACACTTGATTCCACTACTCAGGCAACAACTAGTGAGTAGCCATCCTCAGTTACACATGCTTTGGGGTCTCAATTTGAAATGAATGACAACACTGGCTTATGTAAGCAAACATTTATTTGAGGGAAAATCTTCAAAGGCACTTAACTAGCGCCGTTAGTTAGTTAGTGCAAGGGCTCAGTTCAGCTCAAGACCACTAATGGATTTAGGGTGTTATTCACAGTTAATTTATGTCTGTGGAACACTGCGGAAAGGCGCAGTTCTGGCTTGCTCCCTCCCTTGGGCTGCCACTAGGAAGCTATCTCTAAGAAATGTTTGGGCTTTGATTTTTTCCCTCCTTTCATTATGGGTTTAATTTCCAGCTAGAGCAGTGAGCTATTCTGGTTGACCACAATGCCATATGATCTCTATAGCTAGGACAAGGGAAGCACTGCCCATTTTGCCAGCAGCCCTATCAGGTAAGCCTAAGCTAAAATGCATTTTCTGCCAGTGCCTGAGCTTTTGCAGGCCTTGATATAAAACTCCCAAGCAATGGCAAAGTTGATTAAAACCAGGAATTTGTTCTAATGGCTCCCTTCAGGACAATCCATAGTGTTGTAGAACACTGTTGCATACTGAAAAAAACATCAAAAACTCTGCTTCTGAGTAAATTAACAGGTTCTGATGTGTACTCTTCCTTATAGATTGTCCAAAGTGATATAGTTCAGAGTGAAAAAGGAAGCATTTTCAGCATCTTTGTCTAACTTCCTACATAATGTAGGCCAGAGAGGCTCAGTTCAACCATTTCTGCATCCAACTCCTGTTTTGAGCCACAGTTAAAGCCATAATAAACTCACATGGTAGAATTTCAGATTGGCCCTCTACTCCCCACCCCCTTCCAGACAGCCAAGCTATTTGCAAACACTTTCACATGTTCTCCTTCCAGGGAGAATGTAGGCCAGCTTACAAGCAGAATGTGTGAAAATGCTTTTAAAAAGCCCAGCTGCTGGCTTGTTTTTCATTGGCAAAGAGTGAAAGTGATTTTAAAAATCCACCTTGCTTCCATCAAATAAACCCTCCTTTTTCTCAGTGGGAACTTTCCCTTTTCAAGGTGAAAAGATCACATGGGATGTCTCTGCACACTCCAGAGGTGATTGTTCTTCCATTTTTCACCCCCAAGTGCTCCCTGGATAGCATCCCTTTCATATTGCCTTCACTAAGGCTGTGGCCAAAGAATAGCACTGCAAAAAACCAATAAACAAGCTAACCCACTGCCAACTGTCTCTGCTTTTAGAATCTCCACATTTCAATGTATTTTAAAATATCAACATCATCTGTACTTATTTGATTCTTAGGAAACAAAATTGGAAATTAAAAGGAGTTATATTTGTTTTCATACAAGTAGGCAAATAATCCAAATTAATTCCAATTAGGTGAATTAACAGTGCTCTTAATGAGACTGCTGCAGCTAAATTAGAAGTTCCTCAGAAATGAGGAATTTAAAATTAACATGAAAGGTGTATAAGGTGAAAATGAATAAATAAATCTAATTAGCAAACCACAGATAGAGAAGATTTATTTAAATCATCATCAGATTTTGATTAAACTACAGCTATGATTTTCACTATATTGTTCAAGGGTTTCAAGAAAGAACACCACTGAGCATGAAAAATAAATGCCAGTAACAAAAGAAATTGTTTCAAGTATGCCTACCTGAGTCTAAGATGCTGAAGGCACTGGACCTTCTTTCTCATTTGATTCCAGTTTTGCTTTGCATTCTTTGCAAGTATGATGACAATGCCTACAATATGGAAGGCAAATAAAATATTCCAGAATTTTGCTAGATTTCTTTCAATTAACCAAATGGTATACTGGCAAATGTTCCTTAAAAAGTAATCTATAGCTTACATTCTCTAATTGTTGTAACTTGTTTTATGGGATATAAACTGAAAATGATGATATCAATGTCTAAACCAGTAAAACTCATTATTTATTATTCTTAAGTGTAAGTTATTTCCAGCAATCATCATACTAGGACTTTCTAAGCAGGACAAGACAGTCCCTGCCATAATCAATAACAGTGAACCAGATGTTAGGAGCAGGGGGTATAAAACTTAAGAGTGACATATAGCCACCTGTGTATAATACAATGTGAGGAAAGTAATAGTTTTGTTGTCTGGAAAAGAGTGGAAGTAGGAACAGTATATAAAAATTGCTTTGATACATAAACAGGGAAGCTTCTCATTATCAGTTAGGTTTTCATAGGAATAAAAGCTTAGGTAGGTGTGAGGGAAAGACGCAAATACAGAGCGGGGAATGATGTTGTAGGCAGGGCTTTTGGAAGTGCATTTTGCATACAAAAGGTGCATATGAGCAGCCATGCTGGGAATGAAAAGCAGCAGTGGCAGCTGAAAAAGGAGGTCAGAAGGAAGTGAAAGTGTGATCTGGCTGGAAAGAATACATTACACAAAATTTAGAACACAGTAACTAGAACCTAGAGGTCACAGGTAACAGGAAGCAACTGGGAAGATCCATGATATAATTAGAGTTGTGAGGAAAAAAATACCTTTGTTTGTGTTCTTCATGATTTAGTATAACAGTATAAGACTGGACAGAGCCATAAAGGATGAGGTTGAAATTATTGTTGAAATATAAGGATAGTATTAAAAAAAAAAAAGCAGTATATTTGACCTGATGTATGGTACAAAGGAAAACTCAAAGGGTTAAGCAATAAAAATCAGGAGACACTTTAGAGGCACAATACTAGATGAAAAGAGAACCAGTTAACGCTAGTTCCACCACAGTTAAAAAATAAAATAATTTTATCTAAGTTATGGATTTCCTAGTAACATGTATTACATTGAATTTAATTTACTCTTTCTGAAGAATATGTACTAGCTTCTAATACTGTCATATATAACTTAAGGATAGAAGAGTAGTACCTCATGACCTGAAAACAGAATTTAAATACTTAGTTTTACTGAATCACATCAGTACTCTACTTTTAAAACTATTTTGATTTAGCATTAGTGATTTAAATAAGGACAAACCTTTTCTGAGGTGGACCAAATGGTGCAATACCAATTTTCTCAAACTTTTTTTGGCATTCTCCTATGTATGACATCTTTCCAATGGCAAAACCTAAGATGCCAGCAACTGTAAAGACAGATCACAAAATATTGTTAATATACAAGCTTAAATGAGGAGTCTTAATTGGCTCCTTTTTAATCATACAATCAATTGCATGTAACATCTTCTCTAAACGCTTCACAAACATATAAAGTTATACTGTATCATATGAATTATTTAACTTAATATTGAAATCCAGCTATTTATCACAAAACACAGCAACCAGTCCAAAACAACATAGACAGGAAAAGTTCCAGATTCAACTGGAACTACAAGATTCCTGATTCAGAGGAGCGGATTACAAAGATAGCCTAAGGTGAAATTCAATCACAATGTCGGCATTAATTTCACTTGCCCCTTTTATGTACTCTGTGGTATTTCTGATGACCACTATTCCAACACTATCTTCCCAGGATTTTAAGAAGATAGAACTTCAGCCTTCCATACTATCGCACTGGGGCTTTCACTCATTACAGAATCAAAATAAGAATACTACTTTAGCAGCCTCAATTTCCAGTTGAACAAAACCATTCTCAGAGGGACACAGACTTTGTTTCTTGACACTTAAAAGCGGCATGATTATATGATACAGTTTGTGTTTTGTTTTTATTTTCTTCAGCAACTTCAGCATAAAATGGCCAGCTAATATGAAAAAAAAAGAATATATGAAAAGAACATACTTTTTTTTACTTTATACCATGATGGTTCCTTGATCCATTAGCTGTCATCTGCTAAGCATGGTAGATCAATGAGGTTGATGTTGTTTATGAAACAAAGATAAGATTTGAGTTTTTGCCAATTTGAGAGGATAGATCAAATAAATATAAACTGCTACCGAAAAAAGTTTACATTAAAAAAAAATGAACACATTTGTTTTTAAACACAGCAGAACTCTGCTTTCCTAAATCACTGTGGTAACATCTCATAAATTCCAAAAAAGGAAGAATTTGAAAGTTATCCAGACAGATACATCTGCAGTTCACAAGAAAGTGCAGTTACTCGAGCTTTGCAGATTGCCAGTAGATAACCTTTCCTTTCGTCTTAGAATTAGGTCCAACTTACTTGTTATCTTAGGTAATGATCCAAACCTTGGGCTTGCTGAGAAAATGCCTACAATAAAATGAAATAGTCAGAATGCTTATTCACTTGAAAAACCCACCAGCACTCAAAACCATAGGTGGCATTTTTCCTAGAAGCTTTTGCATTTCTGAAGGTGAAGATGATACAAAAAAAATTTCAAAGATGACTAACCTAGATTTAGGAACATCTGGACACATCCCATAGTTCTTAGTGCAGGCCTAAGTCACACGAGGAAAAAGCTCTGTACTGCATAGGATTCAGTTCAAGTGGTAGTTTAGAGTGCAAATCAACCCAAAAGCAGCATAGCTCCTAGTGGTGACATTTGCAGCACTGGAGGAGGAGGTGATGGGTCATGTCTCACCACAGACAAACCTAGCAAATGTAATAGGGAACTGGAATCTCTTATTCAGGGTCCTGCTCCTTCTGCCAAGAGAAGCAAGCCCAGATTGTTCTTAAGCAACTTTCTGTGGCCTCAGACCAGACTAGTGCTAACCTTTATCACAGATATCTAGCCTCCTTCTCTGGAAAGGAGAAATCAGACTGATTGTACTCATACTGATATTTTGGCCTTTAAGGGGAGAATACAGTTCTCCGAAAAAATAAGAAAAATGAAAGATTCTCTTTAGCTTTTCCCTCCAAAATCCACATCCCCCAAGTCAAGACCTCTAGGAGCTGGAACCACTGTGCCTCTGGGAGTATTTGTCTGGCACAGGAGCACTGTGCTGTGGAGGAGAGCTCCACACAGCAAGACTGCCATAGCAGAGGCCAAGTGGAGTGAAGTTCACTGTTACATGCATTCACACAGTGTCAGCGAGGCTCAGAGACTCCACTCCTTCTAGAGCCAGCATACTGCAGTCGTCACAGAGGAGCATTCAGATAGAGGAGCATTTAGCCTATGCTAAGTGCCAGGGCCTGTGCTCACAGGCAGCTATGCATAACGTGTATTTTAAATTAGGTCTTGGCGAGGAGGGGGTGGAAAAAATTGGCATTTGTTTCTAAACAACACCCTTTTGCAGTTGTTAAGACACAATAATGATTGTTGAAAATGGGCATTTGCTATTTCACAGATGATCAGAAATGTCCAAGTACAACGCGGAGAAACTGAGAGGAGTACCCAGTGCCAAATGGTAGTGTAATAGCGCCTGAGAAAACCCCAGAGCTCTTCCCAGCACTATTCACTGCTTTTCAAAAACACGTGTAATCCCTTGCCTTCCCTCAAACACTTTCCAACCTTGTTCCTTCTCTCACCTTCCCAGTTTGCCTACAAGCTCTTAGACCAAGGATACAACAGGGAACCCACATCAGCCCCTTGTAGGGTAGTAGTAGTAGTACAAATAGTAGTAGTACAATAGCAGTACAGCTTTTAGGTTTCTTGTTCAAGCCCTCCCATTCATCTTGGTTAAAAAGGAAATATGGTCAGATAGGAAACAGTAATAATGCCTGTGACAAAGTAAGGGGCTTGCAACCACACCAAAGTGAGAAAAGGCCGGGCCGTTCCCGCCTCCTTCATTTGCTGTCTCCTGCCACTCATTCCTTTCAGAGCCTGGATTCTTTTCCCCTTCTTGCTCCAGGCCCTATGATTTTTCTACTCTCCCACCTGCCCTCTCTGGGGGATAGGCTAAAGGACTCTGGCTTATTTACTTCTGTGAGATACACCCATCTTAGTAATCTTCAGGATAAATCTCCTTCACTCTTTACCTGAGACACTATCTTCAACCCTATTATCAGTCAAGATCCCCAGAAGGGAAACTTGAGGTGAATCAAGTAGAACCAGGCTCACTCATTACATAAACAGAATACAATTCTCTTTTGTCTTACCCTGCAGAGCACAAGCCATCCCTATAAAAAGCTCTCTGTCTTCTCATTTTGGCAGTATTCCCTGTTCCTCTGCTCCAAAGCTGTATTCATATTGGTATGTGGTCACTGTAAAAAGGTTGCCAGCATTTTCCAAAGCAAACAGCATTTACAGCTACAGTACCAGATTCCGATGCCCCTGCTCAGATTGTATGATGCTCTGCTGCACAGACAGCCCCAGTGAAGAATCTACTCGAGTACACATGGTCACAGTGACAGAATCTGGCCATCAGTCTTTGAATTCATTAATTCTTTTTTTAATTCACATTTTTTCAAAAGGATGAAGATGACAACACATAGCTAATGATCAAATCATTTTAACAATGATGGTGATGAGTGAGAATACTGATTTTGAAAAGCAGTAAGCTTTAGGAAAATCTGCAATTCTGTAGTAATTCCAGAGTCTCAGTTTCATAACTTAGGCCCAAGAGTGCTTGTACATGTACTTTTTATACTTACCTTTTGAGATTAGCCCCTGGGTGACAAGCATGCTGCCAAGAGACAAAGGAAGAGCTGTAAAAATAAAAAGAATTAACATCTCTACTATTAGACAAAATTTGTTACCTATTCAATAAACACATTATTCTCCATCTCAATAAAACCAACATTGAGTACCTGTCTTAGTTACCTATTAAACCTGCTCATTCAGAATACAATCTCTTCAAAGCAGGGATATGTTTACACTGTGCCTGCTATAAGGCATGTTGTGGCATCTGGAGCTAATGCATTATATAAGTAATAACCTCCAGAATTTTAATATCTTCCTTCAACACTGCAAAACTAGTAACAGCAGCAGCTCCAGTTAAATGCTGAAACCATTTTCAGATCTTTTCCCTCCAGAAAATGTGTATTTTGTATAAAAACTGATGCAATGGACTGAAAAATCAGGCACTAAAACACTGAGTCATGGACATACTGCAACAATTCCCGTGAAAGGCCACAAAGATAATTAAAGGACTGGAGTGTGTCATACAAAGAGAGGCTGAAAGAACTGGGACTGATTGGCCTAGAGAAGAAAAGGCATGGGGGGGGGGCGGATCTTAATAATGTGTATAAAAAACGGATGAGGCACAATAAAGAAGATGGAGATAGATTTTTTTCAGTGGTATCTAGTGAAAGGATAGAAAGCATTGGACACAAACTGAAATACAGAATATTCCACTTAAATATTCCTCAGCAGTTCCATGATTCTATGACAATACTGAGATAGAGAGCTGAAACAGTAGGATGACTGCAAAATCTAGTGATTAGGTCACACTCATCAGTACCAGTCCCAGCTCCAATGAATGTAAGTGTGAAACAATCTAAATAAGAGGGACTGAGAAAATCAATAAACACTTTATAATCCAACGGTTGGCTACCGCTCTCAGCAAGTAGATGATGCAGTACAACTATTTTTGTGCTTGGAGTGACCCAAAGCAAGGATTCTTGTATCTCTCATCTTTTTAACCAAGAGGCAATGAGAAGAAAAAAAGAGAAAGGGCTCCCTTGGGTTTTTATGCAGCATTAATTGTGCCCTACACACAACTTGACTGGGTCTAACTGGATTAGATCATGCATATAAAATAGGCAAGGGAACATCTATTTTGTGAATATCGTGAATATCAGTTTAGCATTAACAAGATTTGGACAATTATAAACTTCTCCAGTAGCAGTTAGGGTTTTTCTTTTCTTTAAAAAATCAGTAGTGGCTAAATACTGACTATAGCACCAAAATTACTTTTGTGAATTCAGCCATCAGGCTTTCCACCCTGCTAGCTTGATATTTCTCAGTTATAGCTATTGTTATTGTTTTTATTCTCGAATCTAAACGCTGACCTGCTCACTTCTTGAATACATTGAAAGGCAAGAATAAGTATATAACAAAGTAAAATATTCCTACAGTTGGTTTAATAACTGACTTCATGAATAGAATGCCAACTCTAAATTTATCAATATAAGCTCATAGTAAACTAATAAGAGCTTAATTCGGACACCTCTACTTACAATGATTACAGAAATAATTAAACTGATTTTATACTAGCACATTGTTCAATTTAAACCTAGATGACAGAATTAACAAAAAAACGCTTATGTATTATAATAAATGACAAGGAATTTTGCAGCCAAATTTGCATAAATACATCAAATAATCATTCTCACTGAGATAAGTTTGGGTTACTCACCTCTGTACCAGAAACTCTCCTTTTTGCATTCTTCACGGATCCTTGCAATTTCTGCAGTATTATGAGTTTGTGAGATGGGACAATAAAACATTGGCTGAAAGGATAAGCCTGGGTTAGTTTATTGAATTTCACCTCATAAGAAGAAAAAATTGTATCAATTTAAGATGATAATTAAATAATTGAAAACACAAATAAAATGCAATGCAAAAACCACCCAAACAATCAGAACTCATTGTTTGGTTGTTAGTAGAGTGATGAAATACTTGACAACTCAGTAAGAAATAAAAAGAATTACATAGATTTTAAAGCTATACCTAAGCTTATTCCTTTTAACCATTTTATTCTCATGAGTTATATCAGATTTCTGGAACTGAAATAACAAGGAACAAAGATAGTGTAGGAGCTTCTACAAAAGAAGTTCTGCCCAGTATGGAAGAGAATTAAAATGCAGTAAAAGTAGATTTTTTAAGTATTCAAAACAGGATCAACATAAGCTCTGTTAGATTCCTCTGGTCTAACTTTTTCTCTGTGCAGTTTAAATATATTCATGGCATTCACTGAACTCAGACTGGCTTCACCTTTGTATTAATTAGCTTGCCAGCAAGTTTATTTTACATTTATGGTAGCCATATTTTCTTTTGTTTTGAGTGGAAGAAAAAAAAGTGTCAGTATTCTCACACATTCTACTATCCATGGTATGGAGATGTGGTTATCAGTAATTATTTTCCTTTAAGAGGTGATTCAGTTATCAGTTTTGGCATGTATAATATCATCAGTGGACATCTAAAACATGTGGAATAGTTCTTATTTCAAAAATCTTGCTCAGGTTCTCTGTAGCAGCCATTGTCGTAGAGTTAAAATTAGTTGAAATTTCAGTGCTTTCCTGTAAAACCATCTACAAACTTAAATGTTCTTGAAAGAAAAATTTAGACTTTGTAGAACAAGCAGTGCTTTGGGAAAAGAGCACACTAATCTACTACAGAATTCTACATCATTTTATGCTCGACTGGTGCATGATTTTGTAGCTATAATAATGAAATGCATTTATTGGCTGCAGTCACACTTTTCACTTTAAGCTAATTAAATATCTCAATCCTTCTTCAAGTACTGCTCCTTTGGTAAACCCCACAGAACTGACTCCAAACTAGTTTCACAACAAGGCCACAAGCCAGAACATGCATTTTGCCCATACAGCAAATATAACAAAACCTGAACAGCTTAGAAGAAAGATAAGAAAATGAGTGTCAGGGTCCCAAGTGCACAAACAGGCTTTGCCACCTCTTTTCCTCCAGACAGCCTGCAAGAGGTTCAGCTGCTTATGTTCAAAGTCAGTTCCAATATAGCACAGTTGTGTAACCTTGAATTATATTCTGTGAAAACAAAGCTGGGAGAAAGAGCTGTGAGAAGCTTTGCCCCAGACCTCTGCCTCTTGGCTCAGGAAACTGCATTTAATCTCAAGCCTTTGGCTGAACTGTGTTGTAGGTAAGACTGTACCTTGCCTTTTACCATGATGAGTCAACTTGACTTCCTGGCTTACCCTCAGACCTGCCTCATTCTGGCCTGGTGACCACTGAAGTGTTGGTTGACTCTGGTTAACAGGGTCAACTGGACCTGTTATTCTCTTTTCTGGGCACTGTGGGACTGTGTCCTTGTCAAGCACTGCCCCTGCTCGCCTCCCTGTCCCCTTTGGCTCCCAGGCTGCCTTCCCTCACAGATCAGCCCACTTTTGCTGCTGACAGTAAGTGGTTATCCACAAGGCCACATCATATTAAAATTCCTTTTGGTTAATTACATGATCACAGTATAAAATGGCAAAACCTGTCCCCTGCAGGTAGCTGATTTCTCCAGCAGGAAGGAATGCTCAACTTCTGTAAGGGACCAGGGCAGGTTATGGTACAGCTATGGTTCCCTTCTCCACTTCTGAACACACATACCTGACCCAGTAGTGGGACAGGCTATACTAAACTAGAGCTGTGCTATACTGAACCAGGTCTCAGCCAGTTCTTAACTAGTGTAAAATCCCTTCTGAATCACTGCCAGTTACAATAAATTACAGCCCACTTTCAAGGGCTTGAGAATTGAAAGCTCCCAGCCCTCTGAGCGTAGTGAACAAGCAGAAGTAAGAGATAGCTTTTTCTTCATTTATGTGCTTAAGCTAATAGGTGTCTGTTTTTCTCTTCAACAAGAACGAGAAATGCAAAATCCTAGTTAATGCCTAGCAATAATATCAAAAAGAATAGAGAAGCAACCCAACTTACCCATCCAGCTCGCTTTTTGGGGGCTGTTTGATCTTTCTCTTGGGTTATTTCAGACGACATTGTCTCTGTCTTTCTTGTCGTCTTTTGTTAATAGTCTTGGTCAGCAGGAATGATGTGATGTATGCTTGGTTGCCCTTCTTTCTGCTAGGTACAAAGGTAAAAAGCAAAAGTATCCAATTCTCATATGCAGTTTAATATTAACCTAGGAATATTAACATTTATGCTGAAAGGCTTTTACAGCAGATACCATGCAAATGACTTGATTACACATAGTTTAGCGTACAGTGCACCACTCATTAGCAATATAGAGTTGCATGGAGCCTAATTCAAACAGGAAAATAAAGGATAAAATAATATGCTAGAATATGATACAACTCCCAGCCACAGAGAAATGAGAATAAATACAAGCAAGTCACCCAAAACCTTACAATTGTAAATGTAGCTCAAAATCACTATATGCTGCACTGGTTCTACCCTCATTCCCAGGGTCAGAAGCTTTGATTCCATTAGACCTGAATGCAAGCCTATCATAAACCAAATCTGTATTTCTAACAAACACAACGCAGTTACTGACGGGTTTTTAAAAGAATCCAAGAGAAACAGATTCCAAAGAGTTTAGAACTGTAATTTTCCATTTCAAAATCATGCTGCTTGGGATAACAGGAAGGAATCTTACTTATTTCTGGAGTAATCCAGATACTTAAACTGTGAATTTTACATGGAATTTTCTCACACGATCTGGCACTTTATTTATCAACATACATAGCACATCTGCTCCTCAGAGAGCACCTTCTCAGAATGATGGCATTAAACAATGCAGAAATTGCTGGAAGGACAGAGATAAATAAAAGCATACCCAACAATTTAATAACCTGAATGTTTTTTGGCATTCAGAATTTAACTGTATCACCTGTTTCCTGCACAGAACTTATTTTTCTGGGACACTTATACAGTGGTAGCATTCAAGTAATGTCTATTTCACACACACTGGACATTTAGAGTGCAATGCTTTTTTTAAGTGACGGAGCAGATGCAACATGACCTTCTCTCTCCATGCTAAAAAGACTCACTGAAGCATTGTATTGATACAAATCTAACATCACGGTAATTTTTTGTTGCTCAGCTTTACTGCATTCTCAGACATTTTCAAAAAAATGTCTGTGAGCATGGTGTCTCTGAAAGCATTTATGTTTGAAAATCCACAGAGTGCTGGGAAAGCCAATAGCTCTTCACTGTCTACCTCACTCTGACTCACTTAAGAGCAATTCAATTTTCTGTCGGTTTCTTGTCACATAATGCAAAAAAAGGAGCAAAAGATGGAAAAAATCATAAAACTTCAAAGAGGTTTATGTCAATTAAAGACACTAAATCCTCATATTCTTACCTGTTCAAGAAGCCTACGTGTGCAGAGAGTTACATAAAAAGTGTCATTGGAAACTACTGTTGACTGGTACAGCTTCTAACTGCTGCAGCAGTTAAGTGCTGCACCTCTTTTAAAAGGATAAAAAAGCTGAGTCACCACGGAAAATAAACAGTATAAAAGACTTTTTTAGGAGTATGAATCAGGTTATGACAGCTTACAGCTTGCCATTAATCTCCTGTGTTGCCTTCAGGATATATTTCTCCAGTCATTCAGATACACTCCCATTTCAACATAATGAAGAGTGCTCCAAACAGGTAGCCTTTTCAGCAGCTTCCTGGTACCCTTCCCACTTGGGATAAAAGCTCTACTGACAAGAAGGAAAAGGGACAGGGTTCAGGTAATCAAAATATTATTAAAATGAGTTATTAGTACTTAGCACACATACTGCCTCCTAACTGAAAAAGTTAAAGAGTGTCCCACTGTTCTGGGGCATTGTGTTTTGGAAAGACAATCATCATCCCAGTAAACTTTTCTATTGACTGACTAGAAAAACATGACCTTTTCGCATATTTCTACTATATGATTATCACTGCCTGTTTTCTGGACCTAACTATGCAATTATTAGTATAGCAGTTAATTGTATGTACCCTTAAGTGGCTTGGGCCTGAGAGGAATTCTCCCACTATGTAACTCTTTTATCTAACTGAAATACACATTTAACATGCTTAAATCAATGTGGTCTGTAAGGATAAACTATTTGAATCATCAGTTTTTCTATTCTAGAAGAACTTTTCTGGATCATTTATTCATTTATTGAAAAAACAGATAACGACTTGTCAGAGATTTCACATTTTTGGTTCTTTTGACCGCTTGATAAAGAAGCAGCATACAAGAAAATAGTTTTTTTTTTTTTTTGTCTCAGGCTGTAGGAATCTGCCATCTTTATATACTTTACTTTCAGTAAGAGTCCTCCTTCCAAACAGTAATGGTGAGTACACTCAAATTTCTAAGGTTACTCAAGGAGGAAGGTGAAAGCAAAATGAGCATGTAGTAACTAGTACACACTACAGACTATATATAGACCGTGGTCTGTAGTAGAAACACAGGGCATTTGCCCAGGGCAGCTGCCACTAATAAAATAATCACCATGACAAGCAGCTTAGCACTGCAGAGGCTCTTTAGAGGCACAGCCTCCCTCGTGAAGACCAGGGAAGACTCACGACGATGTATCACACGTACTTTCCGAATCGCCATTTTACTGTAAAACCAGGCTCTTATTTTGAAGGAGAGGCCACCGACCAGCTGCACCAAGTCTTCGCTAAAAAGCTCCCCACCAACAGCCGCTGGAAATCAAGTGCGCAAACACCTGGTGTTTCCTCAGCGGTACCTCTGCTGCACCTGCACAAGTGTTTGCTGACGGTCACTTACCTAAGTCGCAGAGCAACAAGCCCCAACAGGCTGCGGGCGTTTGCCGGAAGGCCCAGGCCTCCTTCGCAGAGGAGCCAAGCGCTGCGAGGTTGGAGGCCCGAGGGCGAACCGCCGCCTCCGCCTCGGCCCGCGCAGCGCCGCCCCGCGCCCGCCTCGGCCCTCGGCTCCGCGCCGGCCGCCGCCCGTCACCGCCACCTCGTGGCCGGGGAGGCAACCGGCGCTTCCGGGAGCGCCGTCGTCCTCGGGGGCGGGAGGCGGCCGCGGCGGGGGCTCTGGGGCCGCGTGGCGGCCGCCCCCCTCGGGAATGCCGTGCGCGGCGGTGGAGGGTGGTCTCGGCGCAGCTGTGGGCGCGGGCGCGGGCAGGGCGGGCGAGGGTGAGTGCTGCCCGCAAGGTGATGAAGTGAAGCGCTTGCCGCTCCTGAAGGGAAGGAGCGGGCGGCAGGCACTTTCGCGCTTACCCCATGCAAAAAGTGTAACCCATAAATCACACGCACACTAGCACAGCTTTGACCAAAATTCTTTCCAGCTGCTTCTGGGGTAGCACTTGGGTGACTTGTCCGGCACCTATACGTTAGCTGATCCTGCCACGGAGCTGCCTCGACGCCCAGAGGCGCAGCGGTGTGCTGCCCTCCCGGATAGAAAAAGGAGAGGGTCTGGGGCTCTGCTGGTCTCCCCTGTAAGCACAGACTGCTGCTTGTACCAGAGGTGAGAAGGTGAATCTCTACAGCTGGCTTCATGGTTGTCTTCCTTCATTATATGAATATCTTATTATTAAACTGTAGCAGTTCCCATCATGTTACAAGCTGCTCCTGGAGGAAAAAAAGCAGTCAGCTTGCTGATAAGATTCCTTCTGAGTGCTTATTTTTCTCAAATTAAATTCAGAACATTATTTTAAAAATGGTATTTGATAATATGAAGTTAACAGTCATCTAGCAATGTATGGTGCTGTGTGATGCGTCCCTTTAGTTTTTTCCAATGGTAGGAGAACTGCTTGGAAATCTACGAGAGAACATTTTTCCTAACAAAAGTGCCAGTGAATTGAAAGAAAAATACTTGGTGGAAAAGTAATAAAAAATAAATGCATCAATTCTTTCTTTTTAAAGAACAAAATTTAATTGTTTTAGAATAAAATATGTTAATTATCTATTTTGATTGTGGATACTATGATACTTATAAATAAATCAATACATTTCAATGCCAGTATTAACAAGAAGTAAGTAAAAAATGAGAAAGCCTTCGTCAACAAGTGCTTCCAGAGTTTATCATGAAATAAAAAGCTAGTGAGATCAGCACTATACTTTCCTCTCTTTCATGACCTCAACATCTTTCTTTCATAGTAACCATGACAAGTAGGTCACGGTTCATTTTTGTAAGTCCAGAAAGGTTTCCAGCCTCCAGAAGTCTCGGGTGCATGAAGCTCCGTCCCCCAGAGTATTGTCTGTCTCCTGCCAGCCAAGCGAGACCTTTGGGTTTTACTGTGGCAAAATGCCCTCTTCACACAGGGCTTGGCAAAGATGATGTCTTAAACCAGCTGTGTAAAAATAAAACAAATTAAAAATGTCTCTTAAAAGAGTTTCTGTATCTCCTGCAGTCTAATATGTATCCTTGAAATCATGGGTAAAAATGATGTAATAGTACTGGCTGTGAGCTCTTGTTTAATGTGCTCTTTAAATACATCAGTATTGAAGGGTCAGATCAATTTGTAAGGAGGGAAAGAAACATGAGGAGAAAAGAAAAACAAAACACACCACCATAAGTCTTACTGTGAAAAACAATACACAAGCAATTCCCATGTGGGGTAAGTCCTTAATAACCAATCATTTCTTAGCTGGTTAAGCTTAAACTGCTCATAAAATAAGAGAGTACTGGAATGACAGTTTCCTCACGGGGTGATGTGCTCCTGGGGACAGTGGTTTCTTGGATTCTTGTGCCCTCCTGTACAAAAGTGCCTATTAGAAATCAGGTTAGTTTTCTTTTTAGTATGAACTTTGATGGGAAAGAAGGTTATTAGAATTGACTTAATATGTTCTGCAAACAGTCTTTAGCCTCAAGATTTAGCTGAATGTACTTCAGAGCTATGAAAAGGGAGAGAAGTTGATACACAGAAACTAATAAATATTAGTGCTTCAAAATAATAAACATCAAAACAAAAGAGAGATTCTTTCCCTTTTCTCCCCTTCCAGCACAAAACCCACCTTATACATCAAGGAAAAGAATAAGAGTTGTCAAAAATAACTGGTAAGGGGTTGAAAGCTTAGGTGTGGAAATTTCTATTATCAGAGTAGAAGGAGGTGAACGATGTGAGACTTCACAAACTCAGGGAAGGTGTACAGGATATGCGTCTGTTTGTTCAAAGAATCCAAATAACCTTTTAGGAAATGCTGCAGGGTTGCTGGGATCTTGCAGTTCACCATACGCAGCAATGGCAGAACCCTCGCAGTGTGCTTATTTAGCGCTCCATGTACGCACAAAGCACATGAAAGAAGAGAAGCTGGTACAGTGTGTGATAAATATGGTTTGTTTATCCATTCACAGACAAACACAGAGAATGCTAATTGGTTTGAAAATCTTGAGAAGCAAAGACCTGGAGAAATGCAAGCACAGTGTGGTAAAAAATACATGTCAGTCTGAAAATACTTAAAGCATGGAAAACCATACCAGAATTACACTGTATGGCATTGTTTTCGTACTAATGAGAGTTCAAGTTAAGGATGAATTTAAAGACATCAAATGCAATAGCAGGAAACAGTCAATCATTTCTGAGTACAATATTTAGACTCTGTCCTCATTTCCAAGAAACCTTGGAAATAATTTGTTTGTTCTATGTTCTGGTTTATTAGCTGATTCTTAAATATGTTTATTTCTATTTTACCTCTGGTTTGGTCTATCTTTTAGTTGAGATGAATGGCTGATAATTAACAGCTTAGGATTTTAACTTTCCAGTGTGAAGAAGGCAGTGGAACTGCCACCAAGTTTGCTATTCTTTTAGGCTGCAAGGCTGTATGCATAATTTCTTCTCTACCGTGAAGACCTGCATTTCAATGGAGTTGTAGGTGCTCAGCTCCTGTAATAATCAGACTTAGTTGTACCTGACATTTCTAATTCATATTAAAGTGAATCAGGAGTTCTTGCACAGGGTACATTCCTGGAATTCCTCAGGGGCAGTGTTAGCATCTCATATTCTGCTGTACATTTTACTGGAAAAGATCTTTAGTGAGGGTCTCAGTGTTTATTAGTCCTACCTTTTATGGTTAATTTCCAAGAAGTGGAAATCAGCCTCATGTTAGCCTCGCTGTAACAAAATAACAGTATTTTGTAGCCAACGTACTGTAACCTTGAGAAAACAACAACCAAATCTATTTAATGTTTATGAGTATGATTATGTATATGCAGTTTTGCATAATAGTGGTAAAGGTAATGATTAGGAAGTTTAACACTGTTGTGTAAACAGAGCAGGTACCTAACGACCTGCGAGTCTTTGTGCTTCTATTGTGACTGTGACAGGTGCCTAACCAGCAAGTGTAAGCTCAGCCACCCCAGCTTTTCCAGTCATGCTTTTAGAATTCATTTGTGTTTATTTTTATGCTGTTTCCCCCCACTTCTCTGACATTTTCTTCTGCTTCTTTATTCTGCCTAACTAGGCACATCTCTGCTGGGCAATACGTAAGAGCAACTTCCTCTACTCTTCCAGTGAGTGGAAACTTAATGTAGCAAGCTATCTTGGTTTTGCTGGTTGAACATCACTGCATTTCTGTGTAGATGAAGTGCTATTCCTTTATTTTTTATCAGCTATGCATTTGGCACTTCAAGAATAAAAAATTATAGTGAAAGGCATTCATTCCTACATGTATATGTGTAATCAAGGTGCTTGTTACCACAGCAGTAACAAGCCGTCAAGCCATACTGGAATGTAAATTTGTGCTAAGTTTGAAGCCCAACTTAGTAGTTACTAAGAATCTCAGACAGACTACACAGAATGAAGTGGTTAAATTTGTCAGGAATTGCATTATTTTCAAATAGTTCAAGTGGAAGGCACACAAACACCTGTCAGCTTAATGATTACAGTACTGTCAAGTTTTACAGGCACTCCACCTCTAAATCATGAAGCAAGATACTATGATTACAAAAGGTATTGCAAAATTGCACCAAACATTTTTCAACTGGGTATGTCCTGTGAGGTATGTCCTGTGAGCATGACACTTGCTATGCTGCTACAAAAGCAGCCATGTTCTGGGAATCATAGTGCATCCCATTTACTCGGGCCAAGGATCTGGTCTTACATGTTTCATATGTGTTATGGCACAGCAAGATGAAATGGTGTCATCATTTGCATAATCCTAAACCTGCAGTACTTGGTGGCTCTTCCTCTTCATGGTAGCTCTTCCCTTAACTGAAGAGAAGAAAGATGCATTCAGTAAATGACCTAGGACTTGGAGAAAAGAAAGGAGAAAGTAAGTTATTACATCTGTGAGACTCATTTCTCCTCTTCCCCTAGAAAGGATGGCTTTTCCATCAAAATACTTAAATTCCTTTGTGGAGGTTTGAAATATCAGTATGTTTTCAAAGCACCAACAAAAATTCAATGGAGTTTTTGTAGTTAGCCAAGCCTCATTATGGGGTGGATTAATAGATCATAGAATCAGTAAGGTTGGAAGGGACCTCTGGAGATCATCTAGTCCAACCTCCCTGCTCAGCAGGGTCACCTAGAGCATGTTAGACAGGGTTGCAGCCAGGCGGGCCTTGAAGATCTCCAGAGAAGGAGACTCCACAGCCTCTCTGGGCAACCTGGTCCAGTGCTCCGTCACTCTCACAGTGAAGAAATTCCCCCTCATGTTCAGGCGGAACTGCCTGTGCTTCAATTTCTGCCCATTGAACCACATGGGGTAGATTAATGGATCCTAACATGTCAGATCAGATCATTTTAACATTATTGTGAATTTTTCCTAGATAAGCTTGAAGTGAAAAATAAGGCTAACTGGGATGACAAAGAACCGTGGCAAAACAAGCGTGGCAGAATTGTATGGATTATGGTCATACATCTAGTGAGGTCCATGTTTTAGTTACAATGATTTGACACTAGCTTACTCCAGTATTAGTATAGTATTCATCAGATCGTGCTCTCCATTTAATAACTGTTACTTATTCTTTCTGTTCCGCTCACATATATCCAAAAGATAAGTTATCACACATCAGCACTGCACTGTGCCTTCTGAGGCACTACACTATTTATCTGCATGTATTGTATGAAACATAAGTGATAGACGTGCATGGTGATTGCTAATCTGACAGGTTTCAATAGCGAACATTTCTTCTGTTTATAACAGTGATACATTTATGCTTATTGAAAAAAAAAAGTTCCATGATTTTTTTTTTAGAATTGTAGCAGAACACAGCTCCAGTGGGAGCTTTAGCACTTGCAGATCACAGTCCACAGAGTTCGTCTTAAACAATCTGTTCTTTACTTGTAATAATCCGCTGCATACTGCTTGTAAGAACACGGACTGAATGGTCTTTGCAGACTGATTATGTCGTACTTGACTGTGTGA